>NC_059548.1:2500-1252500 GCF_905220415.1 Colias croceus | reverse complement strand
AATACTATCCATAACACACAGACAGACGAATAGTACATATTCCTATACAGCGCACATATATATTTAATATTTCAAAATACTTGAAATTTATTATAATTCTTTCGTACATGTACGCTTATACTTCATATCTATCGAAAACATATCACTAAGTACATAGTATAAAACAAAGTCGCTTTTTCTGTCCCTATGTCCCTTCGTATACTTAAAACTTTAAAACTACGCATCGGATTTTGATGCGGTTTTTTTAATAGATAGAGTGATTCAAGAGGAAGGTTTTAGTATATAATTTATTAGGTTTGAGACAAAGCGGGCGAAGCCGCGGGCGGTAAGCTAGTAAAATTATATAGAGAAAGGCGAATGTTCTCAAAATTTCCAGCATTGAGCAAAACCTCAAAATATTTCTTTATGTTCGTTATTTGCAACACAATGCTCTTTTGTTTTCGACGCAAACATATTTGTATTGAAAGAGATGTGCTTTTGATGTCTTTTGTATTAAATAATGCTTTTCAGCGGTTTAATTGCGAAACATTCGCAATAACCGAGTAATCCGATAAACTTGTAAAATACTTATCAATGATTTATCTGACTTGAATGCTTGAAATCTAGTTTTATTCGATTACGTTTATAATATTTTTAAAGAATATGGACTACGAAGTGGATTATCTTCTTGTATATTTTCGAGAGTCCCCCTTCATATATCGTGATGTGGATACCGTCATGAATTTCTACGGTTGTTTTTTGTGTATTAGTACTTATGTGGTGATTTATTACACGATTGAGTTACAGTAAGTAAGTAGCTCCAAAACTTCTGGATATATTCTTTTGTTTAGGTTATCTCTCACCTAAAATAACAGGGCGTATATGAAAATACAAGTAAATATGTGTTAAATAATCTATCAGTTATCTATTAGAAAATCGTGAAAATGGCCTTATTTCTCAATCTGGTGAAAACAACATTGACATTAGTTAAGAAGTAAGAAGCGAATCATAATATTATATTGTCACTGTTTAATATCTAATATATATTATAAAGGCGAAAGTTTGTATGGATGTTTGTTACTCTTTCACGTAAAAACTACTGAACCGATTACAATGAAATTTAGAACACATATAGAGGGTAACTTGGATTAACACATAGGATAGTTTTTATCCCGGAAATCCCACGGGAACGGGAACTATGCGGGTTTTCCTTTGCAAACGCGGGCGAAGCCGCGGGCGGAAATCTAGTTAGGTATACTTAAAAGTATCAATAAAACTTCATTACATAATATTATCTCGTATTTGCACTTTTATCGAAAGGCCAATAGCTAAATCCGATTTCATTGATTGGTTAAAACCAGTGCAGTTTATATTGAGACAATATTCAATTTGTATCAACTGATTGGATTGTTGAATATTTCCCAAGGGACATCCTTATGAAACATATAAGTCTAACGGGTATATTGGATTAAACGTGAACGAATACCCCAAAATAATATCGTAATTTTAAAAATGTTTATGTTATTGAAGTGAAACTGAAACTTCTTTATCGGGGTTGGAAAAAAATTTAGAGTAACATTTTTTCGTTACGCGTGACATTTTTCCGTTACGCGCCATCTTTTTCTTATCCCTACCACGCGTGATTCGACGTATTTCTGTAAAGTTGCATATAGTAAATTATTTTTTGAAACATAAGGTCATAAAGAAGTTTCAATTCTTACGTGTGTACACTAGTACACGCACACATTTTTTTATATACGTGAACACTTTTAGGTAGAAACTAGAATATTAGAATGATTATGTTATTAGGAGACTAGGTATAAAACAAAATATAAAATTTAATTAAATAACTGCACTCAACTGCGCTTTGCACATTTGATCATAGGTAGGTACTTAAAATTCCACAGAACAAAGGTAAGCAAATTTCTCTTTACTCCGAAACTTAAACCGCTCAATTGTGAGTATATTCAAAGTCAAACTGTTATTTATTCAATACTAGCTTTCCGCCCGCGGCTTCGCCCGTGTTTTCAAAGAAAAACCCGTTCCCGTAGGATTTCCGGGATAAAACCTATCCTATGTCCTTTCTCGGGTATCAAAATATCTCTATACCAAATTTCATGCAAATTGGTGTCGTGGTTAAGGCGTGATTGAGTAACAGACAGACAGACAGAGTTACTTTCGCATTTATAATATTAGTATGGATTCAACTAGACATCTTTTAGAAGCGCTTTTGATCGCGAAAATATGGAAATTATTAAACCGGTTCAGAAAGCATTTATAGAGAAGAACCACCAATAAAATCTGTATTTAACTTTTTCCATTCATTCTTTATTTTTCTTATCTTCTAAATAATGAAATTATTATCCTGATATTCTTAAATGATATCACAGCTAAGAACAAACGAAATTTCCTCTCTATTTTAATAATAATATTTTCAAAGTAAGCCAACACGGCATTATACTTGGCGTAATTACTTTTGGAATCATAATTATATTTGTATGAATTTCCTTAAGCTTTGTTTAATTTACTACTATACCGTGTAATAAACATTTGACGTCAAATATAATTTTCTAATTAAGTACGCGGGAGTATTTGATTGCGTCTGTATGAGGTACTAGGTAGAGCCCGCGGCTTTACTTGCGTAGTAGGTACTCGGTCATCAAAATTGCCAATATGTTCTTTCTTTAAAATTAGTTTCATATGGTTTCGAAAAGCTATTTTTGCGGGACAGGTAACAAACATTTATCATACAAAATTAAGGATATAGATAGGAGCAACCGAGTAAAAATCGACTAAGGCTATTTTCAGCAAGTGACTAAGAAAAGAAAAATACAGAGAAATTATTTAAAAATAAAACATCTAAAACGTATTTTTCAGAAATTACAATTTTTCTTATAAGACCACAAGTTTATTTTAAAGATGTATTAATTTATGTCGATATATCAAAACTTTTTAATCGTAGGTACGTGTAGACGTGTGTGTAGCACACACACGTATTTAGGTCCAAAAATCTTCCTGTCTATTTACCGTCATATCCTAACAAATCAAATCTCAATCCATTCTGCACTTTATTGACAAAAATCTCCATACCCATACGTAAATTTTCCTTTATAGGTCAGTAGGTATAACATGCAATCGACTATCAGATAAATTAGTGATACAATAGGGCGCCATGGCGGCGAGCAACCCGAACATTCTCATATATTATATTATGTACGGAAATGCTATCGTTGATGTTAAGCATACTTTAAGAATATAACAATCGCAAGTTTTAGCAATATTTTTGATATATTTAGTAGCAGATGTCTCAAATACGAGAAATCTTTAAATTTGAGAATATTCAGTTACTTTTGTACGCTTTAAGAAGTAAAAAGATCTGCATTGATTAAGCTTAGAACATATTTTGAAAAATATTCTCGCATCAAATATTGTTTTTATCTATTTTAAATTACACACAAGGGCAAATATAATATGTCAGGTTACAAATCCTTATTTGTCTAATTTTAACATTTATTTTTTACGTTCAGAATTCTTTTGATCGATGCGATATCATGGCCAGACTATCCGTTTTTAAAATAATATCATCACGCTAAGACCAATAGAAGCGGAGCCACACGGGTGAAACCGCGGAGCACAGTAGTCTTTAATATTCCAATTGAATATACCACTACTAGTATATTTCTATGAACTATTAAGAGGTGAATTCAAAAGATATTCTTCGAAATTGATAAACAAATCTGCTTACATTTAGCGAGGTATTTCAACATAACTCCCTAAAGGGATTTTGTATCTGTGAAGCGATTTGACATAACTTCCCGGAATTTCTACCGACAGGTTAAATCCTCTTAAAGGATGTCTTAATTTTCGTATCTATGTGGAATATAATTCTATTATATACTTGAAATACGTTCTCTGTATGTTTGTAATGATAATTGTATGAATGCATTGAGTCAAAGGCGATTTTCAAATGTTTAATAGAACAACTTTCAAAACTGTAGATAATATTTAGATAGGTATAAGAGCTAGCGCGCATGAGCAACTTTGTCTCCGCAACTATTTTGTCTCCGCAACTATTTTGTCTCTCCCACCCATGGACTAGTATGAAAGTGCGCGCACGTAGCGACGCAACTCCCCATACAAATTGATGGGAGAGACAAAATAGTTGCGGAGACAAAGTTGCTCGTGCGCGCTGGCTCTTATGTTTCAAAAATGGTTTGACTTGATAATATTAAATTAATTTTAAACAAATTTGAACAGTCACATGTAATAGGAGATCATACCGTTGTATATACATATTTTTTGGTCTCTAAAATCTATTTCAAACTAAGATTTCAAAGCTTCATACAAAGCGAACATTTTTTTGGGAATAAAGCCTGCGTATCGCTGACGTTCAAAGAGCATGTGGGTCCATTGACGATACTATAGTACAAATGGCATATAAGCGAAAATTGTTCCTGTTTTGCCAATGGTCGTTTTCTGCCGGCATTATTTTTTGGTTTGGTTTTTATTCGTGTTAAAAAGAGACAATTATACTTTTACATTCTGTTCGGAGCATTTTTGGCTTTAATTTATTTGTTAAATAATTTAATTTATATCATAGTTAAAGCGTGCTTCCCTCGCGTGTTATCTATCTCTGTAGAGCAAATTACACAAAAACAAAACTATCGTGCTTGTTTTAAAGGTATTCATATATTGTTGAAACTAGAGTCTAGCATCAAATAGTTGAACTAGCAAATCAAGGTACCTATTCCTATTTCTATTTCAAATACGAAATAGTCGTAGTGCTTGGAACGAATGTACTATGTAGCAAAACGATGCTATTTTTTATCTCTAGAGGAAATTGTGTTGGAAAAGCGAGTTATTCCTTGCTGTGATCTGCGATTTAAAGATGAAACAATTTTTTGTTGTTGATAACTTTAGCGATTATGTATGGCTTCGATTATCTTCACTTTTTTGGTTCATGAATTATATTTGTTAGAGAGATTACTATAAGATGATACGAAAATATGAACGGTCTTTAGTATTATGAGACTGTCCTTAAATATACGATAGAGATTTTTTCATATTTATCATTTTAAGCTTGTTGAACATATACGGTAGCTTATAGCCATGAGAAACATAATTAACTATTAATAAAAAGGGATGGCATCTAATAATAACTCAATGTATGTATAAATCCATATTTTATATATGCTTTTATTTGCAAACATGAAATTTCCCTTTGATTTATTTCTTGACATTTTCTATACAGGCGGCTAGTACCGCAACGCGACATTTTAATTAAAAAAATAATTTATTCCATGAATAAAAGTGTATTGAAAGGAAAATTGACGGCTGTGTGTGGACATTTTTTTTAATTACAAATATTTTAGAACTTATGAATTAACTAGATTTGCGCCTGCGGCATCGCCCGCGTTTTCAAAGAAAAACCCGCATAGTTCCCGTTCACACGGGATTTCCGGTATTATATCTTTATCTCATATTATAACACCAAACTAATAAAATTGAAAGAATATCTATTAATTTATTTTTATTCCATAGACAGTAACTATAATTTAACAAAATAAGCAATAGAAGTCAGGGTTCAGAATATAGTGTAATATATTAACAATAATTTAACAAAATAAGCAATAGAAGTCAGGGTTCACAATATAGTGTAATATAATATTAACTTGTACGTTTCTTCTCATGACATAATACGAAGGGATTTATGGACCCTTTGGTGTGTTGAATTATTTATTTTCTCTTGATGTGGTTATGACTTGCAATTATTCGTCGATTAAAATACTATTAATATACGGTAGGGGAAGGTAAAGGAATGCATATATATTATTATTCTAGGAGGTAGCAACGTTGACAAGTGAGCATTTTAGTATAGTTGGTTCTTTGATATGCTGTTCCTCTTGCTATTTCGGTTACAGTCCGGGCTGTCTGGCTGGCCGCAGTGGTTGCGTTTATTAGTGCGCATCTTATCTGCACAGGAAAATATCCTTAATTTAAAGTCATTTTTTAACGCGTAATTTTTAATCGTTTGCCTTTAGATAGATCCATTAGACATACATTTTTTATTGCAAGACGTTTTTTTCGTTGTTAAATAGGTGCCAGACGCAATTTTTATTTCAAAATAATTAAAATATCATCGAAATAAGTGAAATTCCATCAACATGAGTCCCAGTGAAGGATAAGTAATCACTGTGTTACTTATACTATATATAATATTCATTTTACTATTTACAGTTTTATTGCAATAATCTACCATATCGCCTCCTTTTTCCCAACGAACCTCAAATAGGACGTTAATGTAAACTTGATAAAAACCAAATATCATCAAGAAATTAAAGACTTTTTAACGGATTTTAAACGCAATTTATCCATTGTATTATTTTCCCAAGTCTTTAATTTCAAAATGTATAATACTCGCGTATAATTAAGCACTAGAAAATACAAATATCATCAAATTCATATTTATACCCAAAAGTGTAATAATTATGAAACCATCAGCTATTAAAAATATTAGTTTACTAATTATTCAATATAAGTATTAAAAAAGGATAATATAATATAAATAATAAAGTTATTACTTACCTTTTAAGCGGACTCATGTTGATGTAATTTCACTTATTTCGATGACATTTTAGTTATTTTGAAACAAAAATTGCGTATGGCACCTATTTTTCAACGAAAAAAACGTCTTGCAATAAAAAAATTATGTCTGATGGATCTATCTAAAGGCAAAAGATTAAAAATTACGCGTTAAAAAATGACTTTAAATTAAGGATATTTTCCTGTGCAGATAAGATGCGCACTAATAAACGCAACCACTGCGGCCAGCCAGACAGCCCGGACTGTAACCGAAATAGCAAGAGAAACAGTATATCAAAAACCCAACTATACTAAAATGACTTTTTTTTTAACGTTGCTAGCTCCCGTACTATATTGTTTGTTAACAATTGGAATACGCTTGTAGGTAATCTGTCACTCTAATTATAATGTTGAATCAGCCATTTTTTCTGTATAGAACTGTGTTGGCTTGCGGCCGTATTATGACCTGCTGGCAAAATCATATATTACCATAGGTAATTAAGCAATAAGCAATGGTTATTGCGATCATAATATGAATTTGCCAGTTAGTTCAGTTCACGGCGTAAACTGTCTGGAAATAAGAGGTAACTGTCTGGAAATAATATGGTGCCTGATGTTGTACAATTTTAAATTGAGTGTTTATGAGAAAAGTGCATTTCTTTTTTTGTAATAATAGAAAATATCAAATTTCATGAAACTTTGAAAATAATGCTTTTGTATTTTACTTTACTTTCGGTGTTGAAATTCAAAGTCTTTTTGGTAGTTTAGGCAAATCTTTAAAATTCGAAAATGGAACTTCGAAACGTACGATTTTTTGCCAACTAGGACGAATCTTTTAGCAAGAAAAACAATAATACGGAAGAACAGAGAAAGCGACTAATAAAATGGGTTCCAACGAAGTGATGGGAGTCGAAATTATTTGCATAAGTCCCATGTATCGTAAGGGTGTGCGTCCATCAGGCAGTTCAAGTAGATTTTATTTTGGCCAGGCCTTACGTTTTTAAAATGTTTACTGGAAATGTATTGGGTGCATAAATAACATGTTAATTATAAAACAGAACTAAGCGCCACGTTCTCTGACTGTCTGGTCGCGATAATTTCAAAACTACTGCGACGATTTGCGCTGTGTTCATCATCATTTTTCAATTAAACTATTTTGTATTTTCTGTTATTATCGCGATAAAATTGCTATCACTATTTTTTGTTATTAAAGCACAATATTATTGAATTTCTTGTAAATGCTACTAACTGAAAATAATAATTATTCCTTGTAAAATTAATTGTCGCCCGATGTTTCTATACCTTTACACTGTTTAACTTTCCAAATGTAGTTAAATTTTATTACGCTTTTTACAAAAAGGAAAACAAATTAAGGTTAAATTGAAAATAAATGACGTTTTTTATTTACTGGTACTTAAGGTTTAGCTTTTTAATGTTTTTCTATAGGTGATATAGAAAAGTATCTTTATATTTTAAAAGATACAATTTTATATAAATACTAGATTTCCGCCTGCGGCTTCGCCCGCGTTTTCAAAGGAAAACCCGAGTTACCCTCTCTATATGTTTGCTAAATTTTATTGTAATCGGTTCAGTAGTTTATGCGTGAAAACCAAACATACATACATACAATATACATACAAACCTTTCCTCTTTATAATATTATTAGTATAGATTATTATTAGGTGCATAATATTCGCGATTGTGATGTATAAAATTTACTAAATAAAGAAGGTACCTAAGTAACGTCGGGAAAATAATAATGAATAAATCGCGTTTAAAATCCGTTAAAACATCTTTAATTTCTAAAAGAAGGTAAGTTTTTTTTTCATACTTTTAACAAAATTTGATTTTAATTGCTCAAAGTTTTGAGAATACTTAGTCCAAATAAACTTCACCATTTATAAGGCCTAAATCGATCGAACCCACGTACCTCGATTTCAAAACACTCTTACCACTGCACTTATATGGTACTGGATTGGATACTATAGATACAAATAAAAAAATCTTATGGTGTAACGTAATAAAGAGTCATTGCTGATGAAGATTGGTTCATATTGCTGAAACCTCATCAATCAGAGTAAACAAAATGAAACTCTATCCCTTCAAAATAAAGTCTATTTTTGCGTGTACAAATCTCTCGTAAACATCGGCATGGATATAATTTATCTGTGTAACAAAATATATACATAAATAAGAGTAATTGACAATACCTAATTGCCTATTGGTGTATTTTATATTTGGATACCATTTTATTGAGATAAAACACCGTTTTTATCGTGTATTGCGCGGGTTATAATGATTTATTTTATCTGTGGAAGTTTTGAAATAAATGACACCTAATAATTATATTAGTACAAGGATCTTTTGGCACTTGGTCAGAGGAGTGTGGTTGAGAAAAAAGGTTTGCCAAAGCAATTATGGAACGCTCCGTAAAACTTTTCTTCCAATTTTAAGGAAACTTAACCTATTTTTCTTCAGATAAAGTAGTGCGTGAGAAATGAGAATTATACTTATCTGTAAATTTTTTAAATCATCTCATTTTAGACATAGACCTAACTTTATGCTATGTGTCATGAAGACAAAAAAAGAGCGTGTGTGCCGAGCACACGTGTCAGAAGTGAAACTTCTTTGGCAATATTCAAAGATACCAAAATCGTCGCCTTACTCCATGACGTGACGGTATTGCCATGACGCGACCTTGAAATTTAACTCTCAACGCGCCTAAAGAAGATTCACTTCAAAATATTATAGTCCTAAAGGACGAAGGAAGGAGGATATCCTAAAGGATAAAGTCATACAGTTACATAAAATACCTCTAGAAACATAATAATAGATATTATTGTATTGTATACAAAAATCGGTACAGTATAATTAAGTTAGATATAGTTTCTGTATTCTAACATTCTAACTATTAGACCAACATATTTATATTATGTTTTAGTTCATAGCAAGTCCGTTATTGCTCATCCAATGCAAGTTTAAACTAACATATAACTTTGTTAATAAAACAGAATAGTCTCATCAGTATAATGCACAACACAATGCATAATGTAACTAGACCAAACATAAAACAGTTTGCTATTTGCTAAGCGCATCTAATGACAGCTTTAGCCATAGTTCTAGAATCAAGTCAGTTCTAGTTAACTGTGTACATTGTACACTATATGTGTGCTAAATTTCATTGTAATCGGTTCGCGAAATAGTAAAAAACACACACACATGCTCACAAACTTTCGCATTTATAATATTAGTAGGATGTAGGTAGTCTAAGTTTTGTTTATGGTATTACTAGAGGTCCGCCCCGGCTTCGCCCGTGGTACATATTTCGCATTATAAGGTAGCCTATGTCCTTTCTCGGGTATCAAAATATCTCCATACCAAATGATGTCGGAGATGTCGGAAAGTTGTATATTATATAGCTCTGTAACGAAAAAATTTCGCTTGCGCGATTCAGAGCGAGGTGTCCACAGAACACTATTACTCCTAGGAGGTGTCGCTACAAAGGCATAACATGCAATAGCTTTACCGCGGCAGTCTCCAAGTGCTACACGTCGTTTTTTTTATTTTATTTCTTTTTAAAAAAGTCAAATCGCTCCCGCAAAGTTTAACTAGGTTTTCATGAAATTGTTTTATTAACCATAGATTATTTCAAAACAAATAGAAAATCCAAATAACGTTGCTATGTACGTATGGAAAACCCGCGACGTTTTCCATTAATTATCACCGATGCCTCGTTAATGAGGTTTAATGGAATCTAATGGAGATTATACATGGGATAAGTGGGCTTTAATTAGCTAGGCTACATTGATTTGCTATAGATAATAGATATAAATAATTAAGTTTGAAATAATTATGATTATCTCTAGCTTGAAGATATGTAATTACATTAGATTTAAGTTGTATTTGTAGTATCTATACATATAATAAATCTGTAGAAGGGTCAATTCTGTACATTGAAAATATTGAAAAAATAAATAGCAGGGGGTGTTACTGGATCGATACCAAACCCAAATATGTGATTAAAAAAATTTTTGTCTATCTGTCTGTCTGTCTGTCTGTCTGTCTGTCTGTCTGTCTGTCTGTCTGTCTGTCTGTCTGTCTGTCTGTCTGTCTGTCTGTCTGTCTGTCTGTCTGTCTGTATGTGAAGGCATCACGTGAAAACTAGCGGTTCGATTTCGATGAAACTTGGTATAATTATACCTTATTATCCTGGGCGTAAAATAGGATACTTTTTATCCTGGAAAAATACGTAGAAAAAAATTAATCTTAATTTTTCAGTTTTATCCATAGACGTTGTTCCGTAGAACCGCGAACACACGTTGCGTATTATTATAGGCCTAGCCGTATTTGGGAATTGGGTCCAATAGATATTTATAAGATGTTATTGACAGAGCTGGTACTCAAAATGGAGAAATAACCATCCACGCGAAGACCGACATCCGCGCGGACGGAGTCGCGGGTGGAAGCTAGTATGAAATAATTGTAATGTGGATCTGAATAAAAGGCTATTTATTCAGATCCACACTTACTCCATCCATACTTATGTTCAGCTTATTGAAAAAATAGTGTGGATGTTTGTTACTCTTTCACGAAAAACTACTGAACCGATTAAAATGAAATTTAGCAAACATATAGAGTAGGGTGGAGTGATAATGTATGAAAGAATTTTTTTTTGTTTTTTTCAAATGGCATAGCGACAGAAAGGTGCCTTTTAATGAGTGAATTCAGCATACAAAATATTGTTTACGTGTCTTGATGTTTTGAGGTGCCCCAACCCAATTGAAAATTAGAAAAATATGATTTTTTAGCAAACTTTGATTTATTTTTTAATCACAGTATTTTTATGGCCTTCAAGTCTATTATATAACAAACTTCTTTGTGATACATTAAATAATAGTCTGATTAGTTGTTTTAACGTTTTACATTAATGAAAATCATAATATAGAGGAATGAAAATATCAGAAATAAGTAATTATTTAGTACTAGCTGCGCTTCGCGGTTTCACCCGCGTGGCTCCGCTCCTGTTAATCTAAGGGTAATGATATACAGACTATAGCCTTCCTCGATACATGGGCTATCTAACACCGAAAGAACTTTTCAAATCGGACCAGTAGTTCTTGAGATTAGCACGTTCAAACAAACAATATCTTCAGCTTTATAATATTAGTATAGATTATAATATTAGTATAGATAAGGCAGTTTTTTTTCAAAATTAGGCATTGGCAGTCGTAATACTGATACTCTTGCCATTATAAAATCATTTTGTTTATTTTCTCAACTGCACTTGAAGCTTCTGTCACCAATTTGATAATATGCTTTACGGCCTGGGTAAGGCATAGAAAATCTTTGATATTCTGAAACGTGGTCAAACCGCTTTTCACGATGTCTTTTAAGGTTTCTTCAGATAAATTAGAAGTCAGAGGCTCAGTTTTCTTACATTCTTGCCGCATAGTTAAGTCGGTATAATCTTTTGACCAAGTACAAGAGTGTTAAAAAAAATGCATTTGCAACTTCAAATATCAAATAACCTTTGGTACCGAGTGACAAAATACTTCAGTTATCTTTTCTTGTTCTTTTTTGTTCGTTTGTCGGTCTTGATAAGGTTTTAATAAGCGTCTATATTCATCGAATATGGTGTGTCGAATAAGTTGTAGTACTCTGTTAAAGCTAATAGTGGAAAGCGATGCTTTTCGCCACACATCAAACATGTCCGTAGCTAATCTTTCGGATAAATCATGAATTTTGTTATTTTATCAGGTTTAAATTCATATTTAATAAATAAGTAATAGTTTCTTAGCATCAGTATAAGTTGGTAATTGATTCACTGGGTACTTCTCTGGCAAACAAAATACAGAACAACATGTCGTTTGTCGTATTTTGACTTGCAACATTTTACTGTAACAAAGCGAAATTATAGATAGAACTCACATCAAAAATATTAAACTATGATCTTAATTGTATTTACGTGTAACATTTAATTTAGAAGTATTACTAACATTAGTGTTATTTCCTTAACGGCACTGTTTAAAATCAATGTTTCCTACAATAAGAGTCGGCGCAAACGGGCCACCGACCAGAGCCACTGGTAGCCAGTGATAGCCACTTTTTTATATATTGAAATATTGTGTATTCTGTGTCTTCCCGTTGGCAACCAACGAGATAACACAGAATCTGATTTAGCGTTAATTTGTCAAAATTAAACTTTAATGATTTTCGACAAAATTTTTAGAATTTCTTAAAGTTCATGATGTTGGGGGCACCTCTAAATGTATCATCTGCAAAGTATAATTTTGCATGTGTATTTATGAGCAATAATGACATCTTTTTACAGGTATGCCGAAACGAAAATGAAAAAAAATATTTTTCACTCCACCCTAATATAGAGGTTTATTTGGATTTACAAATAGTATAAGTTTTATTCCGGAAATCCCACGGGAACGGGAACTATGCGGGTTTTTCTTTGAAAACGCGGCCGAAGCCGCGGGCGGAGAGCTAGTAAATGATGTTTAACACAATTATTTAACAAAAATATTTTTATAAAACTTTTAATAAATTTAAAAGTATTCAAGCAGAATTCTTTTCATACTACAGTTGAAAGCATTTACATTATGTTTGAAAAATTTGAAATGTATTGAAAGTATTTGAGTTTAAGCTAGTTGCAATTCATTTCAATTTGTGAGCAATATTTTTAAATTACTTTCATTAATTCGCTTTTGATAGTGAATTTTATGTAATAAAAAGATAAAACAAATAAAAATGTCTGTTCGTTATGTCGAAAGTACATTTTTAAGATCACATGAAATAATATAAAATCGGACCATTTTCAAGTAGTTCCTGAGATTAGCGCGTTCAAACAAACAAACTCTTCAGCTTTATAATATTAGTATAGATATGACTGACTGTTTGTTTCGAAAAAATCTCTAAATTTACTAGAATTATTTTGATGGTTAAAATTTAATCCGATTTGAAAAATTCTTCATTGTTGGATAGCCCATTTATCGAGGAAGGCTATAGGACATAGGCTAAATAATATCATCACGCTAACACTAATAGAGGCGGAGCAATGCAGTAAAAACAGTATAATATATTAACTGCTAACTTTACCATTGGTTTTGGTGTAAAGGTCAATGTGTAATTTAAGGACCACAACAAGAATTAGGCAACTTTTCCTCGTTCCCTAATTGCGTTACTTTGCGGTCGGATGTAACATTAAGAAGGGATACTATTCACACATTACTCTGTCTTTGAATATTTAGTTGTTTATATTATCTGGGTTATATTTGCTTCTTTCTCCATATTAAATACATTTTTATTAAGACTTTTTTTCGGATCTAAATTGGCATTACATATTTAATTAGGTACTATGTAAAACATGAGACATGAATATAACACTTTCGTATAATTTTAACAACATTATAGGCCAGATACTTAAAACTATAGGCTATAGTAAAATAACTTTACGCTAGAGGATTCTTAAATAAACATTGTTAGTAAAAGGCTTAGAGGCGTCGATTTTCAGAGAAGATTACGCTCATTAGAGTGCTCCATTTGCACCTGAATTTACTTAAACCTTAATAAGACGGGAAATAATGTTATATGAGAAATGTCCTTAATTTACTCGATGTATTTTGAAGTATACTGTACTAATTGTACTATATTATACGTATATACTTTACAATATTATGTACCTTACAATAAACAGATAGAATGTAAATTGTATGTAATTTTAAATTAATGATGTAAACTTTGAACAGATTGGTATGATGTTGGCTTATGGAATGATCAACATCAAAACGGTTACAATTTTTTTTATTATGATTTAAAGTTTTTAACATCTAATATTCTTATGGAATTAAATATATTCTTTTTCATGGAGAATTCTTAATAATATTATATAGGTAGTATAATTAATAACAATTACGAAATAATATTGTAAACTATGGCTTAAACAGACACTGAATAAAATAAATTGACTGATGTTATAAAAATCACGAACATGACCTAACAAATTTCCATTTGACTTTACCTCGATTCTATTTTTAGACTAAAAAATTAACTTTCAAAGATTTTAATTTGAATTCTAATCTCACATAAACAGGGGATCAAAGGCAACCCTTTTTACGCATGGGATGGCTATAACGAAGGTATACAAACATTTGTCGCTCATTTATTTTTTACGCGTGCGTGTAAATGATTTTAAGAGCAAATATTAACTTTCTACCATGATTATAATATTATGAAATACTAGGACGGACGGACTGAACGATCTTATAAGGGTTCCTTGTCGGACTACGGAACCCTAAAAAGGTACGGCACAATAGCAGTCTTATCTAATCTTATCAAACATAAACACTAATTATTATTATCTTTTAGTCTTATTTCTGCAAAAAAGGATTATATAAGAATGGAAAACATGGTTGTAGTTATATATGAATAGTATCAAAACATACTCTATAATACACCAGAGATGATTCCGTCAAAATCGATTTAGTCGTTTTGAACATAGATATCCGGCAAAGCTGCAAACAGAGAGACCTTTTTCATAATTTGCAATGGGGTTTCCAACAACTAAGTTAAATCACTTTTATTACCGCGGTTTTTAATTAAATCCCAAGTAACAATTGTCATCATGTTAACTTGAAACCTGCTTTTATGTGGGTAAGTTTCGGTTTCAGTCACTTGTTCTGGACATTCAACTTAGTTTTATGTTTAGCTTAGATGTTAATGTATATTAAGTCTTAGCTTGAGTTCCTTTGTGTGTGTGTAAAATAGATTTTTATCCGTTTAATTTTTACAATCTATTCACTTATAAAAATCCTTTATTTCAAACTATAACCTTAGTTTTGATTTCTTCACGCAATATCAAAGTAAATCAATATGCAGACATCTTATAATATATATATAAATCTCGTGTCACAATGTTTGTCCTCAATGGACTCCTAAACCACTTAACCGATTATAATAAAATTCGCACATCATGTGCAGTTCGATCCAACTTGAAAGATAGGATAGTTTTTATGAAAAAAAACGTAAACATGTAGGTACCTTGGGCGAAGCCGGTGCGAACCGCTAGTATTATTATGTAAAATAAACTATAACTTAAAACACAATATGAAGCAAAACAAGAATAAAAAATTTTTGTTATCAATATCAACAGTATTATAAATGATGAATCTAAATGTGTATTTCAATTCAAGATAATAACGGAATTAATTAAGACTAATAAGGATCAGACAAAACATGACCTCGGGAAAAACTTAACCTTTTAGGAGTTGATTTAAACAAAAGCTAGCCCAAGTTTAACCCTGGATATTAAACATTTTTCATTTTAAATTTTATACAAATAGCTTTAGGGCGCTCTAGTTTAGTAGTGAAAGCATAATATACAGACAGTCATTCGCATTTATAATGTAAGTACTAGCTTTCCGCCCGCGGCTTCGCCCGCGGTTTCAAATAATAAAAAAAACCACATAGTTCCTGTTCCCGTGAGATTTCCGCCATAAAACCTATCCTATGTGTTAATCCAAGTTACCCTCTATATGTGTGCTAAATGTCATTGTAATCGGTTCAGTAGTATTTGCGTGAAAGAGTAACAAACATACACATCCATCCTCACAAACTTTCGCATTTATAATATTAGACTTTAGTAGGATAGGAAGTAGGAAGGACTAGATATACAATATTGTCTCAACGAAGTATTTGATATGAGACCCTTTATCTTAACACAGTCCTTTACATAAGTACCATAAAAGGGTATGAACTATGACATAACAAATAATAGGGTTCATTTTTCGATCGTAAAATATTTCAAATGACTATGTCCAATAGAATTATATGGTGTAGAATTGAGGTTATAATGCCCGTTTTCACCAACAAACCGTAAAATTTAAGTGTCACCTAAGTCAATTTAGGGGATACCTAAAGTAAAATTTCTTTCACCGACAGATAAGTGTCACCTAAATCGTTAGGTTCGGTAGTGATTTGAAGGGTCCCTTAAACTAAGGAACCCTTACTTAGGAGACTGTTTAGGGGTTATTGGTGAAATCGGGTATAAATGTATTATTATTAACTCTCTGATGGGTACGATTTTGTGCGGAAATTGAGATTTTGCGTACACGTATATTTTCACAATTTGAGTTGAAAAAATTACTTATTGTAATATAGAAAACAGGCATATTTCAAACATTGTGTTTGATTATATAAGTACTAAGTAATAAAGGTTACCTGGTATAGTTTTAACGAATAACTACAAAAGCTATGTATATGTAGATATTTCTTAATTTATTTTCTATTTAATAATGAAAGAAGAATGCATTAATAAATAAAACAGTTTTCTATCTGATACATACATAATTATAAACAGAATCGAATTAATAATATCCTACCAAATTGTAGATCACACTTTGACATACATTTGTTACTTTACATTTTGTCAGAGCGATGTTACATAGATTCAGGTGATTATTCAAGCCCGGTCCTTGAAAGATAGCGGCTTGCACCAACCCCCGTATTATTAAAGCAGTAAAGTGGAAAAAGGACAGCGCTATATGGGTTGTCTAGCGCCATCACTTTCCCACACACTGTTGCTAATATTTATGATTATAATTATATGTTTCTGTGTCCGTGTTATTGTTGAAATTACTAGCAAATGTGACAGTTACGTGAATATAAATTGAAGTATATTAACAGGATAATACAGGAGGGTTATATTCTGTTTAACTTGGGTTTCTAAACTTACGTAATACTTAATCCATACTAATATTATAAATGCGAAAGTAACTCTGTCTGTCTGTCTGTTACTCAATCACGCCTAAACTACTGAACCAATTTGCATGAAATTTGGTATAGAGATATTTTGATACCCGAGAAAGGACATAGGATAGGTTTTATCCCGGAAATCCTACGGGAACGGGTTTTCTTTGAAAACGCGGACGAAGCCGCGGGTGGAAAGCTAGTTAAGAATAAATAAGACACACATAGGCAACAAATAAAAAGACAAAACATATATAACAACTTAACTAGGTTTTATAATAAAATAAAAAGTAAAAGAGATAGAATCTCGAAAAAATCGAGAAAAAATGAAACCCGTTTTGCGTTGTCACGGCATCACGCGTAAACGGGTGGACCGATTTCGATAATTCTTTTTTATAATACTCCCTGAAGTACGAGTATGGTTCTTATATAGAGCAAAAGTAAATATGTACCACGGTCGAAGCCGGGGCGGACCGCTAGTATAATATAGTTAATAGTTATCATTGTTGGCAGTATGGAACGACTTAAATTAAATTTCGCCATTGAACATAACTAAACATCATGTTTACAATGAAATGCGGCTAAATGTGGGGTCATAATATGGGTAATAACAAAATGTAATAAAATGAGCAGATAAACTTCGCGAAACAAACGATCTCTTATTTCGAGAGTGGTTTATCATTTAGTTTTCCATTTATGTAATGCACTATTGACTTTTTCAATAGAATTTATCTACACATATATAACCATCAAACTCTGCAGTTTCATATATAAGTATCGTCAGTATAACTTCGTGAAACCAAAAACATCTTATTTCAAGATGTTTATCATGTAGTTATCCACTTATCTAGCGCAATACGAGCTGTAACCAATGTACAGAATTGGCCAATTTGCGGCAAACAACTGCGAAGTGGGAACAAATTGCTTTGCGAACTGCAAAGCTTTTTGGTGATTCGTATCTATTAGTACTTGCTTAATAAAGTTTCTATTTAGGGAATAAAGTGGTTAATTCTTTTGACCTTTTTTATTTAGTACTGATTGGTGGCCTTGTTTAATTCTCACATGCCTTTTGTAAAATTAAACAAAAATTAGATCTGCATTGTAATAGAAGAGGAATTATACGAAAGAGCAGATGATCAGTAGCTTAGAAATAAAACTTAGTTATATTGGTATATTCATAGTAGGAAAGCACGAACAGGAAAAATCATTAGTAGCATGAATCATGCTGTTAACGAATGTTTCTTATATCTACAAATGATCTCAATTGGAACTAAAAAACCACTAGGATATTGCATTACATATTTTGAACGTTCAAAAAGTTGAATGCGGGAAAAACGAAATAAATTGATGGAAAATCCGAATAAAACATTGAAACGATTTATATATTTCTTTGTGTACGGAATCCAGCTACATTTCATAGATTGGAAATTTAAATCCTCCAAATTTATATTTGCGGTAGAATTGAACAAAATAGTTATTCAGTCGATCCAAACTCATATTTGATTACACGCTGTTCCAACATAAAATACTTTTTAGTTTAATAAATTTTCACAAATAAAAGTGGTCATCCCTGTTGTAATTATTATTATTTAAAGACTCTGGAATTGTAATTATATAAGCGACTTGTTTGTCTATTGTTTTTCAAGAATAAAAAACTATAGTTTAGTAACTTAATATCTACGTCTTTATCATAATATATCTTCTTCAAACATAGATCAATTAAAAAGTAATTAACTATAAGTTGTAATAGAAATATGATCTTTGTTTCGTCTATCTTTATTTGTAGTTTTATGTTTCTCGTTTGTATTCCAACCTTACCTTTTGTACATTCAATTTTATTCCACGCAATAGTCAGAAATATTTTCATATCTTACCAAGCTATTTAGATTGACTCGAACCAAATTCTCTACAACACTTTGGGCTTTATAAACAAGATTCTGGCATACTCCCATACAAAGCTGATGCCCTGGTACAATATTACAATATTGGAGGATATTGCGTTTTTAATAAAAGCTTGCTTGGAGATTTTAAATAAATTTAGACGCCTTGATGTTCATTCGATGATATTATGAAATCTTTTGAGTGACGGTCTTCATAAGGGTCGAAATATTCTGTTGAAAGTATGAGATAAAGCTTAAGAAATTTAAAAGTAACAATGGAAAAAGTAGAATATTTCGTCTTGTATAGTGTAATTGTGTAGAGCTGGTTTTGTTAAATGGCTCCATAATTGTGTCTCAAATATGAATTATGTGTTTGTTTTTGTGTTTTTACATTTTAATTTACTTATCTACTAACAGACACAGACAACAAAAACATTAATTAATGTTTTATTAATTTTAAGCGCCGATTTCAACTGGAGTTGTTTTAATTACTTCTTAAAGTTTTTTTAAAAAATTAGATTATTTCCATTATATAAAGATTTTTGGCAAGCACAATAATTAACACAAAACATGGAGCCTCCTCCTTTTGAAGTCGGTTAAAAAAGAGGCAGTTATCCAATCACAAAACATTTTCACAAAATGACAATACGATTATCACACGAAGGCTTTGACCTATAAAAGCGTTCGTTGATCCGGAAAAATGTCATATGATTTTGTATTACAGGGATCACTGGGTCATGTTACACTCGATTGAATATAGGTATATAGGTTTTATTTTATACTTCACTAGCTGTGCCGCGCGGTTTCACCCGCGTGACTCCGCTCCTGTTGGTCTTAGCGTGATAATATAATTATAGTCTACTAGCTTACCGCCCGCGGCTTCGCCCGCTTTCTCTAAAACGATTTGAGATTTAAACTATCCTATCTCTCAAGTTTGATCAAACTGCACATGGTGTGCGAATTTTATTGTAATCGGTTAAGTAGTTTAGGAGTCCATTGAGGACAAACATTGTGACATGAGATTTATATATATTAAGATAGCTTACCGCCCGCGGCTTCGCCCGCTTTCTCTAAAACGATTTGAGATTTAAACTATCCTATCTCTCAAGTTTGATCAAACTGCACATGGTGTGCGAATTTTATTGTAATCGGTTAAGTAGTTTAGGAGTCCATTGAGGACAAACATTGTGACACGAGATTTATATATTTGATATTACTCGTGGATAATGTAGATTTCGAATGGTAAAAGAATTTTTAAAATCGGTCCAGTAGTTTATGAGCCTATTCATTACAATCAATTTCTTCTTTATAATATTAAGTGTAGATAAATAAGAAAATAATACGTTTTTCACTAGAGCAACGAGCAATGTTGTAAATAATTCTACGAATATTATAAATACGAAAGTTTGTGAGGATGTTTGGATAAAATATTATGTTTGTTACTCTTTCAGGAAATAGTAACTGGACCGATTTGGATGAAACTCTACAGTAAGATAGGTTATGCATCAGACTGACACATGGTCGCGTGATTATAATAATATAATATTGTTATGTTGAACCGACCAGTTAGTAATACTCGTGCAAAATTTGAAGTAAATCCACACAGTACCTTTTGAGTTTAGCCCGGACATACATACAGACAAACACAGAATTCTTTATTCACGATTTTATTATATGTATGATATTTGTTTTTCCTCGTCTTTATATGTAACAATTGTTAGGAACTGTTTGTTTCTTTCTTTAAATGAGAATTATCTAAAGAAATGGTACGCATGTAGGATTACTTGGTTATCCATCTGTCAAGACCCTTTTTATCCGGGATTCGTGTTACAAAATAAAACAAAAACTTTAACATAAAAAATTATTTATTTCACTAAAATACATACAGGTCTACATAATCTACAACACACAAAACAGATTTTATGTAAATTGCAGGACAGTAGACCCTGTTCAGCGCAAGTTTTTAATCTCATTTCCTCTCATTTTTCATTTCATCTCATTTCCACGTGAATTTCCTTTAACCATGCGGGGAAATCCGCGGGTAGTAGCTAGTTCGTGATAAAAGATAGTAGGTTTTCCCAATATCCCCAATAAATTAAGAAATTAATGACTTAACGGATTTTAAACGCGATTTATTCGTTATAGGTACTATTATCCCGTTGTGTCGCACACTTTGCAGCGAACGTCACTGGGACAACACAAGAAAATAATTCTCAATACATATTTATTTAAATCGATGTTTATGTGCTAGGGTCACTTCGATCTCCCCATAGCAATTAAGATTGGATCCGAACTCCAATTAAGAAGGAAATCTTTGCCGAGGGCATATTATCCCTTGTGTGTTGTATTGTTTATGTTGCTGAAAATATTGCCACAATAGTTAGTACTCTACCGCTCTACTCTACTACTCTAACCGTATACAGCAGCCATAATTGATGTAAAAACCTTCTACTAAATAATATAATGTATGAATAAGATTTACACTGATAACATTGTAATAAAATCTTCATTAATTGGTATCATTAATTGATCAAACAAGCTTCACAAATCTCATTACTTGATGAGGGTTCAAAACCCTTATGCTATATTTGGTTTCATTTAATTATCTAAATTGAACAAGATTGCTACATAAGTATCGGTTTCTCATTTGTTATCATCTCAAGTTTATTTTACGTTAAATATCGCGATATAGAAATAAGAATTTCCATGTTTCATTGTTTTTATATATTTTTTTTGTTATTTTATACCTAAGTTTTATACTTAGTTGTTCTTCACTTTTATATGGATTTAAACTCAAACTAAAACATTTATTTATTCAATTAGACTTCTTCTAGAAGCACTTTTGAATCGTCATAACATATTTTAAAATTTACCACCGATTTGGAAAGCAGTACCTATCTATGGAGAAGGACCGGCAAGAAACTCCATAGTACCTATCAGTTTCTGATTTATTATAAATTTATATTTTATTTTACAATTGAACTTAAAACAATTGAGATAAAATGAAAGAAGAGTTAAAATAATATTAAATCTTACTAAATGAACTAATCTACTGTTTTGAAAAAATGCTGAACTCTTATGTTAGTTCGTTAAATATTAGGAGAGAAAATTCCATGGTTTGTTGTTTTTAAATAAATATTTTTATGATTTTTTTTTTGTTTTTTTATTCTAGATAGGGAAGCGCTTGACCACAATCTCGCCTGATGGAAAGCTAAGATGCGGTCTAAGATGGTACGCGCTACCCTAGTGGGTACCGGTTCACTCTGCGCTTGAAGACCACCATATTTTACTCGTCGGGCAACATAATTTGATGGGACACTCGTATAATTATATCTATATAATATTAATGTTTATACGCTTTAAAGTCAAATTATTCGAAGTTTAGACCATATTATAATACTATATCAGTTTCTACGTTCTATTTTCTCTCGTCACTTCCTCGTGTCGCGATGAAACACACCTTCGTCGATAACAATGCAGCTTTGTCAAATCTGCATTTATAATGCGACATAACTATATTACGTCTCTTCTCGATTTGTAGAGAGAACACTAACCTACCAACGATAATTTTACACGTTGTATTTTAGAGCATTACCACAGAATACATAATAGTATGGCATTACTTTGGTAATGATCGAGTAAATTTTATTTAACTGGGAATAAGTCAGACAATAATAATCACAGGGATTATTTAGTTTATTTCTTTTCGTTTACACTTGTTTGTGTTCAAATATGATGTTATCTATATAATAATACTAGTAGGTAGTCCCGGCAAACGTTGTTCTGCCTTTCTTTTATGACTTATGGATATCAAAAATAGATGTTGGCTGATTCTCAAACCTTGAGTAGGTTATTATATTATAGGCACTAAAAATTTCATGCGAATTGGTACAGCCGTTTCAGAGGAGTACAGTAACCACAGACATACAATATAATATGTCTGTGACAGTAACTAACATTGTGACACGAGAACTTTATACATTTGAGAACTTTATATTATATTGTATATTAGATGTACTGACAAAGAGTGAAACTAATTTGATGTGTCTATGTCTATGCAGCGTCTCTCCTTAATTTAGATGTGATATTTTTTTCATAAATATTATATGTGAAATACTCGAGTCAATTATTCACATGAATGACGTGACATAGATTGACTTAAATTCAATTTTAATTCCCAAGTAATAGAGTTCAAAATTCGATGAAATTTTACAAAAATTAGCTTCTCAATCACGTATAACCATTTCATCAAGATTGGCTTAAATTGCGAAGTTCTCTAAGATTTAGTTTTATAGTTGAGATAATTACGTTAAATGGTTAATTAAACGGTCTTTTAATTCATGTGATTTACTACCTTTATAAATCTAAAGACGAAAATATATAACATATCAGCTTAAAAGTAAAAGTTTGACACGGTAAATTTTTGTAATACATCTTAGCAAATCAGATATTATAAAGATATTTCGAAGACAAACTGAAAATAATCGAAAAATAAGGAAATACATTTTGCCATACGAATAAATTATTCGAAAAATTAAGCCAACTCAATAATAATTGGTAGATTACCTACACTAACAGATAGCTTACTATAGCTCAATATTTAAACTTGAATCCTCAATATTATTATTAAATCATTTCCTTACACAATAAATCACTATTCTAATAACACTTCCATATTATTCTCTCAGTGGGTCAGAACTAATCAATCACAATGCCAGTATGACACGTTCCACGTAACACCGGGCGAAATAACATGAGCTAGACGTGCTCAAGTTTACAATATGGAGTTAACTGGTGTTAGTTTGATGTATCGACAATGGTGTGTAAAGGGAACAATAATATTAAGGCACGAACGAAACATATTACCATAGTATAATTATAAAATGATATTACTTTATTAACCGACTTCAAAAAAAGGAAGTTCTCAATTCGGCCGGTTTGTTTTTTAGGTTATTATTATGGTTATCATTTAAGTTTATTATCTTTTGTTATCTAAGGCTCTTCTCTTTTAGCGATTTTGGAACTGATAGTCAAAGATTCATATTATGCGCTGATGATAAAACCTTGTGTAAAAGAGAAATTACAGTCACAGATTACAGTCATTTTTATTATTGATATATTTAAAATCCTTCCTTATTTGTTAGAAACTATATTTTGATAAAGGTATACTTGTAGCAAATATTTTTAAAATAGCGTTGAACTACTTAAATTTGAGCTCAGTTAGTCAAGTCTCACTAAAGTCGGAATAACTTTGGAACTAGCTATTCCTAGACCAGTAATTTGGAATTTGGCATCGATGTTTGTTAATTTTATTATACACAGATCTATTTAAAGTTTCTGTAGTGTTTAGCAGAATACGTGATATATTATATAGAAAGATCCATGTCATTTATTTTTGCTTATATTTTTATACACGAGTATAGTCATATTTCTCCGACTACCTATTGTATTTTTCTACCATTTCTCTAGATGTGTTTAAACAACTGCATCTAATATGGCTTTTAAACCTAAATTACTTAACGAATAAAAAAATGTCTCAGTCTGGCAAGACACAGAAGGCACCTACTTGTCCCTAAAGAAAATCGATCAGTGATACAGATGTATGATGCATAATGCATCTGCCCCTACTACTAGGGGACATGGGACTTCACTTAAGTTAAATATTATTTATCAACGATTTTAGGCCAGCAATATCAAAGCCCTACTATTAATCTTGTTAACTTCACTTTAACTTCTAATTACTTATTATGAACTTAAAGTTGAAGGCAGTTTTCCTCACTTTGCAAATTATCCTTAACAGCCGATAATTTCCATTTAAAATATCCATTGTATCCATTATATTGTAATAACTTTGTTCTATCTAGATCCCTTCCCATCCCTAATCATGCCTTAACTTCGTTGTTTAAAAGATTAAAACCTTTAAAACAATTAAACCTAGCTGTTAATGAATAAACTTTCTTCTAACTTCTAATAAAACTCTGTTTGACTCTGGAACTTCACATTTTATTTTCTTATTTCATTCAAATCGTACTGTAGTTTAGCCTTTAACATCATCATCATCATCATCATCATCATCACATCACTGCTGGACGAAGGCCTCTTGCAATGCACGCCACTGAGCCCGGTCGACGGCCCTCTTTCGCCAATTGTGCCTTTAACATAAAAAACAACTACGTTAAAAACAACCGACTTGATAACATACCGGCCGAATTGATAACCTCCTCCTTTTTTTAGAAGTCGGTTAAAATATAACAATAGAAAAAAAACAATAAAGTATAAAACTGAACGCTATAAAAATCAACCTAATAAGATTACGATATTCGCAATAACAATGCGAATGCTATCTAAATGATATTTTAAATCTAATTACACGTAAATCGTTCAGAGTCAAGGATGAAATATTGTCCTTTGGGATGCTGTCAGATGATGTTATCTTTTAGCTTTGTGAAGATATTTAATCAAAAGATTTACATCTCCTCGGTAATGAGGTTTAGATTTATGTTTATATCTTGATATTGCGAATTGTCTAGGAATTGCAATAAATGAGTCTATATAAAAATATGTTTATTATTCAAAATTAGCTATAAGTCATTAAGGGCTGATTTTTCAATCCTTGGTTAAAACTTATTCGTCGAATAATGTATAAAAGTACCATTTTAAAAACGTATTCTAATTGCCCGTATTTGACAGTTTACGTGACATTTTAATATTATCGTGTAACTTGGGAAACTTAAAATATTGGACGGATAAGTTTTATCCAAGCATTGAAAAATCGGCCCTAAACAATTTTAATATTTAAAAAAGGGCGAGTGTGTCCTAGGTCACATCTACGTATATATACTTTACCATAAGGCAAAGTAAAAAGAGGTAAAAATAATTTTGCAATAACCAAACGTTACATGTATAGTTAACTATCTTTCCACCCGCGGCTTCGCCCGCGTTCTCAAAGAAAAACCCCCATAGTTCCCGTTCCCGTGGGTTTTCCAGGATAAAACCTATCCTATATGTTAATCCAAGTTATCCTCTATATGTGTGCTTAATTTCATTGTAATCGGTTCAGCAGTATTTGCGTGAAAAAGTAACAAACACACACACACACACACACACACACACATCCTCACAAACTTTCGCATTTATAATATTAGTAGGATTCAGTACCTATTGTGTAATTAATGTAAGATGCAATTGATTTCTTCCTTTTTGACTTCTCAAACGTAAATACTTTTATTTTTCTAAAAATCTAATCGAGCATTGCTGTTAGAAGAACTAGAACAATTTTATTTGTAACTAAAGAATCCCAACTTCTTTTAATCGAGTTAACTATAAATTTAATTATCTTGTCTAAAGTCTAAAGCGTAAGTTCCAACGATGCTCTAAATTCTATTATCTAAAGGATAAGTTCTAAAATCACTTTTCTGCTCTAAAACTGAGAAACAATAGGGTTAACTAGAGTGAAGTCTAGAGAGACAAATCGGAGTTTTCGTAGCTTTTCGAGTAATTGCCGCCTTTATTTTTGAACGCTGTTTTGGCAGTTCAGATATGCCACATCCATATTTCGTTTTGACTTTCCAAAGCTTTAACTAATTGCTTATATCTCCATAAATAACAAGATTAAAGTATAAGCCATATCATACAATTAAAGGGTAACAAACAGACTATATTATATCACTAGCTGTGCTCCGCGGTTCCACCCGCATTGCTCCGCTCCTGTTGGTCTTAGCGTGATGTTATATTTCAAATCGGACCAGTAGTTCCTGAGACTAGCGCGTTCAAACAAACAAACTCATCAGCTTTATAATATTATAGTATAAATTTCACCACGAATATATAGACAATAATAACTCTAGGTACTACATTTTTAATTAAATTTTAAACTTTCTCAAAACAGAAAACTGCCATCGACTTTATTCCAATAAACAATAAAATAAACCAATCGACTTTATCAAAAGCGACTTGATTTTGCAATTATTTTTCCCAACAAGATTTCGCGATAAAGCAGAACAGAAAACCACATGAAGCCATAAATTATTTAGTTTTTAGTCCCACATACGTGCTCTGTTATAAATAACTTTGTCCCGACGTTGAACAAAAAATACGAAACCAACATACAAGCTTTTGGACCTTTACGTCCTAAAATAATATCGACTAACTACTTTTAACTACATCTTTACTAATATTATAAAGCTGAAGAGTTTGATTGTTTGTATGAAAGCACTAATCTCAGGACCTACTCTTCCGATTTGAAAAATTATTTCGGTGTTAGATAGCCCATTTATCGAGGAAGGCTTATAGGCTATATTATAACATCACGCTTAGACCACACGGGTGAAACCGCGAATTGCAGCTCGTCGTCCATAAAATTAAAATTTCATTAGATACAATAAGAGCATATTTCATTTAAACTAAAATATAATGTCAGTAGCTCTTGAACGTATTTTCGTCACAATACACAATGTATTTTCGTTACAATATATTTTTAATTTTTTAAAACGTTTCAAAAACGTTTAAAAAAAAAACGTTTCATTTGCTTCAATTTGCGTGTGAGTCCATTCATCGTTTGTATATGAGTGGAAACCTATTTAAAACATGCTAGTAAGTTGAAACTAACTTGTTATATATATATTTTTGCTCGAGGCTATGAGGCTAGTTTTACATACTGTTTATATTTTGTGAGGTTCTAAAAACTAGCCTCATCAAATTATGGGGTTCAATAGGTCATTAGTTGTTTGCTTTGTGAAAATAATTATATTATTCAAATTAAAAAAGTTATATTTTGGAATAAAAATTGTTCTCTAAGGGAAAATAAAACAATTGAGTTTTCAGTCAACCTAAGAACTTAATACATCTTTGTAAATAAATTTCTGGACTGTCTGCAGAACTTGGCACACATTTAGATCTCATTTCTTTTTTTGGCAAATTAAGTCAACGATTGAACTCGGCTCCAATTTTTACATTTATGTTTTTGGTGGGATAAAAAGTACACTCTGAGAGTAGATGTCACTCTTAACTATCTCCTTGACAACAAAATGATATCTTCCGCTGTATTAACAATGTCGGTTGTGTGAACAGCATTCTCACTTGTCCCTCGTCGGCAGAGGTGCGGGTGCTGGTCAGACTAACCGATGTTGGATTACAAAAATGATTGTTTTATTTACTGTATGTTACTGTTTGGTTACTGTTTGTATTTAAATTTTTTAGATTTAAGTGTTGATTGTAATTGGAATATACGGGACGACGTGGTCGCTAAGCGACAAAGTCCCTTGGAAAAAAAAAGAATAAAAAAAAAAAAACTATCTCCAAACACAAAACTGTTGCGACGTAAAAGATAGACAAACAAACACATATTCTAGGGAATAATATTGAATTAATGATACTAATAAATTACACTAAAAAATATTTTCATCATATGTTTGCCGGTAAAAAGCAATCCATAGACTGTCTGTATCTATTACACTTAGTTGTTATTGAAAAATATAATAATACAATGATCTAAGAGTAAACTAAATTTATAATAGACTAGCTGTTATCCGCGGTTTCACCCTGCTCCGCTCCTGTTGGTCTTAGCGTGATGATATAATATAGCCTATAGGCTTCCTCGATAAATGGGCTAACACCGAAATAATTTTTCAAATCAGACCAGTCGCTCCCGAGATTAGCGCGTTCAAACAAACAAACAAACTCTTTACAAGCTTATATTAGTACAGATTAAGTCCAAACAATATTATTTACCAATTACATATATAACAAGCAAATCCTGCTATTATAAATAGGTATTAAAGGTATTCATTTTACGAAGGTTTTGAATTCAGCTGTCATGGGAACATATTTTATGCGTCAGTCAATTTACCGCATAGAGCTGAAAGGTATCAAATGTTATATATTTCGACGAACACGTATTTGGAGTCTCGAAGGACCAGACAGTATGTAATAAGTTTTCTATACGTACCTTTCATACTATTTATAGTAAAAAAAATAAGACTAACAGTTTCGATAAAAAAATATATTTATAATGTACTCACATTATAAATACATGGTAAATGTTAAAAACATGTAATGACGTTTCAAAAGTGCTTCGCGAAGAAGTCTAATTGAATAAATAAATGTTTGAGTTTGTTTTAAAATATATATTTTTATCGAAACTAATATAAGTACATTTTTATCAATAATTTTGAATTTAACATTGAAGTTACTAGTAATTAAATTGCTTATAAAGTTTTAAACAAAAAAAAAAAACAGCGTGTGCGTTTCAGAAGTGAAACTTCTATGGCAAGATTCAAAGATACCAAAATCGACGGCTTACTCCATGATGGTATTGCCATGATATGACCTTGAAATTTTATTCTCAAGGCGCATATAGAAGTTTCACTTCAAAAAGATTTTTATTTTTTAACATAATGTTGTTAGAGCTTTCTCTATACGTATTACATAATAGTTTCTAAAGGAATTCTCTTCGGGCTGTTTACAGCGTTCGGGAAGCTTGCCAAAATAAAACCATTTCTTTTATTATAACTTTATTTAAAGCCCATTATGGATTGCGAAACCAAAATCTCGTTTTGGATAATATAACTTTATAGTTGTGGATTCTCGTATTTACAGAGTAAAATGTATTTATTATATCGCTTCTATATGAAGTTTTAATAGTATTAATACTGATATTATTATAAATACGAAGAAGAAGAAGAGTTTGTTTGTTTGCTTGTTTGTTTGAACGCGGTAATCTCAAGAAACTCGATTTTGATTTTAAAAATTATCAACTCAAGAGATGATGGCCATCAATAATAATTAGTTAAAACAAGAATAAAACAAAAACATTTTTATGTATAGGAACTTAAGCGACACAAGCTGATAAACATAAAAACAAATTTATTAGCACTAAATAACTTAATATTTATAGATCGTTAAAGTCTCAAGGAAACATTGAGTGTGTTTGTTTAGTTTCCGTCTCAATAACAATATTGGATACGATTATTTTTATGATTGACTAGCTGTGCCCGCGACTTCGGCTGAGTTGAAATATACAAGTAGGTTACTCCTTATTACATTTAAAGCTATTGAAAGTCCCATCAGAATCTGTAGACCGATGATCGCTAGAGCTCTTCGATTGATTGCTATGGCTGGAATAAGCAGACAGACTGACAAAACTTGTAAAAAATATTATTTGGCAAAAAGCTGTAATTTCAATATTACAGTCTCAAATTTTTTCATTAATTTGTATAGATAGATCACAATGAAGGCGGCATTATGGCAACTCTTGTGAAAATACCCACGAATTTTTCCCGAATCATTAATTCATAAAAAGTATTTATTGCTGTACCTACTAGGATTGTTAACAGCTGATTATTATTTCTTATCTGCTAAATATAACATACAATTTTGGTAATTGTAACGTTTGTAATTATAATTTTTGTAGATATGTTAATAATTTAGTATTGTATACATTATTTTGTTACTAGATTGCCGCCCGCGGCTTCTCCCGCTTTATTTATTTACTTAATTATAGAACATATTGTGGCTTACAGACACGCCAAAGCACCACAATGCTATGCAGTACAAAAAATTATTATCATTACATATACGTGATAAAAAACACAAGAAGGTTGAAAGAAAAATACTTACAACTACACTACATTTAATATTATGAGAATACAAACAATAATAATATATACAGAACTTTGTCTAAAACTGAACAAATCATGTACTAAAACCTTTAACGGCAACCTCTTACGGTATTAAATAAAACGTCCTATTTAAGCATCCGTAGCCCGTAGGGTTAGACGGACATACATACAGCTGGAAGCGATTTTGTTTACTTATCGACTACGTATAAATAGGTACTTACGTACTAAAATACTCGTAAAACACAGAATTTTTAGTTTTATTTCTAAAAAATATACCTACCAAACTAGCGAACCCGGCGAACTCCGTTTCGTCACCTTATGTTTAAATACCAAACGAAATGTTATATAAGGTGCTGTATGTGAAAAATTATTTTCCCGGTTTTCCCGGTTTTCTTTTGAAATGTTTCCTGAATTTTATTTGCTACAATCCTCACGGAGCCAGAGATCTTTCCAACGAATGCAAATCCGTGGAAATCGGTTCGTGCGTTCTGGAGTTAGCGGCAGGAAAGAAAACGCGACTTCTTTTTATAAAGTAGAAGATACCTATTCAAAATTCTTTTAAAAATAGGTATTTAGTTTTCCAATCTATTGAGCAAATAAATGAAATGTTTTACATTCTTCGTTATTAAATTGTATATTACGAAACAACAACTTAATTTAATTTAATTAAGCTCTTTGAAATTTGCCATCAAAATAGAGTTCGTTTTGATAAGTCCTTTGAAATAAATAAGTAAAAGGGCAAAATATTATTGTTTGAATATTATTATTGTGTTTTACGAGAGCCGTGAATAGACAAATCAAATATAATCTACATCTATACTAATATTATAAAGGTGAAGAGTTTGTTTGTTTGTTTGAACGCGCTAATCTCAGGAACTACTGGTGCATTTGAAAAATTCTTTCCGTGTGACGCGACCTTGAAATTTTACTCTCAACGCGCCCAAGAAGTTTAACTTCAAAACAACATGCATTATTTATTTCCAATAAAAGAGAAAATAAATATTTTCCAAAGAAACCACATTCGTATTGTACTTTAGTTTGAGCTTTACAAATTAATATCACTATTTATATGTTTGTTTAGGTCGCCATGTTTGTATAGGATACGGTTTCAAGGAATAAGTTATGCTTTCATAGGAACTCTACGGGGATATACCTCTTTGAACAATGCTTTACTATTCATGTTTAACTGGTTTAAAACTGTGTATACTAGCTGTAGTCTGCAGCTTCGTCCGCGTTGTGAAAAATACATTACAAACTGTTATCCCAATAGGAACAGATTTTTTTTCAAAAAAGGGACCATCTGTATGCCAATTCCCAGCCCGACAGTCCTTTGCATTTTATATATTAAAGATTTATCTTATTAATATTTTATGTCAATATCGCTACGAAGTCCTACTAATATTATAAATGCGAAAGTTTATGAGGATGTGTGTGTGTGTGTGTGTGTGCGTGTGTGTGTGTTTGTTACTCTTTCACGCAAATACTACTGAACCGATTACAATGAAATTCAGCACACATATAACTAACTATGTATATGTAACTATGGTAACTTGGATTAACACATAGGATAGGTTTTATCCCGGAAATCGCACGGAAACGGGAACTATGCGGGTTTTCCTTTAAAACGCGGGCGAAGCTGCGGGCGGAAATCTAATAAAAAATAAAGTCAAATATTTAAATTTACACAACAGGTTAAGATGCTTTTTTATAGAAAGAGTGATTGCGAGGAAGGTTTTAGTATATAATTTATTTAGATTCATACAAAGAGGGCGAAGCCGCACGCAGAAAGCTATAGCAATATACAATGCACAGTAGGTTCTCTATCTGTTCTGACCTCAACCATAGTTGTCGATTCAACAACATTAAACTTTAAAGACCTACGCTCTGCGGTCACTATAAATGGCCATTTCACGAAATTCCTGCTGTGGTTCCTATGAAAACGTTCATGACATACATTTGTCGTAATTATAGAAAGACCACAGAGCAAAATTCGTACCACTAGAATAATTATACTACCATAGTGCATAAATAACTAAATAAATATACCTGTAATACGCATTTTTTAATTGTAGTACGAATCATTTAATCTTTTATACAGAGATTTTGCTAAATTTATATGTGTATACGCAATAGGTAAATAATGAACTAATAATGGGCTGTCAATCGTGGATACATTATCATTTTTTCTGTGTTTTCATATCAAAATGCATATTTATCATTTTTTCTATTTCAATGAAGGCGCTGAGTATCAATCTACTTATTATTATCTATTAAATCTATTCTATACTATTTGTATTCATACTTAAATTACATAAAATCGGAGCGAATAAGAAGATTTTCCGAAGGATGCTGGAAAATAAGATCAAAGGTACTTGTTAGTAAAAATGAAATACAAGAGCAGAAACTTGTGTAAAAAGTATAAGGTTTCTTTCGTACATCATTAAATAGTGTCAAGAACACTTTACAAAATGAAAAAAAATATTACCTATTACGTTGTTTTGTCGAATATCCTACGAAATATGAATAAATTCTGTAACTGCTATAAAACTATAGTTATCAGATATCTCACAAAAATAAATTATTTTATTTGTTATTACTTTTAAAAGAGAGATTTGAATTTAAAATTAGTATTTGCTTAAACTTTTTCTACATTACATTAAGTTGTATGCGACTTTTCTAAAGTCTTGGCAATTTACAGTTTCTATTTGACTTTAGTTTCGATAAAACTTTCTCATTATCAAGATGAGTCTGTTTAATTAAACCGCTTTTACTCTAATAACTCTCTCACTGTGGACAATAGACTTTTTTACCAGCTGTGTTGTTAGTCCTTTTTATAATCCTCCGAGACATCATCTTTAAAATTTTTGTATGTAATAAATATTTAATAAAGGCAAAACATACAATAAAATAGGTGATATTTACAATTATTGTGAACTTTTACATGTGCAATGGTAATTTTTTCAGGTAGGTATCACCATAATATTATGTTATTTTATGGTACCTAATAAATTTTCAAATGTTCATATAATTAATATTATTGTTATAAAAAAGCATGTACAAAAAGGATTCATTTAAGTACATAATCTATGTATACGTAAAGTGTAAACTAAAACCCCGAAAATATAAATCAATGTTGAAAATGTGACATGGACGGCATGGACCAGTATTTACATTTTTTTCCTTCTTACCTTCAAAGAGACTGTATAATTAATTACATAGGGTTTTGGGTTACACGGCTTGTACTAGAAAATTTTATAAAACCCGTTTTAAACATGCCTTGAATACACAATACTATGTAACGGACATAAATTTCGTTCCCGTTAGCGCGAAAAGTTTTTTTTTTAATTATTAATATCTCAAGAAATTGCTCCTTAAATGCTCCATCAGAATCAGTAATTGCTCCACTTCTATAATTATTAGTTTAGTTATAATTAATTAAAAAAAAAACAAATACTGAAAACTTGATTTCCCTATAGAATTGCAAATCGTGCATAAAAGTATTATAATTCAGGATTTTAATTTGCACAAGAATTATTTCGTCGTTTATCTTTTTGCACTAAAATTCATGCTCATTAGAATAATTGCAATGTAGAGTTAAGTATAAGTTTAAATATTATTTTGTACAGTGCGACACAAAAGAGATGACAAAAAATGAGGGCGCCACCGTCGCTCATATAGCAACACTGATACTGCGACGCAAGCAATCTTGATACTATAGAATAAAAATCAAAAAAATAAAAAGTAATAAATACCGCGATTTAAAGTTGTTTCATTCATCATCGTGTAAATTTAAGACAAAAATACATTAGTATTTTAAATGACCTACCTAGGTCAAATTTTACTTAAATGTATTTGGAATTAGTTTATAGAAATCGGTCAAGCCATTTAGACTGCAGAGGCGCACATAGAATCAAACATACGAACAAACAAACATACATACATACAGCTCAAACCTAAGGCTCAAACACATTACGCTCCTTCTGGATCCGTCAAGTAAAAAAAACAAGGTGATTTGAAAACTACATATTTTTATTTATTTTTAGTAGATATTCTCCTTCATTTTTACTCCCTTGCTCCACTATCCTGCGTACTGTGCTTTCAGAAACCCCTATAACAAACGAATTAAGATGAATAAAATCAAATAGTACATTTAACATATTTATTTAGTAGCTTAAAACTATTTTTTTTTATGTCGGAGGCCAAGACTCACTTTGGATCCCTGCGTCCACTCTAGTAAGTAGCAAGTAAGGATTCATAGATAGCTGTATGAAAATAGTTATCACTATACTATTTACAGCTGGTTGGATTGGATATAACTTCTTGACTCAAATTGTGCTGGTCGCACTATAAAAACTAGTTTTTGTTTACATACAAATAACCTCAAATTAAATTTCAAAAACGTAATAATCGCCATAGATACGTACATTAAACACTCGTCACTAATGGAATATTCTATTTTACGTAGTACTGAGCAAAAATAAATGGAATCTCACCGGTATAATCTGCTGTACGTCTGTAAACGTTTTCCAAATATTTTTCTCGTTTTTCAGCTTGAAATTTTGAGAAACACCGAATGAAAACTTTATATATGGCATCACGGACACTGCTACGTTTAACCTTTTTCATGATTTCTCCTTTTTTGAGTAAATTTCTTGTTTAAAATAACAATTTTATCTCAACTTCACCAAATAAACAACAAATTTTTATTCAACTTGACAGCTGCATTGATAATTCAGGGTTGCCAGATAATGAAAAAAAAATTATTTCCAAATTAATTAATTTCATCTCTTTTATGTCGCACTGTATTATATTTTCTTAGTTCTTTAAATTTGTTTATTACATTTATATTCAAAAATGTAAGCTACATATATAACTACGTACTAAAAATAAAATTTTCCCACTAATTACTGAAAAATTATATCCAAATGAAGTGCGGGTAAAATTTTGCTCTAGTTAAAAAGTTACAATCTCGCAAGCGATGTTACGTAGAGTCGGGATTAACTGGAGAATCCATTAGTGGAACAGATTTAATGTCCTTGCTGCGATTACCATTAAAATCTCGAAGTTTTTAAATTATAACACTTTCGTGGGTATCGTTAATCTGTTTATCAATAAATTAGACAACAAGAGTTTATTATTTTGGTAATGTTGGCATAATCCCCATGAAATAAAAGGAAATTATATTAGGTGCTAAATAATAAGAGTATAGTAAACCTATATTCTTCCTATAATCAATATAAATCACACAGACAGACAGACGTTGTCCTATCTTCGCGCAAATAGGCAAACCCTTGAAGTTTTTAAATTTTTTGGGAACATTTCTTGAGTTTTTCTTTCATAAGATCCTTCCCTGACAATAACAAACACATCTTAATAAGAATTATCGGAATCGGTCTAGCGATTCACGCGTGATGACGTAACCAAGGGAAATAGGGATTCATTTTTTATATAGATGATATAGATATAATTATAACTCCTTCTAATAATCCATTAGATAAATAATGCTTCATAAATAAACAAGGGGAACTCTAAGCTTCAAAATGATAATAATGAACGCGGAATTATGCGGAGTCAAGTATTATTACGATTTAAGTGGATTTCCTGCATGTAATTAAATTATGGAATACTTCATTCAATGAATTCAAGTACTCTTCCTGGTATATAAATATAAAGATGGCTATAGAATATTAATTATATGCTTAAAAACATACCTATTTGTTCTCAATTAATCTAGACTAATCTATACTAATATTATAAAGCTGAAGAGTTTGTTTGTTTGTTTGCTTGTTTGAACGCGCTAATCTCGGGAACTACTGGTCCGATTTGAAAAATTCTTTCGCTGTTATATAGCCCATTTATCGAGGAAGGTTATAGGCTATGTGCCATTACGCTACGACCAACAGGGGTGGAGCCACGGGGGTGAAACCGCGCGGAGCAGCTAGTACATATTATAAAGCTGAAGAGTTTGTTTGTTTGTTTGAACGCGCTAATCTCGGGAACTACTGGTCCGATTCGAAAAATAATTTCATTGTTAGATAGCTCATTTATCGAAGAAGGCTATAGGCTATATTATATCGTCACGTTACAACCAACAGGAGCCACGGGGGTAAAACCGCGCGGAGCAGCTAGTTTTTAATATTTATGTATCATTTATGAGGCTATTTTCTTATTTCGAACGTCTTTACGTAGCATGACAATAATTAACTTTTATTAACTTTCTACTTCTGTATATGAAATATGAGCCTCCAGTCTGTTAAATATTATTCCAATAGTAAGGATCCAAAACTAAACCGTCGAGGTAATTATGTACTATTTACGACTTTAATTTAACTCTTACCAACGTCTTAAATTACTAAAACAACAAACTATTTTTATTTATCATATTAAAAAGCATACCTTAATGAAATTAAAATAATCTTGGGCTCTAACACTCACTAGACAAGTAAAATTTTCAGATTGTTAAAATCAGATTGTAGAACAAGTCGGTGCCAATAGCTTCGCCTTAATTAAAAAAGTTGTTAAAGCGAAGTGCTATCAGGACAGTCCAGCAGTAATGAAAGCTAGGAAGGTAAGAGCTTGTTCCAATTTCTTTGGAGTTTTAAAGTTTGGATGATCATTTGTATGGTATGAAAATATGTATGGAAGATTTAATTTAAAGTTTTTTTTTTTATTTTGGTTTACTTCTGTTTTCAACCAACATCAGGAAACGAAGGTATGCATCGCGGTGTAATCAAAAAGAATAGTAATATTTTCATAAGTTTAACTCTACAATCCCTACTAATATTACATATCTGTAAGTAACTCTGTCTCTCGGCCTGTCTCTTCTTCGTGCCTAAACTACTGAACCGTTTTGGATGAAACTTATATAAAAATAGTTTGAGAAAGGACTAAAGATAGGTTTTATACCTCTCACGAGAACTGATGAGAAACTGCGAGTTTTTTTTACGCGAGCAAAGCCACGGGCATAAAGCGTATTACATAAAAGTAATAAATACCAATGTGAAAATATACCAAAAAACGAACTTAACATCCCTTAAATTCAAAGGACTCTCTTACCACAAACTCAGTTCGTTTTTCCGAGTTTTATAAAACTTTTTATCCCAGTTAATAAACTTGGAAAGTTCGCAAATTAATTTGTACCTACTGAATATGAAATTCCCTTTTTCTTTTACAATAAGTATGTGATATTGGGTTTCATTTGTATTACTTTCCGAGTTATATACGTGCTCGGATTTTTTTTGTTTGTAAGTAATAATAAGTTTCATAATCAAGGATATTATATTTTGTGGTTGTTATGGCGAATTTTTTCCTGTTTGTTATATTGTTTGTAATTGAATTCGTTTTCAGTTACAGTCTTTTTGAAGTGAAAACTTCTTTAGCGGCGTTGGGTATAAAATCTTAAACTCGCGTCAGGACACGTGGCCTGATCGAAAAATCGTAAGACGGATGTTTTTTGTAGCCCTTATATTCCATGCGTAAGACGGATACCATTCCAAAATATCAAACATGCTGAACGTTAATAATCAAGTTTTCACTTCTGCCGGCACTCCCGGAGTGCAACCCGTCTTTTTTGTCGGTTACATAATTTCTGGATGTCTTCTGTAGCTATACTATCAGATAATATATTGAAGTAGTGTAAACTGAATTGAGTGCGATATAATCGTGTAAATTGTAGTGTGTTCGTGTAAATGTGAAAATTGAATTGTGTGTACTGTATTTAAATAATTAGATTAATTAACTTTATTTTTTAATATTTGCACACCCAATCAATGGGTAGAATGTATTAGCCACATAATATTGTAATTAAAACATCTATAATTTGTAACTACATTCTTGCAAATAAATAGAATTTGAATTTGAATTAAATATTCATCAATGATCAAACTGTTAAACGGCTATCAGTGACTTAATCAGTGGTGACATATTTCTCTCTAGTCACGACATCTTTACGTTAAATATAATGCAAATTATGTAAGCTTAATCTTACCTTCATTTTACTTAGTTTATAGTAATCTCCTTATAAGCTCCAACCAAAATATAGGTTGATGTATATTGCGCTTAAATCTACCAAAAATAGGACGACGAGGAATCTTGTTATACTAAGAATGTATCCTCCATAATCTTAGGATTTGTGTAAACAAAAGGTATACGGTTCTTTTCATTTTTGGACCGTAATTTCATAATGTTCGCTGCCTGCTGACAAACACCCCAGACCATGATAGTATTTTTAATTTAACTTTACACTCATAATTGTGAATAATTTAGAAACTTAAAAAGCTTACAATTTTTTAAAACGTAAACTTTTAGTAACCGCCGAATAACTACAATATTAGAGCTAGCGCGCAAGAGCAACTTTTGTCTCCGCAACTATTTTGTCTCTCCCATCAACTCTATGGGGAGTTGCGTCGCTACGTGCGCGCACTTTCTTACTAGCCCATAGAGTTGATGGGAGAGACAAAATAGTTGCGGAGACAAAAGTTGCTCTTGCGCGCTAGCTCTAATACTTTCCTCCAATATTTTCTTATCTATACATATAATAAATCTGTAGAAGGCAACAATTCTGTACATTGAAAATATTGAAAAAATAAATAGCAGGGGGTGTTACTGGATCGATACCAAACCCAAATATGTGATTAAAAAATTTGTTGTCTGTCTGTCTGTCTGTCTGTCTGTATTGTATGTTCAGGCATCACGTGAAAACTAACGGTTCGATTTCGATGAAACTTGGTATAATTATACCTTAATATCCTGGGCATAAAATAGGATACTTTTTATCCCGAAAAAATACGTAGAAAAAAAAAAATCTTAATTTTTCCGCGCGGACGGAGTCGCGGGCGGAAGCTAGTACTCAATAAAAAGCTGGGACTTAATAAAATTACATAATGCCATCTTCAAACAGTTCTCTTAGACCGTCAACTGTTTGACAAAGGCTTAAACATAGTAAAGTATCTACTCTCAACCATCAAATCAATTTAAGTAAATTGCTAACAGATCTCGGTACTTAGATATACTATTAATTATATCTTTTAAGTAGTAAGTAGGTTAGGTTACAATGTATTTAGCGAAAATACGTTTTGAATTCAGGCAATCTACCTGTAAAAGTGTGGAATGTTGATATCAATGTGTATGTGATAAAAATGCGTATGTTATCAATTTTAATTTATTATAATAAAAATTAAAAGAACAGTCTCTATATTAGGTATACTATAATATATCGTCTGAGAACGATTTTTTCATCAATTTAAGTACCTACTATAAATATTTGGTGTCTGCACTAATTCATTTATATTATCAGTAAAATAATATTTGAAGGTAAGTATATTAAATTTGTAAATGTCTGTACTCGATTTTAAAATAAATGACAAACAGCGCTGTGTGGTTTTAGCCTTTTCAATGGAAATTTCCCATGAGGCCTGTATATAATGTGGAAAAATATCATTGGCGATGACATTGTTTTATTAGCATAATATTTATTTAAAGAACATAAGTTTATTAAATACTAGCTTACCGCAAGCGGCTTAAAATAAAATTAACTAAACTAAGCAAATTATATACCTACTAAAACCTTCCTCTTGAATCACTCTATAATTTAAAAAACCGCATCAAAATCCGTTGCGTAGTTTTAAAGATTTAAGCATACAAAAAGGACATAGAGACAGATAAAGTGACTTTGTTTTATACTATAAAGGTATGTAGCGAAGTAAAACACAAGCTTTTGGGCGCTACTTCGACTCGTGAGTAACAAGTAACAAGTGTCATGTGAAAAATAGAGCTCACGGGTAATAATTAACAATTTAAAATTTTCTTTTTGACACAAGTACCTACACCTGTAAATACTGTCAAATCTATTGTTATCTAAATTCTCGAAACAAGTTCAGTCAGCTTTTGGAACATGCATGATTTACTCAATAAAGTAAACAAGTTTTAACTAAAATAACAAGAAAATAACAAGGATAGAGCTTGTTCATTTCACAGTCACTTCATCTCAGAGCGCTGACAAAGCGCTTTATTTACGCTGTATGTCCGGTAATTAATTTTAACCTTGTTTCAAATCAGAACGGCTTCATTTTAAATTGAATCTTAAACACTATTTGATAGAGTGGATTTCGCTTTGGCATGGTTTGGATTACAAACGTTAAGGTAAGGAATACGCATTACCTAATATTGACAAAGGCCTATGGTAGTATATTTAACATAACACAACAGTTTATTCCAGAAGAATAAAGTGTTAGTGTGTTGTACGAAAAAAAGAAAAACATAAATTGTTGTCTTGTCCGCATGTAAAATCAAGGGATAGAGGTGTTCTATTTTATAGCAGTTCGTTTAAGCTTCCTAGTTTATTTATTTAAATTTATTTATAACTGTTTAAGAATAACATCACAGTTCATCCAAGCATGAAATCGTGAGATAATACTATACAGGGTGTCCCACAGTCGGTATTCTAAGCTCAATGGAGGCAAAAAAGTATTATAAAAAAAGTATTTTTTACGTGATCAGTGTATGCAAGACCAAGTTCCTTCGCGCTTAGAATACTGATAGTGGGATACCCTGTATCCATACTAATATTATAAATGCGAAAGTAACTCTGTCTGTCTGTCTGTTACTCAATCACGCCTAAACTACTGAACCAATTTGCATGAAGTTTGGTATGGAGATATTTTGATACCTGAGAAAGGACATAGGCTACCTTTTATTGTGAAATATGTACCACGGCCGCAGCCGGGGCGGACCGCTAGTAAGTATATAATTTCACAATTTTCAAATATGCCCAAGTTAATCCTTAGGGAAGATCCTTAACTTACATTTGTCCTAACATTAGCAATTAATTTCAATTACCTATGTAACGCTCCAACTGCTTTCTAACACTTGTAAGTTTTATCTTAGTTGATAAGGATCCGACCCTATCAACTTTGATGAACTATCAGCAATTAATTACGCTATCTCTTCAAACATCTATATTTATCTTACTTCATATAATATGGAACTATTGGTAAAATATCGGTAGCTAATGATAGTATCTTAACAAAAATAGCACTATTTTGATATTTTATATTTATTTATTTATTTATTTATTTATTTATAAGCTTTATTGCACACAAACAGAAAATAAAAATTTTACTTAATAGGACATAATTAGTCAAAAGGCGGCTTTATTGCTACAAGCAATTTCTTCCAAGCAACCCATTCGATCAGTGACATAGTTAAAAGTACTAGGGATGATTATGTACACAATAAAATAGAACAAAAAAAGGATATCACATAAAATATTACGTAAAAACATAATTATAAAAAAGAAAACTATTCTAAAAAACAAAATAAAAAGAAACTAACCAAAAACAAACCGAAAAAAAAAATAATCAAAAAATTATACATAAATTATATATAATTATACATATATTATTATATTATAGTGTATGCAGCGAACACGTGGTTATCCCATTATTAGTTTTTATAAATTGCTATAGATAAAATTATACAATATTAATAGTATTAAAGATAAAATGCGAGTTTAATAGATAGCAGATAAGATTTTTGAGTGGCAAGGAATTGATTGAACTATTAATATTATACAGACGGATACTAAATACTAATCCAATCAGGTAAAAATATTAAAATCTATTCAACCGTTCTAGATATCTAAGTGGCGTAACTTAAGGTGGTTTTATGTATCCCACTACCAAAGATACTTCTTATATTGCAAACTAATTATTAATGCGATTACGTGACATTCTAACCAAAGACATTAATTTATTCCATGAATAACTTGACATCCAATCAATAAACAGATCTGCCGTTATATTGAAACTTTAGATATAAATTACGAGAGATATGTCACTGAACACCTGAATTTGTTTCCAATATTGTTATTGTCTGTTGTAATTTTGATAAATTATTTTCCCTGTATAACATTTTGCAAACATATGTCAAAAATTAATTACTTATGTAGAAATGTAGAGTCCATTTATTGTTGTGCCAATCTTCTATTTTATCATTCAATATTATTCTAAAAAAAGTCAAATTGAATTTAATGTGTTTTTTTATGAAGCTATTGCATAGCTTCTATTGCGGGCCTTGAGCGCGGGGACCGAATCGAGAAATTCCGTAACGAAAAAACCTCACGCTCCCACTCCGACGGGTGGAGGTGTGGCTTGAAGGCATAGCATGCAATAGCTTTACCGCGGCAGTCCCCGAGTGCCACACGTGTTTTTTTTTTATTTTGAAAGCCTTATTCGGCGTCTCATATTAGGTACGTATTTAGAAGAGTTATAGGTTGTAGAATCTTTCTTCATAACAAAAACAGACTCCCGTGCCAAGTTTTGATTTATGTTGTAGTATGTTTAATATCAACACACTAATAACAGGAATCGGAAAAATGAACAGCACATTTTCTAGATTCCAGTTCAGGTATGTACATATTTTTATTTCTATGCATAAAACGTATTGTAATGACTTTTGTTTTTACGCTTTGACACCTAAATGATTTTAGATGAAATCTTATATATAAAAATGAATCACAAAATGTGTTGGTAAGCGCATAACTCGAGAACGGCTGAACCGATTTCGATAATTCTTTTTTTATTATATTTCTTGAAGTACGAGGATGGATCTTATGTAGAGAAAACGTAAACATGTACCACGGGCGAAGCCGGGGCGGACCGCTTATTTATTTATTTTCTTTATTGGAAAACATACAGAGACATACATATATAAAACAAAACAGATCTTATTAACTATACAGATACATGAAGATGTCTCCTTGTGGTGTTTCCACTGTGAACATATATTATTTTTGCCAACACCTAGCAATAAGAGAGACAAGGAAAACATACCTAGTTGATAATAATTAATTAATATTAAACATGAGTAGTTACATAAAGACGGAGGTAGGTACCAATAACATTCTTATGTGTTCAACTGTTCAATAGCAGTTTTTTCACATTTGCTTTGTAAGACGAAGAGGAACAAGAAAACATATCAAGATTATTCATATAAGTATTATAAAAACTAGACATTCTGTGAAGAGGCACACGAAGACCCATATTGGTTCTGGCGGTCGGTATATGAAATAAATCTTTTGAGCGCGTTGATCTGGATGGGATGCGATAATTTATTAAACTAAGAAGTTCTGAGCAGGCTATTTCTCCTACGCATATTAGCTTGTTTTAAATAAAAATGTTTACTCTGTAATAAATGTTGTTAAGGGTAATAACTTAACAAAACACAATAAGTAATTAGGTCATTTTCAATTTACGTTTTGAAATTCAACCTTCAAATACTTCTGACAAAAACAAGCTCGTTTTATGTACACGAAGAATACGAAATTAGGCTCAATTTTTGGCCAAATAACCTCTTTGTGTTCCGGACATAAACAATGAGGATGGCCGCATATAATATCACGAAAAGAGTCATTTTATCTTCCATACTTATGGGAGTATTTCTGTTTAACTTATTTGTCATTGAGATTAATTTGATGATACTTACTTTCTAGGTTCTTTCGTCAAGGCTGGAGTCTTCAAGTACCACACAGAGCTTCGGAGATCATGATAAACTGTAAACTCTACTTTATTTCTAACAATGTTTTTAAAACCACAGTTTACATCTAAAGGAATAAAAAATGGCTGTGTCCATTTCAACATATTTGATGTTTTCACAAAAGTGTTTAACATGTAACATATTATTGTGTTAAACATTTTACTTATTTGATAAGAACATGATTTTATTGATTTTTATTTCATAGAAATTACTCAATTTTCATCTCAAGTCATTATTTTCTTACGTACAAAACATGAAAATTGACACAGATGCAAAAAGTATTTTATTTTATCGGAAAATTCACCACAATCCCACAAAGAATAAGTACAAATTAATAAGGGTATCTGTTCTATTACGTCACAAAATTTGTAACGTCACAGAGTTAGTGACGTCATCAACAGACCGCTACGCTACGTTTAACTTCAATACGATTCCTGACTTCGCTTTATTATTGGGAAATGATTAGCTTTTCTTGTTATTGCTAGGTTTAGGAAATTAGGTTAGCGGAAAATTGGTGACTAAGCATTTTTTTTATTACTAGCTGTGCCCCGCGGTTTCACATGCATTGCTCCGCTCCTGTTCGTCTTAGCTTGATGATATTATAATGTAGCCTTCCTCGATAAATGGGCTATCTAACGCCGAAAGAATTTTTCAAATCGGTCCAGTAGTTCCCGAAATTAGCGCGTTCAAACAAACAAATTCTTCAGCTTTATAATATTAGTATAGATTCTTATATACAAATCTACACCTTAGATTACAAAATAAAAGACAGATGGAGCGTTGCCGAACTAAACCGAATAATTTATCGTCATTTTCAATAAAGCTATGTGTGCTGTCATTTCGCCGCTGCACTGTACGTACACGGTGCTTCTGTGAGCGTGTAATGTTGCCAGATATTGAAAAATTTCCCAAATGTTTCCCCGACTACGCAAAAAAGAGGGTTATGTTTTTCGAGTTTATGGATGTATGTATAATATCTCTTTGACACGCCCTGCAGTATAAACCGTTGGACCGATTTTGAGTTGTGAGGTTTCATTGCAATGATCTGAATTATTATGTTAGTGGCGGTAGTGACGTAGGCTGTATACATAAATGAGAAGTCAAGTTTTAATTTGTATTTAAATTCTTTTATTACATAAAGTACCTGCCTACTAAAGTTATATATGGACAAAAAAATTGTATTCAATTTTTTATTAAATAAATTACATAAAAAAAGTTTCACATAATATATGAATACGAATAGCGGTAGTTTTTAGTCGAGAATACGGGACACTTTATTTTCATCATAATCCATCATGGAGTTCACATAAATTAAATCGCTAGCGAAAACGACTATGACGTTTTTAAGCTTTATAAAAGTAACAAAATAATGTATTATGCTTATTAAAATAATCTAATAATTATCATGAACCTTTAGTGCACTATACAAATAATCACATTCACGATCGAAAAATCCAACAGCATTACCCTGAAGATCCTTTAACCATTTTACCGTTTTACCAATAAAAATGGCAAATTCATTTTCAAAATACTGGCAACATACGTTGAAGTTTTGTATTCCTTCATATCTGTAAAATTATTATTCGTATTAAAGAAATAAATCAGCCAAATAATCTACAGAAAACCTGTTAAACGATGTTTTATCTTTTTTTTTGTTTTCGGGAACAAATTTTACAGCGTTTTATTATCACAAGACGGCATTTTTTTACTAAAATTGCAAACCCCTTTTGACGTATTGCATGACACTATATGCGCTATAGCACTGGTGCAGCGACGTATTTGTTTTTGATTTCGTATTTTCTTTGACAAGGGCGACGGGCGGTTGTCATGCTCCATCTGTACTTTATTTTGTAATCTAAGATCTACACTATCTAATATTATAAAGAGGAAAACTTTGTTTGTTTGTTTGATTGTAATGTATAGGTTCATAAACTACTGGACCGATTTTGATGAAATTTGGCACAGTCAATCCTGAGAAAGAACACAGGCTACTTTCATTGCGAAATATATGTACCACGGGCGAAGCCGGGGCGGACCGCTAGTATTTTATAAGATTAGCTTTATCTGCATGTCTGGACAGATTGCGGAATATACAGAAAGTATATTCCGTTAACTATCTGTTCTGTGATAAAAGAAAAATTTATTAAAAGGCTGTTTCATCATTGCCAATAATTATTGACACTTCAAATATTTTTGTACAGATCACACAATAAGATAAACACAAACGCTTTATGAATATGATTTTTTTTTGTAAACAAAAAAATGTTTTGTTTTATAACGTGATACGTTTTGAGTTTTCATTGTTAAGGTTTCTTTCTGTGGGTTAATTAATACGTAGTTCTGACCTTATTTATATTGTATGAAAAACAAAAATTGCTCTTTCAAATTTTTATGAGCGTCTTTGTTTGAAGTTTTGTTCATTGTCTTGATTAATTAATTTTAGCTTTGAACCGCTAAACAAAGTGTTTCATTTTCTGAGCTTTTGGGATTTAGAAATCAGACAAATAAAGAAAAGAAACATTGAACTATTCGAAACAGGCATTTTGTTTTAAAATCATTTCTATAACTGCTCGGTATATAGTTTAAAATAATACCTATTCCTATGCTGAGATACTTCATTGGATTTATTGTTCTGTGTTATGTGTATTTTAAATCAAACAATATTCATACTGATTTTGCAATTAAATGTTTGTGTTAGCCACAAATAGCGAGACGGTCTTAACACAGGTAATATAAATATCTAATATTAAACAAGCTTTCCGCCCGCGGCTTTTGCCCTCATTTTTATAGAAAAACCCGCATAGTTCCCCGTTTCTGTGGGATTTCCAGGGTAAAACCTATGTATCCAGGTTACCTTCTATGTGTGTGCCGAATTTCATGAAAATCAGTTCAGGAATTTTGTTTGAAGGAGTAATAATTAATTAATTTATTAATTAATTTTTCAAGCCAAATCTTATATGATGTATGTAGGAAGTTACGTCTTTCGATTTACAGATTTTTTTTAATCTTAAGTAGTAAGGTACCTAATTCGAAAAACATTCATAAGTCCATTTGCTAAACTCAATACAATTTGATATTCCTATGTTCCTATGATACGCCCAGATGAATACAGCTATCAAATACCACGGGGCTAAAGTCTCGAATATTCGATGCTGTAAGCAGCGCATTGTTCGACACAACAATACAGTGCTCTAACAAATTTTATTCAAATTTTTTGTAGTTTCATACTTTGTGCTTTTGAGTGTCATATAGCAATGGTAGCATAGTTTCAGAATGATGATTTGTAACATGACAGGGTTTTTAAGAGATAAACCTAGATTGGATTGTAAGCTTACGATATATTGCGAATATTTGAGTAAATACAAAGAAATATTATTTAGAAACTACTTTCACAGTAAAAAAGCAAAATATCCAAAATGTGGTGCTAATAAATAATATATAGTTAAGCACACATGAAAAACGACGCATGCACTGAACAACGTCAAAGATATAAGAAGTATCTACCTACACAGCTATAAAGACATTCATAAAAATGCAGTTTATAAAGAAAAATCTTGTATGGAATAACTTCACATGCTTGGACAAAGGGATATCGAACTCCTAACTAAAGCCTTATTGTGTGCCATCTCAGCGATAAGTGCCGGGGTCGCGGTTGTTTGTTGTTAGCAAGTCTGCACTTTCCAACAATAAACAAAGTTATGGCTGCTTTTTCCATCTAATGGTCATTGGATAATATTCAAGTATCGTGATAATTGTCACATGATAAGATATGATAAAAACGCATCCTAACAAAAAAAATTGAGAAATTTCTTGTAGCCATCTAGCTAGCTAGTAGTATATAGTTTACTAGAAATTTCACAACAATTTCCTAGTTATAATTTACTAGCTTTCCACCCGCGGCTTCGCCCGCGTTTTCAAAGAAAAACCTGCGTAGTTCCCGTTCCTGTGGGATTTCTGGGATTAAACCTATCCTATGTGTTAATCCAAGTTACTCTATATGTGTGCTAAATTTCATTGTAATCGGTTCAGTAGTATTTGCGTGAAAGAGTAACAAACACACACACACATCCTCACAAACTTTCGCATTTATAATATTAGTAGGATAGTTTTAATATTTAAAGTGAAATAATACAAAAAAAGCAATTTAGGATTATTTTATTTCGGCTTATATTACTAAATTTAATTTCGTTTGCTTTAAAAAATTTCGACCAACAGATAGTTGCTTTGTTCCTGAGTAATATGAACTATAGGTAAATTTTAATTATTTAAATCTACGTTCAACTCAGATAGAGCCAGGGCCAGCTACTTGTATATAAAAAAAGTACCTATAAGCGAAGAGAAACGACTCAAAGAATATAAGCCTTACTATAAGATTGCGTGTTAAGTACAAAGTGCTTTGAAAAGGATTTGGCGAAGTTGATCGTCCTCTTATATTGAATGGGTAAAAATATGGAGTGTTTCATATTGATTTATCCGTTTACACACTTCACACGAAGTCTTTGAGGTTACAGTTCGACGCTAAAAAGGTCAAAGTATAGTAATTTTCAGGACTGTAACCCAGAGAGTGTTTTATGAATATGAATACCAATAGATCGTGCAAAATAACAATGTTTTGTTAGCTACAGAATTATCTTTTATTTGCTTGAAGATACAGCAAATACGAGAAGAAGAATATATATATATTCTGATACAGAAATATTGTTTTATCCTCTGCGCGTCTTTATCGTTATCTCTATCTCTCTAATTGATCTGACCGCAATAGTCAAAACAGTTAGAATATACAATCCATACTAATATGAAAGTAACTCTGTCTGTCTGTCTGTCTGTTACTCAATCACGCCTTAACTACTGAACCAATTTGCATGAAATTTGGTATAGATATATTTTGATACCCGAGAAAGGACATAGGATAGGTTTTATCCCGGAAATCCCACGGGAACGGGAACTATGCGGGTTTTTCTTTGACTGCGCGGGCGATGCCGCGGGTGGAAAGCTAGTATTAAATATATATTTCAATCTGGAAATCTATTTTATTGCATGCAAGTATATTATAATTTTACTGTCAGCATAATTTTATATCTACAAAATCAATTCGAAAATACTGTTCCAAGGAAATTTTTACATTGACATCGTTCTCAATTTCGAGTTCTCATTTTTTTAAATTCCTTGCTTTCAAAGTAAAGAACCGAACAAACTTACTAAAGTTAAATAAAGTTTAAAGCTCTATATTGGAAGTTGCACATTCTATGATATCTAAAGAGCTTTCACATTGTTTTGAACGATAGGTATTTTAATGTTCAAAAGTTTATTTCTGGAACGGTAAGTAGAATAGATATATTTTGTAGTCTTCTGTTGAAACAATTTAACTTTAAAATACTTTTTGAAACGACACGGTATCAAAAAACTTAAATTTCGACTTGAAATCAAATTTATAAATATAGAACCAATAAAAAGTTTTTCATCTAACGAGAACCCTTTTTTATACAGTCTATTTTTAAGAAAAGCATTAAAAAGTTAGATAAGGATAAATATTCAAAGTTATTTATCGGATTTAAGTATCCTAAGTAACAACTTGGTTCGTTGGAGTTTCGTTATTGGATCCAATTATAGATGATTGATCAGGTTTTATAAGTATTTATCGCGATAATGGCTAAGGGACAATTTTTCCGTCAATTAACGTTATCTAGATACTGTAGAAATAAAAGCCTCATCAATTTCAATGTGTCCCATTTTCTAAATTGGTTTTTTATAATATTTTTAATTATTTAGAAATTTTTTAAAGAGCCTGGTAGATAAACATAATTGTTTGTTGTATGTTTAAAATTATAAATACCTTATTTTTTAGTTTCTGTACGAAACTAACAGAAAACATATTGTTCATAACCAATGTTCCTACAATTTGAACATTAGCCCTTCCTCTTTTATAACATTATAGGTATAAAAAAACTTCATTAAACACATTGGTTAAAAATAAAAAATAAAAGTGTGCGTGTACTAGTGTACACACGTAAGAAGTGAAACTTCTTTATGACCTTATTTTTCAAAAAATAATTTACTATATGCAACTTTACAGAAACACGTCGAATCACGCGTGGTAGGGATAAGAAAAAGATGGCGCGTAACGGAAAAATGTCACGCGTAACGAAAAAATGTTACACTAATTTTTTTTTCCAACCCCGATAAAGAAGTTTCACTTCAAAAAGCAAAATTTAATTAAAACACCACAAACATCGTATATTTGAATAATCCAAAGCTACAAAACAAACATATTTCTTAAAATATTCCAGCCATTCGGCTAAAAAGGTTTTATTGTGACACAAATAATAAATCTGAATTAACCAGCTTTGCTTTAATTAAAGGCGAAACGTTGGAACTTGGCACTGGGTTAATGTTAATTAAATGCAGTCACATATGGTTAGTAAAAATGAAGACGGGAAGTTAAAATTTCGCTATTATAACGCCCCGGCTTCACTCAAATTGATTATAACCTCAAATTACCAAAATAAGCTACAACTCTACAGTGCTAGGTATAGCTTATAGCTATCACTGATGAATTAGGTAAAATGGAGGGTGAAATAAGTTGCAAAATATGTTCAGTAGTTTTGGTTTTCATACATTCGGTAAATTATATAATATTGCTCTTTCCGATGAAACGAAAATATAAGAAGATAGATGATAAAAAATCGTCCCATATTATTGTAGATGTTATAATAAAACCACAATATTTCATAAAAATTAGCGTTTATATTTAAACTGAACAATACGTTAAAACAATAGAAATACCTACAGATTCAATCAAAATATTAATTATTATGCGATATTAGCGGTAACGATGAAAAGCAAATCCTCTCTAAATTGATATTATTGATAAAGCTTTGCGTTTTGGCAACAAACGATTATAAGATATTGTTAAACACAACAATAAATAAATAATGAGAAAACGGTCTTTCGTTGAAAGTAAAATTGAGAAGGGAAAAATAAAGTATTCCAACTTTGAAAAAACACAATGAATTTATTTTGCAAGAAATTTAACAGTATTAGCGTATAAAGTTGATGTTTTTATCTCTATTAATTAATAGTTATTAGTCATAAAACAAAAGCACTTTACTTTGGTGAGTAATAATCGATTATTAAAACTTACGAGTCTTCGAAAATTATTATTTTTTGGCATAACTGTAATATGGCATACTAAAGTTATTATAAATGAAGGTGTACAGAGTTAAAAAATTAATCAAATAGAAAAAATGCGTCTGGAATTTTAAGAGTATTTATTATGTGATCAACGTATGCTAATAAGTCCAATTGGGCTCAGCTCACCGACGTTAAGATACTCTGTATATATTACCTAAATATCTAGTTAAATTTAACAATTATATGTAACTGGAACAATGGAATAAACGTCATCTTAATATATATAAATCTCGTGTCACAATGTTTGTCCTCAATGGACTCCTAAACTACTTAACCGATTATAATAAAATTCGCACACCATGTGCAGTTCGATCCAACTTGAGAGATAGGGTAGTTTAAATCTCAAATCGTTTAAGAGAAAGCGGGCGAAGCCGCAGGCGGTAAGCTAGTACAATATTAAATTACACAAAGGAATCCGCAGTTGAATCATTTGTAGGTAAATGCAGATAGCGCTACACCTCTGATGAGTTAGAAATTTTATATTATTTAACCTATTTGAAAAAAAGAGATAAGTGTTAATTTCTGTATATGTCTGCAAAAAAAATATATATAGTTGTAGCTCTTTGCGATACTTACTTTTAGTGGAACGTAGACATTATAATATGTATAGTGACTAGTGAGTCGAAATTGGATATCATACCTACATACTTTGGTGACGAATTTATACACAGTTCGTCACAAAAGTACTAAATACCTAACACGTTAACACGTTGAAATTCGTATAATATTAGCTTATTCAAACAAACAAACTCTTACGTTGTAAAATTTATTAGTATAGACTAGCAGCTCGCCTCGAATTCGCAATTAATAAATAAGTCATCATTTTCTACTTTGATTTTACCATTTAAGGGGAGGCTCCCTAAATTTTATGTGAATTTGCATTAATATTCGGAAACAGTCACACATACAATCAAAATGGAACTTTAGTATATTATTTATTGGGTCTTTTTCTCTCCATGTACAAGACAGTTACTTTATTGTAACATTTTCGTTCGATTCATTTGTTATTCAAAAATTATGCCTTTTTTAAGGATTATTACATTTTTTTAAAGAATTACTTGGACTTTATGTCTAAAATAAATGTTAACAGTAAGAAAATATAGTTTTCTATCCAATCCCAAGATATTTTTTCACTAGATCAATTATTACTTTAGTTATAAACGAAATAAGAATTGAGACTTACGAGATTTAGTTTCGAGCTCGAACGCAATCAAAGAGCGCACGCGATATTCAACTTTATTACGGCTGAGTTAGCGTCTAGCACCGTAACGGTCTAACCGGTCTCTCAGTGCCAGAAATTATGTTAGGGAGCCCCCTCTTAACTATCTCCTGCTCTCTTGTATGCTCTCTTTTACTATTCCTACCTCTTTATATTTCTAAATTCTACTATCCTATATCTGAAAGAAACTTTTGTCTTGTTTATCTTGTTTATATACTTGAATTATTCAGTAAGAGCTAAATAAAAGTAAAGTAAAATAAAACAAGATAATTCTGAATAAAATGTATTAATAATATTAATTAAACGTTCAATAGAACTAGTTGATCTAAAGGTAAAATAGTTTGTAAATACATCAATGTATACTCGTAAGTCGCAGTCGCATCTTGAAAAGTGAAGTGTCAATTCTGAAAAAAAAGAGAAAAAAGTAATTAGAATCAAAGATGATAATTTTTAACGAAAGGAAAAAATATCGATTACGAGACTATAACACTAATAACTCACCTCCGTCACTATTACAAGTGCGCATCATCAGTATAGTCATGCGTATGCGCATGCGCACTGCGGTCTAGTGTGGGGCGAGCTCGCACACGCACTGCGCACGCGCACCAACATCCCGCGCCATCTTGAGCTAATATGCGCACGCGGCACTCCGCGGGGGAACTACGCCAACTATACAAGACGAAATCAAGATGAAATTATATATCACTAGCTTTCCGCCCGCGGCTTCGCCCGCTTTGCCTTAAACATAATAAAAACATATACAAAAACCTTCCTTGTGAACCACTCTATCTATCAAAAAAACTGCAACAAAATCCGTTGCGTAGTTTTAAAAATTTAAGCATACAAAAGGACACAGGAACAGAGAAAGCGACTTTGTTTTATACTATGTAGAGATGCTCACAATGCAATAATTTAAATCACTACGTAGTATAAAACAAAGTCACTTATATTTTAATGTGAAATGTATCTGTACATCATCTACATCACTATTACGTACCAATAGTACGTACATCATGGTCGTACAATATACAACTAGGCTACCACTTTGCTTGAAAATCGTCCAAATCAAAACTCTGCCAACGCGTATCACTTTATGTATCACTTTTAGAAAACTGCCTATACACGCACACACGTAAAGATGAATAATATAAGCCTGAAGTAAGACTGAACATTACGACGAAATAAAGTATTGATTTTGAAAAAAAATCTATCTTTAAGACATCAATTAGCTATAGATAATTATGATAAAATCAATTGTATTTAAAAGTATTTGAACTTAGGATTACAAACAAAAGGTAATTATTAAATAGGTACTAGCTTTCCGCCCGCAACTTCGCCCGCGTTTTGAAAGAAAAACCCGCATAGTTCCCGTTCCCTTTCCGGGATGAAACCTATCCAACGTGTTAATCCAAGTTACCCTCTATATGTGTGCTAAATTGCATTGTAATCGATTCAGTAGTATTTGTGTGAAAGAGTAACATACACACACACACACACACACACATCCTCACAAACTTTCGCATTTATACTATTAGTAGGATAGTATGACACAAAATCTCACCTAGCAACATAATGCACGTACACACGCTCTCGACAGTTAGGAGCTAGAATTAATGATGGCGGCCATACTCGAAATTCTGGGTCTCCAATGCACTCTATTGTTACTGGAATTGTTACTGTATCTAAAATAGAAAAGTAATTTTAATTTACTTTCTTCTTTCATGTATTGTTAATTTATTTTTCTGTATTCAAATATGAAATTTTAATATAAAAAAAATGTTTTATATTTGTATGTGTAAAGAAAACTAGCTTTTAAGGAATTATTGAAGTGAAACTTCTTTATCGGGGTTGGAAAAAAATTTAGTGTAACATTTTTTCGTTACGCGTGACATTTTTCCGTTACGCGCCATCTTTTTCTTATCCCTACCACGCGTGATTCGACGTATTTCTGTAAAGGTGCATATAGTAAATTATTTTTTGAAAAATAATGCCATAAAGAACTTTCACTTCTTACTTGTGTACACTAGTGCACGCACACATTTTTTGACGTGACAACGTCTTATAATTCGATAAAGCCGGCTGGTTCCGTAGTTAAGACGTGATTGAGTAACAGACAGACAGATAGAGTTACTTTCGCATTTATAATATTAGTATGGATTGCTTATTTAATAAATACACAAAAAACATAAACCATACGGCTCGAATGCTTCACAGTGAAGTAGGTTTTCCTCGCATCGCCATCCATCACGTATCCAAAATCGATCGACGAAGGTTCCGCTTTCAATATTGGAAATTCTAAGTCCAGTTGTAATGGAATTGACTAAAACAAATATAATTCTAAATTAAATCTATAATATATATAAAAATGAAACCCGTTTCGCGTTGTCTCGGCATCACGCGTGAACGGGTGGACCGATTTCGATAATTCTTTTTTATTATATTCCTTGAAGTACGAGGATGGTTCTTATGTATAGAAAACGTAAAAATGTACCACGGGCGAAGCCTGGGCGGACCGCTAGTTTATTATAGATAATTGAATGGTTTATTACTTGTAATTTATGCAATATTTATATCTGCCCTAAATATGTAAACTTAATGTAAACAAGTAATTTGATTTACGACGTCATAACCTTCACTAGATTTTGAATGAATCTGTTTTTACGAGAGAAACGAAAAAAAAAAACTACTAAAATGATATGAATATTTTCCATTGGACAAAGTTATCCTTGTCCTAAAACAACATTAACAAAAAAATACTCTTAATTATCAAAACATTGGTGACCCTTTTTCAAAATCCATACACTTCATACTTTACTAGGGAAAAGGTCTAATCACAACACATATATTGAAAGCCTATTGAAGATTCAAGTTAAGCTCTTTCAGAGTATCCTTAGGGATTGCCCATCCTATTTACAAACGACACCTTTTAAATAATTCACACACTTGGACATGGCAACTATTTTCTGTATAAATAATTTATCTTCAGAAATCTTTTAGAGGCTTAAAGCTTATCCAGATAATTCCCATAGGATTGAGATGTTTTAACGTGGTAAAAATTAGCCTATATTACTTTCTAGCTTCCTAACTATATCCAGACACAATAATCACATAACATCACTCCGTTACGAAGTGAAAGAATGACAAACAAACAAACACATCTAGATACTAATACTATAAAGCTAAAGAGCTAATCTCAGGAACTAGTGGTCCGATTTGAAAAATTATTTCGGTGTTAGATAGCCCATTTATCGAGGAAGGCTATATTATATCTTCACGCTAAGATCAACAGGAGCGGAGCAATGCGGGTGAAACCACAGGGCACAGCTAGTTTTATATAAAGTAAGGATTATATGTTATTATAATATAATGAAATAGGATTGTATATAAGAAAAAAAACTCTTACCAATAAAAATATGTCTTGATCATCGAAAAACTTCAGTTCTGTAGTGGTGTGTTTATGAGGCTCGTATGTTTCAGTGGGAGGTGGCCATGTTTCCATTGTCTTTATAGTTACTTCAGCAGATATCTATTGTCAAAGGAAATAAACAAATTAATAATATTACAAAAAATAATTACCTATATGAAAGACAGGTTTCGGTCGTTTTTAGGTTATTTCAAAGTAAAGTTATACATGGAATTATGAATGTATCTCTTAGATCAAAGATGTATCTAGAAAAAAAAAACATTTCTTGGAAAGTCTTAAACTTTCGCTGTTATTGAAAGGAGACAATATGGAAAAGTGTTTAGTTTTCGCTGTTATACTGTTTCGCTGTTTAACGTTTTGCAAGTACCTTTCCGCTCAATAATTATCATTGTTCAAGGTCAAGAAACTGTGCATTTGGCCTTTTAAATAACTCGGAAAATAGTATTGTTAACCAAGTCATATAACTTCCTATATATTTCCTAGTCTCAACAATAAAAGATACACAATAAAGAATCCACCGTTACGAGTTATTTCTCGAGATAAAGATAATGAAAATGCAATGTCTTGTTAAGAAAAGCAAAGAAAAACTTTGACGATCGTTCTTTTCTTTGCAATTCGCTGAGCTGGCAAGGCTCCAACTGAGAAACACTTAAAGTTGCTAACATTTTTATACTTGTGGCACCTATGTCCAAATAAACTACCATAACCGTTCACTACACCGGGCGCGAGGCGCGTGGGACAGTCAATTCACCGCGTCTAGAAGCGGTTGCGGTGCCTACGACGCGTGTCCAACAAAATCTGTATTTATGACCTCAAAGCGTTGGCAAACACGATTGATCTTATATTTATTTTGTTCACTATTTAGTAGGCTACATAATAATTAACCTTTTCAGCCATTACTGTTGCCATTTTAAATTTTATTAGAGTACAAAGTCAAAAAATTGTAGAAAATTCCGTCATATTTGCGTTTCAATTGATTTAGTACGAATTTGGTAGCATGGATCTATATGTTTTTATTCTTATAAGTATCGTTAGTGCCTTTTATGTTACATTATGTAAGAAACAAGTCTTATTTCGAATAAAATATGAAATTATTACTTTAACTTGTTGAACAAACTTCACTAGTAGCAAACGGCCAACTTTGAACTGAGTTTCCGACGCAACAACTGAATGATTCCTAGCGACATCTAGCGAAAAGTATTAAAAAATTTAACCGAGAAAAGGAGGGAATATCGCGTTATACTATTAACCAACGTATATAAGCAGGACAAATGTATTTTTCGGTGTTCGCCTCCAGGGGCACTGTAGTGTCCAAGGTGCAGTGACGGACAAATGACCTTGGACACCATAGTATACATTGTGTAGTGAGCGGATAAGGCAGCTTCTTTTATACGAGAAAATGGAATGGAATAGAATACATTTATTTCTGAAATAAGGTAAGATAAATAGAACGAAACATAAACAGGTAACATAAAAAGAAAGACACAATAAAGATTGGGTGTGCCAAGCACACGTGTCAGAAGTGAAACATCTTTGGCAAGATTCAAAGATATCAAAATCGTCGCCTTACTACAGGAAGTAACGGTATTGCCATGACGCGACCTTGAAATTTTACTCTCAACGCGCCTAAAGAAGTTTCACTTCAAAAAATTCTACTTCGCATCGTAAAGAATAAAATTTTCAGAAAATTTCGTTTCAACTATTGGAAACAACACGAGAAATTTTCAATTAGCAATTTTCGTGATTTATTTTGGACGAGCTTCATTAAAACCGGAGCTGACCCAAAAAAGTCCTGAATTATTCTGTCGAGCGTGAGGTAAGTTTTTACACGTGTTTACAAAAAGCTTTTTAATGTATCCAAGCAATTAATATGAATGTTAACCCTACTCCCATATGCTTCGTGTTACAGAGTTGGGCTACCTTAAAATACCAAAATTATTATTTGCTTTTAAATCCTAAAATAAATTCAGTACAGTTAAGTGCTTCAGGAAGCTTCGCGAATTTTTTACCTACATTGTCATTTTTTTTTTAATTTTTAAAGTGGATACCTAAATTATATTTTCTATTTTATATTATATTTAAATTATTGAATGAATAACAGAATTCTGTGTTAAAATCCAAGCTTATAAGTATCATAGTGTTCGGTTTAATTGACCTTTAAAAAATCATAGTTTACTGAATATATTAACAGCTAAGTTTGCATTTTTTTGATTTCTTATGATATTTAATCAATCTTCATACCTCCGTAGAACTTCTAGGTGGCAGACTCAACTCCAGAACATTCATCCGTGCACCAGACTCTAGACATTTAGCGTCACATTGGTTCTGTGCGATGAGCAGACGCCACGGGTGGTCTGTTGTTGCGTATGCTTTGAGTGGACCAGACCCAGTGTTCAGGATACGGAGACGTTTGCGTACTCTGATAAAAGGAATGGAGTATTTATTTTAAACTAGCGGTCCACCCCGGCTTCGCCCGTGGTACATATTTCGCAATAAAATGTAGCCTGTGTTCTTTCTCAGCGTCTAAAGATTATCTGTGCCAAATTGCATCAAAATCGGTCCAGTAGTTTATGCGTGAAAACCATACATATTATAATATTAGTATAGACTAGCTATGTCCCGCGATTTCACCTACATCACAATAAAAAAAAAAAAAAAAAAAAGAAAAATAGTTTTTCGCGATTTCTGACTTTTCTAGTACTCATACCTCAGTTGGTCTTTTAGAGTGTTTTGATCCCCATGAGAAACTGGATCGATTGGCATCAAAAAATTTTTTTTTTAAAACTGCCGATTTCCTTGCTGACCGTACATTTTTTCAAAAACTGTGAATGCAGATTAAAATTTCTCAAGAATTTAAGGATAGTCTCCTAAGAACGTTTTCATGTAGCTACAACGGTTAAGGTACCTGCCCTTCATGCCCCATCTTAACCTTCCACCCTGTATATCAATTACAATTAAGTGTAGATATATTATTACACTAGTTCCATTATATTGTATTTTACTGTATTCAGAATTTATTTCAATGAATATATTTCAACTGAAAGATTAATTAGTGATTGAAATTTATATATTGGCTACAAAATGTTTTATAAACAATAGGCTGGCGCTGATTGATTTCAATCAAATAATTGTGAACAAACAGCATTCGTTACAATTGTTTTATAGACGTAAAATATTTTGGAATTCAACTGATAGTTTCGAAAATACGCACGTTGAAATGAAATATTTCTTTTATGTTATGATACAATTAATGTAACGCGTGAAAGTATTATTTACGCCTCTTTATGTACTACGAAAATATTTCTATGTATAAGGCGTTTCTTAAATAACTTTAGTTGAATAAATTAATTTTTTAGTTTAATATCTTACCTCAAAACTTCGTTCATAGGCAGGTCCAAGGCACAAACATTTATACACAGCTTCGAAGGTAGAACTAGTAGACTGGCGAGACGAGTCACTGCTAGCAGACGCACCAATTGAGGAGACGGTTCAGGTCGGTACCATCCAGGACTGAATGAAAAATACGATTAGTTAAAGATAAAGAGTTACAATATAATCTGAACGGTAATGTTTTTGTAAAATGGTAGCTAAGGTAGCTAAATCTGTTCTGCAATTAAACACATTTATCTCTAATTATTGATGTGATAGTGCTTCATGTGATCTTTTTCTTATCTTGGATAGACTATTTGTGTTTAAGATCGAGATAATAAAGATTGGTTTTTTAACTGACTGCTTCCACCAAAAGTAGTACAAATCAATAGGATTTTTTTAAGCTATTGCATAGCTTCTATCGCGGACCTTGAGCGCGGGGACCGAATCGAGAAATTCCGTAACGAAAAAACCTCACGCTCCCCACTCCGACGGGCGGAGGTGTGGCTTGAAGGCATAGCATGCAATAGCTTTACCACGGCAGTCCCCGAGTGCCACACGTCGTTTTTTTTGTTATTATACTCATTCACTATCTAAGAAATGCTGTGTCTATCAGCTTACTTTATTGCCTTACATAATAATATATGCAAAGGTATCATATCCCATTTATTTATATAACTTTTACCACTTGTTTTCAATTCCTACTTAATTTTCCTACATTATTTTAAAACCGCAATGTTCTAGTCGTTTTAATTTTCTTCGTATAAAAATGAACACTCCAGAAATAATTTTCCCCAGTAAGAGTATAATTAAAAACGATTCATCAGTCATCTACGGAATGAGTTACTACGGTTGATAAACTAAGCGCGGTTTCTTTAGATGGAATCGTGGTCAATAAAAAGGTTTTTAATTTTTTATTTAATATAACAAATCTCCCTTATTTTACGTAAAACAAATATTTGTTAAATATGTAGGAAGAATTATGATAGTTTTAAGGTTAGTAAATTCTACTTAAGCCATCTTAACCAATATTAAAAAGTTTACTTTTTTTTTACTTTTCTCCTGAAATTGTCAGAACCTATTTAAAATATATTGTTTTTCATTCCGAGTCACGTCAGGGTCAAAATCTAGTATTAAACAATTTCCTTATCTACACACAATTACCAAGCAAAGCGACATATTAACATCTCAGAGAAACACTCGGCCATCTAAAGTCCTTAACCTTTTGTCCTCAATGTTTTGTTGACACAACCTAATTCCCGGCATTGTCTTAAATAAACTGCTAACGAGATTGTTAGAGTAAACCGGTTAATAATTAACTTTTATCAAACAATGTTTGTTAGACTTGTTTTTATTTAAAAGTTTTTTTTTAATATTTAATGACGCAATGAAAATATAAGAAAAATAGTTTTCCACCTACGCAGTAAAACAAAATCCCGCTCAGTTCTCGTCCTTGTTTTTTCGAATTTTGAAATAAAACTTATTCTATATCCTTTCTCAAGTCTTAAACTATCTCCGTACCAAATTTCGTCCAAATTGGTTCAGTGGCTAAGGTGTGAAGAAGAGACAGAAAGACGCTACTTTCGCATGTATACCTAAATATAATAGTTAGGATTTGAGAGATCGAAGAAGACAGGATAATAGAATTAACCAATTAAGAGATCTATTTCCTCATTACACCATTAAGTTTATTCTCCTTTAACTCACTTAACACATTCCAGAAATTTCCACGATGACGTCATCCATTTCACCGCATTAGGGAAAGCCATGAATCCGGTGCCGTTTGATTTACAACGCAGTATTGACACAAATTCACTTTTATAGAGATTGAGAGAGGTTAGGCGCCAAATCTTGTGCCGTTTATCATTCGCTTTTGTGTGTTTTTATTCACCCCTGACGTAAAAAGCTTAGCATGTGTATGTTTCTTTATTTGTTTATCTGTAGCATTGGAGCGTTGAGAGGAATGACATTATTTTAGAGACGAGAATCGTAAAGGTCGAAATATAAGATAAAACGTAAGCAAAATAATTAAGAAAACTGTTACTATGAAGAAGAATAACATCGGAGCCTAAATCTAGGATTTATTTCGAGGAAATGGTGTCCTAATTCATCATATTTTTTATTGTTTAACGTATGCAAAAAATTCTTCACGTGTTTTTAAACATCTCGACTATTTTACTTTGCGTCTAGCTGTATTCCCTTGAGGTCAAACCCTTACTTTTGCACGTTGCAACATGTAAAATTCAAAAGCCTTTAAAATTCCACCCAAATCCGCCGCTGCATACCAAAATTTACCCGCCAAAGGAGCGGTTCCTACGTAAGGTTTTCATCCAAGTATGTGAGCTATTTTCAGACACTAATAAATAATAGTTTAGTCACCTGTAGAGTTACCATTATGTTTCATAGTAGTATTACTTCCAGTGTGGATCATTAACGGCGCTAGACGACATATCACATAACAGCATTTTTCTATATTCGAAATAATACTGCTTTAAGACATGGTACAGGGCAGAACAACCTTGTATGGTTGCAATTTGCAAAGGCCTGCTTCAATTTGAATAATTCTAGGTTCAGTTAAAATCGAGAATTAATACTCAGTACCAAATTCCAAAACCCAGCCCAGTACATTTTAATAACAAACATCCACGCTCTCGCATTAATTATACCCACTATATCATTATGATCATAAACTCGTGATTAGCTTTGATACCTCTCATGATCATTAGTTCTAATTAACGTCGATGACCATCTAGTTTAATGATAACAGATAGCTTCAACACAATAGAAACTGTGAAAAGCTTGATTGATGACGAGTTCACGACATAAATGATGTCAGAACACGTAGTGATAATTATCTGAATAACGCTTAACATTAATAATGCTTCAAAAATGCTAAGTAAACCAATTTCTAAATAACTATCATTAGCAGATAATTGACGTAAAAGGGATAAAATAAAAAATACAATATCATGAAATGGAGACAAAAGAACTCATTTAAAGAGAATGCAGTCGATTTATGACGTGTTGACAAAGGAATCCCAAATTTTACGTTGGATATTTAATTGGTCAGTGCTATCAAAATACGAACTAGCAATCACCATGCCCTGGACAACTATCCTTAAAACGAAAACATGCTGAATTTATTCGGATGCACAGCCCCTCGAGGAAACGTTGGCACTTTGGGCCGTGAAATATCTCACGTACATAAAAATCTCGTGTTACGATGTGTGTCCGCACTAAACTTGTACACTACACAACCGGTGTTTATAATATTTTTCTTGTCGTGTGTGTTTAGGTACAATTGGGAATACAGGCTTATATTTGAGCGTTTAAAAGTATTTATAAGTACCTTTCTACCTACGATTGGTCTGTTTCAACCGGCCAAATGAATTTTATAGGGTTTTAATATTCAAATATGGTTAAAAGTTTTAGCCCAAAGATTCTTATAAAACGATAGCTTTTACGTCATCATACATTATTTAGAGGATTCCCGATAGTTTCCTTCAACCAAAAATCTACTTTATTCCGAAGTGACATAGCCTATATTTCATTGTATTTTTTATCACGTTTCAAACCTGGATGAAAAGCTACTTAGAATATAAAACGTCCAGTCACCTCAAACCCCAAGGAAATGCAGCTCGTGCACTGTTAGTTTCAAAGGAAATTAAATTGTTTTCGGCTTTGAGGGTATGTAGAAATGTAATATTATCATTCCAGGTGAAGAAAGATATTCATTTCACCGAGTTTCATAATAATTTCGTACGTGATTTTTATAAAGAGTTTTTTGGTATAGGATTTGGCACGTGTACCCCAGTTATTATTAGAGGTGTTTTTGTGGAATATTTGAGTAGGTTTGATATTTTTATCGGTATGGTAAAAAACGCGGAGTCGAATGTCGCCTCATTATTGAAATTTCATATCATTTAGAATGTTTGAATTACAATAGAAAAGGTTAATAAACCTTTTTTTTTTAAGCTATTGCATATTCTTTCTATCGCGGGCCTTGAGCGCGGGGACCGAATCGAGAAATTCCGTAACGAAAAAACCTCACGCTCCCCACTCCGACAGGCACGGAGGTGTGGCTTGAAGGCATGCTATGCAATAGCTTTACCGCGGCAGTTTCCCCGAGTGCCACACGTATTTTTATTTAATAGAACCTTTTTTATGATAATAAACTAAAATTAAAATGAAGATGTTGTGTTAACATGAAGATGTTGAAAATTTTAGTGTGGAAAGGCTTATATGGGCATGGGCATGTAACATTACGAGCAAACGGCATACCCATTAAGACTACTACGATTCATATTCAATGACAGGATACATCTGTCAACTTGCACTTGTACAGGATTATGACTGGAGACTACATCACAGCAATGGGATTAAATTATCTGGGCTAATAATATGAGAAATTTATCAGCCATATAAGTCAAGAAAGAAGAGCAGTAGCTCAGTGGGGAGACCTCGGACTTCGAATCGATAAGTCCGGGGTTCGAGACAAGGCGAATAAAATAAATTGATTTTTCAATTTATCTGCGCATGATGTCACCACTGCTCGAAGGGTGAAGGAAAACATCATGAGGAAATGGGCTGATGATGATGAAGTCAACAAAATGTAAGATGTTTTTTATTGTATTGAACTAGAGAAAAATAACAAGTAACACAAATGCCATCATATTTTCCGCTAAGGGTCGAAGTCACTTTTGCACATACTTAACGAGAGTGCTATGGGGTAAAGTAGGAAAATTCATTGCTCCTGTGAGATATAATATATGGAGGTAAATCTTTACAAAGTGGCTTTTAGTTACTAAAAACACTGAAGTGAACATATTTATCAAAATTCACTTATTTTTAGACAAGGCCGTGTGGCCTTTTATACTTGTATTTATTAGAAGGTATAGAACTAGGTATTTATTAGAAGCGACCTTTACAAATAATTTTAGTTTTAATACGCTTATTCAAGCTTGAATTTTATGTATATAAGATGCATATAAGTAATGAAATACATATTCGTATCTGATACTCAACATAACTTCCTACTTAATCGAATTTTAAATCTACCCTACCTTATTTTTAAAACTACCCACTTCAAAATTATTTCACCAATATAATATTACAATATATTTCCTAGGAAATACATTGTAATGATCTGTGATTGTAATACTGTGACCTTCCAGACATTTTTAGAAATTATCTGTGCAGAAATTATCTGTCATTTTATTCTATTTCCAGTCAATCGAGCTAGATAAACTCACCCGTATTTGTCTATCGGCCTTGTTCTAAACAAAACCACGCTAGGTGGCGCCACTGGTTCTTGAGATAGCGTCACACTCGGCGTTGCTTGCGAATTTACATCCATTAATAGTTCTGAAGGTTCTAACTGAATAAATAAAATATTGTGCTTTAGAAATAAAATAATATCATAAAATTTAAATAATAACACGTAATGAAAATACTTAAAACTACTGGATACTACATAGATGCCTGTTACGTCAAATAAAAAAATATATTTTTATTAATATATTTCTTACGCAAAATGTATGAAATCTGGCATATAATGGCATGAAAAATTTGTCTCCATTAGCACATACATTTTATCGGAATATCTATACTAATATTATAAAGCTGAAGAGTTTGTTTGTTTGATTGATTATTTGTTTGTTTGAACGCGCTAATCTCAGGAACTACTGGTCCGATTTGAAAAATTATTTCTAAAAAAGGAAGGCTATAGGCTATACATAATAATATATCATCACGCTAAGACCAACAGGAGCGGAGCAATGCGAATGAAACCGCGGGGAACGGCTAGTGAGTTATATACTATCGGCTACAGGTACCTACAGTACAATTAAATCAAATTATTTACATACTTTACAATAAGTGTCATCTTGTACACCAAAATCTCGCGATAGGTACAATTCAATGGCTGTATCCATTTCTTGATAAAAAGAGCTGCTTCCTTTCTCTGAATTTTCTTCAACACACGATTCAGCTAATAACAATAAATTAATTTAGAAAAGCTTATTTTATAGTCCTTACAAGTCAACCAATTACGATACATTTGTTCAAAAACTTTCTTGAGAAAAATAACCCAAATATTCCACGCTTAAATCCCACGATTTTATAAATAGCGAACCTGCTTAGTAATTTACGCAAAAGGTGCGGCAGAAGAACATCAATTTTTCACTAAACCGTCTAAACGGCACGGGATAAACGATCGAATTTAGAAGATTTATTGCAGAGAGGTAACTAGAGTTTTTTAAGAAAGTTTACTTAGAAGTTAGTAATAGTCAAATTGGTGAATTGGTTATTCAGCAATTTATATCAATTAATCATAGTAATTCTATATATTTTACGTTTGAAACCTTTGTTCGACTGCTACGCCACAGATAATATAATACTATGTTACGCTTTAAATTTAGAAAAGATATACGGTCGAAAAGTCAAACTCAATCATTCATTAATTCACCTTGACTTCGTTAAGAAGCTCTTTTGAATAGTCAAAATACAGAGAACTTATAATTACCACCAGAAAAGGAGAATATTAGAAACATACTCCTGACTCCTGAAATACAGGTTTGTACTTAGTTTGGGAGTCAGAGACTACAATATTTCAACATGTAAAATATTTTGTCAATAAAGAATTTTTTTTTTTATACTTACAATCCTCTTGATACAGACAAGGACACGTTCGTGGAGGCAAGTCGTAGAAACGAATGTAGAGCCGGAAAGGTAACTCTTGTTGTGGATATTCTGGAAATGATATTTTAATTAATTTCAAGTATAAAGCAAGTAAAAAGGAGGGGGAAACACAAATTATCAAAGTCAAACGAGCTTACAGGCATAGTATATGAAAATTCACATATTTATAGAAAAAGGAAGCGGCAAAATTTTCAAATAACTTCGTGGCTTCTGGATCTATCGCAGTTAAATAAATAAAACATTATCTTAATTTCATAACTTTAAAGAAGTTTAATGAAGCAACCGAAGCAAAAATTATTATCACCAAACACATACAGACATAACATTCCTATCTAATTAGTTTACAAACGGTCCGTTTAAAAACACTTACGAATTTCCCCTTCGTACTTACTAAGCATTCTTACCAAATTCATACACTCATCAATATACCCTTACAACCAAAACTAACACTAGGTATATACCATATTATCATCATCATATACCATTATCCTAAAACATCTAACCGTATCTCTAAACACAGTGTCCCTGTCAAAAGGTGACATCTTATTAAATAAGAAAATCAGTCTTTCAGGCAATTTTAGGCAGTGTGACCCATCTTCGTCAAACATTTTGCTCGTTTCAGAGTGACGACGTGAGGAAAATTCGCTTATAGCTAAAGGTGTGGATACATTTAGGTGTATTCCAATTATAATATGTAAGAATGTGTAGATCATGTTCGAGAGTGGCACGTCAAAATGTAGCTAATTAGCCAGAATTTACTTCAAATGTTTCTTTTTCGCTCAAGATTACTGAATCATGCTTTCTCACTTTGTCGTCTAATCGTGTGCTAGTATGCCGTTTTTAAAGATTGAATATTGTGTTGGTAATCTATCTACTAGTTCAGAATACATCGCCCATTTTACTAACTGAATTTTTTTTTGTTCAATCTCAAGATAATTACCTAAATTATTCGAAAAAATATTTGTCCTACAAAATCTATGGTTTGTTCAAAGAGTCCCCCTTTCAAACTCAAAAAACTCAAACTCAAACATTTATTTATTCAATTAGACTACTATTTAGTAGCACTTTCGAATCGTCATTACATAAGTATTTTTAACATTTACCACCGATTCGGAAAGCAGTATCTATGGAGAAGAATCGGCAAGAAACTCCATAGTTGCTCTTTTAAAATCATGTCAATATTACATAATATGTAACTTATATCTAACTTATACATAATATATCATAATATGCCAAAGAACTGTCCTGTGGTTTTTACGCGACAACCCTCCATGGGTCTTTATCGTCCATATATTCCTGAATACTGTAGTACGCTCTCTGAACTAGTACATTTTTTATATAAGTTTTAAATTTAGAACTACTAAACTCTTTAATATTGAGAGGAATTCTATTGTATAAGCGTATACCTTGACCCATAAATGAATTTTTAACTTTAGCTAATCGGAAAAATGGCATTTCAATTCTATTCCTGTTCCTTGTGCCATAATCGTGTCTATCTCCTACTCTTGTGTGTAAGTCGGCGTTTTTGTGAACATGCAAAATATTATTAAATATATACTGTGATGGTACAGTAAGGATACCAGTATTCTTAAAATGATCTCGTAGTGAGTCCCGAGCACGTAAATTATATATAGAGCGAATGGCTCTTTTCTGTAAGATAAATATAGTTTCTATATCTGCAGCCTTGCCCCACAGTAGAATTCCATAGGACATAATGCTATGAAAGTAGCTGAAATAAACCAATCTAGCTGTATCTTCATCGGTGAGATGCCTTACCTTTCGGACTGCATATGCTGCTGAACTGAGCTTACCTGCAGCGGTGTTGACATGGGCTCCCCACTGTAGTTTCTCGTCCAATGTTAACCCAAGAAATACAGTCGATTCTGTAGGGTGTAATACCTCCCCGTTCAAGGTAATATTTCTGCTCAACTTTTTAACGTTAGGTAGTAAAAATTCAACACAAGTTGTTTTTTTGGCATTTAATAATAAATTATTAGCAGTAAACCAGTCGGATATGTGTAAAAGAGTACTGTTCACTTCGTCAACATTTGGGTCATGCCTATCCACATTGAATATTAATGAGGTATCATCTGCAAACAGAACTATTTCACACCTATCCTGTAAATAATAAGGTAGATCATTGATATATACCAAGAACAAGAAGGGTCCTAAAATAGATCCTTGTGGAACACCAATGTTAATTGACGCACCGCTAGAACGTTCTCCATTAACAACTACAGTTTGTATCCTATCATGAAGGTATGAGGCTATGAGGTTCTGAGCTTGTCCTTTAATCCCATAGTGATTAAGTTTACGCAATAAAGTACAATGTTCAACGCAGTCAAATGCCTTGGAGAGGTCACAAAATATATTTCCAAAGTGTATCGATAACGAGGTCATCATAAATGATTACTAACAAGCTGATTTTTTTGTTTTCACTTAGTTAATGTTTATATAATTCAACAGACATATTGTCCTACAGATTGCGTAATAAATATTTGAGAACCATCAAATCAAAAAATTTTATCCTTGTTATCTCTGTTAGCTACCACAATCGAGAGTTTCGTACACGAAATTATTCGGTGTCTCATCAAAATAAAGCTACAAACGGAAAATCAGCTTGATAGTAGTCACTTGCAAAAATGGTCGATGTATCCTGAACTATACACTTTTTTACTTATAATAATATCATTGTGTGAAATAAGGTTATGTATTATTATTTATGATTTTAATTAAACTTCAAACTCTGACTATTCAGCAATTGATGATGGACAACAACAGGATGACAAAACACTTTTAGATGACGGTGTGCAATTAGTAGGTAGGTAAGTAGGTAATTGTTCCCTAAATTCTATAATTATAATTGTTTAATAATTATAATTATAGAATTTAGGGAACAATGCCTAAAATAACACAAGCTAATGTTGTATCACCTTAACCTATTTACCAAACTATTTATCACACTAACTTCAGAGAGGGTCCCTAATCTGTGAATTAACCCAGTCTCCCAAAGACCCTAAATAGACACTTACTTCGACTTTTTGTAAAAGTTCTTTTACATTTAGTTAAGTGTACATAAGAATTAAGAGCTGTAATAAATGTATTAGACCGAATTGTAATTACAATTGGGGGATAAAATGAATTTATATTGTTTCGAGTTTCTGTATTATCGCCTTGAATCTATTTTAATTGTGCTCACGTACTGTTTTGAATTTTTAATGGCATATTAATGATATTATGTAAAACATGTAAAACAATTATAGTCTAATGGTAATTAATTGATACAAAACAATACTACAAAACAATTATAGACTAAGTTTGCTTGCCCTGGTATGTATGTACAATAAAGCATAAATAAATAAATAAATAAATAAATACCTTGAATTTGATATTTTTGGTTTTATGGCATTCAAATGGTTTATCATCCTTCCGCCCCGGAATGGCGCGAAATAATGCGGGTTTCGACTCCCGCCTCGTAATCAATTTTTTTTCTATTCTTTATAAATTTATACAAAACAATGCCTTTTCTTTCTAAAGAAAATGAAACAGTACTTACAATTAATAGAAAAAACTGATATGTTGAAAAGAATAAATTAACTTGTAGACTAGACTTTTGTAGTTTGTCTATAAGTAAACAAGATATCCAACAATAGTACCTTTAAATATCTAAAAGTCATAAATGAAGGCATTAAATTAAATTTAATGATTAAAAGAGTAAAGAGAATAAAGGCCCTTTTACACATTATAACGTTGCAACTGTAGTTGTGACGTAATTCCATTACTGATAAGTACTTCTTATAATTATTCTTCTAATACAAGTCTTTTATAGGTTGTAAGTGAAGTGACCACTTTACCAGAAATTGCCCTGTACTGCCATTATGTAGCTAAAACAACTTTTCCTTCGAAAGCAAGTGCTTAGGTCATTTACCTTTTCTTTTCAATATTATTTCTTTTTCTGGCAAATGTCTGAGAGTTTCGTAAAGTAATTGATTTTACTCTTGAATTCTTGTTACAAAAATATTCGAGTCATTTTGTTTAAGATCTACCTGTCTGTCATGAAATTCTTAGACAGGGAAAAAAAATAAGGCCGTTTATGTACCTAATAGAACAATAAAGAATTGTCTTATTTACATAATTATCATGTGCTTGTATTTTTTTTATTTGATACAAATAATTCTCATCGAATATTTAAAATTTATCTGTGTATTCTATACATCACCACACACAAAATTGCACAAATTAATAAAAACAATGGACAACATAAATAATAAATATACTCAAATTAATTGACCAAAAGTTATAACACACATTGAACTAAAAAAATAAATTATTGAATTTTCCCAATATGCTAATGCATTTTCGATATTTTCACCATCAGTCTGGCTTTTTAACATTTTTATTACACTTAGATTTGAGCAATCATGTACCATGATAAAGCAAAAAGATGTTAAACTAATATGAAAGTATGAGTTCGGAATCCCAACTTATTTGGGTTGAAACTCGAAAAAGGGATTTAGGATGGAACTTGGAGGTTAAAGTTTTTTCATTTCACTTCTGTGCTATTAGTGCGAGGAAATTTGGTTTTCTTTAAGTATCGTGTTCTCTATAGAATAACCTATTGAATACTTGTAATATTATTATCTAGTGGTAGGTGGTCTCGAAATATTTATGATATCAATGATATAGAATTTTAAGATAACCTTTTATTATGTATCTTTACTTCTTGCTTTATTCATCGTTATCCGTTGATAAATCATTGATTAAATTTCTCTATAAATAACATAATAAAAGTTTTACAAATACACAAATATGTAGATATAACTTAAATTTCAATTCTTTACATGATTTACAAAATTCTATTTGTAAACATGTAAATTATACAATATAATATAATCAGATAAACAAACAATATTATTTATTATCTTGTAACATAGCTACACAGAACTAAATTGAGAGCGTGAACATCTAAATTATTCCGCCATTTTCCCGGAGTCGTCTCACTGAGATACTATTTGTTAAACGTAAGGCTTCAATTACAAAGAGAAATGTATATTTCGAATTCAAAGAAATCGTTTTCGGTATCGATTTTCTATTAAAAATGTTATTTTCATTAGCTTACTTCAGATTCAAATAATTAAAAATGTGAGTGATTTATTGACTTCCTTTTCGTTCTACGCACGGTTATTGCTTTCCATTCAAATTGCGTTGCTTAAAACTTACAAACTGTGTAAGCACTCAAAAGTTCTTCGAAAACACGTTCTCTATTGGTGAAAACTGAATGGAAATCGGTGCATTAGTTTTTTTTAAGTTTACCGCTACCAGGCAGACAGACAGAGGAGAAAATTTTTGTTTTATAATATAATATAGTTATAAATAACTCACGATTCTCCGTAATTACATAAGCGTGCACGGCGAGACGTGCTCGAGACGGGTTCAACACGCGCACGGTACGGTTCCGATCCGACGACGACATCCTGACGACAAAATTCAAATTCAAATACATTTATTAATTGCTTGAACACGTACATTAGATTTTGTATTACAAAGTATTGCGATACAGTGTTCGACATGTGAACTGGCATGCAATCGTAATAGGTAAAGTTTTTCTATATAGGTAACTATAAGATTTTGAAAGAAAGAAGTTGAGTTTGGAACTGCCCATGTTTGCTTTTTTGTCAAATTCGAATAAAATATTCGAAAAACTACTATCAAGATAATTTACCAACAAGAAAATCGGCCAAGCTCGAGTCGGACTCAAGATATTATTGGGTTCCGTACATATTCTGCAAAAAAATGTTAAAAATATAAAACTTTTGAATGATCTTACCAAAGTATAGGCGCTTCATTAATCTTTTCATGTCCAGGTGAATGTAATGCAAATTGTAGAGGTGGTCCAACCGCTTCGATCCATACGTCCAGTATTAGTGGTTCGATATTTTCGATCTAGAGATATTAATTTGAAATAATATATTGATGTTAATTAATAACAAAGATCTTTGATAAATATTGTGATCGATTTTTAGTGTGTAACTAATCAAAATATGTTTGAAGTTAAATAAAATGTTGTGTTTAATTTAGGAAGCCAAATGGTTCTGCCCCAATCTTTTATTTAACTTCTGCCAGACAATCTTTTATGTTAACATAAATGCCAATCCGCGCGATTACGATACTTTTGCCTTACTGCGGACGAGAGCTAAATCTCTAATGAAAATTTGCTACACTGCCTTTGTTACATCCATAGAGAACGAGATAGGTTCTAACATAAAAGCCTTCTGGAGGTTTGTGAATTCAAAGAAGGATACTACTACGTACCCTAACATTATGAAATTCCAGGATCTGATGGCATCTGGCAGTCAAGAAATATGTGATCTTCTGGCCAAGTATTTTAGCTCTGTGTACGAGGAGTCGGAGACAAATATCGACACAAATTTAGGTACCAGTGTTACTACAGATTGTCTTCAGGAGATCACACTGACAGATAACGAAGTCAGATTAAAATTGAAACAGTTAGATCCTAACAAAGGCATGGGCCCAGATGGTATTCCTGCAAAACTATTTAAAACGTGTGCAGTGGAACTTTGTAAACCTCTCCGAATAATATACAACATGTCATTGAAGACTGGAATTTTCCCTAATGAATGGAAAAAAGCGCATGTGGTTCCTATACATAAGTCGGGTGATCGCTCTGACTGTGCAAATTACCGACCTATCAGTCTTTTATCGACAACAGCCAAGGTGTTTGAATCACTTGTCTACGACCAAATCTATAGCCATATAAAATCTCTAATTTCCGATAATCAACACGGATTTGTCAGGGGGAGATCGACCATCAGTAATCTCCTTATTTTCAAAAACTACATTTGCTCCTCATTTGCTAAACGCGGTCAAGTCGACTGCATCTATACCGACTTTAAAAAGGCATTTGATAAGGTCCATCACGAAGTTCTTTGCAACAAAATATCTTCATTTGGCATACACGGAAACCTTTTTCGCTGGATAAAGTCGTACTTAACGAAACGAAGTCAGATAGTTGTGATTGGTGGTCATAAATCCTCACCTTTTTTTGCCTATTCTGGAGTACCGCAAGGTTCTCATTTAGGTCCCTTATTTTTCATAATGTTTATTAACGACCTTGCTCAAACCCTCAACTGTCCTTGCTTACTTTATGCTGATGACCTAAAGATTTTTAACACTATTGTATCTACAGATGACTGTCATAAACTACAAACGGACCTCAATACTTTACTGCAATGGTGCAAGAACAATAGAATGTTTCTCAACCTTGATAAATGTTTTAGTATATCTTTCACCAATAAAAGTAAAAATATTATGAATTTTCAATACAAATTAAATGATCATGTTTTACAAAATAAATGCGTTGCTAAAGATTTAGGTATACTTTTTGACCAAAAACTGTCATTCCGTGACCACTATGATCAGATGATTGGAAAAGCGCTCCGTATATTGGGTTTTATTTCTAGATTTTCAAAGGAATTTCTCAGACCATCTACATTTATTTACCTTTATAATACTCTGGTACGCACGAATCTGGAATATGGGTCAATCATTTGGTCACCTTACTACCACATTCATAATGACCGTATCGAGAGAGTACAGAAAAAAGCACTTCGATTGGTAAACTACAGATTTAACGCAGGAGACAAAATATCCTATGAAGATAAATTGGAGATGTTTAAGGTCACGAAACTTTCAACGCGCCGACAGTACCAGGATCTTATATTTCTTCATCATATTATACACTTTCATATTGACTGTCCAACTCTGCTCTCACTTCTTAATTTTAACATAAAACCTAATCCCAGACACCCTTCTCTCTTCTGCATAAATGTTTTAAAAAATAATACTTCTTTCTATAATCCCATGGTCCGTATGTGTCGCCTGTATAATGATTTGACTTCGCGTAAGCCTAACACAGAACTTGACGTATTTGATCCAAAACTGGGTAAATTTAAAAATCAAGTCAAAACCGTGCTCAAGTTCTATGATAATTTAAAATTTAACTTTCATAGTTCTGTTTATTAGACATAATTTATTGTTATTTAACTACTGTAATGAAATGTAATGAACTTTATGTGATTGTATGTAATGTAGGTATTTATTGACTTAACTGTATTTTATATTTTATGTGATTGAATGTAATGTAGGTATTTATTGAATTAACTGTATTTTATGTGATTGAATGTAATGTAGGTACTTATTGACTTAACTATATTTTATGTGATTGTATGTAATGTAGGTATTTATTGACTTAACTGTATTTTATGTGATTGAATGTAATGTAGGTATTTGAAATGAAATGAAATGAATCTATGAATTGTGCTAAATAATATAATTTTTAATATATTTTTTTTAACCTCAATTGTGCTGTGTACACACAATTTGGCTGGCATTTTACCGCAACATGATTGTGATTAAACTTGTGTATAATTAGTCAAAATTGTCAGCTGTGATGTGTACCTATTTAAATAAATAAATAAATAAATAGATTGTCTGGCAGAAGATATTTTGCTAAACGGTATACTTTCGTCTTTATAAGCAAAGTGCCTCAAAAATAGAGAAGATCTAGGTATTCTGTATTCATTATTAAAGCATTGGAAAGCTTAACAATTGTTATTGGCAATTTCTAAATACGGTTAAAAATAAGTCAAGATCACTCATCATGCCATTGAACAATTCGTAAAATATGGTATTTCATCAAAAATACCAATCAAAAACATAATTACCTCTATAGCGCGATCAAATTACAATATCAGCTACCCAGCAGGCTATACTTTATCCTCTCTAAAAGCTTGTTAATGTACCGTGTATAGTATGTACTTAGCTCAGTACATTCTCTAGTCCGTGTAATGTGTATCCGCCTAATGACTTCATAGTGCTTTGCTGGATTATCGTGTGGAAAATTTTAATCGACATTTTTCATTGTTAGTGTATCATAGTTTTAGAGGAGCTGCTATGGAGATGTTAATTTGTCAATAATTAACAAAGGAAAATATCGCAAAAATTTAGTACTATAGTCGAGCCAATTTAATAGGCAACATTTGACGTCTATCAATTTTATCTTCGAAGAGAGGTAACCTGCTTAAAAACATCGATTAAAGTGTATTAATCGATACGGTTTTGAAACATTTGTCAATCGAATTTATTAATTTATGATGATTTTTATTCACAAGTAATCAATGCATTCGATTCTAGATGTCAGATTTCGATTTTTAGAGTAACGTCTCTAGTATTTAAAAAGAAAAAAGGTTTATTGACACAAAATTGTAGCGACGTCAGTTCTTCAATTCAGAAATTGTTTATTATGTTTAGGATGGTTTATCAGTAAAATGAAATCTTAAAATTACTTGTATCGGACATTATTATTATAAATATGTAATCGTAATTGAAAAAAGTTAAGCAAATGTGCAGTTCTAACAAAACGAAATATCATGTTACGTTGTTGAATATTGTTGAACTGTCAAATGTTGCCTATTAAAATGGCTCTACTATAGTTACCAATAAGTGACTCGACATAATGTCGACAAAAACAAGTATTAGAAATGATAATTTTAAGATTACTCTTGTCTTTTCAATACTGCATCTAAAATGTTTCAGTCTTTTTGTGACCTAAAAGTGGTATTGTAAAAGTCATCTACATTTATTATTTTTTCATGTTAGTATATTCGTTTGAAGTGTTTTGAAGAACTCTTTGAGTATAAATTGAATTACCTCGAACGATTTAGACACAAGTATTAAATAAAATAAACATACTCTGTTACATATTATGTAAGACGAAAGAAAGGTATGATGTAAAGACTATAATTGTATGAGTGACTCTATGTTGTTAAATTCATTATTAATCTTCTACATATTATGTAGAATTTATGTTGAAAACAAAATAATAAAGTTATCGATTTCGTGTATTATAAATTATAATACTTTTCACACAAGTTTCGACTCGATGACCACGCGTGGCTCTTTTGACGTCATCTGCCCATTTGTCTGTTGGAAGGGACCTTATATTCAAATGTTACCTGTAACAGAATCTGGTCATGGTACAGCCCCCAGCAGTCCGCATAAACGCTGACCGTGACCTCTACTTGACCACACGGAAGCAAAGTGTCTTTGGACGCACACTCGATGACCACGCCTGGCTCTTTGACGTCATCTGCCCATTTGTCTGATGGAAAATTTTAATTTAAAAACACTTTTATGCAAGACTAGCTGGCGTTTCGTATGGTCGATGCATAGCATAGTGTATATCACTCAGTGATCACGTACATATCAATGGTGAAATAATTTTTAAAATTGGTCTAGTTGTGTTTGAGATTAGAGCATTCGAACAAACAAACTCTTATGCCTTATGTTTTTTATTAAAACCCAAACATATTTATTAAGATCCATGAAATATAAATTCTTTAATATTAAATTATATGGGCGGGCAGCATGATGTGTTTCCATGTATCATACATTTAGACTAAGCAGGTGTGAACGTTCTGTCATAATCTAAATCCCGTCTAAAGTCCGCGAAACACTTAATAATAAAGTGTCTGACATGGAGAATATTAATGGTCGCTCTATGTTTTAAAGTATCACTTTAACCTCTATGTTTTTAATGTATTTTGAACCTTAATAACATTTACCTTAAAGTGTTAAGTATTAATCTAATATAAAAACTAGTCTTCCCGAACTTAACCTTTCCTGAATAATAATGTCGTTATAATAAGATTGAATACATAATTCCTAAAGCTCTATTCCTAGGTATTAAACTAGTGCTTGAAAGGCCAAAGTTTGTTACGTCGTTAAGTTAGACCGCGGATGGTTTGATACTATCTCACAAGACTACCATTGATCTTGGAAGTTGACAGAAAAATAATGAGTCAAGGTGCTTGAAGCAAGCATAGAGACCAAATTAAATTGTTGTAAAACTTAATAAGAGACATTGAGATTTGAGATACATACGAAAGAGATACATAATTAGATTATTTATGGTTCTTAACTGCGTTTCTATTTAGTTTATACAATCTCATCAACAAAGCTCAATAACACTAATTCTAACAGATCGTTTTTGCCAAAAAATGATAATCAATCAAATATTTAATAAATTTCTACACGAGCAATAGCTTGTCCTAATATCATCAACTTTGATGTATTACCCTTACATTAAATTCCTCCAAGTTTCCCTTCTCATTCACTCCAATAAAACTATACAAAACATTGATAGCTTCGAAGCAATTCGCGCCAAATTGTCGACTGCGTCTGTCAACGGTCCAAAAGCGGTTTTATGAGGGTACCCGCCATTCCTGTGTCGCTTGAATGGGATGAATTTGCTTTGTATATTTTAATATTGTGATGTTGATTCTTTTGAGATGTAGACTTTTAGTTAAGGCGCGGAATAGAGTAAAACCCAGCTCTAGCCGTTTTTTGTACTGTTTTCTGGAGCTATCTCCTTCTTATCCAAAAGATATATCAACTAAATAAAAATACATTAAATTTCTACATATTCTTGGCTCAAAAATGGTAAAAGTATTTTGTTATTTTATTGACTTAAAGTTTAATTAATCTCCTCCCAAAGAAATCCCAGAAATTAGAAATAATAATTATGTTTACCGTGTATCTCCTCTTAAACTAATGATTCTTTTGATTTGGTATTTACACTATTGGATAGGCAATTTCATTACGAAAATTATGGTAAAAATTTTTTTTTGATAAGACCTATACTAGATTTTATAAACATTTTATTCAAAATTTTGGGCGTATTCGCAACTATATCTCTTGCGCTTGTATGGGAGGTTCAGTCGGCCGCTAGGTCTCGAGGGTGAAGCTTGTGTCGTTTGTCGCCGTGAGCGTCACATGACAATCACGTGACCCATGTTTATTCGAATAGTACGAATATCAAACAATGAGCGAGGAATAGACGCTACTACTATTAATTTATAGTGAGATTTTAGAAATCATCAATAATATAATAACTGGTCAATGAGCTTTAGTTATTATAATATATTAAAGTGAAACTTTTATTACATCGTCTCAAACTTTTTGGTCTGTGTAGCGCATGTCGCGTGACGCACGATATGTACGATAATTATCGTACAAATACGATAATTTTTAGTTAAATGTCTATAGTGTGAAAAAAGTTTCACTTTTACCGTGGTTTCATAAAACCACACAACATTTTTTTTATATAATTATGATATTTAGTTTTTAAAACATTCAAATGCTTTATAAATATAATTTTTTTAATAATCGAAAATATTTTATAAAAATTATTATAAATTTATTAATTTATGCAATAAATCACATTTTACTTTTTAAGTTTTTAGTGAATAAGTATTAGGATTAGACAAACAACATTTGAAGTTTTAAGTACGTATACTACTTTTTGTCATGGGTGTCATTTTCATGGTTTTTGCGGTAGCTAAATTACCCAATATGAGGTCAAAACTAAAATCCAAGATGGCGCCGAGAAAAATTTTACATCTTTTTGTCATGGGTGTTATTTCCATGGTTTTTGGGGTACCTATTAGCCAATATGAGGTCAACATTAAAATTCAAGATGGCGCCGACGATAATTTTACATCTCTTTGTCATGGGTGTCATTTTCATGGTTTTTGGGGTAGGTATAAACCAATATGAGGTCAAAACTAAAATTCAAGATGGCGCCGACGAAAATTTTACATATTTTTGTCATGGGTGTCATTTTCATGGTTTTTGGGGTACCTATTAACCAATATGAGGTCAAAACTAAAATCCAAGATGGCGCCGAGAAAAATTTTACATCTTTTTGTCATGGGTGTCATTTTCATGGTTTTTGGGGTACCTATTAACCAATATGAGGTCAAAATTAAAATTCAAGATGGCGTCGACGAAAATTTTACATCTTTTTGTCATGGGTGTCATTTTCATGGTTTTCGGGGTAGGTATAAACCAATATGAGGTCAAAACTAAAATTCAAGATGGCGCCGATGAAAATTTTACATATTTTTGTCATGGGTGTCATTTTCATGGTTTTTGGGTTAGCTATTAAGTTATTAACCAATATGAGGTCAAAACTAAAAACCAACGACGAAAATTTTACATCTTTTTGCTATGGGTGTTATTTTCATTGTTTTTGTGGTAGCTTATATGAGGTCAAATCTAAAATACTACAAGGCGCTGACAAAATTTTGATATTTTTTCGAAATGGATGTCATTTATGTGGTTTTTCTTACAATCGTTTACATATTAATCGAAAAGAATTCAAATTCTGTAGTTTAGGTGTAGCTTTTTGAAGTGAAAGTTCTATAGGCGCGTTGAGAGTAAAATTTCAAGGTCGCGTCATGGTAATACCCTCACGTCATGGAGTAAGGCGGCGATTTTCGTATCTATAAATCTTACCAAAGAAGTTTCACTTCTGACATGTGTTCTCGGCTCACGCGCTCTTTTTTATTTTATTCTCTTCGTTTTAGTATATTAGATGAACTCTATTTTAAACAATTAACAAAGTTGAGCGAATACAGTGAAAAAGCGAATATCTGTCGGAATATTGACACAGAGTTTCGTTTTACATTACATTTCTAAATATGTATTTCAATAATCAATGCTCTTTTAAATTGATTTCTCCCGTAATATATAGGATTCGACTAGATAGCAAATTTGAGTATTTACGCCGTGGCTCAAATAATATCACAAAATTCGCTTTCGTGATAGATCTTGTTTTTGATACATAAAACAAGGCCTTTGAAGCGAAATTTTCTCCTTTAAAGTAAACTAAAACAAAATAACAAATACAAGCTATATAGTCGAATTCTTGAAAATGACACCCATGACGAAAAGATGTAAAATTTTCATCGGCGCTATCTTACATTTTAATTTTGACCTCATATTGGTTAATAGCTACCCCAAAAACCATGAAAATGACACCCATGACAAAAAGATGTAAAATTTTCGTCGGCGCCATCTTGAATTTTAATTTTGACCTCATATTGGTTTATACCTACCCCCAAAACCATGAAAATGACACCCATGACAAAAGGATGTAAAATTTTCGTCGGCGCCATCTTGAATTTTAATTTTGACCTCATATTGGTTAATAGTTACCCCAAAAACCATGAAAATGACACCCATGACGAAAAGATGTAAAATTTTCATCGGCGCTATCTTGCATTTTAATTTTGACCTCATATTGGTTAATAGCTACCCCAAAAACCATGAAAATGACACCCATGACAAAAAGATGTAAAATTTTCGTCGGCGCCATCTTGAATTTTAATTTTGACCTCATATTGGTTTATACCTACCCCCAAAACCATGAAAATGACACCCATGACAAAAGGATGTAAAATTTTCGTCGGCGCCATCTTGAACTTTAATTTTGACCACATATTGGTTAATAGGTACCCCAAAAACCATGAAAATGACACCCATGACGAAAAGATGTAAAATTTTCATCGGCGCTATCTTACATTTTAATTTTGACCTCATATTGGTTAATAGCTACCCCAAAAACCATGAAAATGACACCCATGACAAAAAGATGTAAAATTTTCATCGGCGCCATCTTGAATTTTAATTTTGACCTCATATTGGTTTATACCTACCCCCAAAACCATGAAAATGACACCCATGACAAAAGGATGTAAAATTTTCGTCGGCGCCATCTTGAATTTTAATTTTGACCTCATATTGGTTAATAGGTACCCCAAAAACCATGAAAATGACACCCATGACGAAAAGATGTAAAATTTTCATCGGCGCTATCTTACATTTTAATTTTGACCTCATATTGGTTAATAGCTACCCCAAAAACCATGAAAATGACACCCATGACAAAAAGATGTAAAATTTTCGTCGGCGCCATCTTGAATTTTAATTTTGACCTCATATTGGTTTATACCTACCCCCAAAACCATGAAAATGACACCCATGACAAAAGGATGTAAAATTTTCGTCGGCGCCATCTTGAATTTTAATTTTGACCACATATTGGTTAAAAGGTACCCCAAAAACCATGAAAATGACACCCATGACGAAAAGATGTAAAATTTTCATCGGCGCTATCTTACATTTTAATTTTGACCTCATATTGGTTAATAGCTACCCCAAAAACCATGAAAATGACACCCATGACAAAAAGATGTAAAATTTTCGTCGGCGCCATCTTGAATTTTAATTTTGACCTCATATTGGTTTATACCTACCCCAAAAACCAAGAAAATGAGACCTATGACAAAAAGATGTAAAATTTTCGTCGACGCCATCTTGAATTTTAGTTTTGACCTCATATTGGTTAAAACCTACCCCCAAAACCATGAAAATGACACCCATGACAAAAGGATGTAAAATTTTCGTCGGCGCCATCTTGAATTTTAATTTTGACCTCATATTGGTTAATAGGTACCCCAAAAACCATGAAAATGACACCCATGACGAAAAGATGTAAAATTTTCATCGGCGCTATCTTACATTTTAATTTTGACCTCATATTGGTTAATAGCTACCCCAAAAACCATGAAAATGACACCCATGACAAAAAGATGTAAAATTTTCGTCGGCGCCATCTTGAATTTTAATTTTGACCTCATATTGGTTTATACCTACCCCCAAAACCATGAAAATGACACCCATGACAAAAGGATGTAAAATTTTCGTCGGCGCCATCTTGAATTTTAATTTTGACCTCATATTGGTTAATAGTTACCCCAAAAACCATGAAAATGACACCCATGACGAAAAGATGTAAAATTTTCATCGGCGCTATCTTACATTTTAATTTTGACCTCATATTGGTTAATAGCTACCCCAAAAACCATGAAAATGACACCCATGACAAAAAGATGTAAAATTTTCGTCGGCGCCATCTTGAATTTTAATTTTGACCTCATATTGGTTTATACCTACCCCCAAAACCATGAAAATGACACCCATGACAAAAGGATGTAAAATTTTCGTCGGCGCCATCTTGAACTTTAATTTTGACCACATATTGGTTAATAGGTACCCCAAAAACCATGAAAATGACACCCATGACGAAAAGATGTAAAATTTTCATCGGCGCTATCTTACATTTTAATTTTGACCTCATATTGGTTAATAGCTACCCCAAAAACCATGAAAATGACACCCATGACAAAAAGATGTAAAATTTTCATCGGCGCCATCTTGAATTTTAATTTTGACCTCATATTGGTTTATACCTACCCCCAAAACCATGAAAATGACACCCATGACAAAAGGATGTAAAATTTTCGTCGGCGCCATCTTGAATTTTAATTTTGACCTCATATTGGTTAATAGGTACCCCAAAAACCATGAAAATGACACCCATGACGAAAAGATGTAAAATTTTCATCGGCGCTATCTTACATTTTAATTTTGACCTCATATTGGTTAATAGCTACCCCAAAAACCATGAAAATGACACCCATGACAAAAAGATGTAAAATTTTCGTCGGCGCCATCTTGAATTTTAATTTTGACCTCATATTGGTTTATACCTACCCCCAAAACCATGAAAATGACACCCATGACAAAAGGATGTAAAATTTTCGTCGGCGCCATCTTGAATTTTAATTTTGACCACATATTGGTTAAAAGGTACCCCAAAAACCATGAAAATGACACCCATGACAAAAAGATGTAAAATTTTCATCGGCGCCATCTTGAATTTTAATTTTGACCTCATATTGGTTTATACCTACCCCCAAAACCATGAAAATGACACCCATGACAAAAGGATGTAAAATTTTCGTCGGCGCCATCTTGAATTTTAATTTTGACCTCATATTGGTTAATAGGTACCCCAAAAACCATGAAAATGACACCCATTACGAAAAGATGTAAAATTTTCATCGGCGCTATCTTACATTTTAATTTTGACCTCATATTGGTTAATAGCTACCCCAAAAACCATGAAAATGACACCCATGACAAAAAGATGTAAAATTTTCGTCGGCGCCATCTTGAATTTTAATTTTGACCTCATATTGGTTTATACCTACCCCAAAAACCAAGAAAATGAGACCTATGACAAAAAGATGTAAAATTTTCGTCGACGCCATCTTGAATTTTAGTTTTGACCTCATATTGGTTAAAACCTACCCCCAAAACCATGAAAATGACACCCATGACAAAAGGATGTAAAATTTTCGTCGGCGCCATCTTGAATTTTAATTTTGACCTCATATTGGTTAATAGGTACCCCAAAAACCATGAAAATGACACCCATGACGAAAAGATGTAAAATTTTCATCGGCGCTATCTTACATTTTAATTTTGACCTCATATTGGTTAATAGCTACCCCAAAAACCATGAAAATGACACCCATGACAAAAAGATGTAAAATTTTCGTCGGCGCCATCTTGAATTTTAATTTTGACCTCATATTGGTTTATACCTACCCCCAAAACCATGAAAATGACACCCATGACAAAAGGATGTAAAATTTTCGTCGGCGCCATCTTGAATTTTAATTTTGACCTCATATTGGTTAATAGTTACCCCAAAAACCATGAAAATGACACCCATGACGAAAAGATGTAAAATTTTCATCGGCGCTATCTTACATTTTAATTTTGACCTCATATTGGTTAATAGCTACCCCAAAAACCATGAAAATGACACCCATGACAAAAAGATGTAAAATTTTCGTCGGCGCCATCTTGAATTTTAATTTTGACCTCATATTGGTTTATACCTACCCCCAAAACCATGAAAATGACACCCATGACAAAAGGATGTAAAATTTTCGTCGGCGCCATCTTGAACTTTAATTTTGACCACATATTGGTTAATAGGTACCCCAAAAACCATGAAAATGACACCCATGACGAAAAGATGTAAAATTTTCATCGGCGCTATCTTACATTTTAATTTTGACCTCATATTGGTTAATAGCTACCCCAAAAACCATGAAAATGACACCCATGACAAAAAGATGTAAAATTTTCATCGGCGCCATCTTGAATTTTAATTTTGACCTCATATTGGTTTATACCTACCCCCAAAACCATGAAAATGACACCCATGACAAAAAGATGTAAAATTTTCGTCGGCGCCATCTTGAATTTTAATTTTGACCTCATATTGGTTAATAGGTACCCCAAAAACCATGAAAATGACACCCATGACGAAAAGATGTAAAATTTTCATCGGCGCTATCTTACATTTTAATTTTGACCTCATATTGGTTAATAGCTACCCCAAAAACCATGAAAATGACACCCATGACAAAAAGATGTAAAATTTTCGTCGGCGCCATCTTGAATTTTAATTTTGACCTCATATTGGTTTATACCTACCCCCAAAACCATGAAAATGACACCCATGACAAAAGGATGTAAAATTTTCGTCGGCGCCATCTTGAATTTTAATTTTGACCACATATTGGTTAAAAGGTACCCCAAAAACCATGAAAATGACACCCATGACGAAAAGATGTAAAATTTTCATCGGCGCTATCTTACATTTTAATTTTGACCTCATATTGGTTAATAGCTACCCCAAAAACCATGAAAATGACACCCATGACAAAAAGATGTAAAATTTTCGTCGGCGCCATCTTGAATTTTAATTTTGACCTCATATTGGTTTATACCTACCCCAAAAACCAAGAAAATGAGACTTATGACAAAAAGATGTAAAATTTTCGTCGACGCCATTTAGTTCCTTTAAAGAATTCAAATTTCCGTCCCCAAAAGTAAATAAAGAATCCAATTTCGGCTACAAAAGGTCACAAAATCTACAAAGGTTTTCACGCGTCGAAAGCGTTAAACAAGCGGTAGAGACAAAACTAAGCGGATGTAGGAAATGACTCTCAGAGGACAGTGATAACAGTGAAATAACTATAATTACGACCTTTTTCCATGAATTTCGCTGTTTTCACACACATAGATAGAAGTTATGAAAGATTCTGAATTGTCTCTTGAGAGCGTGAATTAAATGCCTTGTATTGTATATTATGTTGTTATTTTTGGCACTTTATTTGAAAAGGGAAAAAATGATATTTTAAGTGGTTTTCTAGTTTCTACAATACGACCTAGGCACTCATTTAAAAGAGTAAAATTAATAAAACAGTCGCAAAATGTTTGAACATAATTAATTAATAATGAAGCTCTTAGCTTCTAAATTTCCATGTTTGAACAAAAACTTTTTTTGTTATAATAATTATTATATATATTATATATTATAATAATTGCGTTATTTGATTGATATGTTAACTAAAGTAAAATTAAGTTATTAAGCTTCAAATGAACACAAAAATTAATCTTGTCATGAAGATAAAGGTATTAAGATTACTCAAATATTTCATCTCTTGATTAAAAGGTAAAATTGTTGAAAATTTTCATCTCGAGAATTGCGTTATAAATAATAAGTACCTACAGGATTTTCATGCTTAACTAGCTGTGCCGCGCAGTTTTACCACCACAGTTTTAGTTTTAGTGTCTAATTATTCAAATTTATTTAATTAACTGAAGTAAAAATTATTATTTTCCTTAAATAGAGCAAATTTACGATAGGTACATAACAAAGATACATTTCATCTTTAAAATTATCACAAAATATAATAAACTAGCGGTTTTAGCGGCTTCGCCCGTGGTACATATTTCGCAATAAAAGGTAGCCTATGTTCTTTCTGAGGGTCTAAAGATTATCTGTGCCAAATTTCATCAAAATCGGTCCAGTAGTTTATGAGCCTATTCATTACAATCAAACAAACAAAGTTTTCTTCTTTATAATATTAGTGTAGACATACAATCACAATATTTCCCTTTGTTTATTTATTATCTGTATCCAATCTTAGTCCAAAGCCAATCAAACAATACCAAAGATACGATTTGTAAGCGGTCCCCGGTGAGTTTGGTAAATGTTGGAACAATAATACAATTATTGTATGTGTAATGTTCTTGTCTAGACTTAAAGATTTTCGTTGAGTTTGATAATCGAAGTGATTTTGTATCAACTGAAGGAATTTATGTTGCCTCAAAATGTGATTTAATATAGTTTTTATTAAAGATATATTATTTAAATTGGTGAACCGTATTCTATGGAAAAGTGATGTGTGTATACGTAGGTATACACAGATCACATTCTTTGGGAGTCATAATGGCTTATCGTAATATTATGTGTATACAACATAATATATGACCATGTATCTTGTAGTCCCTGTAATACATACATATTATGGTGTTTTTGAAATCGGTTAATAAGATTAAAACATAGACATGACATACACTAATAGCTCAGTTGTAATATTTAATACACACAATATCGCTCTATTAGAATAATTGTTATAGTTAAGTCCTTTCAACTTTCAAGTTCACTGATACATTTAATTTACAGGCGGGTATAAATAACAGAATATTATATTTGTCGACCTTAGTAAACTGAGCACCTTGCTATTGTTCCAGGTGTTAAAGCAATTTCATACTTAAGCTTCTTAGTGGTTACGTTATATAAAGACATACGGCTTATTTAATAACATACTACGTTCCCTAAATTTAATTACAAAATAGCCTGCTTAAAATTACGATACCTATGTGTTTCGTATGTATCTAATTCCTATTATAATTGGATACAAAAGACGTACTTTTTTTTACCTTTTTTTTATTAAAAAAAGGAAACTTATTATTTCATCATGTTTTATGTTCGGGACATAGTAATTTCTAAACGAATTTTCCTGTAAATCTGTGTCACATTATCACGATGAAATCGCATAGATGTGGATTAAATTTAATATAGATAGGTACAATCTTGGAATAGATTTGGATTAAATTGGATATAGACGCTTGGAAATAAAGCTTGAACAGGGTAATTGGGTAGTTATGAATTGGTGTAATATAGATAGTCCGTAACGTAAATAAGCAACTGGCATTTATAGCTCACAGACAGATGGGACCAATTTTACTACAGTTTATCAAATTATATTATTATGTTGCCTGAAAACTTATCATATCGAGTCATTGAAGGGCAATGATATATGTAATATCATTGTTGAAGGGTTAATAAACTTCGAACATATATTTATTCAATTAGACTCCTCCTAGAAGCACATTAGTATCGCCATAACATAGATTTATCATTTACCACCAGTTCGAAAATAAACTAAGAAGCAGTTAAAAACGAAATGCATACTTAATATTATAAATGCGAAAGTAACTCTGTCTGTCTGTCTGTTACTCAATCACGCCTAAACTACTGAACCAATTTTCATGAAATTTGGTATGGAGATATTTTGATACCCGAGAAAGGGCATAGGCTACTTTTTATCCCGGTAAAATCACGCAATCCCGGAAATCCCACGGGAATTGGAACTATGTGGGTTTTTCTTTGACTGCGCGGGCGAAGCCGCGGACAGAAACCTAGTACTTCATATAACAAGTTTACTCTATTGCTAATGTTTGTATCTACTTAAAAAGTCTTAAAACATGCTCTTTGTCCCGCAAGCAAGATAGTTTTAAATGCAATAAAGTCTTATTTATTTGTCTGACCGTGATTTTTCGGAAGCATCAGTATGATTTTTTGCATAGTGCTCTTAGATTACAATATGAAACTCATGTGATTTTCCGTGAAGCTCAAATGAGTTTCATATAGTACTTTTATAAAAATGTTCACAGATTATTTTTTTACTAACTATGAATGCACGTGGAACTGATTTTTTATCTTGTATCCTTTCGATTCGAACACAACCCCTTTCATTGCTAATATATAAAACACTATGAAAGATTGCCTGACAAAGTTGCTTATTAGCGATAAGGCCGCCTATTTAACACGGTTCCTTATCCTTTTATTCTATTTTCTGTATTAATGATGTAAATTTAATACACTAGCAAATACCAACTTTAAACAAAATAAGCGTAGTCGCAGGCGAAACTAAGTTCCTACATTAAATTGAGTCAGAATTTGAATCTACTTGAACAAAGATCAAACAACGCCAACACGGTGACGAATCTCGAGGAAGCGACAATATTGTACTTTGTCTGAATTAATTTCACGTTTCGGTTTCCTGTTAAACACAGAGTTTCAGACAATCGCTTTATAATAATACTAATATCTTTAGCTTCATATTATCTGGCCAAATTTGAAGGTTCTTACTCAATCTTTTTACTATTAAGATGAAACTTATAAACTAATGTTATTTATAATATAATATAATGATTGTATGCCAGTATATATAGCGAACCGCCTCCTTGGTACAGTGGATGACGCGTGAGCGTAAAACTGAGGGGTCCTGGGTTCGATTCCCGGTGGAAACGAAGAAAAAAAAAATGTCTCAATCTGGTAGGACACAGAAGGCTGATCACCTACTTGTCTCTAAAGATAATTCGATCAGTGAAACAGATGTATAAAGCATTTGCCCCTTACCCCACTTGGGGACATGGGACTTAATTTTTACTTTTTTATAATATATAGCGAACATAAAGAAATAAATAAACGAAAATTTGATTTTTTTTAACTTTAAACAACGCAAAAACTGAGGGGATTTTAAGAAAACTTTACAGTGCTGAAGAATAAAAACGTACAACACTATACGAATCATAAGTCCAGGTTATAATATTATGTTCATTGTACTTTTTTGTCTGTATGTAAGTATAACGTATTTTAAAGTTATTCACTAAAGTACCTTCGCTTACATTTTTTTATATTTTTAGCTCCATTCTTATTTCTTTATTCACGAAAACTGTAGCACGTTTAATCCTCTAGTCTCAAAATAAAATCCTGTATTACTTAAAAATGGTGGATAAATGAATTTTACATCTGTTTCATTGTATCTTTATATTCCACGAGACAACGAAGAACATATCTATACTAATATTATAAAGCAGAAGAATGGTTTGTATGCTTGAATGCGCTTATCTCAGGAACTACTGGTCGGATTTGAAAAATTATTTAAATGTTACATAGTCCATTTATTGAGGAAGGCTATAGGTTATATATCATCACGCTAAGACCAATAGGAGCGTAGCAATGAGGTTTTAACCGCAGGGCACAGCTATTTGGGCCCGGCGACGGGCGGCCGCTGATGGGGTCACGGACGAATTATTCTACCTATACATATACCCGTGGCCCTGTCGTTGATGTGGCTTGAAGGAACACAGTGGGGTTTTGGTCGGTAGAAATCCGACATAACCCACGGCCTCTTCTCCGGCTCCCGTGCGTATCTATGCAAGATTTCCCCACTTACAAAAAAAAAGGTGTGTCTTTTTTAATTTTAGAAGCAAAGATGTTAAAATTTTCGTAAAACGTTTTGCGCATGATATCTATTTCGTATTAATTAGGTATGATATGAAAGTGAACGAAATGTGGCTTGCTTTTCCCTCACAAGGGAATACATTAATTAGTACGAACTGAAATTTTATGCAACAAAAACGTATATGTACGTATGTATGTATTTACTAGCATAGATTTTATAGTAGTAGTTTTCTATGATAAAGTATACCTGTTTCTAAATTTCTTTTACTAGTTATTTGATCGAAGTAAATAACTCTTTTTCTAGATGCTTTCGATTATCCGAAAAAAAAAAGAGACAATAAACATATTCATACGAACGCTATACTTTTCAAAAGAACTACAACTATAAAGCGATTTTCAAGTAATCAAGTAACAAACAAAAAACCTCTACCAAAGCTTAATATTGGTTTGATAGCCAATTTATTTAACCTACATAGAATATTTATCCAACTGTGTAAATAAGGAAATCCTATCGGTTTACGCTGAGCCTTTTCGGTGTCTCATTGAACAAGCTGACAAATATTTTCTCGACACTCAATTAGTTGAGAAACGTAAGATCACAAGAGTGATAAGTAAAGTTAAGGAATACTTTGGTATGGGAAGTATGTACATATTATTATTTGAGGAATATTTAGATATTTTTTTTTACTTTCTATAGAACTATTCTCAACCAACTGAAAAATAATTTATTGTAAGTAAATGCAATAATGTTGTAAACATTTAAAAAATATGATGTAACTAAGTGCATATAATTACAAAATATGCAATATATAATATTATAATACCGTTATCAATTTTGTACTTAATATTTAACGTTCAATAATATATATTAATACACAATATTTATTTATAAATCGTATCTATACATATTATAATAAATCTGTAGAAGGGTCAATTCTGTACATTGAAAATATTGAAAAAATAACTAGCAGGGGGTGTTACTGGATCGATACCAAACCCAAATATGTGATTAAAAAAATTTTTGTCTGTCTGTCTGTCTGTATGTGAAGACATCACGTGAAAACTAACGGTTCGATTTCGATGAAACTTGGTATAATTATACCTTATTATCCTGGGCGTAAAATAAGATACTTTTTATCCTGGAAAAATACGTAGAAAAAAATTAATCTTAATTTTTCAGTTTTATCCATAGACGTTGTTCTGTAGAACCGCGAACACACGTTGCGTATTATTATAGGCCTAACCGTATTTGGGTCCAATAGATATTTATAAGATGTCATTGTCAGAGTTACTCAAAATGGAGAAATAAACCATCCACGCGAAGACCGACATCCGCGCGGACGGAGTCGCGGGCGGAAGCTAGTCGGCAATAAAAGTAAAAAAACAAAACTAATTATAATATGAAACAGCACTGAAAGCATGAAAAACAAAAAGAAAACAATCACAGAGATCTATTGACACATCTCTGGACCCTTTTATAACAATACAATTCCTCTACTCTCATAAAGGCTCTCTACATAAAATATAACTATGTGCATTGTGCAGTGCGATACTGCAATGTAGATCTTTCTAGAAACAACCTTGACACAGCTAAATGGATGCACTTTGAGGAACATTTTAATAACGTGTTTTCCGAATATATTTTTCACTTTTCGTTACGTAGTTTTTCAGAATTAAAATGTGAAAATATCATTGTTTTACTTTATAAATAAAAATAATTGCATTCTTTTTGTTTTAGTAACTCAATACATTATTACACTTTTTCATTAATTTGTTTTATGACTGAAATACAAAAAAAAAAGATAAAGAAGTATTTATATTTTATGTATGAAGATTAAAAAACATCTCGCGCAGCCAATTAAATCTTATTAGAACTGTTCAACAAAATACAATACAATCAAAATCAATTTAATTTATATCATACTAGCTGTGCCGCGCGGTTTCACCCTCGTGGCTCCGCTCCTGCTGGTCTTAGTGTGATAATATATAGCCTATATTACTAGTGGATAATGTAGCTTTCGAATGGTGAAATAATTTTTAAAATCGGTCCAGTAGTTTATGAGCCTGTTCATTACCATCAAACAAACAAAGTTTTCCTCTTTATAATATAAGTGTAGATACGGATAATCTTAAAACTTTCCTTCACAATGTACTTTTATACCTTTTTATTATTAAAAATATATACTATCTATTCGAAACCTATCTATAATCCTATCATTGCTTACATAACATTTGATTCCTCCATAACTGTAACAATACCATTTCTATTGCAATATCGATACTATTGGTTCATATTGGCTTGCTTTCTTAGATCATATACAGAAAGGTATATTTTATTCATGGCACGTGCTTTTTATTGTGTATGTATTTTTATAACTTTTAACTGGGAAGAAATGGAGAAATAATATTGTAGTTTTCACTGGAAAATATTTTGTTCTGGAAAGCTATTTGTGAGTTACCTATGTAATTTTGTAAAATAATTTTATATTATGTTTCAAAAGGTGCCTACAGTTTACTGTGTAGGTAAATTTTACAGTATATTTTGTTCATGAAGGCGAATCTATGTCCTTAAAAAAACATAAAAAGCATAAAAAAATGTGATTTTTTTTTACTTGTAAACGATTGACGCTTACAAAAATAAATCGGAACATATATTATACCAACGTGTTACCCTATACATTTTTGTTTACCTGAATACGATTGAATCTCTTAATAGTAATTTAATCCATACTATATCCATACTAATATTATAAATGCGAAAGTAACTCTGTCTGTCTGTCTGTTACTCAATCACGCCTATACTACTGAACCAACTTGCATGAAGTTTGGTATGGAGATATTTTGATACCCGAGAAAGGACATAGGCTACCTTTTATTGTGAAATATGTACCACGGGCGAAGCCGGGGCGGACCACTAGTACAATACAAAGGACAATAAAGATCAGCACTATAGCTACTCAATTAAACTGGGATCCCAACTCAAACACGGCTTAAGCAATCGTTAATTGGAATAATATTTGTCATCGAGACGAAATCGATTTCGTGCCTATGATCAGTGGTTATTGTAAAACCACTGGACATTTTCCGCTTAAATTTATTACAAATTTAGCTTTATTTCCGCTTATTTATTTATTTATTTTGATAATCCAACAGCTTTACATGCAATAATATTTTACTGTTTTATTGTTTCATTGAACAAATTGCCAAAAAAGGATTACAACATTCTTAAAAAAAATCATAAACTAGCAAGGTTAATGATAATAAAAACATAAATAACTACAATAAAATAATATGCACTTAGTTACTTAATGTGTGTGTGCATATACGCATATTATGTATATAATAATTATGTGTGCGAGTTTGCAGGTGATTGCTCGTACTCAGGTACCGACATCACGAAGCGAATTTGTTTACACTATGTAGTAAATTAGTACCCGCGGTTTCACCCTGTTTTGATTTTTGTAAAAAACAAATTTTAATTGCATCTCTTGCAATGTTTATTACATTTATATTATAAATTACCTGGATTCAAAGTTCGTTTATGCACACGCGGCCATCTTCGCACTGCTGTGGATATTTTGGCTGATATCGATGAAACGTTTCGTATGAGAATTGTCCTTGAACGCACTGTAATATAGAAAAATGTTAATTCCCATCATTTAATAGGATAATAAATATTAATTTTAGATCGAATATAATTGGACATTTAAATCAAACTAACATAGAGCTAGAGCTAGAGCAAGAGCATTTATTCGTTACGAAAACTTGTATTCAATGTCGTTCAGTATTAGAACATTGCATAGAATCTTTTCGAACGCACTAAAAACAACAAAATAATACTCTACGCCTGTTTACACTAAATAATTTAACATAGTGGGGTTAGAGCTTTCGCTCGTTTGATGTAAATGCACCGTTATAATGCTATCTAATTGCAAGAAAAAAAAAGATATTTTAGAAAGAGAGCAAAGATTGAGGTTCCCTATCTATCTCTCTCTACTGATAAGTACAAAAACCATCGCAGCAAAATATTACGTTCAATATTTTACGCGATAACTGCACGTGTTTGAAAGAATCAATTAATTATAGTAGAGCGGTTTTTTCTGTCTTTCTAGATAAAGGACATGACAATCCATACTAATATTATAAATGCGAAAGTAACTCTGTCTGTCTGTCTGTCTGTTACTCAATCACGCCTTAACTACTGAACCAATTTGCATGAAATTTGGTATAGACATATTTTGATACCCCAGAAAGGACATAGGATAGGTTTTATCCCGGAAATCCCACGGGAACGGGAACGGGAACTATGCGGGTTTTCTTTGAAAACGCGGGTGAAGCCGCGGGCGGAAAGCTAGTAATAAATAATAATTAATCCTACTATCCTACTAATATTATAAGCCGAGACAGTTTGTGAGAATGTATATTTATTACACTTTTATGTAGAGGCAGATAATGTTTAATTTTGTCCTACTAATATTATAAACACGAAATTTTGTAAGTATGGATGGATGGATGTTACTCTTTCACAGTTCTTACAAATACTATTAAACCGATTAGAATGAAATTTAGTATATAGGTAGCTGAAGACCCAGAAAAAGACATAGGCTACTTTTTATCCCGTAAATCCCACAGGAACGGGAACTATGCGGCTTTTTCTTTGAAAACGCGAAACCGCGTGCGGAAATCTAGTACAAATAGATTAGTCTGCCAGATATAAATTTAAGTCTGGATTAGTACATAGTATTATGCACATCCGGGTACCAAACGAGCAAATCCGCGGGAAAAATATAGTTAATACATTCGCTATATCTTACTTCGACCGTTAAAATATCCAACAATTTGATTGCCTATCATACCGATATTCTTTTATAGGTATGTATAAGTGTGGGTCAACTATCAACCCTTGTCACATACCTTCATGTGAATGCTATGGGATAATAAAAGATGGACGGAATAAAGTCAATATGTGTGAAATTATTATTATCTATCTTCTATTTTTTATAATGGCGAGATTGTGTATACTTTTTGTTTGTTTAATTTATAATTTATTTTCAGTTGTGATGATTTTTATTATATAGAAAGCAGCTGTGGAATTTGAACACGTATAAAATAACGGAAAATTTAGTCCGTCTGTTCGGGAAATTTTCCAAAGCTGCAGCCAACTTCTAGGCATTTTCATTGGCGGATTGTCAAATCTACTTTATTACTTATTTTATTATTTTTTATAGCAAGCTTCATACTATAACATATTAAGTACTATTTATTTCATTCAAACGAAGTCGCAGGCATCACATATATACATAATATACCTGTGCCTACATAATATACTGAAATGACAATTTGTTACGGATTTTTTTTTTTTTTTTTTTTTTTATAGTAAACCTAGCAATAGGGCAGGCGACTCACTTGGTGGTAGGTGATAGACGCCGCCCATGACTATCACAGCGTTGGGATCACTGCAATCGTATTGCCGGCTTTAAGGTGGAAGTTGGTTTTTCAGGAAGGTGTAGGCTCTTTGTTTGAAGGTTCCCATGTCGTATTGGTTGGGGAACACGGAAGGTGGTAAATTGTTCCACAAGAGTGTAGCACGGGGTAGGAAATGACGTGCAAAACGCACGGTTGTCGAGCGCCATGCATCCAGGTGGTGTGGATGATATTTTTGCTTGTGTCGGGCTGTGCGGTGGTGGAATTGTGCAGGTGGAATTAAGGCAAATAATTCCTCAGAACACTCCCCGTTGTATATGCGGTAAAATACGCACAGAGACGCAACATCGCGCCTCAAAGCCAGGGGATCCAGCCGATCGGTGAGCTCAGGTAGATCGACAATGCGGCAGGCACGACGCTGAAGGCGGTCAAAAGGAAGTAACTGATACTGGGGTGCTCCAGCCCATAGGTGAGAGCAGTACTCCATGTGTGGCCGAACTTGTGCCTTGTAGAGTAGTAGGCGATGAGCTGGCGTGAAGTACTGTCTCGCTCTAGCAAGCACCCCAAGTTTCTTTGAGGCTAATTTAGCCTTGTCTTCCAGATGACCGCGGAACTGTACGTCACTCGCAATGTCGATACCGAGAATTCCGATACAAGGCGTGGCTTTGAGAGGAGTGCTCTGGAATGTAGGTGACACTGCAAAAGACCTCTTTTTAGCTGAGAATACGCAAACTTGCGTCTTTGAGGGGTTAAACTGGACAAGATTGTTTTGACCCCATATTGAGACTTCTTCAAGAGATTTCTCAATTTTAGACACAAGTTGCTTCCGATGCTCTTCCACTTGGTCCTGAGAGAGATTTGCAAGACCGGTATATGCGGCGTCGCCCGTGCTATCATCGGCATAACAATGTATATCACGTACTTGCAACATATCATTGATATGCAAAAGGAATAGCGTCGGCGACAGCACGCACCCCTGTGGAACACCAGCGTTCACAGGCAAGGATTCTGAGCATGTTCCGTCGACAACGACCTTAATGCTTCGTGCCTTGAGAAAGCTGGCTATCCATTTGCATAATCTCTCAGGTAGTCCGTATGAAGGCAGCTTGGAGAGGAGCCCCTTATGCCACACCCGATCGAACGCTTTGGCCACATCTAGACTAACTGCCATGGCTTCCCCCTTACTCTCAATTGCAGATGCCCATCGATGGGTCAGATAAACTAAAAGATCACCAGCCGAGCGATTTCGACGGAAACCGTACTGGTGGTCGCTTAACAGCTGGTGATCCTCTAGATACTGTAACACCTGGGAATTAATTATGGATTCCATCACTTTTGAGAATAAGGAGGTAACCGCGATCGGCCTGTAGTTTTTCGGGTCGGAGCGAGTGCCTTTCTTCGGCACAGGGTGTATCAGGGCGGTCTTCCAAGTGCTTGGGACTATACTGGAAGTGTAAGAGCATCGAAACAGACGCGTAAGGATTGGAGCTAATTCGGGAGCACAAGATTTAAGAACTATTGCAGGGATTCCGTCTGGCCCATTCGATTTATTGATATCGAGTGAAAGAAGAGTTCTACGTACGGCGCGTTGTGTGAATTTTACGTCAGCCATTTTGCTGTTGCAGTATGGGATGGTGGGTGGAACTCTTCCTTCATCATTCAGGGTCGAATTCGACGCAAAGAGTGTGGCCAACGTATCGGCTTTCTCGTTTGCAGTGTGGGCCAGAGTATCGTCATCCCTACGTAAAGGAGGAAAGGATGACTTGCAAAAGTTCCCCTGAACGGCTTTGGCAAGTGACCAAAAGGCACGTGTACCTGAGGGGTAGCGCGCAAGTCTTTCGCCGATTCTCCTGACGAACTCTGCTTTGGCTTTTTGGATGTTCTTCTTGTACTGTCGGGAGGCAGCATTAAACCTTTTTTTGAGATCCTTAGCATTAGAGTCCTTTCTTGCTATGGCTTTAACCCAGGCCTGAAAACATTCCTGTTTAAAACGGGATGCCTTTTTGCAGGATTGTCCAAACCAGGGTTGGGACCTGCCGCCAACGGGCACCACAGAGTAAGGAATAAAGAGTTCCATACCTTGCGTGACCACATCAGCGACTAGGTCAGCGCAAGCATCGGCATCCTCGGATACAAAGCAAATCTGACTCCATGGGTAGGACGCAAAGAAAGAACGCATCCCGTCCCAATCCGCCGATCTATAGTGCCAGACATGGCGGTAGCTTGCAGGTCGAGGTCGAGATTTGCGTGCGACAGGCACAGTACTCCGCACCAGGCAGTGATCGGAAGACCCTAGTGGAGCTTCAACTGCAACGTGGTAGTCATCAGGATGAGATGTTAGAAAGAGATCTAAAAGGGATGGCATTTGGTCCTCCACGTCAGGAATTCTTGTGGGTGTGGAGACGAGCTGAGATAGGCCGTATGATTTAACTCAAAACCTGCACGATCTAATTTAATATTCCATTTCCATTTCTAAGCAACATCTCTACCGACTAGCAAAGTCTATTATTTTACCAACCCGAGAAAAACCGGGATACGCAGCTAGTAAGTTTTATAAGCAACATCATTATATATCTATACAACAGCACTCTAATGTGTTTGTTCGTCGTCTGATACATTTACTATCGGATATCGATTCTTCAAACATTATTAAGGCGACGCTATTCTCATGGTAAATAGGTGGATAAAATAAATTAGTTTATTTATGTTTTAAGGGCATCTTTATTGATTTACTGGCTGCTTTTTCCAGTTCCGTCCGCGTAGTATAATAACCCCAATAAACAGAAGTTTTATACAGTATTCTCGCAGTAATTTGTAGTTTTTTACAAATGAAATATAATTTTTAAAACAAGCCACTTTTCAATTTATAGATTACGGACTAAATATTTTTCGTTATAAAATTGCATCACATTTTCTGCAATATTATGAATATTTAACTCAAAGTTAAAATGTCGTTGCATATTTATCACAGAGTTCTTTATCTTAATAGTATGTACATTTATTTTACATTCCGCAATTTAAAATATAAATAAAACAAGCAAAATCTCAATTTACTATAAACAAATCTAACTGACAACCCAAAAAATAATATTTTTAGAAAATCTGTATGTTTGTCACTCACCAGTCCGTAGCGGTAAATTCCTAAACTGCAAACAGTAAGGTTCAGTGTGCTCTAGTAGCACGGGCTTCGTTTTGTATGCGCATGGACAAACCCGCGTGAATGTTGGGGGTTCGGTTACTAGGAAAAAAGTTAAAAAAGTATTATTTTTAATAAAAACTTATTAGGTACTTACTATGTACTATGCTTATTTTTGCTTTTATGTATTAGTGAGGCATGCGAATAGTAGGTTCTAAGGGAAGGTTTTAAGTTCAGAACTTTTTTATAACAAACTACAATATATTTGGTATACTTAGGTACATTAACTAGATATATTCGACAATTAATCATAAAGTAAAAAAAAAAAAATATCTAAAAACTGTACGAATGGTAACCACTTCCCCTACATTATAATATTATCTCGAAAATGTTGCAAAATTTTACTTTAGGATAAGGGGAAGGAACACTATAAAATACGTATGAAAAGACGCCCCAGTTTGTATTAAAAGTAAATATTATTAAAAATTATATATTGTAAACATAGAAAAGAAGATAGCATGATACAACAGAAAATACATTATTCACAAATATTTTCAAGATGCTTATGGGTAATACATCGCTTAGTATTTATAAGCATTTAAGGCGACGCATCCTCTACCTTCCCTATCATAAAAACACATAAAATACTTTTTCCCACATTTAGCGAAATGTACATTCTTCAGTCGGGATATTGGGTTTTTTACGACTTCACTCTATATAATGTCATCATGTTAAATAGCCATAAAAAGGTTGAGAATGATTGCTTTGTTCTTTTAAGCTATTGCCTTCAATACAAAAATACTCATAGATAATGTTCTTATAATAGTAATCAAAGTTTACGTAGATGTGGGTAGTTGCATATAATGCAAATTCATATAAGTCAAATTTTTTTGTTACGAGCTGATTTTTCAATCCCCAGATATACAGCTAGATAGACTTTATTCTTCAGTTAACAAAATATTCAATTTTTCAATAGACGAATAGGACTTATCTATCGAATAACTACGTTATTTGAGGAATATTTGCCGCTCTAACGACCAGTTAGCGCTCTATTCGACGAATAGACGTTTGATTTGACAACTGCGATGCGTCAAATTTGGGATATTTTCGTATGTCATAACATAGAGCGTATTGCTCTTTCTATATAATTATTATTTATTATCAATTAAAATCATAATATTGAAATGGATTTTGATAGTACTGATGACCATGTCATTGGAAATTTGCCGAACGTTCCCTTTTTGTCGTTTCCATCGTAAAAAATATAAATTGAAACACAAATTTAACCAAAACTTTTCACTCGAATCAAAACAACAATCAACAATCATAGAACACAAGACATAACCTTAAAATGCACTCCTGACGTGAGTCATAGTGACGATTGTTGACAAATTGCAAGAGTTGACTCTATCCCGTTCTAACCTGACTAATTTAATATTTTTGTTTCGCCACTCAGAGAGCAGAGCTGCCAGTGTGGAAATATTCGGTCAGATAGTTATTCGTGGAATAAATCACGATTGAAAAATAGGCGAGCCGTTATGAGTTAGATAAACAATTGAATAAATCTATTCGAGGGGTAGTTATTAGATTGTTTATCACGGGATTGAAAAATCGGCCCTAAATAATACTTTTTTCAGTAATCAAACTATAAACTACCGTCTAAATAGAAATAAAGCTGATTTGATTAATGATCTAAATATACTTATTAGAACATCAAAATAAATATTAATGTTTATCCAAAATATAATATTTAAAATTATTTGTATCACGTATAATAAGATATCTACTAGAGTCTCGTAAAATAGATACTTGTTTCATCTTCCTTTTCTTTAATATAGACCCTAATCCCTTTTGATTGACATGTCTTCATCACTCAAAAAGGAAAACTTCTCAAGTACATTTCACATAAAGTTTTAAGTAAGTAACTTTTTGAGTCTTACTTTGTCAAATGTCTCTCTTATGACATACAAGACGAGACATAATCATTTCAAGTTGAATATATTGAAATTTATTTATAAAATGAATAAAAAAAGAGCGTGTGTGCCGAGTACAGTGTGAGTGAGCGCAGAAATGAAACTTCCTTGGCAAGATTCACAGATACCTATCAAAATTTTACTTACTCTATGACAATATGACGGTATTGCCATGACGCGACCATGAAATTATACTCTCAACGCGCGTAAAAAAATTATTTCACTTCAAAAATAGAAAATAAAATGTTCTACATAATTATAATAATAATACCAATATCAACAAAATGTTCTTCTTCCTCTAAATTATCCGTTGGTTTAACTTCTTTCACCGGAGGTATGTACACCATTTTGTAGCGGCAATGACAAATATTTTCTGCAAAAAAGTACAGAGTTCCTTAAAATATGTAATATTCAATAAGTAGAGCAATTAAGATAGGAGTGTTTTTCTATTTATACGTGAAACATCAGGAACTGTTTTTTCGAATTGAAGAATAATGTTCTTTGGATAGTCCATCTATCTAGACAGGCTTTGCAACATCTCGTTATGATAGGAGCGTTTTAGAAAAATGTTGTTAAAGCGGGAAAACTACTCCTACGTATTTTTTTATTACTTTCTATATTTTACTACACACGCTCTTAAACATGCTCACAAACATGGGTGGAAATAAAAAAATGGAGGAACATCGTCATAATTTTGTTAAATAGTAGGTAATCTATTGGAAGAACGTCAATGCAAAAGCCAAACGATAAGACTAAATCGGTTCGTAGGTTTGACTAAAGATCCCACTACGTGCTACGCGGCATCTACGAAACTGCTACGCGGCTACCGATTTTGGGTAAACGCCAGCATGAAAGCCGCTACGTGGCTACGGAAAAGTAAATCATTTATAATACAGACTGCTAATTATTTAATTCTTATTTTCAACAATATACGAGTTATTTTAAGTTGAATATGTCGTATATTTATCAAAGTCTGTGATAATATTTTTCAATAACTACTACAGACGGAATTAGAAATAAAATTTCAAGAATTTAATATTGAAACTATTTCGGATTGATGTTTTTTTTTGAAGCGAGATAATGTAATACCTTTCCACGTTATCAATTTATTTTCCTGGATAAAGTAAAACACGTATTTCTGGGCTATTAAAGAAGAAATGTTTAACAGTAAAAAAGAGTATTTTAAATTAAAGATAACTACTTTAAAATGAATTTCTAGTAATCAAAAATTGATCAATACTGTTTCACCTAATGAGACATCACAGAGAATAATTGTAATAAGAAGTACCTATACTTTATTTTTGTCAATGTAAACAAATAATTTGACAAATTTATTAAAAAAAATCCATGACTATATTCTATGATAAAGTATATACACGTATCTGCAACTTTTTTAACAAAGACGTTAAATACAGAGTACGTAGTCTGGTTCAGAATTATACTTCAATAAAATATTATTTTACCCCACAGTAAAACTAATTAGTTATTCACATCACAATACGCTTTTAGCTTATAATTTAACATTATCATGGCAAGTTGAACAATTGTGACAGCCTACGAAATACACGCGGCAGGCAAATGTCGTTCTGTAGAATGTTACATTTTAGTATTTCTGAAAGCTAGGTCTAGATGGAACCGAACAATGTGAAAATTATAGGAAATTTCTCTTGAATCGTTAGCTAGGAGTATTGTTCTTCCATTTTGCAATTTCGTCTACTCTCTATAGGAATGATATTTTTGTTTATATTCATTTACCATTTGATTCCATTAGTCGTAGCGTGACGTAGTTAGTATTGTTAATGTTTTTTCACATACGTGTACTAGCGTTATCTAATATTAAGTATTCCGTGTGTGTACCAAATTATTAGCATTTGACCCACGCAACATTGTCTCCTCTCAAAAGGAATTTTGCAACGTTTTTTCATTCATACTTCGGACTTTATGCGTTATTCAATCGAATTATTATTATTGAACAATCACATACAAAATACACAAATTAAAACACTCTCCAGCTCTAATAATATTACTAAATACTAGATTTCCGCTCGCGGCTTCGCCCGCGTTTGCAAAGGAAAACCCGCATAGTTCCCGTGGGATTTTCGGGATAAAAACTATCCTATGTGTTAATCCAAGTTACCCTCTATATGTGTGCTAAATTTCATTGTAATCGGTTCAGTAGTTTTTACGTGAAATAGTAACAAACATCCATACATCCATACAAACTTTCGCATTTATAATATTAGTAGGATTATGTTGGTACCAATTTTACTAAGAGAAAATACAGAATATTTTACATACCTTTTTGTACCGCACGCTTACGATCTTCTTCCGCAAATATTTCGCTTGTCGTCATTTTGCGTGTTTTATTTTCTGGCGACGACTCTTCTTTCTGTTAAATATCATTTTAAATTTATATGGATACATAAAGTAATATCGGGAAAGTATAGCAAAATTTAGCTGTTGGTTGAAATATTTTTGATGTATCTTTTTATTTTAATGTACGTATAGAAATACATTATGTTATAAGAAAATTATCTTTAATCAAAATAAATTATTTCTTCACAGACCAAGTCACGGTCGCAGCTAGAAATATCCATGTACCTACTTCTACATAACATATAACTTATGCTATTAACTGACTATTAGCATACTAAATATTACTCTAAAACTATGCAAATTGTACTCATTCAACACTCAGAAATGCTAAATTTCCAACACGCAACAGTTTAGATGTAATTAATTCACTTCATCTATTTGAATACGTAATTTTATAGTAGACTAGCTGCGCTTCGCGGTTTCACCCCCGTGGTTCCGCTCCTGTTGGTCTTAGCGTAATGATATATATAGCTTATAGCCTTCCTAGCTATCTAACACCGAAATAATTTTTCAAAACTGACCAGTAGTTTCTGAAATTAGCGCCCTCAAACAAACAAACAAAGTCTTCAGCTTTATAATATTAGTATAGAAAAGTATAGATTTATAATTCATATTCATATAATATTGTGTAGTACAAATATGAGTTTATTGGGTGTAAAATGGATTTTTTATTCGATTCATAGAAAATTCAATTCTCTATTACCAGATGAATAGAACCAAATTTTATATTGTATAAAATATGGAACACTGACTAGACTGTTTGTATTTTTGATTCATAATAAAATTGATAGTGTATGTACTGATTCTGCTTTTAATTATATTTTAAACGTGATTCGAATGAAAGCCTATGTTTTAAAAACAGACAAAGTATCTACCGCGTCTGCCTTTTCGCGGTAAACTAAAAAATGACTGCACCCATTTTCATTCTGTTTTCATCAATGAATAGCTTGGTTCCCGAGCTATAATTTGCATTGATTAAGCATATAAATTATTAAGCTTTATACTACGTGGGCGGAAATCTTATGTTAAATACGAGTACAAGTTTCCAGTTTGATTGAAACTTGATAATAAAATAAAAAAATCATTCCTTGTGTCGCGATCAACAAACGAACTGTGTGAGACAGTCATCTTGTGCGTTATTTCAACACGTGTAAGCACGCCCTTACATTTGCAGTTCTAAATAAATTACATCATTATGTCGACTGTAATGTCTTGATGTTTTAAAGAGGTCCATTATAAAACTGTATCTCTATGCCAGTGTACTAAATATCTCTAATTTCTTAATTTATACAATTTTAAAATTGATCGTAATAAGATAACTCATGTTGTTGCGAAAAATGTTAACATTTCTTCAACATCCACGAACCATGAAAAGGCTATAATACATAGAAAAAGAGATCTAATTATGTTCAGAAAGAACCCGTATCGGAATTCCAACAAAGTCTATTAACGCCCAATGTAAACGTATTCAATACGTAATTAGCTCAGATCAGCTGATTGATCGCACCGTAACCATGGCAACCGAACTAAAGCCTAATTCACTAAAGCGAATAATTAATTCGCTTGCATTAGCTTCAAAAGCCATTGACGAGTGTTAAACATTGACTGTGTTACTTTGGTTACTAGATGGAGTTTGTATGAACGTAGCTTTTGATAAGGACACGTGTCTAAATAGGTAGAGACAGGCAGAATACCTTATAATAATACTAGCTTACCGCCCGCGGCTTCGCCCGCTTTCTCTAAAACGATTTGACATTTAAACTATCCTATCTCTGAAGTTGGATCGAACTGCACATGGTGTGCGAATTTTATTATAATCGGTTATGTGGTTTAGGAGTCCATTGAAGACAAACATTGTGACACGAGATTTATATATATTACGATAAGCACTTAGACCTCTAAGTTTCGTTTGCTTGCATGGTTGAATCTCAAGAACTATCGGTTCGAACTGAAAATTTGTAGGTTATGTAAATTCACGATTATAGGACCGGGCGATGAAACTGTTATTAGCAATAATAGACTACAAGCCCGCATAGGAAAAAAATATGGGTCAAATGAACCACCAGGGGACATATCTAGAACGATAGCAGAGCAAAAAATAATAAGATTCATCACTATGCCGTCACTTGTAAGCTGTCCAACTGAGTGCAGATGAGAATTGAAAAGTACAGGTTGACTCGGTAAATTTTGGTCATTTGACCATGTACAGCATTCTTAACCATCGATAGATCCATTAAAAATAATAAGAAACCGCTCAGTGCCGTACAAAAATGGTGGTCCACAAAGTCGGAATTTTTATTTAATTTCCGAGAGTTACCGGGGGTAAATTTGGTCATTTGACCATGTACGGCATCTGTGTCATACTATGCCTATATTGCTTTTAATCCATTATTCCGCAACGCCGTACAAAAATCATGGGGACAAGGGGAAAAAATCGAGAGTTGTAATCCCCTCTCTTTCCCCACTCCAGGGGGTCATTTGACACAACACGAAATAAATTTATTTTTAAAGTATTTTATGCATAGATAATATTTTTTCATGTGCCGTACATTTTCGTTGGTTCAAAGGGGAAAAATCTGAAAAAAATCCATATAACGAAATGTTTGCTTTATATTTTGATAATAAAATATAAATATACATTAATATTAAGAAGCTCGAGGTGGTTAATTATCACCTTGGAAAGTCGGAGTCAGGTGGAATGGACTCCGTTAAATTGATGAACTAATAAAGAAGCTATGAACGAAAAGATGTGAATTATATGCAATCAGCCCATGAATACAGATAAAGTCACAAGCAAATGCTAGTAATATATACATATTCAAAATGTACAAGTAAAGCGCTTTCAAATGATACCAAACACGGCATATTTATCTTAACTTTATTTTTTTACTCCGTATGTTTTGTCCGCTAGAGGGCGCCACATTAGATTTTGTGAAACCCCATATAGCCTTTAGCTAGCTGGTCGCTGGTTATCCAGTGAACAATTCAGACGCTTCTAATGATATGTCATTTGTCGAATTCTGATAAGTAGTTTAGAAGTTACGAGGGAATAGATGAACATACATACATGACCTGTCAAAATCATAACCCTCCTTTTGCTTTGCCGTAGTTGGGTAAAAATATGTTAATGCCGTACTGTATCAAATGGCCATAAAGCACCCTTAAAATTGTAGCTTTCGTCGCTTTCATCAGCCTAAAAGATGTGGTCTGCACAAAAATGTACGGCATCGTTTTTTCCTAATTTATCTATGTTAATACTATTTAAAACAACGAATAAAGTGTAGAAAACTATTATATTTCATTCAATTTCTGTTTTTGCATTTCTCTATAACTTTTTTTAGAACGGTTTCTTTTGAACGGCAATACTATACAACAATTGAATTTTACAATATCATGTTAAAAAAAAAGTTCCCGTACAGGGTCAAATGACCTTACAGCTCTTTATATCAAGAATTCGATGAAATTAAGATGATTATTGGTATACATTTAAAAGAACAATTATTTTTTGACGGCATTGCTTTTAATAGTACTTTTGAGTGCTAGATAATGTTTTGGAACCGAAGCCGTACTTAGTCAAATGACCCCCTGGAGTGGGGAAAGAGAGCGGATTGCAACTCTCGATTTTTTCCCCTTGTCCCCATGATTTTTGTACGGCGTTGCGGAATAATGGATTAAAAGCAGTATAGGCATAGTATGACACAGATGCCGTACATGGTCAAATGACCAAATTTACCCCCGGTAACTCTCGGAAATTAAATAAAAATTCCGACTTTGTGGACCACCATTTTTGTACGGCACTGAGCGGTTTCTTATTATTTTTAATGGATCTATCGATGGTTAAGAATGCCGTACATGGTCAAATGACCAAAATTTACCGAGTCTACCTGTACTTTTCAATTCTCATCTGCACTCAGTTGGACAACTTACAAGTGACGGCATATTGATGAATCTTATTATTTTTTGCTCTGCTATCGTTCTAGATATGTCCCCTGGTGGTTCATTTGACCCATATTTTTTTCCTATGCGGGCTTGTAGTCTATAAAATTCATAAAATCATTTAGTAATTCTATTCAAAACTCTTAGTTAGGTACTCAGTCCTCATTATTTTAAAGATTAACTAGTTGGAACCTCAGTTTAACGATGAAACTATTCCCAGGTTAAATGGGATATAATTCAGAAGAATGAAGAATTTCAAACTAAAGAATCTTAACACTATTAAAATTTTATAACTCAGCGATGCACAATGAACTATCATATTTCTAAAGAAATGTAACTCCATCATCATTAAATTAGTTCAGGAATTTTCTAACTTAGAGGTGACACTAGATATTTTACTTAGAGTTTATAAAGTAGAGGAGTAATTTGTTCGATGGCCGATTTTTCAATCCCAAGTTAAAATTTACCCATCCGTTACATATTACACGATAATATTAAAATGTCACTTTTAAACTGTCAAATACGGGAATTTGAAATACGTTTAGTAATGGTAGTTTATTACGTTATTCGACAAATAAGTTTTAGCCAAGGATTGAAAAATCAGTCCTGAGTGTAAGAGCAGTTCCTTGTTGTATGTTATTCGAATCAATTCTCAAACCCACCAAATATAAACAAAAGAGTTAGGTAAGTCTTTCATTAAATTTAGTCGAGCCGTTCGTGAGAAGTTTCATTACTAACACAGTGACCATGACCTTCATACTACAGATAATTTGTTCTGAAATATTTGATACATTTATTTAAGTACGAATCGATCAGCTCGAATTGATAAACTTATTTTAATACTAGAACAATCATCATCATCATCAGCCCATATACGTTCCCACTGCTGGGACACGGGCCTCCTATGAGGGTACAGGCCATAATCCACCGCGCTGGCCAAGTGCGTGTTGGCGGATGACACATGTCGTCGAACTTTTTTTTTTAATTCTTCGACATGTTCTCACGATGTTTTCCTTCACCGTTCGAGCAGTGGTGATGTTACAACATGCGCAGATAAATTGAAAAATCAATTTAATTCCTGCGCGCTCGCCTGGTCTCGAACCCCGGACTTATCAATTCGAAGTCCGAGGTCTCACCACTGAGCCACCACTGCTCTTGCACCTGCACCACTAGAACAATAATTTTTCATAAACGTAATTTTTCAATTCTATTTAACATTAACTCTATGGGCGGCCGTACACGGACCGCTTCAAGCAGTTGAGACCAACCGCTTGAAGCCGCGACCGCGCGGTGAACTATAGGCATTCATTCACCGCCGTACACGTGACGGCTCGAGCCATCGCGACCGCTTCAAGCCGTCAACTGCATGACGAAATTCCACCGTGCCGTTGACGGCCCGCGAGCGGTCGTGAGGCATACACTGACTGCTCGAGCCGTTGACTGCGCTAGAGCCGTCGACGGCTCCCTTCCCCTCTGAAAATCAATGACTTGACTAGTCAAAAAAATCAACCGCTCGAGCGGTTGGTAGCGACGGCTCGAGCGGTCAACAACCGACGGCTCGAGCACTTGACGCCGACTGCTCGAGCCGTCCGTGTACGTCGCTCAGCTGTTAGCTGCTCGAGCGGTCCGTGTACGGCCGCCCTATGAGCTTATATCGAATTGACAACCATTTTTGTTTTTTGTGTGGTGTCTCTCAATGTTAGCCAGAAGGGCTTCTACATTTTAACGCGGACGCGTGGGTGAACTGAAGGTTCACCCTGGTACAACCATAATTGAGAAACTAAGGAACATTTTTTACGTATATTTTTAAATACTCTGTAACATTAATTCGATTGCTAAAAGTCAATATATCTCATAAACAGCACCAATCTAATCCACTACATTGAGTCGGCTTAAAGCGTGAAGTGCGAACATCACAAGCCAGTGAACCAATTTGCTTAATTGTGTGTGTCGGATATCAGCCGTATACGATTACTGTGCGGTTTATCGATTTTATTAAGGTGCGTACGGATAGCGCGTTCCTGTGTACGCGTAGTGGAGAAACACTGTCTACGCGTACAATTGGATACGCGTACAGCTCCTGTACGGACCGCCGCGAACCTATACGCGAGGTCAATCGATCCAGTATGAAGTTTGAAGTGTCGAGGTTGAAGTGTCGAGTTTGAAGTGTCGTGTATGAAGTGTCGTGTATGCAGTGTCGAGTTTGAAGTGTCACGTATGAAGTGTCGAGTTTGAAGTGTCACGTATGAAGTGTCGAGTTTGAAGTGTCGTGTATGAAGTGTCGCGTATGAAGTGTCGAGTTTTAAGTGTCGTGTATGAAGTGTCGTGTATGCAGTGTCGAGTTTGAAGTGTCGAGTTTGAAGTGTCGTGAATGAAGTGTCGAGTATGAAGTGTCGAGTATGAAGTGTCGAGTTTGAAGTGTCGCGTATGCAGTGTCGAGTTTGAAGTGTCGAGTTTGAAGTGTCGTGTATGAAGTGTCGGGTTTGAAGTGTCGCGTATAATGTGTCGAGTATGAAGTGTCGAGTTTGAAGTGTCGAGTATAAGTGTCGAGTATAAGTGTCGAGTTTGAAGTATCGTGTATGCAGTGTCGAGTTTGAAGTGTCGAGTTTGAAGTGTCGTGTATGAAGTGTCGGGTTTGAAGTGTCGCGTTTGAAGTGTCGAGTTTTTGAGTGTCGTGTATGAAGTGTCGAGTTTGAAGTGTCGCGTAAAAAGTGTCGAGTTTGAAGTGTCATGTATATGTAGTGTCGAGTATTCAGTGTCAAGTTTGAAGTGTCGTGTATGTAGTGTCGAGTTTGAAGTGTCGTGTATGAAGGGTCGAGTTTGAAGTGTCGTGTATGAAGGGTCGAGTTTGAAGTGTCGTGTATCAAGTGTCGTGTATGAAGTGTCGAGTTTGAAGTGTCGTGCATGAAGTGTCGAGTTGGAAGTGTCGTGTATGAAGTGTCGAGTTTGAAGTGTCGAGTTTTAAGGGTCGTATATGAAGTGTCGAGTTTGAAGTGTCGTATATGAAGTGTCAAGTTTGAAGTGTTGTGTATGAAGTGTCGACTTTGAATTGTCGTGTAAGAAGTGTCGAGTTTGAAGTGTCAGGTGTTATATTATATCGTATTCGTAGTGTCTGTGTGTAGTGCCGGGTATTTAGTGTCAAGTTTGAAGTGTCGTGTATGAAGTGTCGAGTTTGAAGTGTCGTGTTTGAAGTGTTGAGTTTGAAGTGTCGTGTAGAAAGTGTCAAGTTTGAAGTGTCAGGTGTTATGTATCGTATTCGTAGTGTCTGTGTGTAGTGTCGAGTTTGAAGTGTCGTGTAGGAAGTGTTAAGTTTTAAGTGTTAGGTGTTATGTATCGTATTTGTAGTGTCTGTGTGTAGTATCAGGTATAAAGTGTCGTGTATGAAGTGTCGAGTTTGAAGTGTCGTGTAGCAAGGGTCAAGTTTGAAGTGTCAGGTGTTATGTATCGTATTCGTAGTGTCTGTGTGTAGTGTCGGGTATTAAGTGTCGAGTTTTAAGTGGTGTGTATGAAGTGTCGAGTTTGAAGTGTCGTGTATGAAGTGTCGAGTTTGATGCATTTTATTAATTACCGCTTGAGAGGACCTTGGTCATGAAAATCTGTTGCTGGGTCCCGGACTAACAATAAAAAGAACTTTTTGTTTCGAACAAAATTTTACATATTTAATCCTTTAAACTACGCAACGGATTTTTATGCGTTTTTTTTAATAGATAGAGTGATTCAAGAGGAAGGTTTCAGTATATAATTTAGGTTTTAGACAAAGCGAACGAAGCGAGCAGAAAGCTAGTTATATAATGAAGGAAATAGTGTAATTTATTACTCTTAAAATTACTATATTCTCTAGTAAATTACTCTTTCTCCTCTAATTCCCATAATTATCTAACTCAACAGGTGTACGTAACCACGTCGCCCATTTATCTCCTTAATGCCTCTGCGTTTACAGGAATACGCTTTTCTCGGTTTTTATGCGGTCATAAAAATAAGAGCAACTATTTATTCTCATTAAAAAGATATAACATGGTCTTATTCTAATTCGTTGAAATAGTCATTTCAACCAATTGTTCAATGTAGAAATGGCTATCTAACACCGAAATATTTTTTCAAATAGGACCAGTAGTTCCTGAGATTAGCGCGTTAAAACAAACTCTTCAGCTTTATATTATATCAGTATAGTCTATATTTTTAAATCGTTTTCACACGATCAGTAGGTTACCTATCCAGTTAAAAGAGACTGTTATACTTAACTACCATTTTGTTAAATTTTATACAATTCCGTTATCCGTATTATTGCGTATCAATAATAGCAAAACAAAATATATTTTTTCGAATAATTAACTTAAGAAAATTTCTATAACTTACTTCAACACAATTAATCAACTTCAATCCATTATCGACTATTGTTAATCGAAACTACACTACTATTTCATTTATTTGTCCATTCTGTACCATTGAACGATTAGTTCTTTTTAATTACAACGCAGTTCGTGACGACTTTATCCGCTTTTCCTCACGATTCTTATTATGTTTTAACTTATAATGATTAATATTACCTTTATCGAATTATGCAGGCTTTATGAATGTGTATTGGGTATTACTTAGAACTCAAAAAGGGCTGAACAGAAGAGTTAATTTTATTTATGTTCTCTTTTTTATAAGCGTACTAGCTTTTCGCCCGCGTCTTCGCCCGCGTTTTCAAAGGAAAACCCGCATAGTTCCCGTTGCCGTGGGATTTCTGGGATAAAACCTATCCTATATGTTAATCCAAGTTACCCTCTATAAGTGTGCTAAATTTCATTATAATCGGTTCAGTAGTTTATGCGCGAAAACCATACATACATACAAACCTTTCCTCTTTATAATATTTACGTATAGAAGTATAGATAACTTGCTATTTAGTATACAAATTTTATAGGCTATCTAATATCTAATAATCTAATATATTATAAAGGCGAAAGTTTGTATGGATGTATGGATGTTTGTTACTCTTTCACGTAAAAACTACTGAACCGATTACAATGAAATTTAGCACACATATAGAGGGTAACTTGGATTAACACATAGGATAGTTTTTATCCCGGAAATCCCACGGGAACGGGAACTATGCGAGTTTTCTTTTGCAAACGCGGGCAAAGCCGCGGGCGGAGATCTAGTATTTTATAGTTATCTTGATATAAAAAGGATTTATAATTAAATAGTATTTTGCTTTGTTATAAATTCCTATTTATATAAATATAAATTTCTTGCATTTCTTCAATAACAGTAAATTTTACGTTTACAAATTCAATTTATAAATAAACAAATGACACTTCTATACATATAATAAATCTGTAGAAGGGTCAATTCTGTAGGTACATTGAAAATATTGAAAAAAATAACTAGCAGGGGGTGTTACTGGATCGATACCAAACCCAAATGTGTGATTAAAAAAAATTTTTGTCTGTCTGTCTGTCTGTATGTGAAGACATACAGACAGACAGACAAAAATTACAAACTAGCGGTTCGATTTCGATGAAACTTGGTATAATTATACCTTATTATCCTGGGCGTAAAATAGGATACTTTTTATCCTGGAAAAATACGTAGAAAAAAAATTAATCTCAATTTTTCAGTTATCCATAGACGTTGTTCTGTAGTAGGTACCGCGAACACACGTTGCGTATTATTATAGACCTAGCCGTATTTGGGTCCAATAGATATTTATAAGATGTCATTGTCCGAGTTACTCAAAACGGAGAAATAAACCGACAGAAATGGACCGACATCCGCGCGGACGGAGTCGCGGGCGGAAGCTAGTATTTAATAAATAATTGAATAATAAATCATAAATAATTTACCTGTATCATCTTTATAGTGAGGAAAGAATCACTTTTCTCAGCATCGCCCAAAGGTATATCCACAAATACTTCTAGACCCTGTACAGACAATATTATATTTAATTGGAAAAATGAATTTACTGATAAACAACAAAGAAAAACCCGCATAGTTCGCGTTCCCGTTGGATTTCCGGGATAAAACCTATCCTATGTGTTAATTCAAGTTACCCTCTATATGTGTGCTAAATATCATTATAATCGGTTCAGTAGTATTTGCGTGAAAGAGTAACAAACACACACACACACACATCCTCTCAAACTTTCGCATTTATAATATTAGTAGAACGGAACAATACATGATTTATTTAAAAAAATATAGACACTAGAAGCACACTATTGAAGCGTGCAAACACATACAAAAGTACTCTAGTCATCAAACCATTTTGTTTTATATTTATATTTTGTTAAAATAATTATTATACATCTACATTTATTCTAACAACTCCCATCAAATAACTAAAGTAACACTATGCAAATAACATAATGTGCCTAAAGCTGATTAAATCGAGCTTAGCTGATAAATACGTCTCCAATCGCGATCAGGTGACAAAGGATAAACCGTCAAATTAATGATCCAACAAACCCTTTATATACGTGAGGTTTAGGGTGTGTTCATATTGGTTATTTTGTATAGAATAGATAATAGTTCGTAACTTCATTGTAGTGAGTTATTCAGTTCAATCTGTATGATATACTAGCTGCGCCCCGCGGTTTAACGTAGCTCCGCTCCTGTTGGTCTTAGGACTTAGGATATATATAGCCTGCCTCGATAAATGGGCTATCTAATACTGAAATAATTTTTCAAATCGGACCAGTAGCTCCTGAGATAAGCGCGTTCAAACAAACTCTTGAGCTTTATAATATTAGCATAGACTATAGATAATAATCTACATAAAACAAATATGATAGAACCATTTTTTAAATCTATGATAAAGTGTGTGTGTGCTTATGAAGGCGCGTATGCGAGTGTGCGTGCGTGTGTATTAAAAGAATAGCTATTAAACATTATAACTAAATAAGACAGTATAAACACAGCCTAACCGAAGAAAAGCACAGGCTCACAAAGAGACACGAATTGATCGACAGCCCGCTGAAACCCTTTATGTAGTGACAATGACATATCTTACTAACTTTGCGAAAAGCGAATTATTTTGATTCATGCTTTACACACGTTCTTCCTTTGTGATTACGTATCAATCATGTTTAGAGGAAATTGCTTGTGTACGAGGAAAACATATTTCTACATGTATATTATTTTAGTTAGTAAATATTAGTTCAGAAATAATGTTTTCCTAAATCGCTACATCTACAAACATAATATTATACGTACGAATATAAAGATAAAATTTGCTAAACCTTAATTTCTAAGGTTTTCGTTGGTAATAGTTTGACTATAAGAATCTACATAATTTAAAAATGAAACTCGTTTCCCTTGGTCACGGCATCACGTGTGAACGGCTGAACCGATTTCGATAATTCTTTTTTTATTATAATCTTTGAAGTACGAGGATAGTTCTTATGTAGAGAAAACGTAAATATGTACCACGGGCGAAGCCGGGGCGCACCGCTAGTTTAACAATATTAATCAGGAGGATCATTAATTAAAACTACTACCTATATTTTGCAATAAATCAATTATACAACTTTTTAATGATAATAATGTAAATACAGAGAAACTATAAAAATTAATATCTTACCATAATAGCAGCATCAACAGCCAAATATATAGGTTTGTAAGCGTGAGTCACCTTAGCACTAGCTAAGTACATTCGACGAGCACATACTTTCCGAGGCTCTAGAACAACCTAAGATACAAACAATAATTAATTATTTAATAGTAATTAAGAGTAAGATTAACAAGAATTGTTAATAGTTATTAATTTTTAAGCTATTGCATAGCTTCTATCGCGGGCCTTGAGCGCGGGGACCGAATGGAGAAATTCCGTAACGAAAAAACCTCACGCTCCCCACTCCGACGGGCGGAGGTGTGGCTTGAAGGCATAGCATGCAATAGCGCAACCGCCCCAGTCCCCGAGTGACACACGTCGTTTTTTATAGAATCTGGTAATCGGATGATAAAATAATATAATTACAAAGTTAGAAATTTAATAATAATATTATTATTCGTCAACAAGAGCCCGTAATAACTGAAAATATTTCCGAAGTAAACATCAAAACTGAAGAATTAGACAAAATGCAGGTTGTTGGTATAATAAATCTTCATAATGCTAAACTACAGTTCGACTGATAATAATCATCATTTCATGTTATAGAAAAAAAACGACGCGTATCACTCGGGGACTGGGGCGGTTGCGCTATTGCATGCTATGCCTTCAAGCCACACCTCCACCCGTCGGAGTGGAGAGCGTGAGGTTTTTTCGTTACGGAATTTCTGGATTCGGTCTCCACGCTCAAGGCCCGCGATCGAAGCTATGCAACAGCTTAAAAAAAATTGCACAGAAAATGTTGAAACTCAAAGTCGTATAAAATTGAATAACACCCCAATTTACCTGAATTTCAATAGACGCATAAGCGTCAACATCAAAGTCGTTGGGCAAAAAGGTAATCCTGAGGGAATCCTCGCCCTCTGTAAATGTTTTCTTGTTTAACATACTAAATTTGATATGACATGGTAAAAAGCAATATTTATGGGATCTTTGGATAACATGTCCTTGCATTTTTATTTACTAAGCAGTTTTAGAAAAAGTAAGAAGAAATATTTCAACAGTTATAAATCATGCATACGTGTGTACGTGTTTATGTGTGCGTGCGTGCGTACTTGTGTGTTTAAAAGATATATTATAGGTTTTGAATCTAGGAAAAAAAGTTATGAATTAAATAATTTGGAATTAAAAAAAAAGAATAACTTTTTTATGTGTGCATGCTTGTGTGTGGTGTTGGATGTAGTGCCTGGGCAAATAAACATAATATTCTTAAAGTTATTTAAATTTTAACAAATAAATAGAGGTACGAATGTTACTAACCGATAGGTTTCTGCCACTTTACACTAGTGGGTATTGGCGTTAGATTAGTACATCTGAGTATATAGCAGCTCTTAAAGCCGACAGTTAAGGCAAAACTGGGACGCAATACCGCGCTGTAGTCTTGTGAATTGAGGTCTAAGGAGCATACTTTACCTGCAAAAAATCATACGTTTTTATACTTAATATTAATTGTTAAAAAAATTTATTGATAAGAATTTGACATGCGTGTTACTTTTTTAAAGGGTATCTAAAATTCTAAAACAGTTATAATATTTTGGATATATCTTTAAATATCCGTTTCATTGGACATATCGTTGAAATTATTTCATTATCGATGTGTTAAATTTTTACAATCGTTAATTTTGCCCCATGTCTATTGTCTTATTTCCAACTCCCAAACACAACGCTCGCTTTTGGTTCGCACACGCAGCGCTGAAGCGCGTATTAATAGTGTATAGTGCACGTCACGTGTTCTGTGCACTTATGTTAGTGTCGCCGCACACGAGCCACTCGCGATAACCACAAGCGCTGCTACGAGAAGTTACAAGCGTGTACATGTGTACACGTGTACATGTTTACATGTGTGTGTACATGTTTTTTTTGTAGCGTTTTTTGTAGCGTGTGGGGGCGTTTAGTGGCCAGCGGCCGGTAGCCCGTGTGCGGAAGCCCTTAGTTTCCTGTGCACTTATGTATTTATTTATAAACTGTATTGTACACAAACAGAAAATATAAATTTTACTAAAAAGGAGGATATTTGACAAAAGGCGGCTTTATTGCTTTATTGTAATAATCCTGTCTTGTTAATAACTCAGGCCCCGGAATCACAGACACAATAGAAAATCTATTCTGTCGTGGGCCGATCGGGCCGTTTGGGGCTCAATGGGTTAAATAAAGGAATTATTGTGTAACATTATTACATGCGATCAATGACATAGTTAAAAGTATTTATGTTAGTGTCGCTACACACTCACAGCGCGGCCTATCCCCCCCACAGCTGCGCACCCCCAGCACCACGCGGGGAGCGAGCACGCGGTACAGCACCAGTGTGGCACGAGCGCTGCTGCCCGCTGCAGTGTGCACAGTGCACACGTCCGCTTGCGTCCTGTGCACTTGTACTAGTGTCGCTACCGGCCCGTCCGTCTGAGTGCAGTGAGAGAATGTGAAATTAGCAAAAAAGTTTTAAAAAGAAATGTTACAAATTCAATCAATATAAGTAAGTGATTTGTTAAACAGGTTTAGATTGAGGTGTGTGCAAATTCATTCAATTGATGACTAAAGTATAAGAAAAAGAAATAATCAATACATTAAAATTAAAATATGTATCAATAAAGATACTGTCCAATACCAGCTTTTTCGATGGGCCCTGGAGGGAAAATCCTTAAAATACTGGAGATAGTGAATTTTACTGAAAGTTAACATTACTTTATTTCAAATAAGAAATAGAACTGCATTCAAAGATTTTTGAATTTTCAGGGCCCATCGAAAATTTCCACATTATATAAACTCACATCGGGCGCCACCGCACTATACGTCAGCACCCCCCTCTCCCCGCACCGCAGCCCCCCCCTGGAAGGCCCCAACACCGCACACGCACAGGTCCGCTCCCCGCACCGCACGCAGGGCGGGCGGGTCGCACACACCCGTGCGGGGGCCCGCCCGCTGAGCCAACGCACGCAGCGGGCCCACCAGTGGATCTACATCATATTACAATATGTAGCTTTGATATCCCTATTTGTACGAGCAAGCACATACAAAGTATCAAGGCGCTGAGATTGCAATCGATATGACCCAAATTATTTATTAATACTTTATAATTATATTAAACTAGCTTTCCGCCCGCGTCTTCGCCCGCGATTTCAAAGAAAAACCCGCATATTTCCCGATCCCGTGGGATTTCCGGAATAAAACCTATCGTATGTGTTAATCCAAGTTACCCTCTATATGTGTGCTAAATTTCATTGGAATCGGTTCAGTAGTATTTGCGTGAAATAGTAACAAATATACACATACACATCCAATATCCAACCTCACAAACTTTCGCATTTATAATATTAGTAGGGAGTAGGATGTAGGTTTAATATCCCTATTGATCAATTACTATTACTAATTTTAATATCTCATTCAATAATAACATGAGTAATTATTACATAATCTATTGATCATACGTTATGAAGAGCGTGTGTGTTGAACACACGTGTCAGAAGTGAAACTTCTTTAGCAAAATTCAAAGATACCAAAATCATCGCCTTACTTACACTGTATTGCCATGACGAGACCTTGAAATTTTACTCACAACACCCAAAGAAGTTTCACTTCAAAAATCTAATAAATACTTACTTACATGCTCATACGTATCATTGTGCAGAACGAGTTCAGTTTGAACCCTGGCCCCTGGCGGGAAGATGCCTAACCATTGAACCGCTGGACGTAACGCCGGGTGTCGAGTGTTGTAGCTCCTCTCTATAACGCTTGCTGATTTCCATTCCTTGTTGTCGGCTATCAATCTGTTAATAATTTGTATCAAATCAATTCTTGGAAACTGTAATTCTTGCTACAATTGTTTCCTCCAATTTTAAATAGTGACAGAAACGTTTGTGTATGCCAACTTTCTGTAACAGTGTAAACATCGAACGCTACTTTTAGAGCTAGCGCGCAAGAGCAACTTTTGTCTCCGCAACTATTTTGTCTCTCCCATCAACTCTATGGGCTAGTAAGGAAGTGCGCGCACGTAGCGACGCAACTAGCTCTTATGAATAACATCGTCATCACGACGCGACCTCTCCAAAATGGGTAAAGCGATGCATTACTTAAAATATGTTAGACTGACAATATTATTGCCATGGGAAAACAAGACATCCTGAAAAACAATATAGGCCAAATTGTATTTTTTTATCGTATGTAACGTAAAATGCTGAAATTTTAATTCGGTAAAAGCCTTTCAAGAAACTGCTTTTTCTATCAAAAGATAGGATAAGAACGTAATAACAGACAAAACAAAACAATAAATAAAAGATACAAAGTTCAGTAGAACTTTGCATTCTTTTATTTTAATTTTTCTTTTCAAAATATTTTTACTTCTAACACAATAACAAAATACTCACTCAATTATATCAGTCTTCGGATAATGATTGGGCAATAAAGGCATTTGCAGTTGGAAGTTTGTCGGTATAGACTCCCCTGGTATTAAATTCATTGTCTTTGGTACGGGTACATTCCAGTTCGCTTTTATACCATTAACACCGTATAATTGTGTCGCTTGGAGACAAATTTCTGTTGATTTTATCCTAGAAAAATTTTTGGGGGTTATAGAAATTTCTTTTCTTGCACTCATATAAAAATGCATCATCACTACATAGTATAAAACAAAGTCGCTTTCTCTGTCCCTATGTCCCTTTGTATGCTTAAATCTTTAAAACTACGCAATGGATTTTGATGCGGTTTTTTTTAATAGATAGAGTGATTTAAGAGGAAGATTTTAGTATATAATTTATTAGGTTTTAGACAAAGCGGGCGGTAAGCTAGTATCCAATAATCACATTAGAATGAGTTCAACACATTTCTTTTTTAAATCTTTGTTTATAGAGCTTAATCAGAAAATGATTATGTCGCTCAGGTACACAGACACTTAAAACTATTTTTCACGCAAATACATCAAATACAGTAATTTAATATATCTATAAATTTAAGGAGACTGATCCGAGGCAAAACCTATATTATATAATCTGATAATATTCAACACAATTCTTAGACCTATTAGAATAATTTACTGAATCTAAAGACGACTAAAATGATAGGATAGAGATCAAGTATCAGCATACCTGACAAATTAAATACATAATACTAAATTGGTCGTTTTGATTATTTTTCTGAATTCACACAAATATGAATAATTAATGTTTGTCTCTATCTATGCCTCTGGTTACATAAAAAACTGAAACTACTATAAAAATCATTGGTCTTACCACAAAACAATTTAAACACAGTCTAACCTTAAACCAGGGATCTGTCACTTTAATAGTTGTCTATGTGAAATACTACAAAACCAGATTGAAGAGAACCCGCACTTAAAAGATAAACCCTGTCTAAAGTTTTTTGTGGTAAGGCAGCATAAATCCTAACCTTCTAGAATGTGCAAGCCTCAATACAGGTGGGTCTAGTACAAATCGAACTGGCACTACTTCCCACCACACTTCTAGCTGACAGCACACTATGTCGCACACTTCTCTTGACCAACTCTGCAAAAAGAGGTATTGCTGATTGTTGTTTTAGTAGGTGGTTAGTTTGACTTGTGTGTTGTTCTTGTTTCTTTTTTTAAGTGTGTATTTGATGGCAGATAAAGTGTTAAATGGAGATATATGATTATGTTTTGGATCAAGATATGTATTATTTAACTTTTTCACAGTTATAAGACGTTAAAATAGAATGAAGTCTCTTTTCAGTTGATGAAATTTTTTATTCTTATTGGTAATCCATACTAATTACTAATATTATAAATGCGAAAGTAACTCTGTCTGTCTGTCTGTTACTCAATCACGCCTTAAATTTGCATGGAATTTGGTATAGAGATATTTTGATACCCGAGAAAGGACATAGGATAGGTTTAATCCAGAAAATCCCACGGGAACGGGAACTATGCGGGTTTTTCTTTGACTGCGCGGGTGATGCCGCGGGTGGAAAGCTAGTAGATTTATATTTACAGAAATGTTAGCTTTGTATGTTTGACTGTAAAATTATTTTAGTTGCAATAATATTTTTAGTTGATATGAGAGAAGTTTTTACTTACTAATAAAATAGATACTTACTGGACAAACTCCCGGTATAGCTTCTTCCTCGATGACGTCAGTCTTAACAATCATCGGATCATAGTTCTCTGGGAAGCTTTCCTTTGGTATCATTTTGAGGATTAACCTTAAATACAATATTATTTTATGGGTGCACTTACATGACATTTTTATGATTTTTATTAACTAAGGGCTTGTTCGACTTCGCCCGGATTAACCTGGGATATATTATGATTTTGAAAATAATTGCTACAATTTGTTTGCTCGTTCTTATCAAACGTCACAACAGAGGATTTTTATAATATGTTTTTTTGTCTGGAAATAATTCTGAAGCTAGAAGGTGATATAGGCCTCTTTTTAAAAAAACATCTGATAACTTTCTCTAACTACGAGCATAGTCCCACACCCCAGCTAGTACTAACATAAGCACAGCCCGTCCCACGCCCAACACTGGTCCCACATCGGGCACTCGCACGAGCAACTGTGTCGTGGTCCGCGGCAACAAGCGGCCCTGTGCTGGTTCCACGCGGACCGATCTTGCGTCCATGTTTGGTTTACCGTCCATCTAGTATTGATTTATTATAATTATGAAAATAATTTAGGTCGTTCTCAAAACGTAATTCGAAAACTTCAAATTTTGACGTATCTTTTAATGTAAGAATCTATTCGATCGTGCTTTAAATCAGATAAAAGATACAATATGTTTACAATAATCAGGTAATTATTGTAATAACATCGTAGGATATTGTGCAAAAACATATTATCCAAAATCCATCGACATACTATAACTACTAAGACTCAAAAGAGCCTATTAAAAAAAAAAAACTATAAAAAACGTGGCGATGTTCAAAGTCTATACTTATTAGAAAACTTATTAGAAAACTCTGCCTAATAGCTGTTCACATAGGGTGAGTTTTGCCACGGATAATTTTTTAGCGTCATTGTGTGTTTATTGTAGGTACGTAAACTATATACAACACCTGATTCCGTCTCCCTTCCTTCCCATCATCACACAGATCGTCTTCAGCGAGCAGAGAAGTGTCAGACCCGTTCCAACAGGAACAGACGCCCCACGGTCTGACACTCCAATAGTAGGGGTATGTTATCGGACTATGAAGGAAAAATATTAATTTTGGTATTCAGAGAATCTTAAAAGAAACGGAGGTAAAATTGATAATTTAGAAATAAGAAGACTATCTAAGTAACATTTTTATTGTTACCATTAGAAAAAAAAAGGAAATTTCAATTCTTCACGATGGAAAATAAGTACGTTTTCCTTTAATTAAATTGACGTGGATAAATCCCATATTTGATCATATAATATAAGAACTTAATATAAACCTACATTCAATTAGTTGAGTTTTCTCTAATGAACAAAGCAATTTCACATATTTTCCAACTCTAACAAGAATAAAACAGATTGAAATAAAAGAAAATCCGGAAGTTACCTATTATTAACAATTTGTACGGTAGCAGATAACGAGCGGTTGGGAAAAGCAGTACCGAGTCGCACATAATACTCGCAAGCTGGATCGTCTTCACTGCAAATGTCGTAATCTTTGTCGTGCGCCTGCAATTTAGATTAGATCACTGAGTTTTTTTTAATTTAGTTCAATTCCTTAATATTTTCTTCATATTTACTATGATTTATTCCTGACTATCATGTTCTAATATATGTTTTTCTATGATAATATTTTTGTTACTACTTAGCACGAAACAAACAATGAAACAATAACTGATATAAATGAAATTCACTGTAAGAGCTTTCCGCAATAAAAAATATAGTGTCATCACTTTCGATGTCTAAAGCTTGCAAATGTCACCAACCTGCAGTATAATAATATGTTCTACTGGATATTTTAGCGTATCGGCTACTACGCTCAAAGTACGCCCTATGGCGATGCTCTACAGCCCCAGTGTGGGGGCTCTACAATATGCATAGAGCACACATATTACATCTGTTAAAATTGCCATTGCTTTCGATGTCTAAAGCTTTCAAATGTCACCACCTTACCAAACTTTACCATCTTTCACCAACCTGCAGTATAACATGGTCCTCTCCATACTCTAACGCGTCAGCTATCACGCTCAAAGTGCACTATCTATAACTATCGCTGTAGAGCACAGAATACGTAGAGCTGTCACATGTAACCCAACTGTGAGGGCTCTACACGTGCATAGAGCACACATACTTGAGCTGTCAAAACTGTCGTCACTTTCGATGTCTTAAGGTCTAGAAATCTCACCAGTTTCCACTAAACTTAACCTACCTGCAGTATAACATGGTCCTCTTGATACTCTAGTGCATCAGCCAACACACTCAAAGTGCGAACTATCGCCGTAGAGCACAGAACACGTAGAGCCGTCACATGTAACCCAACTGTGGGAGCTCTGCAAGTGCATAGAGCATGCGTACGGCCACCGCCGTGAATCCGTGTGGGAGTTATGTGGAAACAGTCGGACGATACTCCTGAGTTTTTGCTGGTTGCAATCTAGTAGCAAAAATTGTATTAAGCACAAGGATATTAATAAAAAAAATATATGTATTAAAATAAACCTTGTTTCATATTGTGCTAATGTATAAAGAGAGCAAGGCGTTTTGTACCATGTTGTTTATAATTAATATAGAATGAGTTTTGAAGAATTAGAAGAACATTAGAAATTCGACCAAGCAGGTAATAAATCAGATGAGTTTAAACATTAAAAGTAAAAAATTGGTAACATTCAATAGTAAGCCCTGATATAATATCCAATATTGAAAATACTTACATCAACCCTACAATTCAACCAAGCCTCTTCAGCCAATAGGAAGAACGTAGCATGTTTCTCCATACAGCAGAACAGTAAAGGCACTCTGTGGACATCGCCCAGAAGTCTGGAACCCAGGTCCAAAACATCATGGGTTACGGATGCTGCGCTCATTGTGTCCAGGTGAGATGAAGATGTCAGGTTTGGTACAAGAACTGTATGGAGAATAATAAAATTGATTAAAGCTTTTTTAAACAAGTAGGCGTAATGTTTCGAAGATGATGAAGTGATCGTTAAAATGCAACATAAATAATATTATATGTTTGTAGGGTTATGTCGAAATAGTCTGTGTTCTATTAATGCACATGAATCTAACTAGTACATACTGTAATTCTGAAACGGGATGAATTGTTTCTGTTTATTCGTCTGTCTCCTTTAGTTTCTGTGATCTGATGAGAATTTAAGCTTTGTTTTACTTGTTAATTTGCCAGCTGCACTTATCATGGCTGGACACATTAAACCACCATTTACTAACAAAAAAAAGCGATAAATGCCTGGAAATACGAGTCTTTAGAATTTAAGGATTTAAACGTTTTTTCATACACAATAGAATTCAAAGACAATGGAAGCTTAAAAAGTACGTGAATCATTTCACTTTAAAGAACTCTATTGTGAATCATTCGTTCAGTGGGTCACGTTGTTTGTGACCTAGATTAAAAGTTTGACAATTTAGATGAGAAATGAACCCTAAATCTGATAAAGCTTGGAATGTATACATTGTAGAAGAGATAGCCTTTGTCTGTCTGTGTTTAATACTGTAAATTTATGTTTTAATCACACTACAGATTATGCAATTGTTCTAGTCATTTAATGAAATAATTCTGCATTGGTACATTCATGTCAAACTTTAAGTCTACCCTGATGCGAGTGACATAAGTGGGCGTAAGTTATACACATGGCTTTATTAAACGTAGCTTTGCATTGACAATGTACAAAACTGTACTCTACAAAAGTTTCATGAAAATGTATACGGACAACCTATATTCTATTATAATGCAGCGTCTCTCAGCAACTTCAGAGCGGACTATAAGTTTGGCGAACTGTAAAACTTTATGAATAGAAAATACTAGAACAAGCTGCTTCACATTACATTATTAATTTTATCATAAAATAACAATATCCGAAATGTAATGAAAACTACAGTACGAGTTCTTAATACGGCCTATAATAAGGTCTACTTTACTAGACAACATCCAAAACATAACACAACACTAACTCTCCAAAACCGGTGGTTGCATATAACACGAGATCGGCACACACAGAGCTTTCCCAGCGGACACCCTGAGATGCAGCTCATCCACCAGAGCCCGTACATCATCAGGTTTGTAATGCAGAAGCAGTTCTGCAGCTGCTCCAGAAGTGACGGTCAACCGGGAGCAGAGTTCCACCTTGAGTTCGCGTCGAGTTGGTGGTGTCACGGATAAACGTAACTCGAATTTGGACACGTTTATAAGACGTAGCGATTGCTAAAGGAATGAGAATAATAAATATACTAAATAAGATATATAAAAGTTATTAGGGAATTTGAGAACTTTAGTTTTTTGCTTAATTGGCCAGATTGTTATAGCAGGGTTTGTACTTAACGTTTATGAGATGCAAGGATTCAACGAAAGAGAAAATAAAAAAAAAACGACGTGTGTCACTCGGGGACTGGGGCGGTTGCGCTATTGCATGCTATGCCTTCAAGCCACACCTCCGCCCGTCGGAGTGGAGAGCGTGAAGTTTTTCGTTACGGAATTTCTCGATTCGGTCCCCGCGCTCAAGGCCTGAGATAGAAGCTATGCAATAGCTTAAAAAAAATTTGTAAATGAGAAAAGAGAATTTTACGATTTAAAATTTCAATTAACCCAATATTACTAGACCCTGTATATGTACATCATCAGGTAAAAGCCAATAGGTTAGTAAGGAATGAGTTCATGTGATTATTATTACGTTAGTACCAAAGATCCTAGAATCTAACAAATGACAGTTTAACATACAGTTGAATATCCAAATAAAGCCAACCACAGATGTAAAATTCATCTGCGTTGAATGAAACACTCCACTTATTATCGTAATATTTTTCAAGTTTCTTTGTTGTTGTATTCTCTAAACCCCGCTTTATCTGAACAATGTTTTTTACCAAAGTAATAACTCATCTTCAAGAACGAAATAATGTTATCTTCTGTTATTAGATACGGATAACGGACATGATTCAGGAAAAATAGTGATGTATCGTTTTGTTTTCATCTTATACTTCTTACAGTCATTTATTAAGCTTTCTGTAGCTTATTGCACGATAATGACGCTCCGAAGTTTCTTATAGGGATGCTTCAATGTACTATTTGGTATATTAATGATTAATGTACTTATAGTAGAGCCATTTTAATAGGCAACATTTGACAGTTCAACAAAATTCAACAACGTAACCTAGTAACGTCGACATAGAATAACATGATATTTCGTTTTGTTAGAACTGCACATTTGCTTAACTTTTTTCAATTATGATTACATATTTATAATAATAATGACCGATACAAGTAATTTTAAGGTTTCATTTTACTGATAAACCATACTAAACATAATAAACAATTTCTGAATTGAAGAACTGACGTCGCTACAATTTTGTGTCATTATACCTTTTTTCTTTTTAAATACCAGAGACGTTACTCTAAAAATCGAAATCTGACATCTAGAATCGAATGCATTGATACTTGTGAATAAAAATCATCATAAATTAATAAATTCGATTGACAAATGTTTCAAATCCGTATCGATTAATTCACTTTAATCGATGTTTTTAAGCAGGTTACCTCTCTTCGAAGATAAAATTGATAGACGTCAAATGTTGCCTATTAAATTGGCTCGACTATAATGGTTAATATACATTAACTCAAAAGGTCAAAAATTTCTACTTTTAAAGAAACTAACAAATATTATAAGAAATAAAGAATAACAGACCGAACGATTTGGTAAACCTACGATAATTTTATATCAATCACGTTTCCTATTAAGCTAATCAAATAAGAATACTGCCTTCAGCCCGAGGCTTTACGCGTCGTGACGCACATGAATAAAATAAAAATGTACATCTTTAATAAAATTATATCCATATCTATTTTTGAGTGATACAAACAAACAACAAACAAACATATACAATACCTAGGTAAACTATCAAACATACAAACAAATATAATAGAAAAAAACGATCAACTTACCGTATGAACTTGTCCAACGGTAAAATTGACGAAATCTATGTGTGGTGGTACACAAATAATATATTCTGGGAGTGGTGGCGGTGGACTCATGCGAGCTGGTGGTAGTACCGGTCGTGGTATTGTGTCCCCAATACTAAACCAGAAAAATATTGTTACGATATCAAATGTGTAGGTATATGTAATATGATACACTAGCGGTCCGCCCCGGCTTCGACTGTGGTACATATTTCGCAATAAAAGGTAGCCTATGTTCTTTCTCAGGGTCTAAAGATTGTATGTGCCAAATTTCATCAAAATCGGATCAGTAGTTTATGAGCCTATTTATTACAATCGAACGAACAAACAAAGTTTTCCTCTTTATAATATTAGTGTAGATAAAAACCCTAAAGTGCGATCCTTTTTATCAAAGCTTAAAGCTTTCCTCGATAAATTTAATTCACAACATAAAAATAATTTGTCGGTTTTCTTTTTAATTTTATTTAATTTAAACACCACCTATCTCATTCTATTGCATAAAACTATTCCAATCCAATTGCCTGGCAGAGATCGCTTGAAAGCGATAAGGCCGCCTATTTAACATGTGTATCTTATATTGTGTTTTTCTCTTTTCTTTATATTTTCTTCGTGTGTGTTAAATAAAGAATTTTGTATTGTATTGCAATAATTTAACATTTCGAAACGATGCGATTTCAAGATCAGCGCGTTCAAGATAACAGTATTAAGCATTGTAGACTGTAGAGGTACTGATTAATTAGATGTATAATATATTTTTGATTCACAATTGTTTACCTCAAAGATACATCAGTAAAAGCTGTCGTATCAATCTGTACCACGCCATTTTGTTTTCGAATACGGGACTCAAAATTCTGCGCTGTGACGTCACCAGAGCTTTTGTTCAAAATATTTTGAATCCATAATCTTGCGTCTCCTATTGATAAAAAATATCATTTTGTAAATCTTTGTCGGGATTCATTATATACTACTTTACCGAAATTTCTTATTAGCCATTCGACTTGAATGACTGAATTTCGTTGTAAAACGAAAGGAAAAAAATTATTTACATAAATGTGTGCGTGTACTAGTGTAGGTACACATGTAAGAAGTGAAACTTCTTTATGACCTTATTTTTCAAAAAATAATTTACTATATGCAACTTTACAAAAATACATCGAATCACGCGTGGCAGGGGTAAGAAAAAGATGGCGCGTAACGGAAAAATGTCACGCGTAACGAAAAAATGTTACACTGAATTTTTTTCCAACCCCGATAAAGAAGTTTCACTTCAACCATGCTGCACACGAGCAAAGTGACTTACTTCCCCTTAACAGACACTAAGCAAGTGACAATGGACACTCTCTTAGAATAAGTTATTTAGAAATTTAGGTTAACATAAAATTACTTATTAGTCTTGTAGGCTAGATTGTAATTTGTATAAGGTGCTATTTTAATTAGCAACCTTATTTAATTAAAAAAAAAAAAAAAAAACTTCAACCATAATTTTTCTAAATAATTCCTTTCTAACTATCAAGAATGTCGCGTACCTATTCTTTTTAAATCGGTCCAGTACCTAGTTTCGGAACCTTCTTCAGACTTCAGAGTTTCAATTATTAAAACAAACAAAAAATCAAATATTTCTTCTGTAGGTATAATATTAGTTTATAATTAACACTTACGCCCAGCATCTTGCTCAATACCAGGTTTCAAATCCTTCCTATCTATATACGGTTCTTTACTCTCTTTTCGAGCAACATCTGGTGGGTAAGTCTTGTATATATTGGGCAACGGTTCCCGAGTTAGACGTACTGCATATTGCTTTTGCAAGTCCTTCTCTTTTAGATAGATCTCCTTGCATTCTGATTTGAAATTTTCTATCTGTAAATCGATGCAATTAACTAGGTATGTAGGTCAACTTAATGATCTAAGCTCACAGCACAGCACAGAAGGTGGCCTTATCGTTCGAATAAACTTCACGTTATCATGTAAAATAAGCGCAAAATACATTCCAATTCATTCTTTCACTCCATTCAAAAACGTACGTCTTATCTATATTGATCAAATTGCACAAAAACTACCAAAATTCCACTCGATTAAATGTGAAACCCTAATATACTTAGGTACCTACTGAGAGAGCACAGCAATATTAAAATTATTAAACTCAAATCAAATTATCTATCTATCCATATTTTATAAACATCTATCGATGCATATTTTTCTAAATAAGTAATAAATAATATCAATAAAGTAGGTACCCATTCTTTCCCTTGTAAAGTTTCGTCAATCTCGTGGTAACAGCTGACGAGCGTCGCACCGGCCGCGCCACGAAACACGTCCCGCAGGACCGGCCTCACGTCCGCGTATATTGTCTCTCTAGTGAAGAATTTTGAATTAAATTAATAACACTGAAATCACTTTTAAAAAAGAAAGCCCGTGCGAAAACTAAATTAAAGATGCATGATTCTGATGTTAACAGGGAAAAGTATCAGAGTATTCGAAATCGCTGCAATACATTATGTAGGGATGCACAACGACGTCACATTTCTACATCGGTCGAAAACGGCGACCCAAGCAAAACGTGGAAATTTCTCAAATCCCTCGGTATTGGAAAGGCTGCGCAAAATTCCATTCCAGACACAGTTACTATCGATGAACTAAATTCTCACTTTTCTAATCCTCTCTTGGATTTTAACACAAATTCTAAAGCTCGCACCTTAAGTTTTCTAAATTCTTTATCTTCTTCTGGCTATCCTCCGTTTATTCTAAGTCAATTTTCCGAGTGTGGTGTTAAGAAGAGCATATTGTCTATAACTTCGAAGGCTGTTGGTAGTGATTGCATTGGTCGGAGCATGATTATTCCTATTTTATCCATCGTTAATCCTGTCATCACACACATCCTAAACTTTTCTATTTCCTCGAGTACATTTCCTGTTATTTGGAAAGATGCTCATATCTTACCTCTTCCTAAAACCTTGAATCCTGTCTCTGCTTCTGACTTCCGCCCCATTGCTATTCTTCCTTTCCTGTCGAAAGTGTTAGAACGGCTGGTGCAGGAGCAGTTAAGTCGCTTCCTTAATTCCCATAATCTCCTTAACCCCTATCAATCTGGATTCCGCCCAGGTCATAGCACGACCACTGCACTTATTAAAATCACTGATGACATACGCCTGGGTTTTGACAATAAGCAGTTAACAATCCTTTCATTGCTTGACTTTAGCAATGCTTTTAACACCGTCGACCATGAGGTATTGTTGGCCATGCTACGCTCTATTAACATATCTCCAACGGCTATTGACTGGTTTCAAAGTTACTTGCAGGGACGTCGGCAGCGTGTTCTGGTGGAGAACCTAACCTCTTCCTGGAGCAATGTTCATGCCGGGGTTCCGCAAGGTGGCGTGTTGTCTCCTCTCTTATTCTCAATCTTTATTAACTCTATCTCCAATAACATTACTTCTCCTTATCATATGTACGCAGACGATTTCCAACTATATTCGCACGTGGCCCTGCCTGAACTTTCTGAAGCGATTTTTCGTACTAACACTGAACTCGCAGCCATCGTCAATTGGAGCAAGGAACATGGTTTAAAGGTAAACCCCTCAAAAACTAAAGTCATTATAATTGGTAGCAAGCCGCTTATGAGCAAAGTTAATTGGGATTGTTTGCCGGATGTAGTGGTCGATGGTACTCGCATCCCCATCTGCAAATCCGTTAAAAGTCTTGGATTGCACCTCGACCAGCACTTATCCTGGACAGAACACATCAAGCAAATTCGGAAAAAAGTGTTTGCTACTGCATCCTATTTGCGCCGTTTGCGAAACTTTCTGCCGATTTCCACCAAAATTGCGTTAGCCCAATCCCTTCTACTTCCTTTCCTTGACTATGCCGATTCCTCATTTCCCGATCTTTTTGAGTATCAGCTAGACATCCTTGAGAGGGTGCAAAATTTCTGCATCAGATTTATTTTTGGCTTACGTAAATTTGATCATGTCACCGAATTTCGCAAAAAACTTAATTGGCTTCCCATCCGTCTTCGCCGGGATGCCCACATACTTAACCTTCTGTACTGTGTTCTGTTTGATCCTAAAACGCCAGGGTATCTTAAAACTCAATTTAATTACCTTAGTTCAAATAACTCACTCTCTCTTCGCTCTTCTAATCTTCTGCTTCTTTCTACACCGGTTCGCCGCACTAATTTCTATGGATCTTCATTTACTGCTCGCTCTATTCAACTTTGGAACGCTCTGCCTGAATCCATTAGGCGGGCGCAAAATGTCAAAAGTTTTAAAGCTCTTGTCAAAAATCATTTCCTGTCTTTATAATGTGTTGCTTATATTTATTTTATATTATATAATAGTTTGTCTGTTTTTTTTTTCCGTACTGTATTTTTGTAGTGTATTTAGTAGGTTATGTACTATTATGTGTATGTATATTTATAGAATATGTAAGTATATATTATATTTATATAAATATATATTATATATGTATATTATTGTATATATATCATTTTTATTATTTATATTGTATGTAATGCTTAATTTATTTATAGAATTGGCGCCAAGTCGCGTTCTAGCATACATTCCTTACCAATCAGGGTTGCCTGGAAGAGATTGCTTTTGAGCAATAAGGCCGCCCTTTAGTACGTATTTGCCGTGTGTTTTCATTGTATTTAATTTTAGTTTAGCTTATTTATGTTGGTATATTATGTACAATAAAGAATAAAATAAATAAATAAAATAAATAAACATTTTTAATGCACAATTAAATATTGTTGGATTTATGTTAAAAAATACCTTAATGAGTCGAGCTACGAGCTAAAAATACCTAATAATAGTCGAAAATTATCACGTATAGTATATTCGAATGGATACATAAGGGTACCTGTACTGTGGGTACCTAACTATTGTAATTTGTAATTTTGAACACGTTGGTACCTACCAAGTATACCTAGCACAGAAATAACTAATAAGATACCTACCTTTATTGAAATCGTGTTGATTTTGCGTATAGGTAGCCTAGGATTTTATGATGGCAGTAACGTTTGTAACCAATTTTTTATTTACATGCCTAGGTAGGTACCCTAGTTTGGTTCTAATTATATTCCTTATTGTTTTACTATTGGTGTATTCCGCAATACCTAACTATTGTATATAATTACTACTTATTTACAATCTACCTAACTACTTACATTCAAAATTTTATTTAAATTTTACTTCGCATTACTCGTAAACTTTAAATGCAAATTATGCAAAAAAATATTTTGCGAGAAGTTAACTATTACAATTTATATTTTATAACTATCACTAAAAAATTAAATCCTTACAATATTTTCAGCAGCCAGAAACTTATTTGGCGGTTTGTAACTTTCTTCTACTATAGTTAAAAATAAACTTACCCTTTAGTTGGTAATAGTGGCAAATTGTCACCCATTTTATTTTTAAAATGATAATATATTTTTTACGAATACAAAACAAGATTTATTGTAATTAATTTAATAAAATAAAATAAAATTTGACTAAAAATATTTTCCAATTTTATCCTCGATATTTTGACAGTTAATTGAAACAACTGCACAGATTAAAAATTAGCACGAAATTTCGCAGTACAGATTATCATAAAAATATTAATAACGAAAATTGCATGGTAATATTATTTTATTAATGTTTTATTATAATTACATTGTATGTTATAATTAATTAAACGCCATCTAAGAATATGTATTTAAACTAAGAGATAGATTAAATTATAATTAAATTGAATTCAGCGCCATCTCTGATTTTTTGTGTTAACTAATATGCTGTATGCTTCTAACTGTTATATACATTTGTGTATAGAGGGCGTTGAATTCAATTCAATAATATTTTTATGGTAAACTAACGGTCCGCCCCGGCTTCGCCCGTGGTACATATTTCGTAATAAAAAGTAGCCTATGTCATTTCTCGGACATCAAAATATCTCTATACCAAATTTCATGCAAATTGGTTCAGTAGTTAAGGCGTGATTGAATAACAGACAGACAGACAGAGTTACTTTCGCATTTATAATATTAGAGTCTGTGATATTAGTATGGATATAATAAAATTATTAAAATAATATTATTTAGGTATGTACCTACTGAAGTATAATTAATATTTATAAGTATATTTCATTATAATATTAATTCAATCAATTAATATTATAAATTTTCTTTCTTCATTTTCGATTTACCATTAATTTTCAGAATATGCTGTGAACAAAATTCAAAATTTTAATTCAAATTATTCTCCACATGATTCTCCAGTTTAATTTAATAAACACTTACTAGGACAGCATTAAACCTTTGTAAGTACGTCTACATTTTAAAATATTCATAAAATTGCCTTCACTCGCGTTTCAAACAAATACACTAACAAAACGAAAAACCAAAACAAATCTGTATAAATCCCTTCTACCAGCAGAAGTCAAATTAAAAATTCATGAGCCATACGAAACAATAGCGCAAAATTGCTGAATAAAGCCTTGTTAAAATGCAGTTGACTTTTGCCATTTGAATTTAGAATCTTCTATATAGTACTTACTTTCAATGCAATTCTGTGCTCCGTAGTTTTAATTACATTTACATTTTCCCGCTAAAAGGATATGAAGATCTTGTAGTTTGCAGTTTTGTATCTTCAATTATTGCTTTAAGTTTTGCTTAATTTTTAAGTAGGTATACCTACCTACGAAAGTTTGACGGGAGAATGTGTTTAAAAATAAATGCTTTCTGATAACTTGTCTATCTGTAATTGTTGTACCTATATGTTACGGTAGTGAATAAAACGATTAAATCATTGGATTAAATAATATTTATTTACGCCTATACAATAATAAGACAACATTGTGTGTCTTATTATGCCTTTAGAAGAATTAATTTAAATCGAACAATTGATTCATATATCTAGTTACTGTTTTGTTTTTCACGATTTTACTCCCAAGTTAGGTACTCTTAGTACCTAGATGATTTCTCGAAGATACTTATACTTAGTACCTAATTAACAAAACAAACTGTATGTATTATTTTCATCAAATAGCAAGTAGATAACTAATGACAATCAATGGACGATCATCGCTTGGCGGGTCAATTCCAAGATGGAAGCAATTACCTCCCTAATAGGATCATCAGCACTAATGCTATGCTGTTGGAAACAGAAAAACAGTGTGACATTATCTTAGTAATATTATTAATGCGAAAGTTTGTAAGAAACTATGTATCTATGTAATTATATATTACCTATACATTATATAGGTACCTATGCTAGTCTTTTATTCGGGTGATGATTGTTCCTTTAACTCCTCGAGGAGCATAGGGCCTCAGTAAACTTTTTCTAGTCACGTCAATTTTGGGCTTTTGCTTTGGCTCCTTGCCACGACAGGCCGGTTTTATTTAGTTCGGCAACCACGGATCTCTTCCACGATGCAGGGGGACGCCCTTTTCTTCTACGACCATCCGGGGGCGTCCAGTCTAAAGCTTCTCTCTTTTATTCGGATACCACACGGGAATTTGCGTTCAAGTTCAGTTTTAAAGAACACTATAGAGTTTCTTGCCGGCTATTCTGTGTAGAAGCTCTGTTAGAAACTGATGATAATATTATTTAGGTACCTAACTTATATCGGTCTACTTATTAATATAATTAAAAAAACACTGTAGAATACTATCTACATATTTGAGTTTGGGTTTTACATAATTCTAGATTGTTTGCATTTTACCTACACCTAACACCATTTAAATCGATTCAGGATTATTAGGTATTTGAGTGATTGAAAAATAAATTCCTATCCTTAAAAAATAAATTAAAAATTCATTTAAATACGAAAAACTCCAACATAATAATTATCCCCACCAGAGCCATATTAACAGGATACGCTTAATAAAATTGATTGAAAGGAAAAAGTTATTTAATTTTCTCTCATCGCTATGCCTGCCCCGTCATTCCATAATTACTGACTTTTTTCTGCAAAGCTAAGGACCAAAGTGTCCCTCATGAATATTTATATGGAAAACTATTTTCCCGACGAAGTGGGAATTTTTAATTAAACCCAAGACCATCCTTTTTAAAAAGTTTAAAGCTAAAATCACATTTAGATGTTTACTTCGCTTTTCATTCAGAATGTTTATTTTTTATGATATTTTTTTAATATTTAATGAACGTGCTTTGCATTAATTTTTATGTTAAATGTCTGTTAATTAAATGGCACAGTTTATTTGACTATCACTACGATGTGAATGTAACCATGCAGATAACTATGTCGGGCTTAGGGAAAATAGTATTTAAATTGTTTTTCGTATATATTTAGTTTTTAAAAAATATTTAATAAAGTTTCTACAAATGTAAACAAAAAATTGACACTACAGTATTATATAACCAATGTAAATCTATTTTTTTTTATCAAATTTAAATATGGGCACCGGAAAGCTTTATGCGGTAAGCGGTCGGAAAGTCGTATATGAAAACAACCAAAGCATCCATTTCATATCAACGATGTGGGCATTTTAATCGGTTTATTCTGACCTTTTAAAATATTGTAAAATCTCTTTTCAAGACTATGTACCAGAAAGCTTATAAATTTAAAATATATATCTCTATATAGTGTGGTATTTAGAGACGGGCTACTAAGGGCAGGTATCTTTACTGTTAAGGTAAAGGCTCCTAATACGGCGGTAGTCAAAATCGCTTCCTAATACGGTGGTATTTCTTTTTTCGAGTTTTATTCCTGTTTTATAAATTTTAAGTACACCAAAACGTAAGCTATTTATTCCAAATATATTACTCCATGACTTAACTAACGTTTGCAAGTATAGCACATAGACAACACAACAAGATCAATCAATCTGTGTAACGGCATCGACATGAGAGGTGTTTCCATACAAACGCGAAACAACAAAAGTAAGTACACTAATATTTATAAACTAAGTTTTTCGTATTAAAAAGCCGTTCAAGTTTGTATATGTATTGTTTATTGCATTTTCCTACTATTACACTCACTATTTAAATAGCTTGTTTCATATTTGTAAGTCATTTTCTACCCAAAAAATAAGAAATAAAATACCGCCGTAATACGATACAAATTTTATAGATTAATCCTAATACGGTGGCATAACTCCGAAATAGGAAAAATACTGGGCATGTTTAATTGTTTATAACTTTAATTTTATTTACTTATTGAATTAATTCCAAGATTAGTTGGAATAATTATTAATCTGATAAATTAGAAACCATATTCTGCGGTATGTTTTCTTAATTAGAAATCCAGTTAAATATGAAAATGGTTGAGTACAAAATGTTTGTTTCTTAGAAGGGGTAAAAATAGGAAGGTGTATTTTAATGTATCACCAATCATTTATTTTATATAACTGTTGATTTGAGTTTTACACATCTGAGCCAAAAAACTGTTATCATTTGATTAAGCATTTACATTCTCTTGTTTATCGAATTTTTGATGGGTCAGAATTAGGATTATTAAAAACACGAGTAGTTTTCCTATTACGGTGGTAGATATTTCCAGGTAACTCTGTATTAGGTTATATATGATCTCCTATTACGGCCCTATTTCATAGAACTTAAAATTACCAGATTTAGGGTTGCGTAAATAAATAAGAAGTTTTGTGTCTTTTTTTGTGGATTCTTATTTGATATGCGTGTTTTTTTTTTCCGATAAAACTAAAAGCATAAATGAAACACATTAAAAGTGAATCAACGTAATCAAACCAATGGTTAATGAATAAAAAACTTACAATTTACTTTACTAACACATTCCTATTATTTAACAAATATTATTTGTACGGAACTTCAATGTATATAATATCTGACCCTCCGTATTAGGAGCCGCCTACCGCAGTATTAGGCTCTGACCAAAATCATACCTCCGTATTAGGGAAAATCGACATGACTATTTAAATATTTTTTTAAAATAAGAAATATCATGAAAATAAACATAGACTCAACAGCAATACAAAATTTAAGTTCCACTTTTAACGATAAAGGGGTTTGGCACCTTTAGAAAGACTTACAAATGCTTATTTTTGATACTTACTTTCAAATGTTGCGAAATACCTCCGTATTAGGTGCTTTTACCTTATACCTTAACGAAAACGCTCCTAGCAGGCCATCCATATCTTTTTCAGATATTGTGAACTGCATTCACAAATTTTGGAAAAAAAAATACAGGCAGCCAATAATTGTCAACCTGTATATAACATAACTCCTATAAAAAGCATTGTTAAAGTAATTAAATGCTAAGGTTAAATGGTACAATGTAGGTACACAATTCGGTTTTTTCTGGTGAATAAATGATTATGATTATTATGATTTCCGTCACTTTAAATTTCAAGGTATTTACACATAACCCAATAGTCCTTTATTCCTACATATAATAGCCAAAATTTCCGCGTTTAGAGGCCATAAATTGTCACCAGAAGTCCGTTAAGATGTCTCTATGACACATACAAGGAACAGAACTGCTTCGTGTCGAGTCAGCATGTCAAACGGAGATTTATGTGATAACCTAATGCAAGGGAGATGGTGGTACATCGAGATCAAGAGTTTAGTGATTTGAAAGGATATTTATTATTTACTAGCTGTGCCCCGCGGTTTTGCCCGCATTGCTCCGATCCCGTTGGTCTTAGTGTGATGATATATTATAGCCTATAGCCTTCCTCGATAAATGGGCTTTATACCGAAAGAATTTTTCAAATCGGACCAATAGTTCAAACAAGCAAACAAACTCTTCAGCTTTATAATATTAGTATAGATGTACGAAGTATTTTGTTGTGTTTAAATTAGACAAAAATCTTTGTACACATATAAACAAGAAAAATATGCAAGTACTGTTAATTTAAAGGAAATAGAAGATGAAAAATAACTAACAGTGAAATAAAGAGGGAGTAACTTGTACTCATCAGTAGCACCTATAATAGGTAATGAATAATAAATAAATTTAACAAGAAAAGTTTTTTAACTTCAATAGTCACCTAATCAATAGTTTTATAAGACTTTTTTATCAGTCAAATAGGCTGGTATCTAACTTAAGGCTAGCTAATGTGAAATGCAAAAACTTAAGTACCTAATAGTTATGTACTATATTTCAGAATCATCATTATCAGCCTATCTCTATTATACCTATATACTAATAGTGTACATATTATTTGAAATGTAGAATTAACAGTTACAAAGTAATTTAATATTATTATCTCCCAGTGTACACCAAACTTATCTACATTTACGCTAGTAAGTTGTCACGACGCGGACGTACCTAATTCAATTAGCCCTAGCGACGAATTCAATTTCTCTCATCGTATGAAAATATTACAGAGATATTTTAGAAAATTAGATTTGTAAGGTACGAGCATCATAATTTTATCTAATTCCTAAAAGTACCATATTTTGTATTTTTTTCAGACATGACCTCGAAATGTAACCATAATATTATTTTAAAAGTAGAAATTGATTTACTGAAAAGTGAAAGATGAATCGTGTAATGTACGTCTAAGATAAAGTAAATGTATGGTATGCAACACTGAAAAAAATTGACAATATTATAATGAAAATGGAGCGACAATCTCCTAGTAGGTATATTATAGTTTTAAAAGATTTATAGAACTCACACAATTTTATATCTACCCATTCTATTTTAACACGTCAGTCAAAAACACACCTCTACGAAAATTCAAAATGTATTCTCAAGAACTGCATTAAAATTCATTCATCTTTTCCCTAGATGTGACAGCAGGTTTCCAGTTATTCGGTAATAAATACAACCTTACAGTATTCCTCATACATTACACTTTCCGACTTTTCCGACAGAAGAAAATTAATATGTCCCCTTTACTGACTTTCCATGTTTGGATAAAGTTCGACACAATTCATGAAAATATTTCTTAAAATCATGAATATTCTATACAATAATTTATATGTTTACTAGATTTCCGCCCGCGGCTTCGCCCGCGTTTAAAGAAAAAACTCAAATAGGTAGTTCCCGTTCCGGGATAAAACCAAATCTATTTGTTAATCCAAGTTACCCTCTATTTGCGTGAAAGAGTAACAAACACACACACATCCTCACAAACTTTCGTATTGATATTAATAAGTAGGATAGGATTTTTACAAAGAATTAAACTACGAAAGAATGGTAACTTAATTCTGGTGGAAACACACATTATATATTTTGTAATTGGAATAGATTTTCGAGAACCGCACTCAAATTTAAAACGGTTCAGTTGGGTTCAGTCGATTTTGATACACAAATCAATAAACCCTATGATATTAATTATTGTAATACGTATCGTTATATAAAGATAATAATATTATCATCACATTTATTATTATTCAGAAAAAGCCTTAGAGGAAAAAGCCGTCCTGTAGGTACCATAAATTTAAAGTTTATTTTTCGTTACAGTATTTCATCTGTATCCGACCATAATACTTTGCCGTTACATAAATCACCAGGATCTTCCCAGAGTATAAAACTGTTGCTATTTTCCGTCACTAGTTTTCAAAACCGATTTATCAACACGGCACAGCTAAATTTATTACAACTTTCGCAATCAAAAATTCATTTAAATCGAATTAGTGCATTTCTCTTACGAAATTTAATTTTGTTGGCATTTTAAGTCTATTTTCCAAGTGCAATAAACATTGTTTTGCTATAATGAGATTTTAATTTTCTTTTATTGTGTTCCCTTGGTGTTCCCAAATAATGTAAGTAGCCTGAATGAATAGTTTTCAATATGACAAATTTTGTTAAGGATGATCATAATAATTGCATAAGACGTTCAATTACATCTTTATCATTTAAACTAGCTGCTCCGCGCGGTTTCACCCCCGTGGCTCCACTCCTGTTGGTCGTAGCGCAGCGCGCGTGATGATTAGTAGTTAATAAAAGTAAAATAAAAGTCGTGAAATTAGCCCTATAACAAAATACCAGTTCACGATATTAGTACAACTCAATGCTAAAACTAAAGATTGTAGACTGTAGAGGGAATAAAGAAAAATACAGATTTATTTTTTAAAATTTATTTGACTAATAATATACACAAATTAATACTTTTAATTATTGTCTTAGACTTAACGTATACATTAAATTGTTATTTTAAATAAATTATTTAACAAAGGAATAAATTAAATGTCTTGTAAGCGAATAAATAACTTATAGTATTTATTGCACAAACATCACAGTCTATTATTTATAGATAATATATTGTATCTTCGTCTTATAGAAAATAAAAAAATGTGTGCGTGTACTAGTGTATACACGTAGTGAAATTTCTTTATGACCTCATTTTTCAAAAATAATTTACTATAATATGCAACTTTACAGAAATACGAAATCACGCGTGGTAGGGATAAGAAGAAGATGGCGCGTAACGGAAAAATGTCACACGTAACGAAAAAATGTTACACTAAATTTTTATCCAACCCCGATATAAAGAAGTTTCACTTCAAAACATGGCAACTTATTAAAAATTTCGTATACATATTTTCTTTTTGTTTGTTCGTTTCTTTCGAATATTATTATGAACAATACAAATATGTATATTCAAAATTATCGATCCAACATAGCTTTTGTTTGATAGTTGATAGTAAATTTAAACGCATAAGCATAATATTATAGAAAACTGGGTTCATAACTAAACTGCTCTTTGTGTCCATTAGTAATTAAAATAAAATTGTTTGAAATACAAAATATATTATTTACACGATTAGGATTTTCGCTATTTCGATGACTCGTTTCGGAATATTTCTTTTTATCTAATAGTAACAGTATACATAATATTATGTACAAATAATCTAATAATAAGTTGTTCCTTTGTACATAAACATAATTGACTAGTTTTGAGCGGTTGTATGGAATCCTCTAAATCAGAATTTATGTTCCCCGCTAGCCTCTTTGTCACTCGATTTCGGTTTTTCTTCCTTTTCTTTGTGTTTCACGCCATCCTCTGTAAGAAAAAAATGATTAGCTATAATAATGTAGGTAACGCTTATAAGTCCTTCACGTAATAGTCCAAATTTAGCCAGACAAAAGGTTTTAAACATCGACACATAAGTAGAATATTTTTAGCATACGTAGCTAACATGCTAAAAATATTCTATCGCTTCAGGTTCGATTTTTAATGCCTTTTCTATACGCAAAGGGGAAGTAACAAATTGTACCAGTCAATTTTAAGGTTACATTCCGTTTGAATTTTAAATTTGTAATTATTTTCTATTGGCTAAACGCTACAATATTAGAAAACTTACCAATACTAGCTGTAGGTTTCGGTTCGTTCCAGGGTTGAACAGTTCCAGAGTAGAATAGAAGGAAGAAGAGGTTGCTCAAGAAGTAGCAAGCAATCGAGATGAAGAAGACCTTGCGCCATTCTGAAGCACTTGTCTGTAGGAGAAATAAATCAATGTACAATTATAGTAGATATTGCTTTGTTTTGAACCTTTCAACGTTTTGACGATGTATTTCCAGTTATAGATACAATTTTTTTTAAGCTATTGCATAGCTTCTATCGAGGGCCTTGAGCGCGGGGACCGAATCGAGAAATTCCGTAACGAAAAAAACCTCACGCTCCCCACTCCGACGGGCGGAGGTGTGGCTTGAAGGCATAGCATGCAATAGCTTTACCGCGGCAGTCCCCGAGTGCCACACGTCGTTTTTTTGTATAAGGTAATTTTTTTAGTCTTCTAAACTAAAAAAAAATTTTTAGTCTGTCTGCGTTGAAATTTGATCTGGATTTATTTGTCAATAATTTACTTTAAATGTAGGTAGTGTTAAGTGTTACACTATAATTTCATTAAAGATCTATGCATGAATCTTTTCATATTCTAGTAAGATACAATCTTTTATGATTTATATATAGAAATAATAATAGAGCTATAGTTTAATACACTTACTTCATCTCGAACAACGAGGGTCACGCTCAAGGGAGCCATGATGGAGAAAATGTTTCCAAAGCCGTTGGTGATGCCCATCAAAGTACTGGCGAAGTTTGGAGACAGGTCGATGTGGGAAATCTGTAAAAGGAAAGTAGGATTAAACATTTATCTATAAAACGTAAAAAGTAACCCATTTTTTGATGAAAAACCATTTTACACTAATTACTGTCTTGTATTGATAAGTATTAGGTACCGACTATAGCTTTACGCGATGATATTTTGACGTGATCATGAACATAGTTTAGAATAACAGATAGGATTTTAAACCAATTTGATTCAAGCTCAAATTATTTCCCAATTAGTCTGTAAAAATAAGCGTAACTTACTTACTTCGCGTTACTTTTAAATAATTTAGTAAACAGCAAAATGAAACTTAAACTTTTTACCCTGCACAAAGCCACACCTTGTCATAAACACATTAAAAAAAAATATAGAACATCGTAATACGGTATGGTATACTTTCAGCTATGGTATACAGCCTATGGTGGAATTTGTAGTACTCACCAAGAATCCCACATAGTGAGCGCCATTCAAGCCAACAGTGACGGTCAACATAGCAACTGCGAGTGGCACATGACCTGCTGGGATATACGAGAGACCTAGAAGAGCTGCTGCTGGTCCCCAGAAGGCTGGAAAATTTATATAAGTATAAACAAATTATGTAGAATACGTATTAATAGGTGTGAATCTTGTAGGAGCTCACGCAAATAAAATTAAATCAATGTAAAAGGAAGAAGGTTGCCTGGCAGAGATGGCTTTTAGTATGTTTTAAAATAAAGAGTAAATAAATAAATAAAAACAATGAGTAATTTAACATAACATTAACAACACACAAACATAACATTATAATAGGAGACTGTCAAATTTTAATAATTATATAAAATATTTAAAAAGTACTCACAAATAGTATTAAAGATCTTTCTGGTAGCACCGTGGCTTAAAATATTTCTGTTTATCAAGAAATCAGCTGTCCAACTGAACACAAAACTGAGGATGTACATAGCAGCGTATGGTAATGCTGAGTAGATTCCATTCTGAAAGAAACAACAATTAATTATTAAGCTATTGCATAGCTTCTATCGCGGGCTAAGATCGCGGGCCTCGAGCGCGGAGACTGAATCGAGAAATTCCGTAACGAAAAACCTCACGCTCCCCACTCCGAGGCAGAGGTGTGGCATGAAGGCATAGCAATAGCTTTACCGCGGCAGTCCTCGAGTGCCACACATCTTTTTATTGTATACCTACTCGTAGATAATAAATTATGTAGTTTAAAATTTTAAAAAGAGTGTGTGCCGAACACGTGTCAGAAGTGAAAATTCTGTGGCATCGGTCAGTAGCATGAATCAAATGCATACAAATTACAAAGATTTAAACTCACATCTTTAATAGCAACACCGAGAACTTTGTCCATGTAGGAAGGCATTTCGGTAAGAAGAGTCCAGAAGCCCAAACTTTGGCCGCAGTGAGCGAGGAGAATTGCCCAGAATGGTAGAGATGTCCAAATTTTCTTCCATGGTGTAGGCATATTCTGCAAAAAAAGCGAAATTACTTTTTAGTCCGAAATAATTTATTAAACAACAGAATAAATTTTTAAAGTCTGTAGCCTATGTAATTATAAGACGGTTAAGTGTCCAAAGTAAAATTTAAGCTTATTTGTTTATCATGGAATTTATGAAAATTAAAGTTAATTTGCCAATAGATTGACTTTAAATGAACATAACTATATACAAAAGCAGGTAAGTAGGTATATTGATTTTAATTGATACAGATGATTCTCCATTAGCCAATTTATAAATATCCAAACCAGAAACCAAACACCCTTCAAATGAACCAAGAAATTCTGATTACATTGAAAAGAGCCACATGATACAAAACCATAATATCTTAAATACCTTTGACTGATTAATATCAGTAGCTCCTGCGCTGAGTTCAATGAACTTCTTTTCTTCCTTCGATATCCACCTGCAGGTACCAGGGGTGGAAGCTCCGAAGATGAACCAGATGACAGCAAATACGAGGCAGGTGATACCAGCAACGTAGAAGACAGATGGCCAGCCCCATTTGCTCTCGGACAGCCAACCGGCCACCACCATTTCGATGATTGTACCGAGTTGAGAGCCTGAAAAAAAGAAATATAGGATGAATCTATCTATTTACGAAAATTATTTAAAAGAAATATAGGATGAATCTATCTATTTACGAAAATAGTAATTCATATTAATAAAAAAAAGTTTATAATATTGAAGCATTTCCTCGATCACAGGTTGTCTGGTAGAAATCACTAGTTAGTGATAAGACCGCCTAATACACAATATTCCTAATAGCTGTTATTCTTTTTGTATTGTATTATTTGGTGTACAATAAAGAGTTAATTATTATTATTATTAAGCCAGTTTCAACTTTCACCACTAATTATTATGATTCAAGGACGATTCAATCGACTCTTGGTTTGTTTGATTTGCGTTCAAAAACTGAATAGAAGAAACTACTATATACTACTACTAGTCCTATCCGAGTAAAGCCGGGATGAGTATCTACTATCTAGTATTGTATAACATATTATTTGTTATGTTTCACTAGTTAGAATAGCGAACGAAGAACTATCCCAACAAGTTTCGTATGTTGCCTAATTTTCTTGCTGGCAGAAGTTTAAAGTGAAGCAGATGCTATGTTGTTGTTAAAATATTATGTAGTATGACTAATGACTATAGTAAAAATGTTCTTCTGTTCGCGTTAACTTTATTACTGTATGCGCTTCTTATAACTTTTCTGTAACTCTGTGTCTAAATGGGATCCTCATTATACTTCTTTTTACGATTATTACATACAACAACTTTACAATCTCCCAAGAGAATAAGCAATATTGGGTTAAGAATTGAAATTGCATTTTTTTATACTGGTTTATTGGTGGTGTATTTTAATCTAAGTTTCTCCACGCTAGCTAACTCAATTTTGAAAACAAATAGTCGCGGTTTCGATACGTTTTGCATGTTGCTTGTAATTTCCCACAAGACTTGAGATGGAAAAATCTGGAAACAATTTCGTTGAACGAATATTGTTAGTTTTTATTTGTTATCCTAACTGAACATTATTGAAAAGTACTTCTTGTTTATATGTATCATATTATTCTCAATTGATTGTATTGTTCCAAGGTACGAAACCGTTATCATTTTACAAATTATGGCTTTGAAATGAACTCGACTATTATTATATTATACTTATGATTTATTCAATGTTATCATGTCATGGTATATAGAATGAAAATTAAATTTGCCATGCCATGAAGCCTGAGTGTGGTTGAGTGATTGCAGTAAAAGACCTAAAACTCTCATTTTTCGACGCTGGAAATACTGCTTTAAGACATTAGAGGTATGTTAAGATCCCTGACAGCAAGCGTACGTGGAAATTGTCTGAAGTTCTATAATAATAATATATTATAAGGGATTATGTAAGGGATATATTATTATTTATATTATATTATGTATGTAGGTACTAGCGAAGTAGCTTATCCCTTGGAAGAAATTCTAACAGCAATATTTTTCTTCATAATATAGTTAGATACGTACCAGAATATACAATAGTTCCCATCCGGCTTCTCTCTGACAACGGTGACCATTGACCAATAAGCCCATGAATGCTTGGATACAGCATACCCTGAGATAGACCCATGAGGATCCTGCACGCACATACCGCTATCCAGTCTCCCTGAAAACAGAAAACAAGTATTAAAAGATTCTTTGTTATTTATACTATAAAAAGTAGGTATTTAAATCCTTCATTTACTTGAAAATCGAATGTTCAACTATGCTTCTAATACAGACTATAAAGTTATTCGACTTGTTCTTAGTCAACCATAACGTAAACAATATTTATTGTTAACAACAGATTTTAATAAACATCGCCAAATAAACATCAACATTATAATAAATTATAACCACTAAAGTAAACTATATAATATTAATGGTATCTAGATAATTTATGGAATATCGAAATTACCTATTTTATTAAATTATTTTGGTGAATATTGCTACAGTGCAATTAGCTGTTGCACAAAATTAATGTAGCCAGAATCTGATAAAATATTGTCATTAAAAATCACTTGCAAAATTACCTTAGTAGCCAACAAAGGTGTAAACAGATTGACAACGCCCGTGATCAGCATGGAAACCAGCACCAGCATCTTCCCGCCAAATCTTCCAGCAATCAGACCAGCTGGGATCTGCAGTACCACGTATCCCCAGAAGAAGGAGGATAGGATCGTGTCCCGGATGCCTTGCTCCCATGCGAACACCTGGAAAAAAAATCCATGATTAAAGCCATAGTATAGTTCTAGATTTACGCCCATGGCTTCGCCCGCGTTTTCAAAGAAAAACCGGGATAAAAATTAGCCTATGTCTATTCTGGGTCTTATGGACCCTATGATCTAATTGCTATGTCTAAATTTCATTGTAATCGGTTCAGTATTATTTGCGTGAAAGAATAACAAACATCCATCTTCACAAACTTTCTCATTTATAATAAGTAGGATTATTTGCGCCAGTAGATACTTATTTTGTCTTGTTAGAGTAGTACCTTACTTATATTAATTTATATTCAAAAATAAAAGGAGTTTGTTTGATTGTTTGTTTCTGGATGAAAATCGGTCCTGTCATACATAATTTAAAAGTAATTTTATATATTGTATATTAATTACAAATTAATTCCATTAAAAATACATTAGTAATATTAATCATTTTATTTACGTATATTTTTATTGTTAATTGTTTAAACAGCTTGTATTTCGCATATTTTATCAGAAATATGTTTAAGAATGACATAGACTATGTTTTTATTTAAAAATTCATCGAATAGGTTATTATTTTTGCTGCTTTCCATGTATATATTTTAATCGGGATCAATCCAAGTCAATAATAATTTATTTGGGAACTTAAGTTACACAAATTACGTAATGTTACATAAAGTTATAAATAAAGTGCATTGAAATACATAATCTAATTATATATTTATTGGACTGTTTCCATCCGCATCTTATCATTAAGGACAAATTGCGGGGTAATAATTAGAAAATTATTGACTACTAATAGAGCCTCATATACAATGAAAAAGGTATTTTATCACTTTACATTCTCATCATTACGTGTGACAGCCAGTGACGCATTTTGAGGCAGACAATGGGCCTTATTATGTCATATTATCCATTCTAGCGACAGTTCCTGTTAAGGGAATTTCAAATGGATAAACCTATTTTCAGTTGGGAAAATTTATTTCCGTTTTAAAGGATGTAATACAAGCAACTAATAGTACTTTATACTTAATATTAAAAACTTTAAACTCTTCAGATTTATAATATATGAGAATCATATTAACCTTTAGATATTGTATGGAAATGTTATAACAACATTAAAACCAAAATAGTTCCAAAACTTTCTAATTAATTCTGTATTTTGCTTTACGTTCTATTTTCATCAAATCTTAAGTAATTTCATAGTAGGTAACAAACTTCCCGTATAAATTTAGATACTGCGTAAGTGCGTAGGCTTTATCTAACTAATTACTCAGTAACTTTTTAAATAGAATTGACAAGAATTACGGATTTATTCCTAATCAAAATTAGTATAATTTTACGAAGCATAAAAGTCCCCAGAAATTCTAGTTTAGTTTTATCATACTTAATTCTTTAGTTTTTCGATAAAAACACAACAAAATATAAATCGTACACACGTGATGGCTCATGCCGTGATGAGGAGTAATCCTTTATATTAACATAATAATATAACGTAGAAACCATACACTAGAAAAACACAATATTTATCTACCAAAGAGAATTTAACCCTTCATCTTTTTAAAAATGTACTGGACCACATATTTTGGGATTCTGCACTCAAGGATCAATGGTCCTTCACTCGAATTCTGTTTGTAGTTCACTTTTGAGTTTCAGTGAAATTTAAAGTGCCACTTTAAAATAACGAAAAAGAAAGAATTATAAAACATTGTTAAACATTACTATTGTTTTTTTATACAAGTAAAGGTTACATTTTATGAATCGTACGTTTTAATTACGTATTTTTTACATTACAAATCATTTGGAAAATATATTTTAACCCTTATTCAAACGCGAGCCTGTGGAGGAGGAGTTAACAAAAAAGTAAGGTACGTTCCTGGGTAATTTTGGGTCGTAGATTTCAAAAATTCACACAAAAGAGGGGTTAGTGGGGGGGAAGTAACCTTTCTTTGGTGGGATATATATATCCCGTCATCTGTTCTCTCTTGTAAAAAGGTTGGAAAGGTGGGAACTATAGCTCCCAGTGTCCAGTATGACACCAATATTTTCAAACACTAGCTAGTTGCCCTGACTCCACTTGTGAATTAAATTTTATCGTAAAAAATTATATAGATCATATTTTTTAATAAAGCAGGAGAAAGTACTCATCAATGCAAGTTTTTTTTACTAAGGGAAGAATTCGGGAATTGAAAAATGAATGACTTCAACATAAACAAGGCATTTTTCTCAAACAAAATAAAAGCAATAGGTTAGTACTAATGTATTGAGTTACGATGTCTAATTATCTGATCAGAAAATAATGAATAACAATAAATAAGTTGCTTATACCAACTAAAAAAGATTTTTCAGACACACGGATTTTATATATAGAATTTCCGAATGTCGTGTGCAGTGAAGAACACTGGGATGATATCTTCCCACCTAAAGACTTAATTTCAATCGACTCTAACAAGGTATAAACATCATCTGTCAAACTCTGACATGTAAACATTGTGTCCTTAAACATTTGTTATTTAAAAATAGTTAAAGTGGTCTAAAGTTGTGTTGTTATTGAGAGAACATTTTAAGAGTCTCCAAATTGTCATCCTAAATTTGAAAATAGTTCCAAAACATAATAAAACGTCGGTGAATCGGCTGAGAGTTATTGTTGATTTAAATCGTGTGATATACGTGAACTCACCTGGCTTATTACGATTGATTACATTATTTATCAATCCTGTTACACAATAAACAATATAAAGTGCAAACAGTGCGAAATTGTGCTAGTGAAAGTATTTATTTACGTTATAAGTGAACGTTATAAATTTTTATATTACCCTCAGTCATAACTGATAAAAATAAATTAAAAAATCCGAAGAACAATATCGCGTAATTTGACTCGACGCTCAACGGTTGGCTTGGCTTCGTGTAACATACATCGGTATTAGAATCTTGAGTCCTTGGTTCGATCCCTCGTAATACCAAATATATTTTTCATTTTTTTTTTTTTTTATCATCTACTTTAACAAGAACTTACATAATCTTTTACCGAATATAAGGATAAAGAGAGGAAAAAGAGAAAGAAAATAGATAGTAATAATATTATAGTAAATCAAAGTAAATTAAATATGGCCTCTAATAATAAAGGTCTCTTGTGTTGTGCATGCCCAAATATCATTAGTGGACTCGAATACCTATCTTGTATACACTGCACAAGTCGTTTCGATCTGTTGTGCGCTAACATCCCCCTTAAGAAATTCAACTTAATGTCGGAATCGCAAAAAAGGGGATGGACTTGTCAGGCATGCCGCAATAAAAAGATTCCTAGAGGTGACAATTCAAATACCCCGGTTCGCTCAAATGCACTTACACATAAAATTACAAGTTCTTCAGATGACGAGCAAATAATTCAAAGCAACATTACTCATCGGAAGAAATCGGCGCAGAACCAATCTAAGTCAACAATTTGTGATCCGAACTTATTATCCTTAATAAAAAGCGAAATTCAATCAGCAGTGCATGAGGCTGTTAAAGCATCAATCGATTCTTATATATCGAAGGAGTTAAATGGGATCAGAGACCAATTATCAGTTTTAAATGACTTTCAAAAGACTTTAGATTTCTTATGCGCCGACTATGACCAATTAAAGTGCGAATTTAAACACATTCAAGATACTACTTCGATTTTGAAAAAAGAGAATTCTGTATTGCAATCTAATGTCAGCGATTTATCAATGCGCATTAATTTATTAGAACAACATGCACGTGAGAATAATGTGGAGGTGAACGGACTGCCTGAAAATAAAGCCGAAAACTTAATTTCTGTAATGAAGCAGCTTTGCTCCATCGTTTCCTACCCAATTCAGGAATCCGACATTATAACATGTACACGCGTAAGAAAACTCGACGATTCTAATAAAAGACCGAGATCTATTATTTTTAAGCTCCGTAGTACACACGTTCGAGATGGAATAATATCAGCTGTGTCAAAGTTTAATAATAACACACAAAACGATCGTATTAATTCTAGTTTGTTGGGTTATGGTGGAAATAAGGCTCCTATCTATGTGTCGGAACATTTATCTCCATATTATAAGTCCCTTCATGCTAAAACACGCCTCGTTGCAAAGGAAAAAGGTATAAAATTTGTCTGGGTAAGAAACGGGAGAATTTTGACCCGGAAGGATGAGCGATCTCAACCCATACAAATTAAGAATTTCGAATCTCTTAACAAATTATAATATCATTGCCCTAGGAAAAAGTCCCATATTCAATATTTTACCATTCAATATATATTATCAAAATTTTCGAGGTATGAAAACTAAACTAGATGGTATAAGGTTAATGTCACTGCAAACCGAATACGACATAATTATTGGTACGGAAACTTGGTTGGATTGTTCAGTATTTGATAATGAGATTTTAAATGAAAATTATAATATATATAGAAGAGTCCGTCCAAATCCAGAACCAGCGTACGAAATGTATCCATCTACAGCGAGGCGTGAGACAAGGTGACGTAATCTCGCCGAAACTGTTCACCAACGCGTTAGAGGATATGTTTCGGACGCTGGATTGGAAAGGACGAGGCATCAATATCAATGGTCAGTGCATCTCACACTTACGATTTGCCGATGACATTGTCATTATGGCTGAATTGCTGCAAGAGCTGAAGCAAATGTTGAACGACCTAGTTGAATCTTCCTCACGCATCGGACTCCGCATGAACGCAGAGAAAACAAAGGTTATGATTAACGCTCATGTCTTACCGGAGCCGATAAACATCCAAGGAGTATCTCTCGAGATTGTTCAAGAGTATGTCTACCTAGGGCAAACGCTCCAACTAGGTGGGAACAATTTCGAGAGAGAAATCAACAGGAGGATACAGCTGGGTTGGGCAGCTTTTGGTAAACTGCGTCGAGTCTTCTCGTCGTCACTACCACAATGCCTCAAGACAAAGGTATTTAATCAGTGCGTCCTACCAGTCATGACCTACGGAGCCGAGACGTGGACACTGACAGTACGACTGGTCCACCAACTCAAAGTCGCTCAGCGAGCTATGGAGAGAGCTATGCTCGGTATTTCTCTGAGGGACCAAGTCCGAAACGAAGTAATTCGCCAGAGAACAAAAGTAACCGACATAGCCCAACGAATTAGCAAGCTGAAGTGGCAGTGGGCCGGTCATATGTGCCGCAGAACGGACAACCGCTGGGGCACACATGTCTTAGAGTGGAGACCGCGACTCGGCAAACGTAGCGTAGGACGCCCTGCTACACGGTGGAGTGACGACGTCCGCAAGGTTGCCGGTCATAACTGGCGGCAAAGAGCCAACGACCGGGCTCAGTGGCGTGCATTAGGAGAGGCCTACGTCCAGCAGTGGACATCGAAAGGCTGATGATTGATTGATTGATGATTGATATAGAAGAGACCGGCAATCTACGGCATCTATAAAGACGAGAGGTGGTGGTGTTATTATAGCTATATCTAAAGAAATTCAATCTGTTCGTATGCGTCACCTTGAAAGTGTATATGAAGATTTATGGATTTCATTGAAATGCATATCGGAGGGCAAAACTAGGGATATCTTACTATGTGCTGTTTACTTACCTCCTCCAGTGTGTTCTTATGTAGTAGATGGTATTTTGGAAAATATAAGTAATGCTATACAATCGCATCCATGTGAATCAATAGTTATAGGGGATTTTAATATGGGATTTATCGACTGGACGGTGGAATCAGATATGTATTTACGCCCTTGCAACTATGATACTTCAACTGGCTTGTCTCTAGTCGATTTCATGTCTCAAAATGATTTACTCCAATTTAATAATGTTAAAAATCATAACCAGCGAATTTTAGATTTAGTTTTTGGCCGAAATTGTCAGATTGTAGTATCAAAGGTTTCTGTTCCCTTAGCTAGATTAGATCCTCATCATCCGGCAATTAAAATTAATGTAGCATTATCTAAATCTAAATATTTAATAAACAAACCATATGCAAGTCGAAAATTTTTCAAATCTGATTATTATTTGATTAACTCCAAGCTGTCAGAGATAAACTGGGAACAGGAATTGGTTTCGTGTAAGGATGTCAATGCTATGGTCTCAAAGTTTTATAGTTTGATCAATGATGTAATTAATCTTCACGTTCCCAGCCATAAAACAAAAAGCCGAAAATATCCTATTTGGTATAGAAAGGATCTTATTAAGCTAATCTCGGAAAAAGAAAAACTGCGTAAAAGGTTTAAAATCTATAAAAATCCTAGAGACAATCTAGAAGTCGGCATCCTGAGTAAAAGAATTAATAAATTAATTAAATCTCAATATAAAGACTATATAACTAGTATAGAAGCTTCAATAAAGCATCATCCTAAAAAATTCTGGACGTTCATTAAAAGTCGTTGGGGTTGTTCGTCGACTTTTCCCTCTAGGATGAAATTAGGAAATTTGTCTTCCGATACTGGACCTGGCATTTCCGAGCTCTTTGCTTCTCATTTTAATTCAATATTCTCATGTAGTGACCAGCAAGTATTTACCGCGGATAATGATATATATTCACAATTCTCCATATATAATATCGAGGTAATTGAGAGCCATATTCTAAAATTGCTCCGTTCCCTCGATCCTAGTAAGGGCGCAGGACCGGATGGAATCCCGCCATTTTTTATTATTAAAACCAGCCATAATCTTTCCTTTCCGCTCAAAATCATATTTCAGAAATCCCTAGAGTCTTCGATTTTTCCAACCGCGTGGAAGACAGCAAATATCGTCCCTATTTACAAGAAAGGCGATAAAGATGATGTCAAGAATTACCGTCCGGTTTCTCTACTAAACACTTTCTCAAAAATATTTGAACGTTTGGTACTATCCGCCGTTACTCCATACTTTAGCAACCTTATCAATGATTTTCAGCATGGATTTTGCAAAAATCGGTCGACAGTGTCAAATTTACTGCACTATTCAACATATATCAGCGAATGCTTAGATAGTGGCTCTGAAACGGATGCCATATACACAGACTTCAGCAGTGCATTTGACAAAGTCGATCATGCAACACTGTTGGTAAAATTGAAGAATTATGGCTTCCACGGAACTCTCATCCAATGGTTTCATTCTTATCTTCACCATAGGGTTCAAGGGGTGACCATGGGTGGATTCAGGTCTCGTGAATATATTGCGACGTAAGGGGTTCCCCAAGGGTCACACCTAGGCCCGACTCTCTTCTTAATCTTTATCAATGACATATCTAACTGCATTAGTTATAGTAATTGCTCAATCTTTGCCGATGACCTAAAACTTTATCGTAGTGTGAACAATTCTGATGACGCATATCTTCTGCAGCATGATATAAATGCTATTCAAGTCTGGTGTAGGAATAATAAAATGGAGATTAACGCTGACAAGTGCCTTCACATAAAATTTTCTAGAAAAAAGAATTCTTTTAAATCAGCTTACACGATTAATCAACAACCTGTTAAGGAAGTGTCAGTAGTTCGTGATCTAGGTATATTACTTGACAAAAAACTAAACTTTTCAAAGCATATTGATCATATATGTTCTAAAGCTTGGCAGATGTTAGGTTTTATAAAACGAAATACTAAAGATTTCAGAAAAGCAAGTACGATAATTTGCCTATTTAATGCCCTAGTACGTAGTCATTTAGAATATGCTAGTACGATTTGGAATCCGCAGTATCAAATTCATATTATAGGCCGCATTGAACGCCTACAGAAAGCTTTCACAAAGTACTTAGCTTTTAAGGATCACCGTATTTCGGTTAGGGCAGATTACAGAGATAGACTGGATCATTTTAAATTGAGCTCATTGGAGAATCGCCGTCATTTACTTGATTTATATACATTGCATAAAATTATTCATGGGAACCTTTGCTCTAACCTAATTATGTATTTGAATTTGTCAGTTCCACGCTCTATTCCACGTTACGGTGTTTCTAGTACTTTCTGCCCAAGTCTATCCCGTACCAATTTAAAAAAGAATAGTCCATTTAATAGGTTAATGAAAACGTACAATAGTGTTACCAATAAAAGAAATAGCTTACAACATAGTAATAACGTTGACATTGACATCTTTCACGATAATTTTTATAGTTTTAAAAATAAAATAGTAAAGGTTATTCAGTGACTGTTTTGGATTTTTGGATTTTTGATGGATTTTTGATGTAATTGACATATTTTCTTTTATGTGTTTTTATTTTATAATTTATGTGTTTTAGCCATGTTTTAATTGAATTTTACATATTTTTTTTTTATTTCATGGATGTATAAAATTTCAAAAATTTTATTCATGTTATTATTGTAGTATTCATTTTATGTATTCTTGATAAATTTTTAATTGTGTAATGAATTTTATGTTTTTATAACTATGTACTTATTTTTTTTTCTCGATGGATGATAAATTTGATTAACTATGTATTTTTAGACTTAAAACTGAAAAATTTTAAGACCTGTTTTTTTATAATTGTTGTACACGCCTGCTTTATGGCCAATTCAGTTTAGGAAATAATGATTAATGTACTTCTGTAAATCGTATTAATTGAGTCATTATTGGTGTGTCTAATAAATAAATAAAGATTCTTGGCATATTTTTACGTTTCACGCAACCGTAATATAGTCTAGTTTACATAGCTAAAACTCAAATCTACTTATCTAATTTTTTTTCAGCACTATACAAAAAACAAAAAAATAATGGTCGTTTTCGGTGGCAAAATCACGTCATCTGACTTTGACGTGTGTTTACCATGACATGTAATAATTCTCTGAAAAGTGTTTCCATGAAAAAAAGTTCTCTGAAATGTTAAGATTGCGTAGATAAATATTACACTGCATTAGGTTTAAGCATATAAAAATAAAACACGATTTACTTCAATCTGAGACGTGGGAAGTATAGCTCCCAGCGTTTTAATAAGGGATAATACACAGGAAAGTATTTGTTCGATTTCCGACACTACTGCAATGATTATGAAAACCATATTTTTACCCCGGTTTAACTCATTTAGAAACGGCTTGTTACATAAATAATTATGTTTTATGGAATTCCCTTTCCCACCTGCATCATAGCAATTTCCTTCAATCTATTTTGAAAACATCATGAATGCAATTTTAATTAGCAAAGCTATTAGAGACATTACTTCATTAACTAGTTGCATAACGTATTGATACGTTCAAATGGAGCGAGCTTATCGTAGGTCTTGATTAAGAAATGTTAATCATTACTTTTTCTTCGTTTGCTCGTGTATTTCGATTTATGTTTCGATAATATCCTGGTACGTTGTTGTGAAATTCAAAATTTGTTATATTATGAACTAAATAATTGTGTAAAATAGGGGGGTTCTAAACTATAAAGTAAATAGGTATTGTAAGTTACATCTGTTATAAGGGTACGATGGTCCAGTACGATGGATTAATTTGTTTAGGAGATATAATATGCAGGGACCATGTATACGTATAGATCATATAGATTAAACAATATGGCCAAAAATAGCTTCATAATAATTATGATGAAGGTTCAATTTGTACTACATACTGAAAAAATATGGTGTTACAAACAATATGTTTTTCCTAGATTAATCATTTATATATTTTATATATTATAATAATACTTATATCATTAGAAAGAATACCAAACCATGCACAGCTGGTTACAAAAATCGCAACACTTTTCCAAATACAATATATTTATCAAGCATAGGATACGAATTCCACATAACTGCTAGATTACTTCTAAACCCTAAAATTGTAATATGTTCACGCGTGGTCTATATGCGCTAGTGTCAACGCGAACCTGTGGATCGAGGGCAGAATACAAATGGCTTTCGCACTTGCGTTTTAATCCTCTTTTTATTTATAAAAAGCTTTTCGCCCGCGGCTTTGCTAGCGCTGTCTAAAAGTAAACAAAACATATAGGTACTAAAACCTTCCTCTTGAACTTTACACTCTATCTGCAAAGAGAAAGCCCATCAAAATCTGTCCGGTAATTTTAAAGATCTAAATAAACAAACACACAGGCGGCGGAAAGCTACTTTGATTTGTATTATAAAACGGTGATAGTTAAGTTGTATTTTTTATCATCCTATGAGTAGGTATCTTCATCATCATCACTACATAGTATAAAACAAAGTCGCTTTCTCTGTTCCTATGTCCCTTTGTATTCTTAAATCTTTAAAACTCCGCAACGGATTTTGATGCGGTTTTTTAATAGATATAGTGATTCAAGAGGAAGGTTTTAGTATATAATTTATTAGGTTTTAGACAAAGCGGGCGAAGCCGCGGGCCGTAAGCTAGTAACTGATAAAACACGATGTACAAAGAAATGTGACCAATTGTTTTCAACTTCATATTTCTTTTGTCATCCATGTCCTTTTAATACAAAAAAAACTACATTTAATTTAACTCGCTCTTACAGTGTTTCTAATGCAATTACATGCTTCAGCAAAATGCAATATGCGTGTTTAATTTTTATATAATATGCTTCTAATCATATAAATATTTATTTTGATGTAATAAATCTAAATATTATAATGTTTCTGTATTATCAGAGGTATTATGAAAAAAGGGCTGAATAAATTTGAATCTTCGTAGATAAAGCCATGATGGAGAAGAGCCTATGTGGAAACTGCTTTCAGCCCGGTGATACAATACAAATAATATGGCTATACATATTTCAGGGATATTTTTTTATAAAAGACATGGTCTTAGATCCGAACATAAGGCGAAATTCAACGGCGTGATAATAGAATGAGACCCATTTAATAATAAATTTATTCTATTAAAAATGGGTTGACTGGGAAAATCCTGGACAGGACATTTTTAATGAATTAAAAATAAAACATTTTTTTTAATTAATTGCAGTATCAAGATAATAAAAAAAAATATTATAATAGACTTAAAGTATGAAACCTACAGAATGTGCAGTCATAGTCGTTTTCTAATATTTACCGGGACAAACGGCTAGGTTGGCAGGTATAAACAGGTATGTCGGTACCAGTTATTTTCACTTGATAGGATGATGAAAAAAAAATTATGTCAGCACTGTTTTATTACAAAATTGTTTTATTATCTCGAAACTGCAATTAAGGTAAACGCAGCTATCAACGACCCATCGAAAATCTGAAGGTATTACCGACCTATAAAAGTAATTCGAAATTTAAACGTTTCCAGAACTATTCTAGCTATAGGTAGGCAAAGTTATACACGAATGTATTACTTGAGTATCGTATACTTTAACGTTAGAGTGAGTAACTGAGCAAAAAAGAGTTAAAATGCGTAAGTTGCTGCGGGGTAGCGTGGAAGCAGGACGTGTCGTACTGTTCCGTTGTTCCTTCGGGTAAGTACTGTGAGTATCTTTTTAAGACATTTACAAACAAATAACATCTATACTTTAATTTATTTTACTTAATGTCAATGCATTTAAGTGTCAACTTTTCATTTCTTACAACATTTTATTAATAAAAAGTAATTTGAAACGATAAAACTTAAAATTAGAATGGGACGGTGTTAGGTTCACCAGTTTAAGCCGCGGCAGGTATCAACGACCCGTAAGTCGGCAATGGCAGCAACGTAACTTTTTGTTTTATTTTCTTTTATGTTATTATATCACACTAACACAAGTGGTTTTATGGACCAGTTTAAATCTAAGCTATGAGTCTTCATAAAAATCTATTAGCGACTAAACTTTTTTGTCTAGTGTTGTGTCTTTTAGCGTTGTCAATTTATACAAAGTTATGATATTTTCGAGGATCCCTATCGAATAGTTACAGAAGTAAATCATTGTTTTTTTTTTGTTTAAACAATATGCATTTGTTCATATTTTGTATGACATTAATCAATTATAATCTATTTTATAGTCTGATGGTCAAATGAATTAAAATAACCATTTTTTTATGGGTCGGTAATACAATTTAGGTTTATACTTACATACTTTAATACCGACCCATGTGGGTCGGCAATAGCAACTATAGGAAGCTATTACCGATCGAATATAGATTGTTTAGTTTCTCATCTACAAATTCAAATTCAAATTGCTTTATTTGCAGAATGTAGAATAAAGATGTTTGTATATACAGATAATATTGATCCTAAACATTCTGCTCGTAATTGAGCGTGCAAATATATTTTTATTACTTTTATGACATAATAGGTGCCTATTAAAAATTATATTTTTAGGTTAAATTTAAAAAATTAAAAAAAATATATTTTTAGGTTTTTAGGTTAAATTAACATAAAACATATAATTAGGTATATTTTTTCCAGAAATATGGAGCCACGAAAGCGGCGAAAAGTATTCAATAAAACACAACTCGCCGAAGCAATCAATCAAATAGCATAACGAAATATCCTAGAGTTTGAAATCCTTAATTTAATATATGTACATATATTAATAGTATTATGTTGATTAATTTAAAAGTTTATAATTATTTAGTTCATTACTAAAAAGTACTCATTTGTTTTATTAAAAATAACTACAATTAAAAAATACGAATATATTTGCATTTTTATTTCATTTTATTAAGATCGGTAATCATCATCATCACTAGCTTCTATACATTCCATTGCTGGAAAAAGGCTTCCTCTCACATACGATCGGGAATAGCTGCATAAAAATCGTTAATAGCTTCACAGCCGTTTTTATGGGTCGGTAATAGCAACAATCGACTAAGTCACATTGTAAATTATTTTTTACAAGATAATCCTTTATTAGAATGTATTTGCTTCAATAAATACATTTTTTATACATAACACTAGCATATAAAATGAAATTATAAATCTTTAGAAGAACCAGTATACTTAAAAAATATGGTTGATTTTGAAATTGCCTTAGAGGGGTCGTTAATACCTGCGTTTACCCTAATAAAAAATTAAAATATTTTTTAATTCATTAAAAATGTCCTGTCCAGGATTTTCCAAGTCAACCCATTTTTAATACATTTTTTAATAGACTAAATTAATTATAAAATTGGTCTCATTCTATTATCACGCCGCGGCCGTTGAATCGCCTTATGTTCGGATCTTAGACCAAAAAATTCGGAGTTTTTATTTCAAATTTAGTAGTGCGTTTAAAAACGCCAGTGCGAAAGTTTTACAACATTATGTAGCGGGTTTCCTTTGATTTTCTCGGCGGGACGTGGGTAGCATTGAGTTACATCTGTTATAAGGGACCAGTACGATGGACTAATATGTTAAGGCGATATATTATGCAGGGACCGTGTATAGATCATATAAATCGTAGTATAGATCACAATATGAAAGAGCATATATTTTTCGTAATATACGTAGGATTGACTTCATCAGTTAACTATATCATTTTTTGTATTTTTATAAAAAAAAACATTCTTTGTATTTCGAAGTACCTATATTTGTATTGTATGTCATAAAGAAAAATATGAGATGCATAGATGTCATTCTGTAAACGTCCAAGAATAATTAATTATTGCCAGCTTAAATTGACCGAAAATTAATAACAAAAAATACTTGAAAAATACACTTTGTTGTTTATGTCGTGAAGACAAAAAGACAAATAGTTTTTATGATATGCGCCATATTTGAAACAATACAAAAAATATATACTTACAAAACAACTAGGCGTGATAAATTTTAAACAATGCCTTTAAAGCTGGTTAAATTCTATGGAAGTTAATTATACACACGATTTGCTTGGCCGTGTTTTTGTGATTTACCCGGTAGGATCAGTGGTTAGTGATAAAGACTATTTTGTTGAGTGTAGGTTCGATTTTGAATTGGAAAGAAATAGGATGAACGAAATTTCTCAAGTTAAGAAATTCATATTATTGTATGATAATTTTGTATTTAAAAATGTGTTTGTTGTGTTTACATTCATAAAAATTCCTAGTAGTTTGTTTAATTTAGATACTAGAAGATATCCTTATAATATTATAATGAACTTAAGTATTGCTCGTCGCTCACTGCTTTCCGATTACACAGAAATAAATATTTTTAACCGACTTCAAAAAATGGAGGAGGACTTCAATGGTCCTCAATGTGGCCGGTATATTTTATCAAAATATTGTAACAATAGTAAATCAGGTTTCTTCAAGCACATTCCCATCCACATTATCCATAATATAATGAAGGTTTTTAAAATTCTAGTCACTAAGTCTAGCAATTTATTCAGCCAAAGGGTGAAATCCCAGTAGATATGTTCTGGGACCTTACATTACATGACTTGAAAATCTATTGAGTTACTGTCATTCGTCTATTTTGATACCCATAGGGTTTGAGAAAACGTGTGCTTGAAGACGTATAAATACGATAGTATTTTTATGTCTGGAGTAGGTTTAAAATCTTAATATCCTTATATCTATATCCAATAAATCTATATATATAAAACTCAAAGGTGACTGATATAGTGATCTATCAACGCACAGCCCAAACCACTAGACGTATCGGGCTGAAATTTGGCATGCAGGTAGATGTTAGGATGTAGGCATCCGCTAAGAAAGGATTTCCCGAAATTCTTGCGGGAACGGGGAAAAACGGGGATGCACGTACAAAGTCGTGGGCGGAAGCTAGTATTCGATATAGATATAGGGATATTGTTTGGAAGATATTCGCTTAAAATTTCAAACTTTAATTTTGGTTATATTTTTAAGGATACCATGATGTCATAAAGCAGTATTAATTCCAATGTGGTAAAGTGACGGTTAGACGACCAATAACTTTTCCATTTTTAGGGTTCCGTACCTCAAAAGGAAAAAACGGAACCCTTATAATATATAATATATAACCCTTAGTCCGTCTGTCCGTCCGTCCGTCCGTCTGTCAAGACCCTTTTTCTCAGGAACGCGTGGAGGTATGAAGCTGAAATTTATATCAATTACTCAGGTCTACTGTCCCTTGAAGCTGTGAAAAAATAAATTTTGTTTTTCAATAGCTGAAGTCCTGTTATTATTAAATACATATTATATCTCAGAACTTAACGTTACAGCGTATTCTTGACAAGCCGAAATCTTCATAAAGTTTATAGGTAGGTTAGCTTAATTTTAGAGATGCAACGAAAAAGGCAACGAATACGAATATTCGTAGGTATTTGACAAATAACAACTAATCACCGAATATTCGTATTCGCCGAATATATTATGATCACGATATATTGTGTAAAAATTATCTACGCAAAACGGAATGCAACTTTTATTCTGACATCATGTATCAAAACATGATAAACAGAGATTGGTGTGTATACGAAATTTATTTGTCATTTTATTATTTTCGGGAGTTACCCGCTAAATCTATAATACTTTCTTACGTTTGTCAAAAAGATAACTCAAGTACCTACTTACTAAGAATGAAATTGATACTTATCTTAAACTACCAAATTTGTTACCGTCTGAAGATCAGATATCCATTTTCCGATAGGTATTGAGAAAATTGGCCCAAAAATATTTTTCATTGGGACCATCTACCTATACAGTCTATATCTACAGTTGTCTGAAAGTATCTTTTTAAACCTAGGAAATATACAGTCAGAAAACATAAAATTGGCCAAGTGCGTGTTGGATTCGCGCACGAAGCGTTCCGTACTATGGGGACCCCCTTAATATTTTTTTTGTTGTAATAGCGGCAACGGAAATACATCAATTGTGAAAATTTCAGCTTTTTAGCTATGGTTTATGAGATACAGCCTGGAGACAGACAGACAGACAACAAAGTCTCCGTAATAGGGTCCCGTTTTAACCTTTGGGTACGGAATCCTATAAATCGTCTTAAAACCCATAATTTACTACTATTATATCAGGTATGTTTTTAAATAAAAATTTGCGTGTAGTGGATTTTGATTAGGTATTAAATAACCGAATCAAAGTAAGTGATAGAACCAAAACTAAAAGTAATTACACAAAATGCTTTGACAAAGATCTCGCTAATGTTTTGATATACATAATTGTTTATGAAAAAAAAACACCGATAGGTATTGTGTCAAGTAGAAAACGTATAAAGGTGTGAAAATAAGAGGTAACTTCGTGATTTTATTATTCAATTTTAATATTTTATGTTTTTGATTTGGTTCTGAATATTACACATATCATCTAATAGAAGTTTATTAATTTTGCTTTATACCCTTAACACAGACCAATGAGTTTACCAGCGAAATAAATTAAATTCTCGAACCAATTTTAGTGGGGATTCGGCTATAATTGCCACCTGATTATATTTTACTAACAAGTGTAAATTTAAATACGCAAAATAGTTTTAGTCTACATATCTATTTCTAATTGATTTATATAATAGCTAACCTGTGCTTGAAGAAATGAGAGAATTTATTAATTAGAAACGGACCAACCCGCGGGCGGTAGCTAGTTGCAATAAATTAAATTATCAGGGCCGCTTACATGACACTATTAATTATATCTGTTATAACACAGTTTTCTAATTAATAATTTTACGAAATCAAATCGAATAGTCAATTGCTTTCAAGTACTTAAGAGTTAAGACCTTGGTCACATTTTATAATAAACAGAACCTAGATTATTTTGCTAGTATGTTTCATATTGTTGTTATTGTATTATTAATGTTGATGACGTTTTTTGTTAATTTGCAATTCGCCTAAACGTGCATGAAAGGTCGTTTATTTGTCTGAATTTTTGTAAAGACTAATCACTAAACTTTTAGTGTTGTGATTTGCTCGGCTTATTAACTCGGAATTTGCCGGAACAAATAGCTAGAGTAGAATATTATATTATGTATGTATATTTTTCGTTATGTTGACCGTAAAGTGTATTTTTAATACGATAGGTTTTGAAGTAAACTTTATTTATTTATTCGTTTTTATAAAATTTTAACTTATGCTACCTACTAAAAATTATGTCGCTTCTGGCTTCCAGAATTTCGGTAGGCCTGATATCAATTAAAAAAAGGAAACGATTTCGCCTCGTGATAAGGGTGAGCAGATCAGATCAGAACCTAGACTAGCTGTCTATATATATTATATATAAAACTCAAAGGTGACTGATATAGTGATCTATCAACGCACAGCCCAAACCACTGGACGTATCGGGCTGAAATTTTGCATGCAGGTACATGTTAGGATGTAGGCATCCGCTAAGAAAGGATTTCCCGAAATTCTTGCGGGAACGGGGAAAAACAGGGATGCACGTACAAAGTCGTGGGCGGAAGCTAGTAGATAATATATACTTGAAATAAAAAGCTTAAGTTTGTTTGTTTGAACGCGCGGAAACTTAGGAACGGACGTTTCCAAAAAAAAAAATCTCCTTTAGATACGTGATCCTTGAGTGTTAATAAACGCTAAAATATGTGTAAATAATCATTGAGATATACATAATAATATGGAGGAGACACCACGAACAAAATCTGTGCGCCATTTTTTTTTTGCTCTAAGTTTTAAAAATTAATATCTAGTTAGGTACTTACCGATGAAAGTTATTCCTTTGCACTTTTCCGTATTATTTGTGCAATATCGTATCACACACGAAGGCATATTTGATGCGTTTCACTTTAAAACAAATAAAAAATGAGCGTGCAGTTACGCCATATGGCGTATGTTGAGCGGAACATAAGTGATGTAGGCGGTGTCGTCTCCATAATGTATATCTCAATGTAAATAATATGTTCTTTTTTTATTTGCGTGTAGGTACCAAGAGCAAAGCCGGGTAGGTATAAACATAGCCAACTATAAAATAAAAAACTTACCGGAAAATCGTAATTATTCGGCTTGGTCATGGCCACTATGGCCAAACTCATGCTGACTCTGGTTGCATATGACGTTACGGTGGAGAGAAAGAGAAGGAAGATGATCACGTGTCGCATCCCGAAGGAGCTTTCTGTAAACAAATATATACATTTTATTATCATTTTGTTGAATTTTTCACGAAAAAGTGTAAAAACATGTTCTTAAAATACCGCGAAAAAACAACTTCCGCTAACGGGTTAATTAATAACGGTTCTAAATGTATTTAATTAATAAATAACTGTATGTAAGTATATATTTTGATAATCTCGTCTTTCCTTTTTGGTTTTGATGACTATCAGAAAATCTAATATATAAAAATCAATGCCACTTTTCGTTGTAATTCCATAACTCGAGAACGGCTGAACCGATTTCGATAATTCTTTTTTTATTATATTCCTTGAAGTACGAGGATGGTTCTTATGTAGAGAAAACGTTAATATGTACCACGGGCGAAGCCGGGGCGGACCGCTAGTATGGTATATATTTTAATATTTAGGTTTACAAAGGTATTGAAATCATAAGTCATGTACCTATAAAAGAACTTGGAATAAAAATAAATAAATAATTACTAAGTACTTTTTGTGTTAAAAGCTACATTTTATTACTTTTTATGTTAACTAATAAAGGTAATCAATCGTTTACTATATCAACAGGTGTCAAAGAAAGTATGCTTGTTCTAAAAAAACTTGTTATTTTTCATAACTCATCACAACACAGATACCGATATATGTATACCGTATTAAAAGTGAAGTCCCATGTCCCCGTAGTGGGGTAAGGGGCAGATGCATTATGCATACATCTGTTTTACTGATCGATTTTTCTTTAGGGACAAGTAGGTGATCTGCGTGATCAGCCTTCTGTGTCCTACCAGACCGAGACATTTTTTTTTTCTTCGTCACCACCACTACATATATGCATCAGCTCAAAATCCGAATGATACGGTGGAATCCCCGTGCATTGTCCAAAACTATTGGCCTTGACTTGTAATTGACCTTTTTGCTAAAAAAATATCTAAATTTACAGTGCTACAGAGTTAAATATGGTCATGCAGATGCCGTAATTACTACCTACTACTAATTAAATATTGTAATTGTGCACTTGTTATACTTATACCTACATACCTACATTACGCAACCTGCCGAATTGTACTCCTAAAATAAAAAAAAAAAGAAATTCCCCATATTTTTTAGAGGATGATTATTCGGAACAGAAAAAAATCAGTAAATCTATGATTATTAACAAATCTTCCTAGCCTTTCTTTAATTATAATTGTAATCAAAACCTCTCCGATACTTATAGGTATTTATCATCATTTTACAAGATTTTACCTTACACCTCCCTTGCAAATTCTCTCTCAAGAAGAACACGAAGCAATACTATTTCATCTTCGAAACATAGGATTATAAATGAATTTAACACAACCAAAGCACGAGTTATTTCCTATCCTTTTCCTATCATATAAATAGGTTTAAATGTGACCAAAACATAACTAATGGGTCGTTTAAACGTGACTTGCCTTTCCATGGGGTTTTAACGATTGACGCACAGCTACATTCAGATCACAATGGATAATGGTCAATGGATAGTCAATGGATAGTTTATGAGTTTGGGTGTAACCTAATTTTGGATGACATGTTGTTTGTGTAGTCACGTGATTGTAAACAGTGCCTTGTTATAGTGATGGAAACTAAGTTGAGTATGTTGAAGTGGTATACAGAGAATAAGATAAAAACCCATGGAGGGTTGTCGCGTAAAAACCACAGGACAGTTCTTTGGCATATTATGATAATATACAGTTACATATTTTGTAAAATTAAATTGTATTACTGACATGATTAAAAAGAGCAACTATGGAGTTTCTTGCCGGTTCTACTCTATAGATACTGCTTTCCGAATCGGTGGTAAATGTTAAAAATATGGAAAAACGTTTCAAAAGTGCTTCTCGAAGAAGTTTAATTGAATAAATAAATGTTTGAGTTTGAGTTTAAGTTGAAGTTATGTCTTTCACTAGCGGTTGTCTGAGGTATCTTTGAATCATGCCAAATTAATTTCACTTCTGACACGCGTGCTCGCGTGACTTTAAATCGTCTTAGATACATTTATCTAAAATTTTTAATTATAATACCAGAAAAATAACATAATATTATAGATAGGTCCGTAGGTCTCCCTAACTATAATCTACCATGCCTACTAACAAAATTCAAGCTTAATAATATATTAACTCACCCAAATAATCAAGATCATTATCATATGTCAATTTAATTTTATCCGATTTCACAGATGATCTCCTTCTCAGTCCACTTTTGTGTATTTGTATGAAATTATAAACCATTTTAACTCAAATTTCTTGTTAAAAAGAAATATATTCTGATATTTTTTGTGATGTTCATAAAATACTAAAATAAGGAAACAAAAGATTAGTTAACATAAAATATATGAATTATCGGTAAGATAACGTTACACGGTACACTTTATTACTGATAATATCTATGTTTATATGATTATCGCAAATTAACAATACTTTTACAAGACTTTTACTTATAAAAAAGATATATCTTCTAGCAACGTCATAATAATAAATAGTGCAGTATTATCTTTATTGGAACCTATTCTTATGTTATTTTTCTAAATAAATAAATTTTATATTAAATTGTAATAAAATCGGTTTAGCCTTTGTGGAAATTAGTAAAGTTCTACATTACACATTAATATTATTAATAATAGGTATCTAAGGTTAACAAAATGGCTAACAAAACATTTGTGCAAATACAAGGTAATGGATCAATTGTTTAACATTCAAATACATTAAGAATCTATTTATTTAAAAATAAATCAATAAATATTATAATAAAGTTGAACAAACCTTCATAAACAATATCTACATTTGATCTACATATCTATTTTATTCAATTTATTTACACCTTTTTTTACCAATATTCTTTAAACATTTTTATATATCACAAATATTCTTATACTGTATGCCATAAAGTCTTTTTATCTACTGGTAAAAGTAATTACTCGAACACTTATCAACTAATTTGCATTTAAAACGTGAATTCTAAGTTTACAACGTCGCGTCCACAGATCACAGAAACAGTAAAGAATCCTTTATACTACAAAATATAAGAACGTATTGTTATTTTTAAGTACCGTCAAAAATATTTAAAAAAATCGTTCACAGTCAAACTTGATTGCTCTGAAGTTAGTGAGTTAGCTACCTATAAGATGAGATGTAAATATAATTTTTAACCGACTGCGACAGAAGGAAGGTAATGTTTTTCGAGTCTATACATAATATGTATGTAGGTATATTTCTTAGGCACGCCCGAGCGGCCCGATCGGTCCACGACACAATAGATTTTCTATTGTGTCTGTGATTCCGGGGCCTGAGTTATCAAGGAATGTTTCATGAATATTAACCGCCTTATACATTGCACCCCCGCGGCTTTTCTTGCCTGTATTTAACGAGCAGCATTTGTTCGTAATACGAATTTCTATATTTTATCTATATTTTATAAAACATATATATATTTTTTAAGGAATAGATGTTTAAACTAAGACTTACACCAAAATTAATTCACTTCCATTCCTTGATGTTAAAGTAAAAAAGTCAGAATTATTTATAAATAGTATGTGAGACACTAGATTTGGATAGTGGCCATAATTTAAAATAGTATGTACAATAAATTTATAGGTTATCATCTATATTTTTTATTTACAATTATATGTATATAGCTGAAGAGTTGGATTGTCTATGAATAGGAGCAATACTACGGGCGAAGCTGGGTCGGACCTATGATATATAAAAGAGCATAATAGGTCATTGGGTCGGACCCATAGTATCGTATATCATTCTAAATTTTGATGAATAAGTATAGAGTTTGAAGAATAAGCGGTTGATCTTTAAACGATACGATCTTGTTATAAAACAATCATAATATTATTAATTATATTTTATAAATAACAAAATACATTAGAATCATCACGTTTTTTATTATTTCTATAGATTGCAACATTTTCCGCGACATTAAAATGAATTTTCCTTTTAATGAACGCTTCGCAAAGGTTAACACGTTTTAAACATTTAGAATGGAATAATAGTAAATGACGGAAGATGATAAAATATAGCCCATTGTTTTTGGTATTAAAGTGACTGGTTTTGTTACACTATTAATTATTATTCTTTTGTTTTTGAAATATTTGCAGTAACGTTATATTATTGTACAGTTAATAAGCATTTTACCTGATTTATTATCTAATTTTGTTGCTAAATAAATAATTAATATTCATACTCAAATAATAAAATATCAAATAAACAATTTGCGGATATACATAATAACTTCCTAGATTCGACCTTTCTTCTAAGTTCTAACTTATTGGTATGCGCGACTGATGGCGACCAAGGCTGGACCGAAATAAATCTATAATTTTACCGTCGTTTCGTCGCGCTTCTGTTCCGGTGTAATAAGTAATTGTTTACCATTCAATTGAAACAAATATTCGATATAAGGGTTAAATTCTAGATCAATTATTGCCTAAATATTGAGTTCCCCATGGGATTATAAAACACTATCTGCGCTTCGCGGTTTCACCTACGTGGCTCCGCTCTTGTTGGTCTTAGCGTAAGGATATATAGCCTATAGCCTTCCTCAATAAATGGGCTATCTAACACCGAAAGAATTTTTCAAATCGGACCAGTAGTTCCTGAGATTACCGCGTTCAAACAAACAAACTCTCCAGCTTTATAATATTAGTAAGAATAGATAAGTAGGCAGAATGATTATCAAGTTTATTACCACATGAATAATTTTCTTTCGTCTGCAGAATTGCTGGGCTAATCATCTGACTTCAACAATTGTTTAATGACAGCTTCATGTGCGTGATCTACGAGACTACGATTCCCGTATACTTACGTCAATCTTGGAATACACATGTCAATATTTGACGTCAAACAATGATTCCAAGTTGACCATCTTATCAATGATAGTAGGAGCTACTCCGCGTGATTCTGAAGTACCAATATCAGCTCAGTAATTGATGCCATTGAGATAAACTTGTTTACAAATTCGAGTGGTGTGTTTGCGTGAATGTTTTATTGCATAGTTTTATCGTGGCTTTGAATATGATTGAGATAATCACTTCATAAGATCTCAATAATATTGAAAGAGCATCTTGGCTAGAAAATTTGCCGCAGTAACAGCTGTTTTCGGGAAAATTGATAATTGCTTAAATTAACAAAATAATATTCATGATTTTACAATAATTATAGGTATATCGTAGCCTTTTCTTTAAAGACTCTCAAAAACGATTAACTACAACCCACAATGCAATTCCTATTGTAGGACAAAACTAACAAAGGAAACGTACAAATATATTTCAGTGTAAGACCAATACGTTACATGTTATATTAGCCGCGAACTTCGAGAGCACGTAACCATTTCAAAATGTATTTCTCCCGGGAACGCCGCGAAATCCGACGAATTTTTCAACTGCTTCGTTCAAATGGTCTATTTTGTTTTTGAAACTGTGAAATTTAAGGCGTGTGTACATGTGTGTTCGTGGCTTATTACGTTTCTAACAATGTGTCCAGTCTTTAGTTATTGAAGTTAACCTTCTTTCGTTGAGAGTAAAATTTAAAGGTCACGTCATGGTTTTGGTATCTTTGAATCTTGCCATAGAAGTTTCACTTCTGACACGTTTGCTCTTCACACACACTCTTTTTTTATTTGTATCTACAATATGTACACTGTATTAAGATAGTTACACGAGCATGATAGAAAAAAGTCGACCAGAGCAGATCAATCTTATTATTGATTATTATCAGATATTACATTATCTAGGTATAGATTGAATGTTATTGATATATAAGTACCTATAGTCCAGTACAATATGACTGTGCAACTTTGAAAATAGTTTCTTAACAGTTCTTCACGATAGTTAGTTACCTAGAAAAAACTTTAAAAAATAATGACTAGGTATCCCTGATTAATCTTAACATGATTAATTAATATGATATTATATTTGAGTATCATTTAATTTGATATTATAAATCATAATACATCAATTACTAGCTTTCCGCCCGCGGCTTCGACTGCTTTGTCTAAATATATACTAAAATAATAAATTATATACTAAAACCTTCTTCTCGAATCACTCTATCTATTAAAAAAAAACCGTATCAAATCCGTTGCGTAGTTTTAAATATTTAAGCATACAGGGACATAGGGACAGAGAAAGCGACTTTGTTTTATACTATGTAGTGATCCTCATTTTAAAAATTAGAGTACTTTTTCAACTAGTTGAACGCTGCCTTACAATGCCCTAGATTTATTTTCCAGAAAACAAAATGCTGACAGCGGTAAAACACTTTGCTCATTTTGGTCGTAGGTATTAATTTAGAATTTATTTGCGGGTTTACTTTTCTTTTTAAATAGTCATGATTTATTAAGTAACTTCGTGTTCTTAGTATAATAATTTAGTGTTGGTTTTACCCTTTGTAATTTATTAAAGGACAAGTTAAAGAGAACAATGATTATAAATTTAAATTGGTCGTCTTATATATTTTTTTAAGAATAACCTTTAAGAATTTTTAACAGGAGTTGAATTTATGGTGAAAAGCTACGACCAGATAATTTGAAGCACAGAAGAATGATAGTTAATATTTTCTGCACATTTTTAAATAAAATATTGAATATTATTTGGTTCCCAATTATTAATCATTACGGTATTACCCTTCAACAAACCAACCAATGCTTAATCATTCCAAAAATAATTAACATTTATGGTAAAAGAACAACTCGTTATTTAGTTCCTCAATTATTAAATAATCTTGATTTGAACTTTAAAAAAAACATAAATAATATTAATGTTAAATCTAAATTAAAATTTCATTTTGTAAACAACCTGTATAATGTGGTATAATAATTATTGTCTTGTCGCGAGCACACGAGCACGCTGTGCATTGAAATCTTCGTGGTTTTTGGCATGTTCAATTATAATGTACTAGCGGTCCGCCCCGGCTTCGCCCGTGGTACATATTAACGTTTTCTCTACATAAGAACCATCCTCGTACTTCAAGGAATATAATAAAAAAAGAATTATCGAAATCGGTTCAGCCGTTCTCGAGTTATGGAATTACAACGAAAAGTGGCATTGATTTTTATATATTAGATTTTTCTTTCATTGATAAAAAAAAATAAAAAAAAATTGGTATGCGAGACTGAAAGTGTTTGAGGTCAACTGCTAAGTCACTTACAAACTTACAAGAGTGACTGAATTCGTTCTATCCTTTAGTCAAACGAAACGCTTTTTCTAAAAACTAACTACATATTTCATATACCTAATAACTTAACATTAAACGGAAAATACTTAGCTGAGTAGAAAATAATTAAGATCGACAAGGGTAAAAATAAAAGGAACGACTGAAACTTTCTCACTAAGTCCTTTCTGTCCGCAACAGTTTAGCCACTAATTGCGCGATTAGTTCGTGCAACTTTAAATCTAATTCTGTAGAGTCAGTAAATTCAGAAATTATTACATGAGTAATTAGTATTAGTATTTATCTTAATATAATATAAAAATGAATCCCAAAATGTGTTGGTAAGCGCATAACTTTAGAACGGCTGAACCGATTTCATTAATTATTTTTTACTTAAAGTAGGTACGAGGATGGTTCTTATGAAGAGAAAACGTGAATATGTACCATGGGCGAAGCCGGGCGGACCGCTAGTTTAACTATAAAAACACTTTCACATAGGTAACATTTCGCGTTGTCACGGCATCACGCGTGAACGGGTGGACCGATTTGAATAATTCTTGTTTTATTATATTCCTTGAAGTACGAGGATGGTTCTAATGTAGGGAAAACATAAATATGTACCACGGGCGAAGCCGGGGGGGACTGCTAGTAAGAGATTAAAATATGAATGTCATTCTTATCTATGATATAATACCAAAGTTATGAAATTATTGATTGATGACTAAAAAATTTCGAGTAATTCAGACATTTTGAAGTGGGTGTAAATCACGTAAAAGATTTCAATCATAATAAACAACAAATTACTGAAAAAAGTTCCTGGTATTAACTCGGTCACACAAACTTCAGCTTTCCATTATCATTTAATGAACCAATGCTTGGTCACGGGCTTCCCGTAAGAGAGGGCCGTAATCCACCACGCTGGCCGTAATCCACCACGCTGGCCAAGTGCGTGTAGGCAAATGTTACATATTTAGAAATCTTGATTCTTCGACATGTCAGTTTCCTCACGATGTTTTCCTTCACCGTTCAAGCAGTAGTGAAGCTATCGTAACTATACTAACATTATAAAGCTGAAGAGTTTGTTTGTTTGTTTGAACGCGCTAATCTTAGGTACTAGGTACTGGTCCGATTTGAAAAAATATTTCATTTTTAGATAGCCCATTTATCGCGGAAGGTTATAGGCTATATATCATCACGCTAAGACCAACAGGAGTGAAGCCACGGGGGTGAAACCGCGCGGAGGAGCCAGTATGATATAGAAATTATATTTTCTCGGTTTGACCTCATCAGAGACCCAAACATAATATAATAGACAAGCAATTAAATACATAATAAAATGTCACATTGTACGTACATTGCTTCGCATTCCACTGAAACTATTGTTGTGCTATTGTTGTGATGGTCATTCATAAGGACTGTCTTCCAATAGGAGCGATACTTGCGCGATGCGATAATTACCTCTATGTAGTTACGGTATTAATAATTAACCGTACAAAAATATTTCCTGTCTAATTTTCTAAATTCGAGCAATATTTTTTATTATTAAGTATGTTACACATGAATATACGCTATCAAGTTTGAGTATTCACTTAAAAATATGTACCTGACATGCTATTTCTTTTAGATTGTTTTATATTGATGTTAAAAACATAGATTATTCATTAATATGATACGATGATTCAAAACTAATGTGTGAAACTATACTTACACTGTAACAAATACACGATTACCAAAATTTAGTCTAGCTATACATATAGCATTGAACTGGCACTGGATTACAAACTTAACCTTATCCACAAATAATTGCATTTTGCTACTTAATTGACATGTACATAAAAAGAATAGTTATGTACATTATGTAAGAATAGCTATGATAACTAATAAGGTATCATTTGCCTATGTTTTTCAATTTAATTTTTATATCGCTTACTTGAAGAAATAAATGAAATTTAAATTTATAGAATAGTACTTCCCGAGATCAGCGCGTTCTAACGAACAAACAAACTCTTCAGCTTTATAATATAAGTATAGATTACTTAACATCCAAAATGATTTTATTATTATTGAAAAAAATTATCATGATAATTAATTAAATGCTTAATTTATTCATTTATTAAAATATCTTAACCCTAGATTACTACCCTTCGTCGATTCGACGACGCTTCACCAAAAAAATCGCTATAACTTTTACGCGCGCGACCGTATGGTTTTCTGACTTCAGCTAATCTCAGCCAACCCGTTGCGCTTGCGATGGACGGTAGTGCTTTGTGCGTGGAAGGTCCACACGCGGTGTTCCAGCAACCATGGCTCGTCACATAGACGAAGGTTAGTATTAACGTAACTTTTCGTACTGTTTAGTTAAGTTAAAATTACGTTATTTTATCTTTTATAATGGTGCCTATTATTTTATTTTTTAAATACGATTCATATGTTAGTTTTAGAAGTTGAAAGCGATGAGGAAAATTCATCTGCGAGAGAGCCTGAAGACCACATTGAGGCTGAAGAGGCATGAAACGGAGGGTGATGATGAAGTTTCTACTGTAAATAAAGAGCAATTTCCAGATCAAGATTATGAGGCAAGTAGTAATACATCTCTCCACGTTCTATTGAAGACGAGATACCTAGCACTTCAGCTGACCCTAGCGATTACAAGACCATCGCATACCATTCTTCTTGGGAAAGACAAACACATATTATGGTTATCACAACAGTCAAGGCCACAAAGCAGAAGACCTTCAAAGAACATAGATACATAGCACGTGGACCTGTGTGTGACGCTTTTTTCAAGATATTTTAGATCCTCTTCAATGTTTTTCAGGTATAATTACTGGTGACATTACTGATACTCTTTGGGACTCAATTACATAAATTTTAAACATGCCAGAAATAAATAATGTGAAAGTTATAAATGAGACTGAGCAAAGTAATGCTGCTAATGTGGCTCCATAGCAAATTAAAATAAACATATATGCTATATTATGTACCTCCGTAAAGCAAAGGTAGACCTAAAAATAGGTGCACTAGGTGCAAAAATCGTTGTGTGGGGAACACAAACTTGATGTGTGTCACAAATGTTTTAGATCCTAAGCTATTTTCAAAATTATATTTTTAATTAATTTTCCAGATATTATTTTTGTAAGTAATACTTTATTTCAAGCAATTTAGAGGTATATATTATTTGTACGGAATTTTTCAAAAAAATTAAGAATGTTCATAAAGCGTGTAAACTGTGATCTCATTTTGATGACTGTTTGAATTAAAACTATGTTAAAATAAATATTTTTATATTTTTATATGTAGATTAATACCTTGTCCTTAAAATAAAGACATAACTACAAATATATTTTTTTAATTAAACCCCTAAATCCCCTCCAATAAACAGCGTAGTCGAAACGACGAAGGTTAGTATTAAACGTTGAAAAATAAGGTTAGTGTTCTAGGGTTAAATATTTATAAATTGCATGTCACTTCTTAGTATAAAACAAAGTCGCTCTCTCTGTCCCTATGTCCCTTGTATTATTAAATCTTTAAAACTACACAACGGAATTTGACGCGGTTTTTTTTAATAGTTAGAGTGATTCAATAGGAAGGTTTTAGTATATAATTTATTAGGTTTGAGACAAAGCGGGCGAAGCCGCGGGCGTTGAGCTAGTCTTATTATATATAAATCTCGTGTCACAATGTTTGTCCTCAATGGACTCCTAAACCACTTAACCGATTATAATAAAATTCGCACACCATGTGCAGTTCGATCCAACTTGAGAGATAGGATAGTTTAAACATGTAGGTACCACGGGCGAAGCCGGGGCGAACCACTAGTAATGCTATAAAATAAAACAAATCTCATAGTCATATGAGAAAAGTTTCCGCTTTTTAAAACAGTTGATATCAAATCTAGTAAAAATCAAGTTCACGTGTAGCGAAGAATCTTATCAAAATCAGAGCATCAATTGTTCTTGAATATCAAAACATTGATATAGGTGAATCAAGAGGTGTCTGCTTATATCTCAATAAGCCCCTATCTATGATATAGATAAGGGCATGTATATAATATACTAGGTTTCCGCCCGCGGCTTCGCCCGCGTTGTCAAAGAAAAACCCGCATAGTTCCCGTTCCCGTGGGATTTCCGGGATAGCGTCATTTTCCCGGGATAAAAAGTAGCCTATGTCCTTTCTCGGGTATCAAAATATCTCCATACCAAATTTCATGAAAATTGGTTCAGTAGTTTAGGCGTGATTGAGTAACAGACAGACAGACAGAGTTACTTTCGCATTTATAATATTAGTATGATAATATATTATAGGCCCTCCAGATATGTCATATTGACGACTAACTTCATTTGTGTCAAAGTCAACAATGCAGTATGCCATCTGTATCTTTTATTTTGAGTTTAATCTGTGTATCTAAAATTTACAGATATAAATAAAAATTAAATATCATACACTGTGTTGTCATTTGTCTTCAAAACAAGAATTATTTTTATTGTGAAAACAAAAACCCGACAGCTAATTAATGTAGCCTATGTCACTACCACAATTCTAATGTTTACAAACACAGGTACCTCATAAGTCGGTGTACCTAACACCTATACCTAACTAACTTCACCCGGGTTGACCATAATAAAATATAGATAAAATAGGGTTGAAAATATAGATAAAATATATTCTGTTGCTGTAAAAAGTATCTTTCAAATGGTAAAAAACGTTTTAAAATCGGACGAGTAGTTATTGAATTAAATCGTGACAAACAAACAAAACTTTTATATATTAGAATTGTTTAATACCTACTTTAGATAAAAGTGGCTTATGAAAGGTGGAAATATTTATTATTGCCCATAAAATAAAAATAACTTATGATTGAAAACTATAAATTATTATTATAATAACTCCTTGAATGGACATAGCGTGTTTAATGTTTATTTTTATTTATGTTATGTTTTTTTATAGCTGTTGTTTTACAAACAAAATTCTTACGCGAGTCATAGATTTAAATTGAGATAATTTAAAGAGAATTATTAACGAACGTTATTAATTATTATATATTTTGCGAGACAATGGACGTGCCATTTTTTGTTAATATTCAGTATTTTCGGACAAAGGAAGATCTTTTCATTAAATACACTTGAGTAGTTCCGTAGCATAGGTATTTATATTTTAATATATTAACTTTCTGTTTATTTACAGTTTCATACAAAATAATTCGCCATAAGGACACTGTTTGAACTGTAAGTATTTCACGAAATCGCGCGAAGTAAAAAATAAAATTGTTTATATCAATCGGAATTTATCTTGCTAAAAAATGTCACTTCTGACACGTCTTCTCGGCATACACGCTCTTTTTTGTCTTAATTCGTGAGAACACATTAAAAAATAGTTAAATTACTCATTTTAGGTTTATAATAATGCTATTTATTTAAACAATTATTCTCATGGAATATATTAGAGTGTAGGTAATTAAAAAAATCAGTAAGCTTGAAGACGATTCTTCAATGAAAACACCTAATTCTAGAGGTCGGTGTTAGTTTTGTTAAAATTAATCATAAAATCATATTTAAAAAATGATATTTAAAGCCGGTTTTAAGAATTAGAATTAAATTATTTAAATAAATCAATTCTAGTTTATAATAAGGACCCACTACGGGTCTTATGATACCATTAATATTCATAACTAGCTTCCGCCCGCGACTCCGTCCGCGCGGATGTCGGTCTTCGCGTGGATGGTTTATTTCTCCATTTTGAGTAACTCTGACAATGACATCGTATAAATATCTATTATAAAGACCAAAATATACGGCTCGACCTATAATAATACGCAACGTGTGTACGCGGTTCTACAGAAAAATGTCTATGGATAAAACTGAAAAATTAAGATAATTTTTTTTCTACGTATTTTTCCAGGATAAAAAGTATCCTATTTTACGCCCAGGATAATAAAGTATAATTATTATACCAAGTTTCATCCAAATCTAACCGTTAGTTTTCACGTGATGTCTTCACATACAGACAGACAGACAGACAGACAGACAGACAGACAGACAGACAAAAATTTTTTTAAACACATATTTGGGTTTGGTATCGATCCAGTAACACCCCCTGCTATTTATTTTTTCAATATTTTCAATGTACAGAATTGACCCTTCTACAGATTTATTATATGTATACTGTATAGAATATAGATAGATGGTACATATAAAGAATATTCGAATTACATAGTTTCTTTTTATCATTTAAAGTGCTTATATTGAAATTGATAATATTGCTACTTCAACATAACTTTGCAAGAATGTTAGTACAAGCTGACCTATTTTATAAAATTTCTAAACATAGTAGAATATTGACTGTTATATCTAGGTCTCTGATATACAAGTGGTTCTATACTATCCAGGGGTCAAACAACACTGGATAAACAGTGGATGTAAGAATTAAGTACCCACATAAAATACACTATCTAATATTTATATCAATTTTTGCATACAATTTCCATAATACAGACGAAAATTATAATAATTTAAGTGGAAGTGATATAAATCCATTTTATTTTGAAACCAACCAAGCATTGTAATGACTAGTTTAATAATGCGACTTCACAAAAAACTAATCGTTTAAATTCCCATATTAACTAAGCTTTGTTGTTAAATATAACGAAACTTGCTGTGCCCTGCGGTTTTACGCGTATTGCTCCGTTCCTGTTGGTCTTAACGTGATGATATAATAAATTACCTCGATAAATGAGCTAGGTATCTAGCACCGAAAGAATTTTTCAAATAGGATCAGTGAGATTAGCGCGTTCAAACAAACAAACAAACAATCAACATCTTCAGCTTTATAATATTAAAAGTATAGATAATACCTATGTATTTTAACACGCTTTGGCTTCCCCTGTATGTCTGTATGTAACCGACTCCTTAAGACTCGCATTTGACTCACTAATAAACGGACAGATTTAATTCAAACTCAGCTTATCGACCAGAATAGAGTCCAGTCGTGCTGATAAAATTACTTCTATAATTTTATTCAGATATATTCTATTTTATTCAAGTAACTACTACACATAAACCGGCTGTATTTACTTTAACTAACGATAACAATTTAGGCTGTCACCTTTGATTTTTCGGATAATCATAATGTATACCTATAATAGACCGGGAGATATTGACACAAAATTTCGAGTCATTTGTAACAGGATGGCGCATGGCGGTTCTACAGGGGTCTTAGTAAAAATGATGGTGTGAACGCTGGTTCACACCATCATTTTTCTTTTTGTCATTGAGTACTAAGACCCCTGTAGAACCGCCATCCTGTTACAAATGACTCGAAATGTTGCGTCAATATCTCCCGGTCTACTATGTACATAGCTTGCAATTAATGTTTTGAGTTTGAGTTGAATGATCTTTATTTACGACGAACGACTCCGAAAACATAGCGTGTGATATTAATTTATTATTTAAGTAGTTTTAAGTTCATATGGGCCGAAGTTTTAATTTATATTAAGATCTTTAACTGTAACTACATTATTTTGTTGCCTGAAATAAATATATATAAATTTATTGCCAGTGTTTTAGATAGCTGAATATAAAGGCCCTTATTATGTTACTCTTATAGCAATTCATAAAAGATGACTTTATTTATTAATATTTGTTAATATTTCAATTAGTTTTAGTTATTTTAGTTAGCATTAAGTTTGCGTGTGAGAAACATAAAAAAATAATAAAAATGTTGTGTGGTTTTATGAAACCACGGTAAAAGTGAAACTTTTTTTCACAATATAGACATTTAACTAAAAATTATCGTATTTGTACGATAATTATCGTACGTATCGTGCGTCACGAGACCAAAAAGTTAGAGACGATACGATGTAATAAAAGTTTCACTTTAAAAATGCATAATCCGCATGCGTAAATGTCACAATTTGACACTTGTTTGAGATAAATTTGTATTTTATCTAACTTTGAAGCAGTTGCCCAGCGAGGGGGTTAAAATATCTTCAAAATAAGATTTGCTTGGATTAAGATTGTACTATCGGAAAAGCGCACGTGCCTCATAATAGGATAAAGGTTGATTCTTTCATCTATACATAGGTATAATAAATCTGTAGAAGGGTCAATTCTGTACATTGAAAATATTGAAAAAATAAATAGCAGGGGGTGTTACTGGATCGATACCAAATCCAAATATGTGATTAAAAAAAATTTTGTCTGTCTGTCTGTCTGTCTGTCTGTCTGTCTGTCTGTATGTGAAGGCATCACTAACGTGAAGTGAAAACTAGCGGTTCGATTTCGATGAAACTTGGTATAATTATACCTTATTATCCTGGGCGTAAAATAGGATACTTTTTATCCTGGAAAAATACGTAGAAAAAAATTAATCTTAATTTTTCATTTTTATCCATAGACGTCGTTCCGTAGAACCGCGAACACACGTTGCGTATTATTATAGGCCTAGCCGTATTTGGGAATTGGGTCCAATAGATATTTATAAGATTTTATTGTCAGAGGTACCTACTCAAAATGGAGAAATAAACCATCCACGTGAAGACCGACATCCGCGCGGACGGAGTCGCGGGCGGAAGCTAGTTTTAAATAATATTAGCGACTACTGCTACTAAATATTCTCTACTATTGTATGCATGTTATAAACATAATATCTATACTAATAGTATAAAGCTGAATAGTTTGTTTGTTTGAACGCGCTAATCTCAGGAACTACTGGTCCGATTTGATCTAGGTGTACTAATATACGAATATTATTATAAAGCTTTGTTTGTTTGAACGTGCTAATCGTAGGAATGATTTAAAAAAATATTTTGGAGTTAGATAGCCCATTTATCGAGGAAGGCTATAAAGCTATATAGGTAATCACGCTAAGACCTACAGGAGCTGAGCGACGCGGGTGTAAACGCGAAGTGCAGCTAGTAAATGATACAAGTTACCACCCAGGTTCCGCGTGGGTATTCCTGATACTAAATTATATTATTTACCGTTTTATGCATGTTATAAACAAATATATTCTTGAATAACTCTGTCTATTAAAAACAGCATTTATGTAAAATTGCGACCAATTTTGAAGGTGAGCAAGCAAAATTTAAATTTACGAATTTATAAAACACGTTTCGACTCTTGCCGCATTTTGGAAGTTTTTGCAACAGGAAAATTTTCAAACAAGTTCCTTACGAGCTATGTCACAATGTATCGTTATTAGGTACTTCATTAACCTCTCTGAGAAACAAAAAACAAAACGACGTGTGGCACTCGGGGACTGCCGCGGTAAATGCTATGCCTTCAAGCCACACCTCCGCCCGTCGGAGTGGGGAGCGTGAGGTTTTTTCGTTACGGAATGTCTCGATTCGGTCCCCGCGCTCAAGGCCCGCGATAGAAGCTATGCAATAGCTTAAAACGAAAATTTTACAATACATGTTATTTCCAAAAATGAACTCTACATTTGTTTAAGTTGTCACTTTTTTTTGAAGGGTTACAAAAGGACTAGAATAGTAGGTATAACTGAACCCTTTGGTGGACTTAATTTAACGGTTCGATTTGAGATCTGTTTATTTGTATTTTAATTATATTTTATGTATTATATGTAACTAGCCCCAGCTTCGCCCGTGGTACATATTTCGCAATAAAAGGTAGACTATGTTCTATCTCAGGGTCTAAAGATTGTCTATACCAAATTTCATCAAAATCGGTTGAGAGGTTTAAGCGGGAAAGCGTAACAGACAGACAGACAGATAGAGTTGCTTTCGCATTTATAATATTAGTAGGGATTACATTAATAGTTCATTTCATTATTGTTATATCTATAAACACTGTGTTATATTAAAAAAATGTACAGAAAATAATGAATTTTGTATAAAACAAAGGAATAAAGTTACCACAGGTGTTAATCACATACGTAAATAAAAACAATAACGACTCTGTTAAATTAATTTAAAAATAAAAACTGGTAAGTATGCAACTATGTTAGATATTATAATATATTTGTTTACTTATTTAAAATCAATAAGTACTAAAAACTTGCTACTTTACTATTACTTTGTAACTTAAACCAAACTTAATTTAAAACTATTCCTTTGCTAACTTAAAATCTAACTTATTAACTTACCCGGCTTACTGGTTGTCACTTCACTCATGTTCACACACTACACTGCGATCTAAGATCAAAAAAGATAAATGATCTATCTAGGATCAAGGGCAGTGCCTTGGTTACTCGGAAGCGGACACCGATCCGCTCTGCGCGCGCGCCGCTATCAACGCTGCTTATATATAACCTTATGTACATACAAGCTGTGCCACGCGGTTTTACTCGCGTTGCTCCTTTTGGTCTTAGCATGATGATAATTCCACTAATATTATAAATGCGAAAGTTTGTGAGGATGGATCAATGAATGGATGTTTGACCAATTTAATTTGGTATGTAGGTAGCTGAAGTAAGACTTAGGCTGTACTTTTTCTCCCGGAAATCCCACAAGAACGAGAAATATGCAGGTTTTTCTGAAACTGAAAACGCCGAAAATCTATCCTACTAATATTATAAATGCGAAAGTTTGTATGGATGTATGGATGTTTGTTACTCTTCCACGTAAAAACTACTGAATGGATTTGAATGAAATTTAGCACACATATAGAGGGTAACTTGGATTAACACATAGGATAGGTTTCATCCCGGAAATCCCACGGGACCGGGAACTATACGGGTTTTTCTTTGAAAACGCGGGCGAAGCCGCGGGCGGAAAGTAGCCTATATGTTGACTCATCTTTTAGTAATAAGTACCTGTTCATGAAAAGTTTGAAGTAAATCCATGCCGTACTTTTTGAATTAAGCCCGGACATACATATAGACACACAGAAAATAATTCTAAAAACTATAATTTTGCCTTCAATATCGATTGTAAGTATTTTTTTTTAATATTCAATGTACAATTTTCACTTTCCTACGATTTTATTATATTATGTTTTGATTGTGTTAATATAGTCTGGTAGGCTTGGAGCATTGATTTAAGGTATGTTTTAGATTATTTGGGTAGGGCAATCTTGTGGAGTTTGTTATTAATTTTTCTAAATAATGAAAACAAGGAATATTATCTTTGATCAGTTTAAATTAATTTGTAGCTTTACATTCATGTAATTTGTAGGGTTTATCAAGAGTTTATCTTCGTGTTTTCACTGATCTATATATCAACTAGCTTACCGCCAGCGGCTTCGCCCGCTTTCTCTAAAACGATTTGAGATTTAAACTATCCTATCTCTCAAGTTGGATCGAACTGCACATAGTGTGCGAATTTTATTATAATCGGTAAAGTGGTTTAGGAGTCCATTGAGGACAAACATTGTGACACGAGATTTATATATATTAAGATATAGCTCTACATAATGTTGTCTCTATCGAAAATGTTAAGAATTCACCTTATATTTTTGAGCTTTAAGAAGGTTTTCTAGCATATTATTATATCAGTGTTTATATGTATAGGATTGAATGCTACTAGCTTTTCACCCGCATCGCCCGCGCAGTCAAAGAAAAACCCACATAGTTCCCGTTCCCGTGGGATTTTCGGGATAAAACCTATCCTATGTCCTTTCTCGGGTATGAAAATATCTCTATACCAAATTTCATGCAAATTGGTTCTGTAGTTAAGGCGTCATTTAGTAACAGACAGACAGACACTTTCGCATTAATTATAATATTAGTATGGATATTCATGCTATTCTATCTGTACTAATCTTTCCTTTAATCTATTCGAAAAATCAGGATAAAAATTGAGTAAATAAACTGTGTTTTAAATTCGTTAAAATCTAAGCTTTGTCAACGATCGATACGATAAACATTTTATGAAGTGTTAAATAAACACTTTATCTTTAATATAAGTTTATCTGAAGTTATACATTATAGTACGTCAATACTATAGTGTTTACGGTGATTATAGTTAGTTAATATCCTACTATGAGTGTATACTCATATAGGTAGACGTACGTCAGAATGCATGCTTAACTGCACATAACTGTCACTAAAAATCATTATCAATTAAGTTAAAAATATTATAAAGGTGAAGAGTTTGTTTGTTTGAACTCGCTAATCTCGGGAACTACTGGTCCGATTTCAAAAATTCATTCGGTGTTAGATAGCTCATTTATCGAGGAAGGCTACTATAATATATCATCTCGCTATGGCCAAAAGAAGCGGAGCACTGCGGGTAAAACCGCGGAACACAGTTAGTTAAATTATATAGTAGAGTAGTATGGTATTATATAGTAGAGTAATATGGTAGAGCTAATATTATATTATAGAGACTGTAATAATTGGCATATTTATTCAGAAGCCACGGTCTAAAAACCGTCTTTCGTGACAACCGTGATCGAATATTTTCTATCCATACTTAATATTATTAATGCGAAAGTCTCTGTCTGTTATTCAATCACGCCTTAACTACTGAAACAATTTTCATGAAATTTGGTATGGAGATATTTTGATACCCGAGAAAGGACATAGACTACTTTTTATCCCGGGAAAATGACGCAATCCCGGTTATCCCACGGGAACGGGAACTATGCTGGTTTTTCTTTGACTGCGCGAGCGAAGCCGCGGGCGGAAACCTAGTTCTTTATAAATTTATAGGTATATAACCTTTAAATAAATTTACATAAAACCAAAATAAATTAATCATATTATTATGCAAAGGAGAATTTGAAACGAACATAAAAACTATACTTTTTATTTTTTTTAACATAATCCTGTTTACATCAGTGTTAATAATATGTGCTTTATTTATGGTTATTTTGCTTAAAATAAAAAAAAGTGCTTGAATAAAATACGTAAACATTTTTGACCGTCTCTGACACATATAAATAAGGAAACTGATATTTTATAAATAAGGGTTCAACTGTACTATCTCCATTACCACACAAAATTTACAGTGAGTTAATGTTATAAAGTGATTACTTATCTTTTACAGGAACTCATGTTAGATGGGGAGGCGAAGAGGGGAATTTTCTGTAATACTCGAGCGTGGCAGTTTAAGATATGAGAGATACCTTAGACCTAATAGAACAACCTTGTTAACTATTTAGCTCTATATGTAGTGACGCGCGCCTAGGATAGACGATCAGATTAGTAAAAAAAAAGCGATAGTCTGAAATACTCGAGCGCGTCAGATTAAGATATTGGGGGTTGATTTTAGTGTTTTAAGGCTAATTTTAACTAATCTGACCATAAGTCCTTGACGCCGCCGAGTTATAGGGTCGCGAACTTGTAAAAAAAAAACGTTAATCCGGCATTCTCGAGCGCGATTTTTTTTATTTCTATTTTGAAGAATATAATCTAAAAATTACTAAAAATACAAAATCTGCCGGTTTCCGCATGACCGGAAGTCTGGAGGAGCCATTTCGTCTTCCGAAAAACGCGTTGTAGCATATAAGTCGCGAACTTTACTTTTTCCAAAAATAATAGTTTAAATAAACAAAAAAGATAATTTTATTTTACAAAAAAGGTCTCTTTTAATTTTTGTCCAAAGTTAAAACTTTTTTTACTTGAAGCATCAAGAAACTCAAACTCCCGGTTTTTTGAGTATATCTCGAAAACTGAGGGTGTTAAGAAAAATTGATATGAAATAACGATGATTAAAAAAAAGAAACCCACAAACCTTTTTCGGTCAGATTAAGAGAACCCACCAACATTTTTGTCAGATTAAGACAATATGCTTTCAGGATACCGAGATAAACCTCCACTATGAAAATCTGACGCGCTCGAGTATTTCAAAAGGACTTTTTTTTTCTGCATTTTCAAAAATTCATCGTAACTTATCGTCATGCCGTAATCGTCAGTTTTTTTAAGGGGAGCTTTTTTGGGGCCTACTTAACACCCCTTCCGAAAATCTGACGCGCTCGAGTAAATTTTTTTTTGTGCATTTTTGACTAATTTATATGCCTAGCCCCACCACGCAAACCGGCAGATTAGTATACCGTTGTTATCAGAGGCACTTGGGGCATACGTAGTATGAATATCTGACGCGCTCGAGAATGCCCAAGTAACTGTTTTTTTTACATTTTTGAAAATCCGTACACGCCAAACCCACCGCTAAAATGGTTTTTAGCATAGAAGCTTTTCTTTTCGAAATTATTTTATCTTTCGATTTTGATAAGTCTCGACGACGCCGTTGAATTACGCCATTTAGCTACCTCGCCTCCCTATCTATGTTGATGGAATTTCACTTAACTCGATGACTTTTTAATAATTTTGAGAGCTTTAAGGCAAAATGGCCCACAGGAAGTGTCTGGGCGTACTGACATTTTTTTACCTTATTATTTTTAACTGTATAATCTAAAACATATTTGAAAATCAGCCATGAAAAATACTTCAAGTAAGTGCTGTTTTTGTGAACCTTCATTACCTGATATCTGGAAATCGGCCCATTGACCAAGCTAGCGGGTAGGCGTACGATGGTAGCACATGCTTACACTACCCAATCAAGAATCGACCCAATCGTCCACATTTGATCCGTCAGAAAATAGCTGATGTCTGGCGGCCCTGGGATCTTGTACTATTAGTAAAACGTTTTTCCAGTTGCACTGCAATATATTTTTAAACGAACATAACATTGTCTATGAACGGTATCTACACAATAATAATAAGGATCTTTCTAAACAAATACGACAATCTTCTAGTTTTCACAAAATAATTATTAATTTACTAGGTGTTGAGTAAACAATACGTGATCAATTTGTACTCAATAATAAAAGTTATAAAATAGTACAATCAAATAATGTAATAATCATTCTTGATTGCGCAGTGGTCAATATGACTTTACTGCGACAGAATATATTGGCCACATAATATTATACCTTAGTCTTATCTAGTTTAATTGTGAAAGCCTTATTTCGAAAAAATAATAAATTGACTAACCCGCGCGCAAAAGCAAGTTTTTCTACAACATAAAATGTGTTATTTATTTTGATAATTGGCAGTGATGTAGCTGTAAGCTATATAAGCTACACCACTGCTAATTATCAAAATATTATGTTCAATGATTTTCTCGTGATAAGGGAATAAACATAAAACCAGCTTTCCCCCCGCGGTTTCGACAAAGGAAGCGATTTTGTTTTATATTACCTACTAGCCCGCGACTCCGTCCGCGCGGAAAATGAAGATATTTTTTTCTACGTATTTTTCCGGGATAAAAAGTATCCTATTTTATGCCCAGGGTAATAAGGTATAAGGTTGATGTACCACTAGTTGACCATTTAAGCGGTTTTATCTTTAGTTATATATAAAAAACGGGTTATTTGTTTTACGTTCAATGTTATTTTTGGGACATAGATAATTGAATAGTCAATGCAACTATTGTTCTTAGTATCAATTTGATAACCTTTAAAGGTTTTATGAAAACTACTCTGAAAGTTACTTCTGCTAAAAGTACCAATACCTGACCACTGATCACCAATATCTGACCATCATTGCTCTATAAGTTGACCATTTTCAAAATGGACAAAATGTCCTTCTTCGAACATTAGTTTTGTTTAATAAATAAAAAAGTCTGTATTTATATTGAAGTTTATTTTATTAAATGTTATAAATCATTCTTACAATACTGTTATTAATCCTTAATGACTATACCTACGTACCATACAATCTTTTCTTCTTTCTCTTTTTCCTTCGACACCCAGTAGTCTTGCCATTTCTTGGAAGTTGTAGCAAAGAGCAAGCGTTCAGTCTTCTTTTTTAACGGAGAATCAGAAGGCCATATTAAATGTTTGCCAAAAGCTGGGCTTATTTGCTGTTGCATTTTAGTTATTAAATCTACTAATTTGGGCGAAGGAAGTTCAAGGAAATGACTGACTGAAGTTGATGTTGATTCGAGATGCATTGTTGGTGTTGGAATAGGACTTAGACGGCTTATATGGTTTGTTAAATTAGGTATAAGCACAAAAAAAAGCAAGTCTTTCTTAGCAAAATATAAAGAACCAAGAGCTGACCATACTGGTCAACAATAGGCGAAAAATTGTTTTCGTTGTTCCAAAAGATAACCAGGCCGCTAAAAATCATGAAAAACTGTTCATGCCAAAAATGAAGCCGAAAGTCTATAACAGAATGGTTCAACATTATGCCTATAACAAGACATATAAAGAGTAATCGATTGCATTCAAGATAAATTAAGATTTCCCAATCAACTCCCGATAAAAAACTCTTAGTAAAAAATGTGATTACTTACGGGGCACCTACTTAATTACATCTTCGTGTTGAAAAAATGTCAATATTTCTGATCAATAGCAGCAAGGTTTGTTTTTATTTTATAGATGATGTTGCTTTATAGAAAAAACAATAAACTATCATCTGGGGCTGCCGTATTTTCTTAATTGGCGCGTATATTTGAATTTTGGTCATGTATTGGTGCTTGGTCAGCTAGTGGTACATTGACCCTAATTATACCAAGTTTCATCGAAATCGAACCGTTAGTTTTCACGTGATGCCTGAACATACAGACAGATAGACAGACAGACAGACAGACAAAAATTTTTTTAATCACATATTCGGGCTTGGTATCGATCCAGTAACACCCCCTGCTATTTATTTTTTCAATATTTTCAATGTACAGAATTGATCTTTCTGACAGTTTAGATGTAGTGATTGTAGTCTCTACCTACTCTATGTTTATAGGTTTTGCCTAATAATGAAAAAAATCCTGATAAAGTAATTTGTACAAATGATTGTGCATTATGAGATGCTAATTAGTAATTACATTAATTGGTCAATCCAAAGCAAATCTATAGTATGCAAATCTTATAGATAAAACAATATTGTTTTAATTAATTGCTAATAGACACGCAAAAAAGGCATATTTGACTTTTCCTTATTACGTTTGTGTTCGTTTATATAGGTACACTAGAGGTCCGCCCCGGCTTCGCCCGTGGTACATATTTCGCAATAAAAGCCTATGTCCTTTCTCGGATATCAATATATCTCCATACCAAATTTCATGCAAATTGGTTCAGTAGTTTAGACGTGATTGAGTAACAGACAGACAGACAGAGTTACTTTCGCATTTATAATATTAGTATGGTGAATTTCGCATTTATAATATTAGTATATTAGGTGGATCACTAGTTAACAATAACTAAACTAAATAATATATTGGTTTATTTTAAAACTTTCTAACTGCCTATATAATATTTAAATTTCAATATCTTTGGTTGGTCCATTGTATTTCAAGTATATTACCATACATATAGAATTCGCATGATAATAATATAGTCAATTCCATTAGGATAATTTACATGCGATTGTACTACCTATATACTTCAATATTATGTAACACATCAGTGGAATTATATAGAACGGTTTTGGATTAATAATTTTATAGCATATACCTAGAAAAATATTATTAATGATAGTTGTATACGTAGTATATTATTATTAGTCTGTGATGATAGTAAAATACGTGATATTTTTCATGTAACAATTTTATGTAATGCTAACGCTAAGAATTCGGAATATTTTTTTAAAGTAGGTACTATTATATATGTATTATTCAATATAACAAGAAAAAATAAACTAACAGTTAACCTTATTGATAAGAAATAATTTTGAATTTTAGATGAAAAGCAGGAAAAGCTGTATTCCTTGACTTTGAATTTGACATTAAATTCTCTTTCACTATGTATTTCTATTTTCGAGGGAATAAATCCTAGTGCACTTTTAAAATTGTACTAATTATTTTCCTACTTCCTAATATTCAATTTATATGCGAAGTAGCACACATTAATACCTAAATGGACAGAATGGTAGAACCTTCACGACTTTTCCTCAAATTTTCCTCTAATAGTGTTCCTTATAGCCTTAGCTTATAGCCATATGATTTAGATAAACAATAAATACTATGTTTATTGATCTGTTTACTAATAGATTTCCGCTATTGTTTTTTAGAAATGAATGGAATAAATGGAAATAGGGCTTCTTTTAGACGAATACCTTTTTGGTTATATGGGATATTTTCCAAAATGGTTTCTTGGTTATGTAGAGTCAATAAATTATTAATATCTATATAATGTTATTCTGTCGTAACTATTTACTATCCCTTCCAATTTATTTGAAAATACTTTTTTAGTATTAATTTTTATATAAAATAATATTTGAGTTAATATAAATAAAAACAATATAATGAAAAAAATATATATCGCTCTCCTTTTATGATATTAGCATCTAAAGCCATAGAAAAATCTTAAATGCACCATGTATTTGTTATCCTTCTTACTACAATAAAATAGCACATTTTCCTGTGAACTCATTAGAATGCTATCAATAAAATATGACACCTTCTGTACGTGATTTCCAACCGGAACTACAAACTTAGGACATAATTATTCAGAAGATGCTTTACTGCGTTTTATAAGTGTTTGTAATAGCTTATTTTGAAGTATAATAAGTTTTTATTTCGTTGTTTGGTCTGTGGTTTGATGTCGATTCAGGTTGTTTACCAAAATAGTAAGAATAACTTTTAATTTTAAATAAGCACATAAAGAATGCAGAATTAAGGTAGAGTACGTTAAAGTATAATATTAGTACACTCGTTTGCAAGTAAAACTTACTTGTTGCTTTATTTATTTTTCTCTATCACTAAATGGATAATCATTCTACTTTATTTTTCGATTTATATTTGAATTAAAATAAATGTTTTTCATTTAATGCTTGCGATCAAAAAATGTACCTATTCATTTTAAGTATTTAGAATGATACGCAGATTCGTAGAAAGACGTAGATACATTGACAAAAATGATAATAAAAATAATCTATGTGAGTATATTGAGAATAAATCCAGTTAGTGATACAGCACAAGGTTTATCGATTGATAAAAATTTCACGTTTTAATGCATAATCTTCAAGTTAATCGGAGGTAATCGTTGCAAATCTACTTACGTCGTTTGTTTCTTAAGAAATAATCTATCAATACATGCGTATCTTCATAAAAATAGGTAGGAGATTTTTTAAAAGACACTTCTGCTAAGAAAAATAGTGTAGGAAATTAGAAAAAAAATTAGGTATATCACATAATTAAATAAAGATTATATTACATACTAAATTATTTAATACAATTAGATAAAACTCAAAAATAAATACTCGGCCTGAAAATTGGTTTCCATTTAACAAAATTTTCATTTTTTATATTAGGTACTTACTTATAGAATTTGAAGTGAAACTACTTTAGTGCCGTTGAGAGTGCCTATATATTCGAGTCATGTCACTACCGTCACGTCATAGGTAGGTATTTGATTCTGTTATCCTAGAATCTTGCCAAAGAAGTTTCACTTCTGTCACGTGTGTTCGGCACACACGCTCTTTTTTATTTTGGGTTTGCGTTAACATTACAGCAATGTCGACAAATCTTTATTTTACTGAAAGAAAAATCTTCACGTATTTATAGAGGACCCGCCTAAATAAGCAATACTTATTAAATAAGCAATACTTATTAAATAAGCAATACTTATTAAATAAGCAATACTTATTAAATAAGCAATACGTTTTGTTCGATTTTCATTAAAGTAAAGGGTTTCAACTCACAAGGTAATTTATTCATATTAAAAACCAATGTAGAAGTGAAAAAAATATTCTAATTATATATTATTATGAAAAATTTAAAGTCTTCTATACTTACTTCTTTTTCTATTATTAGATAGAATACATATACAGAAGAATGTAAATAAATAATTATTAGCTGCAATGAAAACGCTTCATGCATTTGGGAGGTTCAGTATCACAGACACATACCTAGACTAAATTTAGCATTATTTTTCATCTCGTTAAAAACAAAAATTTTTCGTTAAATCCTCTTAAATGTTGTACTGTAATAATCTTCATTAATTAAAGTCAGAAAATATTGAAATTTCCTGTCATACTCTCGTCCAAATTTTCACCGTTAATTAAAATAAAAATGGTTATTTACCTTCATGTGGTTTCGAATAATGAACGTCGAGTAAAAACAATGAATGAACACAACTTTATAGAAACAATTTTGAATATTGTAAATGAAAGAATCTGCTTGATTGATCATAATTATTGCAGAGGAGACTGTGAGAGATTGACCTTCACCGATCTCATAACCAAGGATTTTGCGTGAGGTTTTTCGTTACGGAATTTCTGGATTCGGTCCCCGCGCTCAAGGCCCGCGATAGAAGCTATGCAATAGCTTAAAAATATTTTTAATAATAACTGCGTTAAAAACAACCAACTTCAAACTTGCACTTGCAACATTTACAAATACAGACAAAAATGCTCATAAAATAAAAACTACTGGCCTATCCGAATAAAATTTTTATGGGACCAATTCGACACCATCCCGCATCGAACAAAAAAAGAATCACGTAAATCGGTTCAGAAACCTCGGAGTAATCGGTGTACATACATAAAAAAAACATACCGGCCGAATTGATAAACTCTTCCTTTTTTTTGAAGTCGGTTAAAAAATACATCTCATCTGGGTATCAAATCAGTGAAGGTAGATCTTTCACCGGCTCTTAGACCATTATAATCAATAATCATAATGATTCCCACATTCCAAAAGCCTCTTATAACGATATAAGTAGATTTATCAGCAGTAGCTGCTATGTACAGTTCTAATCTGTACTTCTAATAATATGAAGCTGAAAAGTTTGTTTGTTTGAACACGCCAATCTCCGGAAGAAGGATTTCAAATCACAACTGTTTTTATGATGTTCATTTATGGTACATTTACCTATTTGCGGGAAGCTATAGGCTACATAAACCCTTGAACCCATGAAACCCTTTTCGCGTTGTCACGGCATCACGTGTGAACGGCTGAACCGATTTCGACAATTATTTTTTTATTATATTCCTTGAAGTACGAAGTTCTTGTGTGGAGAAAACGTAACGCCCGTGGTACATATACCACGGGCGAAGCCGGGGCGGACCGCTAGTGTCTTATACATCTTGACTTTTTAAATGCATAATAAACTGTACGAAAATTTTACTGATAAAGACAAGGAAAAGACATAAGGAAAATACATTGTTTTTAAATGATACTTTCGTTTAAACATATTATCACAAGTTACCTATGATGACCTATGTATCTTTTTCTAATGAATTAATCAGTAAATTAAACATGTTAGAATATAGGGTGTTGTTTTGCGAGTAAGTTTTATTAAAACTTGTATTATTTTCAGATATTAAACTTTATTGCGTTTTTTGATTATTCTATGTATAATTTGATTATAGGGTTAATGGTAGATAATGATCATAATTATTTTCTAAGTAGTCGCGATCTGGTAGAGCATCGAAGCATAGGTACGTAAAAATACTTACTTCATTGGCAATTGGCATATATAATAAGGTTGCGTTTTTCCCACAAACCATATTTTATTATGGACTAACTATGCCCCGCGAAGAAAAACAAACAATCAAACAAACTCGTCAGCTTCATAATATTAAGTATAGATACATAATATCACGTATATTTGTATACAATTGTAACTTTAAAATACTCTGTTATAACTTGATCAAAAACATTGTAAGTATGTAATTAAACATCCTATACATATAATTAGCCAAACTTATTACGATAAAGGGTTATGTTTGTATAATCACTACCACGAGAGCGGGGGAAACCCAAAGATATCAAGGGTCCCGAAAATATATAATCGAATACACTCTTAATTATCAACAGTTCCTATTAAAACTTTAAGAAGAAGTACGACACGTTATAGTATCTAATAATACCTAATAGTACCTGATACCTCTTACTACCATACGAAATGGATTTGAAAGTTCTCTTCTATGGATTATTTCTGATCTGCATAATTCTCGTGGTCGAAGCATCTCCTATAGAAACGGCTGGAAGCTCTCAAGTGCACGAAGTTTTGACCAGAACCAGGAGAGAAAAACCCTCGTATACAGCCACAGAAGGTCTGGCAACTACTGGTGGTGCAACGATAGCAGGTATAGGTGTGGGTGCAACGTTTGGTGGTCCTCCAGGAGCACTATTAGGAGCTTTCCTGGGATGGGCAACTGGGACTGTGTATAACCTCATCAGAGTGATTGAAGTGTCCAAGCAATTTGATGATTGATAGACTATTATTTATTATGTAAGTTGGTGTGAAATAAATGTATTGAATGTGTTTTATGTTTTAATGAGTTTGGACTGTTGAACAGTAAGTAATAAAAGTCACTGTATTATCTGGAAGATATCATATCTGGGGTTTATTTGTGTATTGCATTTAATTCATTAATCATAATTTTTACTAGTTAGTAAGCAGGTGCAAGTCTATGAATTTTTATAGTGTATTACTTTTAATAGTTTTCCATAAGAATTTGATAAAAAAGGTTAAAATATGAAATATATCGTAAATTAATAAGTTTCTACTATTTTTTACTCAATACTTTCACCCCTTTAAAACTATTACAGCTATATCAAGCCACCCTGTATATTTACTGAAAATTTCAAAAGTAGTACTCTAAAACTCTTAGGGCTGATTTTTCAATCCTTGGTTAATACTTATTCGTCGAATAACGTATTAAACTACCGTTTCAAAAATGTATTCTTTGCCCGTCTTTGACACTTAACGGGTGACATTTTAATATTATCGTGTAATTCTTTATTGGGTAGAAATACGAGATAATGACTTGTTAGCTAGGAAATTAATTTACCATAAAATTCTAAATGTTACGGACAGTTAAATTAATTAAAGACATGGTCACTCTGTTAGAAGATACATATTATCTCCCTTTTCCTTTATATTTCTAGCATTAATTGTGATAAAACAGATTCAAATGTCAAGGCTTTAGACAAGATTTTAATTAAAACATGATACCGAATTTGTTTTTTGTTCGTTAATTAAATGTTGTTTAATGCATAAATACATGTAATTTAAATTACAATAATTAATATAGATCTATTCCTATTTTGTGAAACCTAACTCAATATGATAAATGCGAAGGTAACTCTGTATGTATGACTATTCTTCACGTCTAAACCAATGAACCGATTTGAATAAAAATTGGTACAAATATAGTTTGAAATCTGAGAAAGGACGTAAGATAGTTTTTATATCAGAATATGCACGGGAACGGAAACTATGCGGTGTTTTCTTATTTCGAGTGATGAAGGCGCGGGTAGGTTTTAGTAATGAAATATCTTAAAATTTAATAGTAAAAAATGTATTGAACAAAAACAATTAAACTTATGACTAGGTATTTATTTACAGGAATTATACTAAAATCAAATACAGCATACAAGAATGTTTCTATCACAATTTTGAGGCAGTGTTATTCTTGTCATTTGCTGGTTGCAGCTCCATGTCTTTTGTTTCTGGAATACAAAAAAATAAATAGTCAGTACATTTATGAAATTTCTAACTTAATTTTACACTGATAGACTGACTGACGATTGTGTCTTGCGGCCGCTTAAAGAATTTCAAAATTGGTTTAGTAGCTCCTGAGTTTCTTTATTTCAAGATAACAAAAATAACTAGTTACTTAGTAATTTACAGTAACATTATAAAAATAGAATATTCTGATCTTCTATCCTTATAATGTTACTGTAAATTACTAAGTAACGAATAATATTTATTACAAATGAAGAAGTATTTACCATTGTCTTCCTCGGGTTCATTCCAAGACTGTCGATCTGATGTTGTAAACAGCACGAAGATTAAATTGGAAACAAAGTAAATAGCTGAAGCCAAGAAGAATACCTTTCGCCATTCACCTGGGTCCGTCTGAAAAAATTATATTTTATATTTAGCATTGCATTAAAACTGGTAAATATTGGGAAGCTTCATCACTTTCTTAAACTTTAAAAAGACTGGGATATTATAATGTATTATTCATGTAACTTGAGCTCTCAAATCACTACATAGTATAAAACAAAGTCGCTTTCTCTGTCCCTATGTTCCTTTGTATGTTTAAATCTTTAAAACTGAGCAACCGATTTTGATGCGGTTTTTTTTAATAGATAGAGTGATTCAAGAGGAAGGTTTAAGTTTCAAAAATAGTTCTTCATTTACATTCTAAAACCTTACGAATTATAAACGTTATTTGATTTAGAATGGAAGCAATTTGTGGAAAAATGTAACAGCTCTATAATGAACCTAATTTTACAAATAAATAATTTATTAGGTTTGAGACAAAGCGGGTGAAGCCACGGGCGGTAAGCTAGTAAATAATAAAAAAAAACATGTCCTCACCTCATACTTTACTATAATACCACAAACAATTGGTGCAATAATAGATATAGTTCCCGCCAACGAGTTAGATATGCCCATTAGCAGAGAGCTGAAGTTTGGTGCCAAATCTATGAAGATTAGCTGAAACAATTAAATATTATAATTAGCTCTTTGTTTTTTTCACACACAGTTAGCTTGAAAATGCATTTTTTCGGTGTTCTTAGGTATTATTTTTTCGTTCGTCTAGATTGAGATCCAGAGTTTGTTAATTTCATGATCAGATATACTAACACTGGTGACACTAATATTCTAAGGTACTGGGCGGACATTATGTCGTAATAAATTAAATACTTAGTAGGTTTGAATAAAATAAAAAGGAAAATTATGTCATGTGTTTGAATCTTCTTCGTGATTACAACAATATTAAAAATCTTTTCTTTCTGTAATAAAATATAAACTTAGCGATTTAAATAACAAAAACTGATAATTTGCGATGCCCTGTTATAACGAACTGCGACGATAAAGGTACAGCCTTCCTCGATAAATGGACTACTATTACTACTACCTACTTATATAATTTTTTCAAATTGGTCTCATATTTTCTGATATAAGGGCGTTCAAACAAACTCTTCAGCTTTGTGATATTAGTATAGATAAAATACTTACAGGATACCCAGTATACTGGCCAGCATTCATAGCTACTGTTAGGGTTAACATTATAACAGCCAAACCCATGCTGCCCTGCGGTATGTAAGACAATCCAATGAGCGCTAACGCTGGTCCCCAAAGACCTGTAAAGAAAGGAAAACACTGTATTGTTAGAAGTCAGAAGAATGTGGAGAAGAAGAAACATGTAAAGTTTTAAAGATTAGAAAATATTGATCATGAGAATTCGTCGAAGATTCGCTTGTGCTAAATGACGTTGGTTCGAATCGTGGTTGAGTTTTCAATTTTACAGATAGTACTTACATGAAATCTATGAAATCATTATTTCATAATCACCTAAACTTCTAGGTACGTTTTATTGCAATATTTAAAAAATGAAAGTATTGATAAAATATTGATAATTGGTACCTTTTTATTGCATGGACTATTTATTTATTTAGTTAATAACTTCAGATGAAATTCATCGCTGACAAATTCTTTCCGAAAACATAAAAAATTATTTTCTCTCATTTATCTTCAATATCACTATTCTTTAATTAATTATTATAATATTTATCTCTATTAATTACTTACCAATCGAATTTAAAAGCTTTCTAGTATTAGAAATGCTAAGCCATTCCCGTCGTATGAGGAAGTCTGTCATCATACCCAGTGGAAAACTGAGCAGCCACATGGCTAAATATGGTAGTGATGATAATAGACCGTTCTGGAAATAAAAATAAAATAATTAGGAATGATGTAAAATTATAATTTGTAAAAATACTTGCTTTATGAAAAAACGAATGATATTTGAAGTGAAATTATTTGAAAGTAACATTTAGAAATTAAAGACTTTTTAACGGATTTTAAACGCGATTTATTCATTATATTATTTTCCCGACGTTTCGAACACTTTACAACGAGCGTGGTCACAGGGAGAGTCCCCGTTAAAAAGTCTTTAATTTCTAAATGTACTCGCGTAAAATCAAACATTAAAAAATACTAAGTAACATTTCTCTAAACTCTAAATTGTACGTTAATCAAGGTAACTATAATATACGGCATGTACTAATATATAAAGAATAACGTAGTTATGTTATATAACGGTGCATTTACATCAAACGACCGAAAGCTCATTCTAACCCCACTATGTCAAATTGTTATAGTGTAAACGGTGTAAACAGGCGTAGAGCATTATTTCGTTGTTCTTAGTGTGATCAAAAAGATTCTATGCAATGTTCTAATACTGAACGACACTGAATACGAGTTTTTGTTTACACTAAAAGATCACGAATGAATGCTCTAGCACTAGCTCTATGTTCGTTTGATGTAAATGCACCGTAAGAAGATATTATGTAAATTTGTTTATCAATAGAGTAATTTTTTAATACTTTAATTACGTTTTTTACACACCTGAGTTAACTTTACATTCAATACTTTAGCCATATATGTCGGCATTTCTGTCATGAGTGTGAAAAATCCCCAATTCTGACCACCATGAGCGATAATACCAGCCCAATAAGGTACACAAGTAAATATCTTCTTCCATGGAGGCGAGTGCTTCTGTAAAATCTATACATATAATAAATCTGTAGAAGGGTCAATTCTGTACATTGAAAATATTGAAAAAATAAATAGCAGGGGGTGTTACTGGATCGATACCAAGCCCAAATATGTGATTAAAAAAATTTTTGTCTGTCTGTCTGTCTGTCTGTCTGTCTGTATGTTCAGGCATCACGTGAAAACTAATGGTTCGATTTCGATGAAACTTGGTATAATTATACGGTTATACCTTATTGTCCTGGGCATAAAATAGGATACTTTTTATCCCGGTTTAGGTGTTTGGGTGTACTAAATGAAATACTCGCTTACGAAGCATACATATTTATTGTGCGCGGCGTAAACGTCCGGCAACGACAATTGGGAGTTATACACTGTACATAATACATTAAATTTATTATTACATTATGTGTTTTGTAAGTCAGCAAAACCCCTACAATATTCCCCCCCTTTTACAAAAAAAATAATAATATGGAAAAATTTAAACAATTAATAGAAAACAGGCAGATACAGGTTACATGATTATCACACAAATAATCGGTCGTAAGCAAACGTGTCACATTACAGTACGATACACATAATAAGTTAGAATTGCGAAACAACAACAAAATAAAATACAATATAGAATAAAAAATTTTTGTAAACAATAAGGTAAAATCTAATTAACGTGATATTATGTTTATACAAAATAATAATATGTTAACGATGCAATTTTGCGGGATCTTACGGCTATGTTACACTAATCAAAAATCTAATGCGATACTTGGTTTATAGAGCTACATAGGGTATAAAATCATATAGTAACAGCTATTAACGTATTTAGTGGATAACATACTTAAAATTATATATTAAAACGGACTGTGGGTTTAATGACACGACCGGAACGGGTTCTTCGAACTGAGGTCGTGGGTTCAATTTCTGGTGAAACGGGAGGTTCAGGGGTATTTTTCGATTCAGTACTCTTTGATTCATTTTCGGCTAATACGTACGCTGGTTTGAGTCGGTCTATCGAGATTGCAGCTTGCCGATTTGGTAATTGCACTATGTAAACCTTGGACCTCCTTTCCACTACGCGGTAAGGACCGTCATAGGGTGGTTTCAAAGGTTTACGCACTGAGTCATCCCGTACAAAAACGAAATTTACTTTGGAAAGCTCGGGATGAACAAAAAATGAACGAGTATTACTATGAGATTCGGGAACTGGTTGTAATGACTTAACGTGACTCTGTATTTGTTTTATATATTCGGAAGGTTCTAATGATGTAGTATTTTTCGTGCTGTCATAAAAATCTCCGGGTAACCGTAGGGTACGCCCAAAGGTTAGTTGAGCAGCTGAAACTCCAGAATCGCTTCTATACGCGGCTCGTAAACCTAAAAGAACTGTGGGCAACTCCTGAACCCATGATTTACTTGATAAACGTGCCATAAGCGCTGCTTTGAGTGACCTATGCCAGCGTTCTACAGCGCCGTTTGCCTGAGGGTGATAACTAGTCGTACGAATCCTATTTATACCTAGTAAATTCATAAGTTCCCTAAACAATGAACTCTCAAATTGCCGACCTTGATCACTCGTGAGTCTGATTGGACAACCATAGCGACATATCCAATTTTCGTATAAAAATTTTGCTACTGTCTCGGCGGTAATATCACGAATAGGTAAAGCCTCGGGCCAGCGTGTGTATCGATCAATGACAGTTAAACAGTATCTATATCCATCTTCTGTTATGGGTAATGGACCTATTATGTCGATATGAATATGTTCGAACCGATCAGCATTTGGAAATTTACCTAAGTCAGCGACTGAATGTCTATCTATCTTGGAACGTTGACATTCCAGACACGTTTTTGACCATAAATTAATGTCAGAATTCATTTTTGGCCAATAAAACTTTTCCGTAACTAATTTTCGGGTAGCTCGAACACCTGGATGGCTGATATTGTGTATACTGTTAAAAGCTATACGTCTAAATTTATCTGTTAAATAAGGTCGAGCAGTACCTGTCGAGAAATCACAATAAATCGCTTTATTACAAGTAGGTATAAACGTTTTCTTTAATAAATTTATGTTATTATTCGTCAAATAGTCGTCCGTTGATTGTGATTCTGCTAATTCATTATAATCTAAAACGGTAGGAAAATATATTGTTTCTATTCGTGACAAAGAATCGGCTACTATATTATTTTTGCCAGTAATATGTTGTATATCCGTTGTAAATTCGCTGATATAAATTAAGTGTCGTATTCTCCTCGGTGTTTCATTAGATTCTTTACCTAATTTTAAAAATGCGTATGTTAGAGGTTTATGATCCGTAAAAACAGTAATGCGTCGTCCTTCAAATAATTTTCGAAAATGCTTAATCGCTAAATAAATCGCAAGTAACTCTCGATCATACGTAGAGTATTTTTGCTGTGCATTAGTTAACTTTTTTGAAAAATATCCTAAGGGTTGCCAACAGCCATTAACCTGTTGCTGCAAGACGGCTCCTACGCAAGTATCTGATGCATCAGTCATTAAAGCTAAATTTGAATCTACTCGTGGATGAGCCAATGTAGCGGCCTGTTTAAGACCTGTCTTACATTGTTCAAACGCTTCGATTGCTTCCTGTGACCAATCAATTTTGCTTTGGTCGTTCTTTTTAGTACTCCCTAAATACCTATTAAAAATTGCCTGATATGACGCGGCGTGCGGTAAATGAGCACGATAAAAATTAACCATACCGGTAAAACGACGTAATCCTGATACGGTTTCAGGTCTAGGATAATCTATTATCGCTTTAACTTTATCTTCAGAAGGTCGAATTCCATCCTTTGAAACATAAAAACCTAAATATTCAAGCTGAGACTGTCCGAAAGAACATTTATTTAAATTAATTGTAATATTATTTTGCGATAAACGTTGAAAAACAATACGCAAGTGCTCAAGGTGTTGGGTTTCATTTTCGCTAGCGATCAAGGCGTCATCAATATAATTAAAAATAAAATCTAGGCCATTGAATACGGTGTCCATGAATCTCTGAAATGTTTGGGCTGCATTACATAAACCAAAAGTCATCCTTGGAAATTCAAATAGTCCGAATGGTGTAATAATTGCTGTTTTCTCTACGTCTTGAGGTGCAGTTTCTATAAAATGGTATGCTCTATTTATGTCAATTTTAGAAAAACAAGTCTTACCTGCTAAGATGTACGTAAAGTCCTGGAGACGGGGAATAGGATAACGATCCGGCTTGGTGATTGCGTTAAGCCTGCGATAGTCACCACAAGGCCTAATATCTCCATTTTTCTTAGTAACTACATGGAGAGGACTTGCCCAAGCGCTTTTAGATTGACGACATATACCTAGCTCTTGCATCTTTTCAAATTCTTTCTTTACGAGTTTATACTTATCTGGAGGTAACGGTCTCGCCCTAGCATATACCGGAGGTCCGGTAGTTTCTATACAATGTTGTATAGAACTAGGTGGCAAATTTAAAAATGATGTAGGTTTAGTTAAATTGGGAAAGTCCCGTAACAAATTATAATATGGATGCCCTACACTAAATGATAGCACGGATGGCTCAGTGACGCAAACAATCGAACCTATTACCTTTAAATCTGTAATTTGATCAATGAGTTTTCGTGAGCTGACATCAACTAGTAACTTATAATAACTTAAAAAATCTGCTCCTAAAATTGGTTGTTTCACGTCAGCAATCACGAAATCCCACCGATATGGTCGCCTTAACTTTAAATTTAGAACTAAGGATTTAGTACCGTAGGTTTTTATTTCAGTACCATTTGCTGCGAATAATTTATAATCACTACACTTACTTGTTTGATATCGTTTACCTATTGGCAAAACAGAGATATTCGCACCAGTGTCAATTAAAAACTTTAAACCACTATTTATGTCGGTGATGCGTAGGCGATTACAGGGTTGGATGGTGCAGACTTCCGCCGCAGGCTGCACCTTGTTTAGTTTTCCTTGACCTTCCACGCGCAGGGCTCCTTACAGTTCCGTGCGTTGTCCCGGAAACGATGATGGTAAAAGCAAAGCCAGCCTGGACTGTTTGGACTTCGTCGAGATGCTGAGTGTGTACTTTTACGACTCTGAGAATGTGAACGTCCACGGTAGTTCCATCGCTGTGCTGGTCTGGATCTCTCCAAGTTGGCCACTTTGAGGGTCAGCTTGGCGATTTCCGCCATTATGAGCTCCGTATCCATGTTAGTCGCACTCGTAGAAGGCTGATGCTGCTTTAGTGTTACTTCATCGACGCTACTGACGCTTTGTGTAGACTCCAAAACGTTGTCTGCGATGGCAGCTAAACTGTCGAGAGATCTGGTATCCGAAACCGCGAGAACAGCTCGTACAGTGTTGGGCAGATGTCCTTGCCACAGAATCCGTAGTGTGTCATCAGGGATGTGCCATTTATACATTAAATAATTCTCGCGACGCGAACTTGTATGCGCGACGAACGCGGGGTCACCACTTTAGGTGTTTGGGTGTACTAAATGAAATACTCGCTTACGAAGCATACATATTTATTGTGCGCGGCGTAAACGTCCGGCAACGACAATTGGGAGTTATACACTGTACATAATACATTAAATTTATTATTACATTATGTGTTTTGTAAGTCAGCAAAACCCCTACACCGGAAAAATACGTAGAGAAAAAAATCTTAATTTTTCTTAATTTTTCCGCGCGGACGGAGTCGCGGGCGGAAGCTAGTAAATAATATACCTATATTGTAAGGATTTTGAAATAAAGGAAATTAAATAGAATTATCTTAATTTTTATTTGGGAAAGAATTTGAATGTCTTTGTCTCTATACGATATTTTATTCAAATAGTTTTCTTTAGAAAAAAGGGAAATAAAATCTTTATTGCAAATTTTTAATAAAGTCAATATTGAGGCCTGCTTTGAATCAGTTAAGATTTGACTGTAGCGTTCTTAGTTCTTACGTAAAATATGACGAACGTGCTCAAAGATAAGATAGTAGTGCAAAATAGAATCGAAATGCAACTTGTAAAACAAGCCTCTATAAGAGTTAACTTCAGTTTAAACTTTAAAGTAAAACGCTTGAACGAACCATTTCTCTTCCTTTGAATTCCCTTTGTCAAGCATTTGAACCTCACGGCTCACTTGTTAAAGTTAAATAGGAATATCTTAGTTCGATGAATAAAATTTACAAATTTACTTTATCGGGGTTGGAAAAAAATTTAGTGTAACATTTTTTCGTTACGCGTGACATTTTTTCCGTCAATCGACATCTTTTTCTTATCCCTACCACGCGTGATTCGACGTATTTCTGTTAAGTTGCATAATATAGTAAATTATTTTTTGAAAAATAAGGTCATAAAGAAGTTTCACTTCTTACGTGTGTACACTAGTACACGCACACATTTTCTTATTTCTAGGGCGACTATGAATAATTATAATTAACGTAAGTTTATTTACGTTTAAGAAAGTTGAAAGAAGAGAGAGTCGTCAAACAGAGAAACAGAGTGCATAAGGTGGCATAAGAATAGGAAAATAAATTCAATAACACAAAAGAAAGTTGAAAAGAAGACTTCAAATAGAGAAATAAGAAATGACCCGGATAGTAAGGATATTATAAAAGATGATGATGATCAATGTGATAAGTCTAATGATGTAGAAAAAGTACCATCTTTTGTTCACCAACTCGTCCCAAAGAGGTCTGAATATACTTAAATTCGGCTTTTGATATCAGCTTCGATTGTTCTGGTGATGAGGAACCGAATATCAAGTAAGATACGACCCAGGCAAGACCCAGGATTCCATTTGCGTAGAATATCGCTTGCCACCCCCAAGCTGCTGCTAGGAAGCCTGCAGCTGTTAATTGTAGAGCGATGCCTAGCTGTCCACCTGGAATTTAAAACGTATTTATGAAATAGTGCATGAACGAAATTAAAAGCCGTTCTTGAGTTGTAAGAGATATAATATAGGTACTTAAAAACGCATTATTTAAATACAGTAAATGACAACTTTCTACATTACAATCTATTTTTACTATCACACAACGCTCATCTTTTATTATAGAAGGCAGGTATTATTCTAGTTGTAACTATATCTTTTACGGAAAAGAACTAGTAGGTAAGCAATCATACTCATGTATGTGCATCTTACCTGCATAAACAATAGTAGTTAAAATACCCTTCTCCTCAAGTGGAATCCATTGACTAATTAAATAATGCGTAGAAGGGAATACGAAGCCTTGCGTCATGCCCTGTAACACTCGACACGCACAAACCACTTTCCATCCTCCCTAAAAGCAAATTTCATTATAAGTGCATCGATAATATGAACAAAAATTATTCACATTTATTTACAAGTAGTTCGACATTTTCAAAATTCATGGTAAACAGAATAGGTATTTAGTAGAATGTGTTGACTCGTTACGCTAGGTCCTGATTTTTCCGAAAGATCGAAATTTATTCACATAGAAACTCAGATTGATTAATTCAATTTCTGCGAAAATTTACATGATGAAAAATAAGCTTCTAATTGTCGTTCAATGGGTATGTTAGGTTATGTTATATATATGGTTTTTATAGTTTATAACTTAAAGATCTTTTAAAAGGAACCTGGTTGAATTAGTTTTCGTGAATAAGTAACTCATTACGCTGAACATGAAACATACTTTGACAGAATTATAATATTTGAAAGGTTACACACATCATACTCACAATATTAGCCAAAAACGGCATTAGCAATGAGATCAAAGAGTTGACAGCTATCGCGATGGTGATCAGCACCTTCCCGCCCACGCGCCTCGCGAGGACACCAGCCGGGATCTGCAGCACCACATAGCCCCAGAAGAAGGAGGATAGCACCAGGGACTGGACGCTGTAGCTCCAGTCAAAGTACTGGAAATAATAAGAACGTAAATCAATACAAAAACATAAATCTCTACCTAATATTATAAACTAGCTGCACTTCGCGGTTTCACCCGCTGGCCTGTTGGTGTTGGCGTAATATAGCCCATAGCCTTCTTCGATAAATGGGCTATCTAACACTGAAAGATTTTTTCAAATCGAACCAGTAGTTGCCGAGATTAGCGTATTCAAACAAACAAACAAGCTCTTCAACTTTTTAATATTGTAAGTGTAGATGTGAAAGTAACTCTATATCTTTGCCTGTCTCTTAACTCGTAAACTACTCAACCGATATGGACATAGGGAAGGTTTTATCGCGTAATACCACGGGAAATTATGCGGGTGCTCATTTAACAACGTGTAAATGCAGATCACCTACCTGATTGAAAACAATCGATGAACAATACACAGAATTTCACTTATGCCAAGTGATTTATCCTGCATCTCTTGTTTAAAGTTTGCTATTTTTCCATTGTTTTATGAATAGTGATAGTTTACTATTATTTTACAAGATAAACAACGTCACAATCAATACATTTCGATAGCATTAGATAACCCCATAATCATCATAATATCATTTGTTATGTACTAAAAGTAATATTATATCAGCCACAATTATTCCGACCTTTGACATTTTAAACAAGCGTTAAATCTTTTTAATATTTTCATAATATTATTTTTTACATAATTATTGCTGTCTATTTTAAATTCTAATAATTTATATTATCTAAAATTATAATAATATTATGACCAGTGTTATTTATTTAGAATACAAGATTAATTTGTTTTTAAAATAAAATATTGTTCATAATTCTATTTTGTGATTGCTCAAGTAGGAAAAATAATAGGTATCATGTTACATACTTACGGAATAATAATTTTGAAACTTGTTTCAATTTGTCTTATTTAAATAAACTATCAAATCTTTACTTGTTCTATTAAAGACTTATTTTCTACTAGCTTTCCACCCGCGGCATCGCCCGCGCAGTCAAAGAAAAACCCGCATAGTTCCCTTTCCCGTAGGATTTCTGGGATAAAACCTATCCTATGTCCTTTCTCGGGTGTCATTATATCTCTATACCAAATTTCATGCAAATTGGTTCAGTAGTTTCGGATTTATAATATTAGTAAGTATGCGGATAATTATAGATATCTACAATTACACACAAGCTCCCAAATTTTTCTTCTTCAACGAATTGGACATTTATTTAAAACTAGCTTCCCACCCGCGGTTTTGCTCGCTTTGTGTACAACCTAATAAATTATAAACTAAAACCCTCCTCTTGAATCACTCTATCTTTTAAATCCGTTGCGTATTTTAAAAGATTAAACCATACATAGGGAGAAAAAAACAGCTTTGTTTTATACTATGTAGTGTAATAAATACTTACATGTTCATTCTCTCTATTAGTCATGTCGACTATCGCCATGCTCAAGTTGACTCTCATGCTATACGCTAACAGCATGGCGAGGAACATGAGGAATGTCTGTAAATGCCGTAGACCTAGACCATCTATAAGGGATGAAGGAAGTGAAGTCAGTAAAATAATAATTATTTATTGAAAATATATCGGAATCTTGCCATTATATTATGTATCGTGGAGCCAGATTAACTTTTTAATAATAGATCGGGATCTTGCCATACAATTTTCACAATAAAGTTTTCAATCTATTTTCAGTAGAACAAGCTTTGCGTATCTTGAAGCTATAGTTCATCATTTTTAATGTTTCACATAGCATGGAAAATGTATGAAATAATGATTTTTTCATTTTATTTACAGAAACATTTGCCCAGAAATTTATGATTACAATATATTCAAATGAGTCTGGGACTCGTATTTTTCAGGTTATTGGGACATGGTTTAACTTTTATGAAAACAAAAGATATAATTTCAATATATACTTGATAAATACAATTTTATGGCGGGAATAAATTTCTTTAAACAGGTATTGTTCCCACTATTTTTGTATTGTTGGTTTTGGTTCAAAGATAACGGATTTAATATTATTTTTGAGTAATATTAGGAGGTTAAGGAAGAATTATTATTATAGAATGATAATAAAAATATAATATGAGATACAATTGGCCACCACCATCATATATATTTGAAGGAAATCTCAAATAATGTGGATGCAATTTATTAATAATTTTCTCCACTTATTTTTTATGTGAATATTTTATGTTTAGATGTTTAGGTAGACTTGATCACGTTAAACACTTGAGAAGATGAAACCCAAAAAAAAAAAACCATCTCTCTTTTCCGTGATAAAAAAAGAAAATCCGCATCTTTGAAAGACCATTATACATTAATTATTCCACACACAAACAAAACCAAATAAAAAAGCACTAACTAGGTCTACGGTTTTCACTGTCCGCAGAAGCCATCACTTATTTTATAATGCGTCCATGAATATTTTTCAATGTTCTTAATCGACTCCCATTCAAAGTGTACACTACAGAACTCAGCGTAACACTGATGCGACCCATTTCACGACTAAAGAAACCATGGAGCCCTGTTGAGCTGATAATTTTTATAGCTTGACCTCTGGTGATGGCATTGAATTGTAGGTATGTTCCTTTCCTTGTTTTTATAAAAAAAAATAATGAAGTAATAATAACTTAGTTACCTTGTAGAAGCTGATATAGGCCTAATGATTTTTAAAGTAGAAAGCCATTTTAAAATGTCCTTTTTTGTGACTATTACCTACTCAAAATCTAAGAACCAAGTCAAATTATTGTGTCAGAAATATATATTATATACGTATATAATAATAATAAAGCCTTCTTTATTCCATAACTCAAATTTTACATTTCAAATGGTGTTAGTATTATTAGTAGGTATATTATTATGCTAGTTAGTAAGTGTTAGTTTTATTGTTTATTTAGTTGAGGTATGGATCTCGTTGAGTAAAGGCCTCCTCCATTTTCTTCCAAAGATTTCTGTCTTTTCCCTTATAAATCCAATTTTTCCCCGCGACCCCTATAAAATCATCAGACCACCTTTTGAATGGACGTCCAACATTCCTTTTGCCCGAAACTGGTCCCTTCCATCTGGTAGTTAGCAGTGTCCACCTTTTGTCAGTGTAGCGCGAAATGTGACCTGCCCATTGCCACTTAAACTTCAAGGCGTGGGTAAGTGCGTCTAAAATTTTTGTTTTTTGGCGTATTGTTGTGTTACTTATTTTGTTTCTAATGTTTATATTTAAGATACTTCTCTCCATTGCCCTTTGTGTTGTATTTAATCTTTGTTTTACTTTATTAGTGTAGGTCCATGTTTGACAACCATACAGTAGACTAGGCAAGATACATGTATCCATTACCGTTCTCTTTATCTTCATACTGTAGTTCCCTTTTAGTATTTCTTTATGTGACCAAAACTTTTTCCATGCAATATTTATTCTTCTTTCTACCTCTTCTTCGTATATACTATACGTATATATACGTTATTAATTATTGAGTTGTTTATAAAAAAATATGACATTAACAAAAATATATCAATTTTTTTAGACTATAGAGTCTAGTGCGTTACTATCCATAAAATTTTTGGGAGATTTTGCATATTAATAAAACGTTAAAAATATTAAACTTCACAAGGATTAAAAAATAACCCTCTATTCTACTTAGAATCCGTGTATCATCGTTGTAAGAAAATAAGCAGTTATTTAGTCTCGGAATTTACAAGGAAAATAATGACTGTAATTAAAGTTAAATTACCGTAAGATTTTTACTTTGTTGTTATCATCTTTATCGTTCACGATCCTTTACACCGTAATTACCGCAAAACATTCATTTTCCCTTTAACCTAAACCATAGATATTTTAAATTTTGTCGCACTTGACTAACCGATTGGCTTGGTTGGTAGTGGCCCTGCCTTCCAAGCCAGAGGTCGTGGGTTCGATTCAAACCATGGGAAAATATTTGTGTGATGAACATAGATGTGTCTGGGTGTAAATTATCTATATAAGTATTTATTTAAAATTATATATGTATGTTTATCATCCATCTGGTTTCCATAACACAAGCGAAAGCTTAGTATGGGATCAGATCGTGCCGGCGTGTGTGAAAATTGTCCTGAAATATTTATTATTATTAATTACTTACCTTGTAAGAAAGAAGTTAAACTGTAGCTTCTGCAACTGATCTCTCAATCACACGTGTAAGATTTTTATCGTCTATATAGGATACAAAAACGATTAAGAAAGAGATATATGTTTTAAAGTAAACATATTGAATCGTAAAACAGCGACCAATATTGATAAAATTTAAGACATAAAAAACGAATTCTTACGCACTATGTGCTATACAATAGCTGTTGTAAATTTATATATTCTAAATATTTCAAAACCTGCTTGAATCACTTATTAAAATGTATGCGTAATTATTATAAAAATCTGCACAATTATTGGATAATTTATGTAATTCCCTGTAAAAAAGCTTAATTAGTACCATCTCTTGCAAAAGAGCAACAATTTACTCGAAACGTTACATAAAATTTATTTTCCTTGGCATTATTTTATCAGACAGGCCCATTCCAAGAGAAATGTAATAATTCAGCAAAATTGTGGACCATCAAGTGAGACGCCATTTGTAAACGCGGTTCAAGCCTGTCTTTGTTAATGTTTGTTTTCCTGCTATTTATGTAGGAAATAAATGCCTGTCAGGGTGTGTTCAGAAGTTAGACTTTTAATGGATTTAAATCTAAATTTGTTTATTGCTAGCTGTGCCCCGCGATTTTGCCCGCATTGCTCAGCTCCTAACATAATGATATTGAATGAATTTTTCAAATCGGACCAGTAGTTCCTGAGATGAGCGCGTTCAAACAAACAAACAATCTCTTCAGCTTTATAATATTCGTATAGATTATGTACTCTATAATATTATATTCTACCATTAGCTTAATATAACAGAAGACTTATAATTTAGCCTACGAGACTACTTTAGTTAAAGAGCCAAAAATGAAAATATTACTGGACAATTCTAATTACTACCAACTAATTTTTCCCTCGTCACACACACACACACATACATAGAACATACAGTTAATATTTTCCGTCCATTAGCAAAGGTCCAGACAGACCCTTAAGGTTTTTATAAAAACAATAGCCTCCATTCTTTTCTAAAGGTATCGTATTTACCAATCCATTTGGTTGTATGATAAACACTTCAGAAGGGCCAATATTTTGTCAATCGCGTGGTATGTAGGCTTTATAAGTAGGTGTTTCTGTCTGTTCTGTCCCTTGCCAGTATCAATAAAATAAATGAATTTTATAATGTTAATTTGAATCTTTGAAGCTCAATACTAGCGCTTCGCGCTTTCACCCGCGTGTCTCTGCTCCTGTTGGTCTAAGTGTAGTGATTATAGCCCTCCTCGATAAATGAGCTATCTAACACCGAAACAATTTTTCAAATCGAACCAGTAGTTCCTGAGATTAGCGCGTTCAAACAAACTAACAAATTCTTCAGCTTTATAATATTAGTATAGATTAAAAACCTCTTATTTTTTTCCATAATGATAAAATTTCATTTGCTTTAGTGTTGGAAAACCTAGTAGCATCGTATTCAATCGAAAATCAAGTATATTAATGTTTGGATGAATTGAATCTCATCATTTTTATTATAATAGATCGTTCTTCAATTTATTCACTTACATATGGAAATAAATTTTTATTTTATGAGAAGGTTCTACTGATGCATACTTAGGTGTTTTATAATTGTATTATTTAGTTAATGATTCCTCTATGTTAACCTCATAAACGCTTGGAACGATTTTGACGAGATTTCAAATTACTGATTGAAAAAAAGGGTATATAACGATGAGTGCCCACTTTTATTTTGTAAAAATTATTAAGTGAATTATCATAATCTCATTTGAAAGTGTTTCAATTACTAAGAAACAGGAAAGGGAAAATTAAGACATTATAATTTTACAATTTATATATTATATTAACATTTTTTAATCACAGTCAGGTACAAAAATAAATAACAATTTACGTCTTGCGTTTCTCTTTACATGTGAACGCTACTTTCCTTTTCCTTTATAGCATTATCTTGCTTTGTTTCTGAAAAAGAGACAATCAATATTAATAGACAGGAAAAAGATTTGTTTATATAAGAAGACTTTTTAATTTATATGAAAGTTTTTTTTTATTTTTATTTGAATATCACGAGGAAACATGGAGATTAGTTCTATATTATTAGCAATATAAAATAGGTATTATTATTATAGGTATTACAAATGACAAAATTGATGAACTGATTGGAGTGAATTTTCTTTATACGATGCATGTCTTATTATATTATTATTTTAACCAAAAATTCAAAAATATTCATTTAAAACTGTTCGTATTGCACATAAATCCACACATAATCATAATAATTATAAAAAAGAGACAATATTATAAGACTAACCAATATCTTCATCTTCAGGGTCATTCCAGGGCCGTCTATCTGACGTCGTGAACAGAATGAAGAATAAATTGGTAAAGAAATACACAGCTGACGCCAGGAAGAAAACTTTGCGCCACTCAGCGGGGTCCGACTGAAAAATGTTGCGATGGAGTTAAAAAGATACGAGAATGAGATTAAATTTGTTTATATTTGAAGTCTGTTTGTTGTAAATATTACTAGTTTTTGCTTATGCTATATTACTAGTTTTTGATAATATTGTAATTAACTAATTAAGCTATTGCATAGCTTCTATCGTGGGCCTTGAGCGCGCGGCCCGAATCGAGAAACTCCGTAAAGAAAAAACCTCACGCTCCCTGACTGAGGTGTGGCTTGAAGGCATGCTATGCAATAGCTTTACCGCGGCAGGGCTTCTTAATAATATAATGAAGCGTGTAGAACAACTGTTTTTATAATTGAATTATTAATTGAGATTCTGTCATGAAATTGCAATTATAGCAAGTGAAGCCGCGATAGTTAAGCTAGTTATACAAATATAAAACAATATCGAACATTATTGTATTGTACAAAAACTTACCTCATCTTTGATAATAAATCCGCACACTAAAGGTGCAATAATAGATACGATGTTTGCCACGAAATTCGATATGCCCATAAGATTTGCTACGAAGTTTGGTGCCAGGTCGATGAACACTAGCTGTAATTGTAATATTTAAATACGCATAATTAAGTATATTAATGACCTTGTATGTTACAAAGATTAAGGTGATAATATATATTATAAACATATTATTATTATTATATGGTAATAATAAAAAAAATAGTCATTACGATACCAAAGTATATTAATAATATTCCGGTATACCAAACAAGTTATTTATGCTCGTATTTTCAAAGAAAGTTTTGAACAAAATTTCCCGCCCTTTCAGGAAAAGTGAACTTTTATATCTTTTTGTGCTACACGTAATCTATGTAATGTATAACGCCTGACGAAAAAACAAAAGCAATGCAATGTTTTTACGTCAACATCGTGCTAAAGTGAAAGGGGAAATTTTTTATAACAATTACTTTATTAAAATATCCAGTATAAAAATAGACACTTTTATGTTCGGCGTACGTTTATATGCCGTATATTTAAGTCACATTACTCCCTTGGTGCACTTATATTTTATATTTCATACTTACTTTTTTATTTAGTTTCTTTCTATTATTAAAAAAATATTTTAGAATTATGGAATGTTGTGAATCTGCACCTTTATACTATGTAACTAGGTATGTTATAATTTTAGGCGTTTTAAAAACAGTGTTCGAAAATAAATTTATTGAACTTCGTCTTTTGCCAGCTACTCATAAACCATTATTACTTATAAACTTTAGCAGTTTTATTTTAATAAGAAATTGTACTTTATTTATATATTATATAAGTAATATAAATATAATTAATTAAATTCGTAATTTACCATGTACCCAGTGTATTGGCCAGCATTTATGCCAACTGTAATTGTCAGCATTATAACCGCGAGGACCATGTTTCCTTCAGGTATGTAAGATAGACCTATTAGAGCTACGGCTGGACCCCATAGACCTGTAAAATGCATGTTATTCTATATTTATGTACAATTATTATTTAATTAAAGTTGTTTTTTATAAACACAAATAATATTCTTGGATGATAAGGATACAAAACGTTATCTCGTATCAAATTTAAGTTTAGTCTGAGATGTACAATTATTGTGACATTTTTGAGTTCCATTACTTTCTTGAAAAATATCTACTTCTCGATAAAGGTCTGTTCAGATTAGAGCCGTATCCGCTACCACCGTGGGTAGCGCTATCCGGATGGCAGTTGCCACACGCTACCACGTGTTCACACAATTATTTATTGCATGGTTTAATTCATAAATTATTCGAATTAAATTCAAATTATATGAACAAGTTTATCACATAACTAGAATGGATAGTATAAGCTTTAGTCAGTTTAAAACTAGATGGCGCTGCATGAAAAGCCCAAGAATCGATTTGTTAATGAAAATTTATTCATTATCCCTCGTCTGTATAACATTTATAATAGGTATGAACCTACCTATAGAATTGGACAATTTCCTGGTATTCGACATACTAAGCCAACCCTTTTTGACGATTAAATCTGTCATAATTCCCATGGGGAAGCTGAGAGCGTACATCGCCAAATATGGTAATGATGACAACACTCCGTTCTGAAAGGAAATAACAATATATTTGGAGCGTTTTAGTGTATCATATTATACCTTATACTAAACGTTATGCAGATAATATACATCACAATCTATGTAGGTATGATTTTTTGTTCGAGTAGCTATGTTTTTTTTTTTTTCAATTACAAATAAACAGACAAACTTATGATGCCTACCAAACTATTTGAACAGGACAGAAAATTAATTAATACATAGTATAAAACAAAGTCGCTTTCTCTGTCCCTATTTCCCTATGTCTCTTTGTATGCTTAAATCTTTAAAATTACGCAACGGATACTGATGCGGTTTTTTAATAGATAGAGTGATTCAAGAGGAAGGTTTTAGTATATAATTTATTAGGTTTTAGACAAAGCGGGCGAAGCCGCGGGCGGTAAGCTAGTACTTTATAATTAATAAAAAATACTATAAATACGCACCTTAGTTAAATTAACATTAAGTACTTTAGCCATATATGTAGGCATTTCAGTCATCAGGGTAAAGAAGCCCCAATTCTGACCGCAGTGTCCGACCACTGCCGCCCAAAATGGAAGGCAGAAGATGATTTTAGACCAAGGAGTCTTGTAGCGCTGGAATAAAATATAAATCAGTAATAAATATCACTGTACCTATATTCGAACCTGTTCCAAATTTCGTTGTAAGTTATAGGTGGAACTTATAGTTTAAATTCATGATCAACATAATAATTCAACGAGAAAAAGTGTATTGGATATATACAATACAATAATTCATTGTCATTCCGAATGCATGCTTAACATCTCACTTCGTTTTACCCAGTTTTACCCTAGTAAGAAAATTATAACTTCCTTTTCTTACCTTTGGTTCACCAACTCTTCCCAACGACGTCCGTATATACAGTAACTCCTCTTGTGATATCAGTTTCGAGTCCTCTGGACAAGCACCACCAATGAAGATGTACACCACTGTCCACACCATCCCCAAACTGCCGGTCGCGTAGAAGATGGCCTGCCAACCCCATGCTTCAGCCAGGAAACCAGAGGCTATAAGTTGCAGGGCAATTCCGAGCTGAGCACCTGGAATTTGTGACAAAAATTATTACTATCATCGAAACAAAAGACCCTGATAATTTATGAAGCCTATGCCACTACCACATTTTGATGATTGCAACTTGCCGTATATGTCAAAATCTGGTTTGGGCTGTAGAGCATGACAAAGAAAATAATATATAGATACTCGAGTAGATGAAAAAAATATACATACATACGTACACGTGTAACATAGCTCTCCATTTTTCGCAAAATAGGATATTTTTCGGACTTATCGAACAAATAATTTAAGAACATAACCTCATTATAAAAGTAGCGAAAATCCTTGTAGAAATCTTTAATGAGACTAATAATTACAAAAATACATGCTGTGAATTTTTAACGATGTTTCTTTTCATCAAGTTTTAAAGAAAGAGAAAATTACGAAATGTGGTTCCTTCAATAAATATATTTCTTTTTTCGAATATTTTAATACTGACGATACTAAAAGGGATTAATACAACTTGTGTGCATGTAGATAGAGTCTTCTAATACGTTCCTAGTCTAACATCCCTGTTCAAGATTCAAAGAAAAAAGATCAACAGAATAATATTATGATGTTTTAAATTCTTTAATTTCTACTCACCAGCATAAATAATAGTGGTTAGTGTGCCCTTTTCCTCTAGTGGAACCCACTGGCTTACTAAATGGTGCATGGAAGGGTAAACGAAAGCCTGGGTCAGACCTTGAAGAGTTCTACAAACGATCACTAATTGCCAACCTCCCTGGAAATTTGACATTATTATAGTTATTAAGGATTAGTGGGTGGGGAAAAGGTCTTTTAAATTAACGCAGGTGACCAAAATATTGCCAAGTACAGAGCTTTGGCTCATTGTTAATCAAACTTGACTTTAGAATCAATTATTCCTTCGCTAAGGCTACAAGCATTTCATTCTTCATATAGAATTAAATTGTTACTTCATTCAGATAAAGAAAAAAGATAGAGAATATGTGTTAAGATATAATGGAATAAAGTGTTAAAATAAACTGATTCCATATAAATTAGGTACATAATTGATTACACGATTTGCCACCTGCGGTGATCCCGAACAACTACGACATTGGGGCCTTCAAGAAAAGAGCTTATTTGTCCATAAAAAGCCGGCAAAGCACTTGCAACACTAGATCTGTTGTGAACGTGGTGAACGGTGGTGACCACTTAACATCAGGTGGCCCACCTGCCCCTTTGCTTGCTCTGACATTAAAAAAAATAATAATGTTACTCACCAGTTTAGCCAAAAATGGCATCAACAAAGACAGCAAAGAGTTAACCCCAACGGAGATGGTGATGAGCACTTTTCCCCCAAACTTCCTAGCCAGGACACCACCAGGTATCTGCAGGATAACGTAGCCCCAGAAGAAGGAAGACAGGATCATGGACTGGATGCTGTAGCTCCAGTCGAAATACTGTAGGAAGAGAACTTTGATGATAATGAGCAAGGTATAAATAAAGGAACAAAATATGTGTACAATAAATACAGAAGCATAAGGGAATATTTAGGTGATAAAAAATTGAATATGTATAAATTATGTGCGTTACATTTAATTAGGAATGATAAATGATGAAATTGTTTTTTAAACATGTTTTGTATAAAGTACCTAATGTCTCAATCTTTTGAACAAACCTGTAGAAGAAATAAAGTAATTAAATGTCTGATACATTTGCCCTCACATTTATTTTCTGTAAAACTAGAAGATTATAATCTTCTAGTTTTACTGCTCTTGTATAAACCGAATTCTTTTGCCCATTAAACCGAATTCTTTGTTAAATACGAGTATTTAATTAACAAGATGTCTAGGTCGAGTTGATTAATCCTAAGGATTATATCCTTTTGAATTGCAATACATTGCCCTATATCAAACACGATTGACGACATTCACTATGCAAATATATTTTCAAAACCGAAGGTTATAAACTTTAAAATATCCATTAATTATTTGTGTGTGTTTGTTAAATATTACTTTCATATTAAACACGTCATGTAACAATTCTTATAATATGTACATTCTTATAACTCTACACTAAATTCAATTTAAAAAAGTTTACTACTGCAACGAATTTTATAGGTTCTTTGTGGCACGAATATATACCTACGTAGTTACTTTTTAACAACCAAGTATTCCTCAAATTAAATGTAATCGCAATGCAAATTTAAAATACACATTTCGATATCGTAAAAACATTTAACTCACTTGTTTCTAGCGGTGAAGCTTATCTGTGTTAATAAGTTACGTCAAAATATTTACTTACTATACGGAAAATCTTTGATCTAGATAGCCCATATAGTTAGATTTATCGAGGAAGGCTATATGCTATATTATATCATCACGCTAAGATCAACAGGAGTGGAGCACTGCGGATAAAACCGCATGCACAGGCACAGTGCACAACTAGTTCTTAATAATTATGGAATCGGGATCGGTATGACCTGGTAAAATACCTATAAAAATCCACTAAAATACCTATAGCCTATGTCCCTCAGGAAATAATTTTTCAAATCGGTCCTGTAGTTATATTGAATTTGGAATTCATATTAAACACTCATATACTAATCTTTTCCCTTTAAAAATGTAAGTTTTTTTTATGGTATAGGACAGCAAACGAGCAGACACGTCGCCTGGTGTTAAGCGATACACGCCGCCCATAAGCATCCACTCCACTGGGAAGTGGATGTGTTGCTGTCCTCAAGGGGATTTTGAAGGAGTTAGGTAGAAGGGGCGAGGATGGGAGGGAATGAGGATAGGGAAGGAGAGGATGGGTAGGGGATGGGAAGGGATGTGGGCCTCCGGACCCCTCACTCACCGTACGGAACGCGACAGTAAACTGTCACTATGGCGCCGATATTCTGTGAGAGTGTGGTACCTTCCCCGGTGCGAGCGTGGCCCAATTCGTGCCGAAGCATGCTCGACTCCCACTTACAAAAATGTAAGTGGGAGTCGAGCATGGTATAAGTGCAGGTAAAAACTGGTATTTTGACATGATAAACACCAACAACTATTTCGTTTATTTGTTTATCTTACCATGACATTGTAGCATGCCAAATTTTTTATATTACGTTTAAATGCTTCTTTTTATCAGCTTAAAATGAAATAACATAGCATCATAGCAGACCATTAGACATTTATTTATTTTAATTCTGGTGTCACCCTGGCAGTCGGTCATGGTTAGGACAACTTGAAACACGTTTGCGGAGGCTAGCCTTAGTTATCAATATCCGTGTTTATCTATAGTATTGCAAGCGAATTTATAAGCTACTACTTTCGCAAGTTTTTGCATAATTTGAGAAGTCAGAAGACTAACAAAGAATGACGACCTACTTGATTGCTAATAATAAGTAGGCTTACAAATGGCAAAAAATTTCCAGTAAAATTAGGTACGTAGATAATGCAATTTTTTGTTTAAAAAAGGTGATAGGGAATTATCAACATAGTATAAAATAAAGCTTCCCTCGCTTCCCGCTGTCTATCTGTCCCTTTACATGTTAGATCTTTAAACAATTTAAATATCTCAGCCTACGCAACGGATTTTGATGCGTTTTTTATAGATAGAGTGATTCTCGAGGAAGGTATTACTGTATAATCTATTAAGTTTTAGACAAAAAGAAAACCGCGTGGGATAAGCTAGTATTCCAATGTAAATTAGTCTTCAATCTCATGCAGACTTGAAATTCCAATCAGTTACAAAAGCTGATAGTATAATTGAACAGCGCAGTCGAATCCTAAGTTTTATATAATTCAATTCGTATCTCATTCAGAAGCCGGTTAAAACTTGGGACAAATTCATTGACTGTTGGAACTTAGTCACGTCTCACTGAGCCTGGTGGCTATTAAAACTTTTGTCGCGTACTTAGTACTTTTTTAAGTAATTAGAAAAAACATAATTCAATTTTAAATATGTTAGTTTTTTTTAACATCATAATAACAAAGCCGAGTGTTTGAAATTGTGTTTACAAAATATATAATGTACTAGCTATCCGCGCGCGGCTTCGCCCGCTTTGTACAAAACTTAATAAATTATTCACTGACATTATTTAAAAAAAAACATCAAAATCGATTACGTTATTTTAAATATCTAAGCATACACTCATACAGATCATAGAGATGCAGCAAGCGACTTTGTTTTATAATTAGTAGTGAAGATGGTGGAAAGTGACCAAGCGGTCTTAAGTGCGGATTCTAATCGCCTTTTTTAATGTTTTTTTTTTCAAATTAACTATTGATAAGGACAATAAAGCGTGGTGTGTCTATTTAGAAATTTATCTAGTAATTCTGACAAAAATAAGAAGAATAACACGAAATACAGTTACTCATCAGTTAGACCACTAACGTAGATGTTTGATATCAATGATTATGAATGATAAGAGCATAAAATGATACAGTTTGTCTTAATATCGATATGTTATCAAAGTTATAAGAAAGTTTATCAAGCATTAAACTTGTCACAATATACGATACACGAATATCGTATTTTGAGTTTATTTTTTAGTCTCCAAGTGAGAAAAAAATATTTTTACAATCCGAGTTACAAAACAAAATGTGTGCGTGCAGATACTAGTGTACACACGTAAGAAGTGATTTTTACTATATGCAACTTTACAGAAATACGTCGAATCACTCGTGGTAGGGATAAGAAAAAGATGGCGCGTAACGGAAAAATGTCACGCGTAACGAAAAATTGTTACACTAATTTTTTTTTGACCACGATAACACGTTTTGGTTTGTCGTATTCAAATAATTCCACTATGAATGGAAATTTTGCAATAATGAGGGGATACATGTATTATCATTGTCTTATTAACCCAGACGCCATTCCAGATAACCCCTTGTAAAACTTACGATAATTCATCAAATTTGTTATTTCTATACATTATTTGACCCTTAGTTTAATGAGCAAATTTTATTACTATTTTATCAAATTAACTCGCGATAAGTTTTATTTTTAAATCTTTTGTTATCTGTTTTCAGTAATTATTGTTCTTCAAAATAAATAACTGCAATAGCAGTGAACTTTTTATTTTTTTGAAGTAACCTTCATGTTTATCGTTTGGTTGGTGACCAACCAATTATCAAAATTGTACCTTTGTAGTGGTCCACCCCGGCTTCGCCTGTGGTACATATTTCGCAATAAAAGGTAGCTTATGTCCTTTCTCGGGTATCAAAATATCGCCATACCAAATTTCATGCAAATTGGTTCAGTTGTCTAGGCGTGATTGAGTAACAGACAGACAGAGTTACTATATATAATATTAATATGGATTATTTTGACTGAAGCACTGAATACATAATAGTAGCTAAACGCTAACAGAGGTTTACATGTTTATAAACAAAGGTGGCAGAAAGTATTCGGTAACTTTGTTAGTGTAGTAAGTTGTAGTTCCAAGCAATTGTAATATTCTATTTATTTGTATAAAGAATACCTTGGATTAACACATAGGCTAGGTTTTATCTCGGAAGTCCCACGGGAACGGGAGATATGCGGGTTTTTCTTTGAAAACGCGGGAGGAAAGGTAGTAATTAATTAATCAATTTGCATGAAATTTGGTATGGAGATATTTTGATACCCGAGAAAGGACATAGGCTACCTTTTATTGCGAAATATGTACCACGGGCGAAGCTGGGGCGGACCTCTAGTATCCCTATAAACCTAACATTGTAAACTAATAATCCTAGTTTTCTCCTTAATAGAGGATAAGTAATATAAAACTTACCGTTTCATTCTTTTCATTGGTCATGTCAACGATGGCCATGCTTATGTTGACGCGCATGCAGAACGCCAACAGCATGGCCATGAAAAGGAGGAAGGTCTGTGCATGGCGGACCCCGAGGCCCTCTGAAATCAAAATGAAAAAAAAAACATTAAATTAATTTAGTGCCAGTTTTGATAGGCCTAAGAATTCAAACAGATAGATTAAAATCTGTTTATATCAAAGGTTCAGATTACAAAATATTGTGGGCTACATTTTCTTTTTTGGTTACTTCAGAGAATATGTTTCGAAATGAATTCCCATACTATAGCGTGCAATGAATAAAAGTAGTGATCATTTTGCTTGTTTACCTTTTACCGTGGTTGCCTGGAAGAGATCACTATTAAGTGATAAGGCCGCCAAAATAGTTGTACTCTGTTCTATCTATAAGTAGTTCTAAGGTTAACCTATCTGTACAACTATAAAAGAGTTAAATCTATATATATATAAAACTCAAAGGTGACTGATATAGTGATCTATCAACGCACAGCCCAAACCACTGGACGTATCGGGCTGAAATTTAGCATGCAGTTAGATGTCATAACATTGGCGTTCCCTAAGAAAGGATTTCCCGAAATTCTTGCGGGAACGGGGAAAAACGGGGATGCACGTACAAAGTCGTGGGCGGAAGCTAGTAAATAAATAAAAGAGTGTTTGTGATTATTGAAATTTAGTGTTTGTAAATTTTGATTATGGCTATCATTTCATTCATTTATTCATTTATCTGTATATACAGGCTAGTTCTTCGAACTAAGCCTAAAACGGGTGCCACTTATACTTTTTACTTGTGAACAAAACTATATTGAATATGTCCATGTCTATGTCTATGAAAGAATAAGAAATAAACGCTATTATTATTTCTACTTTAGTATATCATTTATTCGGCTTTAGACAAAGAGGGCGAAGCCACGGGCAGAAAGCTAGTGTGTAATATAATATGACGCCTAAGTTAATGTTCTTTGAACCCACGATGCAATACTTACTGGATGCCCTTTGCTATGATTGATATCTCCGCGGTTAAAGGCCAATAGTAATGCGTACGTTGAAAATTCCATAATGCATTCATTTATTTGTCTACTAGAAGTCCGCCCCGGCTTCGCCCGTGGTACATATTTCGCAATAAAAGGTAGCCTTTGTTCTTTCTCAGGATCTAAAGATTGTCTGTACCAAATTTCATCAAAATCGGTTGAGAGGTATAAGCGGGAAAGCGTAACAGACACACAGAGTTACTTTCGCATTTATAATATTAAGTAGGAGGGAATAGTAGGGATACCTAGCTAACTAATATTTGCTAAATAATAGTGGAAACCATTCCTAGAACAACTTGTTCTTTAGAATCACTCTTATAAGATGTTGTGGTGTAAATTACATTATAATTATTATAAAACATGAACGTTTTTTTAACAATGAATGGCATTTACCATCCAACAGACACGTTAATATTCAGAACAATTTAATTTAATTTAAAAAATATTAGCAATAAATAAGTTACCATTACCATCATAAAAATAAATAAAAAGCATAATATTTTACTCCTAATTTAATACAATGAAAATGAACAAGATTATTTCACTATCGTAATTTAATAGCATAGGTACTAAACTATAATTGTCATACATTTAATATAATGGCGAAGCAGGTTATCAGCAAAAAATACTTTCCAATTTATCTATCATAGGAGTTTAAGTTTTATATACTAAGTACTTTCAGGTCATTTTGCGTTGAACCTTAGTCTGATGTCATAACGCGAATTTATGCAAAGAACTGAATTAGGTAATCATTATTTAAAACATTTTCTTTCTTTATAAATACTTATTGGGCTTGATCAATGCTTACTTATAGCTACATACAATTAAAATCTCTTTTCTTTAATATCATATTTTGTAAAATTCTTATACTTGTCTTTGTTCACATACGTATATTATTTCACTACCTTTTAATTGGCGTAGCTTTGTATTTATTCATCTCAAAAATTGTATCACTAGCTGTAAGGTACCTTATCATAAATAAATAAATAAATTATAGAATTTATTGATAATAGAAAATAGATTTTCTTTACGGTGCAGTGTATGATCAGCAATCAGCATTACATTTGTATGCATGTCATTTATATCTTAATCCTCACTGGGAATACAAATTAGGTCCAGGATTTTACCTATTTCTCTTTTTAATTGTACCAAATTTTACTTGTCCTAGAAAAATTGAAAAAGAAAATTCAATAGGAATCAGCTATGTAGCTTTTCATCCATACTCCATACTAATATTATAAATGCGAAAGTAACTCTGTCTGTCTGTAACTCAATCACGCCTTAACTACTGAACCAATTTGCATGAAATTTGGTATAGAGATATTTTGATACCCGAGAAAAGACTGCTACATTTTACCCCGGGACATAGGATAGGTTTTATCCCGGAAATCCCACGGGAACGGGAATTATGCGGGTTTTTCTTTGACTGCGCGGGTGAAGCCGCGGGTGGAATGCAACTAGCATTCAATAAAAAATCTATAAATATTAAACAATAGGTACAACTTCGATATTTATTCGAATCAAACGTTTATTTATGTCGTAGATATGTTAAACATTATTATGTGTTTTATTATGTACTAGCTGCTCCGCGCGGTTTCACCCCCGTAGCTCCACTCCTGTGTAGCGTGATGATATATTATAGCCTATATACCTTCCTCGATAAATAGGCTATCTAACACCGAAATAATTTTTCAAATCGGACCAGTAGTTTCCGAGATTAGCGCGTTCAAACAAACTCGTCAGCTTTCTAAAATTAGTATAGATTATATAACAAAACAAATACTTTTAGCCAATACGTAATTCTCTTACATAAAGAATAATTATTTATGTGAAAGAGTAGTGCCTACAGTGTCTGCTAAAGTACATTGGCATAATTGCAAATGGCGTAGTTATTCCAAAAATGTATTTCTTGCTTGTCGTTACTGATGATTAAAGTAATGTAAATTACAATATAATTATTCCTGAGTTGTTTACTTGTATATAATGTTAGCTTTCCGCAGTGTGTTCCTATCAAAGCCATCCTACTAATATTATAAATGCGAAAGTTTGTGAGGATGTGTGTGTGTGTGTGTGTTTGTTACTCTTTCACGCAAATACTACTGAACCGATTACAATGAAATTTAGCACACATATAGAGGGTAACTTGGTTTAACACATAGGATAGGTTTTATTCCAGAAATCCCACGGGAACGGGAACTCTGCGGGTTTTTCTTTGAAAACGCGTGTGTAGCCGCGGGCGGAAAGCTAGTCAAGTAATAATTATTTACAAACATGAAGTCGGATCGTTGCTACAAACAAACAAAAGCATAGTAAATAAATATAATACATGTAATAAATAAAAGTCACTATTTAATTCTATTATGTTAACTTTATTCATCAAATAAAACATCAAGAAATAGGAAAGAGTTTCAATCATCTGCGTCGTATTTCCGACGACATTTTTTACGAGTCACCTTGTGCAGATTATTTCCGTATTAAGCCTTTGTACATTTATCGTTAGTTTTTGCGTTTACTATAACATCTACATTATATCCAGTGTTTTACAACTTGTAACGCAGCTCTTCCTACTAATATTAAGAAATTAAATTAAATTAAATGCGAAAGTTTGTGAGGATGTGTGTGTGTGTTTGTTACTCCTTCACGCAAAAACTGCACACGATATACATGAAATTTGGCACACACATAGAGAGTTTGAATTAGCATATGCATGCTATTTTATTGCAACGGGCTTTTGTATTATCACCAAGTTTTAGCCAGTTTAGTAGTAATAAAAAATGTTGCAAAAACGGGAAAAAACGATTTTTGAGAGCAAAGTTGCGTGCGTTGGCTAGTTCAGAAATAAATTATCTCTACTGTTTTGCCTAGCCATAGGGTTTGTTTATGTTTAATTATGAATGTGGTTACTATTATACATGCATTTAAGAATAATACACAAAATATCTTAAAATGTGTGTCCACTTTATGTTTGAAATTGCGTTTAAATTTACGATAAAAATTGGTCAAGCCATTATTAAACTATAAAATATGGTGTAAATTACGTAACTAGCTCGACTTTGTTTTATAAACAAAGATTTGTTGTTTTCATCCTACTAATAGTATAAATGCGAAAGTTTGTATGGATGTATGGATGTATGGATGTTTGTTACTCTTTCACGTTAAAACTACTGAACCGATTACAATGAAATTTAGCACACATATAGAGGGTAACTTGGATTAACACATAGGATAGTTTTTATCCCGGAAATCCCACGGGAACGGGAACTATGCGGGTTTTCCTTTGCAAACGCGGGCGAAGCCGCGGGCGGAAATCTAGTTATAAATAAAACACTGTTTAATTAACATACTTACGTTTGTTATAATAAAACTAAATTACTAATTATTAATGTATAAACCAACTATGTATAACAATTTGTAATTAAAAAATTTCTAAAAAAAAGTTTGTAATTTGACGCCACAAATTAAGTCTGTAATTTGGTTCCTGTCACTTGTTTTCTTTTTTACATTTCCGAAATGTCAATGGCCGCATTGACAGACTAATAAGTTTTTTTTTTAATTTGGCGCCAATAACTGACATTTGTATTTTTTTTTAATTATGACATTCGCGGTGTCTCTGTTAACTGAGACGAATCTACCACAAAAATCTAATACAGTTTCGAGCGTTCTAAAGTAATCTATACACAAATTATACTCAAAAATTTCGCGACATGATGTTATAACCGACTGACCGGTTGGCTTAGTTGGTAGTGGCCCGCCTTCCAGGCCAGAGGTCGTGGGTTCGATTACCAACCAGGGTAAATATTTGTGTGATGAACATATAGATGTTTGCTCTGTGTCTGGGTGTGTATTATCTATATAAGTATTTATTTATATTTATATAATATGTATTTTTATCAGCCATCTGGTTCCCATAACACAAGCGAAAACTTAGTATGGGATCATATCGTGCCGTGTGTGAAAATTGTCCTGAAATATTTATTTATAATAAAAATAGCTAAAAATACTCACTCGGCCGTAAACTTTCACCTTCCACGACACCCATGTTTGTTTTGAATAATATATTGACGTTATCTCATCACAAACCACTTATAACTGTCAGACACGACCACCACTAAGTCGGTATTAGCACCGACTGCTTATTTTTGATCTTATGTTTACAATACTTATTATTTCAAACGCAATACTTGTAATTTCAAAATTAAAATAATAACAAAATTGTATCAATGTTTATTATTTATAATTTTAAACACAATTTGATAATAATAATATGCCATGTAAATACTAGTCTACTATCAATTTAATTTTAAAATATAATGAGTTAATTTGCATAACGAGTTAAAGGATATCCCTCAAGTTTTTGCTCAAAGCTACCAGCCTTGATATTATAATTTTATAAGAAATGGTGACATTCGTGAAAGCTGGCTAAATGTAAATAATAACTGATTGATATATCTTAGATATTAGGCTTCTTAAACAATTGGCTATATTAGGCTGTTTAAACAATGATTGGTCAGTTGTTCATAATAGGTATGCATCGAAAATACTATACTATATATATTATTATAACTATTCAAAAGTTGTATCTATACAAATAATGATTCTATTCTATTCTATTCTAATAACATCATTATTAATCTATAAATACCTATATATAACACTAGATTTCCTCCCGCGGCTTTGCCTGCGTTTTCAAAGGAAAACCCTCATTGTTCCCTTCCCCGTGGAATTTCCGGGATAAAACCTATCCTATGTGTTAACCCAAGTTACCCTCTACATGTGTGCTTAATTTCATTTTAATCGGTTCAGTAGTATTTGCGTGAAAGAGTAACAAACACACACACACACACACATCCTCACAAACTTACGCATTTATAATATAAGTAGGATGTTTATCTAGATAAGATAATGTACTTTATCTTATTCGAATTCTCCATTATTTTATTTTTTAGTTATCACAGACTTACAAAGCTACATACCTAATATTATTTTTGGGTTAAAATGAAACAATTAAACTAAAATAAATATGTTTTAATAAATCAGGTACAAATTAGTTCTTTGGTAGTAGCGTTATCAGTCATTGCGGGCCGTTTTATTATCTGTAACAAAAAAACAATTTGATATTCTCTGTGACAATACTATCAAATAATTTAACATTAATTAATGATTATTAAATTCAAATTTCCTATTCAAAATAGGTACCTACTATCTATGTAATAAAATTAAATTACATAATTTTTCCATTTACATAGCCTAATTTTCAGTAATAATATAGCTATAAGTTACTGAGTGCAAAAAACTATTATCAATTGTTAATAATTAAAGGGGGGTTTACACAGAGCGAGCAGCCTCGCAAAGCAGCTCTGTCAGTCAGTGTGTACGTGGCTCGGCTGAGGAAAGCACGAGTGACGTGATTTTTCTCGTCCCTAATGGTAAATTTATTTGTAAAATCAATACAGTAGTTTGTATGTTATATCGTTACAAACAAAAATCTACCCCCCTTTCCATTATTAAAGATTAACTTTTAAAACTTACCACTTTTTTCATTGTTCTCTGGTTCATTCCAAGATTGAGTAACCGATGTCGCGAACAGCACAAAACACAAGTTCGTCAAGAAATAAATGCCAGATGAAAGGAAGAAACATTTCCTCCATTCTGCGGGATCAGTCTGTAAAGGTCAAATATCGATAAAATAATGGAACTGCGAAGGTATTGGTATGACAATCTTATAATGCAAAAGTTCGTTTTAGTAGTGAAGTAAAAATTATGACAATATAAAAGTAAATGTTAATGACAATTATTATTGCACGATGATGATATTATCACAGTATTAGGTACAATGTGATATTAATAATATATAGATTCTTTGTTACTGCTTCGGGAGTGGTACATCAAAATGTGGCCAATTAGCCACAAGTTACTTAAGTTCTCTCTTTTTGCTCACGACTGAATCATCACACAATATGTATTACTTCGACGTTGATGGAATTTCATTTATTTCGATGACTTTTTAATTTTTTGAGAGCTTTCAGGCGTCTGATGGGCGACGGGAAGTGTCTGGCAGTGCTGACTTCTTATTTTATCTGTATATTATAAAACCTATTTGAAAAGTTGTCATGAGAAAATACGTGAAGTACTTAACCTTGATCACCTGATAACTAGAAATTGGCCCATTGACCAAGCTAGCGGGTAGGCGTTCGATGGTAGCACAAACTAACACTACCCAATTGTCCACATTTCATCCGTCAGAAAATAGGTGAGGTCTGGCGGCCCTTGTGCTATTTTTATTTGCTAATATACTAATATCTTATATCCCTACTTCCCGAATATACGTCACGTGAGGCGTCATACGTTATCTATTGCGAATAACATTTATTATATAAATCTTATCGTATCATAAGACGACCCCCACAAACACTTGTGATTGTCAAAGTTTTGTTATTCTGTTATACAGCGTGTTACAAAAGGATATAAGAAAATTATTATTAATTCTAGGATGAATTGGAAGATTATTGTAAAAAATTTTATAGAGCAGCTTTCTGGCCGCAGCTTTCTTTACAGTTTATTTTGACGTGTACAGAATTAATATAATCCCATATATAATCCCCTTTTTATTTGCTAAAGTCTGATTTATTGTCAAATATATTCACATTCAAAGTCAAGGATTAACTATTTTTTACAGTAGAGTTAGCATGCGAACAGGGAGCTGGATTGACAGGCTGATTAATACAGACGATAATATAATCTTATAAAAATACTCTGGAAGAGGGTTGCTATACTGGTAAGAATTGCCTTCCACGAATTGAAGGAAAATATGTGTGAACGTGTCGAAAAATTCCCTCCTGTAATTTCATCCCTCAATTCAATGATTATATATTCAAGATTATGTATTATGTTGAATTCAAGTTAAGATAATTTTCGAAACTAAATACAAAAATAAATCATTTAATAAATTTTAATTTCAAATATGTACCTATCTACATATTTTGAGCACCCGGTGTGTGTAGTGACGTCATTTATATTTATATCACATTTGATGTCGATAAGTCAATACCAAGAATACTTATACTGTAAAAAAGAGGTCAATATAGGTAATATAAGTTCTTGTAATGTTATTAAACAGAATTCTTATGCAAATTTAGAGATTTTAACAGATAACAGAATCGTTACGTTAACTTGAGATTAAAAAATTATCTTCGGTGTCTATTGATGTAATTCAATAATGCTGAATATTTCCTGTAACCTTAATTTTACCTTAACCTAGAAAACTTCAATTCCTAAAGTATTTTTCTTATCCTTGAAGCCCCGCCTTTCCTCGTTTGATATTCGATATCCTTACAACGTTATATCAGACATATTTATACAAATAGATAAAATATTTGTTAAAACTTCTAAATAGCTTTTAATGAATGTACATAATAAAATGTTTTGGTATAAATTCATTAATAATAATTGACATATTGTTGTTTAAACACGTGTTTCATTGAAAGTTATGAAAAATTTGCAGTAGTAGATTTTGTTGCCACACCTTTTTATAACATATTCTCATTCTCGCCACTAGATAACTTTTTGAGGTCAATTATTTTAATTCTATGGCTAACTAATTAACTACTATGAAAAATAATTAAAAATGTGTGCGTGTAATAGTGTAGATACACACGTAAGAAGTGAAACTTCTTTATGACCTTATTATTAAAAAAATAATTTACTTTATGCAACTTTACAGAAATACGTCGAATCACGCGTGGTAGGGATACGAAAAAGATGGCGCGTAACGTTAAAAATGTCACGCGTAACGAAAAAAATGTTACACTAAATTTTAAGTTTCACTTCAATAATGTTTAATTCAAACATAGTCAAGGTGTATCAAATTTAGTAAATTCAAACCAAGAATAAAACTAGCTTTTAATAAATAAAACAATTTAAATCAATAACGATTTCAATACTAATATATTCTAAAGGACAGCTGTAAATAAGCCCTCATCAATAGACCAGCAACCAGACCCGGAACGGTTCAATACATTTCTATCAGAAACCAAATACCTTTTGAATACATTTTGATTGACGACGATATAACTACAGTAATTATTTTGAAGTAGCCGATGGGTTCGGAGAATTGATACAAATGTAAAGAAAACAGTTCAGTATTAACTAGAACTCTATAATATTATAATTACTGTAAATCTACACTAATATTATAAATAGGAAAACTTTGTTTGTTTGTTTGATTGTAATGAATAGGTTCATAAACTACTGGACCGATTTTAAAAATTCTCTCACCATTCGAAAGCTACATTATCCACGAGTATTATAGGCTATATATTAACACGCTTAGACCAACAGGAGTGGAGTCACGCGGGTGAAACTGCGCGGCACAGCTAGTAAATAAATAAATACTGAAAAGTGTATTATTTGAGACGATACTTTTCATGCTTAATCAAATGTAAATGTTAAAATATATTTATTAATAGATTAAGCATACACAGATCTCGTTGATACATTAAGCTACGAAGCTAGTTATAACAGTTAATTTGGGGCAAGATACTAAGCTCGCCTTCTATATCGTGGAACTTGACAGATTGTAACTATAAAATAATGCAGCTAATTAACTGAAAATACAACTAATAATATTTTTTTAAACACACTGCTCAGGCATTTGACCGCCATCTCACCTGATGGTAAGCGTAGATTGGGTCTTTCAGGTTAGCATGCCTGATCAGTAAGTGTAACAAAGGTTTGATACATGTTGCACTTCTTTTACTTAATTATAGGAGATCAAGAACAAATGTAAATAAAGTAAAGTAAAGGATGTAAATAGTAAATTAGACGAATTAAATTATGATTGACTAACCTCATCTTCAATTATAACACCCCATATCAAGGGTGAGATAAGCGACACGATGTTTGCGAAGCAGTTTGAAATTCCCATCAGAGAGGCACTAAAGTTTGGTGCCATATCTATTAAGACCAGCTGAAAGAAGAAAAATTGAATATGTCATTTATAAAGATGAAATAAAATTGTGGACCAAGATGTGATCCTTGTGGTACTCTAACTCATGTATTTTATAGAGACATATTATTATCTTTCTAGAAATTTTTATACTAATATAAGTGTTGGCAAATAAAACAAACAAAAAAATACGTTTGGCACTCGGGGACTGCCGCGGTAAAGCTATTGCATAGCATGCCTTCAAGCCACACCTCCGTCCGTTGAGTGGAGAGCGTGAGGTTTTTCGTTACGCAATTTCTGGATTCGGTCCCCACGCTCAAGGCCTGCGATACAAGCTATGCAATAGCTTAAAATAGTGATGTAACTTCTGTTTTCATTATTAGATTTATAGACCAATTATACCTTTTAATATTAATTGGTATTTTTGTATGTACTTCCATGTAAAAGTAAGTCTTAAATTATCTATTGAAATCTGAAGTGAAACTTCTTTATCGGGGTTGGAAAAAAATTTAGTGAAACATTTTTTCCTTACGCGTGACATTTTTCCGTTACGCGCCATCTTTTTACTATCCCTACCACGCGTGATTCGACGTATTTCTGTAAAGTTGTACGTAGTAAATTATTTTTTGAAAAATAAGGTCATAAAGAAGTTTCTCTTCTTACATGTGTAGGTACACTAGTACACGCACACATTTTTTTTCTTTTTTTAATGTTATCTTACTGTGTATCCTGTATAGTGCCCTGCGTTGACACCGACGGTTATAGTTAGCATTATTACTGCTACTAACATATTGCCCTCTGGCATATAGGATAAGCCTATAAGAGCTATTGCTGGTCCCCATAATCCTGGAATTATGCATCATATTATTATATTGAATGCGAAAGTTTGTCTGTTTGTTACTCCTTCACGCAAAACTGCTTAACTGATTTTCACGAAATTTGGCACACACAGAACGTAAATTGGACATAATATAATAGTTTGACATATAACAGTTTTTGTCTCGAGTATAGGCCAAATGCTAACTAAAACAGACCTTTGTAGTGTTACATTACGAATATTAGGAGAGAATACCCTCGTTTTATCAACTAAATTAATCTTGACATTTATTATTTTAAGGTAAGAAACACTGATATGAATATTTGCAAATATTTTTGCGTGGCGATATTATTTTTATATAATATTGTCCACGTGGATGACGCGGGTGAATCCGCATGCGGAAATATAGTAGACTAGCTGTCAAAGAAAAACCCGCATAGTTCCGATCCCGTGGGATTTCCGGGATTGCGTCATTTTCCCGGGATAAAAAGTAGCCTATGTCCTTTCTCGGGTATCAAAATATCTCCATACCAAATTTCATGAAAATTGGTTCAGTAGTATAGGCGTGATTGAGTAACAGACAGACAGACAGAGTTACTTTCGCATTTATAATATGAGTATGGATTATAATTGCGGATTCATATAATTTTATGTTGATGAAGTTTTGGTTAGGTGTTCCTTCTTCGTGTAGATATTTTCCTTCGTCGATAATGGAATCATTGATGTAGAGACTGTTAATGAACATACTATTTAAATAAATGCCTATCTACATCTATACTATCTAATATCTATACTAATATTATAAATATGAAAGTAACTCTGTCTGTCTGTCTGTTACTCAATCACGCCTAAACTACTGAACCAATTTTCATGAAATTTGGTGTTGAACGGGAACTATGCGGGTCTTTCTTTGACTGCGAGGGCGAAGCCGCGGGCGGAAACCTAGTATTTTATATTCATTCCATGATATATTTACCTATACTATTAAACAGTTTTCTTGTGTTAGTAACATTGAGCCATCCACGTCTGATGATCACATCAGTCATCATGCCCATGGGAAAACTCAGCACATACATAGATAAATAGGGGAGAGCTGATAGCATTCCATTCTGCAACAAAATAGCATATTATTATTGAAGTAATTTAACCTCTTTAAGCGCATTGAGAGTAAAATAATTGCAAGGTCGCGTCATGGCTTGGTCATGGCCATACCGTTACGTCACGGAGTAAGCCGACAATTTTGGTATCTTTGAAACTTGCCAAAGGAGTTTCACTTCTGACACGTGTACTCGGCACACACGCTCTTTTTATTATTAGGAAATCAAAAAACCCGACTGCAATTTATGAAAGCCTATGACACTACCACCATTTTGATGAAAATCAAAATCCGTCTATCGGTTTAGGTAGGGCTTGCCAAAGAAAATATAATATGTACATAGATATTACACTCGTACGTTTAATATGGACAGATTTAATATATGGATGTTCTCAAATTTCATTAGAATTCTAATAAAAACAGCTTCAAGATCGTTTATTGGATTTATTTATATTCCTTCACGGAATTAATATGAAATATTTACTTAATTCGCTCATATTACTCATATTTCATACCCTTGTACTAAACTAATATTATATCTTTAACCATAACTAATTCCTTATTCACAAGTTATTTGACTCTTAATATTATTACTAACTAGCTGTTGCCCGCAGCTTCGCTTGCGTGGAAAAGATAAATTTTCATGCTATAAGTTTCATCCCCTATTTAACCCCTTTAAGGGATGAATTTTCTAAAATCCTTTCTTAGGGGACGCCTACGTTATGATATCTACCTGTATGCCAAATTTCAGCCCGATACGTCCAGTGGTTTGGGCTATGCGTTGATAGATCACTATATCAGTCACCTTTGAGTTTTATATAATATATAGATACTTGTTACTGATACTATTCGCCTGAAATCACCTAGCTATAAAGCCGCACCTTTCAATTATTTGTTAACTAGCTCACCGCCCGCGGCTTCGCCCACTTTGTTTAAAACCTAATAAATTATATACTAAAACCTTCCTCTTGAATCACTCTATCTATTAAAATGAAACACATCGAAATCCGTTGCGTAGTTTTAAAGATTTAAGCATACAAAAGGACATAGGGACAGAGAAAGCGACTTTGTTTTATACTATGTACGTATAGTGATTACCTTTATTTTTCGTTTTTTTTAAACGCACTAAATAATTTTTATTCTTCCGTTCATTCTTGTCTTTCTCTTACTTTCTATAGAAACCATATAAAATACTCACTTTACTCAATTTCACGTCCAGTACTTTAGCCATATAGGTGGGCATTTCTGTCATCAGCGCTATGAAGCCCCAGTTCTGGCCACAGTGAGCCGCCACTGCCGCCCAGAATGGTAGGCATTTGATGATCTTCTTGAAGGGAGTTGGGTGACTCTATAAACGGATATTAGAAAATATATATTAGTACATAATCAAAATAAATATTTATCTTATTTAATAGCGCATACAAAGTCCCTTAAGATCTTTCCATCTAGTCACAAAGTTAGTCAGCACTATGTCAGTATCTCCATCCAAAAGATAATTCCTGTAATTTTAAATTAATAAGTCTTCTTTCAACTACTCTTGAAAGTTAACAGTAATAATTTTATAAATGCGAAAGTAAATCTGTATGTCTGTCTGTCTGTTACCCTTTCCCGCTTAAACCTCTCAACCGATTTTGATGAAATCTGGTCTAGACAATTTTTAGACCCTGAGAAAGAACATAACATTTATTGCGAAATATGTACCACGGACGAAGCCGGGGCGGACTGCTAGTTTTCTAATAAAAATAAATGATATGTATCTAATTTCCTTACCTTTTGTTTTTCCGTCCTTCCCAAAGACGCCTGAATGTACTTCAGTTCGTCTTGCTTAATAAACCCGGATTGTTCCGGGGTCGCTGCTCCCAGGATAACATATCCAATTGTCCAGATGATGCCCAGAGCTCCATTCACGTAGAAAATTGACTGCCAGCCAAATGCTGTCGCCAGAAGACCCGATACAATGTTTTGCGTGAAAATTCCTAATGTACTACCTGTGAAGAAAATGAAAATAGTTTTAAAAAGAGAGTCTCTTGTCTTTCCTGGAGCAAACCCTCAGAACTGTGCTCTACGTTCTGTGCATATTATGCACAATTAAAAGAAAAACAACTTTGGTAACTAGCCAACGTACTGCGTTTAATTTTTGGAGACACTTTTATGGAGAACTTAATAACTATCTTTGAACAATTTGACGTAAAAATAATTGGATTTTTATAGTCGGTGTAGTTTAAGTATATTCGATGATATTAAAAGGCCAAGTATAGAGTTTTTTCCAGCACTTCTCTATAGCAATTTTAGCTTTCCATACCGGTGGTAAATTGTATTATGTATTTTGACGATTCAAAAGCGCTTCTAGAAGTCTATTTGAATGAATAAATGTTTTGAGTTTAATTTTTATGTTTATTTTATCCAATAAGCTTGAAAACAATTATTATACTGAGAGTGCAGATTTAATTAAATGCATACGGTTTCTATGTAAGTAAAATCCACTGAAGTTATAATATACTTAGCTATTATTATGCAAGCTTCGTCGTCTCATACTGCTCAATCTGTGTCTTGGAATTTAGTTATTTCTCTAACACTACAGTTGTTCAAACAACAGTAATCTAAAGTACAGTCTGTTTTAGAAATAAAATACTTAACCTAATCTTACTATCCGTTCTTAGTGAACTGAGTTTAAGCTCTTCTCTTATTATTTAAATAAATATTATTTACTTTATTTGTATTAAAACACGACGTAGCACTAGGTTCTCCATTTTTGGAAGACAAGAACTGTGTCATTTAATTTCATTTAACTAATATAAATTAAGTCGTTTTAGTACGTAGTAGTAAGATAACCAATCTTTTGCCTTCTCACATCATCTTTATCTTTATTCATAATTGTGATTGTTTATATTTTTCCTTTGAAAAATATAAATCATAATAATTAACAACTGTTTAATTTGATTATCTACGTTTAATTGATTATAATATTAATTCTGCACAGCAAATGCATCGCAAAGCCAAGGGTTAATAGTTATTTCAGAAGCCGACATTAACATTATATTTATAGCAGAATTTCACATTGAAGGAACATTCGGGAACATTAAATTCCCGGCAATTAGCGCCTGTGGTGTTCACATATTGCTATATATGGGAATATTGCTTCGTAGAATTAGTTGGCTAAATATTCTGGATAATCTTATTAGATTTTCAGGAAACAACTAGGTACTGCTTCATACGTTTGCAGATGCAGGTATCAGAAATGATGGCGGTATAAAAACTGGTCTCAAAATGAAAATAAACAAAAAAAGAGCGTGTGTGCCGAGCAAACGTGTCAGAAGTGAAACCTCTAAGATTAAAAGTACCAAAATCGTAGCCTTAATCCATGACGTGACGGTATTGCCATGACACGACCTTGAAATTTTACTCTCAACACGCTTAAAAATTTTCATTGCAATAATAAGACAGTACAGTGACAGTACAATTTTATCCTAACAATATTGTAAATGTGAAAGTTTGTGAGGATGGATGTAGGTATGTTTGTTAAGTTTTCACGAAAAAACTACGGAACGGATTTGGATGAAACTTTATTGTAATAGATGTTATAAATCAGAATAACATAATATGAGTTATAGAAATAAGTACAAGATTATGGTCACGGGTTCGACCGCGAATGAAATCGCGTGCCACACCTAATAATTCAAAATTTGATAAATGATATGGCTATGGAGATTCTCATGAAGAATATCGTTTAGACCGCCTGCAATTTACGTGTTCAAAAGTGCATGGAAAATTCAACCATCTTGAATGCGTAAAGAATGACGTAAAGAGATCTTTAGAGGACATACTTTTTGTAAGGAAGGCGAATTTCAAAGGGTATGTTTGTATGGAGAAGCGCCGACGCATTATAACGAGCAGTACTACCTAGTGCCTATGTAAATCGTAGCAAAGGCTCTTAAGAAATAAATGCTTGTGAGTTGTGCAGTTAGTTATATGGTAGTTAACCGGATTAAATGTTTTCTATGTGAGATATTAGATAGTTTTCAGACGTGAGAGATTAAGACAATTATATAACACCCCTTTTCCTTATTAATAAAACTCGAATAATAGGCTGAAGAGTTTGCATTTGGTTGAACGCGCAAATCTCTGGAAATAAAAGTTCGATTTGAAAGATTCTTTCTGTGTTAGATAGCCTATTTATAGATGAAGGCTACAAGCTATATACCATCACACAAAGACCGATAGGAACGCAGCACTGCGGGTAAAACCGTGGGACACCGCTAGTCATAAATATGAGAAGAACACAATATAATCTTATCCATACTTAATATTATAAATGCGAAAGTCTGTTACTCAATCACGCCTAAACTACTGAACCAATTTGCATGAAATTTGGTATGGAGATATTTTGATACCCGAGAATGGACATAGGCTACTTTTTATTGCGAAATATGTACCACGGGCGAAGCCGGGGCGGACAACTAGTATAATATAAAAATGATTCCCAAAATGTGTTGAAATTGAGAACGGCTTAAGAGGGCTTATTCAATTTAACGCAAGTCAAAATCTCCGCGATCTATTACGATAGATCGCGGCTTGCGCTATCCTTTTACTATGAACAGCATAAGTCCACAGGAGAGCGCCGAGCAACATGTCCTCTCTCTGGAAAGGCTCGCTGCCGACTGATTTTAATCGGGTCGCGCGCAGTGTTTTATAGTACTTTAAAAAAAATTGTAGAAAAATAATAGAGGTACCTTAGTTGATTTTTTAAATTTTATCTTATAAGTAAGACGTTCTTTTATTGCAATATGTAAAAATTATATTAAACTAAGTCAAATATCTTGGTGAAAATAATCATTTTGTCGACTATAATTTCTAAAAAAATTCACATTGTTCGGATTTTAATTTCGTAAGTTAGGAGTCCAAAATAAAAAAATCTTTTAACTAACTATTTTAATAAGGATTTTTGCAGTTAGTTAAAAAAAATTGTGTGTTAGATCTGTCAGCGATTTCAGATATTTTTAGCTTCGAAATTGACACTAAAAGCGAAATCAAGTAATCATCGGCTCAGTTATCTTGATGGTATTCACAAATACTGTATTAATTGAAAAAAACTCTTAACTAACTATATAGACAATAAAATTTCCTAAAATTATTAGTAATTCATATGTTTGTAAGATAAGTGGTTGATGGACAATCTGGTTTGAAAAATCACATATTTGAGCCAAACAGCGCACGGACCGCGTACACGGTCTTAACCGATTTCGTTAATTCTTTTTTTATTATATTTCTTGAAGTACGAGGATGGATCTTATGTAGAGAAAACGTAAACATGTACCACGGGCGAAGCCGGGGCGGAACACTAGTATAGTATACAATCACAGTTGATACAATGTTGTAGAATAAACGTACAAACATTGTAAGGAATTCAAAGTATTTTCTGCAGTACCCAATGTAAACATTTCAATTGAAAATTCAATATCCATTCTCCATTTTACATTTTCAACAACACGAATTGTCGAAACAGAGGTGCTGGTTGGAACAAAGCAATTCGGTTTGAACACTCTTGTATTTCGTTTCTATAATACAGTAGATAATATTTATTTTGCTTACTAAACGTTTGTATGAAATTAGCTATGTATATGAAATACTAGCTTTCCACCCACGACTTCGCCCGCGCAGTCAAAGAAAAACCCGCATAGTTCCCGTTCCCGTGGGATTTCCAGGATAAAACCTATCCTATGTCCCGGAGTAAATAGTAGCCTATGTCCTTTCTCGGGTATCAAAATATCTCCATACCAAATTTAATGAAAATTAGTTCAGTAGTTTAGGCGTGATTGAGTAACAGACAGACAGACAGAGTTACTTTCGCATTTATAATATTAGTAGGGATTAGAACTCATACAGACAAAGAGAAAATGAAAAAAACATGATTTATGCCGTGTTTATGTGTAGGTAGGTATGACGATATTACATTTTACTGACTTAGTTTCAAATTATATACTAAAACCTACATAGATAACCACGCTAACAACTGCTGGAAAAAAAATTGATGCACTAATTTTGAGTTTGCGAATAGACAGACGACGTCATTTTTAACCGACTACAAAAAAAGGAGGAGGTTATCAATACGGCCGGCATGTTTTTTTTTATGTATGTACATCGATTTCTCCGAGGTTTCTGAACCGATTTACGTGATTCTTTTTTTGTTCGATGCGGGATGGTGTCGAATTGGTCCCGTAAAAATTTTATTCGGATAGGCCCAGTAGTTTTTATTTTATGAGCATTTTTGTCTGTATTTGTAAATGTTGCAAGTGCAAGTTTGAAGTCGGATGTTTTTAACGCAGTTATCACTTGTACCTATACTTTGTAATAAAATATCTCATACCTGCATACACAAGCGTGCATAATGTTCCCTTCTCTTCTAACGGCACCCATTGGCTGAGAAGCTGATGCATGGAAGGAAAAAGGGGAGCTTGGAACAGACCTTGCAAGACTCGACATAAGCATACTAGCTTCCAATCTCCCTGAAAGAAAGTTAATTAAAAGTAGGTCTTATTATTTGTTCAATCTTATACATAATGTTAGGATTTGACTAATAAAATTGAGATGGAAAGAAATAAAAAAGAGTGTGTGTACTTATGTACACGCGTTAGAAGTTATACTTCTTTGGCGTATGGAACAAATACTAGAATATACAACTTGAACATAGTTTTCAATTTTCATACCACCTAGAACTAACTTCATGCTGTTAAATTTAAGTGTCGGTGTGCGCGCGCATCGTAAAAATTCACTCTCATCATTTTTCTCCATCGCGCCAAAAGAAGTATTTACATTGCTAGTAGAGATGCGCCGAATAGTGGTTTCACCGAATAACCGAATACCGAATACTATTCGGTTAGAACCTTACCGAACCGAATATTCGGCCGAATTATTCGGTTCAATGTTTTGACGTATTTTGATGCGTAAACCGGTTCTAACGGGTCGCAAGTAGCTGCCGGCTCGGTGGCGAGCGAGCCTTACCTCACCGCCCGCCACCCGCGTATATCGCCCGCGCACTCCGTGCCATCTCAGTTGTGTTGAAACTTCGCACAAAATATTAAAATTTTTAAATTGTTTAAAAATTTTATATTTTTACTTTAAGTTAGTGTTTGCAATATGAGCTGACGTAATGTCATTTTCTATTGGGACTAAAAGCATTGTCTTCAGACTTCAGGATGGTCTTAGATGACATTGCATAGATGGACTTAGTCAGTATAAATATTAAATACTGACTAAGTTCTAATAATAAACATGATTAAATTATGTTGATGTAAATTTACAAAATAAACGTTGGTTTGAAATGTAATGATCGTTTTATTTTATACAGGGTGTAATCGTTAAGTGTGCACAGGCGATTATTCCATAACTATTACAGATATCAAAAAAACTTTTAACTCATATTGAAAGTACTATACCTAATGAGTAAAATGACAATAATAACTTTTTAAAAATAAAACGAGAAATATCCAAAAATGTTACATGAAACGCTCCCATACATTTAGTATGAAATATGACTATTTCAAACATTTAATATGAAAGGTTTTGCTTTGTTATTTGATTTTGTGCTATAATTATTTCGCAAATTTTAATGAAAGTTCATTTAGAGACTGTAAATAGAGCTCGATGTGGAATACAATGGTATTCCAAATCGAGGATGTCGTCTCGAACATTGTATGGGACAATGTATGGGAGCGTTTCATGTAACATTTTTGGATATTTCTCGTTTTATTTTTAAAAAATTATTATTGTCATTTTACTCATTAGGTATAGTACTTTCAATATCAGTTTAAGGTTTTTTGATATCTGTTATAGTTACGGAATAATTGCCTGTGCACACTTAACGATTACACCCTGTATACCTTAGGATCAAACATTCTTCATAGGATTTCTTTGACTTGTGTATAGTATGACATAAATCATTCATAATATGAAGTTATTTATTTAGTTCTATAGCCAAGAAAGTAGAAATACTCATACCGAATATATTCGGCACCTAAACCGAATAATTCGGCCGAATACGAATAGTGAAAAAGATGCCGAATATGCCGAATATGTATTCGGTATTCGGCGCATCCCTAATTGCTAGTAAATTGTCGTGATTTAACTGATTGTAGGCTTTCAGATGCATATTATATTAAGTGAATTTGATAATGGAAAAATAGATAATGGCGTTTTGGAAGTCTCAAACTTAAAAAAAAATACTAATCATTTTTTTATGATGTGCATGTTTACGACCTTAATTGTTATAAAGCTAAAACATTAGTTGCAAATACAACATATTTTAAAACTCTTACTCTATTATTTATAATTCTTAATATTAAAATTAAAACTTACTAATTTCCCAGCTATTGGCAGCATTAAAGACAATATAGCATTAGTGGACACGACGACGATTATCAAAATTTTCCCTCCAATTTTACCCGCCAAAACCCCGCTCGGGATTTGAAATACCACGTAGCCCCAATAAAAAGATGACAGAATAATAGATTGCGTACCGTAGGTCCAATCGAAGTACTACAACAAAATAAAGTTATAAATTATTTTATTATTAAATCACGAGGCGGGATTCGAATCCATGACTTTCGTTGTTCCGAAATAAATTTTTTTTTTTTAATTTTTATTTATAAAGCATTTGAATGTCATACAACAACATACATATTCAACACAATAAAGTTTATTATTGTATTTTCTTCATCTCACACAAATGAAATAAAATTCCTAGAAATACTCATAATATTGCTTACACCTCCGATGCGTACTTAGAAATGTAGTTAGTTTTTATATTATATTTTAGTTATTATAAACTAGAGCGATATAATTTAGATTAATTATTATTATTAAAAGATTAATTTAGATTAAAATAAAATCGGTGGCAAATGTTAAAACTGTTATGAAGATGTCTAATTGAATAAATATAATATGTTTGAGTTTGTATGAGTTAGAACCTGTGTGAGATAACTTATAAGATACAGTTTTAACTTTCATAAAATATATTTGGTCCTATGTATAGATTTATCCAATCATAACGTCAAAGATAATACATAATATAATTAATAAATCGCGTTTAAAATCCGTTAAAATCCATAATTTCTAAGAGAACTTAGATATTTTTTTTTACTACTTACCAAATCATTATCCGAATTCGTCATATCTACGATGGCTATACTCATATTAACCCTCATACAATATGCCAAAAGCATACCTAAGAATAAAAAGAATGTTTGTATGTGTCGCACACCGAAACCCGCTGAAAAAAAAATCTGCATAAAAGCGGCTACTCACGTACCTGCAGCAGGGGCAATATTGGAATTGCACCCTTAATTATTGTAAAGTAAAAAAGTATAGGAAAGTAGGGGCAATTTAGAGAACAACTGAAATTGGTCCGTCCGCCGCGCAACCGAGATTGTCCCAATATTGCCCCTACGGCAGATACGTGAGTAGCCGGCTTAATATGGAAAGGTAAAACTGTTAATATTAGAAAATCGTTATACGTTCGTGTATCTACGTTCGACTTTCACTTTACATAAAACATTTTTCACTTCACTTATTTCGAGTGTTCTCCTTGTATTGATATTATATTTTCTCGATATTAATTTTGTCTTACATGGGTCATTATACAAAAATGGGGTAACTCAATGTCACCAGCCAATTTATACAAAGTCTTATTATATTTTAATCAAATAACAATCTATTTTAAAACAATAAACCGTCCTTTATTTGGTCACTCACTTTCACTTCTTTATTTAAAATACAAATTGATAAAAAAACAAAATTAATACTTAAATAATCAGTACTTTGGCATGTCACAACTCCGAAAACCAACAATCAAGTGACTATTTTATAAACATTATCATTGATTAGAGAAAACTTACTAACTCAGGACAATCTTTGATATACATAGTATTATATAGTATAACTTTCATAACGAAATGTTTAACATTTTATTTAAAAAATAAAAATAAACTTTGTCATCGTTTTTATTGGTCAGTCCGTTGTGTGTTTTTTAAATTTGAAATTCTCGCTAAATATCACCAAGTCGAGGTCAAATCCCTGTCTAAATATTAATGTTGGTAATGAAGTTACTTGTGCATCCCATATTTTGATGGCCGTCATAACTGTACCAGCGCTAGGGTTGTGTTTGTCCTCTAAATTCGTGCTGCGCCAGTCAACATTTCAGTCCTATGGTGAGTCGTTATTTTATTGTTAAACTGATTTTTATTTTCATTCATACATGGTTAAGTATGATTTGTAAAAATATAGTTTGTTGATATAAGAAATAAGGCAAAAAAAACATAATTTGTGATTATAATCTCATATTAAGTCCCTTTTTATCAATCCGCTGGCATCAGTCCTATGTCAGATATCGCGCCAGTGGACTGACACGACCCCATAGTACTGATGATTCTATCGTTTTTGAGAACTTTTATCTTGATTGCTATTGGTATAAGCATTTCTATTTGATATTTCAGTTTAAAACATCATGCGCCACACTAAAAGAAACCGAATTTGACTAGGGAAGAAACATTTAAAAAAGAGTAGCAAAGAAAAGAGCTATTGAAACAAACTACTAATAATCTCATTTAAAAGATCTTATTTTATTTTAATTATTGATTTTGATGCTTTCAGGGCATAGCTTGTTATATGTATTTATTAGATAAATACGTAAACGTATAATATTGTGAAGTAAAATTACCTCAAAATAACATAAAAGTTAATTATTTTAATAACATTATAAAAATGTCAAAAGGCTCTTATGAAAACTCAGATGAGACTTTCATTCAAGCCTTTGGTTAAAAACCATGAACCATTTTATGAAAATTATTACTTTTAACATAAATAATGTTAGATTTTTTAGGGCTCCGAACCTCAAAAGGAAAAAAACAGAACCCTTATAGGATCACTTTGTTGTCCGTTTGTCTGTTAAGACGTTTTTTTTGAAGCGCGTGGAGGTATCAATTTGAAATTTATATTGAATACTCAACATTAAGAACCCTTGGGAGTTGGGGCTGTAAAAAAATTAAACTTATAACGCAACGCAATTAAAAGATACCTACATCCGTTAATACTGCAAATTTCCGCAAATTTAAATATTCGCAAGGGAATAAAAAAATACACAGGATGCTTGCCGTGTATACAGTCTTAAAATATGGTAAAAAGCAACGTCTTATAACACAGATAAAGGAAAAATTGCTAAAAGTATAAATTTTAAGTTACAAACATAATAAAAAATAGGTTTGTTAGGAGTCCAACTCGCACTTGGCCGTTTTTTTTGTTTCTATTGTTTGTGAATTACTTGAAATATTAAGTAAAACTAAGTCAAAGTAGTAAGTTAAGTAAGAGAGTAAGAATATTCACGTTGCGTTAAATGTCAGAAGGCTGTTTTGAAAATTGAGACATTGTTTTTTCCCAGTATCACAATATATTATCAATTATCATTTTTAAATGTAACTAAGTGATTTTAATACTTAAAAGACATGTGCCATTACTAAAACTGAGAGATTTGTAGTAATTTTCATTGAATTTCTTTAAGAATATTACAAAATTGTGTTTTTTATCAGTACTATGTTAGCCTTGTCAGTCCCCTGGAGGCCAAATCCAGAAAATTTAAAATATCTCACAATCTACTTAAAAAAGTGGCTGGCCCGATTTGGAACAATATATTCATTAGATTAGCTATCACATACACCCTAATTTGTAATAATCTGATATAAAAAATATAGTAAACAAAATATCCTTAAAAGTTACCCCATTTTTGTATAATCACCCACATAACATATATAACATAACTTCTAACATTATTTCAGCGAATCTTAACTTCAATGGATTCTAAGTACTACATATTATTGTATTCAAATAGCAATTCTATTGCTTTAAAAATAATATCAAATAAAATAAATTCTTTAACTTACGCGGCCTTTGATATTCCACTCCATTCCTCACCCCCATCTTTTTATTATTTAAAAAAAATAAAAGATCTGCACGCCTAAACAATATTTTATAAAATGCAAGAATCCATCCATTTACTATTTTATTTATCTGTCGTCAAACAATCAGAGCCATGGAGTCACCATTCATCTAAAAAATTGTCTTCATTGGAACGAATTATTATTAAGTTTTTAAATATTGACCACTACTTTGGTACAGTGGTTGACGCGTGAGCATAACACCGAGGGGTCCTGGGTTCGATTCCTGATGGAGACGAAGAAAAAAAATGTCTCGGTCTGGCAGGACACAGAAGGCTGATCACCTACTTGTCCATAAAGAAAATCGATCAGTGAAACAGATGTATAATGCATCTACCCCCTTACTCCACTAGGGGACATGGGACCTCACTTTTAAACAAAACTTTTTAATGAAGCTGATGCTGTTGAGAATGCTAATTTATACGTAACTACTTGGTATACATGTAGAGTAGAAATAAATCTAAGCAATAACTTACAAAGCTCATCATGATTGCTTGACATGATTTAGACGAATTAATGTAAATTATAGCGCTCATAAAATACCAAATAGAATTATTTTATTAGGCGATAAAGTATCCTACTCCTTATTTTCCTACTCATCTACAGGTGCAACACAGTTAAAATTTAGTTTTAACCCAAAAAATCAGGTCCATGTAGTCTCTGTTCTAACATGTGACAGGTCAAGTGTTGATTACTTCCTTATCGAGATATCGATGCAGATACTAAAATCTGAGCCACATTACATTTATCTTAAAATTCTTCAGTTATGGTCACTTCTGTTATCATTGATAAGGATTAACAACAAATACTTTGCGGGTATGACGAAGGTCTGTTGATAGCAATGACATATCGTATTAAAATTATCTTTTATCTTATTCCAAAGTCTCGTGTTTATGTTAGCTCAGACTACTTCACAGGTGGTACCATAGATTGTATGGCTAAACTAATTTCAGGGTTAATAAATGAACATAAATGTTCATAAATGTTTGAGGTATAGAATATTTGCAATTAACTCTTAATTATTAATTAATTTTCTTTGAAGAAAATAATATCTTGTTTAAAGAAAAACTGGATTTGAAATCAATTTAAACAATTTAAAATCAATTTAAACAAATTAAAACATACTCTAAATTTTAAAGGCCCTTAAAAAGAAAGTTGTAATATATAAGTGAATCAGGCTCACGTGAAAAAGTAAATCCCATTTTAATATATCAAAGGGCAGCACGTTTGAAAATAAATGCGACATAAATAATTAATGCATTAATAGATAATCTATACTATAATATTATAAAGTTGAAGAGTTTGTTTGTTTGTTTGTTTGTTTGTTTGAACGCACTAATCTCGGGAACTACTGGTCCGATTTGAAAAATTCTTTCGGTGTTATATATAGCCAATTTATCGAGGAAGGCTATAGGCTATATATCATCACGCTAAGACCAACAGAAGCGGAGCAATGCGGGTGAATCCGCGTGGAACAGCTAGTAATTGGATTGGAATTGGACACTGTAGAATTATATAAAACAATATCTTAACATGATCTGAACTTATATAAGAAGATTACAAATCTTGACATGACATCAACAAAATATAAACAAAACTACATTTTTTATCTACTTACGTATATTGCAACATTTTCAATCGATCAACAATCGAGATCAAAAAACTGCATTTTTTCATCTAGACGTGTAGTGCACCATTTTCAACCAACTTCCAAAAAATGTTCTCAACTCAATGTATGTTTTGGGATTTGTTACCACAGAATTTTCGACCAGGTGAACCAATTTTGATATTTTTTATTTTATTTTACAGTTAGAGCCTTCCACTAAATTTTGTCCAGTTCTGATCCTTCCGTTTTTTATTAAGAAATACTAAAAAAACGAATATAAATAATATCACGATGTAAATCAGAGCTAATTTAATGTTTTTGTGGACATACGGAGCGATATAATCGATTTCCGACTATAGGTATTCAATAAAGAAAAAAAAAAATATCACGATACTCAGTATTTTAGAGGCAACCATTTCAGCAACTACGTATAGATTTTCATCCCAATCAGGGTTTAATAAATTAGGTACTAGAAAATTTTACAATTTATTTTCGTTGAAACATCGCATACATTTTTCTAGTTTCGACTTAGAGGTTTTTTCATTTTGTGGACAGTGATATAGTAGTTTAATTCCAAACGAAGCGAATATAATACATTGTGAGAAACGTAAATCCTTAAGCTTTTGCATACTAATAGTTTTGAAAAATCAAACACGTAAATCTAAATATTAATTCAAGACCAATTAGATGTATTTTTCCCCTTTATATCTTCTACTAGCTTAGCCGCAGATGTTTATGATAAAACAATCTTTGTACCAAATTTCATCAAAATCGCTTCAGTAGTTTAAATTGACTCTAACAATTTAAGCAGTTGTGTTACAGTATTTTTCTGTTACTTTCAAAGTAATAAAAATATTTAGCCCTTATTTTCATATATCTCATGGAGGAAATGCAAGTAATTTTTATTATTATCTATGAATTGTACAAAAAAAGAGATAACATAGAACTTGAGAATAATTTGGCTGACTACATGATTAATATTCGAATTTTCAAAAACATTTTGCATTACATCGACTCACATAGTGCTTAACAAAAGTCGCTGATAAAAGCAAAAATGTTAGCAAATGTCACACGAAAACCGTTGTACCAGTAATTAACAATTAGTGTTTGTTCCCCTGTGTTCAATTAAAAACGGAGTTTCATATAGAGTGTACAAAATTTTAAATTCATATGCTGTTTGGTGAAAATATTCCGAATAAATCGCATAAAATTGAATTTATGCATAGTATCTACATATACATTATACTTACAGTACTCCCAAACTGATAATGCGCATAGAAAAATTCGTCACTGTTCGGCAACTGTAATATTCCCCGAGCCTCTGAAGACGAAATTATGTATATAGATTGGTTAAATGTATTTTCTTCATGCATAGTTTATTAGAATTATGGGTTTTATTGTGATTTTATGGTAAAAAAGATAAGTAACGAAATTTGTTTCGATAATTCAATGTAAGTTAATAGCGAGGATAAGCCACACGATTGCGAATATATATTTGTTGTATTGATTTACTTGGAAAATTCTATACTTAGAACTATTAAAATGGCTTACTGAAGCTGGCATAATGATAGATGTATGGAAGGTTAAAATAAGACAAAGTTTATATTTAAAAAAATATTTTCAAACACATTTCAATTGTGAAATCTAATCATTAAAATCATAGTCCAAAGGATTTACAGAATCAGGGATTATCTCTATTTCCGATATTATCGTAGAATGATCAGAACTTTCATTATGCTCTTATTAATTTTCACATTCCCCACTGCTATCTGTTACCTGTATAAATAATTATTTTACCGGATAATTCAACTTTCAAACAAAACTAAGAAGGGTTTGTAACAGCAACTCTATATAATTCCATACAGAGATAATACGTGCGGTCACCATAATATTATAAAGACAACTGACGGATGTTTGAATTTTCTGACTGACAGGCTACCGTCACCTATCGATTGGATACTTGATTGGATACGCGTGCCTATGGTCGGTCTATAGCTATGAACGGTTTTATGAATTTCCATACATATGACAAGCGCGACTGACGTACGTACTGATGGTCGGTGAAGCTCTGCAACCGGCCTTACAAATATTATGCATCTTTATCAATGTATCACCATAGTTTCATGCGAAAGAATGATTATAAACTAGCTTCTTCCCGCGAATTCGTCTGCTTTGAACACAATATCGTGAATGCGCGCGCACTTCTTGATCTTTATTTTGCTGCGATTCTATTTTTAACTTCGAGAAATCCTTAGTATTCCTTGAAATCGTCTTCATAACTCGACATATAATTTTATTTCAACATTTTAGATCAGATTTACAATATATTTTACACACTTCATTGATGCAGAAACAAATAAAGCTATATTACTCAATCAATCATATATATTTTTATATTATGTTTAAATAAAACAATTCGGTGAAATAATTTCCAAGTAAATTATAATAATTTAGATATAACCAAGCAAACAAAGGAAACATTAATTCGAGAAAATTAACCTAAGATTGCATGCGCCAGACAAATTAACGTGATACGGCAAGTACACGTTAATCTTACAGTCTGTATGACTGGAAATTATTCCAGTTAGGTACATATTATCCACTAAATTAAATTAGTAGATATTAATATACTAGGTATTTAATTTAGTGTAGCCTGAAATTATACATTAAAATCTAATAGAACTGATTAGTATATTAATACAAATTTAATTAAGTGTAGCGTGAAATTAGATAATAAAAATATAATGGAACTAATTTATAAGTTGCATGCATAAGTAAGTATACAAACTTAAAGTAAGTAAGTTTATGTGAAAATTAAGAATTTCATTACTTAAAAATTACTATCACAATTTAACAAAAATATTTTTTTTATGTATGTAGATAACAACAAAATAATAATACATGAAAAGCAGACCAATTTATTTTCTGTTTAATATTTAAATACTTTAACTTAAGTAATAACTAAGATTAATTGACATAGAATTAATAATAGATTCCAAATTTTTACAAGTAGACACAAAAAGAATAGCCTAGTTCAGCATAGTATTTTCAAGTGTTTGATTTTACGCAAGTATTATACATTTAGAAATTAAAGACTTTTAACGGATTTTAAAGTCGATTTATTCATTATATTATTTTCCCGACGTCTCCCCGTGACCACGCTCGCCGTAAAGTGTTCGACGAAACGTCGGGAAAATAATATAATTAATAAATCGCGTTTACAATCCGTTAAAAAGTCTTTAATTTCTTATCTAGTTCAGGTAAAAAAAAATTAATAGAAATTACACAACCTGGATAGTTTTATTTTTCTTTCATCGCAGTAATTAACGTTACAAATCCAAAGCACTTTGCCACTTTATAAAGTGCACCAATCAATTGCAAGACTCAATTTTTCACAGCGTATGTGGAAGTATCAATTAGAGAAAATTCTTTCACACAGTAAAGTAGTTAATAACGACATTTCTCTGTAAGGATTTAATTTCTAAGTCTTATGATATTATGCCCTTTAGGCAATGCATTTTTATTTTCAACTAGTGTTGATAAATATGACTAGCATAATATATTTTTAGAAATCTTGTATTACATCTATACCTACATATAATAAATCTGTAGAAGGGTCAATTCTGTACATTGAAAATATTGAAAAAATAAATACCAGGGGGTGTTACTGGATCGATACCAAACCCAAATATGTGATTAAAAAATTTTTTGTCTGTCTGTCTGTCTGTATGTGAAGGCATCACGTGAAAACTAACGGTTCGATTTCGATGAAACTTGGTATAATTATACCTTATTATCCTGGGCGTAAAATAGGATACTTTTTATGCTGGAAAAATACGGAGAAAAAAATTAATCTTAATTTTTCAGTTTTATCCATAGACGTTGTTCTGTAGAACCGCGAACACACGTTGCGTATTATTATAGGCCTAGCCTTGGCCTAGCCGTATTTGGGTCCAATAGATATTTATAAGATGTCATTGTCAGAGTTACTCAAAATGGAGAAATAAACCATCCACGCGAAGACCAACATCCGCGCGGACGGAGTCGCGGGCGGAAGCTAGTAAATAACATATTTTCATCATATTATAATAGTATCATACCACAGAACCAATCTAAAGACTACACCATATAAATAGATTCATTTATTACTTATGTATTTATTATATTAATTATATAGCATATAAAGATATGTACAAACATCATGGATAACCATAAATTTTTATTATATCTATTCCTTTCCTCACGATCTTTTCACACTCATATATTAATTTCGAAAGCTTAACTTTGAAAATACTAAACAGACTTTATTCATAGTATTTTTCTCAGTTTAGATCCCAAGATAAAGATGCAAGTAGAAAATATAGCATTCACTATGGACCGAGTAAATTTAAAGTTAGTGTTTGCGCCGTGAAAAATTATTTTCTAAAGTGAGAAAAATTGTGTTGTTGCTTAAAAGAAATTGTTTCATTTTTTCAATTTCATTTTTATAATTTAATTTATTTTATGGTTTGTTAGTTTTTTGATTTGATTAATACTTTTCTCTTATCAATAAACTACTAAACGAATTTCAGTGAAATTCCATGTACTAATCATATATTAAAATTCCAGCCCAAAGTAAGTTCGTAAGACCAAATCAATTATTGTATCAGAATTCTGAACTTTTCTTTTTAACATTATTAAAGATTAATCTTTAACTTATACGTACGTTTATAAAAAGAAGAAAGTTTTAAAAGAAGATATTATTTGATCATGTTTTTTAAACACCATTTTTTAACCATCGCATGAAATTGAAGAGATCCCGGGGAAAAAGCTAGTTCATAAAAGCATCCATTGGTTTGGAAAAAGGCTTTTTCGCTTCCCTTTTTATAAGTATTGAGGGATGATATAATTTATTCGGAAAGAGATAGGACGTGACAGGCTATCCATCTTGAATAATTGAAAATAGCGTCTATTGAAGACAGCTACTAAGGGTACAAAATGCAAGTATGTTTGTGTGTTAGATTTGGAAATAACGTTAGGTACACCTATAAATTTTGAAATGAAACTTCTTTAGGCGCGTTGAGAGTAAAATTTCAAGGTCGCGTCATGGCAATACCGTCACGTCATGGAGTAAGGCCACGATTTGGTATCTTTCAATCTTGCCAAAGAAGTTTCACTTCTGACACGTGTGCAATATGTAGTGAAATGAAATGGTTTTATAGTTGATGAAACCTAAATTAGTTTTATTTCTATTATACCTAGGTATAAAGAACCATGAATATTACAAAAAAAAAAACAATTGGCTTGTATCTAATAATAATTCAGTTTTAATTGAAATCTAAATAAACTAAAAATATAAATTGGTTACAAGCAAAGTATCATATTCTTGTTATTTTCAACTAAGATTAAAAACTTAAATATTGTCTTAGCCAAGAATTTATTTTTAAACTAGAACTTTTTTTTTTGCTAATTAGTAAAGAAACGTTCTTTGCGGCGACAGTATCAAAATAAAACTGCATTAATAATTTCAAGATGGCGCAGGGAATATTGTGATGAAGTCACAATCTAGATTATTTCTGTAATTAATTTTTATTATAAGAGTAGGTAGGTACATACTAATATTAATTACAGACTGTACATACAATAACTGAAGTACAATATAATATTTTGGAGGTAAATCATTGATGCCCACTAGAATGCTAAAATTGATGTTTTTATAGTTATGTTTATAAATAAACTGTATTTGGTAAGTACCAAATTAAGTATCTTTTAAAAAAACCCGAGAATTATAATATCACGAGTCTTATTATCGTAGAAAAATATCGATTCACAAACTTTATTACGATTTGGTTTCTTATAGATAAATTAATTTGTTTTACCGATTTGCTCATATTTTAATCAAGGGTTAAAAATAAAAAAAAAAACACATTCACTCGATCTATTTCTATCTGATTTCGTTCTTAACTTCTTATACCATCAATTTCATTGAAATCTTTCATTTCCAACAATAAGAGGGTATTATCACAGAAATATAGGAAAGAATAAATTATCTCAAACATCGGAATTTCATTAGAGCTAAAAGGGTAGCCGTGGGCATTCAAAGCGTTTAATTTTTTAACGGCACTCCATAAAACGCATGTGGTAAATGTTGCTTAACATTTTATGTAGGCGCATAAATTTGTATCATGATTTACAGGTTGAAAATCATGATACACGTGGCAGACATTTTGCAAAATACGCTTTTTGCTCAATCTAAAATCTATAGGATAAAAGATTCGGTTGTTTTAAGATTAATGTTCTGTCTTTTATTTTTAACCGACGTTCCAAGAAAAGAGGTTCATATTTTTCAATTCGTAGCGTATTTTTAATGCAGTGACTAAAATGATAAAGCACAATGCATTATCTTTTATTAGTTTAATTATCAACAAGAAGAAAAATCGTATTACCTAGAATAAAAGATCTGATATATTTCCACTGTAAGTAGATGCATTTAAATTGAATAAAGTATTTTAAGAATCAAATAAAAGTGAAACAACAAGTCTTCACAAAAACAGTTTTACTGCAAAATAAAATATTATCTAGATACATAAGGTCTTAAAACCACCAAGAGAACAACACATTTTTTAACCATCGCGATTAAATTTGACTCGGCTAATCTAAAATTGAATCTTTTATACTTCAAGTGTTTTCATTGGGTCTTAAAACAAGAATTACCTCATTTGAATTTAACTTCTCAGACTTGGATAATGAGATAGCGTGTGTAAGGTATCGGAGGATATTGAACTTTCCCTTTTTTTATAGTGGGGAAATCTTCCAAAGATACCCACGGCCCCCGGGGAAGGAGCCGTGGGTTATGTCGGATTCTTACCGACTAAAACCCCACTGTGTTCCGTCGAGCCGCTTTAATGAGGGGGCCGCGGGTATTTGTTAGAATTCTTCCGCAACCATATTGAACTTTTCCTACTAATTTGATGTTTTATTTTTATAGCATTCAAATGCTTTATTAAGTATAATATACATTTTTAACCAGCCAACATTTTTTTCGTTAACATTTTTCTCGGCCACCCATGATCCCCTCAGAGCAATTCGATTGCTCGGTGATACGGGTGGCCGAGAGGTAATATGGGTTCGAATCCCGCCTCCAGATCGAATTTTTTCTATTGTTTAAAAATGTATATCCCTACCCATATTTTTATAAAAGCGAAAGTCTGTCCGTCTGCGTGTCTCGCGTAAGCCACTTAATCGATTTTAATTTAATTTGATACAAATCTATTTCAGGACCTGAGAAAGGACAGGATAATTTTTATCGTAAATCCTACAGGAACAGGATCGATGCGAATTTCCTTTGGCGAAGACAAAGGGCAAAGCTGCGGGAGGATAGCTAGTAATAAAATTAGTCGTCTATTCATATTATGATTTAAACTCCCAATAGGGAGAGGAAAATAAATATATTTTAAAAACATTCAGAAGGATCTTGAACTAGTTTAATTTCGTCTAGATGTATTTATAAACTCTATTTTCACAGTGATGAACAATGAACATAGGGCAAAATAAACATTGCTATAATTAGCATTCAACAAATGAGAGGATTTTGAACTTACGACGTTAATTTTTGACTGTCAGGTGTATTTATAAACGCTCTTCTATATTATGTACTAGCGGTCCGCCCCAGCTTCTCCCGTGGTACATATTTCGCAATAAAAGGTAGCCTATGTTCTTTCTCAGGGTCTAAAGATTGTCTGTGACAAATTTCATCAAAATCGGTCCAATTGTTTATGCGTGAAAATCATAATTTACAAACCTTTCCTCTTTATAATATTAGTATAGATACGGCAGTACTAGGTATATTGTAATATCAACGTTAATTTTGTTTCGGTTATACAATTCTTTTTTGCTCTTTTTGTCAGAGGCCAAGACTCACTTAGGGTCCCTGCGCCACTCTAGTAAGTAAGTATACAATATTTTGTTATTTAAAGCCGGCTATTCACGTACCTGCAGGGGCAATTGGAAGAATCTCGCTTGCACGTCGCGGCGCGGGCGCGGGCGGTCGGACCAATTTCAGCTGTTCTCTAAATTGCCCCTACTTAGGGTGCAATTCCAATATTGCCCCTGCAGGTGCGTGAGTAGCTGGCTTAATAAAGGCAGTATTTGATATATTTATAGTAATGATGTGGATTTTTATCATAACTGATTTTTCACACTTTCAATTTTACGACATTAGTCGTCGTTTACCGTATATTTACACGCTGAAACACCATATCTTTTTAGCATATCTTATATTTCACAATATTTTCTTTTATTGCATTTGTTATAAAATAACTAAAGATACCAAAAGATAATTGTTATGAATAATTAAATAAACAAACATAAAACACCATATTATGCGCATTGATTTACGCAACATTGTTTTATTATATTTGTTTTATTCTTAAATTGGATTTATCACTGCGTCTGTCTATCTGTTTATTTATTTTGTGCTAAATATTTTTTTTTGAGATAAGTTATTGCTTCCTTATTTATTTTCCTTATAAATATATTTAAGCTACTTCTCTCCAAAATAATTCTTATTATTTATCTCTTTTATTTACACAATGTGCAAATAAAATCAAAAAGTCAAATCTTTCAATAAATATACCTATTGTTTAACGTAAACATAAAGATAATAAATTAGGGAATAATAAACAAATTTTTAAAATAAATAAAATAAACTTTATTGTAAGTATTAAGAGGAACATAGTTTACAATTATCTAAAAGCAAAAACAAATATTTTAAAATCTATTCACTAAACAATCTAAACTCTAAACTACTACTAAACTCTTACCTACTAAAAGGTGAGGTCCCGTGTCCCCGAGTGGGGTAAGTGGCAGATGCATTATGCATATATCTGTTTCACTGACCGATTTTCTTTTAGGGACAAGAAGGTGATCAGCCTTCTGTGTCCTGCCAGACCGAGACATTTTTTTTCTTCGTCTCTATCGGGAATCGAACCCAGCGTCAGTTTTACGCTCACGTGTTAACCACTGTACCAAAGATGCGATCAAACTCTTAATAAACTATAACATAACTCAAGCTACTATCACAGTAAGAACTAATTCCACATTTAACTTAACGTAAACTAACCTACACACAACATTTAACAACTATAATTTCTAGAACAATCTATTTCTTTTCTAATTCCTTGTCCTTCATCATTCTTTCCATTTCTGGTAGATCTTTTTCTTCCTCAGGTTCATTCCAGTCTGCGAGTTCTCCAGTGCCCATGATGACGTAAGCAGCATTTGTTGAAAAGTAAATAATCGCTGCCAGGTAGAACACTTTTCGCCATAGATATTCGTCAGTCTGAAACAATTATTGTAAAACATAATATTATGAAAATAGATCACACAAGAAATGAGACCTCATTATTTAATATGGTAAGTTCTATAGGTTATTCGTGTGAAGAAACGAAAGCCAAAACCAAAACGAAAAAGAAAATCTCACAATTTCAACAGAATCAAAATTAAAAAATTCGATCCTGACCTCTCCGCTACCCATGATTGGTACAAATCACCGGACAAAGATGCAGGTTCGAATCCTGCCTCATTTTTGAATTGATTCTAATTTTTTTAAATATCTCATTTACATAGCAAATGAATGCTACCAAATTTAATTAAATACATATACCACATCTGTTAGAATGAAGCCAGCAACCATAGGTGCGATTGAACCGAAGCAATTCGCCATAAAGTTTGTCATACCCATCATAGTGCCAGAAAAGTTGGGAGATATATCAATGTGATTCACCTAGAAATAAAACATTATAAAGAACAAGTTCAACGTTAATCTGAAATATTTACTTTTAAGCTATTGCATAGCTTCTATCGCGGGCCTTGAGCGCGGGGACCGAGTCGAGAAATTCCGTCACGAAAAATCCTCACGCTCCCCAGTCTACATTCCGACGGGCTCGGAGGTGTGGCTTAAAGGCTTGCTATGCAATAGCTTTACCGCGGCAGTTTCTGAGTGCCACACGTCTTTTTTTAAACTCTATTGTACCACAATAATTACACTATACCATAAAATACGAAGTCAGAGAGAAACAAAATGGTAAAAGTGTTAAAATCTCTGCCAGGTAATCTTTAAGTATAAGACGAGGAAATAAAAATAATAACACCAAAAATACATTACATTAATAAAACAATTTTTTACAAGAAATAACTGATCGGAATTTAAACACAAAGGTGCACAAAGGTCTTTTCAATAAAGGTGCGTTTAATAAATGTGAATACCTACTACTTAAATAAATAAAAAATTAACTATTTAAAGGAACTTACTTGAAAACCAACTGAACAAGCAATTTTGAAAGCGCATATAATACACAGCAATGTCTCTACAATATAAATGTTCCTAGATGTATGCGCCAATATTATAAAAAATATTGATGCTGGTATTGCTCCTGAAAATAAATTATAATAAAACAAAAAAAAAATAGGTAACTATATACGTTAAAAGGCTATCCTATGTCCATAAATGCAATACTGGTTTATTTAAAATTTAAATAGATCATCTATATTTTATGGATTAAAATTTGTAATTATATTTACCTGTAGAATTGGCAAGTTTTCTGGCCACAGTAACGCTAAAAACTTTTCTAACAATAAGCATGTCAGACAGCCAGCTAAAGAAGAAGCTGGCGAACCACATTATGAGAAATGGAAGAGCAGACAGCAAACCATTCTATAAGAAATTTATCAAAATTAGGAATTAGATAATTGCACAAAGGTATTTATTTATCTAAAAGTAATAAAATTCATCTAATGGGTAATTTGTTGTGTTTAGGGATATGATAGAATATATTTTTTATATTCTATCAGTTTTTGAGTAATGGTATCTTTATATTGATTTATTCCCCGACGACAACTTCAAATATTTTTATTTTTAATGCCATGCCCTTAAGATGTTTAATAATAATATGAGTTTATAATTACCGCTTTCACATTAACTCCCATAACTTTGTCCATATAAGCCGGGACTTCCGCGAATAGGGTTACTTGACACCAAGTTTGACCTATATGGGCTAGCATAATAGCATAAAGACCACGACACCGTAAAATCTTTACCCATGGAACAGCTTGCTTTTTCTAAAAAAAAAATCACTATTATAATCGCTATTGCATAGCTTCTATCGCGGGCCTTGAACGCGGGGACTGAATCCAGAAATTCCGTAACGAAAAAACCTCACGCTCCCCACTCCGACGGGTACGGGTGTGGCTAGAAGGCATTCTATGCAATAGCTTTACCGCGGCAGTCCCCGAGTGCCACACGTCTTTTTTTTACGATTTCATTACACCAATTTTATTTTAATACGTCATGCCTACTTATGTTTAATAATTACTTCATTGAAAATAGTATTGAGATTTTTCCAAGTAGTTCTCCATCAAATCAGGAGAGAAAAGTAAGAATCATGCCGATTCTTCTAAAATGACCAGAAATTTCATTAAGTATCTCACCTTTCCCGCATCACCTACTTGACCCAAGGAGGACTCAATGTAATATCTCTCCGCAGCGGATATGTATTTATGCTGAGCTGGACTGTCTGCACTTAGCCACCAGAGAAAACCTCCAACTAGAGTCAGAAGGACACCATAGAAACGGAATATCCCAGGCCAACCCAGGAAACTGGAAGAGATAAATCCCGCAACAGGAAATCCCAATACTGCTCCTAGAGCTTGTCCTAAAATTAAAAAAGGAAATAAACTGTTACTATTCTATATTATCTATCTTCAATCCCGATATGTACGATGTCTATTCTCTTCGAAAAAGCTCTTGCAGTTGTTAAATCTTCATAGTATAAGTATATCTAAGCTTGGGAATGGATCTTGTTATTAACTACCTTACTATTATAAAGAGGAAATATATTTATTTCTTTTTTTCACGAATGAACTGAAAAGATTTGACCATTTGAAAGCTACATTTACATCGAGTATTAGACTATATTTTTTTTATCAAAAACCAGACGCGGAAGATTCAGGGTAACAGTTAGTAAAATATAATAAATAAATATTATTCAATGATTACCATACCACTATATGCAAAAGCAGTCATTCTTCCTCTTTCTTCTAGTGGCGCCCATTTGCCAAACATAGTGTGCATTCCTGGTATTATACAGGCTTGGGCCAGTCCTTGCACAAATCTAAAAATTCCAGTTAATATCCATCCTCCCTGAGAAAATAATGTTTAAATTAAGCTGAAATTTTCTGTTACTTTAAACATTAAATTAAAAACATCACTATATGATTTAATGGATATATTTTCATAGTACTTTTAATTTACGAAATTAATTAATTATCGTACACAAAGGTAAAGATTAAATATAAAAAATATAGAGGAATGTCAATTGGAATTAAATACAAATGGTACTAAGCACCCTTAACAAGAATCAGAATCGTTAAAAATTCCACTTATTTGTGTTTTAATTAAGAAATAATTATTATAATAGTGTTATAACTTTTTAACACAATATGCACTCACATAAGACGATGCCCATGGCAAACAAAAGGATAAAACACCGTTGATCAGCATGGCTCCAGTCAACAAATATTTGGCGCCAAAATGATGGGCAATGGTGCCTGCGGGAATCTGAGTGAGCATGTAGCCCCAGAAGAAAGAGGACTGCACGGTGTCCTGGATCTTCTTGTTCCATTTGAAGGTTGGGTACTGAAAGATAATATGATACATAGGTATGCGTAGGAAAAGCTTTATGACTAGTTGAAAATTAACATGACATTATCAATTGAAAATGATGACTTGGGGGATCAGTATGTGGGACATGCCATGTCTTATTATTAATTAAAATCCACCACAACTACGACACAAGTAGAATTAAAGTTAATTTTCAAAGTATTAAAGAATATACATTTTCGAAAATTATCCATACTTAATATTATAAGTGCGAAAGTAACTCTGTCTGTCTGTCTGTTACTCAATCACGCCTTAACTACTGAACCAATTTGCATGAAATTTGGTATAGAAATATTTTGATACCCGAGAAAGGTTATAGGCTACTTTTTACCCCGGGACATGGGATAGGTTTTATTCCGGAAATCCCACGGAACGGGAACTATGTGGGTTTTTCTTTGACTGCGCGGACGATTCCGCGGGTGGAAAGCTAGTAAATTATAAATTTAAAATATTGGAAACGAAAAATGCGTTTCCAATTATATTCTAATTGTGTAAATAAGACCGCGGTAGAAAAACAAATTAATCCTCAACACATATTACTTACCGGAGGTATCAAAAGTAGACTATGTAAAAAGCTGGTTTCATTTACAACTCCAACATTGGTGTCATTAATCTCGTAATCTAAATTGCTTGTATTTAAATTAAGCATTGAAATATTACTGTCATTTATACTACGTTTTAAAGCAGAAGTATTAGATGTATTGATAGGTTCTATGTCCGTCATGACCACTAGAGCCATACCCATGCATGTCCTCATGCTGTAAGCACTTGTTAAAGCCAAAAATAGTAGAATGCATTGTTTATGTCTGTATCCCCAATCTGAAACTATTTTGAAAAAAAAAAACAATTTTATTACCCTTAAAGTAATACCAAGAAATACACAGAAATCATCAATACTTTACAATCCATACTAATATTATAAATGCGAAAGTAACTCTGTCTGTCTGTCTGTTACTCAATCACGCCTAAACTACTGAACCAATTTTCATGAAATTTGGTATGGAGATATTTTGATACCCGAGATAGGACATAGGCTATTTTTTATCCCGGGAAAATAACGCAATCCCGGAAATCCCACGGGAACGGGAACTTTGCGGGTTTTTCTTTGACTGCGCGGGCGAAGCCGCGGGCGGAAAGCTAGTACTTAATAAAATTGGTTCCTTTTGACTTCGTATCTCATGGGAATCTCATTAAAACTATAGCTATTGTTTTTTTTTTATCAGATAAATAAACAATAATAAACACAAGTTCAGTAAGATTATTAGATAAGATAATATCATTCATTAACACTGATTTACACATACAAAATATTGTTTTAAGGATAAAAATGCGGTTGAAAGCGTGTATTTGTGTGATTCCTGGTGCATAATTAGTTCAGGATACATCGCCCATTTTTGCAAGTGACTACTATCAAGCTAATTTTCCGTTTGTAGCTTTATTTTGATGAGACGCCCGATAATTTCGTGTACGAAAGTCTCGATTGTGGTAGCTAACAGAGATAACAAGGATAAAAATTTTTGATTTGATGGTTCTCAAAAATGGGCGATGTATCCTGAACTATTTATCTTTATGATGTCGCAAAATCTGACAAAAGGACATTTCCAGAAGGCGGGCTGCATCATTTTCCTTGCCATTACCAACCAAACAAGGTTTGATTAGTTCAGAAGAAGAAGAACCTTCAAAAAAAATAACACCACTAGTTGTCCCACCTCCAGATTAAAACTTATGCTTATCTTCGGTCATATTTTTTTGTTTGTATGACTGTGTAGATTTCTGCCCTAATAACAAAGAATGCAGTAATCGACATTTTTGGGATTTTTACTTTTTGCAAGAAATGGGATCCCAAGGGGTTTATTAACATGAAAAAAAAAAATAATTTCATAAAAAAAGTACCCGGAAGTATGTTTTTTAGCGAACGATTTTTGCAGTACTTACATGAAAACTATATCAATGATAAGAAAAAGCGCCGTATTAAACATATTGTGCTAAAAAATAATGCAGTTCTTGTTAAGATACCCTAAAACAAAGTGCAGTAATAGCCATTACTGTAGCATTTTATTCTAGTGTCTGTAGACCAATTGCTACGTCAAAACGCAGTTCTCCACATTACTGCATTTGTGTGTAGTAAAAGCACAGGTAAAAGTTCGCGAGATCGTAACCGTACGATACAGTGCTGCGTTTTGTTGAAGCAAATCTCTGCGTCGTCGTCGTTCGGTGAAGTGAGACGTGCGGCACGTGTGCTGCTCCTGCGCGCTGTTTGTTTTTTAAGTCATGTACATGTCAGTTTAACTGATGTTAAAATAAATGTTGTCTTAATAAAACTTAATTTTCTTCTACAAATTGTTTAATTTTAATATCCCCGCAGTAGGTTTCAACCGTAGAACATTTTTTTTAAATCTGTGTAAAAGTGAGAAGATATTATGTGTACATCTACTTAGCCCCGGACATTAAAAACCTGTATCAAATACTAAAAAATAACGCAGTAATCAACATGCGCTAGAACATAATGCAGTAATGAGCGCAAGTACTGTATTTAGACTTAGTGTCCTGTGATTTTCACATGGCCTGATGCTAAACCTCAACGCAATAATACGCATTATTAATGGATATACTAATTTATGAAATATAAGATAATTATCTTTGTAAAGCTTGTATTTTTTCCAATTTTATTGATAGATTTCAAGGGCTATAAAATATAAACATCTTCCTCAAATATGTAAAAATGTCTTTCCCGCGTTTATCTCAAAACCGCCATTTTGCGATTACTGCATTCTTAGTTATCGCGGCAGATTTATTTATTGCCCTATAGATTTTTGCTTGAACATTCTCTCACAGTTCAATAAAAACTTACCTTTACAGTCGTCAATTATAATTTCACTTTTATCTTGCACTGATTCCATGTTATCTTTTCCGTTTTGCATTTTGATATTACATGAAACTAATTATTTAGAATATACGCTGATAACTGATGCGAAACAATATAAAGACTTCTTGTTATCTTGGACAAACAGCTTTTATTTTATTGTTTTAGGACTTGGGCCATTAAGGCCGTAAGGCCATTTTGATTTGTGAATAGTTAAGCGGTTTTGACGTTATTATAATCAATGTTTGGAACATTGTAAAGCTATAAATTACAACACTTCTTCAAACAAGGCGTTTTATCGGCAAAAATTTATTTAAATGAAATTACTATAGCTAATTTAATTAAATTAAAACATCCAACATGCACATTATATTATTTTTATCAGTCAGTAATAGAGAAAAGGGCCAACAAGCAACAGAAGAGAAGTAAAAGAAAGTCTTTTAGAAGTCAAGTGCAATAGGTGATCGAATTCCTACTACATGTTATCAGTTCTTTCTCGGCCAGTATTCATGATGCATCTCATTTTTTGAGGAATACAGAGTTGCAAACACATTGTATTATGCTAAGACCCGGTGGATAACAATCCTATCTATCTATCTTTCTTTGCAAGTCAACGGCTCCCATTCCCAACCTAATCTAAATAATTACACCATGAGCCTATTTCAAAATTTAATGGCTTCCCATCGAAAAATTAAAATCTCATATAGGTAATTAAATGCGTGAAATGTGAACAATCACAATTTTTCGACGAATTGCAATTTGCAATCATGCAAGACAGTTTATTAAAGTGAAACTTTTATTACATCGTCTCAAACTTTTTGGTCTGTGTAGCGCACGTCGCGTGACGCACGATACGTACGATAATTATCGTACAAATACGATAATTTTTAGTTAAATGTCTATAGTGTGAAAAAAAGTTTCACTTTTGCCGTGGTTTCATAAAACCACACAACATTTTTTATCTAATGGTGTTTCATTGACATTGACAAGAAATGAAAGCGCCTACCTGTATTTTATCAAAACCATCTTAAAAGTTAGGATCTGAGTAACTTTATCAGAATAAAATTTTCAACTCTCCTCGTATATTATTATGTCGTATTAGGTATGTAAATTGAACGTAATTTGTTCTGTTATTTGAGCGTATAAATGAGAAAACAACAAGCTATATTGACAGATCAGACTGATCATTATCCATACCTTATACTTAATATTATAAATGCGAAAGTAACTCTGTCTGTTTGTCTGTTACTCAATCACGCCTTAACTACGGAACCAATTTGCATGAAATTTGGTATAGAGATATTTTGATACCCAAGAAAGGACATAGGATACGTTTTATCCCGGAAATCCCACGGGAACGGGAATTATGCGGGTTTCTCTTTGACCGCGCGGGCGATGCCGCGGGTGGAAAGCTAGTATCTTATAAATAATAATAGGTCAGAAATGAAAGTCAAAATTTAATATAAGAAATATACTATACTCATAAAATTGTATAATACACCAAGTTTATTCAGAGCAATCTAAGGAACATTTGTATTATTAAAAATCTAGTACTAACACTACTATCACAGCAAGAACTAAGTTTCTATAATTCTTACATCATTACAGACAAACATACATCTACTACTAACAATAAATATTTTATTTCATACAGAACAATCTATTTCAGAAATTATTAAGGAATAGAAAAAAAACAATCACGAGGCCGGATTCAAATTTGTGTTTCGCAGAACCGTGGCAAAAGTTGTCTACCCAAAATCCAACAAAGCAATCGAATCTCTTCTACCCTTTCGGTTCTATGTACCTAAGGCACACTCCTACCTATTCCTTATCTAATTCCTTTTCCTTCATCATTCTTTCCATTTCTGGTAGATCTTTTTCTTCCTCAGGTTCATTCCATTCTGCGAGTTCTCCAGTGCCCATGATGACGTAAGCAGCATTTGTTGAAAAATAAATAATCGCTGCCAGGTAGAATACTTTTCTCCATAAATATTCGTCAGTCTGAAATAAAGGTGTATTTGTATTATAATTAAATTAGGTAACGAAGTTAGTGCCTTGTCACTACATAGTATAAAACAAAGTCGCTTTCTCTGTCCCTATTTCCCTTTGTCCCAAGCGGCCCGATGGGTTCCAGACACAATAAATTTTCTATTATGTCTGTGGATCCGGGGCCTGAGTTCTCTTAGGTATCTTTAAAACTACGCAACGGATTTTGATGCGGTTTTTTTTTATAGATAGAGTGATTCAAGAGGAAGGTTTTAGTATATAATTTATTAGATTTTAGATAAAGCGGGCGAAGCCGCGGGCGGTAAGCTAGTCTTCTTATAAAGTAGTTCCTTTGGTGTCACAGAATATAAATTATAGAGACTGTGAATTAATAGTAAGAAAGAAATAATGATTTCTTTAAGCACAATTATTACTATTATTTTCATTCCATCACAACTTAAAAAGTGGCAGTTAAAATATTTGATATGGAACAAATATTATATCGAAAGAAAATGAAAGCAACATACCACATCTGTCAAGATGAAGCCAGCTACCAACGGTGCAACTGAACCAAATAAATTTGCAACAAAATTTGTCATGCCCATCATCGTTCCCGAAAAGTTGGGAGATATATCAATATGATTCACCTGAAAATAGCATGCTCATCATTAATTTGAAATATTTCATCATCATCATCACCCCATATTATATAATATTTCCACTGAAAGAACATGAAACTCCTATGAGGGTTAATATTATTTACTATTATTATAAAAGAAAAAAGAAATTATTAAATATAAACCATAGTTTATCGATAGGTTAAGTGTCGTTAGATTTTTTCTAACTAAGTAATAGTTACTTACTTGAAATCCAACTGTGCAAGCAATTTTGAATGAGCAGATGATACACAATAACGCCTCTACAGCATAAATGTCCTTTGAAGAATGCGCTAATAACACAAAACATATTGACGCTGGTATTGCTCCTAAAATAAATACACATTTGGATACAATAAAATCATCAGTATACAAGGGGAACGCCTTGCATTTGAACAATTCAAAATATTATGTAAATATTATGTAAGTAAGACAGACTGATCAAGTGATCAAGGAAATTGTAATTACCTGTACAATTAGCGACTTTCCTGGCAACAGTAACGCTAAAAACTTTTTTGACGATAAGCATATCAGACAACCAGCTAAAGAAAAAGTTGGTGAACCACATAAGTAGGAATGGTAAAGCAGAGAGTAATCCATTCTGAAAATAATAATGCATAATATTATAAATCATGAGTTGGATAATTACGAAAAGGCAATTCTTTTAGCTTTTTCCTACTTTAATTTGTTTAAAGTTTCAACTCATTTTAATCCTGTACGTTTTATTGAGCGATTGATTTTATGATAAATAAAAGCATTTGATTTCTTATTAGTCTTTATTCACTTTGCTATGAATGTCCTAGCGTTGTTACATCACACGTCTAACATTTGAAGTGTTACATAATAATGATTATAATCTATAATTACCGCTTTTATATTGACTCCCATAACTTTGTCCATGTAAGCCGGAACTTCTGTAAAAAGTGTTAACTGACACCAAGTCTGACCAATATGGGCTAGCATAATCGCATAAAGACCACGACAGCGTAGAATCTTCGACCATGGAACCGCTTGCTTTTTCTGAAAACATAAATAAGCAATATTTACGTAACTTACATAAAAAAGCCTTCTCGAAGCAGTTCTATGTAAATTCACAAGATTCTAAAGACTTTTCTAAAGATTCTAAGGACTCGAAAAAGATCTACGTAAGTCCTTATATTTCAATTGTTCCACATAACAACAATAATTAATGATCTAACCTTTCCCGCATCTCCAACTTGGCCCAAAGACGTTTCTATATAATGCCTCTCTGCAGCAGATATATATTTATGTTTAGCTGGACTATCAGCTCCGAGCCACCAAAGCAAACCTCCAACCAAACCCACAAGCAATCCATAAAAACGGAAAATACCAGGCCAACCGAGAAAAGTGGATGAAATAAAACCGGTAACAGGGAATCCTAATACTGCTCCCAGCGCTTGACCTAAAATTCGAAAGCCAGTCATAATAGTGATATTAATAAGTTGAGCAATGTATTTAAAATATTTTTATTGTCTACTAGATTACCCGTGGTTTTTACTCGAGTGGTTCAAGACGGTTAAGCCTCCTAGTTTCCTTCAGAAACTAAAATCATAACATAAAATTACGTTACAAAGTACAAAATGAGACAAACACACTTTCGGATCTATAATATCACTAATTGTCTCTCCTAGTTTTTAAGTTTTCATAGAACAAGCTTTTCTTGACTTAGAAGTGGATCGCGTAACGTCGTCAAACTGTAGTGAAATTTAATATTGTAATAACATACCGCCATAAGCAAAAGCAGCCATTCTTCCTCTCTCTTCAAGAGGCGCCCATTTACCGAACATTGTATGCATTCCTGGTATTATGCAGGCTTGGCTAAGTCCTTGCACAAATCTAAAAATTCCTGTTAAGACCCATCCTCCCTGAAATATAGTGTTAAAAGTACAAATAAACAAAAACACTATCTAGTGATTTGTCCTTATAGAAATTAAGAAACTACGTAACAATTCGTAAATTGTAAGGAAAATAAAATAAGAGGTAGCTTGTTTAGGGTCTCATAATTGACTCAGGGCTATTTATGTATTTGAATCATTAAAAGGTTTCAAAATTGAATACCAGATTCATTAAATTCTTGTTTGAAGGAAACTATGTTTAATTCAAAAAAAAAAAAAAAAAAAACTAGTAACTTTGCTGGGCTAAATCACAAGAAAGTAATACACATCTTATGCATACTGAGATGGGAAAATTAAATGCACCATAGACTTACATAAAGCGCTGCCCACGGCAAACAAAACGATATAACACCATTTATCAATAAAGCTGCAGTCAACAAATATTTGGCGCCAAAATGATGAGCAAGTGTGCCAGCAGGTATCTGAGTGAGCATGTAACCCCAGAAGAACGAGGACTGTACGGTGTCCTGGATCTTCTTGTTCCATTGGAAGGTTGGGTACTGAAAGGTAATAGAGAAACTTATGAGTAAACTGAAGTTTTCTTTGACACGCCATCTATTCAAAATTTTAGGCATATTATCATTTAGTAAAATTAAATTTAACATCTATAAGACTAGGCATTGCTCCGGTTTGGTTATCGTGATCAAACTTTTTCTATTCTTTAAAAATTTATAGAAATGTAAATGTTGGTTTTTTGAATCAACAAATATTTAAAATTCCAAGATAACGCAACTTCTGAGTATGTAATAATATAAACAAACAAAATTTTTGTAAAGGTTAGTAATTATGTTAATATTTATAATAATAATATAAAAATACAAAAGAACCCATCAAATTTTCAGATAAAGATACATTGAATGAAATAATTGAATGACTACTGAATTAACATTGTATAAATAAAACGTTATCAAAATTATCTGATAACATTCGTGGTAATTTAAACTAGGCAACATGGTACTTAATTTAAAACATCTGCTTAATATGATTCATAATAAATTATTAACAGCTATACTTACTGGTGGTATTAGTAGTAGACTATGCAAAAAGCCATTTCCTTTACCATTTTCAACATTTGTGTCATTAATTGTAGAATCTATGTCACTTATATTTAATATTGCACCAACACTGTCATTAATACTTCGTTTTGAAGCTGAAGAATTAGATATATTAGGAGGTTCTATGTCTGTCATAACCACAAGAGCCATGCCCATACATGCCCTCATGCTGTAAGCAGTTGTTAAAGCCAAGAAAAGTAGAATGCATTGCTTATGCCTGTATCCCCAATCTGAAACTGAAATAATATCAAATATGTTACATCTTAAAAAGGAAGTAGAAGAAATAGATGACGATAAAGAGGGACACAGGCATATAGATATGGTGTAAACTAATAACAATAATCTTTTAATAGAATCTTTATTGATCTTTTAATAGAGTCTCTATTAATTTTGAGGCATATGGGAGGTTTATTAATACAAACATAATGACGTTTCTTTATCAGATATTAAAAAGGTTTAGTGAGAATAAAGATAAGATAATAATATTTAATTCTTTACAAACCTTGTCGTTCTAAGAATAAAAATTCTACTAAGCATCTGATCTCAATCATATTAAACGTTATGTATCAAAATAACTATGCATCATTTTAGTCATGACGTTTCACTGTGGGCTTCGGGTTTCATAGATTTAGAGATTTAAAATTTTGACGATCGTTTTTTGTTTGAAATCGCTTATGCTAACAATAACTTATATGACACGCAAATTGATTTTGTATAAAAATGAACGACTCAGAATTTTTTCTCGAAAAATTTGTATGTTGGTGACAAGTAAGTTTCGATTATCTTTGGAACCGCAAAAAGGGCCGTAATAATATTATCCTAATTGATAGTTATAGTACTAATTTTTCTTGATTTATTTATGTACTTCACGTAACTGTACCATTAGTAGATTTAAATCTACTATCTATTAGGATCGTTATCTTGGGTATTTCTACATGGCATTCCTTAATTGCTTAGCTGCCTTTAGTTAAAATTTAATTTATGAGTTGATTCTCACTGTAAGAAACTTTTTAGAAATTATTACTGCTTGTAAAGTACACAAAATTGACACCCCTGAAGAATTCAGGAAAGTAGGCTAAATGCAATTAAAATTCCTATATAAATAAAAACTGACCTTTAAATTTAGAGTCCTCAACTATAAATTCACCTTTCTCTTGCACTGATTTCGGTTCCTCTTTTGCAGTTTGCATTTTAGGTTTATTTGAAACTAATCATTTAGAATATGCGTTGATAAGTAATGCGACAGAATTTAAAGACATCCTCTTATCTTGGACAAACAGCTGCCGTTTATTTTATTGTTTTAGTACTAAGGGTAACGTAAACGTAGTCAAAGTTTTGATTAATAATTTTTTTTTATACTGCGTTGTATTTTGTACATTGCGTCAAAAAAGGACAATCTGTTTAAAGTAAATAATGAAATCTAGTATTTATTAATAATAATAGAATTAGTATTATGTATTTTTTGAAATAGGTAAAAACAATTAAACAGCTTGTTTCTCTTGAAACTCCTTTAAAAATGTTGTAGAAGATATTTACTCATCTGTTTAATATGTATTTTGATTTTGAGTTTGGACAAATGTACACATAAGTTTCTGTTAGATCTCGAATCACATGAGCATACAAATCGATTTGAAAAGGGCCGAGACAAACGTCAAAACGCAAAGGAATAGAATCTGCTATCGATACAAATTGACATAAGCATATTATGAAGTTTTGCTAAGGGTTTGTTCATCCTAAATTTTCATCGAATCGATAATTAAGATGGTTCACAATATCTAAGACACCTACCATGAGTCAGTGTTTTTCTTGCGTTCACTTACTGCAATAGATAGCTATTAAACGAGGTTCGAATAGTATTAGCTAAAACCATATTACGAGATATTATATGCATTAGTTTCCATCTCTTTATAAATAAGTTTGAAGAAAGTTTACCTACCTATTACATGCCCCTAAAGAAAGGCAATCAGTGAAACACTCCTTACAAAGCATGGGACTAGTATGCTATTTCAAATTGAATACATTTATTTCCAGTTTCAGAGTGAACTTTTAAAGAATGGAATTGTAAATTTCAATGTCCATTTGACTTATCGACTTTTCCATTAAGGAATACAGTAAGAATACATCGTCAGCATTAATTTAAAATTCTAAAAGCAATTCAGGTACTGAAATAGTTCTCTCCAAGGTTTTCTCGAATGCATAACAAAATATCGTAGGGAAATTGACATTTGATATTGGTTTAGATTAGGATGAAAATTTGATTATAGCTTGACTAGCTTTCCACCCGCGGCATCGCCTGCGCAGTCAAAGAAAAACCCGCATTATTTCCGTTCCCGTGGAATTTCCGGGATAAAACCTATCCTTTCTCGGGTATCAAAATATCTCTATACCAAATTTCATGCAAATTAGTTCAGTTTCTTTCGCATTTATAATATTAGTATGGATTATATCTAAACTGGCGAATGTTTCTGAGATTATTACGAATCTACATTTTTCTGTTCTTATGAATATTAAAAGTGTATTTAATTACTGTGTCAAAACTTTCTAGTGGATTGGAAATAAACGGGCATTTTATTTTTATTTTATTTATTTATTAACATACATAATTGAATTTTAACATCGTCCTGAGTAAAATGTATGTGTACTGATTTGAAAAGTATAATGACATAAAATAACAATGAATTTGTTTTCTTGTTCCATATTCCTAATAAACTTATTACCATACTAGCTTTCCGCCCGCGGCATCACCCGCGTTTTCAAAGGAAACCCGCATAGTTCCTTCTTGTGTTAATCCAAGTTACCCTCTATATTTGTGCTAAATTTCATTGTAATTGGTTCAGTAGCTTGTGCGTCAAAACCGTATACACGTTATACATGCATACAAACCTTTCCTCTTTATAATAATAGTATATATTATAGAAGTATTGATTATAATATTATATTTCATATCTTAGGAAATAGCACTGGCTCAAAATTAATTGCTAATATTATAAAGCTAAAGAGTATAATTATATAGGCTATATATTATCATCACCCTATGACCAACAGAAGCGGAGCAATGCGGGTGAAACCGCGGGGCACAGCTAGTTATTAATAAACACATAAATTATTACACACGGCGAAGTTTATTTATATTAAGGTTAATTGTAGGTGTAAGGCTATTGGTAGAATGAAACAAAAATTAAATATTTACAGATATATATTTTCCTAATTACTTAAAACTATTTAACTAAAGTTTTCAGTCCATCCTTTTCTGTTTGCAGTTTAATTTCTTCCGGTTCTGAAAATAATCATTTGTATTGTAAATAAGTATAAAATAATATTATTATAAGACGGGCGAGAAGTTTTCTACGAAGTAAAAAATGGAATTGAATTTGATCTAGCTCAAGAAGCTTATACCTATCTAATAGGTACACTGGAGATTGCACTATGAACGTTGACTTGTCACGGGAAGGTCCCTTTCACACCAACTTGCCAAGTTAGGTGTGAAAGGGACAAAAAACAACCAGGCGTCATTCAAGGTCATACATACCTTCCCGTGACAAGTCAACGTTCATAGTGCAATCTCCAGTGTATTAGATATAAGCTTCTTGATCTAGCTCACAAGAAGTAAAAAAAAGACATGTGGCACTCGGGGACTGCCGCGGTAAAGCTATTGCATGCGCCTTCAAGCCACACCTCTGCCCGTCGGAGTGGGGAGCGTGAGGTTTTTTCGTTACGGAATTTCTCGATTCGGTCCCCGCGCTCAAGGCCCGCGATAGAAGCTATGCAATAGCTTAATAATATTATTATAAGGTGGTAAGCGAGAAGTTTTCTACGAAGTAAAAAATGGAAGAATTAATGTTATATTGTGTATTGTCAAAACAAGTAAAAAAATTACAAAAATATCCACCCACTCCACCTCTGAGTAGGTATGTAAAGAATCGTATCATAGCAATTGAGAAAAATACTAATTTTTACCCGCGCTTTGCTCACCCTCTCAACAAATTATGTTTTATTTTTAAACCCTAACTAGTCTATGTCGTGCTTTATTTCTGTTCAAAGTTTTATCAAAATCGTTTCAGTATGAAAGAGAAGTTAACATTCATATAGATAAAAGTTTATCGCGCATATGTACCTACTTATTAATATAAATAAGGGTTTTTTACACTTAATTTACCTTTATTATGGTCATCATTCCATGGCTGTACGTCAGTTGATGAAAATAAGAAAAATATCGTATTGCCAAGCAAGTTGAAACCGGCCATGATAAACATCATCATCCTCCATTGAACTGCGTCTGTCTGTGAACATAAAATAAATAATAATTAAATAAAAATTCCAAAATATTTTTAACATAATTTCACATAAGTAAATCCCTGGTGAACCCACTAAGTAAATCTTTATAATTGTGTATCCATACCTAATATGTATTATAAATGCGAAAGTAACTCTGTCTGTCTGTCTGTTACTCAATCACGCCTAAACTACGGAACCAATTTTCATGAAATTTGGTATGGAGATTTGATACCCGAGAAAGGACATAGGCTACTTTTTATCCCGAGAAAATGACGCAATCCCGGAAATCCCCCGGGAACGGGAACTATGCGGGTATGCTTTGACTGCGCGGGCGAAGCCGCGGGCGGGAACCTAGTCTACTATAAACAGAAAGTTTTGTTGAAAAACAGTCTATGAAATAATTAGAAAGAATGGAGCTTCCTCACGAGGGAGTGTTTTCAAAATCGGTTCAGTAGTTTTGGGGCTTATTAAGTAATAGACTAACGGGAGCAGTCGCCTTTATCTGGATTAGGTTAGGTAACAAAATCTAATATTAAGGATTTAAGTACCTATGTACTGGTGAATTTTTTTTAGAAATAGCTTATGGCGAAACTTTAAGCTCCAAAGGTTAAAAAAACTAACATCCTCTTAATTATATTCATAAAATAAAATAAAAATCGTTTATTTGGAAACAATTCATAAATACAAAACAATTTAGACACGACGATCGCCTCAACTAGGAATATACCCGTGCTAGAGACGATAGAAGCCTTCCTCTCCAGACTTATCCATATTGTTTAGTTATCTTATATATTATATACTAGTTATTACATATACTAATTACTAGCTCACCGCCCGCGGCTTCGCCCGCTTTGTCTAAAACCTAATAAATTATATACTTAAACCTTCCTCTTGAATTACTCTATCTATTAAAATAACCGCATCAAAATCCGTAGTTTGAAAGATTTAAGCATACAAAGGGACATAGGGACAGAGAAAGTGACTTTGCTTTATACTATATAGTGATAAGGAACAAATTGAGTGATTTTAAATAAGGTTAATAATAACATTTTGGGCATGCAGTTTGTGTGGGTGTGTGTGTGTGTAAGTGTGGTATTAGTTTAGATTAATAAAAATGTTCTAATCTACTTACCACATCTTTCACTATAAAGGAGATAAAAGTAGATAGCACCAACACGAATCCGTTGCCCATCCCGTTTCCTATCGCCATCAGAACACCACTGTAGTTTGGTGACAGGTCTATGTAATTTACCTAAAAATAAAACGTTCATAGTTCTTAATTTACTTGTATTACTTACAAAGGGTATTAAAACAGAGTCTTAAGGCTTTTTTTTGTAACAATTTTTCGGAGTATCGTGATTGTATTTTTCAATCAATTATATTTTAATTACATTACATCTTTCGGTGAATTATTAATCTAATGGGCTATAGACCATCAATTTTGTTAAAATATAATGTAATAATTTTCCTGATAATAATATATTTTTCATAAAATCCACTTATTTCGACAAGCTTCATTGTTGAATATCATTCCATCTTTGTTTTTTCTCTATTTAAAAATTGATTAGCCAATTATGTATGGCACTGAATATTTACCCTCCTTTCTTCTAGTTTCTTTATTTTACCAATTTTAAATAAATTATTTGTCAACTTACCACCCAACCGCTATGTACAGCAGCATGGCTTCCCACGGCGGTCACAAAGCATATAACAGCAACTGTTACATTGGTTGTATATGATACTAGACCTAGGCATATAGCTGGGACCACTGAACCTGAAAACATTAAAATATATATGTAAGATATTTGTAAAGACAACACATATAAATTTATAAAGAATAGAAAAAAATCGATCACGAGGCGGGACTCGAATGCAGATCCTTTCGAGCCAATCCGGGGCGGACGCTTGACCAACTCAGCCACTCGTGACCCGCCAGAGCGATCGAATTTATTCTATTCTTTCAGTTTTATGTGTCTAAGTGACTAAGTTTATATTTATAAAGCATTTAAATGCCATAAAACCAAAAAATATCAAATTCAAGACACCACATACTTTTGCTTTTATAATTAACAACTTCTTGAACTATGTGAAATTATTTTTGATCATTTTTTTTGTATACAAATGCATGAACGCTATAATCAAGCGTGGGTATATTTTTGTAGGAATTAAAAATACTAATAAGAAATGTTGTAGCTTACCAATACTATTTGAAAATCGTCTCGCATTCCTCATGCTTATTAAATTTCTATTTATTAAAAAGTCACTCAAAAATCCAAAGAAGATACAAGAGAAAAATGCGAACACATACGGTAGAGATGAGAATAGACCACTCTGAAAGAAAACAAAATTGGAGTAAGTACTTAAACAATTTGCAAAATTTTATTTTAATCGTAGACTACCAAATTTAATTCAAAATATTGGGACGTATTTGAAGCTATCTAATACGAAATAGATATTGCAATACCGTTTATCGTCAAAACACAAAACATTTTTTTTGCTATATTAAAGTTTCGTATAAGAAATGTATAAAACATTCAACCTGACCGGTTGGCTTGGTTGGTAGTGGTCCAAGCCAGAGGTCGTGGGTTCGATTCCCACCCAGGGAAAATATTTGTGTGATGAACATAGATGTTTGCTCTGTGTCTGGGTGTTAATTATCAATATGTATTTATTTAAAATTATATATGTATGTTTATCAGCTATCTATCTGGTTTCCATAACACATGCGAAAGCTTAGTATGGGATCACATCGTGACGTGTGTGAAAATTGTCATAAAACATTAATTAGCAAAAATACTTACATTTTTAATATTCACTTTCAATATCGCATACAAATATGTGGGTACTTGTATAAAGAAGAACACATACGTAGAAGCGCTACTTATGTGCGTGATAAACGTTGCCCATGTGTGTTTTGATGTCATGATCGCTTTCCATGGCACTCTTGGTTGCTGTAAAAATATACAACAGTATTAGTCACCGCGCAATGTATATTACTTTGATGATTACCTCAATTTTAAGGGGTCTATATGCTTAAAAAGGTTAACAATGTATAAAAGGCGGCCTTATCGCTGGACCTATCTCTACCAGGCAACCCAGAAATGACGAAGAAAATAATAAATCATGGTACCTAGTGCATAGTAATTGTTGACGATGATGATTTTATTTAAAAATGTCTTTCCGCACGCGGCTTTGCCCGCTTGTCTACAACTTAACAATTTTATGTCTTAGAATTTTTTTAGAAAAAACTCTTTGTATTAAAAAAATGCATTAAAATATTTTGCGTAGTTCAAATGATTTGAGAATATAATATCTATATATATAGGGACAGATAGAAGGGACTTTATTTTCTACTGTGTAGTGATAAACTATTGTGGTAAAATAAATATAGAAATAATAATATTAAAGTGACTTGTTTAATTTATTATCGATAGCAAATTTCTAAAGACAACAATTTTGTCCAATTAAGAAACAAATACAATAGGTATCCTCTCTTGGGATTATCCTAGATTACGAATCTAGATTATTTGTCGCTTAATTAATGTCGTTAGAGATTTATTATAAACCGATTAATTACTTATAATGAAGTAATAAATCTGTTGAGGAACAATAATTTATAAATATAGTTATGTAAGTAATCCTACTAATATTATAAATGCGAATGTTTGTGAGGATGTGTGTATGTGTGTTTGTTACTCTTTCACGCAAATACTACTGAACCGATTACAATGAAATTTAGCACACTAAACTATGCGGGTTTTCCTTTGAAAACGCGGGCGAAGCCGCGGGCGGAAATCTAGTAATTTATAACAGTAATAATGAAAGTATTAAATCGATAGACGGAAAAGTTAGTTTGCGGTGACTCAGTTGTAAGAAGGTCAGATATTTTAAAAGTTTGAGGGTTCCAATCGTAATTTTCACAATATTAAAATAACTACTGTTCAAATCGTTAACACAAATCATTGTGAGGTAACAGTACGACATGTGACATTTTCTAACCCGCACGAACCCAGTGTGATGGTAAGATATGTTATAAGTTGTTAAGTGTATAAGTTGGTATGGATGTTATGCCCCATACATACATACAAGCCTTTATCCCTGCTGTGGGAACAAATATAGACTGAAGATATTGTAATGTAAACCTGAATGAGTAAGAACACATATCCATACTAATATTAAAAATGCGAAAGTAACTCTGTCTGTCTGTCTGTTACTCAATTTTCATGAAATTCGCTATGGAGATATTTTGATACCCGAGAAAGGACATAGGATACTTTTTATCCCGGGACAATGACGCAATCCCGGAAATCCCACAGGAACGGGAACTATGCGGGTTTTTCTTTGACTGCGCGGGCGAAGCCGCGGGCGGAATCCTAGTAGGCTATAATAATAACAATATACATAGGATTATAATAATAACAAAATGTAGGTGAATCTAACAATTTGTCACTTACCGTATGTGTTCCTTCCCCAGAAGCTCCAATGATAAACAATTTATCACTTACCGTATGTGTTCCTTCCCCAGAAGCTCCAATAATATAATCTTTTTCAGCCTGTGATATCGTCTTATGATCATCTGGTGTGGCAGCACCAAATACGGTGACCAGGACAAAACCAACCAGGCAAAAGATGCCAACCCCCCAGAACGGCGATGGCCAGCCCAGACTGCTGGTGGCAAGGACACCACTGAATTGGAAACCTACAACTGTACCGAAGCCTGAACCTGTGGAATTGTAATATTTTTGAGTAAGTAATTAAATACTAAAAAATATATTATAAAATGTGGAGGAAGGAAGGTGGAATTCCTCCACCGAAAAAGGGTGGATCCTTGATCAGTCTACTCGACTGGCCAGCCGTTAAGGCCCCGATGGATGATGTCGGAAAGTTGCTTAAATTATGCTCTGTAACGAAAACATTTCGCTTGCGCGATTCAGAGCAAGGTGTCGCTACAAAAATACTAAAAATGTGAAAATCTCATTCGTCGACAAAAGGCATTGTGGTCACAGTAAAAGAACCACAACACGAAATTCATGTTGTAGCTCTATCGAAAACGCCTAAAACGTCTTATGGCAATAAACATATGCCATGCAGCGTTCTTCATGCGTATTTTTTGCAAAAAAAATCATCACGCAAAAGCGCTTATTTTAACATGAATACTTCTATCTTTTCCTTCGTTCTTATCTATACAAATTTATAACTAGCATTGCTATAATTATAATTTATTTTTAATTTGATACTAGTTTACACGTGAACGTAACCTCGTTGAAGTTAGTAAGCATTTGACGGTGCATTTACATCAAACGAGCGAATGCTCCTTCTAATCCCACTATGTCAAATTATTTTAGTGTAAGCAGGTGTAGAGCTTTCTATAATCGTTGTTCTGAGTGCGTTCAAAAATATTCCATCGAATGTTGTATACTGAACAATTATACTGAATACGAGTTTTCGTTTACACTAAAATATCACGAAAGAATTCTCTTGATCTAGCTCTAGGTTCGTTTGATGTAAATGCACCGCGTAGCAAATAATTCATAACGATTTTACAAAACTTTTTGCAGCAAAATTTTAAGACTTCAGCAAATTATTCTAGGTCTTGGACAGAGGAAGCAATTAATTACTTTGTTTTTGCCGTGAAAATAAACTTCCCTCTACAATTATTTGAATAAACTATAGCAAAGCTAGCTCAGAAATGTTTTATTACAACACCGCTGCAAAATCCTTATTTATTTTAACGCAAAAGATAAATCAACAAATCACAAATAAAGAAGTAGTTTTTTGCATGCCTTTATAAATTCTCTTTCTACTTGGTCTTTTTTTAATCATTATTTTAAAATGCTTTTTATTTCAAACTTTGTTGGTATTTGAATAAAAATATCAACTGAAGATAAATAATATATTATTAAGTAATAGCTTTCTCGTTACAGCTCGGTTTTTATTTAAGTTATGAGCTTGTAATTATGTATTTCCTTAAATTATAATTCATGTGCATGCCATTGTTTTTAATAATTCGGTAACACGCAAGGCAAATAATAAATATTGTAATAAACGCGATCAACAAATGATTTAATAAACTGTTGATATACTTTATTTGTTAATCAATAAGGTAATAATATTATACGATATGCTATTATCCGTATAAAAAAATAATTTAAAAGAGCTTGCTCTTAAATTAACGAATTCTTATTCTGTTTCATAACCCACAACGCTATGCTGCCATTCATCAAAATCAATTCTATATTTTTGGCGTATTTAATCAACAAACCAGTAAATAACAACATAATAATATATTCAACATACCTGTAAAGACGTAGCTACTGAGCGTTCCTCGTTCACTCAGAGGCACCCAATTTGCCAATATTGTATGTAAGCTCGGAAGCAATCCCCCTTGAGATAATCCTTGCAATATACGACAGAAGCAGAGAGCCTTCCAACCACCCTGGGAATCATTTGATTATATTATAATGGATATACGTATACATAATATATACGTGATACATAGTACATAATATGGTGATGAACGAGACATAGTAAACATTGAATATGTAACAAAACTTATACGATAATGTAAACTAATAGAAAATGAGGGAGAATTAATAGGTAAAAATTTCGGTTATGGTTGCTTAATAAAATATGTAAAATTTAGTTTTGTAAATATAGGTGTTCATAATGAACCTCAGTTTAATTGTTAGTAGAATTGTACACTACTTTTAGTTTAAAGCGTAACGTTTTCAAGCCGAGTTGTCGCAGCATTAGATTAGAGATCTAACTTGCTATGATGAATGATAGTTTACGATACGCATCAACAATTGTATGACTATGACACTTATACGCATTACAATACGCGTGTATACGTTGGTTGGTTGGTTGGTCTAGCTATGAAGTATGAACGGTTTTATGAATTTCCATACATATGACAAACGCGACTGACGTACGCACTGATGGTCGGTCAAGCTCTGCAACCAGCCTTAGATTAGAATATAAATAATAATTAACTTCAAACTCACCCACGCCACGACCCACGGTGACAGAATAGACACAATCCCATTAACGAGCATGGCAATTTGGAGTTGGATCTTCCCACCCCATCGCTGGCAGATGGGACCACTGAGGAACGTCATGATGGCGTATCCAACGAAAAACGAGCTGAGGACCATTTCCTGGGTTGGCTTCGACCAGTGGTATTGCTGTAAAGTATAAAGAGCATGATATTGACTGGCAGCATTGAGTATTATTACTACGTATAGAGAGGACACCACGAACAAAATCTGTGCGACAAGCGCGGCGGCGTGGGGCGGCTAGTGAGTCATACACTTTGTAGATATTCTGCCTCCTATTACTTATATAAATTAAAACCAATTAATATAATAAATAAATATTGTTTATCTTATTAAAAAATATGAATAAACTTATCAATTAAAACCAATTAATGTAACAAAAAAAATAGTTTGAGACGATTGACTCTAACTGTTACAAAGAGTGTAGTAGCGATGTCCTCTCTAGTACGTAGTACATAGTAACTCAATGACTGGCAGGGGTTTTTTATTATTGTTGTTGCTAAACCATGTTTAATTTAGAAATGTGCGTATTTAAGAAGTATAGGAAACAATATTTTTATATCGATCTTTTTTTTAGATTTTTATCATATTCCTTCTCTTGTATCTCTTGGTCAGCTTTATATAATGTAGTTTTGTTTATCACTACACAGTATAAAATAAAGTCGCTTTCTCTGTCCCTATGTACCTTTGTATGCTCAAATCTTTAAAGCTACGCAACGGACTTTGATACGGTTTTTTTAATAGATAGAGTGATTCAAGAGGAAGGTTTTAGTATATGGTTTATTAGGTTTTAGACAAAGCGTGCGAAGCCTCGGGCGGTAAGCTATTTTTTTTTTAATAAAACTGAATTTTCTGGCGATTGATTACTCTATCTCTATTATATTGATATCTATACTAATATTATAAAGCTGAAGAGTTTGTTTGTTTGTTTGTTTGAACGCACTAATCTCGGGAACTACAGGTCCGATTTGAAAAATTCTTTCGGTGTTAGATAGCCCATTTATTGAGGAAGGTTATAGGCTATATTTCATCACGCTACGGGCAACAGGAGTGGAGCCACGGGGGTGAAACCGCGCTGAGCAGCTAGTTATTAATAATTATAGCACAACTCGCTGACCCGAAAGACTGTTTTGCTGTCTTCGCGGAAACTATCTAATACAAAGTTTAAACTGTGGTTAAAATGACCATTCAGTTTTTCTAATTATTATTCGCACTACTTGCTTCATTCCTGACAATAACAAATACAACAAAAAAAATTGTAAACGAAATCAGTGCATCTGCTCACGCGTGATGCCGTGACCAAGGGGAATAGGGATTCTCTTTTATTTATAGAGATGTTACATTTATGAACTGTTTTGGTATATTTGGTTTCCTTAACCCCAAGATTGTTATTAATGTTAGCGCTGTTGGAGTTGTTATTATTATAGCTCCCTTGATGCTCTGAATAGCGTCTGTTATAACCTAGAGATACTGGATTAGATTTAGGAGACTAATAAATGTTATGTTTGACATTGCTGTGATCCTAGTGGTTGATTTGAATTAAATTTATAGGATATTATAATTAGAAAACTGGCGACATTGTAACCTAGGTAGGTAACTAAAAAATTAGCTTATTAATAACTAGCTGTGCTACGCGGTTTTACCCGCAGTGCACCCCTCCTGTTGGTCTAAGCGAGATGATAATATATAGCCTATAGCCTTCCTCGATAAATGGGATATAGAACACTGAAATAATTTTTCAAATCGGACCAGTAGTTCCTGAGATTAGCGCGTTCAAATAAACAAACAAACTCTGAAGAGTTTAGTCTAAAGCTGAAGCTTTATAATATTAGTGCTACCCAGAGTTCTAGTAGGTAAATTTTAAAACATATTTTAAAATTAAGCTACTTACAAATATTGGCATGGTGGAAAATGATACTAGACCCCTATCAAAATAAATTTACATATTATGGGATTAAACGAAGAATAATGTTACCATTTCAGTTCAATTATTATTAATTGAATTAATTTTGTGGCTGTTTGAATACATCTCTTGTTTAATTCGCTAATGGACGTATGGAAATGAGATAGGGTTGCCACCCACTAATTTTAAAGTCATTATCAAACCCGGAAGTTATAAATCATGTAACTTAGACACCCGACATTGAAGATTTATATATTTTTTCTTTATTCTAACTCGTTAATGGAAGAATAATTGAGCTAGGGTTGACACGTTCTAATTTCAAAATGATTACCATAAAATACATGTGCGTCTTTACACTGTTATTTGCTACTTCATATTATAGTTACTCAGTTAATAATTTTAATGTACATAGATTATCTATATTGTTAGTTGATATAATATCATTATCAGAATATACGGGGCTGGGGCAAAATGAGCTACTGTAATTATGTAATAAATTTAGCTCCAATCGGTAAATCGGATACAAAATATCTCATAGGTAAAAAATATTATTCAAGACATATTTGATATCAAAGAAAACAGCAAAGCAGATACAGCTTCTCATTACTACAAGATCACTTCGATCCATAAAACTACAAAGGGCCCTACCTTCCTATACAATACACCCAAGGGATGGGCCAAACGGTTCATTGAATTTACTGCTAAAGCGCGTCACACACGGTGAAGATACTATATATAATATTTTATGTTAAGATACTCTAATATAAAACGTTATAGTATCTTAAGGTATCCGGTATCAGCGTTCTGACCATCATTTTTCTTTTTGTCATTGCGTACTAAGACCCCTGTAGAACCGCGATCCTGTTACAAATGACCCGAAATTTTGTGGGTCATGATGGTCCGAACGCTGATACCGGATACCTTAAGATACTATAACGTTTTACCTATATTAAAGTATCTTAACATAAAATATTATAGTATCTTCACCGTGTGTGACGCGCTTTATTCGTATGCAAATACGTGTATATTTACCGCGCTAGGCTTTAATTTACCACATGAAAACAACATGAACTAGCATTAAACCAATGTCTGGTTTTAATAGATTAAATCAGTATCAAATCACATATGAATTTCGTTTAAAATCGTCGGAGATATATTTTTACTTATCGTCAAAATCCGTTTTTAGATTGGCACAAATATTTCTACCTAAGTATTTTAACTCACAATTAGGCCCGAAACCTTAAGTTTCTTCTGGACTTGACTTGAAATAAAAAAGGCAATAATGAACTACTTATTTAATGCAGACAAGAATCTTTTGAACTATCGCCTAAATATCAATTACTTGAACATTATTACTACGAAAGTGATGTTGCTTTACATTTCAAATTCTGTAGTCTATCTACCGCTTTGCTAAATCACCCTATTGTTGTAATTTTACATTGTTTTTCATGCCTCTGAACTATTGAATTCATGAATTCTGTATCAAGTTAAATTAAAAGTCATACCTGATAAATATTCCAAATGCTGTCATCACTAACGCTAACATTAGTTACACTATCGTTGGCTGCATCTATTTCATTTACTATTGTACTATTTATTAATTCAGTAATATCAGTGTTATTTAGTGTAGATTTAAGTGCTAATTTTGTAGAAGAATCGGCATCATTCGTCATGGCTACTATAGTGACACCAAGGTGGCTTCTTGCTATGTAACCGATGGCATATGCTGTGAAAATGATTAATGCTTGCACGTGTCTTACTCCGAATCCATATTTAGGCGGGTCTGGTTTCTTTTCTGGAAGGAAATTTATTATTTGTAACAATTAACACTTGGCTAGCGTGGCGGATTATGATCTGTACCCTCATAGGAAGCCCGTGTCCCAGCAGTGGGAAAGTATATGGGCTGATGATGATGATGATGATTGTGGAGTAAATCCCTGAGTTATAATTTGGTTGATTTCTGGTTCTTCCTTAATAATAAGTGTAAAAATGTATTTCTATCATGGAATGGTACAATTTTCAATATACAAATTTGAGATAGAGAGGAGTCTTGAGAATGACATAGATTACTTTTTACAATGGTGAAACACCTCACTTTCATGGGAAATTCCTACGCAGGTGAAGCCGGGAGTTAAAATCTGATATCAAATTAAAACGGTGCTGGTGTAAGCGGTGTGTAAAAAGAAAGCTGATTATTGTTGAAAACATTTAGCGAAACAGTTAATACGTTATGTTTTCCTAATCGAACAAAAACTATCGAATAAAAATATGATACAAATTAAGTACCTTATTGAGAAATGAACAACATCACATAGGTACCTACAGGGAGCTATAAGATAATACCTTATTTATTATCCTTTTAACTTTAGATAATATTATTGTTATTACATACACAATAAGACAATATAATCAACAAATTTTGATTTATTCTGCCATAGACGCTTATGACCTTCTAAATCTTACACAAAACTCACACCAAAAACATTAAACAACTTACCGAAACCACTTTCGAATTCCTTAGTAGGAATTTTTGTATATTCCTTTTCAACCATTTTCACTTATTAGACGATGAGCCATAAAATCCAAATAAGAAATATTTAAATTTCACTGATATTTATTATATTTCAACACAAACAATACGTAAGTATTTTGCTATATTTAATAAGACTACCTTAAAATTGTCGCGGAATCGGTGCAAAGATTATTAAATTTTACAGATGTGACAAGATAATAAATAATTCATTATTTTAGTTATAAGTTAAACGAGTGTAAGTGATTGAATAACCGATTATGAAATATTAAGGAAAAATATTATTTTATTATATTATGAGTAAACCTCCTGTTATTGGAAACGAAAATATCAACATCAATATTTCACGCTTCATTAATTTTCTTAACGCAAGTAATTCAATATTGGAGATCCTACCAAAATAATAATCACCAAGAATTTTGTTATTAAAAAAATGTTTGCTCCTAAAACAATATTTCCGCTATTTTTGCTCACATATCTATTATTTTTGGAGCATTATTTATATTTTCCTTACCTATTTACTATGTAACATACTTAGTTGTTCATTTAATATGCCTGGAATTAAACTCACGTTTTCAATAGATTGTTTTGTTATAAGGTAGGTATATAAATATATATTATAAGAAACCGAAAGAGTAGAAGAAATTGGATTCCTTATATACAACACGTTGCCCCGGTATAACAAAAGAGGCAGCCTTCAATACCACATCAGGATCGATTAAATGTGAAAAATATATTATATGTTTTAAAAATTAAAATACAATTTTATATTTTTAGTTCACATTGTCGTATCTACATTCTTCATATTTCATAATCTATGTATTCAACTATCTAACTTAAATAAAGTTATCAATGAACTAACAACATCTTATAACATAACACCTTATATTAATAATTGTTGCCGTATATTTGCTTAATTTTCATCTAATTCAACAGTTTGATGATAATAAATGTTATATTATCATGAAATTATAAAAATAAAAACAAATAAATACAGATGGTATAATTTATTGCTTGAGAACTTTGGCCCCTCTTTACTAGGGCCCCGCTTGGAAATTGCGTGTAAAAGTTGAGAGCATTCATGCATGGTTTACCAATTAATGAATGAAAACTTTATGTACACACCAAATTATAGAAATAACAAAAAATAAATCGATAATTTAAAAATTATAACACTGAAAAGTTTTTTGTTTGTTTGTTTGAACGCGCTAATCTCAGGAACTACTGATCCGATTTGAAAAAATATTTCGTAGTTAGATAGCCCATTGATCGAGGAAGGCTATAGGCTATATATCATCACGCTTTGACTAACAGGAGCAGAGCAATGCGGGTGAAACCGTGGAGCACAGCTGTCTAAACACATTGCATAATAGGCGACCTTATGGCTGCAGAGCCTTCTCTTCCAGGTAGCACAACCAATGAAAATAGAAACGAAGAACGAATACATGTAAGTAGGTGTTGCAAACTAAATCAATGAAGCAATAATAATAATTTAGTAATACCAAGACATATAAATAATAATGCAGATGGTACGGATGGAACTAGTTTTTACGGCGGCTTGTCCGATGTTGGAACTATGCGGCTGGTGAAAGTAAGATTTCAATCCGTTATTCTTTCCTCCTTATCTGTTTAAAATTCGACATATTAGCCGTATGTGTTTTTATTTTTAACCGACTTCAAAAAAAGGAAGAGGTTATCAATGTTATGTATGTACACCGATTACTCCGAGGTTTCTGAACCGATTTACGTGATTCTTTTTTTATTCGATGCGAGATGGTGTCGAATTGGTCTCATAAAAATTTTATTCGGATAGGCCCAGTGGTTTTTGTAAATCTTGCAAGTGCAAGTTTAAAGTCGGTTGTTTTTAACGCAGTTATCACTTGTCTTGAACTGTTAAAGTTCAACTTTAAAGGATCACTTTGTTATCTGTCAGTCTGTCAAGTCAAGTCAACGCGTGGAGGTATCAAGCTGAAATATTTATTGAATACTCAAGTATATTGTTCCCTTGAAGCTATAAAAAATCGAACTTATAAGCCAACGCAAGCCAAACGATGCATCCATCCGCTTATGCTGCAAATTTTTGCAATTTGCAAAGGAATCAAAACCTTCAGGATACTTCCCGTTAACACAGAATCCTGAAACTTGTTACGAAGCAACGTCTTATAGCGTAGATAAAGGAATAATTGTGAAAATTATAAATTTACAATTACAAAAAATAAAATATAAAGCTTTATACGGAACCGTCGGTGCGCGATTCCAAAACGCACTTGGCCGGTTTTTATAAATAGTAAAGCTTCAGGAAAATTAGTTTCATTGTTGCCGGATAAATCTCTTTGTAAATATAGATATCTATTTTAATGTCTCCTATTTCCGTAAAAGATATTGTGAAATTTCGTTAAAAATGGTGAAAATTTTTCTTAATCTTCTCGCACACTTTGCAGCGGGTGTGCTCCCCGTGACCACGCTCGCTGCAGTGTGCGAAACGTCGAAAAAATAATAAAAATATGAATAAATCGCGTTTAAAATCCGTTAAAATTCATTAATTTCTAATTGTATAATACTCGCGTAAAATCAAACACTAGAAAATACTAACCTTTTCATTACTAAATTTATGTTTTAATTTGTTACTTTCCTAAAAATTTAGTTTCGAGAAATGGTGATTTTTTAAATATTAATAATCCTCAAATCAATATTATAATATAATACATTCAAAAATTATCCTCCAATAAGTAGAAACACAGTTCTTCAGAAAATTGATTCGCAAAGCGATGATGAATTGTCAAAGGGGTTTCGGTAAAGTTGGCTTCGTTATGAACTTTCACGACCAGTGATGAAACTCGGATATTTTAAAAGAACAATATGTTGTGAGCAAAAGTTATTATGAACATAGATATCTAAACGTATTAGGAACAGAGATATTTGGTTATATTCATTTCATTACATCTGCTTCGTGCGCACGGAAGCCTCGCAAACTTTGGAAAATTTAATCAAAAGTGACTTTGAAAATCCGCCGGCATTCAAAACTAATTTCTAATGAAGCTCTAAACATTAAGTTTGAGTTGGAAATAAATAGTCTTGTTGCAAATAGTTAAATTGCTTTACTATTGCGGATTCGCGTATTTTTCAATCGTTTATGTCATCGAGTATTGTGCAATCGTTTATAAATCTAAAAAGAATACATTTTTTCTCGCAGTATAATATCGACCTTAAAAAATAATCACTACAAAAAAAGTCGCTTTCTTTGTCCCTTTGTATGCTTAAATCTTTTAAAACTACGCAACGGATATTGATGTGTTTTTTTAATAGATAGACTCTATCTAAAACCTTCCTATTGAATTACTCTATCTGATAGAGTAATTCAATAAGTAGGAAGGTTTTAGTATATAATTTATTAGGTTTTAGACAAAGCGGGCGAAGCCGCGGGCGGTAAGCTAGTGTTTTATAAAGAAACATTCTAATTCCTTCGTGTTTCCTTAATTGATAAATTACTTGTTTAAGGGCTGATTTTTCAATCCTTGGTTAAAACTTATTCATCGAATAACGTATTAAACTGCCATTTCAAAAACATATTCTAATTGTCCGTATTTGACAGTTTACAGGTGACATTTTAAAATGTTCGTGTAATACTTTATTGGACGGATAAATTTTAACCAAGGATTGAAAAATCGCCCCTAATTCGAAAAGTTTTTATAAGTATACCTTATATGTATATTACCTCGTGTGTTCATAAGTTTTGAGACGAAATAAAAGTTGCATATCTTTTGTTATATTTAACTTATAATTCTAAAATTTATACAGCATATTAAGTGAGTAATAACAAATAATAAACTTTCATTATTACTCAAAATGTCCACCCTTATTTTTTATACAGGCCCTCAGACGATTTGGCCAGTCATCTATAGCGGCACGAATCTTTTCCAATGGAATTCGCTTTGCTTCTCGGACAAGAGTTCGCTTCAGTGACTCCAAGTTTCGGTGGGACTTTCGGCAGGCCCTGAGCTCTAATTCAGTCCATAAAGGATAATCCAGCGGGTTGAAGTCGGGGCTGGAGGAGGGCCATTCGTTAGCCGCAATGAAGGCCGGCAAATTCTCCTTCAACCAAGCTTGGGTGGTTTTTGCCTTATGAGATGGCGCTGAGTCTTGCGGGAAAACTCAATCCTTGTTGTGAAATAAAGCATGAGACATGGGTTTCACAACAGGCTCTAAAATATCACTTTGATAATTCTTGGCTTTCACCTTGTCACCTTGTTGGCAGAAATGCAGCGGAGTGACACCTTCATACGAAACTCCCCACCATACCATGACACTAGCCGGATGATGAGTACGCAAGACATTCCGTGCTGAAGGTGGGACGTCATGGCTACTTTTGGCATACACTTTATTGTTTTGTCGGTTGAACTTTTCTTCGACAGTAAAGATTTTCTCATCAGTAAAGAGTATCTTCCTCGCATCGTGTCTCCTAAGCAGAATTGGACAACGTTCGCGTCGCAATTTACGAAGGCGGTCGTTTAAAAAGTGAATTTTCCTACGGCTGTACGCCTTTACCTTAAGATCATATTTCAGTATTCTGTTGATTGATACCCGCGAAATATCAGTCTGCAGTGCGAGTTTTTTCTGAGTGCGACATGGATTTCGGCGAAGTCGCTCTCTGATGATTTTGATGTTCGCAGGCGTCCTCACAGAGCGTGGCCGGCCACTTCTTTGGCGATCTTGCAAAGAATTAGTCTCCCTGTATGGTTTGATAGTGTAATACACGAAGTTACGGCTCACACCAAAAATTTTCACCTCACGGAAAATCTCCGTCGGTTTTTTCCCCGCCTTAAACAGCGAAATCACGGTCGCACGTAATTCTTTAGTTCCCTCCATCACGAGAAAATTGAAAGATATAAATTTGAAAATCAAAGGAATTAAAAGTAAACATTCCAAATTCAAAATTGGAAAAAGAAATAAATATCAGCCAGTGATATTTTATCTTATTTTTTAACTACAAAGTTCGTCTCAAAACTTATGAACACACGAGGTATATACCCCTATAAGTATACCTGTTATTTTAGAAATTAATGACGTGACTATGCTCTCTATAAAGTGTTCGAAATGTGGAATTAATTACAATATAATATATTAAATTGAAAGAATTCGTTAAATAGTTTTTAATATCTAATTGGAATAGGTAAATTCAATTATTATACTCGCAGCAGTTTTTAAGCTATTGCATAGCTTCTACCGCGGGCCTTGAGCGCGGGGACCGAGTCGAGAAATTCCGTAACGAAAAAACCTCACGCTCCCCACTCTTACCGCGGCAGTCCGCGAGTGCCACACGTCTTTTTAAAAATATTCTATATTGTCGTATCGAGTGAAGAATAGGTATTCTGAAAGAAAGCATCCATTTTATTTATGAGATACGATACATATTAGAATATACATTAATCTAATCTACAATAAATAACCCGACAGCAGATGTATTGTAACAAATAACATAACATAGCGTGAAATGTCTAGAGCACAGTATTTTATCCATAAGCACCAGATTATTAAAACTTATAATATTTTCTAAATCACGTCATGATTACTAAGCGGTGTCTCCTACAAAAAGCACATCACATCAAATACCTAAATATAGTTTAAAAAACTAAAAAACATGCTTTCAAGATAAATACCGCTAAAAAGTAAAAAATAATTATTACTCTAGGAATGAAACAATAATCAATACATAGTATAATAGTGAAAAAAGCGTGCGGTGCAATGTATAATTAGCTCTTGAAAAGCGCCCCACGCATTACACGCATACATCATTTTGTAATTAAGTAGTTAGATAAAATAATATATAAATATTGTGTATCAGAAATAAACATTATTTATTAGTTATTTATGTTTTAGGTCCTCTGTAAACAAAACCAAGGACGGAAAGCTAGTCAAATCACACAAGATTAGACAACGGTATGTCGCAGAAATGTAGGCGTGGACAATAGCGTCTTCTCTTATCAGCAAAAAATCACCTCATAATGATACACGTACATCACAGACAAACACGGCTTACTGTATCAAACAATTATCTGCGTCATGTGGAAAATTACGATTCATCTGGTATGAATTAAACCAGAGTTAAAGGTAAAACGTAAAACGGTTCGAGAAAAGGTTGGTAGTGCCCGTCCGCTGTTGTGAAACTAATTTGACCTAAGTAACTCAAACTCAAACATTTATTTTTTTATATAAGTTTCTATAATATAAAAATGAATCGCAAAATGTGTTGGTAAGCGCATAACTCGAGAACAACTGAACCGATTTCGTTAATTCTTTTTTTATTACATTTCTTGAAGTACGAGGATGGTTCTTATGGAGAGAAAACGTAAAAATGTACCACGGGCGAAGCCGGGGCGGACCGCTAGTTTATTAAATAAATAAAATAAATATATATTTTTTATAATTTATTTTTGAAATGGTTGTTTAATACGATATTCGACGAATATGTATTAACCAATGATTGAAAAAACAGCCCTTAGTATTTTCTAATGATATTTAGCACGTAATTGACAAATAAAGGTCATTGCCGTTCCTATTATGAGTTGTTATAGTACTATAGAACAATGTTTAAATTAATTGAATTGGTAAGTGGTGTGAACATTCTTGGGGAACAATTTGAGGCTTTGATATTACATTACGTGTGTTAAAGGCAGAATAGGGGTTGTTTATAATGGAAGGTCGGCTACCTACTTGACATCAATGGGTCTAATGTATTTTATATAAAACTAGCGGTCCGCCCTGGCTTTGCCCGTGGTACATTTTTATGTTTTGTTTTCCATAAGAACCATAATTCTCGTACTTCAATATTATAAAAAAAATAATTATCGAAAACAGTCAACCCGCTCACGCGTGATGCCGTGACCAAGGAAAATGGGTTTCACTTTTATATATATAGGTACCTAGACGTAATGATGATTTAATAATATTATGTATAAGCATTCTTTCTATTCACACATTCCGGTGAATAACTTATATATTAGCTTCCCGCCCGCGGCTTCGCCCGCGGCTTCGCCCGCTAACCTAATACATTACATACTAAAACCTTTCTCTTGAATCTCTCTATCTATTAAAAAAACCGCATCAAAATCCGTTGCTTAGTTATAAAGATTTAAGCAACATAGGGACATAGAGACAGAGAAAGCGACTTTGTTTTATAATATGTAGTGATGATATATTTTGATTTAAGCTTCCTTCAGCATTTAAATGGTTTAAAAAAATTAAAATTCTTAAAGCGCGTTTAGAGTAACATTTCAAGGTCATGTCATGGCAATACCGTCACGTCAGGGAGTAAGGCGACGATTTTGGTATCTTTGAATGTTGCCAATGAAGTTTCATTTCTGACACGTGTGCTTTTTTATACTTTGCTATGATATTAAATCATAGACATTATTCTATGATATAATATTTTGTATAATGACACCAATAATTTAAAGTAAATATTTTCATAACCAAAATAGCCTTCGTTAAAAATAAACGAATAAACCGAGTTTAGAGATAGTAAATTGCGTATGTTTGTTTTTCATTTTAGAGTCACGAGCCTGTAATTTATAACAGCTATATACAAATATTGTTTGTTCTAATGTACCTACATATAATCAACTTTAATGATTGCTTTTTATTTTTTATTTTTCTTTCCTCATATCTAATTTTATTTTAATATGGAAAGAGATTACTAACATCATGGAGTTTTGTAGACGTAATGCCTTATCAAATTAGTTCCAAGCTTTTAAAGGGAAAATGACAAAGACAGGATTGCAGGAAAAAATGATTTTGAGATCAAATTAAGTTGTGTATTACAATAATTGATGATGATAATATTAATAGTACGTTAGTCTTCTCACTACTAAATTATCAAAACATCTATAAGGAAGTTGCAGTAATTTGGTACATAATACATATGTATTATGTAATGAAAGATATCCATTGATCTATCATTAATAGGTCCAAAAATAAGTTCCAACATTAAAAAGCAATGTATAGGTACGAATAATTTATTATCTTCATCATTCATCCGTTTGCTATTTTTCTTAAAGCTTTTATTTTAGGAATGCATTATCGAATTATTTACAATAGAAACTACAAAATTTAAAAAGCTGAAGATATTTTGTTTTTAGAAAACATCTGTGAAAAAACAAAGTCGAATGTTTATTTGTTTGCCCTTAGATCTGTAATAATAATAATTAGGTGGGTGAATAACATAGGCTACTTTTCACTGTAGTGAAATTCTTAAATTCCGTGGCAATTTCTATTTTCCACAGAACATACGGGCAAAGTCGTAGCCGGCAAGCTAGTTTTAAAATAAAAATATACTCTAACTGCAACTTTAACTGAAGCATGTGCTACAGATGTTGCAAATAGACAAAACCGCAGGCGAAAGTTAGTTAATAGTTCACAATTTCCAACAAAGTTATCCGTTCCTGACCCCTGGCTCGCTAACATTATTTTGCTGATCTAAAATAAATTTACAAGGGAATAATTACAATCAAATTAAAATTGTTTCGATGTAAAATTGCATCAAGTACCTAACACAAAGTATGTATTTTTGTTACGTAATTTATAAATTTTTGTTATAGTGTTATAAAAAATAATATTTACAAAAATAGCACAAGCACTAATCCTCATAATCACAGTAATTACTTCAACAAAATATACGAACGTTGACCTAAAAGACTTTGCCTAGTGTACCTAAAGGTATACATTGACAAATGGTACCCTCATTACGTAGGCTTACACCAAGGCTTCACGCGTAGCCTAGATAATCTATGTATTCACTTAAACTTATGAAAGATTTATCAATATTATTATTCGCTGTAGCCACCATGTTCTATTAAAAAGGTATGTTTTAGGAATGACCTCAAAATGCCTCTTTTTATTTCAACGTTTAATTTTGCTAATAAAAATATTGTTCATTAATTTATAAATGTACTGATCAGAACAAGACATTTATTTTTAAGCTATTGCATAGCTTCTATCGCGAGCTTTGAGCGCGGGGACCAAATCCGTAACGAAAAAACCTCACGCTCCCCACTCCGACGGGCGGAGGTGTGGCTTGAAGGCATAGCATGCAATAGCTTTACCGCGGCAGTCTCCGAGTGACACACGTCGTTTTTTTTAAATAGTTACGTTGATTAAAATACAGGCACCAAAGTATTGTTTATTACCCATTTTCAGGAAAAGTTTTTAGACTTATTGTTATAAAAATATACGCTAGGATGAAACTCCTCCTATCTTGAAGTTATAAATATAAAAGATAATAGTATCTATAGTCGGTAGGTACAATCAATAAAACAAGGATTTGCCTTATAAATTATTATTTATTTCATGCTATATTGTCACATTGTCGAATCGAGTACATTTTCTGTGTGTTTGTGTCTCATTGTTCCAAGTTCCTCCAACTCTAAATTACTTGCATCTGAAATTAATAAAAAGTTTCGTTTATGGAAATAGCCAATATTGTTTATAATATTATAGTGGTTAGAAAAATAATAATCAAACCGGTATTGTAGCTCTACATGAACAACGTAGCATATTATTTTATGACTAGCTGTGCCGCGCGGTTTCACCCGCGTGGCTCCGCTCCTGTTGGTCTTAGCGTGATAATAATAATATATTAGTCTATATTACTCGTGGATAATGTAGCTTTCGGATGGTGAAAGAATTTTTAAAATCGGTCCAGTAGTTTATGAGCCTATTCATTACAATCAAACAAACAAAGTTTTCCTCTTTATAATATTAGTGTAGATTTAGCAGATGAGACTGTAGTCTATGTATATAATCTATTCGGATTTCCCGAAATTCTTGCGGGAACGGGGAAAAACGGGGATACACGTACAAAGTCGTGGGCGGAAGCTAGTATAACCATATGAATAACGATTAAATTTAAATATGTATGTAGCTAAAAATATTTAAGTTATTTTAAACAAAAATAAAGAATTAAAATTACTATTTATTATTTACTCTTAAACTACTCTTTCCTTCAAACTCATTAGATATTAAGGTCCATCACAAATTAAAATTTACCATTTGTGTACCCAAACTTCGTATTCGGCAAGTCATCCCAAATTTGTCGATCGCTGCTTCCAAAAACCGTGTAAAAAACGTTACAAAACACAGAGAAGCCACTCAATGTGAAAAAGATTAACCTCCAACGACTTGTATCCGTCTGAAAATAAAAAAAAAATTTATTAGTTTGAACAAAGCACACATTAGCCTAATTTGGAAATATTCCTTATTATCCTTCCTTGATAAAGTTGTTTTAGTTTGTAGATATTTTAATAAAGAACATGGATTAAAGTTTTCTTTTTAGATTTATTAAAGAAATGGGCAATCACACAAAATAATATTTTAAACTTATTTATTTTAAATTAAATAACGACTGAAAAACAATCATTAAGCGAACCTACATATGGAAATTTAGAATTTTTTTTAGAAAAAACTTAGAAATATATAACAAAGTAAATTCATAGCAAGATTTCGTAATATAAAATAATATTAACGGGTCAAACAACCAAAAATTCCCGCTCTTTTTGAGTGCAGTATAAAAAAAAACTTTTTATGTTTCGGTTGTTAAAAAACCATAACAACTTCCTGTATTTAAACACGAATGTACCATTTTTATAATGGAATCCATTCATTTAGCAACTTGAAATTAACCATAATACTGGAGTTTATTTATATTCCTTGGCTTTCAAACTTGCTTAATGCTTAAGTAATTTCGTAAAACATAAAAGCTTATCTTTTTAAATGAATATACACCAAAAGACTGTACAGCCATAAACTTTCACTGTTTTGAGAAAGTTGTACGTTAATTAAAATGTTTATGAAAAAAAGCATTTTTGAGCCCCTTGAAAATTACTTAAGAAAAGTTTCATGGAAAAGTTCCATGCGGTAATTAAATGCTCTATAAGTACGTCACGCGTCTCCGTCATATTGTATTTTCTTTAAAAAAAATCATACTCTTAATGTGTTTTTAGGTTAATGTAGTTACAGACATAAAAAATCAAGCTGCTTATTGATTTTTAAAGTATAGAAAACACTCGATTACGCGGCGGGATTCGAGGATTTGGACCCGCATTTCGCCTTGCCGAGGCGACGCGGACGTCTGATCTTTCGGCCAGCCAAGATCAGGCATGGCAATCGAATTTATTCTATTCTTTCGGTTTTATGTGTCTTAGTTAAGCCCTTGAAATAAACCAATATAAATAGGTAAACTTACTATATCATCTCCTACAATGATTCCCGTGACAAGCGGTACGAGGGCCCCCACAAAACTCGATATCACGCTCGTCATGACTAGTAATGTACCAGCAAAGTTTTGAGTCATATCTTTTATGCTTTCCTGGAAATAATAATTATTTATAAGGACTATGGAATGTCTGGCAGGTTCTATGATGGCATTTAGAATAATAAAAAAATAAATTGAATAATAAAAATCTGCGGTAGTTTTCAAGTAAATTGAGCATTCAAATATTTTTGTAAGCAATGGATTATCTGCATTTGGCGAAGAATAATACTATTATCTGTACAAAAAATAGATTTGTTGAGGTAAGTTAAACTTCCTTAGGTGTGTTTAGAGTCAAATTTAGCGTCATGGCAATGCCGTCACGACATGGAGGAATTCGACGATTTCGGTATCTTTCAGTATTTCCAAAGAAGTTTCACTTCTGACAGGAGTGCTCAGCATACTCACTCTTTGTATAACTACATGTATTTCTTATTTTCTATTTTTTTGTTGGATCACAGATGATATATTATGTAATATTGTCATAGTAAGACATCCTCTAACAGGCGTAATTTGACATCGACGGTATTTCCTCGTATTTTTTGAGGAATAATTCCACAATACTGTTTTATTACATCTCAAGGGGATTAGCAGCGTTTCCAATGAAAGATCCCAGTTGGCTTTACTTTTTCCGACATCTTTCTACATACCTTTTTCATTAATAATTCTGCTATAGACATTAAAAAAAATCAACAATATGAAGAATTATTCAATAAATTTATAAATAATTATTGCGAAGAGAGTGTTAACTCAATATTATTATAAAAAATATCAAACAATATTCTTGTAAGTAACACTAGAATTAAAACTGCCCCAAGACATCATGGTAACTGATCGGATTTAGTCGGACATCAAAAACTTACAAGGAATCCACAAAATTGAAAGGCTACAAATCCCAGTGTGGCCATAAGGATGACGTCACCGAGGCGATCCCATAGCGAATAAGAAGAGAGAATTATTAATCCCGTAATTGGTCCTAAAGCTCCTGTGGAAATAAATAATCTTTAGTATACAGGGTGACTATTTTTATTTAATACGGAGTTTTACAATTTACAATGCCATTTTATTGTACAAGAAGCTTGGGCAGATGTCTTGTTTCTTTTTTTATTGAACCTATACTCATCAATATTATAAAGCTGAAGAGTTTGTTTGTTTTAACGCGCTATCTCAGGAACTACTGGTCCGATTTAATGAATTCTTTCGGTGTTAGATAGCCCATATATAGATGGATATCATCACACTAAGCCCAATAGGAGCGGAGCAATGCGGATAAAACCGCGAGGCATAGCTAGTTGAATATAAAATAAATAAACTTTTTCCGAAACCTCTCATTCCAGAAACCCTTGAAATCTTTGAATTTGACACCGAAAAACTTTGATTGAGGCGAGTCCTTATACAGCTCGTCTGTCTGAGTTTTTCATAATTATAATTATTATTGTTTATTTTAATTGTAATATAATTTTTAGGAACCTGTATTTTTATATATTGTGCATATTATGTTGTACACTAATAATAGGTATATACCTATATTTTATTTTCCAAAGATATTTTCTGAATGAGTTTGGACTTTCCAATATATTTGACAAAAATAAACTATAATATTTAGATACAAAATTTAGAAAATTTCGAAAACTGTCAAGTGTAGAAAACCAAAACTCACCGAGACCATTGATAATCTTCCTAAAGTACTTGATATTGAAGAAATGGTCAATAAGCCCGATCCGATAAGCCCAGTCGAAAGTTGGAGCGGTTAAAGTATACACTAACCATAGTGAAGTGAATGAGAATGCCACTTGGGTGGTTACCTGAAAGGGTTACGATTATTAGATTACTAGCTGCTCCGCGCGGTTTCACCCCCGTGGCTCCTCTCCTGTTGGTTGTAGCGTGATGATATATAGCCGATAGCCTTCCTCAATAAATGAGCTATCCAACACCGAAATAATTTTTCAAATCGGACCAGTAGTTCCCGAGATTAGCGCGTTCAAACAAACAAACAAACAAACTCTTCATCTTTATAATATTAGTATAGAAACAGTAATAATCTATACTTATATTATAAAGCTGAAGAGTTTGTTTGTTTGTTTGTTAATAAATGGGCTTTCTAACACCGAAAGAATTTTTCAAAACGAACCAGTAGTTTCTGAGATGAAGAGTTTGTTTGTTTGTTTGAACGCGCTAATCTCAGAAACTACTGGTCCGATTTAAAAACTTCTTTCGGTGTTAGAAAGCCCATTTATCGAGGAAGTCTATAGGCTATATATCATCACGCTAAGACCAACAGGAGCGGAGCAATGCGGGTGAAACCGCGGGGAACAGCTAGTTATAAATAAAATAATGAATCTAGCTGTAATTAATGCAATATGGATGTTGGAGGATGGAGCGGTGGTAAATTCGATTCTACTAATGTTCACCTGCGTCCCCTTGCACGTATGTTATTAAGCTCTAGCATAAAGAGGGATAAAAGTTAAATAATACATTTGTAGTAGCTTACGAATGTCTGCAAAAAAATGGTCTTTATTTTTCAAACTACGGAACCATATTTGATAAATTATTTTTGTTTGCAAAGTGAAAATAAATGTCATATTGATTAAATAAATAGACTTACAATGTTATTATTGAAGTATATAGGCATTATTAACAAATACTTACATTTGGCAATGATACTTGAAACGTTTTCAAATAAGCCGGCATATCAGCCAGGAAAAATATGAAAATTGCGTTAGTTGAGGCGTGAACGGCAGCAATGGACCAAAACTGACTAGTCCTTACGATTAGTCTCCAAGGCTTCTTCGTTTTTTTCTGAAAGTAACAATTGTTCATTAAGAAGTTTTAAAATGTAAAGTACATAATAATATTATCTTTTGTTTATTGGGATTTGTGAAGTAAGAACAAAATTATTAAGATTAAGTTTCAAGGAGAGTAATCTCATATACCTCAAAATCAAAAAAATATTATATCAAGAGAGATATAAAAATGAACATACTCGTATATAATCAACATTATTTTATTATATAATATCCAAATAAAAACAACGCGTTCACTCGATCTAATATGATGTCAAAAAACTAATCTGAATTATTACTGACTCTACATTCTACAATTCCTTTTTTAGTTAAGTATTCCAATTATTTTTATACTACATAGATACCCAATCTCGATTAAACGCGTTTATAATATCTCTCAGTGATGTACCTATAATCTCAGCGATGTAATGTTTTTATGTGATTTGAAACACTGACAACTAATTTGTGTGTCAAAAATTATCATCCTTTTTGGAATATTGTAATGTCTGGCTATTTCTATAAAAAAAAAAAAACTTCAAGTATCATAAATCTTTCTTAATATATATAAATCTCGTGTCACAATGTTTGTCCTTAATGGACTCCTAAACCACTTAACCGATTATAATAAAATTTGCACACCATGTGCAGTTCGATCCAACTTGAGAGATAGGATATTTTAAAAATGTAGGTACCACGGGCGAAGCCGGGGCGGACCTCTAGTAGAAGTATAAAACTTACCGCACGATAACACCTAATAGCCTCTCTAATAAACTCCCCTTCCGAGTCTCCAACCGCTTTATGTTTCTCCGGGGAACTAGCAGTCAGGAGACCCCACACAGCCGCCATAGAGAAGGTGATCATCGCCTGGGAGTAGAAGATCAGCTCCCAGCCAAGTCTGGTTTCGAAGAACAGCCCAGATAGGGGTAGCGCTATTATGATACCGAGGAGTAAGCCTGTAAAATAAAATTATTGAGAACATCATCGGCGCTTAAAATAATATTTTGTTTCGTTTCTGTAACCTCTGAGTGATACTTCGCTGTTGGTCGTTGCGTTATGTTAATATTATCTGTCTTTTTTAAATGAACATAAAAATATTTTGTCATTTCGAGCAGTAAACAATTTCTTCAACTTGATATCTACACTAATTTATTATTATAAAGAGGAAAACTTTGTTTGTTTGATTGTAATGAATAGGCTCATAAACTACTGGACCGATTTTAAAAATTCTTTCACCATTTGAAAGCTACATTAATTCTAATTATCCACGAGTAATATAGGCTATATATTATCACGCTAAGACCAACAGGAGCGGAGCCACGCGTGTGAAACCGTGCGGCGCAGCTAGTCTCTTAATATATAATTATAATAAATCTCGTGTCACAATGTTTGTCCTCAATGGACTCCTAAACCACAACTCCTAACCGATTATAATAAAATACGAACACAAGAAATAAGAACACAGTTTCTGTCCCCATCCTTATACAAAAACTTGAAGAAATTGGAGTGAGGGGATGCCCACTACAGATTTTTGCTGATTACCTATCAAATAGGGTCCAATGTGTTAAAATTGATGAGCACTTAAGTGACGATGTGCCTATTACCTATGGCGTGCCACAAGGCAGTATACTTGGACCTACACTTTTTCAAATATATATAAATAAACTGTGCCAAATTAAACTTCAGAACTGCAATATATTTACATATGCAGACGATACTGCACTTGTAATTTGGGACTCAGACTGGTCAAAGCTTCAATACAGGGCTGAAAATTGTTTAAGAATTGTTATGTCATGGCTATCTTCTAATTTGTTGACTGTCAATGTTGTGAAAACTAAATTTATTCCATTTTATATAAATAACCGGGGAGCGCCACCATTAAGTTTTAAAATAAATGTTCATTCGTGTGATACAACTGAAACTGTCTCATGTGGCTGTCCTTCCTTATCGCGTGTAGTAACTTACAAATACCTAGGTGTTACCATAGATGATCGACTAAAATGGCATCCACAAATTAATGTTATCGCAGCACGAATAAGATTACTTACATTTATTTTTAAAAAGTTGCGTAACTCGGCTAGCTTTGATATTATGAAATTAGTCTACTCTAGTTTATGTCAATCGGTGTTAAGCTACTGCATACCGGCCTGGGGTGGTGCTTGTAAGAGTATAATGCTTATTGCAGAAAAAGCACAACGTTCTGTGCTTAAAGTTATGTCTCACAAACCATTCAGGTTTCCAACAAACGAACTCTACGCTCACTGTGAAGTCCTCACGGTAAGACAGCTTTACATTCTGCGAACTATTATCAAAAAACATCCAAAAGTTCACTTCACGTGACCCAGCCAAACGGAGTTCTAGAGATATTTGTCCCTTAGTACCCCACAGGACAAGCTTTGCCAAGCATCAGTACCGCGTTTTGAGTTCATTGATTTACAATAAAATAAATCGCCGCACTTTGATTTTTGATCTTAACAAACATGACTTAAAAAAAAAGTTAACAAAAATATTACAAACATTTGACTATTTGGAGACAGAGAAAATTACAACTTTTAAAAAAATATAGTAAGAACTGAGGGAAATAAGTACACGCTCTGCACTCACACACACACAACACACACACACGCTAACACACATTCACTCACGCTCACACACACACACACACACTCACGCTCACACACACACACACACTCACGCTCACGCTCTCACATACATATTATGCATATTATATATATTTTTTTTTATTTTTTTTTATTTAAACTTTTTGTAATTAAACCGAATTTTTGTTTTGCTTAAAAATGTACTTATGTAGTTGTATTTATAAGGAGGAACGCTGGCTCTTGAGACACAGAGTTACTCTAGTTCAAGAGTCAGCGCACATATTTTTGTAAAGTTAATGTTTTTGGCAAAATAAAGATTTATTTATTATTTATTATTATTAATTCGCACACCATATGCAATTCAATCCAACTTGAGAGATAGGATAGTTTAAATCTCAAATCGTTTCAGAGAAAACGGGCGAAGGCGCGGGCGTTAAGCTAGTTATTATAGTAAAAATGAATCGCCAAATGAGTTTACGATAACGACTGGGCCAATTCAGCTAATAATTTATATAACGTTTTTGTTAAGGTACAAGGAATTTTCTTATGCAAGAAAACCCGAAAAAGGGTAATAGGGCAGAACACCAGTGGCCTGGTCAGCAATATTATCAACAAATCTGTTTTAGTCCAATGCGTTAGACGTAAGCCTAGACGAGCAATCTAATTAATATCAAATTAGTCTGTAGTAAATTTCAATTCCTCCCTTACCTCCCTGTACAAGCTGATTGAAAGACCTCCTCTCGTGTGGCGGCAACCAATTAGCAATAAGCTTTTGATTGACAGGAGTAACACATGCTTGTGTCAAGCCTAGTAAGAACTGAGCATTGCAGGTTGCTACCCAACCACCCTGTAAAGAAATATATTTGTATGAATTGTATTTATTGCACAGTTTATAATATGATTTTTTTTTAATGTCGATAGGGAAGCGCTTGACCACAATCTCGCCTAATGTTAAGCTCAGATGTGGTCTAAGATGGTACTCGCTTCCCTAGAAGGTACCTGTTCACTCTACGCTTAAAGAATCTATAGTAATATTATAAAGCTGAAAAGTTTGTTTGTTTGAACGCGCTAATCTCAAGAACTACTGGTTCAATTTGAAAATTTCTTTCAGTGTTAGATAGCCCAATTATCGAGGAAGACTATACGTTATATCATCACGCTCAGACCGGAGCAGATAAAACCGCGGGACACGGCTAGTATTGAATATGTGAACGACTTAAATATTGATGTAGAGGTGTTATTTCAATTTAAGAACAAACGGTAATAGTTGTTTAAAAAGACTGCATTATCTATTTAAAGTATTTCTTCTTGCGTATCGCTAATATTACATGATTGTGTAAATATTTAAAAATTATTATTGACCTCATATTGTAGACGTGATTTATATAAGAATTTTGTTTAGCAAAATATTTTGTAAGGGTATAAATTTCTTAGCATGAACTTAAGCAAGAAATTTAATTTTAATTTACAAATACTAAATACTAAGAAAATTCTTAGCGTTTATCTCTTAAATCCGAGTCAGATTTGAAGGCCTCTTAAAGTTTCCAACAGCACGCAAAAATTTAGCAGTTAAAGTATGCTCGAAATAAAATTTCAAGTGCTTACTCGATTCCTGAGGACCGTGAATTTATAAGTGGTAAATGGTAATACAGATGAAGTTGTTTTAAAGGTAAAATAACGGATCTAATATCTATACGAATAATTAATAAATAAAATAGGGATGTTTGATTATGTATTAAAAAGCTCTACAAATTTAAAAAGGACTTGTACGGGCAGAATGAGAATCACTACATAGTATAAAACAAAGTTGCTTTCTTTGTACCTGCTAAAATGCTTAAATTTTTAAACTACGCAAAGGATTAAAGGATTTTGATGTGTTTCTTTTAAAAGATAGAGTGATTCAAGAGGAAGGTTTTAGTATATAATTTATTAGGTTTTAGACGAAGAGAGCGAAGCCACGGGTGGAAAGCTAGTAAATAATAAAATCATTTTATTAGGTTCACCACATACAGCTCTGCCAATTATGTAGATATTTATTTATAGTAATAGTAGTTATCATCAAAATCTTTTTGTCGTTTTTTTCTGGAAAGGGTAACAAACTAAACTTTCGTTCGCTAATAATATTAGTTTTATGTTCATATACCTTATTAACAATAGTAGGCATAGCAGCAGATAGCGCTCCATTGATCAACAACACAGACGTCAAAACAAACTTTTCCCCAACTTGAGTCAAGTATTTCTCTGCTGGTATTATCATGAAGGCATATCCGAAGAAATACCACGATAAAATGGTGCCTTGGATTCTTCGGTTCCAGTGCTGGGTCTAAAAAAGAAAAAAAAAATACATTTGAACTAATATTTATCAGAAGTGTTAGTTAGCGATTGTACAATAAATTACAAAAAGTCCTTATTATTATTATTGTTATGTATATTTATACCTTAGAACCTTCATTATTAATTAAATTGTTAAACAACACAAACAATTTCCTAATTATCAGTCATGTCTGTTTGTCAACAAATTCAGAGCTCTGCGTTACAGAGTCTGCGTTATGGACAACAACAAATTACGACATCTACATTATCTTGTTTACTATTTTCCACTTACCTCAACATAAGAATTTCCATTTATCTCTGATATAGCATAAATGCCAACACTAGTACTGCCTCTCATCATGCCCATAACAACTGACGCGACGAACATGTACACTATTTGCAGGTGCCGTATGCCAAGTTTGAATTCTGAAAAATATTAATAATTTATTTCAAAGTAGTGTCTTTCTTATTCAAACTCAAACATTTATTTATTCAATTAGTCTTATTTTAGAAGCACTTTCGAATCGTCATTACATATTTTAATATTTACCACCGATTCGGAAAGTAGTATCTATGGAGAAGAACCGGCAAGAAACTCCATAGTTGCTCTTTTATTAGGTGAAAACTTCTTGTATATGGTTAAAGACAAATTAAAGAATCCATTCTTAAATTTGCTAAACTCTTTCGTCTCTCTTTTTTTTCCTTTTGGTGAAACATTTTGAAGTATTAGACAAAACAATGAAATCATCATTTTCAGAAAAGGGTTTTCTGTTTAAAAATAACCCAATAAAAAATAATAACTTGGTACATTAAATGAAATTAATTAAAACAACCCAAGAAGTATTATAGCGTTTGCAATCTGAAATATAATTGGCATCGGAAAGTTTTCTGCTTGAAAAGTTGTTTATGAATGAAGCACTATAAAGGCATTGCCTTATTAACTATTATTTCGATTAACATTAAGCAATATCCATTCAAGGGCATATCGATATTTTCTAACACATAAATCCTAAGACATTTATTTACAAATTCAACAAACTTTGTTCTATCATAGTTCATCATAGAAACAATTGTATTTATATACATTCCCATATTTATCAATGTTTACTTACTCGTTTTAGTAATAACACCATCATGGCTATCCTCAAACTTATATCTCAAGAAATCGGTATCCATTTGACTTTCTTACAAATAACCATTTTCTTCTAGTAATTCTGTACACTAATCGTAGAATGGAAACAACAATTAAACAAAACCACTATCAATGAGACGAGATATTATATCCTTGCATACATTTGCTTTGTCAACTTTAATTTCATTATTTGCATTACTCGATTCACTGTTAACACTAGATTCATCAATTTCGATCTTATCATCAATAGATAGGATAGGTTTTTCTGTATCTGCGAGAGATAAATCTAATTTTGTCCGGTGTCTGAAGACGTCATGTGGTGGCATTAAATTGAGTTCTACAGAAGGTTTCTCTGCTTATCTGATAATGATCACGTACTGAGATAAAATGTTTGGCGTCTGTAGACTTTTTTTTAAAGTACGATCGACATCGTAATTCTGTTCATTTATTGGTAGGATTAGTCATACCTATTTAACAAATGAATGTAAAGAAACAATAACATCTAACAGATTCCTACAATTCTTAAAAATAATGCTACAAGATTGTACGAAGATCAAAAATAGTTAAATCTAAAAATGTTCTATGTACTTACATAAAATATAATTTATTTTAAGTATATATAATTTTATTATAATATATAGGTAATGATGATATAAATGGCTATAAATATTGCTTCAATCACTTGTTTTTGGTTTATTATGTCACATTTGTTTTACTAAATTAAAATGATGAAGAAAAGCAGTAATTAAGATAATTCCATACAAGTAAAAAATAAAAAACTCTTCAAATATTATAAATTGAGAAATACTGTAAAATAACTTTTAATTAATTAATTTACAATTTCCCTTCATAAAATACTTTAGCTAGGTGAACCATGTTGGAAAACTTTGTAAATAACCTGCGGTAATACTGCATTTTCCGGGATAAAGAGGAAGCTATTTTATTATCCGGGATCCATCGGTAATCTTTATTACTTCTTCTGAACCTTGTATAAACAATTTCATGAAATATTTTTGAATAGAAGTGGATAAAAATTGTTGTTTTGATAATTACGTTTTTATATATCTTTGAAATAATAGGTACTTAAGTACTTAAGTAGATGAACTTGGAAGACAGACAACAATAATAGCCAATTTTTTTTTTTAATTTTTTTTATTATTTCAATTAGCAAACCATTAATTGTACAGACCTATAGAATATAATATTATACTTAGTATCTTACAGACTAACACACATAATAAAAAAAATGTGTGCGTGTACATGTGTACACGTGTACACACGTAAGAAGTGAAACTTCTTTGACCTTATTTAAAAAAAAAAGACGGGTTGCACTCCGGAAGTGCCGGCAGAAGTGAAAACGCGCGTAGTAGAGAGGGGATAGCTGTCTACTCTCCATCCGTCTTACGCTTTTTCGATCAGGTCACGTGTCCTGACGAGAGTTTAAGATTTTATACCCATTACAGAAAAAGTGCTCAACGCCGCTAAAGAAGTTTTCACTTCAATAATTTACTACAAGCAACTTTACAGAAATACGTCGTACGTAGGGATAAGAAAGAGATGTCGCGTAACGGAAAAATGTCACGCGTAACGAAAAAATGTTACACTAAATTTTTTCCAACCCCGATAAAGAAGTTTCACTTCAATAATTTATAAGTCATAAGCAACTACACTAATAACAATTCACGGCACTGAATATTATATAGATATACAAATATTTGTATCGGGAAAACCACAAAAAAATATATTTGTGTAATGCTGCTAAATGTACATTATGCTGTTTACTGTTGTATTTTAAAAATGTGTATTTTATGGCGCCTAACGTCAAATTCACGGCAACGTAAATTAGCTTACCGCTCGCGGCTTCGCCCGCTTTGATTAAAACCTAATAAATCATATACTAAAACCTTCCTCTTGAATCACTCTATCTATTGAAAAAAAACTTCATTAAAGTCCGTTGCGTAGTTTTAAAGATTTAAGCATACCAAGGGACAAAGACAGAGAGAGTGACTTTATATTAAGTAGTGATTTTATGTTTCTGATGTTCTTTTCTATATATTTTGATATTCAGTCACAATATGTATTCATATGGCGTATTCATTGGTCAGTCGGTTGGATGGTCGGTTATGTAACAATATAACTTAATATTACAAGGTATGCTTGGTTGTTGAGTCAATCCTGCTACATTAATATTGCATTTAACCCGTTAACACAGTATATCAAAAAACACGAAAGCCAAAAGAATATTAAATTACATTCTGATAATTAATGAAATACAAATAAAATTACGCCCAGTTATGGTATAAATGGAGCAGTTATCAGAGTCAAACGGAATGATAAATTACGTAACTCGTTTACAGTTAAATAATAATTAATCAAGCAAAATAATGAATAGTTTTAATGCTTTCACGGAAGGTATCGCGGGATATTCCTTTGTAAGTGATGTAATTCAGTATGGTAAATATTTTAAAATGATTTAGTTTAACCCTTAATGATACAATATTATTAGACTCAACACGCGAGGCCGGGTTGAACATTAATTATTTGAATGTAATCAGAATGTACTGCGATTCTACACAGCTACCTAATTGATTTTGGTAGTTGATAACAAATCGAAGCAAGTCAACGACTATTAGCAATGTGAGGGTAGTTGGGCCGAACGTCGTATAAACAACGTCCGTGCCCCTAGGCACGATTCGTACGAATGCGCCACGATTCAAAGGAAAGCGGAATTTTATAGTATTCTACAGCGAAGCATGTTTTGACAGGAAATAGTGACAACTATTCATGCGCAAAATTATCTAACAATATGATAATATAATATATTTTATAACCCTCTTGTTTTTAGACAATAGATTTTTTCTTCTTTATTCGGAAAGCGGTCAAGCATAAATAACAGAATTTCATATATTTCATTAGATTTAGAATCACGTAGGCTTCAGTAAGTTCGGAAGGTTGGGTCCTGTCAGACCTGATTAAGGTATGTTAAATGTTTAAACTAAAGCCCTGGAAGAGATTTAAGAGAGGTTTCCTAAGAAAATGGGAATGTGAAACATATTGTGAAAAGGGCAATTTTTTCTTTTACATTACCTACCGAATTCCTAAACTAATATTCTGTATAAATATATTTATCAGATTGTAGGTTGTATTAAATACATTCAATACAAATATTATGTTCTTTAATTCATACCTATTAATGTTATTAATATAACTTTAATTTTGTAATAAAAATAGTGTCACATGTATAACAATTAATCATGAAAAGATATGCTGTTTACATATTACAAGACCATCTTTTTCAATGTGGTTAAAAATGCAAAAAAAAAATGGTTTTCGAACCCCCATTTCTATCAAATTTCTACTAATCGATAAAAAGTATTTATGTAAAAAAGCGTGTGTGTCGAACATACCTATCAGAAGTGAAACTTCTTTGGCAAAATTCAAAGATCCAAAATCGTCGCCTTAGTTCAAGAGGTGACGGTATTGCCATGACGCGACCTAGAAGTTTTACTCTCAAGAATAGAAAAAAATCGATCACGAGGCGGGACTCGAACCCGCATCCTTTCGCGCCATTCCGGGGCGGATGCCCCACCAACTCAGCCACTCGTGACTCGCCAGAGCGATCGAATTTATTCTATTCTTACCAAAATCGTCGCCTTAGTTCAAGAGGTGACGGTATTGCCATGACGCGACCTTGAAGTTTTACTCTCAACGCGCCTAAAGTAGTTACACTTCAAAAATTACCTTAGCCATGATTCAATTTATTGTCTAAATAGTTTTCAAAGAAAAGCCCGCATAGTTCCCAGATTTCCGGGATAGAACCTATCCTATGTCAAAGTTACTCTTATTAATTTACGTGTGCTTAATTTCATTGTAATCGGTTAAGTAAGTAGTATTTGCGTGAAAGAGCAAATATACACATCTACACAATATACACATACAATATACATTGTACATCCAGGCTCACAAACTTTCGCATTTATAATATTAGTAGGAAGGATTCAATTGATTTGTTAATGCATACATCTAGCAATTAATTCCCAATAATTAATTAATTTAAGGGCCGATTTTTCAATGCTTGGATAAAACTTATCCGTCCAATAAAGTATTACACGATAATATTAAAATGTCACGTAAACTGTCAAATACGGGCAATTAGAATACGTTTTTAAAATGGTAGTTTTATATATTATTCGACGAATAAGTTTTATCCAAGCATTGAAAAATCGGCCCTTAATTAACAATTACTGTTCTTGTTTGTTGATTGACAAAGTGATTATATTCATGAGACGTTTGACAACATTATATCCTTATCATGGATAATCCGGTATGATCTTGTGTAAACTACGGAATTAATTTACCTGTTCATGAATTATTAATAGATATTAACACTTTCAAGTAATTAATGTATATCACCTATTTTGTACACTTAGTTTATTATATAAGTTTTAATTCTAATACGCTTTAGATAACTTTAAGCTGTATCCCATTGTAGTTTGTAATTGTACACATTTTGTTGGGTTGCGATCTGCTCGTAAAATTGATGTGGCGCCTATGGACCCGGCAAGATCGTGGCCTGTTGTGTGTATTTAATTTGAATAAATAAATATAGTTTTGGTAAACAATTATTATAACCTCTTCCACAATTATTTAAGAAAAAAATATTTCTGTGTTATGTTTCTTTACTAAAAGTTGTATATAAGTAGTAAAGTAGTTATCTGTTTGAAATTGATTCCTACATCAATCTTTAGATAAACATAAATGTAAAATAAAAACATTTTTGCTTGCTAGGAAACATTTTTATTTTTATTCGTAAGTTTTTATATAAAATACAAAATAGTTTAATAAGCGCAAATCTTCAATTATCTTCTTGGGGTAGTTTTTCTTGTTCATGTTGTACTTTTGAGGCGTCTTCGTTGTTAATTTTTAATGCTGGCTTTATTTCCTCTGAAAAATAATAGAAAGTTACATCTTGAAACCTGGCTTGAAATTTAATATTTTAAATAAATTGGGATCTAATTCACGGCGCAATCTGTCTGGAAATAAGAAATCATAATACGACCCCAGTAAATGAATTGAATTGAATGATATCTCTGATTATAATAATTTGTAACGCTCAAATTTTAACACGCACAATATAAGAATACTATCATAATATAAAGTAGGTATAACTGTATAAAAAAGTTCCCTACTAATCGTAGATGTTGATGACATTTTATCTATACTTTAATATTATAAATCTAAAGAGTTTGTTTGTTTGTTTGAACGCGCTAACCTCAGGAACTACTGCTCCGATTTGAAAACTTATTTCGGTTTTAGATAGCCCATTTATCGATGAAGGCTATATAGGCTATATACCGGGTGTAATCGTTAAGTGTGCGCAGGCGATTATTCCGTAACTATTACAGATATCAAAAAACTTTAAACCGATATTGAAAGTACTATATACCTAAACAGTAAAATGATAATAATAACTTTTTAAAAATAAAACGAGAAATATCCAAAAATGTTACATGAAACGCTCCCACACTTAACGATTACACCTTGCATATCACGAGCGGAGCACTGCGGGTACAAGCGCAGGGCACAGCTAGTAATTGATATATTGATTTACGTCACCATGAGTCGAAAAACTTACCAGGATCTTTTTTGTCCAGGTAATGTGGATCGTCCCATTCCTGTCGGTCAGCGCTGATGAAGATCACATAGAGAGTATTAGTGACTATACTCAATACAGCCGCTGCTAAAAATACTATTTTCCAACGACTAACATCAGTCTGAAATAAATGAATTATCCTTGTTATAGGAACCGTAGAGGAGAAGTGAATTTTAAAAGATATTGTAAATAATTCTTGAATAAAATGTATTTAATACAAAAAGTCTGACACCAAATATTGTATTATAGGCTAAAAGTAAATTATAAATTTCGTAGTTTAAAAAAATATAAACTATTATGTATACATATATTACAGTATTTAATTATTAAACTAAGAATTTTCTATTAATCTTAACGTTCTTCATTCAAAAATAGGTAGCTAGTTATACTTACAGGGTCATTCCTTAAAATTAAACTTGTCACAATAGGAGTGCACACTGCACCCATAGCTGTAACAAAGTTTGTGAGAGCAAGCATAACTCCAGCGTAGTTCGGTGATAGATCTAAGTGGCTCATCTGTAAATTAAATCATAAACATAATATATACTGGCTATAAATAAAACTTTTGATACAATTAAAAAAAGGTAATTCATGAAGTTATACTTCTATGGCGCGATGGAGAAAAATGATGAGAGTGAATTTTTACGATGCGCGCGCACACCGACACCTAAATTTAACAGCATGAAGTTAGTTCTAGGTGGTATGAAAATTGATAACTATGTTCAAGTTGTATATTCTAGTATTTTTTCTATACGCCAAAGAAGATTTAGTTATAGTAGACGCCTATCAAACTGTAGGATATTATGATATTAATTATATATCTCTTATTATTTATTAGCTGTGCCCCGCGGTTCCACCCGCATTGCTCCGCTCCTGTTGGTCTTATTAGCCTATAGCCTTCCTTGATAAATGGGCTAACACCGAAACAATGTTTCATATCGGACCAGTAGTTTCTGAGATTATCGCGTTCAAATAAACAAACACTTCAGATTTATAATATTAATTAGTATAGATTAAATCTCAATAATGATTATGATACTAAAAATAAATACAATGAATTATAATATATTAAAATAAATAAAATTCTTACAACATAGCCAGCATTGGTGAAACCGCAAAGAGTAAGCGTCACTGTCAACATTACTAAAGCTAAAGTTTGACTATCCGGCCCAATATAGGATAATCCTATTAATCCTATAGTCACACCGGTTATACCTGGAAAAAAAATAAACACCAAAATAATTTGTATAATTGGCAATAAATTCAAAGACTTAAATCATTTTTATCGATCGTTATAAGATAATTTTTATCGCGTAAAAATGATTAAATTCTTTTATTTACAACTGAATGAAGCCGGCTACTCACGTACCTGCAGCAGAGGCAATATTGGAATTGCATCTTTAATTGGCTCCCTAATTATTGTGATTTGTATAGGCAAGCAATTTAGAGAACAGCTGAAATTGCTCCGACCGCCGCGCCGTGCAGCCGAGATTGTTCCAATATTGCCCCTGAGGCAGGTACGTGAGTAGCCGGCTTTACTAAACTCATATAAAATGAGTATTAACAATTGTATAAAATAATATAAAAATACCATACTCATGCATTTACTTAAAACATTACTTTTGACTTACTTATAGTATTGAATAATCGCCGCAAGGTAACTAATCTCAGGAATCCCTTATTGAACATTTTTTCACATGCTAACGTAGAAACTATGATACCAATTAACATGCCAATGTACGGGAGAGCGGACAGCGTTGCACTCTGAAAACGAAATCATTTATTCGTATGCAATTGTTTCGATAATAGTTGAGTCAGAAATGTTTGCTACGAAGCAGTAATCCTCGAGCTAAAATGAAGGAATTGGTACACTTTGACCACGAAACTTAAATAAATAAAAGTCCTATCAAACATTTTCATTTATTATGACAAAATAACAATATATTGGTAGGTACTGTAGTTTAGTTATGTTAATTAATTTAAAAACTTATAAAATTAGCGAAGATCAATTTTGAAATTGTAATTATAATATTTTCGAAACTGCAAGAACCATTACAATAGACCATAGCCTATAATATTGTTAAAACTAGAGGAGCTGTTTTTAAGTTTAGTTTTATTTATCGTCTATAAACCTATTGTTCCAAAAGATTGATACCCATAAAAATACAACAAAAATTAGGTAAAAAATAAGATAAACTTACATTAGTCAAACTGATTTTCAATCCCTTCTCCAAGTAGGTAGGCATGTCAACAAAAAACAGTATGTATACAATGGAACAACCAACATGAGCAGGCAAAACTGCCCAAAAAGCTTTAGTGGTCAGAATACGACGCCACGGTGTGTGGAAACTCTGAAAATTAGCATTATTTTAAAGGCTAAATGTGGGAAAGAAACAAGAATAAACACTACATACAAAATCCTAAAATAAAAACATAATATTATACATCCACGTTTCTATCATCAAAATCATTTTATACATAGTATCGAAATACTATAGCGTATTTAATCATTAATATGAATATTACGTAGAGCCGGCTATTCACGTACCTACAGCAGGGGCAATATTGGAATTGCACCCATAATGGGCTCCTTAACTGTGATATGTATAGGCAAGCAATTTAGAGAACAGCTGAAATTGCTCCAACCGCCGCGCCGTGCAACCGAGTTTGTTCCAATATTGCCCCTGCGACAGGTGCGTGAGTAGCCGGTTTTAATCAAAGTAAATATGATATGTTTGTGTATTCAATAATAATCATGTTATAATCCTATTGAATTCGTAGCGTTTGTATACAATACATCTATTCAAATTGGGATAGTTGTTATTCTATTCATTATCTATTATTTTATCGTGTTTTTATATAATTCTATCAATACTTTCTCTAGATAACAAAATACATGTACTTCATCCTTATTCATCACTACTAAAACTGAATTTGATAAAAAATCTGACCCAGGAATAAATTAGGGTGACCCACTCTTAGCACGGGGTAAAACAATAGTTTAATTATTACCAACATATCTAAAATCAGCCAATCCGTTTCGTTACAGATAGTTTAGTGTAATTATATTGTGACACAAGCATTTAATATAAACAGATTTAAAACAATCAACGCTTTTACGTCCTTCTAAATTTTCATTGTCAGAAGTCGAATGACATAAGGCATTCATTTGTCAAATTCACCTTCATTATAAATAATCACTACATAGTATAAAACCAATCATTTTCTCGCTATCAATATTATATCCTTAGGTACCTACGCTTGATTATATAAAATAGAATGAGAGAAGGTTCTTCAATATACTTTTTTAAATTTTACGCGCGAAGGCCCTACAAACACCTAGTAAAGTATAAAATACTCACTTTAGAAGTGGTCGTGTTTAGACCGCTCTCAATATATTCTTGCTCTCTAGCTGACATAAGACGATGCTGGCCCGGAGTACTTGCAGCAAAGAAGTGCCAAATCAAAGCATTCGCGAACATTATAGCAGATATTGTGTAGAATATCAACTTCCAGCCCATAGTTGATGCAGCTAATAAACCAGACAGAGGCATTGCTATGACGATGCCTATTTGGCTACCTGTTACAAAAGTAGTGTTGCTTATAGTAATATTCGACAATTGTTTATAAATAATATTTTGGTTTCTAGATAAATATAAATTATCATGAGCTGACTTTTATAGAAAAGGAAGCACCTTTTGTAAGTGTCATAATCCTCTCAATACATTTTTTTGACGAAAACAATGTTTTTATAGAATGAAATATAAGAAGACAGTTGACGGTCTATTGATATTAAAGAAGAAAGTTGAAAGGATGATTAAATAGGTAAATAAATAAATAAATATTATTATGTATAATATGAACAAAGATATTATTATGACCATATTGACGTATATTTTTACCTGCATATACAAACCCCGTGTAAGATGTCCTCTCATGTCCAGGCAGCCATCGCCCAAGCAACGTTTGACTTGCTGGGTATAAACAGGCTTGGCTCAAACCCATAATCATTCTGCAGGCACATACTATTTTCCAGCCACCCTGGAAGTAAAATAATGTATAAGTAATGTATTAAAGCATGTATAACAAACGACAGACAGTACTAGAGTTTATAGTACGTAGATAGATAAATAAAATGTTAATTCAAAAACACCAAAAAAAAAACAATGACAATGACAGAAAGTAGGTAGTGGTAGAAATGGTACATATTTGAAAACGGTTGTAGCTGGTTTTATGTTGATTTTAATATGATTCATAATAACTTGCAAGGAGCCAAGGAAGCCTATTTTTATGGAATTTTGACTTTACCATAAAATTGTTTTTAAAATCGGAAATACTTACAAATATTTTCAGCTTAGTAAATTTAGTAACCACAATTACCGGTATCATAATATAGCCTCAAGGGCACTCGTTCTTTACTCATATTTTAAGATACTTGAGTCTTTTTTTACCATTCCTAAACCTGAAGAACACTCACCACTTTAATAACCGAAGGTAGGAAACCACAAATGAAGCCATTGGTTAACAAAGCGACCATCAACACCAGTTTCCCGCCAAACCGCTTGGACAGGAGACCAGCTGGTATCTGCATGATCATGTAGCCCCAGAAAAACGAGGACAGTATGAGTCCTTGTGTCTTTTTGTCCCAATTGTATATCTGGAATTATTGGTTTAAGTTAATTGAGATTTGAGCTTGATCTAATAAAGATTTATTCTTATTGATATTAAAGTTAATAAACGTAGAACTTATATGCATGGCATCTAGGCGCTCGGTAAAGACGAGCCAAACGACGTGTCAAGGGCAATACCTTTTTTTTTTAAAGTGGGGAAATCTTCCAAAGATACTCACGGCGCCGGCCACGGCCCAAGGGCACTATCTACATTTTCGAAAACCGTTTTGCCAGATTTTTTACCCTTATAGCTCTGGTTTACACTAGATAAACTGATGAACAATACTTAATTTTATCTTAGATATAGATATAGAGATCATTAAGTTATAGCTTGTAGAGATAAGACGTGTAGAGTTGGATGCTTGTAAGCTTGGCTCTACATTAGATCTCAGATATCTTTTACAGTGTAAACGATTCTTGGAAACATTTTACATGAAAATATTCTTGTGAAATCGTTAAACGTAGTTGACTTGACCAAATACTTTATATCCTTGCGTATATTTAGGCTATTATAAAACTCTGATGTTTTTCCTCATTGGCCTCAAATACATTGATAAAACTGTTTATACAGCATTTATCAAAGAAAAGTTTTGATTTTAAATTAAATCTTTACTTTATGATATTTGTTTAGATCTAAAATGTAGCAGCAATCTTACCTCAACCTTGGAATCTTTTTGTCTGTTTGTATCCGTCATAGCCAGAACCGCTACGCCCATACTGCCCCGTGCGATAAACAACGTCATCATATTTATGCACATGCATAGAATTTGTAAATGTCGAATCCCAAATCCATACTCTGTTAAATAATAAAAATATTTTCTAAATTAGCGATGGTAAAAGGAATTTACGAAAACGTTTTGATTTTTTAACTCTCCTGGCCAAAAATATGAATAAAGAGCAAAGGAAATATAAATATATGGAAAAACCCCTTTTTTACTTTCATAGATATAAACATCTGCAGTGTGCACAATAATAATTAGATTTAAATTGAAAAATTCGGAAAGGTATTTTATTTATTCGACTTGTTACATGCTTTAAATGTTATATAATTATGTAACATATTAAAAAAAATATATATATCTTTATTGAGTACAAGAATTAATACAGTACAGTTACAGTGTGGCTCTGTCTTCCTAGCTAGGAAAATCCTGTGTTAAGGAAGACAGTTCCTTCCCAGAGAACATGTTCAGTACAAAACAAAGATTACATTAAAAAAAAAACAGAGAAAGTAAAAAAAAAAAACATATAATAAATACAGCTGCGCGTTTACAATTTTTTACAAGTATAGTGTGCGAGTTTGTTAGTGTGAGTGTGTGTGTGTGTGTGTTTGTTAATGTGTGTGCTTGTGCATGTGAGTGTTGTGTGTTTCTGCATGTTATATTATTAACATCTATCCATTATTAATTATGAGCTGCTCTATTTCATCATAGTCATAATTGTCAAGCCATTTAATGACCGCTTTTTTAAATAAGCTGTTATTTAAAGTCCTAACTTTTTGGGTCCTACTTATAATATTGTAAAACTTAGGGGCAGCAAAATGAAAAAATCTTTTAGCAAACCTACTATTAGTACGCGGCATAGGGAATCGGTCTCTTCTTTTATTAACACTCAGTAAGGCTGGAACTGTCTGTGTATGGTATCGTCGTAGGATTTCCTTTAAATATATTTTCCGTACGCTTAATAAGTTTGAATCCTTAAATAGATTTGTAGTGGGATATCTGAATGGTAATTTTAATGCTACTTTAATAATTGCCCTCTGAACTCGTTCGACATGAATAAGGTGGGACTTAGCCATGCCTCCCCATGCACATATGCAATAGTTTAAGAGGCTTTCTATTAGTGCCTTGTATGTTAGTAAAACGGTATTTTTATTTACTACTGCTCTTAGATTTTTAAATAGAATCCTTCGTAATCGCGTTACTAGATAAGAGGCCTGAACATCCCATTTTAAGTGACTGTCTACCTGTATACCTAAGTATTTGGTGTGCTCGACTCGAAGTAGTTTCTCGCAATTGCAAGTGGTCTACAATCTGGGAATCCTATTGCATGGGAAGGTATGAATTTTTATTTCAAAATCAGGTGAAGGAGAGAGAGAGGTGATATTATTAAAGAAAGAAAGAAAAAGTTTATTTACTGGCACACAGCCTCACAAGGACATTATGAAAACAATTTATACAATACTTATATGGGAATAAAAATACACGTTGAAGTGTGTTAGTCTGTGAAGCATGATGGGATAAAAAGGGAAATCACTCGGTGAACATGTGTGACGTAAAAAACAATTACAATGTCTAGGGTGTTCCTAATACCTACATCCTTTATAGTGAAAACTTACTATAAACACACTTTTTTATACATTTAGGAGGTAGAGCATAAAAATAAGTATTATATTAATAATATTTCTAGAATATAAGCACGTAAACTTAGTTTATGTTGTCATGTTTATGACAATTTCTCTCTTTTCCCACTTATTTCCTAATATACTTGCTTCGTATAAATAACACTATTATATCAGAACATAATATTATATGCTTTAATTGGACATCAAAAAAGATAAAAATAATAAAAGAAAAGTATTTCTCTTTCTATTATAAGAAGCACGTGCTAAAAGTTACTTCAAGCTTGTATAGTCAAACCTAGAAGACGATCAAAACGGAAAAAAATCAAATACGTTGGTTTAAACTGATTTAAAACGCAATTTATTCGACATGTATAACATTATATAAATGGATAACACAGCATTTATTATCATATAACAAATAATAATCATTGTTTGAAGAAAAATATTATTTACCTACTTATGTGATCTTATATTTATTACGTAACAATATGCGATAATGTTGAAATAGTACAGTCAAAATTATCTACTAAAATATTTTCATAGTCATCAACAATATTTAGTAGATAATTTTGTTGAGGTCTGATACATAGTGAATCATCACTACATAGTATAAAACAAAGTCGCTTTCTCTGTCCCTATGTCCCTTTGTATGCTTAAATGTTTCAAACTACGCAACGGATTTTGATGCGGTTTTTTTATAAGATAGAGTGATTCAAGAGGAAGGTTTAAGTATATAATATTCTATTAGGTTTTTTAGACAAAGCCGCGGGCGGTAAGCTAGTAATTAATAAAAAGAGCGTGTGTGCCGAGCATACGTGTCAGAAGTAAAATTTCTTGGGAAGATTCGAATCGTCCTTACTCCATGACGTGACGGTATTGCTATGACTCGACCTTAAATTGTATTCTAATCGCGCCCAAGGAAGTTTTACTTCAAAAGGAAATACGTGTATTATTTTGCAATTTGTAATTTATAAAGAATAGAAAAAATTCGATCATAAGTCGGGATTCGAATCCGTCATTTATACACATAAAATGGAAAACATACAAGAAAATTCGATTGCTCTGGTGGGATCACGGATGGCTGAATAGGTCAGGCGTTCGCCCAGGATTGGCGTGAAGGACGCGGGTTCGAAACCCGCCTCGTAAACAATTTTTTTCTATTCAATATAAATTTATATTTATTGAATTTAAATAGAAGTGTCGACAGTAATCAAACCATGTTATCCATACACATTACACATAATATATAATGTGTGACCGCAGGGCATTGCTAGTCAATTATAAATTTGTTATCATAGCACAGAAACATACAAACACACATAAAAACATCACTTGCTTTCTAACAAAATGGGTAAAAATAATCATACGTGATTATAGAAAATATTTTTAAAACCGAAATGGAACATGTAAAATTAATATTTTTATGGGATATTTAAAAATTAATTCAAGCCAAGCCTAAGTTTAAAATACTTACTTTGTACTTTCTCTTCGCTCATTTTATTTAATATCACAAATATCACTATAACGTGCTACTGTCTGCTTCTGATTGAATAATGTGTTAATATACAAAACCCGAGTTTAACAAACATCAAACAAATGTAATCCATATTACAATAAGATAAGGGTAGAAATTGTCTAGCGCAGTTGATTTAAGATAATTTCTAAACTAATAAGAATCAAGGAACTCTATTGTCAACAAGAAATATTACGTAAATGTGATATAATGATGTGTGATTAATTTAACTAAAATTTGCGACTCTGTCTGCGGGAGTTGTAAAACAATTTTCCTCATACAACTTTTTTATAGAATTCTACGTGATTCCTACTGAATGGAGGAAAAGCTTCCTAGTCCCATTTTTTAAAAACAAAGGTGACTTAAGATGGTGTAAAAACTATTGTGCCATGAAACTCATGTCACATACACTTAAGATATGGGTGAGAGTCATCAACAATCGACTCCTGCAGTTGGTTAATATCACCGAAAACCAATGTGGCTTCATGAAACAGAAATCAACTACACTGTGTGAAAATTTTATTGGAGAAGCATAGGGCAATGAAGAAAGACATCCATCATGCATTTATCATCTGGGAGTCCCTGCGGTCACAGAATGTTCCAGAGTATTATATCAACATAAGGTTACTACTTAAGGTAAGAAGTCCGGCAGGGTTGAGCAAGGAATTTGAGGTGGCAGTGGGTGTCCATCGAGGTTCGGCGTTGAGTCCGCTAATTTTCATCACACACGTCATCATAAATTATTTGACTACAAACTTGCAAAGAGAACCCCCCTGGGATTTGTTGTACGCAGACGATATTGTACTGATTAGAGATAGTGCCGAAGATCTCGAAGAAGCACTGGTGAATTGGAGACACGCCTTAGAGACCGCAGGTTTTAAGATCAATCGTCAAAAGACGGAATATAATATGCAGTACTGCTATGGCTCAAATAACCAAGATCGCACTATTCACATTCAAAATCACCCGCTTAACACTGGCTGGATGAAGTAGAAGGAACTGTCCGGCGTACTCTGTGACAACATGATGCCAGTGCGTGTGAAAGGCATACAAATCAGCGATCCGCCCAGCTCTCATTTATGGTAGTGAATGCTGGCCTATAAAACAGGCCCATTCGAAAAATACAAGCAGCGGAAATCAGGTTGCTCAGATGGGCTGGAGGTGTTACCCTTGCCGACAAAGTGAGAAACACTCATATCCGTGGTAGCTTCAAGATAAGACCAATTGAAGAGAAGCTGCCGGAAAGGCGTCTCCAATGATATGGCCACGTGATGAGAAGACCTGAAAAGCATAATATGACCAAGCGAGTCTTGGCCATAAATTCTGGACCGAAAAAGCGAGGTAGACCCCTACAAACTAAGATGTCTGTTATCAACAAAGACCTGAAGAAAGCTCAAGTAAATTATTCGAAACCCGGAAGCGATGTCTCTGGCGAAGAATGACGAGGAGAGCCGACCCCCAAGTGAACTGGAATAAGGCTAGGCACAGTAGTAGTAGTAGTCATAATATTATGGTACCTCGACACAATGGGCAGCGAGGTGAGTAAAGGCAATCAAGATAGTGTAGAGGGCCTTAATGTCTGTGATCGACCGTCATTGTAGATGTTTATTCATAATAATCGACGTAATGGCGGCAAACATAGACGATCATGGGCCAACGCTGCCCATTGTGTAGAATATATTCTTCTGTTTCACTATGTCTCCGGTTTAGTTATAAAACATTTTTTTACAATTATTACTTAAGCTAGAGGTTTGATACTTTAAAAGTAAATTGTTTTCGACTCATGGTACCTCGACACAATGGGCAGCGAGGCAAGTAAAGGCAATCACGAAAGTGTAGAGGGTCTAAAATATATCTATGATGGGGCGTCATTGTAGATGTTAATCGACGTAATGGCGACAAACATAGACGATCATTTGTTGGGCCATCGCTGCCCATTGTGTAGAATATATTCACCTGTTTCACTAAATTATTATGTCTATACTTTACATTATGCTACTAATATTGTATTTATTTTCTCTCGGGGCTCAGTGAAAAATGCCACGTTTTTTACGTCACAGATGTTCACCGAGTGATTTTCCCTTTTAATGGCATCATGCTTCACAGACCACACTTCAACGTGTATTTTTAATAGCATAATAAAAGTTTTGTATAAATTGTTTTCATAATGTCCTTGTGAGGCTATGTGCCATTATATAAACGTTTTCTTTCTTTCTTTCTCTCTAAATTCGTAATTGCTGTCCCACTCCTATTGGTAGAATGATCTTTCTCGTTACATTAACTATCCGACCTTCAATTCAAATTAGTAGGTACCTACTTTCTAAGACTAGCGTACCAACCAAGCAATCCAACAACAACTTTATAGTATTATCTTAATATATATAAATCTCGTGTCACAATGTTTGTCCTCAATGGACTCCTAAACCACTTAACCGTTTATAATAAAATTCGCACACCATGTGCAGTCCGATCCAACTTGAGATATAGGATAGTTTTTATGAAAAAAAAACGTAAACATGTACCACGGGCGAAGTCGGGGCGAACCGCTAGTATTTTGTATAGATATTTCCATACAAATACCACCCCCTATTTAACCCTCTTCAAGTACCTTCTAGTCCCTTTGAATATAATTCTCTATGACGTCACGGGTGACATTTCGACAGGCTGTTGTCTTGAAATTTAACGTAATAATACATAAATATTCTAAAGGATTAGGTAATTAAAATACTCAAAATTCACAATTAATAATTAGTTGTAAGCACATTATTAAAAAATGCAAAGTTAAATTTTTATAATACAAATAATTTTATCAGTTTAATTTTATATCCAAATATTGTTTGCAATAAATCCTCGGATTCTTTTCATAAGAAATACTTGCCAAATATTTAACCTGTAATCTTAATATATAAAAATCTCGTGTCACAATGTTTGTCCTCAATGGACTCCTAAACCACTTAACCGATTATAATAAAATTCGCACACCATGTGCAGTTCGATCCAACTTGAGAGATAGGATAGTTTAAATCTCAAATCGTTTTAGAGAAAGCGGGCGAAGCCGCGGGCGGTAAGCTAGTTATTTTATAAAAAAAAATCATCTGAAAAAATATATTCAATTAAAGGCTCCTTAAACGTATAACGACCTGGTACATTGTTTTGAATTTCAGAGCGCTATGTAAACAATTTTTTCCCAGTACTACCCTTGTTATCTCTCTCCATTTCTACTGCCTTGGTACATTGTTTTGGGTTACGGGACAGATTGTAAACAACGGGCGTGGCTTGTTCAGCTATCTCGTTCCTTTTTATCTATACTTAAATATTTCGTAATGTCCTTATTTGAAATACTTATAAAAAATAAAAATTACATTTTATAAAAAAAAAATTGGGACCCTAATAAGATAAGGACACGGTACTTAAATTATACTCGAAAACATCGGTTGAAAATAAACTTATTGGCTTATGAAACTATGATCTGATCTTGATCCTCACAATATAACATTTCTTATAAATTAATATTTTTCATCTATTATAACTATTATGTTAAACGTTATATATAATAATAAAACGTATCTGAATAACTATTATCACACGTCATAATTAACTATAGCACGTAAGTAGAAAGTATACAAAGTAAATGATGTTGTAGATAATTTCCCTTGAAATTTTTGTCAATTTTAATCAGAAGAGAAGTCACGTACTATATTCGCTATCTTTATTGAAACAACTACATAGACACAATTTATTTGAGTCTGCATTGCACACAGCCAAGTAAGGGGAGGTTTTGCAGTCTCCCTGTAATGCATGTTCGCCTGGTACTTGATGTTTTGATTTAGACTGCAACTACGAAATCACCCTGAAGCTCTCGTGAAATTTTTTTTATGTGTAACAAATTGTCATAAAAATTACTCAACCACTCTTTAAATATATTATCTTGTCTATTACAGTTGCATCTATGAAGAGTTTGTTTGTTTGTTCGAACGCACTAATCTCAGAAACTACTGGTCTGATTTGAAAAATTCTTTCGGTGTTAGATAATAGATAGCCCATTTATCGAGGAAGGCAATAGACTCTATTATTTCATCACGCTAAGACCAATAGAAGCGGAACACAGCAAGTTGTTTCATATTATGCATAGAAAATCTTTAATTAAATAAATAAATAAATATTTCATGCGATTTTTACACACGGCACTATCTGATCCCATAAATGAAATGAAATGGTTGATAAACAACATAATATTATTATGTAATTTTAAATAAATATAAACATAGATAATTATCACCCAGGCACGGAAAAAACAGAGATATTCATCACTGTTACTCACAATTTTTAAACCATATCATGTGATATTATTATACAAATCAAGAAATTTTGTGGTGATGAACAGAAAAAAAGCATCCTTCGTAATAACATCTGTCGTAGCATCATTCGTAGAGATTCTACACTCTCCTTGCAAAGTATTCTCGCCTAGTACCCGTTATTTTGATTTAAACTGCAACCATGACACTGACCTTACTAAAAAATTATCTGTGATTGCACAATATAATTTACAGATGAACAAATTTTAAGAAACTAGGTTCCGCCCGCGACTTCGCCCGCGCAGTCAAAGAAAAATCCGCATAGTTCTCGTGGGATTTCCGGGATTGCGTCATTTTTCCGGGATAAAAAGTAGCCTATGTCCTTTCTCGGGTATCAAAATATCTCCATACTAAATTTCATGAAAATTGGTTCAGTAGTTTAGGCGTGATTGAGTAACAGACAGACAGAGTTACTTTCGCATTTAAAATACTAGCTTTCCACCCGCGGCTTCGCCCGCGCAGTGAAATAAAAACCCGCATAGCTCCCGTTCCCGTGGGATTTCCGGGATAAAACCTATCCTATGTCCCGGGGTAAAAAGTAGCCTATGTCCTTTCTTGGGTATCAAAATATATCTATACCAAATTTCATGCAAATAGGTTCAGTAGCTAAGGCGTGCTTGAGTAACAGACAGACAGACAGAGTTACTTTCGCATTTATAATATTAGTATGGATTAGTATGGATGATAAATTTCGTTATTATCTTGTAGTGTGTCATAAAATTATTAAAACTAGTGGTCGCCTAGTGGTCAAATTTCGACCATAAACACAAAACATAATATTTGTTTGTATGTGTGTGTGTGTGTGTGTAACTTATTTGATGTATTAATTAATAATTAGTAAATGAAATAAAATACAATATTTTAAGTTTTATAATAACGATTTATTTCATCACATATATAACCCGAATTACATTGATGTATAACAATTAGAATCAATTAGAAGTATACATTATTATTATGAATAAATATTATTTATCAAAATGTTGTCTGCATTTATTTTCACTACTGAAATCTTCCTCTATAGCCGCGCTTTTCTGTTGATTCTTAACGGGTCGCTTTTGCACTGAAAAAAATATTTTACTAAATTATTTTATTTTCAATAATAAAACAATACATTTAATAATTCATACTTCAGAAAATGTAAATCGCATAAATTATAATTTGGTCCAACTTTAATTTTACCGTATACATAAAATTTTATAAATGAATCAATACATATTGCTTGATATTTAAATGAAATCAAGCTAAAATCAATTGACCGCCTCCTTGGTACAGTGGTTGACGCGTCAGCGTAAAACCGAGAGGTCCTGGGTTCGAACCCACCTCTCCTCTCCACCGGGAATCGATTCCCGGTGATCACCTACCTGTCCCTAAACAAAATTGATCAGTGAAACAGATGTACCTACTCATAATGCATCTGCCCCTTACCCCACCAGGGGACACGGGACTTTAAGCAAAAATCAAAATTCGTCCAATTTATTACTTTATTAAAAATCAAATACTCTATACAATATTGATTTTGTATTGATTTAACAAATTGTCTAGTTTCTATAGCACAGACTCTTGTGAATATTATTTACTAGCTTTCCGCCCGCGGCTTCGCTCGCGTTTTCAAAGTAAAACCCGCTTAGTTTCCGTTTCCGTTCCCGTGGGATTTCCGGGATAAAACCTATCCTATGTGTTTATCCAAGTTACACTCTATATGTGTGCTTAATTTCATTGTAATCGGTTCAGTAGAATTTGCGTGAAAGAGTAACAAACACACACACACACACACACACACACATTCTCACAAACTTTCGCATTTATAATATTATCACTACATAGTATAAAAAAAGTCGCTTTAAATGTCCTTAAGTCCCTTTGTATGCTTAAATCTTCAAAACTACGCAACGGATTTTGATGCGGTTTTTTTTAATAGATAGAGTGATTCAAGAGAAAGGTTTTGGTTATAACTTACTAGGTTTTAGATAAAGCGGGCGAAGCCGCGGGCAGAAAGCTAGTGATATAATAAAGCAGGATAGGATATACTCACTAAACAGAAGTTTAACCAAAGTGGATGCTGGAGCGTCAATAAGAACGCACATGATGAAACTTAAGAGTAAAGAAAGCAAAGTAATACCAGCTATTTCGTACATCTGTAAACAAATAACAAGGGATCTTAATACCAAGAGACTACAATTTCTAACCTATAAACATATGGGACTCTATTTAAAAATTAGTACTGTATCCCTTAGTATGTACTTGAATTAACTAAATAAGTAAAAATTTCATATCTAAAATTGACTCTATATTTGTACCGAACTATAATTCGTAATTATAATTATTAGGGTCGCGAGTCTTGTCTAATTTTTATTATTGTAGTGAAACTTCTTTACGCTCGTTGAGAGTAAAATTTCAAGTTTTCGTCAAGGCAATATTACGTCGAGTAAGGCTACGATTTTGGTATCTTTGAATCATGCCAAAGAAGTTTCACTTCTGAGACGTGTGCTCGGCAAACACGGTTTTTTATGCTTACGTAGAAAAAAACTACTACTCACTACTTCCAGCTCAGTGAAATACGGTAGCTTTACCAGAGAACTCTTAATGACAAGTAATATCTCTAAATGCACCAGATATACCGCGTACGACAAACGTGCCGGTAACTTCCATAGTGGTAACGACAGGAACCAGTTAATCGGTCCTGGAATAAAAAAAACATCATCATCATCACCATCATCATAAGCCCATATACGTTCCTACTGCTGGGACCGGGCCTCCTATGGATACAGCCAATAATCCACCACGCAGGAAAGTGCCGGTTGGCGGATGTCACGTAATATCGTCGAACTTTTGATTCTTCGACATGTCGGTTTCCTGACGATGTTTTCATTCACCGTTTGAGTTATTTATTTATTTATTTCAAATAAATAACTCGCTACAAACTCGTTATATACTATACTATTATAATAGGTTAAAATGATTGAAAACGTGTAAGTAGGGATTATTCTATTGGTTTAATTAAGATAGTGTTAACTTTTTCTTTCTGTGAGTCAAAATTTAGTTCATGGAAACTATACAATTGCTTACCACCATAACCATGAACACATGCCAATATCAGCCAACATAGTGAAATAGCCCATAATGCTCTCATCATAGAGTTTAGAAACGCATCAAACAAAGTGAATTCATATGGTATGCTGACTGTTTCATAGATACCGAAGACACAGTATGCCATGCTAGCGAACGCTGTTATCCAAAGGATTAAGACGTATTTCTACAAAAACAAAAAGATTATAAATTAATTTTGTGAATTTCAAATAGTTTCACGATGATTCACGAAGCTACGTCGATGTTGTGCAATAATTTTGTCAATCATATCACAAGGCAACTGAATATTATAATATACTAACATATACAGGACTAGGACTAGGAATAAATAGGAAATCTTTATTGTCACTTAATAGTGATGTCAGTTTAACTTTGTCAGCAGTAATCTGCTGACAAAGTTAAACTGACATGATTTAAAAGAGCACCTATGGATTTTCTTGCCGGTTCTTCTCCGTAGATACTGCCGAATCGGTGGTAAATGTTGAAAATATGTAATGACGTTTCAAAAGTGCTTCTATAGGAAGCAAGAAGCTTATATCTAACACAAGTATATATATATATAGTGACAAGTCAACGTTCATAGTGCAATCTCCAGTGTATTAGATATAAGCTTCTTGATAGGAAGCAAGAAGATAGGAAGTCTAATTGAATAAATAAATGTTTGAGTTTGACATAAATCAAACAAAATTCCAAAGTATGAATGAACTACGACCCTGAATATACTCACACATAATTTACTCTTTTTCACTTACCATAGGTAATTCTATCTTTGTTCCTCGATATAGTCTTAATAAATGACCAAATAATATACCGATTACAAACGGAGAGGCACGAGTGGCTGTGTTAAAGTAAAAGTCGTGGAAGAAGTTCACGAATGAATCTGTATAGCTGTAAAATAAATCAATTTATTAATATATATGAGATAATGAACCAAAGATAATAATTTAATGTTAATAATTGAAGGATTCGTTATAAATTAAAAATTTCGAGACATAAAAGACGGTATCATCCTATAACAACGCAACGGTGCGAAACAAATAATTTGTTATTTAATATTTTTATTCATAAAAGTATTATCCGGATTATACTGTTCATCTACATCTACACTAATATTATAAAGAGGAAAACTTTGTTTGTATTTATAGTTTTATTATATTTTAGAATCTGTAACAAATGATATTTGTGTAATGTTTATTAGCGAGATCTAAATTTGAGAATTAAAGAACAAATTAATACTAAAACACAACCAAATTTAAAAATACTATATGCGAGTAACACAACATTCCGAAAATTTAATTACTCACTAAACATTCATGAGAGCAGAAGGGAACTCATATTTGAACACATAAACTACGACTATAATCATAGATGCCAATCCAACTGTAGTAATTGCAATCCAGGCGACCAAAGACGAACCCAGAAGAAACACTATTACAAAAGGACTCAGCAAATATAGCTGAGTGTCCACTGTTATGTACCAAGATTGCAAGACGCACTGCGAAAAAAAAACAGATCAAAGACACACGTAGATTTAAGATGCAATTTAATTATTAATTTATTGGTGATGTTTCAAAACATTTTAGATTTAGTAAGCCGCTTACTTGCGCTATAATATGTATTAATGTTTGTTGATGTACCTTATTTGCTGATCTTCTGTATAGAGCAAATTAAAAGAAAGAGATAAGAAGTAGTAAGAATTGTCAATAAATGATAAAACTATGTTTAGATCGTCTAAAGGGTGATTTAAAACATGAAAATAATAAATGATTGACTTTATTAAAGCACCAGAAAATGTTGTAAAAAAGAATCAAAAAGTGGTAAAGTTAGATTACCATAATAACAAAAAACTCACAATTCCTAGTGGTCGATAGTAATTCTGTATATGCAATAATGTGGCCCACCAGCGTTGTCTGCAGAGTTCCGAAGCCATGCCCATTTTCTCCCAGTCAGGGCCATCAGAGATCCAGGTCATGATTGACATCTGGAGGAGGACTATTGTCGCCAAGATAGGGAAAACTCGCAGGATCCGATAGAGGTAGAATATGTGGATGTGCTTCAAGAATGGTTCTAGGTGAAAAGGTAAAAATGGCTTATAAAACATTATAAAGGAATTTATAAAGTTTTTAGATGTTCTACTCACAGTTGATAGATCAGCAATGAAATCACAAGTATGTAAGAGAAAACCATGGAATTGACTTGAACATTTTTTTAATACTAAAAATTCCATTTACGAACTCAAACTCAAACATTTAATTATTAGATAACACATCACTTACTTGCAGTTATATTGTTTGGTATAACGTATATGCATAATATACCACTGAGAGTAAAGAATGTATCCACAACGATAGGGCATGCAGATATCCATGTACTTGAGAAATATGACGTCCACTGAAAATAGAAATCTTTAGAATCCATACTGATATTATAAATGCGAAAGTAACTCTGTCTGCCTGTCTGTTACACAATCACGCCTTAACTACTGAACCAATTTGCATGGAATTTGGTATAGAGATATTTTGATACCCGAGAAAGGACAAAGGATAGGTTTTATCCCGGAAATCCCACGGGAACTATGCGGGTTTTTCTTTGACTACTCGGGCGATACGCGGGTGGAAAACTAGTTATTATGTAAACCTATTTTTTTAAACAGTTACCCTAATACTGCTACTAATAGTTCACGATGCTAATTGCTAACGCTTGCATGATAATATATTGATTGATATTTGGCCCATGATTTCAAATCTATCTGCTGTCTCGATGGAATCTTCTGATCACCAATATGTTATACCTAATCACCAAACGCTAAATTACAGGTAATGCCTGCAATCATTGAATGATTATGTTAGAATGGGCAGTTTCAGTTCAGTTTTATAAGATAAAAAAATGTGTGCGTGTACTAGTGTACACACGTAAGAAGTGAAACTTCTTTATGACCTTATTTTTCAAAAAATAATTTACTATATGCAACTTCTCAGAAATACATCGAATCACGCGTGGTAGGGATAAGATAAAGTTGGCGCGTAACGGAAAAATGTCACGTGTAACGAAAAAATGTTACACTAAATTTTTTTCCAACCCCGTTTTTTTTCCATTTTTTCACTTCAATTATCACGTAAAATCATATAAAATAAATAAATAAGCTCTTCGTGTTTCATGGGTGCTTTCCTTAGTCAGGCAAATTATCTTTTTCCGTGACTCACCTGAACAACATCAGACATATTGTGTGGTGGCGTCATGAACGTAAATATATAAGTGTGTCCACATATAACCCAAAACATAGATAACGTTCGAATCCCATCAACGCACTCCAAAGCATTCTTATGGGATTCGAAATTCACCAAGCGCCTCGTATTGGTATAGATTGAGAAACTAGTGAGTAATCTACTGACTTCTTCTGTAAATTTATGAAGGATATTATCAACTAAATTAATATCGATAAAATATTGATAGATATTAATTTATTTGTTACACAACTTTTTATTTCACTAAAATATATTATTAAGACAATACATTGGCAACAAAAAACAACTAATGTTTTAATTTCGATAGATAACAGAAAACAGGAAAAGATACACTTAAATAATTATTTAAAGTCGAAATACTTACTTTTCTTTCGAATGAATACTTGATACAAATCATAAGACGTACTCAGGAGAGTTAGAAGAAAAAGTGTACCAAACACGCCACTGTAAAGAAAATATTTATTAAAAATACAAATTACATTTTCATTTAAGTTTGAGATTTGCGCTTAGCGTTGTTGCGTAATTATTTCATTCGACTTCTGAGTGACAAAATTTTTACGCTCATATAAATTACTGGATGCCTTGCTCCTAAAGAAATAATAAATACAACAAGTAGTAACTATCTTAACCAACCAGTGCTAGAAAGCACACATCACAAAACAGCACCTGCCTAGCTTGTTCATTTTAATCTAACCAGTCTAATAAATATACAGAGGAGATAAAAAATGGTAATCTGACCATGTACAGAAATTTTACGTTAGAAATTATAAAATCTTTTAATAAAGAGCTTGATTTTTTTGATAGATTTAAATTTTTCTGATCGACATAACTTTGAAATGACGGTCATAATATTGTACAAGTTGATTATTAGACGACATGACGTGATTATGTCAGCACGCACTTGGCCAGCGTGGTTAATTATGGCCTGTACCCATATAGGAGGCCCATCTATAGTGGGTACATAATCAACTAATGATGATGATGATGAATAAGCTAAATGATGAGTAAATATGACTTCAAAACTTACAAAGCAATATAATCAGCAGTAACATAGGGTATGTCATTGGGAAGTCGGCAGAAACTCTCGACATACGTCACCTTTGGGAGTGGGAGGGGGGAATTAATGAAGTTTTCCACCTGTTTAACCGTGCATACCCTTGGAATACATAAGCCCAGTTTCAAAGTTGGCGAAAGTAATGTACTGCCTGCAGAATCCCTGGAAGTTCATAAATATAATTATTAACGATGCAGAAGTAAAATTAGGTAACATTCAAACACAATATAATATAGATAGTACCTACTTATAGTGTGTCTACAAGACTCAATAATGATGTTTTAAAACAATACAATAAAAGGTTGAGAAGCACTAGTAAGGAGAGTAGATTAAAGAGAGGATGGCTGGCTGTCAGAACAGCCGGTAACATTATTCTAGTTCAGTAAACAATCCATACTAATATTATAAATGCGAAAGTAACTCTATCTGTCTGTCTGTTACTCAATCACGCCATAACTACTGAACCAATTTGCATGAAATTTGGGATAGAGATATTTTGATACTCGAGAAAGGACATAGGCTACTTTTTACCCCGGGAAATAGGATAGGTTTTATCCTGGAAATCGGAACGGGAACGGGAGCTATGCGGGTTTTTCTTGGACTACGCGGGTGAAGCTGCGGGTGGAAAGCTAGTAATTAATATGATTACGACATTAATGCGGGGATGGATTCGATTCCGTAAGATACCGTTGTTTTATCTGTCATTTTCCTTAATGCTACTTTAAGACATGGTACGGGGACAGATGTCAACAGTGAAATATTATAATATCTTTAAATTATTTACTTACCTTATCGCAGGCGAATTCTCTACATTATCAAACAGAGATTTGAAATAAACTACCAACTGTTCAGGTAGCAGTTCCATTAGATCGTTAGTTGAGAATTTCGGCAGCATGCTTTTATAGTACATGTTCATTTTGCTTGATTTCTGTGTGAACGGTATGTTAATCATACAGAATTTCCCCTGTATGTGCATATCGCTAACAGACTGGTCTATATCAAGGCACTCGAAGTAGTCCCCATAATCAAAAACATTTAGGGATAGTAATCCACTTGGAATTTTTGCGCTCGCGTCTAGAACTGCAACAAGTGGGTATTTCAATTGTTTTGTTAATTTTATATCTAGGTATTTATGCTAGTTATCTATGTTGTTGAATGATGCCAAATGTTCGTATTATATTATTAATTGAAGAAATGAAGTTATTGAGCTAGTTACTTTAATAGTATCCCGTAGTTTACAAAATATAGACTTAAACATTCTATTGCTTAATAAGCAACTTGCTTATTGTGAGTAATTACCAATAGAAGTAACATAGGTAGGTCGCTTACGTATTTTTTACTCCTAAAGAACCCAAAATTAAACCAGTGATTTTTAAAAATAACAGGAATAAATAAGAGTAATAAAATCTCGTACATAATATTCAAAAGTTGAATATAAAATTTTGGAATATAAACATACGCAATACATCTAAAATTAATCAATTTCGAAATTAATCCTCTCAATAATTACTTACATTGCAAAACCAAAGAGCTGTTTGACAAATAATTCAATTGTTTATGACATTCTTTAGGATCCAGTACGCTTTCATATAGCTCCGTATCAAATACACTTTGAGGGTTTATTTGTATGACATCCATTTTTCTAGGTGTTAGAACATCTGTAAAAGATGGATTACGTCGGTTATGTATATTTTTAGGTATTATCCTTACTTTTCTATTCGAAAATAACTTTGTCTGTCTCTTCACGGCTAAGCCACTAAACCGATTGGAATGGAATTTAGTACAAAAATAGCTTCATACATGAGGAAGAACATAGGATAAGAATGGCAACAAAGCGGGTTTACCTTTGATTACGCAGACGAAGCCATGGGGAGAAAGCTAGTGAGATATAAACATTATAAACTTTATATGGTAATAGAGCAAATTGTATTTCATAAAAAGTAATTCTAGGATAAACAATTATATCAGATTAATATAATATATTATTATATTTGTGTGTATCTTAATTCCATAATACTCGGGTAACATTATAAGGAAGGTCCTTTGGAAGGCTTACGTGGGGACACGGATCCAAAACGCAGAGGCCCTTTATTTATTTATTTATTTAGAGAATTATTTTACGGTTTAAGACATTTATTTCTCAAAAAGATTACATTTGAATCACTTACAGAGAAATAATAATAAAAATTACAAACATATTTGCTCGCTTATCGATGTACGTAGTAAGTAGTTTGTTAACACAAATAGAATACAACAAGAAATAACAAAAAAATGGGCGGTAATTTTTATAAACATAATTTCAGACTACCCCAACGACATCCTAAAGATATAAGGCTTGTGTTCTAGGTAAAGATATGCTATTTTCATGAGGTATAAAATTAGTTTACTGTGTTGTACTTTATATTTATATTATTACTAGCTGCTCCACGCGGTTTCACCCCCGTGACTCCATCCATATTGGTCGTAGCGTGATGATATATAGCCTATAACCTTCCTCGATAAATGGGTTATCGAACACAGAAAAAAAATTTCAAATCGGACTAGCAGTTCCCGAGATTAGCGCGTTCAAACAAACAAACAAACTCTTCAGCTTTATAATATTAGTATAGATTCATTCAGAAGCAATATCATATTAAAAAATAATTAATTACCTGTGTGCCCTTCGAATATTATATTAGAAATGGGGAATAATTATTAAATAATTTTTACCGTTTTACGATTCACGAATCTATAAAGAAAACGTGATTAATATATAAATTAACAGTTTAGTTGCATTATATATCAGCCTACGGGTTTGCTCGCGTCTATTTAAAAAAAATATGCTTTTGTGTGTGTGTGTGTGTGTGTGTGTGTGTGTAGTTATTAAGAAGTATGAATGAACACTTGTAAATTTGCTCTAAAGCCGTTCTTTAAGAGATAGAAAATATTCATATTAGTTGAATTTGATATTTAAGTTTTTCAAATCTCTATATCTAAAAATGAATGCCTATTTCCCTTATTCAGGGCATCGGTGTAAACGGCTGGACCGATTTCGATAATTCTTATTTTGAGTTATTCGTTTTTACCAGCAGAAGGATCTTATGGAACAAATATCAAAAAAATAATTCTAAAATTAATAAAATGCGAAAACTTAACGATATTTTTCACGGGTTTAAATTTAAGCGACGACAAGACGTATGTCGGGTCAGCTTGTGCTTTATAAATATTATATTTTAGAGAATCATAAAAACACAATAATAATTTTTATAATTATTCTGCATTTCTAATAAAATATTCGAAGGGCACGCACGTAATGTATATTTTTTTTAATATAATATTGATTCTGAATATCTCTTATATAATTCCATAAACTGAGGAAACGCGATTTGCTCTACATCTATAATTATAAAGTTTACAATGTTTATATCTTACTAGCTTTCCGACCACGGCTTCGCCTGCGAGGTCAAAGATTGTTGCCGTTCTTCTTATGTCTCTATTATCGTCTCAAGCTTTATCTGTACCAAATATTTTCATCCCAAACAGTTCAGTGACTTAGCCGTGAAGAGGTCTGAAGGAGAGAGAAAAAATTTACATAACCTACGTAATATATCTTTTACAGATTATGTCCTAACACCTACAAAAATGGATGTCATAAAAATAAACCCTCAAAATGTATTTGATACGGAGCTATATGAAAGCGTACTGGATCCTAAAGAATGTCATAAGCAATTGAATTATTTGTCAAACAGCTCTTTGGTTTTGCAATGTAAGTAATAATGGAGATGATTAATTTTAGAAGTATCGCATATGTCTATTTTCCAAAATTCTACATTGAATTTCAGAATAGGCACGAGATTTTTTATTACTCTTATTTATTTCTGTTATTCTAAAAATCAATAGTTTCTTAAAAATAACGTAAACGGCCTACCCAAATAACTCTTATTAATTACTAACACTAAGCAAGTTACAGCAATATAATTTTTAAATACTGTCCATTTGCTCAATCCGGGATACTATTAACTACCTTAATAATTTAATTTCTTCAACCAATAAATAATACGAAAGGTACATTTGGACAGCAAAATAGATATATATCCAAAGATAACTACCATAAATCTTATAATATAAAAATGAATCCCAAAATGTAAGCGCATAACTTTAGAACAGCTGAACCGATTTCTTTAATTCTTTTTTTATTATATTCCTTGAAGTACGAGGATGGTTTTTATGTAGAGAAAACGTGAATATGTACCACAGGCGAAGCCGTGGCGGACCGCTAGTACGATATAAAATGAACAAAATGATTGAAATACCCACTTGTTGCAGTTCTAGACGCTAGCGCAAAAATTCCCAGTGGAGTACTAACTCTAAATGCTTTTGATTATGGGGACTACTACGAGTGCCTTGATATAGACCAGTCTGTTAGCGATATGCACATACAGGGGAAATACTGTGTAATAAATATACCATTTGAACAGAAATCGAGCAAATTTAACATGTACAAAAGCATGCTGCCGAAATTCTCAACTAACGATCTCATGGAACTGTTACCAGATCAGTTGATTATTTATTTCAAATCTCTTTTAGCTAATGTGGAAAATTCGCCTGCGGTAAAGTAAGTTATAAATAATTTAATGATATAATATAACACTTTGAGAATTGGCCGTGTGTCTAAAGCCTTCTTAACTCAAAGAGCAGTATTAAAGAAAAATGATAGAAAAGACATCATGGTAATCTCTCTGAATATTTAGAATCCTCAATTTAGGAATGATCTTCACTGTTATCTTATCTAAAAGTATATTACCTGTAGACAAGGCACTTTAGGTATTATCTACAGCATATTGTGTTTGCATGTTATGTAATTTTATTTTTAAATTGTAAATGACATATAATATAAATTATATTTACTTCCAGGGCATCTGCAGGCAGTACATTTCTGTCACCATCTGTGAAGCTGGGAGTATGTATTCCGAGGGTATGCACGGTTAAACAGGTGGAAAACTTTATTAATTCCCCCCTCCCACTCCCCAAGGTGACGTATGTCGAGGGTTTCTGCCGACTTCCCAACGACATACCCTATGTTACTGCTGATTATATAGCTTTGTAAGTTTTGAAATCATATTAAAAATCATTAGATTGTTCATCATCTTCATCATTAGTCGATAATGTGCCCACTGCAGGTATACGGGCCTGTTATGGCCATAATTCACCACGCTGGTCAAGTGCAGATAGACAGAAGTCACATGACGTTTACTAATCTATTCATCTCCTAATCTTAACTGGCCGGTTAACTTGGTTGGTAGTGGCCCTGCCTTCCAACCCAGAGGTCGTGGGTTCGATCCCCACCCGGGGCAAATACTTGTGTGATGAACATAGATGTTTGCTCTGTGTCTGGGTGCTAATTATCTATATAAGTATTTATTTAAAATTATATATATGTATGTTTATCAGCCCTCTGGTTTCCATAACACAAGTGAAAGCTTAGTATGGGATCAGATCGTGCCGTGTGTGAAAATTTTCCCGAAATATTTATTTATTTATTTATTTATCTACTCAACAGCTACTAATCGCATCGCATTTGTAAATATTAATTTATCAATATAGATTTAACAATTTCTAATATAAAATTTATTTTCAGTCTTATTGGTATTTTTTATAATCTTGAGATATAAATAGAAGATTTTGTTGAATTTCTTATTTCATTAGGAGCAAAGCTTCAGTAATTAACATGAGCGAAATAATTTGTCAACTTAGTTTGTCACTCAGTAGTTGGGTGAGATTTTCCAACAGCACTTGCGCAAACCTTATCATTTTAATCAACAAGTAATTGGTATTTTGAATAAATATTTTCTTTACAGTGGCGTGTTTGGTATACTTTTTCTTTTAACCCTCCTGAGTACGTCTTATGATTTGTATCAAGTATGTTTTGGTTAATGTAATGTCTTAAAATAATTTTGAGCAAAATGTGATCGATATTAATTTAGTTCATAACATCTTTCATATTTTACAGAAGAAGTCAGTAGATTACTCACTAGTTTCTCAATCTATACCAATACGAGGCGCTTGGTGAACTTCGAATCCCATAAGAATGCTTTGGAGTGCGTTGATGGGATTCGAGCGATATCTATGTTGTGGGTTATATGTGGACATACATATATATTTACGTTCATGACACCCGTACATAATATGTCTGATGTTATACAGGTAAGTCATGGATAAAGAAATAAACAATTTTTTATTATTTTTTTATTTTTATAAAGAGAATTTGCCTGACTACGGAAAGGACGCATTTTTGCGGTTGGTAGCTATAATATTATTATGTATCTTGAAATTGCAACAAACGAATTGATTTGAAATAATTTCTCACATCTATACTAAAATTATAAAGCTGAAGAATTTATTTGTTTGAATGCGCTAATTTCAGGAACTACTGACCCCATTTGAAAAATTATTTCGGTGTTAAATGCCCATTTATCGAGGAAGGCTATAGCCTATCATTACGCTAAAATCAACAGGAACGGAGCAATGCGGGTGAAACCGTGAGGCACAGCTAGAAATTTATATTATCAAAGAGTAGGTAATCAGCATCATGACGAATTACCAGGAAATAAACTGTTATAATACTAGGTTTAAATACTGCTTTTTTCAGTGGACATCATCTTTCTCAAGTACATGGATATCTGCGTGCCCTATCGTTGTGGACACATTCTTTACTCTCAGTGGTATATTATGCATATTCGTTATATCGGACAATATCACAGCAAGTAAGTTACCTTTAAAATTTCGACAATACATAACCTTCTACATTCAGTATACCTAATATATTATGGTAATTAAATTAAATTTCAAGCTAATTATGGTAAAGTGGTATTTATTGAAGTGAAACTTCTTTATCGTGGTTGGAAAAAAATTTAGTGTAACATTATTTCGTTACGCGTGACATTTTTCCGTTACGCGCCACCTTTTTCTTATCCCTACCACGCGTGATTCGACGTATTTCTGTAAAGTTGCATATAGTAAATTATTTTTTGAAAAATAAGGTCATAAAGAAGTTTCACTTCTTACGTGTGTACACTAGTACACGAACACATTTTTTTCTAATAATGAGCCTTGCTCAACCATTTTATCAATAAATGAGAATAAATCGTCTAAAACTTGATAAATATCATCGGAATACTTCAATAAAATAATTATCTTTTCATCTAGAACCATTCTTGAAGCACATCCACATATTCTACCTCTATCGGATTTTACGAGTGTTCCCTATCTTGGCGACAATGGTCCTCCTCCAGTCATCGATCTTGACCTGGATCTCTGACGGTCCAGAATGGGAAAAAATGGGCATGGCTACAGAATACTGTAGACAACGCTGGTGGTCCACCTTGCTGCATATACAGAATTACTACCGGCCTCTAGGAATCGTGAGTTTTCTGCGTTATTGCTTATCTAACCTTTTCTGACCTTTTGGAAGATCTTTATAATATTCTAACTAAAAATTTCCAACTTTTTATGTTCACTAATTTTGCACTTTCGAACCGGTAGAATATAGTTTTACCATTTACCAATACCTAATTCTTCTTATTCTTGGTACTATCAAATAAATTAAATTTTAAAAAAGGGCGTCGAGCAAGCTCTGCAGGAATTGGTACAGCTCGAATCGGCGAAGATACCACACTCCTACATAAGATACCCAAAGAAATGAATAATATGATACGAAGATCAAAAATATTACGCATGTTAAACAAAATTAAATAAATAAAAAAGTATTCTTTTTACTTCTAACTGGGTTAGTTTTGTCTGTATTAAAATAATATTTAAAACCATCTTCAGGGTACAATCCTTGAAGAACCAATAAATGTATGATTAAATTGCATCTTAAACTATACGTGTGCTTTGATCTATTTTTTCCTTCTTGCAGTGCATCTTCCAATCTTGGTACATAACAGTGGACACTCAGCTTTATATGCTGAGTCCTTTTGTAATAGTGTTTCTCCTGGGTTCGTCTTTGGTCGCGTGGATTGCTTTAACTGCAGTTGGATTGGCATCTATGACTATAGTTGCAGTTTATGTGGCCAAATATGAGTTCCCTTCTGCTCTCGTCAATGTTTTGTGAGTATGTTTCTTAGTTGATATATTATGTTTCTAGATTAAGAATGAATAAGATTTTAAATTTACTTTGTTTTAAAATGTAATCTGTTACTTATTCTAAAGTATTACATTCTTGTTTAGGACCGTCAATATAGGACTATACTATATTTATATCTAGGATTGTTTAATTAACAACACAGCCATTTTTCTTAATCACATATACATAATATCTAGACATTAATTGATTTATTTTTCAGCTATACAGATTCATTTGTGAACTTCTTCCACGACTTTTACTTTAACACTGCCACTCGCGCCTCTCCGTTTGTAATCGGTATATTTTTTGGTTATTTATTAAAAAAATATCGACGAAAAAAGATAAAAATATCTATGGTAAGTATAAAGGCCTTTTACACCTTTTTATTTTGAATCAAGCTGTTAGACGTGGTTAGCGAGTTAAATTAATTAATTTTATTGTTGTTTTTAATTTTCATCTTCATGCTTGTTAATCATGTTTTTAATTATTGTGTTAGATTCATATTAGTTGTAGACTTATATTTTTTTTTTGCAAAATTATTGTTACAAATAAAGCATTCCTATTTCTATGGGTAGTCCTAGTCTAATCCTATTTATATTTCTAATTAGTTGTTCAATAGGTTGAAAATTTTATAACAAACTTAATAGTTGTGTGTACTGTAAAGTTTAGAAGTTTCCTAGTGGAATGATTGAAAAAATATAACATAACATGGTAATAGTTACGCGAAACTTTTAATTAATTTAATTAAAATTATATACGTATTTTTTTTTTAGAAATACGTCATAGTTTTTTGGATAACAGCGTTCGCTAGCATGGCATACTGTGTCTTCGGTATCTATGAAACAGTCAGCATACCATATGAATTCACTTTGTTCGATGCGATTCTGAACTCTACAATGAAAGCACTATGGGCTACTTCACTGTGTTGGCTGATCTTGGCATGTGCTCACGATTATGGTGGTAAGCAATTACGGGCGGAGGTGTGGCTTGAGGCATAGCATGCAATAGCTTTACCGCGGCAGTCCCCGACTCCCCGAGTGACACACGTCGTTTTTTTTATTTCAGGACCAATAAACTGGTTCCTATCGTTACCGCTATGGAAGTTACCAGCACGATTGTCGTACGCGGTATATTTGGTGCATGTACAGATATTACTGGTCCTGAAGAGTTCTGTGATGAAGTTACCGTATTTCACTGATTTGGATGTGGTGAGTAAATAATTTTTAGTAGGTAATTTATATTATGTAGTAGATGGTTAATTCTTTTTTTCGGTATTGGGGTTAAAAATAATAAAAATCAAGCGCGGATCGGACTCGCGACCGGTTCCGTACAAATAAGCTAAAGAGCAACTAGTGTTTGATTTTACACGAGTAATTACAGACTTTTTTAACGGATTTTGAGACTGGAGTCTCCCCGTGACCACGCTTGCTGTGAAGTGTTCGAAACGTCGGGAAAATAATATAATGAATAAATCGCGTTTAAAATCCGTTAAAAAGTCTTTAATTTCTAAAGAGCAACTGTAAAAAAATATATTGGTTACCATCCAATGTATGACTTGTTCACCTCGATTTTTTGTTATTTGTTGATATAGCGATTTTCAAAATAAATTATCTCTTGATAAACAAATTTACAGCGAAATGTCATTTGGTGGTCCCGTTTTTACCCATTGGATACAGAATCCTAAAAACGTATATGCAGTTTATGCCCTTGCTATATTCATTACTAGCTTTCCGCCCGCGGCTTCGCCCGCGTTTTCAAAGAAAAACCCGTTCCCGTAGGATTTCCGGGTTCCTATGTCCTTTCTCGGGTATCAAAATAACTCTATACCAAATTTCATGCAAATTGGTTCAGTAGTTAAGGCGTCATTGAGTAACAGACAGACAGACAGAGTTACTTTCGCATTTATAATATTAGTATGGATTATAATTGGTTATTTTTAGATGTGAAATTTTTACTTTAGAATTAAAATTACATTGAGGGAATGAGTATAGTATGTATTATATCCTCTCTTATTTTTCATATTATGATATATTGTATTTTATTTATTCTCTTTTATCTTTATTTTCATTGCCATTTACTACTACATCTTTATCCTTTACCTTGGGCAGCCTGGGAGAGATCACTGATAAGCGATAAGGTTGCCTTATGTGCTATGAGTGTTTCCTTTTCTTTTTAATATATATGATATATTATGATTGTAAAATTTGTAATTGTACATAAAAATGTTAAATAAATAAATAAATATTCCGTTTTAGATTGAGTAGGTACTACATGCTTTTAGGTTAGAACTTGTATTCTCTTGGTATTAAGATAAATGTTATTTCTTTACAGATGTACGAAATAGCTGGTATTACTTTGCTTTCTTTACTCTTAAGTTTCTTCATGTGCGTTCTCATTGACGCTCCAGCATCCACTTTGGTGAAACTTTTGTTAAGTGAGTATAAATTATTAATATTATTCACGTTTTTAGAAGATGAAGACAGATATTATGTTATTTAGAAACTATTGTTTAAAATATTAGATTATTAAGAAACTAATAGATGAATTTTGATTTAAATTTTGAAAGGCTCATTTAAAAATCAAGCAATATTGACTCATTTGTAAAATTTGACCCACAAGGTAAAATTAAAATTGGGTCGATTAATCGATTTGTGTCCAATTTTAGAGATATTTCTGAGGCATAAGGTTATTATTGACATAATAATATTATTATTTTATTATTGACAAAAATAATTTCGAAATATTTTTTCAGTGCAAAAGCGTCCCATAGAGAATCAACAGAAAAGCGCGGCTATAGAAGAAGATTTCAGCAGTGAAAATAAATGCAGACATTTTCATTAATAATATTTATTTATTATAATAATTGATTAATTGTTTAATTGATTTTATTTGCGATTTCTTAATGTAACTAATATGGTAATGCATGAATATGTAATGAAATAAATCGTTAATATAATATTACAGAATCATTTTTTTTTTGTTTTACTAAATACCTCATACATCCTTGTATTCAAAAACCTATACTTATATTTTTAAATTAACATATCTTCACAATTTTAAAACAACAACACACGAACATGTTAAAAAATGTAAACTATTACAATTTTACTCACAATTATTAGTTTAATTTAACAACGATTAAAATAAAAAGGAATCTCTAAGGGCTGATTTTTCAATCCTTGGTTAAAACTTATTCATCGAATAACGTATAAAACTACCATTTCAAAAATATATTCTTATTGTTCGTATTTGACAGTTTACAGGTGACATTTAATGTTCGTGTACCTAATACTTTATTGGACGGATAAATTTTAACCAAGGATTGAAAAATCGGCGCTAAATGAAACAAAAATTTAGAAATTACCTGTTATTTTAGACGTACTTTACAATAATAAATATTCATTACAATTAAGTATGAGCCGTTCTTGAGAGTTGATTAAAAAGTAAAACCAGCTGATGTTAGAACTTAATACAAATTTCTTCATTCTAACAGAATTAGCGTAGTAGGTGATAGCAATAACTACCTTATTTACCTGTACAGCATTTACTTAATAAATAAATATACTAAAAAAAACACGCTTTAATAAGAAATTTGAACTAACGAAATCATAGTATATTCACTGATCCTTGGTAAGTGAACACACTTATCTACTACTTATATACTATGTAGCTTTGTTAAGCATGAATTAAATCCGTGCGTTTAAAGTGGGCTAAAATCGAGTCTAAAGAAATACTACACTAACATACAAACATACAAGTAACAAACATAAAGACGAAGCAATCAAAATGCTGTTAAAAATAAGTAAATGCCTCATACCACGAAACTACATGCTATAAACGACACTTTTCATACAAGTAACGATACTCAAGCGATATGAATTTAGCTCATTTCATAATACTTCTCGACTCTCACAGAAAAATTACATTGTTCGTTATAATTTTGTTTTACGTTCATTACAATCTATAGTAGAATCCTCTGATGAATCCTGTGGTCTCTTGTCAGCTGTAAAAATGTATTTGATATTAATAAAGCAGAAAGTCTATTGAAAATAAAGAATTCGTAAGTATATAAATATATTATTTATTAACAAAATAAAGTAATTTCTTCGATTAATTGTAAGTGTAAGACACACACTGCGGTCTATATTTGATGAGAAATTTGCTCCATACAGGGATCTCAAATTAGTATTGCGAAGTTTAGCAAAATATAAATTTATTTTACCTTTAAATAATAATGTTAAATTATACCACACCCCGGACACTCCATACAAAATTATCGTTTTGACAGTCACACTGTAGAGACTGCAAATGTGTGTGTTAACGCTTTATGGTTGGCACATATTTTGTGACTAGCGTAAAAAGAAATTCGTGTTTTTCTGATGAAATACATCCGTAAACAGCACATTATCTAACCATTTTCTACGAAAAACGATAATCACAAATCCAAAATTATAAAATTACTATAAGTCAATTTGATTAATGTTGTCAATCTTCGTTGCGTATCGTCCTTGCAGAAAAAAGACCATTTTTAGGCTGATCGTGCAGGGTGAGGTAAGTGTTTAATTTTGGCGGGAGGCGGAGAGTGTCCGTTCTGTAGCGTTTAGCTACTATTATGTATTCTGTGATTATACTGTACCAAAAGCGATTCTCATCAATCTATTGGCTGGAGCATCCACAAGTACACACAAAATGAAGGCCAGTGATATAGAAATAGCCACGTCTGATGAACACCGGAACATCTGAAATAAACATCTTCTTTATTATAATACTAGCTTTCCGCCTGCGGCTTCGCCCGCGTTTTCAAAGAAAAACCCGCATAGTTCCCGTTCCCATAGGGTTTCCTGGATAAAACCTAGCCTATATTACTCGTGGATAATGTAGCTTTCGAATGGTGAAAGAATTTTTAAAATCGGTCGAGTAGTTTATGAGCCTATTCATTACAACCAACAAACAAACAAAGTTTTCTTCTTTATAATATTAGTGTAGATAAGTATGAAATAAAAGTGAAGTCCCAAGTCCCCTAGTGGGGTAAGGGGCAGATGCATTATACATCTGTTTCACTGATCGATTTTCTTTAGGGACAAGTAGGTGATCAGCCTTCTGTGTCCTACCAGACCGAGACATTTTCTTTTCTTCATCTCCACCGGGAATCGGACCCATTGGTGTTACACAAGTGTTAAATAGATATTAGTGTAAAATAAAAAAAAATAAGTAACTTACCGTCTCCAAATCGGTGAAATATCTTGTTTTCTGTGCGCTCGTTACCTTTAATATCATCACCTCCAAATGCACCAAGTAGGCTGCGTATGATACTCTTGATGGAAACTTCCACATTGGTAAAGATAAAAACCAGTTTAAAGGCCCTATAATATAATAATATTGTTAGACATTTCTTTACAAACAATTAGGATACAGAAGTTGCAAAAGATCGAATTTAATAGTTTTAAAATATGGAAATTACTGAATCACGATACCGCTTACCCACGGCGGATACCGCTCTAATCTGAATAGGCCTATAAGATTTCTTTTATATTCGTATATATTAAATACTTCTTACCTCCATATCCATGGACGCACGCAAAAACAAGCCAGGCCACAGCCAGACCCCACAGAGGTCTCATGAAAGCATTCAACGTAATATCGAAGTAGTTGAACTCATACGTCATCTTCACGGTCTTGAATATCGCAATGATGCAAAACAGAATGGATCCTAAGGACATTATCCAACCGGTGATGACGTAGACCTGAAATTATTTTGAGGTTTTATGGAAAGGAAGGAATGAGGGTAGTATGGAAAATTTCTACATCTTCAAGCGTAGAGTGAACAGGTATATTCTAGGGAAGCGCGTACCATCAGACCACATTTCAGTTTATCAGGCGAGATTGTGGTCAAGCGCTTCCCTATCGACTATAATAAAAATCTACAGCTATTGAAGCCAAATATTTTCTACATAGGTGGAAACTTAAAATTATTAACGTTTTCAAATGTTATTTTTAATTTTATTTAGTCTGAATATCATATTATACTGGAAATTATTATACGGCCAGGAAAAGCAAGGAAAGTACATTAGTTGCAGTTATCAAAACATCGGGTACCAGGCTGGAATACTTTGCAAGGAGATTGTAAAACCTTCTTGCGCTATGAGGTATAAATTCGCAAACTCATGTAAAAATAATTAACAATATTACTTTATTTCAATAGATTGTTTATTATAGGAGCGAAGGTAAGTTGTATGCTCCTGGCAAAGTATACCCGCCTGGTACCCGATGTTTTGAGTTAAACTGAAACTATGATTCTGACCTTGCTTCGTCCCTGTTTATTTCCAGTATGAATGTCTGTCTAGTCATATGACTAATGCATACTTAAAATGCATAAAATCAAAAAATATATATTTTACACACACCACCATGTATTTGATATACGTGCATATTTTATATTATACGCGCTTTTGTTTGTCGTTAGCAAGGTGGTTTAAGAATTAATTAAAGATAATAATTAATTATTAATATTACTTAAGGTTAATAATATTTCAGGAAAAAATGTTATTTTATCATTTCTTTTATTTCGTTATTGTTTAGTCGTCATTAGACTGGCATATTTACTGGAACTACGGAAATACGAACTTAATTGCGATAGGAAAAGCAAGGTGGATATCATAGTCGCTGTTTAAATCAAAACATTGAGTACTAGGCGGGAATACTTTGCAAGGAGATTCTAGAACCTCGCTTTGCTACCACGGGCTACGAAATATATTTTAATAATTTTCTACAACCAATGTATTTGTATGTCAATGGTAAGTTTAAATGATTAATTGGAATGTAACATAAATATTACATAATAAATCTATACTTCTTTACTAATATTATAAAGCTGAAGAATTTTGAACGTGCTAATCCCGGGAACTACTTCTCCGATTTGAAAAATTCTTTCGGTGTTAGATAGCCCATTTATCGAGGAAGGTTATATAGGCTATTTTTATCATCACGCTACGACCAACAGGAGTGGAGCCGGATAGTATTATTATAAAAGAGGTTTATATTGTTTGTTAATTACACAACAAGAAATTAATTAATACATATTTACGTTTTAAAAGTTATCTATTTATTAATAAATAAAATATTTATAATTTTTTACAGGCTTCAAAGAGCGGTATTTAAAATACGTATCAATTAAAATAATTTGAACAAAATTGGCGAATCTTAATAAAAAATTGAAATTTTTTTTACGCATAAATTAGTTGAAACAATATAACTAGTCTGGTCATAAGTTCTGTCATCATGTTAGATTTTTTAATTTTTAATGTTTACCGCAAATTTCTTTCTCACGTGCGATTTTTGATTATTTGATGCGTTACAAAACGACACATTTTATTAGAATAACGTATTTGTTACAATGTAGTGGACGCAAAAAGAAGACATAGTCGCTGTTCTCGCTCTGCATCGTAGCGGTTACGCGCCAAGAGAAATTTTCAGTTTGCTTTAAAATTTACAAATAACGCAGATATTTTTTTATTACACTATAAAACGATTTAAGTAAGATTCAAGAGTAGAAGACAGGAATATAAGTGGTCTTTGTCGTACGATTTGGCCGACGGCAGTGATAAATGCAGTAAAGGTGCGAATAAGGAAAAGTCCGGTCCGAAATCGAAAACAGTTAGCACTGCAGATGGGCCTTAGCAGTACCACGGTTAAAAAGATGTTGAACAAGGACCTAGGACTATGGGCTTATTGTAGAAAAACATCGCATCTTCTTAACACACGCTTGAAGAAATTAAGACTGGATAAATGTCGCGCTTTACATAAACGATACGCGAGAAAAATGTATCGTGAAATCCTGTTTTCAGATGAAAAAAATTTTACAGTGGAGGAGTGCTGCAACAAACAGAATATCAAAGTGTATACCCACAGTAATGAAGAAGCTTGTCAACGTGAATCTCGAGTCCAACGCGGCCATCACCCCTTATCAGTAATGGTTTTCCGGCGAGTGTCTTATTTTAGCCTAACAGAGGTGTTTTTCTGTGAAAAGGGTGTGAAAATAAGTTCCAATGTTTACCAAAATACGGTCCTGACAAACCTCCTAAAACCTTCTTCTCAGAACATGTTAAAAAATCAACACTGGGTATTCCAGCAGGACTCAGCACCTACCCACAAAGCCAAGAGTATCCAAAACTGGCTAGCCGCCCGTCAGATTGACATCATTCGTCATGAAGATTGGTCATCTTCTAGCCCGGACCTGAATCTCAACCAATTTTGGAGTCACCCAAAGCATCCATTATTAAAGTAGCTGCTGAAATAAACATGGACATGGTGCGTGCTGCGATAGACAACTGGCCGCGGAGGTTGAAAGCTTGTATCGCAAAACATGGATGCTATTTTGAATTATTTTTATACGAAATTATTAAGTAATATGTAAGCTTCATTGCCACATATAAAACAATAAATATATAAAAGTAACTTTTTGTATATTTAATAAAACATATGTGACAGAACTTGTGACCAGACTAGGTATAATTTAAACAGTGGCTAACTTTTTATGACAATTGTTATATCTGGGGGCACGGCAGTGCCCCCGCCAAGTCGAGCAAAAAAAAAGCGGCACGGCCGTACCATCCTTTTCTCGAAGCAATTCGGGCCTTTTTCGACCCCCTTTAATTCGGTTGTGGATAAAGCAAGAAACCTGAATCTTCAGTAACTAATCCGGCATTGTATAAACACGGAATATTTAAAATTTCAGTCAATTTGAACCAGTAGTTTAAGAATGACAACTTGTTAAAGTTTCTAAATTTTGTCACTCACTGACTCACCGATCATCAAAAGTCCAAGGCACTTCTAGCAGACTTAGAAGCTTCATATTTGGAATACATATAGAGTTTAGTGTCTTAATCATGGGAAAACTTAAATATTTTGTAATTTCGGTCCAGTTTTCCAAATACACCAACTGCATCAATAACTTTGTAATCCCATATATTTATATGGGATTACAAAGTTATTGATGCAGTTGGTGGTTGGTGGTGGTTATAAATTTAATAGGTGTAGATAGGTATACCTACCATATGAGGCAAGGGAGGGGGTATAGGGTGGGTAAGGGTGTGTTTAGCCCATGAAACTGAACAACATTATTACTTGTAAAATGGTCGACGTAATGAAAAACACATGATTGGACATGTCTTGAAGTACGAAAATCTAATAAAACAATATATTATAATTTAAATCTGTTATATATAAATTGTTGGCGCGACTAGCCTCCTTACAGACAGACTGGCCTCTATTTTACTCTATGACTGACAAGCAAAATATACGCCAAAATGACAGAACAATGAAATGTGAATGCCTTCGAGCGAGCGGCAGCCGCATGCATACGTGCGAGCGCCCTCATGCTGTTCGGATGTGCCTCGAAACCTAACCTATAAGTTTGCGATTTTCATTTATAATTTCGATTGATAAATTACATTTACGACTAAAAGGCTTGCTCATTAGTTTACTGATATTATTTGCTTACGATTGGGATGTTGTTTGGTTAATTTTAAGGAACTTACATAAATACCTTAGTCTTCAAATATAATTACTTAATAGTGTCGGTCGAAATAACGAGACCAAAATTACGTTTAAGTATTAATTGTATTCTTACATCTTGCATATCTACCAGTACTAGTAGTCGCAATGGATTCGGAAATACTGTATGTGAATGACCATCCATGCCCACACCGGATTGTCCGTATACCTGGTGATGGTTCGTGTCTATTTCATTCTTTGTCATTCTCTATGTATGGGAATACTGAGTCGTCGTATGAGATTAGACTTGCTATAGTGGAGTATGTGGTAGCGCATTGGGACGAGTTCAAAGTGTATACGTGTGACGAGCACGGAGACCCCTACATTGACGCCGACCTGTACTCGACGGCAATGGTAAAAACAACTACCCAGACTTGTCAAAAATTGAGACATCAAAGCCTCCGAGAAAAGCCCATGGAGACAGGGAGTGGGCTTTGAGAAAAACTGTGGCTAAAGCTCAAGAAGTAGTACCGGAAAAGAAAAAGAGGAAGACTACATATAAAAATAAGAAAATATCATAAGACCTTTAACAAAATTCGTTAGAAGTAGATGGTATCAAAAAGAAAGGCTCTACAAAAAGAAGTGAGATCCCATCAAAAACATCCTGTAAAAAACCCAAGTCTCGCATCTCAGTCTTTCTACCGTCAAAAGTTGTGAGATCCATGTAATACCAAGTCGGTTAATCTATTTAGTGTCTACTTGAAGGACCTTCTGTCTTAAGTTATTACATAAGTTATTATCATGCCAATATTAAAAATATTTAACGTTTTAAACAAATAGATCGACTTGGACATCGCTTGATTTGATTATTAGTATGTATCACACTACACAGCACGACGGGCCAGCGACCAACAGGAACGAGAGTTTCAATCGCGTGAGGCGCGAGAGACTAAAGAATCTAATATAATATTGTAATATTCATTTTGTTTTCATGCGATGTCCAAGTCGATCTATTTGTTTAAAACGTTAAATATTTTTAATATTGGCATGATAATAACTTATGTAATAACTTAAGACAGAAGGTCCTTCAAGTAGACACTAAATAGATTAACCGACTTGGTATTAAATGGATCTCACAACTTTTGACGGTAGAAAGACTGAGATGCGAGACTTGGGTTTTTTACAGGATGTTTTTGATGGGATAGTAATTTCACGAGAGCTTCAGGGTGGTTTCCTAGTTGCACTCTAAATCAAAACATCAAGTACCAGGCGAACATGCATTACAGGGAGACTGCAAAGTGCTGAAAACCTTTCCTTAAATTGGCTGTGTGCAATCCAGACTCAATTATAATATTGTGTCTATGTAGTTGTATCGGAATTAAAATAGCGTAAACGCGTGTCTTCTCTTGTGATTAAAAATTGATAAGATTTTCAGCGGATGTACTTTTCCATATACTTACTTACTTACTACTTACATACTATTGCTATGGTGCAACTATAGTTATTCAGATACATTTTGAAAACGAAAATGCTTATTACATAGTTTGAATGGAAAATATTCATGTACAAAATTATTATAATATAGGGGGAACGAGATAATATTTTTAGAAAATTAGCCGTTTCTTGTCTTTTTATTAATCTACGTTTTCATGTAAAATTTATTGAGTGTCCTTTTTTTAATTTCATTTTTTTGTGCATTATGTTTTATCTTATTTTGAAATAAGGACATTACGAAATATTTTACTATATAGATTTAAAGGAAAGAGATAGTTGCACAAGCCACGCCCGTTGTTTACAAACTGTCCCGTAACCCAAAACAATGTACCAGGGCAGTAGAAGTGGGAAGAGATGTGGGGAAATATTGTTTACATAGCGTTCTGAAATTCAAAACAATGTACCAGGGTGCTATACATTTAAGGGGATTTTGTTGAATATTTTAACACGCGGGTTTTATTTTATTAAAATTGCTGAAGTTAAAAATATATTTGGGGCTCGCTCGCTCGTCGGGTCTTCCACGCAAGCCTTCACAGGCCTCGGGGTAACTGTTCGGGGCGACGGCCCCTTTCAGTGGTAGCAACGCCGCCTGCAACTACAGGCGGGGCACTGGGAGGGACCTAAGGTCCGAGGTGTCGAATCCGGGAGGTGTCCTGCTGCAGTGCGATCGAGCCCGCGTAGGTATCGCGGGCGATCTGCGAGCTGCAGCGGGAAAGAATGTCCGTGGGTGCTTCACCGCCGCTTGGCGAGGTCGAGCCCGCCGGCAGGGTGCCGGGGGGCGCCCATCAGCCAGCGGCGGGGAAGCGGTCGTGTCCTAGGAGACTAGGTCACGTGGTAGGCCTCTTATGTCCGGCGGTCGTCGATGGTATGGCGCGATGCCCTGCAAATGCTGGGATCGTGCTCCGTCGGCGCGCGCGAACATAGAGGAACTCAGGCGACGAACGAAGTCGTCCAGGCTCTCCATGCGCAGGTCCCTGGAGATGACCTGATTCCGTACGAAGCGTGGTGCTCCGGAGATGGTGCGGAGCGTTAGCGACTGCTGCGCTCGCAGAGACTTGCGGTCCGTCTCGTTGGTCAACGCGAACCACGCAGGGGCCGCATAGGTGAGTCGCGTGCGAACGTACGCCTTGTAGATGCACAGCTTCGTACGGAGAGGCAGGTGAGACGCCAGCATGGGGCGGAGTATGTTCCGCACGGCGCGCGTCTGGGCGACCACGTTTTTCACATGGGGCCGCATCGAGAGGGTCTTGTCTATGGTCACACCGAGGTACTTGGCCTTTGGTGACCACTCGACGTTCTCGCCCATGAGAGACACCGGGGGTGGTAAAATGCGCGCCCTACCGATGGAAATCGCCTGAGTTTTACCCACGTTGACCTTGAGTCTCCAGTCCTCCAGCCATGAGGGAAGTGCGTCCAGTGCTCGCTGCATCTTTACAGATGCATGTTTGGCGTTCAGCGAGGTGGTGATAAAAGCTGCGTCATCTGCGTACAGCGCCAAAATGGCACCGCCTTCGACTGGAATGTCGTCCGTATATCTGCTATAGCAGACGGGCGATAGGCAGCTTCCCTGGGGCACACCGGCTCGGATGGGGCGCTCGGTTATATTTGGGGCCATAATATTATTTTTATAAAAACCCAAGATTACATTGCAATTTTGTTACAAGATTTTTTCTGTTTTTCGTAAATGATATTAAAAATATTTCCATCTAATTTTCTTAAAGAATGTTAATTATGAATACAGAAATAAAACAGTTAAAAGATCATTTACACTAAATAATCATACACAGACTATGTCGATGACCTCCTGTTAAGGTATATTAATTACTTACTTACCTTATTAATTCGTATATTCCTCCCTCTATATAATCTCAGAATTTGTCCAATCATAATGCCAATAATAAAAGGCGCCGCTCGCACTGGGGTATGCGCATAATATTTTCCATAGTAATCATGATGAGTTTGGGAGTACCTAAATAGTATTAAGGTCGATTAATACCTATCTAACTCTTTAAAAGGTACCTAAGGTAAAAAACTGAGCATTAACTTATAACGGTGCATTTAGACCAAACGAACATAGAGCTAAAGCTAGAGCAGGAAAATTCTTTTGTGATCAACATTTAATACGAGTTTTCGTTTACACTTTTAGTGCAATTAGGTTGCCGGTAGAGATCGCTACCTAGCGATAAGGCCGCCCTTTGCTTTTGTTGTCTTTGTTATATTCAACACCTACCTAAGTATTTTTCATTCATTCATTCATTCAGTATTAGAACATTGTATATGGAATCTTTACGAACGCACTAAGAACAACGAAAGTAAGCTCTATGCCTGTTTACACAAAGAGAATTTGACATAGTGGGGTTAGAATGAACACTAAATGCACCAGGACATCGAACATTCATTGTAACACCTACGCTTAAAAAAATTTATCTAGTAAAAGCATAATTGCAAATCTTCTTCAGCCACCATGGTTTAATGTATTTTATTCTCAAAAACGCCATACTAGTACTACTATACTCCTATAGGTTGCTCATAACGTGAACGCTCAACAAATTATTTAGATTACCATTTTTCTATGATCTAATAATACTGAAAATAAACAAATAAACTCATTATCCTATCCTAAAACTATTATAATTATACTAATATTATTTAAATGAGTCTTGCTCATGTGATCGCTCAAAAATGATTAACATGGTACCATTTTTATATATTCTAATAATTCTGAAACTAAAAAAATACATACCAAACGTTTAACATCGCTGCTGGGAATTTATAAGTAAAACTATACACGACGGATGCTATAACAGAACCAAGTAAAGCTGACGTCATTACAGCCCAGGATATCCAGCCGGAGCCAAATAGAAATACTATTACAAATGGACTCAGAAAGTGAAGCTGTGTGTCCACTGCAACGTACCAGGAATGGATGAGACACTGGAAAGAAACAAGTGATAACTGCGTTAAAAACAACCGACTTCAAACTTGCACTTGCAAAATTTACAAATACCTACAGACAAAAATGCTCATAAAATAAAAACTACTGGGCCTATCTGAATAAAATTTTTTTGGGACCAATTCGACACCATCCCGCATCGAACAAAAAAAGAATCACGTAAATCGGTTCAGAAACCTCGGAGTAATCGGTGTACATACATAAAAAAAAAATATATACCGGCCGAATTGATAACCTCCTCCTTTTTTTGAAGTCGGTTAAAAAATAACAGAGGTAATAATAAGATATCACTACGTAGTATAAAAGTAGCTTTCTCTGTCCCTATGTTCCTTTATATGCATCTTTGAACCCTGTATTAGGTTAAAACTACGCAACGGATTTTAATGTAGTTGTTTTAATAGGTAGAGTATCTTCAGGGAATGATGGCTAGATTATCATTTGTGGGACAATGATAGCTTAATAAGCAAAAATAGTAGTCAATTTACATCATACATACATCATCAGCATACGTTCCCACTGCTGGGACACGGGCCTCCTATGAGGGTACAGGCCATAATCCACCACGCTGGCCAAGTGCGGGTTGGCGGATGACACATGTCGTCGAACTTTTTAACTCTTCGACATGTCGGTTTCCTCACGATGTTTTCCTTCACCGTTCGAGCAGTGGTGATGTTACAACATGCGCAGATAAATTGAAAAATCAATTTATTTCCTGCGCGCTCGCCTGGTCTCGAGCCACGGACTTATCGATTCGAAGTCCGAGGTCTCACCACTGAGTCACCACTGCTCTGAGCCACCACTGCTCAGTAGTCAATTTACTATTAGCAAAATAAGTGTTTTAAGACAGAAAAATAATTCAAAATAAGATGCCATGGATATAATCGTCTATTATTGGCAAAAGGGCGCGAATTCAAATCTCGCCTCGTAAACGATATTTTTCTCAAATTATCTTATTTACTTACATTTCTCGTCATAGTCAAATGGTTCTGTACGTGCAAGAGCGTGGCCCACCAATTCTCTTTACATTGCTGGGTTGAGTGGGCCATGCCTAGCCAGTTGGGACCATCAGCTATCCAGATAAGCGTCTTAAAACTTCTTATTTACTTACGTTTCTCGTCATAGTCAAATGGTTCTGCACATGCAAGAGCGTGGCCCACCAATTCTCCCTACATTGCTGGGTTGCGTGGGCCATGCCTATAGCCAGTTGGGACCATCAGCTATCCAGATAAGCGTCTTAAAAGGTCTTATTTACTTACGTTTCTCGTCATAGTCAAATGGTTCTGCACATGCAAGAGCGTGGCCCACCAATTCTCTCTACATTGCTGGGTTGCGTGGGCCATCCCTAAAAAGTTTGGACCATCAGCTACCCAGTTCAGGACAGACGCTTGGAGCAGGACAATCGTGGCGAGCAGGGGAAATAATCGTAGGTAGCGGTACGCGTAGAACTTGGGAAGACTTCTGATGAACTTTTCTGAAATAATTACGTCGATTTTGACCTTGTAATAACAGAGATGATGAAATAACTGGGTATATAACGTTTGTTAGAAAATGTGTTATTGTTGGTGATATTGAGGATTGCTTGTAAAATTATTATTAATATAATTTGAAAGCAAATACAAGATTGATAGATTTTTATTTATATTAAGAGTAAAATATGACCTTTAGATATTAAAATTTGCTACCAATAATCATGCTTCATTAATAAAATGCAATAATTATGAATAAAAAAATGTGTGCGTGTACTAGTGTACAGACGTAAGAAGTGAAACTTCTTTATGACCTATTTTTCAAAAAATAATTTACTATATGAAACTTTACAGAAATACGTCGAATCAAGCTTGGTAGGGATAAGAAAAAGATGGCGCGTAACGGAAGAATGTCACGCGTAACGAAAAAATGTTACACTAAATTTTTTTACAACCCCGATAAAGAAGTTTCACTTCAAAAAGAAATATTGCTCAATTCAGAGCCAATACTAATGTCGCAGAAAACTAAATTGAAGTCGATCATAACCTTAGTCATAACATAAAACCTATTATAATGCTTTATATTCCACATTTGCTCTTACCCTCAGTTACAAGACGTTGCGTTGAACATAACTATGCATCTGTGAGGGTACCCATGGGGCCTTCGTACTGGTCAAAATAACGTTATTCACATTTGACGTTATCTTGTGTGAAATATTACACAATATTGCGTCTAAGGCTTTGAAACAGTGCAAGAAGGTCCTTATCTCAATAGTCTATAGACTTAGGGTGTAAAGTGTCTTAGTTCTAGATGTTTTCATTTATAAATGCTTTATCATTTCTTATTTAATTTGTTCTCGTGCAAAATTACCACGTACGTTAGTACTACTTAGTACAAACTAACTAGGTAATTTCTTAAAGATAATTTTTTTTTTATTAATATTAATTGCTTAATAATTACAAGGTACAGACCGCGTTCTATCATCACTGGTCATTTATAATATACCTAAACATTAAACGCAAAATTTGTTGCAAATCTCAAATCTCGAGAACATCTGAACCGATTTGGTTTATTATTTTTTATAATATTCCTGAAAGTACGAGGATGGTTCTTATCGAGAGAACGCGTGAGAGAAGAAGATGTACCACGGACGAAGCTAGGGAGGACCGCTACGAATAATTTTAATGACGCTTACAACCTGAGGAAGCGGGCTCTAAGTTCTAACTAAATTAAATAGTTAAATGCGTAAACTTACTAGTTGTATAATCAACTGGCTTTCCATATATACAGAAGATTCCAGAAAGAAGAAAGTATGTGTCCACCATCATCGGGGCTGCGTGTATCCAAGAGCTTATCGGTTTAGTTGACCACTGAAAATATATACGCTTATAACAAATGAACACAACTCGTATACGAAATACCTCAGAATAATAATTATGTGCTTATAATACTGAATGAGAATGGTAATAAAATCTCACGTAAATATCTTCTTTAGGATTATTTTTATATCAAACTATACTATACAGTCATCCTGCGGCCTAAGCTTTTGGAATAAAACAAAACTATTGTAAAAAAGAGCTTGTGCCGAGCACACGTGTCAGAAGTGAAACTTCCTTAGCAAGATTCAAAGATACCAAAATCGTCGCCTTATTCCACGACGTGACGGTATTGCCATGACGCGACCTTGAAACTTTACTCTTAACGCGCTTAAAGAAGATTCACTTCAAAAAAATATTCATGTATTTCCTTATATCTAAACACAATATAAAACAAATCCATACCCGTATAGTATCTATTCCATTATGTATAGTCGGGAAGAACCCAACGATGTATGTATGTCCACATATCACCCATAACATGGATAGAGCTCGGATACCATCCACGCATTGTAATGTGGTACTATCACTACGGAAGTTCAGAAGACTCCTAGTGTTACTGTATATTGAGAAACTACTGAGCAAGCTGTTTGTTTTCACTGAAATAAGTTAATTTGTTAATAATTTCAGAAAAATAACAAAAAAATATCTCGAAACGTCTTGCAGATATTATTATGAATATAGAATGATATATAGCTATTTTAATTTTGACACAAAAAAGTCGGTCTAAACTCCAAAACAAATTAATTAAATGATGAAATTTTTTCAATAGTCAGAAGCTAGAGTATACAATATAATCATTTATGTAAGATTTATGTGTACTCTATTATTTCTATGTATTTGGTATATAAAAAGGACAAACCCAGCGAAATATATTAGTTATTAATTTTGTGTTGACAATGAACAAAATCAAATCAATTGTAGATTAAAAAGCTGGTATAAGTAGGTACTTAATGTAGAGGGAAAATTTTGAACAAACTTACTTCTTTTACGAACAAACACTTGATACAAATCGTAGCATGTACTCAATATAGTTAGAAGGAATAGAGTTCCAAAGACGCCCCTGTAAAATAATTTTAAATTACTTTAGTATATTAATTTATCCAATATTTTAAAAGTTATTTCTTATGCATATAATGGACATAAACCGATTTAGGCGGTCTGCCTTTTGTATAATAATATTATGTCCTTTGTAAGACTTATTTTGATTTAGTGAAGAGAAATTGTAATAAATATACTTAGTGGATCTAACTTTGTATTTACGACTTATTTATATTTTGATTTATTCCGAATTAACTAATAACAGCATAAATATTGCTGAATATAAGGCACAAAATGTAAGCAAAAGCGAGGTTTAAATAAATAAGTCGATTGAAATTCTTCAACTCTCAAGATTCCGTACTTACATTAAACCGTCAAAATTATTTACGTAGTTAACAAAACCAACTTTAATTTAATATCCCTCTCGTTTATTTATTAAAATTAACTCACGCAGCAACATAATCCGCGGTCACATACGGCTTGTCATTAGGCAGGCGACAGTACCCCTCTTTAAACGACAGATCTGGTAAAGGTAATGTTGTGTTTATAAAGTTGAACACATCCTGAGCGGTGCACGGTCGGGGCAAACAGACACCAAGGTTGAGCCTCGCGTTTGGATACCTGGCTAAAGTGCTGAAAATATTGTAAATAGATACATTTCGCACCTTCGGTAGAACAAGGGCATAATTGTCATAAATTGCCAAAATGACTTAAATATGCAGAAATGCTTTAAAAGGGCCCTTTCAACTGGAGGGACAAAGACATTCGTTTAATTCCTACAAAAAACAGCCAGATTGAAATAGTGGCGTTGTCATTTTGGCGCTATTTTGTTTCTCTCTTGGCGAGACAAAGTCTCATTGGTTAGTTGTGCCATCGGCGGGGACTGAGCTAGCTGTCACTTGGAGCGCTAACGTCGTTTATGTAAATATGCCCTATAATGTTTTTGATTTCTGGAACGACAAGGCCATATCTGTCACACTTATGCCTAGTTTACGATTTAAAAATTGGGAGGACAAAGTCGTTCAGACAATTGTGCCCTTGTCTGTCCAAGATTTGTTATACTCCATGGTCTTAAAAGTAACATTTTATTCCGATAATTGCTGTAGAGAGCAAAAAAACAAGTTAGTTTTTTAGAAATTTAAACGATAGGACTGCCAATCAAAATACACCAAACATACCCTCACACCCACAAATCTATCCTCAAAAACTTTCGAGTTTACATAATAAATAATAATATTAGTAAGATATTTATTCGTAAATAATTATTTTTCTTTTTCAAATTTGTTTTTGGAATGTATTATTTTGCTGTGAACACATTGCCTATAAAATCGATCATACATAAATTAGGGGACCCAGCATAAAGCCGATGCCGTCCATTCTGGAATGTAAAACGTGCAAAAAAAGCTGGCCCAATATCAATATGCACTCCGGCAGAATACATAAGCCTTATAAAAAATGCCACGAAAAAGGAGGAATTATTTAATGTCAAGGAATTGAATTATGATTCTTTCTTGTTCTGTTATCTTAATATAATATTATTCCAATTTTTAAAGCGATTCCAAAGAATTTTGCTAGGAAACATAATAGTTTCAGATTGTTGAAGATGTGTAATGGCTGATTAGTAAGTTTTGATCTCTATTTTTGTGATAAAGTACTGCGGCTTTCTAAAGTGTTTAAGAAAATAAAACATTTATCCAAAAAAACACGTTATTATCATTCCAAAATTATTAACTTAAAGCTTTAGATATGGCCATATTTACAAATTAATTTTCTTGTTGGTGGAACAAGGGCACAAATGTACACCTACTTAAGAAAAAAATATTATTAAAAAAAAACTAGCAGTTTTTAATATTTGTAAACGATACACCTAAAAGAATATCGTATATAGTTTATGTCATACAAAGCAGAACAACCATAAAAAAATTATTATCATAGCTAGACCACATTAAGTACTACAAATATCTTAAAATGGCTCTCCTGTAAAATTGCAAAAACTGTAATTGTGCCCTTGTTCTACCGAAGGTGCGATTTATTGGTCCCGTTGGGCGAGTAGAGACAATCACGATAATGGCCTAAATTGGCCAACATTTTAAATTTGTAATCGCCGTAATGGCGGCACACACGGACGATCATTTGTTGGGCCAACGCTCTTGATTGTGATGGCTTTGTGAGATAGAATGTGTTTTTAGCGCGTGTTAAATCGCTATGCTGATACCGCGCTATGAAGCCGGATTGTGTTATACTATGCGGTTACATGTTTGAAAACATGTAAGTGAAATCAGAAGTTAAATAAGTTAAATCAGAGCCTATTTAATTATTCCTAATATTCCTTAAATCTATTAAAACACACTCACTTATTCACTTTAGCGTCTTGAGCTATATTGGCGAACTGAAGAACCAAATTGTTAATCATCTTCGTACCGGGCATTGGAAATTTGGTAATCATTGACTTAGAAGGCATGGTTTCCATAAGGTTATTTTGGACGAAAGGTACGCCAACCATACAGTACTTCCCTTGAAGGTGAACATCGTCAATGGTGTGGTCTATTGCAAGGCACTCGAAGTAATCGCCGTATTCGTGAAGGTTCAAGGTTAATATACCGCTCGGAAGTTTAGCAGAAGCATCCAAAACTAAAAATGAAATAATCTCACGTTTATAAAATATAGTAAAGTAGCAACACACCACGCAATAGTAATACTAAATAAAATTAAAAAAAGACGTGTGGTACTCGGGGACTGCCGCGGTAAAGCTATTGCATAGCATGCCTTCAAGCCACACCTCCGCCCGTCGGAGTGGGGAGCGTGAGGTTTTTTCGTTACGGAATTTCTCGATTCGGTCCCCGCGCTCAAGGCCCGCGATAGAAGCTATGCAATAGCTTAATAAATAAATAATACGTGGAATCTGGAATTAATCCTGCTATTAAAAACGCATCAAAATCCGTTAAATAGTTTTAAAGATCTCAATATACTTATGTATCCGAGGCGGAAAGCGACTTTTAAATGTTTTTTATACAAAATTTTACGATGGGTCCTCTTCACAATAGGCAGCGTTTGGCGATCAACACATTGTACGTTTATTCTTCTCGTCGTAATGGCGGCAAACATCGACGATAAGTTGTTGGGCCAACGCTCTCGATTGTGAAGAGCGCCAATTATAGGTATACTTAGTACTTACACGGTATAGCCCAAGTACTATTCGACAATGTCATCAATTGTTTTTGACACTCCGCTGGGTCCAAAACTCGTTCATATAAAGCAGAATCAAATGCTTTCTTAAAATTCTTCTTATAGCTGATCATTTTTCATTCATTCAGATTATAAGTAGGTATGAAATTTTGACCTGAAACAATTGTAAAAAATGTAATAAGTTTTGTTAAACTGTACCGTTTAACGAAGGTTTAACTGTTTAAAATGACCCGATTATCTTAAGACCATCTTATTGCATTATCTTAAATAGACTTGGTTTAAAACCAGACTATAAATAATGGTTTAACTTTAGTTCAGAGCTTTAAACTTGTCATTATCATATGACCTTGTCCTTTGTATAACGCTATAACATGTTTTATAATACGACTTATCTTTGCCATGGTTTTAATATGTTTTAAACCCGGTTTGCAGTTAGTCCATATTTTGTACGAAGTGTTTTAAACGACGTTTAACACATTAACAGTTAAACTTTCCGCGAATAAAAACGTAATAGATAGAAAATTATTTTCAGTATTAATTTTCGCAGGCAATTACCAAAGTTGGGCAACTCAGTTAGGGAGACACTTAGCTGGAAAATGTATAGGATTGGGTTAAAAGCTTGTTAAAACTTTAGTTGTTATTTCGTACCGCTCGTTAAGAAACCACGTTAGAATAAGGAGTTAATTTTATTCAGGAACTTTGCACCTTTGTCTATTCAAGACTGAGTATGCAAAGAATTTGAACTACTTTCTTCTGTTGTGCTTAAATCTAAATGGCTCTATGTCTATGTCTTTAAAATATTTTACACTAGCTTTCCACCCGCAGCTTCGCCCGCGTTGCTCAAAAACCTAATAAATTATATACTAAAACCTTCTTGGAGGATCACTCTATCTATTAAAAAAAAATCCGTTGCATAGTTTTAAATATTTAAACATACAGGACAGAGAAAGCGACTTTTTTATACTACGAGTGATTTAAAAATTTTCATCTACCCAATGCGATATTCAATATTATATATATTCAAAATATTATACTATTATGTGCATTAATACAACAAATAAAAATTAAGATTATATCGACTCGTCCTACGCCATTTTTTACAAAAGAGCAAAAACCAAATATCATAATAATATTATAATATACAAACGCTACGCGAATTAAATGTGTCATACTAATTTTCACCAAAAACTTAATATTTTTCTTTAGATAAAAAACGACGTGTGTCACTCGGGGACTGCCGCGGTAAAGCTATTGTTTGCTATGCCTTGAAGCCACACCTCCGCCCGTCGGAGTGGGGAGCGTGAGGTTTTTTCGTTACCTACGGAATTTCTCGATTCGGTCCCCGCGCTCAAACCCGCGATAGAAGCTTACAATATTTCTCAAACATCAAAACTAACGGTCCCCCTGTGGTTTATTTTTGTACTTAAAATAATTTATGTTCGGTATCGCTTCGGGCCAAAATAACTTTCTTCAAAACTTCACAATATTATGTACATAATGTTAGTTTTTGCTAAAACATAAGCGAATAACGTAAAATTTAATTTTACACATTCCTTTGCTATTTTCAAAATTTAAATTTCACATAGCTTGAAAATTATTTAAAGTTAATAAAATAATACTAAAACCAAAACTAAAAAATTACCTGCCGATCACGAATCCAGCGTGCAATGTGAATAAAATTTAATAAGGCTTAAAAATCGTATAAAATATTTTATGAACCACGATTCTTGTTTAACACGATTGTAGTAGTTGTTATGTTAGGTTATTAATTAATATTTTATATTAATATAGTAAAACTATCTCGTTTTTATAACAATAATGTTCCTGAAGGAAATGAATATTATTCCTACATAGATACTTATGTCTAAAAAATTCTCAATATTTAATATTTATTATTTTATTAATACAAGGCTACATTATTTCTGATTTACATACGCACAAAAACTAATGATACGAAACTTCTGTGAACATTACATTTCTTTAGCAATTAGAATGTCGTCTTTGTTGAAAAAAAAACAGATACCTTTTTTGTTCAGTATTAGGCAAGTCAAATGACTAATGACTATAGCTTCGCCTGAGGGAAAGCGACAAGCGTGGCCTAGGATGGAACATGGACCTAAGATATGCCTATTCACTTTTCTTTTAAATAGCTCTAAAACACTGTTAATAGTAGCAATATTTTTTTAAATGTTGCCCCTAAAGTCTCAAGTCCGGCCCTGTACCACCAGAACTGTCGAAACAACGTTAGATTGACTGTCTGTACGCCCCACGCGTGCTTTTGTTTTTGAGATATTTCGGTTATCATTGTATGTTTGTAAGCACCTTCATTATCGCAGTTTATATTCGTACATTATTCGTGTAACGATGTGTATTGTTAACAGCTCTAAGATTGCGTTATTACTCAAAAACATGTATCTTTTGTTATGAATGTGTGCAATAAAATACTCGTCGTAGCTATACTAATATTATAAAGCTAAAGAGTTTGTTTGTTTGAACGCGCTAATCTCAGGAACTACTTGTCCGATTTGGAAAATTCGTTAGATAGCCCATTTATCGAGAAAGGCCATAGGCTATATTATATCATTACGCTAAGACCAACAGGAGCGGAGCAATGCGGGTAGCGTAGCTAGTGGTTAATAAAGTTAAGGGTTAATATGAAATAGCTTTACGTACACGTCTTCCGCCTTGTAAAACTTAAGAAAATAATATAACAAAACTTTCGTAAAGAATTATCTACTAAAATATAAACACCGCATCAAAATTCATATCGTAGTTTTCAAGATCTAAGCATACATAGGGACAGACATAGGGAAGCCATAAGTATTATAATATTATGTAGATAGTGAATGAAGAAAACTATGCTGTAATAGTAGTAACATGCATTGGTAGAATTCCAAAAAAATTTGGAAAATCCAAAAGTGCACGCCTCATAATCTCATCCTTTACAATAAAATTGATTATTTATAAAGAGTACACTATAAATATAAAAAAGAAATAAAATAAAACAGTTGGAAAAGTAAAGAAAGCGGTACCGTAATAATTGAGCTATTTTTCTTGTGGCCCCACCTAGATGTGAAACTGCGCAGGTTTAAGGGACTGACTACCAACTTATTTTTTTAAACCTTGGCTTATAGTATAAAGAATCGAGTTTAAGTATAATGGTGAATTTTGAGTACACTTTAAATATAAAAAAAAAAATAAAGAATATATAATATAGATATACTAAAATTATGGAGAACAGTCGATATTTTTTTTTGTTTATTTAATAACAATTAAACCACATCGAATCAGAACCCTGAAAAATGAAAGGGTTCTATTCCTGAGCATACTCAAGCGTAAGAGAAAAAAAAAGACTCGATTAGTAAAGTACTTCGGTCGCTATCGTGTTAACAAGAAAATCCTCCGCACATACAGACACACGGACGTCCAAGACAGAACTTTTTTAAACTGTTTTTTAACTAGTTTAAATAACAAAAATATCATGAATGTTAAAAATAGTGTTTTTTCTTAATATGTGTGTGTATGTATTATCTTACAAGTGCTTATGCTTCTCTATATGTACTGTATGATACATAAAGACATTTTAAGTTTGAAAAATCAGATGTTTTGCGCGAAGTGACAGTAGTACCCACCTCAACGTTTCGCTTATGAGGCGTGCAATATACAAAACACAGTCTTATAAATACCCTAATGAGACAAAATATGTTTTCTATTATTTTTTATTGGTATTCCGTAATTAAATACCTATTAAATTCTAAAGTAGGCTTTATAATCAAATTGCGAAAATAATGGCAGTGACACAATGAGTTAAAAATAATACAATTCGAACCACACTGAAATAATAATATATACCCACTCTATTTCAGTACTTAAGTGAAAATAATGAACACATCTCCATTTTGATTTACAATACGTGACACAAGTTCTAAAACAAATAGTAAAAATTGTTTAAACGAACCAAAAAGTGCATTGGTAGAATAAGAGCCTTCTTTTCTTTATCACACCAGTGAAGAGGGACTGATTACGTCAAATAACATTTTATTTATATAACTACCTACTTAAAAATCTACTTGATAGGTACCTACAAATTTTATTTTCTGACGAGGAAAATATTAACATAAATATTAACATAATTAGAAAATACATTTCTATATTTGTCATCACAACCTCAGTGTATCACAACCTGCTGTATCATACCAAAGGGATCATGTATCTCAAAGCTGCTCTCAATACATCCGAGACACCCAGGACAAACTACGTGTGTCTATTTTCATCGATAAGACGATAACAAACAAACATTATAGCATACATGATACAATGGTAGATATTATAATAATCTAGCTTTCCGCCTACGGCTTGTGATTCGACCTTGGTACATTGGTTAACGCGTCCTGGGTTCGATTCCCGGTGGAGACGAAGAAAAGTAATATGAGCGTGTGTATAAAGTGAAAATGCACACGTGACAGAAGTGAAAATTCTTTGGTAAGATTAAAAATCGTCGCCTTATTCCATGACGAGGCGGATTATCCATGACGCGACCTTAAAAGTTTCATTTTCTACTGTCTTGAAAACGTGCGCTCCGGAGTTGGCACCAATACTAACGCGCCTGTTTCGACTCTCATATACAAAACGCGTGGTTCCGAATTGTTGGAAGACTGCCATGGTCCACCCGATCCCTAAAAAAGGTGATCGCACTGATCCAACAAACTACAGACCCATCGCCATAACCTCCTTACTCTCAAAAATAATGGAAAACATTATTAACTGCCAGCTTCTGTGTTATCTAGAAGAAAATCAGCTGTTAAATGATCGCCAATACGGCTTTAGACGCGGCCGATCAGCTGGCGACTTACTATCCTATTTAACACACAAATGGGCGGAAGCAGTTGAGAGTAAGGGAGAGGCATTAGCTGTTAGTTTGGATGTCGCGAAAGCCTTCGATCGGGTTTGGCACAAAGCGCTTCTTTCAAAACTACCATCTTACGGGCTACCTGGAGGATTGTGCGAATGGATTGCCAGCTTTCTCGCGGAGAGGAGTATCATGGTCGTTATCGACGGATCATGCTCCGATCCTCTGCCGATAAATGCTGGTGTCCCTCAAGGCTGCGTGCTATCTCCTACTCTGTTCCTTCTGCATATCAATGATATGTTGCAAGTTAGCAACATACATTGCTATGCAGACGACAGCACAGGGGATGCTAGCTATACCGGCCAGCCAAAATCCTCCAGCGAAACTGTTTTTGAGTGTCGAAACAAACTTGTTTCATCAATTGAAACTTCCCTCGAAAAAGTTTCAGAATGGGGTAAACTAAATTTAGTAGAATTTAATCCCAATAAGACTCAAGTTTGCGCGTTCTCCGCGAAACGGTCCCCATTTGTCCATTCACCTCGCTTTCAGAATACTCCCCTTAATATTTCGCCGTCCATCGGAATTCTGGGCGTCGATATTTCGAGTGACGTGCAATTCCGTGGTCATTTGGAAGAAAAAGCAAAACTGGCCTCCAAAAAGTTGGGCGTCCTCAATAGATCGAGAAAGTACTTTGAGCCAAGTCACCTCCTAGCGCAGGTACGTCCTCACTTGGAGTACTGCTCTCATCTATGGGCTGGCGCCCCGCAGTGCCAACTTCTTCCACTTGACCGCATTCAACGTCGGGCAGCTCGAATTATCGCCGATCCCGGGATTACCAATAAGCTTGACCCTCAGTCATTAAGAAGGGACTTAGGGTCTCTTTGCATATTCTACCGATTTTATTATGGGGAGTGTTCTAAAGAACTATTTGACCTTATCCCTGCAGCACAGTTTCACCACCGCACATCCCGTCACAAGAACCTCTACCATCCACACCATCTGGACGGTTGGCGAAGCACAACTGTGCGCTTTATGCGCAACTTTCTTCCGCGTACTGCTGTACTTTGGAACAAACTGCCAAAGTCTGTATTCCCGAACAGCTTCAATATGGAGGCCTTCAAAAAGAGAGCTTATGACTACCTGAAGGGCCAATAAATTAAGCCACTCCCTGATCCACTGAAGCCTTTCCCTTAATATTATTTTCCATTTTATTAAATATCCTGTCCCTCTCCCTTTACCAGTAGGCAACACCCGTAACACAGTTACGGTAGTCTATGGGCGGCGCACTTAGCTTACCATCAGGCAAGGCGTCGGCTCGTTTGCCTCCTTCTACCATAAAAAAAAAAAAAAAAAAAAAAAAAAATTCAAAAATGTCTCGGTCAGGCAGGACAAACTGCATAACTGAATAACACTTACGAATAATACTACTAAATACATGACTAATATATTTTTTTTTCAACCTATATGGATAAATAGGTACCTATATCCTTTTTTACCTCGTTAAGGGGAGAATTTCCATAAATCACTGTGTGCCTGTGGTGTGTTGTCATGTTTCAATCACGATAAACCACGAAGGTGAAAAAGGATATCTCATTCAGAAAATAAACTAAATAGAGGTGAAATATGGTAAAAATTTAATGTAAAATGTGTTAGGGTTTAAGGTAATTATGTATAAACTGAGAGGTGGCGTGAAAAGATCCGTTCACGCCGCCCTCCAGGAAGGTAGAGCTGGCGGCCTCCCGCCACAGCTTTAAGTCGTGTTGGGCTTAGAGATAGGCTGCCGCTGACGGGTCTGCGGATGCGTTCCAACGAATACCCGCCGCTCCGTCAATACAGCGGCACGGCGGAACACAGTGGAGTTTAGTCGGTAGGTCCCTGCACTCTGCAGGGTGAGTCCGACATAACCCAGGGCCCTTTCCCCGAGCGCTCTGGGTATGCCTAAATGCATTCTCCACTATAAAAAAAGGCGTCGACATTTTATTATGTTGTATAAATTATGTACAAAAGGTATTAGTCAACAAACTGACAAATGAACAGTTGAATGAACTTAATCTAGAAGCTGAAAATTTTCGAAGCTCTATTTATTTGACGTTAAGTGTGACGTAATTTTTTGCAATTCATTCCATTATAAAATGAATATTGATAGTATTAAAACAGTGTTTTTACCAGCTTCACGTATTTCAAAAACATCTATTCTGTCTTTAGTCTTGCCAAACCTTTTACGTTTAACAGAAAAAGTGACCTAAACTCTCACATGAAATTTATGAAATTTCATATCAGTTTTCTTAATGGTAAAATCGATATCTCCAGCCGTATGCAAATCACGCCACATTAGTGTTTGGTTCACATGATTTAAGGTTTTCTGTGATATTTTATGAATAAAACTTAATGGAACATAATATTATGTCATTTTAAATTTTTATGCCTACTGTACAATATCTATATATAACTTTATTTCAACCTAAAGGTAGATTTACATCAAACGAGCGAATGTTCATTCTATATCCCACTATGTTAAATTCTTTTAGCGTAAACAGGCGTAGAGTATTTCTAATACTGACCAACACTGAATTCGAGTTTTCGTTTACACTACAAGATCGCGAAATATTACTCTTGCTCTAGCTCTATGTTCGTTTGATGTAAATGCACCGTAATGTTTAAGTAAGGGTAATCTAGTCAATTAAATATCGTGGTATAAATATTTAGTATATGCCATAAATTTCTCTATTTCAATTCTATTAAATTTTACAGCATGGACAAAAATGACTTTTGACTCGGTCGGCCGGTCGCTCCATATTCGTGATAATTTAGCATTCCAAGAAATTTTAATATGAGTAATGCTATTTGGTTAGATGCTACAGACCTTAAAAATGTTTTTCACGCTTTATCACACTAATAATATTAACAACTAATAATGCAAAATTGAAGTAGGTACTTATGTATATAATTTATTGAAATATAAAAAATGTAAACGACATTATCTTAAAACATCGTGAAAGTAGTATTGTAAAGTTTTAAAGTTAATATAAAACATCTAAACAAACATAATCTCAAATAAAAACACCCATAATTAAATACCTTCACAAGGCACAAAAAGAAGCACACAAAGCCAATATCTAATACATCCTTGTAAGTCCTAATCCAAGGCCACATAAAAAATGTATGAGCAGAATAATGAACTATATCTGATATTCTATGTACATAATTTACGTCAGGTACAACGGATTACGGATCATATTGGCATCATCTTTCTAATAATAACGTGGTTTTATCAGCGACGCAAACGCGTACATATCCATACTAATATTATAAATGCGAAAGTAACTCTGTCTGTCTGTCTGTCTGTTACTCAATCACGCCTTAACTACTGAAACAATTTGCATGAAATTGGGTATAGAGATATTCTGATACCGAAGAAAGGACATAGGATAGGTTTTATCCCGGAAATGTCACGGGTTTTACTTTGACTGCGCGGGCGATGCCGCGGGTGGAAAGCTAGTTACCTATATTTAGAAATTTTTATAGGTTAGATTTAAGTAAGTTTAAGACAATATTTCAATGTCTATGTCTACGTAAATAAAAATCTTATATCAATAAGTAATTTCTTCTTTTTTCAATAATTATACTTCCTAAATCAACAATTTCAAAATACTAGCTTTCCGTCCGCCCATTTAAAGGAAACCCCGCATACTTCTACTTTAATATTTTTGGGATAAAACCTATTTTGTTATTTCTCAGGTCTCCAACTATCTCTTAGAAAATTTCATATTAATCGGTTCAGTGGTTTAGCCATGAAAAAAGACAGATAGAGTTACTTTTGTATGTATAACATTGGTTAGGATTTTTAAACCTTTAAATACTTTTTTATTTTCAATTAAAATAATGGAAGCGTAAGTAATAAATATTAAGTCTCTCTGCAATAAATATAAAGGAGTTATTTCCAAGTGAAATAGAATGTACGCGCCATTTGGTCATTTTGTGAATGCATTCATGATATTTAATTGCCTAAATGTTTGTAAATTATAGCACATTTGCATAATAAATTAAAACGTATAAGACACAGACGATTAAAGTATAAAGTGAACGCATTTACTTAAATAATAGAATTTTTTTCATATTTAATTGTGTACAGGCATAGATAATATTAAAATACGATACTGTACAGGTAACAATTACTTACGTTATCCTTGTCTTTATGTAAAAACCGATTTTATTTTGAACTATCTTCTTGTCCTGGTTTCACCCGGGTTGAGCGGTAGAGCTGTGTAAAACCGTCTACTCACCTACCTGCAGCAGGGGCAATTTTAAAATTGTACCCTTAATTGGCTCCTTAATTGTGATATGTATAGGCAAGCAGGGGCAATTTAGAGAACAACTGAAATTCTCCAACCACCGACTAACCGAGATTGTTCCAATATTGCCCTTGCAGCAGGTACGTGAGTACCCGGCCTTACTCGTTGACTATCAATTTCAAAGAATTTTTAAAATCGATTAGTTTCTAGTAAACAAACAAAACAAGTGTTTCGTCTATTTATTATTCATTCAGATATTACGAGCTACTTTAACATCAAAATTCATCACACACATACTTACCAAAACCGATCTTTAGTTATTATAATTATATATTATGAAATGTCAAAGACCTCCACGTGTATACATTTACTTCTAAACTAAATAGAACTAATGGCATTCATAGCGAATAAATGATTTATTCAGAAGCTCTCAACAGATATTGACTTGCAAACCATATTTTCGTGTACAATACACTCGTGTGGCCTTGATGTACTTCCATTTTGTTCAACGTACCTATATGTATGCGAAATAGGTGGGATTTGTTTTGATATACCTTGAGTAAAAGTGAAATTTAATAAAAGTTTAAATCAGAACAAGGATCTTTATGAAATTAAACAATTCTCAATCAAAAGCTAAGACAAGAATATCAATAGTAATAATGATCAGATTTACTGCCTTAAACCACAGAATATGATAAAGTATAAAACTGCTCTCTGTTAAAGTTTTTATATAATACTACTACCACCTACGAGTGCAATGTGTTTAGAGTTCATATTTACATTTGTATCTCTTTAATTAACTGTAATATCAAAACGCACACATTTGGAGGTAAACTTTTCAAATACAATCAGATTTGAATGAAATGAATGAATGAAAAATACTTTATTGTACACCAGACATGATACATTTTATAAACTTAACAACAAATTAACCAATGTACAGTAGGCGGCCTTATCGCTGGCAGCGATTTCTACCAGGCAACCCAAAAAAGACGAGGAAAATAGTTAAATTAATCGAGGTGGTGCATAATAAATAAAAGTGCATGAATCAGAATAATATATTTATATACTATAACTACATAGTAAATACATACATGTATACCAGCATTATAAATATTATATACTTACACAGATAATATAATGTATATATAAATATATATAAGGTCACATACATACATATAAATACATACATACATATACATACATACATACATATAAGCATTTACAATAAACAAGAGGGTTGACATTTAGCCTGCGACAGTTTACTATAATAGTTTTTAACTTTATTTTTGAAAGTAAAAATCGATTCAGCACGTCTTATTTCTTCGGGTAACGAATTCCAGAGGTTAATGACGGAGACAGTGAAGGAGGAGTGAAAGAAATTAGAACGGTGGGATGGAATACTTAAGGTTAAAGGGCGGCCGTACACGGACCGCTCGAGCAGTTAACGGCTGAGCGCCGTACACGGACGGCTCGAGCGGTCGGTCGTTGACGGCTCGAGCCGTCGGTTGTTGACTGCTCGAGCCGTCGCTACCAACCGCTCGAGCCGTTGATTTTTTGACTAGTCGCGTCATTGATTTTCAGGGGGGGAGGGAGCCGTCGACGGCTCTAGCGCAGTCAACGGCTCGAGCAGTCAGTGTATGCCTCACGACCGCTCGCGAGCAGTCGACGGCACGATGAAATTTCATCATGCAGTTGACGGCTTGAAGCGGTCGCGACAGCTCGAGCGGTCATGTGTATGGCGGTGAATGAATGTTCATAGTTCACCGTGCGGTCGCGGCTTCAAGCGGTCGGTCTCAACTGCTTGAAGCGGTCCGTGTACGGCCGCCCAAAAGGTTAGAGGAACGGAGAGTTAAGGAATGTTCGTTGAGAAACTTGAAATTTTCTTTAAGATAGGAGGGGGTCTTAGGATCGAATAAGATACCGTATAATAAATGCAGCATATGAGTATACCGGCGAAAACGTATAGGAAGCCATTCAAGTTTTTTGCGGAAATTGGAAACGTGATCGTATTTGCGGAGACCAAATACGAATCGGATGCACAGATTTTGAAGGCGCTCTAGAGAATCGAGTTGTTTCTCGGTTAAATCGGGATAACAGGAGTCGGCGTAATCAAGGATGGGGAAGAGTAAGGACTCTGCAAGGGAAATCCTAGTTGGTTTGGGCAGGAAATTGCGCAGCCTGCGTATTGAGCCTGCAGCGCCAAACAACTTTTTGCGAACGACTTCGAGGTGAACCTTCCATGTCATGTTTGCGTCAAAGTGAATGCCAAGGTTCTTAACAGATTCACTGAAAGGTATTGACGTTCCATCCAAAGTTAAATTCGGAATAGTGTTCCAGTCAATCTTAACAGTCAATTTAGAGCTCCCTATGATAATACATTGCGTTTTTGCCGGGTTTACTAAGAGACCGAAGTTTTTAGACCACTGGTTGATATGTTCTAAATCATTATTAACCTGCTCAATAGCTTCAGGAAGTTGAGAAAGTGAAACGTGCGTATAAATCTGCAAATCGTCTGCGTACATATGGTAGGGAGAAGATAAATTGTCTGAGATAGAATTGATGAAGATGGAAAAAAGGATTGGAGACAACACGCTACCTTGAGGAACGCCAACAGTGATATCACACCATGATGACAGGTGATCATCTATTTTGATCCTCTGTCGACGTCCTTGGAGATAGCTCCGAAACCATTCAATTACTTCTGGAGATATGTTAAGAGAACAAAGCAAACTCAATAATATGTCGTGGTCGACGGTATTAAATGCGTTACTGAAATCTAACAGTGTGAGTAGAGTGAGTTGCTTGTTATCCATTGCGTAACGAATGTCATCAGTAATTTTAATAAGAGCAGAGGTCATGCCATGACCGAGACGGAATCCGGATTGGAAAGGATTAAACAGGTTATGTTTATTTAAAAATAAACATAACTGTTGTTGGACAAGTCGTTCAAGGGTTTTAGAAAGAAAGGGTAGGACACAGATGGGACGGAAATCGGAGAATATGGATGGATTGACTTTTTTTGGTAGAGGAATGACAAAAGCTTCTTTCCAGGCCATGGGAAACTTATGAGAGGATAAGGATTCATTGAGAATATGAGTTAACACAGGAGCAATAATATCTAGGATTTGCCTGCTCTATATCTAATACTAGCTGCGCCCCGCGGTTTCATTCGCGTTTCTTCGCTCCTGTTGGTCTTAGCGTGATGATATATAGCCTATAGCATTCCTCGATAAATGGGCTATCTAACACTGAAATAATTTTTCAAATCGGACCAGGAGTTCCTGAGATTAGCGTGTTCAAACAAACAAACAAACAAACAAACCCTTCAGCTTTATAATATTAGTATAGATTAAAATAAAATTGAATTTTAATGGAGTCGAAGTGTTAAAATTTACATTATGAGGAATTACAAAACGACTTATTAATTTTTTCATCATTAAGAAACGACGAATCAATCTCATTTCGCTTTAAACATGTATTCTCATATCATGCGACATTTTCAGCCATAGTCGCATACGATACAACGGAAGGCGTCCATTAATTTAAGATCCTATAACAAGATATCCTATCATTGAGGGATCTTAACCACGCCATGAATATCCCAGTTCCAAAGTGAATTAGTTTAATATTGAAATTGGCGGGTCAAGTTTACTTGAACTTGGTTTAAACTAATAATGGATACGTGCCTTTGTGTTATAAGTGTAACTTTGTGTCTTTTACCCGACTGCGAAAGAAGGAGAGTTATGTTTTTCGGGGCATATTGTTGTGTATTTCTTTGCCATGCCCTACAGACCAAACCGCAAATTGCTGTTTTAATAGTTACTATTTTATAAAGTTTTTATAATAACACAATAAACAGAATGTTGGAAACAAAACGTAAATAACTGAAATTACCTACACATAATTTTAATAATTTGCACCGTACCTTTAAAAATACTGGACAGTTTATGATGAAACAGGCATAATATGACGTGACCTACATGTTATCCATTTAAAGTTATTAATACAATAATTAATTCCTACATCCGATTAAATTACTGATGGTCGGTAAAGCTCTGCAACCGGCCTTATATTTTGAATACCTTACAATAGCCACAAATTCAACAATATCATAAAACATTTGCACAAAATATATTTCATTTTAGTTCCAACGCAGAAAACAATATGACAATTCAAACACAAAATATAACGACGTTTTTATTCTGTTCAAATAAAAGACCAGTTGCAGTTGTTAAAATAATGTGACTAGAGCTTCGTTCACGTGAAGTAGGTATTTAGGTCGTTTAAAAACTTAAATAAAAAGTAAAAAATTATCGATTCGAACTATTTACCGTTAGATAAAATAATAACTACCTATACAAATTATTATAATATATTTCCCTGCTGGGCCTCCTATGTGGATGCAGGTAATAATCCACCACGCTGGCCAAGTGCGGATTGGCGGATGACACATGTTATCGAACTTTTTGATTCTTCGATGTATCGGTTTCCTCACGATAATTCCCTTCGCCGCGGTTCGAGCGGTGGTGATATTGTTTTCAACATGCGCGGATAAACTGAAAAGTTAATTATTTAGTTGTTATTTTAATCTAATTGGAGTTATCACATTATTGGATACAGTAATTAGATATTCAAAGATAAAAAAGCTCCCCTTCGTCATAGCTCCTACTTTTCAGGGTACTCCTCTCTCAGCCGCAGCCAGTATCGGAATCCTTGGTCTCGAAATCTCGAGTAACGTACAGTTTTCTTGTCACTTGGAAGGAAAAGCCAAGTTGGCTTCACAAAAACTTGGTGTGCTCTGTAGAGCGGATTTCACGTCGCACCATCGCCTCAAGCTATATAAGGCGCAAGTTAGGCCGCACATGGAATACTGCTCCCACATCTGGGCCGGGGCACCCCAACAATACCTCCTTCCATTTGACCGCATTCAAAGGAGAGCTGTACGACTTGTTAACGAGCCAAGTCTCACCGATCGGCTCGATACTTTGGCGCTGCGAAGAGATGTCGCTTCTTTATGCGTTCTCTATCGCATTTACTATGGGGAGTGCTCTGAAGAGTTGTTTGGAACATTACCCGCCGCCGAGTTCCACCACCGTACAGCACGACATCGTCAACAATACCACCCTCACCACCTTGACTGTTGGCAATCTACAACTGTGCGCTTTAAAAGGTCTTTCTTCCCGCGCACTACAGACATCTGGAACAAACTCCCTCATGCGGCTTTTCCAAACGGCTATGAACTGGGGACCTTCAAGAAAAGAGCATATTCCTACCTGAAAGGCCGGCAACATACTCACAATGTCTCTGGCACTGTGGGTACATATGGGCGACGTGGAGCACTTACCACCAGGTGACGCGTCTGCTCTGTTGCCTCCTATTGGATAAAAAAAAAAAAAAATCAAAACAACAGTGTGCACTGCGCCTTGCCGTTAAAAATAATAAAAGAATTCATTAATGTTATGCAAACGTTATACTTCGCTGGGAGCTTATAAATCTTTGAGTTAAAAATTCAATACTTTTATTTTCTCACTGGTTCACTTCTCTGTTGATATTACAAAAATATAGAATGCATTTTAAGATTTTTCCTGGTTTATATTTACTCTAGAATATTCTTTTTAGAATACCAAATGAGCTTTCTGTTAAAACTTCGTTTGTGTATTTCTCCCCTATAATCGATGTATGTACCTATGTTTACCGGGTGTAATCGTTAATTAATGTGCACAGGCGATTATTCCGTAACTAGGTTTATTCAATATTAAACTTATAATTAAAGAAAACCTGAACAGATTTTGATTGATGTTTTTTGATTTGTCAAATTTGTCTCTGCTTAGATTACGTGGTAAACTTAAAAATACGAAAAAAATCATCTTTAAATAGAGCCATTATACTAGTAATGTACATAAACCTCATGTGTCAAAGTTACAACGTGAAAATAGATCGTAATCGTAAATTATTTTATATATTATCTACCTCTTAATGATAAGGGTTACTTGGCAGAACGTTTGGCGTTAACAAGGGGTCAGCTAGTAATGTATTAATATATAATTATGTTATGGTATTTAGCTTTCAATTTGATTTATTTTGTTAAGTGATATTCCAGGACAGCTTTAGCTGTATAAATTTGTCATCGGTATTATTTGTAAGAAAAAACCATGCTTAAACAAGTGATAACTGCGTTAAAAACAACCGACTTCAAACTTGCACTTGCAAAATTTACAAATACCTACAGACAAAAATGCTCATAAAATAAAAACTGCTGGGCCTATTCGAATAAAATTTTTATGGGACCAATTCGACACCATCCCGCATCGAACAAAAAAAGAATCACGTAAATCGGTTCAGTAACCTCGGAGTAATCGGTGTAAATACATAAAAAAAAAAAAAAAAATATACCGGCCGAATTGATAACCTCCTCCTTTTTTTTTGAAGTCGGTTAAAAACAAATTGGAATAAGCAATAGATATAAGTAATGTAACATTTTAATAATTTTTAATCTATACAGGGTGTAATCGTTAAGTGTGCACAGGCGATTATTCCGTAACTATTGCAGATACCAAAAAACTTTAAACTGATATCGAAAGTACTTAACCTAATGAGTAAAATGGCCATAATAAATTTTTAAAAATAAAACGAGAAATATCCAAAAATGTTACATTAAACGCTCCCATACATTTTATTTCCCATACATTTTGTATTCATAGCAAATTTTCGAAGTGATGTCCTCATTGTGCAATACAATGAGGAGCTCTATTTACAGTTTCTAAATGAACTTCCCTTCAAATTTGCGAAGTAATTAAAGCAGAAAACCAAAAAAAGAAAGAAAAAGCTAAAATCTTTCATATTAAATGGTAGGTTGATCCAAAAGTAATGATAATTGGGTATTTCCTGTGCACATAAAAATATAAAATAATTGTTTGCTTGCTCATGTATTCACTAAGTAATCACAAAAAAATCATATCAACAGGCCACGTTTCCAATTATTTACATTAATTTGAATGTGAACCGTGCGTGCCAGAATGTTTTCCGACGAAAAGAAGAAACAACGATTCGACATGTAGAGGGTAAATTTCTAAATTTTTAATGATATCAGGATAATTTTTTGTCACGTTTTGTGATCATGGACGTTACCCGAGTTCACCATGTTTATGCTGAAACCAAAAAACAAACAATGTCCTGGATGCGAGCTTCCAAAGTGACGATGAAGAAATTCAAAGTGAAAATCAGTAGGTTAGATTAAAGCGGTAGTTTTTTGGGACGCTGAAGGAATAATTATGGTGGAATATTTTAAAAAGGTAGCCACTTTATTGGGCTCTTAGTAAACAGACCAAATTAAAAGATTGCGGTAGGTTAGTAAGGAAAAGAGACATGGCAAACTGCGGACCTGAACGCTGTTTCACCAAGACAACGCACCAGATCACAAAGCGTCAGTTGCGATGGCTGCCATTCAAAATCGGCATTCCAAATGCTTGAACACCTACCCAATTTTTTAGATCTAGCTCCTATTTACTTTTATCTCTTTCCTCGGCACAAGAAACACTTTCTTAGCAATAAATTATTTTAAGACGACAGCGAAGTGATGGCCGCGTGGAGGGGTTTTTGTGGATGAAGTCAAAGTTTTTTTTTTTAAGTTTAGGAAAAAAAAATATTGAAGTATATTTTCTAGTTAGAAAACTATCTAGAGAAATACATAATTATTATAACTGTAATGACCTTGTTTAATATTGATTATCATTACTTTTGGATCAACCCATGTACATGGGAAATTCGTATCTCATACTAAATGTATGGGAGGGTTTCAAGTTAATTTTTTAGATATTTCTCGTTTTATTTTTAAAAATTTATTATGGCCATTTTACTCATTAGGTTTAATACTTTCGATATCAGTTTAAAGTTTTTTGATATCTGTAATAGTTACGGAATAATCGCCTGTGCACACTTAACGATTACACCCTGTATATAAATGTTCCTAAGCGCAAAACTCAGGATGGTTTTTATAGAGAGATAACGAAAACACGCCACGGGGGAAGCCGGAGCGGACAGCTAGTTTAATTGTTATTAATATCTATGTATGTATAAAAATCAGCTATTGGTAAAAACTATTTTTTTTTTTCAAAATTACGTGATAAATTAATTAATAATATTATCTGTTACAATATACGCTCCCATGGAGCAAAAAAATAAAATCATTTTATGAATAGTAAATACACAAATTGCACCTATTCATTATCAAACTAGTAAATTTTCTATATTAGGGAATACAGACAATAATTAAGATAATTTTCATGTTGGATAATAATTTATCGCGAAAGATAAGTGGTATCAAAGCATAACTTTGAAACTAAATCGTTAGTTTTGAATGAGACGCCATTATAATGTAATAAATGATAATAAGTATTAAGTAACAATGTCTTACGATAAATTTGTTACCTATTTCATTTGATTTACTAGATTTGATTTCAGATAAACTCAGATATAAATCACTGAAAATCGATGTTTTTAGCTTGAATATTTTTTTCATATTCTCTTAAAATGTAATGCTAAGTACTGCATTCAACACCATTCATAACTAAGTAATATTGCTAGATTTAAACAAGAAGAAGATACATTCAACAAACAAACAACAAACTTTCGATTTACAAAAACAGAACCTAATCGGATCCCTTCGGTAGCTACAGTGTCACAAACATACACTTTAAACTAATACCATGTCTTATTTTGCATCGGTATTAAAATTAGGTCATCAGTACACAAGGAAAGATACCGCTCCCTCCGAGAGCGCCGTTAAGTAGACCTTTTAATTAATTGTGTTAACATTACGTATAGTAAGGGAGCTAGATACAAAAAATTCTAAATACATTAAATTCTACATGTTACTAATTGGCTTCATTAAAAATCACGGTTCAACTCAAGCGATGTGGAAAAATATTAGTATAAAATTAAATAAGCTGGCTAAAATAAATAGCTACTTAGAGCGCGCCTCCCTTGTATGGTAACTGAATAAAAATAAACTATATATCCATACTAAATTGCATACAGAACCGATCAGCAGTTTTAGTATCATTTAGTGACAAACATCCATACATACATTCATCTAAATAGTCAAACTTCCGTATAATTCTTCACATTTTTCCACTTTGAATAACTTTACAAGCATGTACACATTAAAGTCGTACACCTCGAATTTTAGTTAACAATGGTTATGTTAATTGTGTCATTAATATTTCAAAAGCGTTTTTATAGTGCAAGAGCTAGTGGTAATATTAAATTAAATAAAGTTTTTTTGTTGCTTTCTTTTAAGTCCATGAAGATTATTTGTAGTTCCTTTTGTTTATATGTCATTGCAAGAATTTCAATCCTTATCTTGTTTGTAAAAATTTATTTCAACTGCATTTTAAACTCGATTTATATTTAGGTTGACAGATTTAAACATAAAATATAAATACTTTTTGTTTTATTCACTTTTATACATTCACATACAAATACAAAACCAAAATACATTATAATATAACATACCTAAATTAAACAAACATTGGCTCTCGTACTGTAAACCCTCCCCTGCGTTGCGTGTATCACGCCAAGTATCAGCCATTCACTTATTTACCATGACTACGATTGCTGAAAATTACTCAACGTTTTAACATCGCTACAATAATTTTAACATAGCCTTGACTGCATAATTAGTACGGATCTTTGTTTTGAGTATTTTTACATTTGTTATTAATAAAAACAATGACACATGCAATTTTATTAAACAACAACTATATTATACAACAATTATACTAAAACAACTTCCTCATAATAATTATCTAGAAACTTCTTTAGGGCTTAGGCGCGTTGAGAGTAAAATTTGCAATACCGTCACGTCATGAAGTAAGGCGACGATTTTGGTATCTTTGAATCTTGCCAAAGAAGTTTCACTTCTGACACGTATGCTCGGCACACACGTTTTTTTATAGCCTAACTCAAATTATACAGTTAAATTTAGGCATGGTTAAAACTAATCCAACATCTCAAAGTAAAACTGTAAAGAATCCCAAAGTGTAATAAATGGGTAAACTTTAAAGTGGAAGTCGAAGTCATTTCTTTTAGCAAAAATCCCTGCTAATGAATAATTGATATAAACAATTCGTAAATATATAAATTACAAGGTTTCCGCCCGCGGCTTCGCCCGCACATGTCAAAGAAAAACCCGCATAGTTCCCGTTCCCGTGGGATTTCCGGGATTACGTCATTTTCCCGGGATAAAAAGTAGCCTGAATGTCCTTTATCGAGTATCAAAATATCTCCATACCAAATTTCATGAAAATTGGTTCAGTAGTTTAGACGTGATTGAGTAACAGACAGACAAGAGTTACTTTCGCATTTATAATATTACTATGGATTGTATTTTATATCTGTGCACTGTACAATAAAGTGTTTTTTTTATTTTTATTATTAAATACATGTTGACACATTTTCTGGTGTTGGTGGTTCGCATTTTGTGTGATTAAAAGTTTATAAATATTTGAAAAAAATCGTGAATTATACAAAATACAAGACACTTCTAACAGTGTTTTGTAAGATTTTTTTCTTCATATCCCATTATATTATATTATGAAACCATATAGAGTTTGGTAGCGTGGCAGGGTACAGCTTGTGAATAACTTAATGTACCCTGCTTATTTAAGAAAATAAATAACTTTTGTAACAGCAGTTGTAACGTATTGTTTGTTTGTGTAAAACAGTAAGTAGTTAACGTCTCAAATTACATTCGTATTTCCAACATTAATAATTGAGACCTAAGGAGGAGGTTATCAATTCGGCCGGTATGTTGTTTTTTTTTTTTATGTATGTACACCGATTACTCCGAGGTTTCTGAACCGATTTACGTGATTCTTTTTTTGTTCGATGCAGGATGGTGTCGAATTGGTCCCATAAAAATTTTATTCGGATAGGCCCAGTAGTTTTTATTTTATGAGCATTTTGTTCTGTATTTGATAATGTTGCAAGTGCAAGTTTGAAGTCGGTTGTTTTTAACGCAGTTATCACTTGTATAAACGTATATTAAGTTCAACGCAAATAGAACACCACTTTTTGTCACTTTCCTGATTCACAATCATTTCCCCTTAAATACAGTTGACAGAGCATAATCCTCTCCTACTAATATTATAAATGCGAAAGTTTGTGAGGATGGATATATGTATATGCGTGTGTTTGATACTCTTTCACGCAGATACTACTAAACCGATTACAATTAAATTTAGCACAAATAAAGAGGGTAACTTGGATTAACACATAGAGGTTTTATCCCGAAAATCAAACGGGAACGGGAACTATGCAAGTTTTCTTTGAAAACGCGGGCGAAGCTGCGGGCGGAAAACTAGTTATATATAGAATCAAAATCTATAGAAATCCACAAATAAACAGAAATGGCTCGTATTAGAACAAAGAGTTCCGTAACTCGGTTAAATGTTCGCGGTTAAAATTCAAAGTTGATGGATGATTTAAGCAAATTTCTGCGGTCTATAACTTTTAAATTAGTTTAATTGTTATTTCATTTCACACGCATTATGTTTCAAGTTGGTTTTATTATATTCGTTAGTATATGCATTACACATTAAGTAGCGTTTAAAAATACCTATATATAAAAAAAACATAATATAAGTAGTTATCTAAGAATCCTAGTGATTAGACACATAAAACTTCATGTTTATAAACTTCAAAACAAGCGTTTAAATAAAAACATTTGTAACTGACAGTGCTGAAGAAAAGCTGTGTAATGTACACTAATAAAGTTAAAAATTAATACTCTAGCCTTGTAAATTAATTAATTAAAGTGTATGGTAACAAGGGCCGTTTAGATCTTACGATAAAATATCGTGAAGTTTGAATAAATAATTACGATAAATGGTTTTAATATTTTCTTGTTACTGAAATTAATTGAATTATAGGTTAAAGTTATTTTTACTGTGTGAAATTATTATTTATAAATATGTTATATCTATGAAAATTAAATCTATACATTTGATCTAGCCTACACCATTTAAAATACAATATTTGAAAATAATTTATATGAATCTTTATTTTTCAACAAACTCAATCACTAATTGTTTATTAGAAATGCGAAAGTAACTCTGTCTGTCTGTCTGTTACTCAATCACGCCTAAACTACTGAACCAATTTTCATGAAATTTGGTATGGAGATATTTTGGTATCCGAGAAAGGACATAAGCTACTTTTTATCCCGGGAAAATGACGCAATCCCGGAAATCCTACGGGATCGGGAACTATGCGACTTTTTCTTTGACTGCGCGGGCATAGCCGCGGGCGGAAACCTAGTTGTTTATAATTTGTAAAAAATAATATTATATCGATCGAAACTAAGTTTGTTCATTTGTACGCGAACAAACTTTACGGCTATCAATATTGTTAAAATTCAAGTGAAAAATAATTGTTGACAAATATATTTTAACCAAATTCTCATGATAAACTGACTAAAAAAATTATTCGTCATGCAAATTTTTCATATCCGATATAATTATAGTGTCGTATCGTACATTCTAAATACATGCAGAATTAGCGTCAGTAATTACAGTACGAGTTTCATACAACAATATATTGTGTCTCGGGAACATCGCGAGCATAATACTGGAAAAAGAAACGTTGTTTACTTAAGAATACATTCTTTGTTCCGTGGCCGAGGAAAATGGCTGAAATAGCAAGTATGAAGAAATTTTCATTATTTTTTCTCGAGTTATTTGAGTTTTGGAAGTTTCTTAACCCTTAAATTGATTTCGTCCGTTTTAAAGGACATAGTATTTACACACATGCTGGCGCTGTTATGGCAGACCTAAGCTTCGCTAATTGGTATATTGGGAAGGGACTAGCTATGTCCTTCGCGTACATGCAGGTTTTTTTACCCAAACCATGTACAGTCGCGAATGGTGACCATTTGAAAATTGCAAAAAACGGATCTCTTGACTCTTCTGATAAAATTGATAATAACTATAAGTATTTTGGCTATTTTGCTTATAGTGTTATATTATTAGTTAGAATACGATTGTAAGTATAGTATTTTGACATAATTTTTACATATTTTACAATATTTGGTATACAAATATTAGTTTATATACGATGTCCCATAAAACGGACGTTGACAACTTGGAGTATATACTAGGGTATTCTTCACATGTCCTATGTAACGGACGTTGCCAATAAGGCCCTCCATTTTCAACGGAATCATTTTGATATATTTTTCACTATTTTTAGTATATTTTACAGGAGCATGACTTGGCAATCAATAAAAAATTCCCTGACTACATCTGGCGGAAGCTGAAGAGTCTGGCGTTGAGTTGAGATGTCGATTTCGAAGGAAATGTAGACCTACAAGAGTGATTTCACTATGATAATAGTGTCAATCATTTACCCCCAGCACCATACCTTCGGAATTATACGACATATTGATTTGAGACACAATGAAGACCCAAAAAGTCAGAATTTTTACCACCTACAAAATATTATTGCTGCAGAATTACAACCATTACATGAGGTGCGAGATGAATCTTCCCTACTTTTCAGTAGTTCTTCAGTCACAGCATCATGTTACTTACCAGAAATACCACCAAATGTTTGAAAATTTAAATAATAATACCTTACAAATTAAAAAACTGGCAGAAAATGGATTTAATATATGCCAAAGAATCCAAAAAAAGCGATTTAAATTTCCTGTTCGTTTTGGTACTTCAGGCAACCATGCCTGAAGTACCAAATAATAAATAGAAGTGGTATACCAATCACTTCTTTGCATACGATGAAGCAAACACATTTCAATCTGTACTATATAAGAAATGGGAAGAGGGCTATCTTGGTGTATTAGATGAGTTCTCAGGCTATGTAATACTATTTATATTCTAATTCTTAGCATATTCTTAGGCTGTGATTTTTGGTAGTGTCGTTTTTGAAAATCCATTATTTTTAACGATATCGTTAAAGTTTTAACCAACATTTTAAGACAGATGTTTGAAAAGATTATTCTAGATCGTCCATAATTATAATTTGATAATAATTTTGAATTACAGAGTTGAAAATGTCCATTGTATTCATGTACCACGGTTGCAGGAATTATGTGCAATGTCCAATATATGTGACGGTTCGAACATGTACATATAATTGGCAATGTCAGTTTTATGTGACATAGCGAAAACAATAGAAAAAATTAAAATTTTTAATTTTTTTTCATTTTCCTCTTTTCTATCCTAATTCCAATACATCCTCCAAAGGACATTATAAACACAAGTTATCTAGGGGTGACAATTTAAGGGTTAAGAAACATAATCCATTCTTTGTTAGATTATTGCCTCCCATGAGGTTAATAATGCTTTATGCAACAAAGACCAGAGTTGCAACAATATATTTGTATGAATTTGTAAGATCTTTAATACAATAGCTTGAAGGGGAAAAATAGAAAATGGATATTTTTATAACAGGAAAGAATACTTGTTCACACAGGACCTAAAACAATAAAGACCATTATTGCCTGCACTATAAAAATGATTTTACAGCTGTGCCTCGCGGTTTCTTGCCTGCACTATCAAAATTATTTTACCTCCTTCGTTTTCACTCCTGTTGGTCTTAGCGTGATGATCTATAGCCTATAAAGGACTATCTAACACCGAAATACTTTTTCATATCTGACCAGTAGTTCCTGAGATTAGCGCGTTCAAACAAACAAACTCTTCAGCTTTATAATATTCTAAAGTAATATAGTATAGATGAAGGTTGTGCCCATAATTATACGTAACGTGGCATTTCTAACGTATCTTTAATCCTCCTTAAATATGAGCAGTGTTCGTGTGCGAATAGTAAGTATAATATGTTTCTTTCATTTGAAAACTTGAATTGAAGGGATTTTAACGCGTAAAATCTAAGAACCTCTTCAATATATTTTGTATATATTATCAGGCTAATTACCTTAATATTATAATATAGTACTTTGGCATAACTTAACGAAATCTGAGTGTGCTAAATTAACAGCTCTTGGAATGGTGCCTACATTATGGTCTGGTCCTATAATATTATATGTATAGGGCTTAATCACAAGACATAAAATATGTATGTACAATAAATGTGTATATGTAATAGCTACGTCTTGTTACACAATATCACCATTATATTACATACTAACTGCTCCACGCGGTTTCACCCCTGTGGCTCCACTCCTGTTGGTCGTAGCGTGATGATATATAGCCTATAGCCTCCTAAATTAACTATTAGTTCATTATATATTAACGTACGTATTCCTCCATAAATGAGCTATTAGTTCAGGATACATCGCCCCTTTTTGCAAGTGACTACTATCAAGCTGATTTTCCGTTTGTAGCTTTATTTTGATGAGACACCGAATAATTTCGTGTATGAAACTCTCGATTGTGGCAGCTAACAGAGATAACAAGGATAAAATTTTTTGATTTGATGGTTCTCAAATATTTATTACGCAATTTGTAGGACAATATGTCTGTTGAATTATATAAACATTAACTAAGTGAAAACAAAAAAAATCAGCTTGTTAGTAATCATTTATGATGACCTCGTTATCGATACACTTTGGAAAGGGGGACTCTTTGAACCAACCATAGATTTTGTAGGACAAATATTTTTTCGAATAATTTAGGTCTTGAGAATGAACAAAAACAAATTCAGTTAGTAATAAATATTTGAGAACCATCAAATCAAAAATTTTTATCCTTGTTATCTCTGTTAGCTACCACAATCGAGACTTTCGTACACGAAATTATTGGGCGTCTCATCAAAATAAAGCTACAAACGGAAAATTAGCTTGATAGTAGTCACTTGCAAAAATGGGTGATGTATCCTGAACTATATTTAACACCGAAAGAATTTTTCAAACCGGACCAGTACTTACCGAGATTAGCGTGTTCAAACAAACAAACAAACTCTTCAGCTTTATAATATTAGTATATAATACATACAGAATAATATAAACGATACAATACTGCACTTGCTGAAACATGCACAAAATATCTGATTGAATCAATTCATGCGAATCTCAAAATTTGCAAGTCCCAGCAGTATTGCAGTCGCGTACATATTTCCTATTGAATTGAATTGTTGATAGAAGCTTCAAGCAAGTCGAAATATTCTTATTTTTGTTGTTACAAGTGCATTAGTTGTATGTTTCTGATAAAATAAGTATTCATTCATTTCATGTTAAGTTATGTTATGGATTCAAGTAATTCGTAAAAAAAATTAAAACCGTTTTCTTTGCAAAATAATTTAACACAACATAAAATTGACCCTTAAGGCTGGCTTTACTAATTCTGAATATTTCGTTCTGCTTAGTTAATCTTTTTTTATATGAAAATGACAACTATTATATTATGAAAATAAAGTAGTAAGTTTGCTTGTTTACCTTTTATCGTGGTTGTCTGGAAGAGATCACTATTAAGTGATAAGGCCGCCAAAATAGTTGTACTCTGTTCTGTTTGTATTATGTAAGTAGTTCCAAGGTTTCCTATCTGTACAACTATTAAAGAGTTAAATAAATATGTAAGTCCCTAAGTCCCAAAAAACGCCACAAGAAGCCGTAACTACAATTATATTAAAGACTAGCTTCCGCCCGCGACTCCGTCCGCGCGGATGTCGGTCTTTGCGTGGATGGTTTATTTCTCCATTTTGAGTAACTCGGACAATGACATCTTATAAATATCTATTGGACCCAAATACGGCTAGGTCTATAATAATACGCAACGTGTGTTCGCGGTACCTACTACAGAACAACGTCTATGGATAACTGAAAAATTGAGATAAATTTTTTTTCTTCGTATTTTTCCAGGATAAAAAGTATCCTATTTTACGCCCAGGATAATAAGGTATAATTATACCAAGTTTCATCGAAATCGAACCGGTAGTTTTCACGTGATGTCTTCACATACAGACAGACAGACAGACAGACAGACAGACAGACAGACAGACAAAAATTTTTTTAATCACATATTCGGGTTTGGTATCGATCCAGTAACATCCCCTGCTAGTTATTTTTTCAATATTTTCAATGTACAGAATTGACCCTTCTACAGATTTATTATATGTATAGATTCATAGTCATTTCATACATTTTATTACTTACAAATAAACTAGTTGTAACTCTAGGATAAAGTAAAGGAATTTACAGCAAAACGCTCCTTAATCCGAAGAGATACACGCCTGGCCAGATATAAAGTATAATTTAAAACTAGTTACGACACGGTTTTCCTTACTACGGCACCTTCGAAAGAGTTCATAAAATATCCCGTGTACACTTAAGTAGAATACCGTAAAATGAAACTATTTTTTATTTTAGTTTACTCTCTGTGACGAAGGAAGCTATTTTAGAAGATTCAGAAGTGTTGGAACTATAAAATTTCGATGTAAGTATACGATCAAAATTAACTTACGTACATTTATACATGATACAAGAATGAGCGGCCTTATAATTTTACAGAACCTCTACCAGACAACCACTAGGGATAACGTAGAAGTTGAGGAAAATTGCAATATAAATCACATAAAAAACGACGTGTGGCATTCGGGGACTGCCACGGTAAAGCTATTGCATGCTATGCCATCAACCCAAACCTCCACCCGTCGGAGTGGGGAGCGTGAGGTTTTTTCGTAACAGAATTTCTTGATTCGGTCCCCGCGCTCAAGGCCCGCGAAAGAAGCTATGCAATAGCTTAAAAGTGTCTCAAGGCCCGCGAAAGAAGCTTTGCAATAGCTTAAAAGTGTGCCTTACTAAATGTGTAAATAACTCTGAATTAATAAATTAAATATTTCCCAATAGGCTGTATTTACATAGTTTGTTCACGGTGTAGAACATTATATTTGCTAACAAAATATGCATAACAAAAACACATCAGAACTAAAAGAACCTACCTAGTACCTACCTTAAATATCACAACAAAATACACTGTATTTCGTAACCTGAAGTACGATAAGTAACTAAAAACTTAATAACGGTTACGAAATACAGTGTGTATTTCGTAACCTAACTACTTCAGAGATTATTCGTCTTCATTTTATCTCTCTCCATTCAGAGGCCGTACTAAAAACAAGACTAACCAAGCACCTTTAAGACTATAAACTGGAATGGGCTCCTGAAATCGCTTTGATAAAATCGGAACCTATCGACCCTTGAATCAAATATATCTTGAAGTTACGCTGGTGAAAGGATATAGCTACATACTGAATTAAAATAGTCTAGTTAAAGCTCTATTCGCTATAGTTTCGATTATATAAAGGTTTTTTTTAACGTATACAAAGTCGTAAATATTGATTAATAAGTTATAATGTACAAGCGCTTCTTAAAGTGGAGTTTGAGTTTGAGATCTTACAAAGAATAACTTTCGATATAATATGCACCTTTAAAACACGCAAAGCTGAACTTAAACTACAGCATAAACATTAAACATACTCCGTATAGCAGATGTTTAAAGTTTTAATATTTTTATCATACAATGTACACAAACCTTTAAAAAATGCAAGTTCCAACAAAACTTAACGGTGTGGACACGCTTAAGGATCACGTAACAACCTCCTGAAAACTCTTTATTATTAAACTAAAACTCTTTTTAAACTAAAAAGCTTACGAAGCGTATGAAAATGTCGCCTGTTCTTTGCGAACTAGATACCATGAATTTATTAAAAGATGACTGCAGATGCATGCTTACCTTCATGTATTATGGCTTTTCACACGGCACGCGATTTTTGATAAATTATTTATAAATGTAGTTAAATAGATGGGCATTATCAATGGTCGCGGAAGAATTCAACACAATACCCGGCTCGACAGAACACAGTGGGGTTTTAGCTCGATATAGTTCTGTGGGTTTTAGTCGATAAGAATCAGACAATATAACCCACGGCTCCTTACCTGGGCGCCGCGGCCGTGGGTATCTTATGAAAGATTTCCCGACTTAAAAAAGGTAATGCTTACATAAAGAGTTAATAATAATTGTAGATATACGTAATATATTTTAATTTGTATTATATGCCGAGAAAGATTTGCACTAACTATACATACACACATCAACAAAATCTACGTATATTTTGTATTGCATCAAACATTAAAAAATCTGTGAAGAATTTTCTGAAATTGTAAATGGAAGAATTTTTGGAATGGAAGCTCTTTAATAAAAAATAAATTTTTCACACCTTTATATCTTAATATATATTATAAAGACGAAAGTTTGTACGTATGGATGTATGGATGTTTGTTACTCTTTCACGTAAAAACCACTGAACCGATTACAATGAAATTTAGCACACATATACAGGGTAACTTGGATTAACACATAGGATAGTTTTTATCCCGGAAATCCCACTGTAACGGGAACTATGCGGGTTTTCCTTTGCAAACGCGGGCGAAGGCGCGGGTGGAAATCTAATAAAAAATAAATATATTTCATGATTTTTGCTAATTTTGATTTAAATGTTAATTTTTCCCACTTTTTTCCACATAAACGCGTGTTGTATGAAGTGCCATTACATTATGTAGCTATTTATTTTTATGGTAGACGAGAATGCGGAAATGCAGTGACCTCGTGCTTTTAGATGTCAGTACTCAGCGTGTACTCAGTGTGGATTTGTTTGCCAAATGCGGGTAGATGATAAAATAAGTAAGTAGACCATTTTCTTGCGTCTATTGTTAGATTGTATTCTTTCTTCTATTGTTAAAAGTCGTGTAGTAGCTTTGAAATACATAGTATGGAATTATGTGATTATAGTGATATATTCAGCTAATATTATATTAAATATAAAATGTCACAAAAAATATTTTAAAATAAATTTTTTTTTTCGGCAATATCACTAAAAAAATTGTTTTATTTAAATTCAATGTTCAAGTTTTCTCATAGCTTTTTATCTGACAGGTAATCTTTAAGTGTGTTCACAACACAACAATGTTCAGATAAAGGTTTATACATACATTGTTATATTTTTTGAAAAATTTAAAGCCACCTTGTAACGTGATAATACTTAAGCGTGTTTAAACCGTTTAGTTTAAGTAGGAACTAACTTAACTGCCGTGTTAAGTTTGGGCACACGTTGTCAGACTTTGGAAAATTATTTTAAACTAAGTACCTAGTTAGTTTGGGCTTAAACTAGCTTGTACTTTTTATGATAATATATTTAAAGGTAAATGAAAAATTGTGAACCTTGGAACCATATTAAGCGTTATATGCAAAAATATATTTTTTTGCTTTTAACATAGAGGAAAGAGTTTATCTTTATATAAATCGAGTTTCAATATTTTCTAGTTCACACTTCACAAATTGAATGGAACTGTTTGAGCAAAATAAATTAGTTAAGATCATTTGTTTATTTTTAAAATTATAATAAAGACGTGTGGCACTCGGGGACTGCCGCGGTAAAGCTATTGCATGCTATGCCTTCAAGCCACACCCTCTTTGCCCGTCGGAGTGCGGAGCGTGAGGTTTTTTCGTTACGGAATTTCTGGATTCGGTCTTGGCGCTCAAGGCCCGCTATAGAAGCTATGCAATAGTTTAATAAAACACAATCTCTTACTTAAGTAATAGCATACACAACCTATTTTAATTTGAGTTATTTCAGTAAAGATTTTTTTGCCATATTACAGAATTCAGATCTGTTACAAGCTGCGGAAATAAAACACATACGTAGAAAACACTCAAAACCCCATAAAACAATATCACATCTCATAATATTATTACAAGATAAAATATGCGTGACATAGAATTTATTAGAGCTACGAAGTGTCGTAAATTTTACAATCTGAATATCTAACGCGAATGAAAAATATTCTTTTTGATACTTTAATGTGTCTCGAGGGCTGTTTTTACGGTGTGTCATCTGTCACTGTCTAATAGCCGTCTAATATTATTATAAGAAAAGTTTTTTTGTTTGTTTGTAACGACTTATATAAAAAAACATGATTGATTTGGTACGCATTGATATGGTTTTAAATAAGTAATTCTTCTTTGCAGTAGGTATTATTGTTCAACTAGCTTCTGCCCGCGACTCCGGAAAAAATAAGAAAAATTAAGATTTATATTTTTCTACGTATTTTTACAGGATAAAAAGTATCCAATTTTATGCCCAGGATAATAAGGTATAATTATATCAAGTTTCATCGAAATCGAACCGTTAGTTTTCACGTGATGTCTGAATTTATACAGACAAACAGACAGACAAAAAATTTTTTATCACATATTTTGGTTTGGTGTCGATCCAGTAGCACCCCCTGCTATTTATTGTTTCGATATTGTCAATGTACAGAATTGACCCTTCTACAGATTTATTATATGTATAGATATAGATGTACCTTAGTCAGTTCATTAGTTAATGGTGATATAGTATGTTATGTACATTGTACAATGCTACTAAATAAATTAAATCAACTGCTTAAAAAAACGTAAAATTGTCAACGATTGTCTCTCCAACTGAAATATTCGAATTATTCATTTTTCATCTCAAAATTTATTAAATTTTTAACCAATTTTTTCAATATTTAAGTACAAAATAAAGTATATTTACATTAGAAATTTACATTTTCAATCTCTAGCCATAATTGGGTGCGGTATCCTAAAATCCTTGAAGAAAATTTTATTATTTAAATGGGAAGATGGGATAATTTAATATAGAAATTGGAAATAACGATGTTTTTCTAAATTATTTGAAAATACGGCAACAATGCTTATAATAATGATCTGATGTTAATGTTTGTTGCCGTTATTATAAGAAAAATCCATATTCCTTTTAATTTTGCCAAAATAATTTCAGTTGTATAGTACGTTTGAAAAGTAGTACTTAGTAGGTTTTATTTAGGGCCGATTTTTCAATCCTTGGTTAAAATTTATCCGTCCAATAAATAACGACGAACATTTTAAAATGTCACCAGTAAACTGTAAAATACGGACAATTAGAATACATTTTTGAATTGGTAGTTTAATACGTTATTTGATGAATAATTGAATAAGTTTTAACCAAGGATTGAAAAATCAGCCCTTACACAAACAACTCAATTACGAAAAATAAGCTTGTTTTCATATAAGAAATATCTATAAAATATTATTTTTTAAATTCAATTCTTAATAATTCAATGAATAATGTTATTAAATATTCAAGGAATTGCTACATTAGGTACTTTTGCTATAAAGAAATCTTTTCGCGGTAATTCTCTGTGAATAAACAGATTAATTGTAAGGTTATATTATATTTCCGGTGACAAATGTTATTCAAATTGGTACGAGTATTTATAAAATCGGAAAGCTGTGGTAATCATCACTACATAGTATAAAACAAAGTCGCTTTCTCTGTCCCTATTTCCCTTTGTATGCTTAAATCTTTAAAACTACACAACGGATTTTATACGGTTCTTTTTAATACATAGAGTGATTCAAGAGGAAGGTTGTATATAATTTATTAGGTTTTAGTAAACTAGTTTAAAATAAACGTGAAATATGAAAATTCTATCTTTAATTTTTATTCTTGTAAAAACAATAAACATTCATCTAAATAATGTCTAAGAAAGAGCGTGATGATCTACCACAATTTAAATGCTTCAAACTATCTCTCTATAAAAATTTCCTCAGAGTCGATTCAGTAATTTCAGTAATAAGTGTGATGAAATACATTTACACAGATAGACAAAGTTACTTTCACATTTATAATATTAAAGTAAGGAAAGTATCGATTCACAAACCTATTATTAATCTTTTACATTGAACAATTCTAAACGCAACTACATCGTGTTAGGAATGAAGTATGGTCGACACAAGCTGTAATTTTACATAGATTGCGAGATACACCAGATGGCCCATTGATTTGGCTCAGTGCCAGATTAAATCTCTTGTGTCCTTCTAGAATAGATGCATGGTACGAACGAAGCGGAAGCGGTAGCGGAGCGAAGGCTTATCGGCTCCTTAATTGTGATATGTAAAGGCAATTAGGGGCAATTTAGAGAACATTTTTGTGCTTTTATTTTAGGTTGGTACCAAAACCTTGTTTAAATATGAATGTGGTATTTTTAATGGCTTAGTATTTGAACACGATTTATTCATAGTACCTACTGTTTTGTTTTTCGGCTTTCAACAGAATTCAAGTGGCAGTAAACACACTCACACATTAGGTATGGTGGTTATACGTAAATTTCTACTATCCTAAGTATTTATGGTATACGTATTACGTATATATTTATCTTAGAAGTGAAGCTTGGACATAGCTAAAATCCAGAATAAATAAAACTTTAGTTTAAACTGAGACCCGTATTTGATTTTTGTTAAAATTAACACGCCATTAACTTAGTCCAATTTAGTTATTTATCAACACAATTGTACACAATGGAGATTAATAGAATCCCACATTCTGAATGTAGGTTGAAATAAAATCATCTACTTACAATTCATTATGTTTCGCTACGCCGTAGTCACGTAGCACATTAATGCTCTACGCTTCTGCGTAGCTTCATTTAAATGGCGAAAACATAATTTCATTTCGTATTTTCATTGTTCCAGATTACATTTGTGTTACACTAGAATGTTATAGAACTTAAAAATTATTAATTTTATGATGTAAGTACGTGCCACGTTTCTTTCGGATTTAATAATATAGAATCCCAAGCAAGATCTGATCTGAATGTTATAATAATCTGGTATATTTTTGTATGCAATCGATAGTCGAGAAGAAATCACAGATTGTAATGTAAAAGGAGACATTTTAATCACTTACAAAGACTTCCTGAAAATAAAGGTGGTAGGGATTACTAATTTTTTTCATCTATATAAATACAATTATTTGGAATATTTTTATTTATATAGATATATATAGATGAAAAAATTAGTAGCTGCAGCTAGCAAAATGACAGGTAAATTAAACTAATAATTTAAACCTTTTCCCCAACTTCGTAATCACTTGCCAACTTATGGACGTCGGATGTGGAACTAGAGATAAAACTTTTCCGTTTTTAGCAAAAGTAAAAGTAGTTTTCAACTTGAATCTTATTCAGTTTGATAGTTTGAGACTTCCATAATGAGATTACGAAGGCAGTTCTGCCTTCAAGTGGTTTTAATGTCAGGACTACCTATTTGTGTTTCTATTAATCCCTAGTTAATAATATACAAATACTAATACTAATCTTTACTAATATTATAAAGCTGATAATATTATAAAGCTTAAGAGTTTGTTTGTTTGAACGCACTAATCTCAGGAACTACTGGTCCGATTTGAAAAATAATTTCGGTGTTAGATAGCCCATTTATCGAGGAAAGCTATACGTACGCTATATATCATTACGCTAATACCAACAGAAGCGGAGACACACGGGTGAAACCGCGGGGCGCAGCTAGTTATGAAATGAATACGGATAAATAAAGTACCTACCATCCTTAAAAAAAACACTGCGAACTCTAAACACAAACATAACATATGTAATATTAAATATTAAAAATATGTTGTGTGGTTTTATGAAACTACGGTAAAAGTGAAACTTTTTTTCACACTATAGACATTTAACTAAAAATTATCGTATTTGTACGCTAATTATCGTACGTATCGTGCGTCACGCGACATGCGCTACACAGACCAAAAAGTTTGAGACGATGTAATAAAAGTTTCACTTTAATAATATTTAAATCTATATCCTATCCCTATACAGAAAAAGAAGTAAAGTATGATTAAAGAATAATGACCATAAGTTGCAAATCTTAACGAATCCCTTTATCTAACAAGGACCAAGCATTAATGGTGAAATGAAATCACAATTAGGGTCCCTCGTTGCAATGAAATGTGTTGTTTCTGTCACACGATATTCGACTTTATATCTGATAGTTAAGGTCTATTTTACGATGAAAGAACCTATCGTTGTAGGAGATTTTATAGAAATACTCAACATGACTGGTCTGCTCTGAATCCTTTTATAGTTTCCGATAATTTACTGTATAGTTTGTAATATACTTATGTATAAATAAGGATCATTCTAATTAAGAAAGCGTGTGTGCCGAGCATACGCGTCAGAAGTGAAACTTCTTTGGCAAAATTAAAAGATACCAAAATTGTCGCCTTAATCCATGAATTACGTCATGACGTGACAGTATTGCATGATGCGACCTTGAAATTTTACTCTCAACGCGCCTAAAGAAGTTTCCCTTCATAAATTTATAAAAAAGAGGATTTTTCTTCAATAATTAAGCTTGCAGAATACATAAGAAATGCTCAAAAATTCATAAATTAAATAATGAGATAATTACCTACACTACTATAAAATACCTACTTTAGTAGAATTTATATTACCTACCTACTACGAAAAATTGATAACATAAAAAGAAACACACGATATTTTATCGTTTCGTTCGATGTCGTAACGTATAAAAGCACCCAATCCGAAGCAGGAAATTGAATTGTGTTTTCATTAGTCGATACGTATGTTGCTAACTTAATTTAACATTAAGAGATTTTTCGTCACTTTCCTTAGGTCGTATTAATTGGGTTACTTATTCGCTAACTTAGTTATTACTTTGAATACTTGGTGATAAACAGTCATAACTAAATAAAACTGTTCTTACAATAAGATAGATGTCACTAATGGAAGTTTTTTGTGGATCCAGGATTAGTCGCTTACTTTAGACTTACTCGTGTAGTATAAAAACTGTGTAACATTTTAACTTGATGTAATATTTTAGTTGCCATTCTTACCTATAATTCTACATTTTTTTTCATTGCAAAAAACTGCGTGCGCAATTCTTTTAGATATTATTTATCTCTACCCTTAAATCCATCCAAATCCGTTCATCACTTTTAAACTCGAAGTTTTTCAAATAAATTTCAGTGAGCATTAAAATTCCACACTTGATTTCTTTAAAGATTATAAAATTTCTCATTTTTATTCCTAAGAAATTGGAATAGAAAATCCTACAACTCAAATGCTCTAGATCTAGTCCTATTTGAATCATTTTTAATCCCGCCTTTTATGCCTTTACATTTGTATTGACACAGACCGACGTCAAATACATTTTACTCAAAATGGGTCAAGCCTTCCTCAAAGACCTTTAATACCCACTTTGGCATTCTCAAATTCGTATTTACATTAAATTTACTTTCTATAGATAAATTGCTTTATTGTCTCCGTTTTGGAAATAAACAGTCGGCTTTGTTTATTTATTATTAGCTGAATTTAGGGATTTTTTCGTAACAATTTTGTAAGAAACTCGACATGTTTGCTTTTCTTCCAGTAATATTATCACTATATCATTTATTAAATTTATTTTATTATATGCTATGCTTTACATAATATGTTATGCTTTCGATTAAATAATGTTTATTGTAGGGCTGATTTTTCAATCGTTGGTTAAAACTTATTCATCGAATAACGTAATAAACTACCATTTCAAAAATGTATTCTAATTGTCCGTATTTGACAGGTGACATATTAAAATTTTCATGTAAGTAATACTTTATTGGACGGATGAATTTTAAGCGAGGATTGAAAAATCGGCCCTTATTCGATAAAATTGTATTTATTTAACATCTTTATAATTCGGAGTGAAAACAAAATGTCGACCAACTGCTTGGTTCAGCTGCATATTCATACAACTTAAAACTACGAGCCACAAAACATTTTACTTTATAACATATAAATAAAATGCAGGTACGCTAGAAAAAGTGCACTAAATTTAAAGATTATCCGTAAAATATAGCTTGTTCTCATTTGCATAGTAATTTAACCCGACGTACAATCTACTTGTATTTATGTGAATGTTAATTAATCCTTGTAAAGAAAACAAGGGCTGATGCAACTGTGGCTTGAGCAAGATGGCGTCGAACATTATTTTTTTGGTTCCGTATTATTTTTGTATGCGAATATAATGTAATGGTAAATGGTTTTATGTTTTGTCGTTTGAAGTCGTTGAGAATGAAATCAATCTACTGAATTTTTTTTTTATATTTTACTATAAATTAATAAATAATATTATACACACACGGCACGATCTGATTCTGAGCTTTGAGCGCGGGGACCGAATCGAGAAATTCCGTAACGAAAAAACGTCACGCTCCCCACTCCGACGAGCGGAGGTGTGGCTTGAAGGCATAGCATGCAATACCTAGCTTTACCGCGGCAGTCCCCGAGTGCCACACGTATTTTTTTATTATTAAATATTTGTTATCAAGTCACAGATTTAGAATACACATTGTCAAATCTAATCACATTCAAAATTATAACATAACTAGCTGCGCCCCGCGGTTTCACCCACGTATATATAACATCACGGCTATATAATATTATCACGCTCCACTCCTGTTGTTCGTAGTGAGATGTTATAGCCTGCCTTCCTTGATAAATGAGCTATTCAACGCCGAAAGAATTTTTCCAATCGGACCAGTAGTACTTACCTGAAATTAGCGTGTTCAAACAAACAAACACACTCGTCAGCTTTATAATATTAGCATAGATTTAATTAATTGTAATTTTATTTTCAAGTACTAAGGATCTCTAAACATAAGTACATAGTTAGGTACCTTTTATCTAGATATTTTAACAAGCTCGTTCTGAAATACGCGTACATACAGTCAGATATTTTTATATGTGTATCTTACTTAAATAGTATAATTTGTAGTCGAAATATACCAGTATCATGATTATTCTTTATCAAAAAATTAATCACACGCAAATTGTGAAAACTAGACAATATATGGGATCTCACGGGAACGGGAACTTCGCGGTTTTTCCATTATTACGCAGCCATAATTATAAAGCTGAAGAATTTGTTTGTTTATTGAACGCGCTAATCTCAGCAACTGCTGGTCCGATTTGAAAAATTGTTTCGGTGTTAGATAGCCCATTTATCGAACGAGAGCCACGTGGGTGAAACTGCGGGGCGCAGCTAGTAAATTATAAACTCACGAAATATTGTTTCATATTTTACACCGCTAAACGATAAAAAAATCACAGCAATTTATACATCAAAATGATAAAATATCAAAGTGAAAACTGGCATTCTTCCAAATTCTCTCATATCCGAAAGAAAAATTTCCTATATTAAACTTGTAACAAAATCCGATTACTCTAGTTAAAACATGAGCTTCTTTCCTTCAACTTTTTTCGTGTGATTTACACTCTCTAAACGAAATATTTTTCAGAGAATGTCACAGATAATTAATTGAAGTTTTAATAATGTTAATTAAATTAAAAAAAACATTTTTGTTCGGGGAAACTAAAGCCTGTGTTATTTAAAGCCTGTAACACAGTTTTTAAAAAACACAGGCTTTAGTTTCCCCAAATTTTAACTCTATTATTTTAAAACTTTGCAATAAAGATTTTTTCTATTTCTATATCTATGCAGTAATGTTTAAAGTAATATTTCTAAGTTAGATTAAATTAACAGGTAAATAAATTAATTTTCTCTCAAACAACCTGAACCGATTTCCTTCCACTTATCATCACGCAAAGCGAAGTTGTCGATGATGGTTTTACAATAATTTGTTAATTTTTACACAATGATAACGGAACTAAAGATTAATAATATTGACTGACCGGTTGGCTTGGTTGGTAATGACCTTCCAAGCCAGAGGTCGTTGGTTCGATTCCCACCCAGGGTAAATATTTGTGTAATGAACATAGATGTTTGCTCTGTGTCTGTGTGTTAATTATCTATATAAGTATTTATTTAATAAATAAATTATGTATGTATTTTTAAGAGCCATCTGGCTTCCATAACACAAGCGAAAGCTTAGTATGGGTTCACATCATGCCGTGTATGAAAATTTCCCGAAAAAAAAATTAGTAAAACTTTGGCTAAAAATAAATATGCCAGAGCGAGTGTGAACAGTCCTTAAAGAGCCACGTGGTATTGAGAATAAATGTGTAAGGTAAACTCCATTGGTTCCGACAGAACCCGAATGATTTAAGGCCACCCTAATCGGTGTTTCCAGCTTATGAGAATGAAATATTCGAACAATTTCTGATTTCTAACGGCCCTTTTTACCTAATTCTTGGGAATGATGTATGTGTAATTTTATGGAACAAGCGAATGATTGATGTTATAAGGAGAGTGGAATTTTGTTTTTTTAGAATAATACTGAAGTTAAATTTAAATAAGTCAATGGATTTAGGCAAGACAAAATAATACTATAATACGTATGTAAAAAGATTAAAAGTACAAATCAAATATAAATAAATAAATCATTTATTTCACTTAAAACATTTTACAAATTAGAGCGACCCAGGCTCCTAAGATAGTAAGAACTGTTTTTCAGGAGCCTGTGTCTTCCATTTACAGTTAGGTACACGACACGAAAAAAATCAGAGACAAATTAAATAAAATCAAAAATAAATTAAAAATTTACATGCAGTTAAAACTATAAAAATCAATAAAAAATAAGTACAAACAGCAAAACAAAAAATAAAATGTGTCTAGGTAACTCATTACAAATAAAGCACGTCCAAAACAAAATTCGAAATTATTTCAGCACATAAATAAATTCATCAAAAATTAAATAAGTTAGTAATTATAAAATAAATTGAGCAACAGATATTATAAATCAGCAAAAAAAATCAAAATTAAATCGAAATCAACTATTAGATATATTTTATATTTTTGGTTTTATGGCATTCAAATGCTTTATAAATATATTTTTTTTTTCTATTCTTTATAAATTTATATTAGGTATATTCCAATTTTTAGGTAACAGAATCGAGCGTGTTTACTTTTAACATAAAAGCAATTTGTAAAAGGGATAGGACAAATACATAGGACGCGTCACGGGTTAAGTGAATGTAATAAAGCGCTTTGTTTATACATTTTATATGAAGTTATTTACTTTTTTTACTTCGTTTCTCTTTGTTTTAAGTTAAATAGCTTAAAAACTAAATGGAGAAAACACTGCTTATCGAATTAAATAGAATTAAAATTATTTTCATAAGAGGATTATTAATGAATTTACTTACCAGCTTTAGGCAGAGCAGCTCTTACTTGCTAATATAATAATAATCTTACTAATAGTATCTTTAATATTTCTGACGTTAATTTCCATACAACATTATCATGTCAGCTATCAGTAAGTTAATCAGAAGATAACCAGAAGTAATAAATTATTATTGTTGTTTATAACATAAACTACAGAACAATATTGACCATCCATAAACCTCCCATAGGTATACTTTAACTTGAAGTACCGGAAGTGTAACTTAATGCCTCACTTGACGTGATTTACATTGTTTCCTTTATAGCCAAAGATATCTGTGTTTATGGCCCTTCTTAATTTTATAACAAGGTCGTATTAATACACTCATCGCCATAAACATGGTTGAACCGGGAAGAAAATAGACTCTTTAACTAGAAATAAAATACTTTTTACGGATTTTATATCCCCCTTTACTATAAAATAAATAAATTTAAATAAATAAATTATTTATTTAGGAGTTATAAGGACCCATTAACTACACAACAAGACAACGCACAAAAATTACATACAAAGAGTCACTTTAAAACAATTCCGACGTAAAATTTTATCCGTCCTATAAACTAAACCATAGCTTTACTAAGAACTCCTACATTTAAAGTAAAAACAATTTGGGTGACCATACATTTCCCATTTTTTTTATAAACTAAAATCCGTTAAAACCGCCTTTAATTTCCTGTTATATTTAAAGTTTTACCTTTAAAACTATTCCGCAATTTATCTGTCCTTTAGCTCCAAATAACGTCTATATACACAGTAAGCTCCAAATCCAAATACCAGCTCGGACGGGGACTACTTCAACACTCCCAAAACTAACTAAGATTCAGTCAAAATTGCGTCTAACTTTACTACCACGTTTGAGGTGTTTCGCTTGTAATTACAACGAAATAGGAAATGAACATTCTGTATTTCACTATAATTTATTTGGGCTTGCTTTAATTATTATTTTAAATTGACAAAATTAAAGTTTTCATTTTTTTATGTTTTGTTATGTCATGAGTTATGCACAAAACCTGCTTGTTTATTTTCAAAAGTAGTTGTACAACTTATTAATTATTAATAAACGAATTTTTTTTTTATTTAATATAATTAATTATTATTTTAAAAACAAACAACAGGCAAACAACTTTAATTTTGTCATTGTATAAATCAACTAATATTAAGAACACTTGAAATGTAAAACATATTTAATTAAGGAAATAAAAGCCTTTTTTATTTTATTTATTTATTATGGAAGCTGGAATTATTAATAAACAAACGAAGTCCTTATTATTTTCATTAAGGACTCATTTGAGTAAGCACTCCCTTGAGGTGCAAGTATTTAATGGTGTACATCCAGTATCCTGAAAATAATAATTATTTATATTAAATAAAAATAATTTTCGTTTATTATTAATAATAAATAAGTTATACAACTACTTTTGAAAATAAACAAGCAGGTTTTGTGCATAATTCATGACATAACAAAACATAAAAAAATGAAAACTCAAAATGTAAAAAATACGCACAACAATTATTGTCTCATTTAAAATAATAAATGTTAGTTAATATTATACTTTGAACAAAATGTCACAAATAATTAAATTCTCGTTGTAATAATATCAAAAAGTCAGAGCACAAATTTTATATTCCCCACGATATTCTGATTCCGTCATTGAATTAGGTTCTACTGGAATGGCGTAACGATGATATTAAACAAAGCCTTTCGTTTACATACATTAAATATTTTTATTAGTGAGAAATAATGTTTCCTCTTATGTTAATTATGATACGGAATTTTATCACGTTATTTCAAATAAGTTATCAAAATTACATGCATAGGTAACTAAGAAACTATGTCACTATAGACTCTTAGTCTAAATTAATTTCTGCACAGAAATATTCTAAGTTTTATGTATATTCTACTAGCTTACCGCCCGTGGCTTCGCCCGCTTTGTCTAAAACCTAATAAATTATATACTTAATCACTCTATCTATTAAAAAAAACCGCATCAAAATCCGTTGCGTAGTTTTAAAGATTTAAGCATACAAAAGGACATAGGGACAGAGAAAGCGACTTTGTTTTATACTATGTAGTGATGTTATAAAAAGGCTACGGTTGCAAGGCTATAGTTGGCTGATATTTTATGTAATAATTTCTTAAGAAAAATAATAAATGAATAATCTATACACTTGCCCCATCTAGTTCACATCAGTTTATATATTCTGTATAAAATTAACCAAACGATACTATATCAAATGCCAAGAAACCTCAAGGGGCTCCATCGCGACGTTTTATTGAGAATTTTTTACAATTATACTACATTTTTACCGTCATATCGAGTTCCTGTTCGTGTAACTGAATTAAATTTTGTTCAGAATTACATTTTATATATTTTGTAGTTTAAGTTTTTTTCTTTTTGTTTGTAACCGAGTGAAGACACCCATGAAGACTTACAGTGGTAGCTTCTGAAAGGGTAAAGAATAAGGTGAGAATTATTTTAATTATGAAATAATATAATATTTAAAAATATAAAAAGCAATACTTTCAAGTAGGCTCTTATATAAAAAAATCCTATCCAACCTTGCAAATTTATAAATACTAAGATGATTTATTAGATGATGAAATCATGATCTTGATTATTGAACATGATTCTTCACACAACTTATAAGATTAGAAAATGTGTAGTAGTGTAGTGAAATATTGAATCCCTTTTGAAAGGTGAATAAACTGCGCCTCAACCAACGAAACAACCTTATCTAGAACTTTCCTTAACCCTTCCAAGGTCATCCCGCATACATTATTTAAATGACTATATACGTTCCAATTACTGTACCTATTTTTCTTTCAGGCGATAAAGGTCCCGAAGAACTGAAGGGTAAGGGTGTAATGGCACCAACAAATCACAGACCCTTGCGTCCAAATATACGAAAGATGTCTACAATAAAACAACGGGTATCCATTACACTTTAAATGGACCAACCTGTGGCCATTAATTTTTATGCTGGACGTCGATTATGTCTGGTTTGACTTCACTGGACAATCTAAATTTAGGCAAAATGATTGGGTATAATTTGTTTACATATTTAAGTTTTCCACATTAGTAGTCCTAATTTGTAAAGTACATTGTTAAAAATATTTTGGTTTATGACAAAACTTGGATACACTTGGCCAGCGTAGTGGATTAAGGCGTAGAGGGTCTACGCATTGTAGATTTCAGTTCTCTTACATATTTCTCATCGTCTTTTAATACATTTTGGCATAAATATTGCACATGGTGTTATAATAAACTCTAATTTTCAAATATTCGTAGCTGATGAAATATGTTTTTCGAACGACTTATATATAAAAAAAAAGTTTGGAAAATCCAAAAGTGCACGCCTCATAATCTCATCCTTTACAATAAAATTGATTATTTATAAAGGTGTATATAATATAAGTATGTAGATACACTTGTTCTCATGTGCCAATGCTCTTGTACTGTCTCAAAACAGTTGGAAAAGTAAAGAAAGCGGTACCGTAATAATTGAGCTATTTTTCTTGTGGCCCCACCTAGATGTGAAACTGCGCAGGTTTAAGGGACTGACTACCAACATATTTTTTTAAACCTTGGCTTATAGTATAAAGAATCGAGTTTATAATGGTGAATTTTGAGTACACTATAAATATAAAAAAAGTCGATATTTTTTTATTTTATTTAATAACAATTAAACCACATCGAATCAGACCCTGAAAAATGAAAGGGTTCTATTCCTGAGCATACTCAAGCGTAAGAGAAAAAAAAAGACTCGATTAGTAAAGTATTTCGGTCGCTATCGTGTTAACAAGAAAATCCTCCGCACATACAGACACACGGACGTCCAAGACAGAACTTTTTTAAACTGTTTTTAACTAGTTTAAATAACAAAAATGACATCAAAAATATCATGAATGTTAAAAATAGTGTTTTTTCTTAATATGTGTGTGTATGTATTATCTTACAAGTGCAATGTATGATACATAAAGACATTTTAAGTTTGAAAAATCAGATGTTTTGCACGAAGTGACAGTAGTACCCACCTCAACGCTTCGCTTATGAGGCGTTTAAAAAAAAAATTGTTTTATTTCAGGACATTTTGTGTTCCCATATGGAAGTTACAATGTGATAGTATACCATACATATGAACTTTCTAGCAAATATCAATAAATATAGTATAACCATCGGATATTTTAATATGTAGTCAAATGTGAGGCAAATACAGCAATCAACGTTTGTTCCTTCGTAGTCATCTAGATAATATATTAAATTAATTAATATAAATTAATATTAATTAATTAATATTTCGGGACTATTTTCACACACGGCACGATCCGATCCCATACTAAGCTTTCGCTTGTGTTATGGAAACCAGATGGCTGATAAACATACATATATAATTTTAAATAAATACATATACAGATAATTAACACCCAGACACAGAGCAAACATCTATGTTCATCACACAAATATTTGCCCCGGGTGGGAATCGAACCCACGACCACTGGACTTGGAAGGCAGGGCCACTACCAACCAAGCCAACCGGCCAGTCAATACTATAGTAGCGTAAAACATTTATTTCATATCTTTATACATCGCACTGAGGATATGTAAATACTCTCGCTCTTTACACTCTTGATTCCTCCGTGAATATCATTTACGTGGATTTTTAAACCCATGTCTAAACTTGTTTATTTGTTTTAATTTAGCTGTAATGGAAATATAAGAAACTAGGTTTATGCTACATGGTAGTTTATCAACACGATAAATAACAAATATACCAGATTGTTACTTTTTAAACTTAAATAATTGTATAAAATGTTTTGCTTTGCTTCACATCCATGAGTCGAAACTAGGTTCTAGTTGAAAACCAGCGCTAGGCTCATGCCTGGCACAAGCTGAACTAGGTCCTTTTTTGGCGGTACTGCGGGCACAATTTGTTTTAATATTTTTTTTTTCTCTTTTCTTGTTAAATGTGTTATTTGTATGTATTCTTTTCTTTATTGTCTACTTTTTGATGTGTCACGCTGTGTTGTCAAATAAATGTTTTTCTTTCTTTCTTTCTTTATTTTTACTCCTACATATTTTAATTTACGGAGTTACAACGCAATTGCATTTAATAATGTAGGATCAATACATCAGTTAGGATTTCTTCATACTTCAATAATAATTCAGTTCCCGAGGTACACCAACCGATAGAAACAAACGTGGCATTGAAAAAAGCTATGAAAATTTTATAAGTTCTCTTCACCCTTAACCCATTTACATGGCCCGTGTCTTGAATCTATTATTTACAGAATTTTGTATGTTTTTCTGTTTGCCTTCAAATCCCTCGGTTTTTATTTTTCGCTCCGTATTATTGTTCAATCACAAATACATTATGTGGTATCATAATGAAAAGGTGTATTATAAAATACATTGACTGTATTTAAAATGGGAAATGGTTTTTTCTGATAATTTTTATATTAAAAAACTTCATCCAATTTTTCTGTACAATTTTGTGAATAGTATCCATTTCATTTTCATATGCAAATAATATACTTACCTAAATAAGTTTGCAAGATATTATAATAGGGTATATTTTTTGCTAAATTTGTATAAATACATGTTATTTCTTTCTGTATAATCCATATACTATTAATATTATAATTGCGAATGTAACTCTGTCTGTCTGTCTGTTACTCAATCACGCCTAAACTACTGAACCAATTTTCATGAAATTTGGCTCTTTCATGATGTTTATATGATATGACTTTTTATCCCGGGAAAATGACGCAATCCCGGAAATCCCACGGGAACGGGAACTATGCGGGTTTTTCTTTGACTGCGCGGGCGAAGCCGCGGGCGGAAACCTAATAAAATACTAAATAAATACTTTTTTCTTTCTTGTTATTAATCTAGAACCTCCCATTCTAGTGTACCAAGTACATTTCCAAAAAGCTACGCATTATAGACCAAACAAACGACATCACATCAGAAACTTAGTTAATGTCAGTAGAAAATGCTTTCTTTGTTACAAAGGAGCTGTTAGCTAAACACAAGTCACATTATGTGCTTTTATATCTTAGATGCATTAGTATATTGTCACAAGACATCTTACTTTATCTTTTATATCATAAACGTGCAAGTTTTTTATGTGTTAGAGCGGGAAACGGAGCTGGTGTTTTAACTGTATTTGCAAAAGTAGATTGCAAATTGGTTGCCCACTTTTATGGGATTTGGCCATTGTATTTTACTAGCTTACCGCCCGCGGCTTCGCCCGCTTTGTCTAAAACCTAATAAATTATATACGAAAACCTTCTTCTTGAATCACTCTATCCATAAAAAAACAGCATCAAAATCCGTTGCGTAGTTTTAAAGATTTAAACATACAAAGGGACATAGGGACAGAGAAAGCGACTTTGTTTTATACTATGTAGTGATGAAGTTAAAAGGTATGGATAGGTTAACAACAGAATATTCAATCTTCAAAAAACGGCACATTAACGCACACATGCTTAGAGATAATCTAATTGGGACAACACACAATTAAATTTATATTAATATAGAATTCTGTCATGTAAAATTTTATTACTCTAATGTAACAATTTGGTTAATGAGCTCTAATATTAAATAATATCAGTTTGCAAATTGAGTAACAATTAGGTATTTTAATATGCAGGAATTGTACTAAACATCACAATAATTATTATCATATTATCATATTACAAAATTATATATTTAAAATTTTGATACTTACATAAAAATTCAATCAATGATGCATTAATTCGTCAAATCGATGTCGTAATGTAGCGGATATGGTAGTGGGAATTTTCACTATTAAACTTAATCTTAATCTTGCCAAGTTCAAGTAGAACTTATTAATAATTCTTCTTTGCTTCAATTAATTTTTAGGGTTCCGTACCTCAAAAGGAAAAAACGGAACTCTTATAGGACCACTTTGTTGTCCGTCCGTCCGTCCGTCTGTTAAGACCCTTTTTCTCAGGAACGCGTGGAAGTATGAAGCTGAAATTTATATCAATTACTCAGGTCTACTGTCCCTTGAAGCTGTGAAAAAATCAAACTTCTAAGCCAACGCAATCAAAAGATACAGCCGTTTATGCCGCAAATTTTCGACTCAGAATGAACTCAGAATCTTGAAATTTGGTACGAAGCAACGTTTTATAGCATAGATAAAGGAAAAATTACGAAAACCATAAATTTTTAGTTACATCACATAATATATATTTTTTTAATTGTAAACCTTGCAGGTTTGTACGGAACCCTCGGTGCGCGAGTCCGACTCGCACTTGGCCGGTTTTTAATATTGACTATAATTAGCGGCCACTATTAGTTTCCCTGTAATGGAAATCAAAGTTTTATTAAGTAATTTTAAGTTAAATTTTATTTACTTCTACATAAAACAGTTTGAATACAACTGCCAGAGTTCTATAAATGTATTTTATCAAGTGTGAAGTTAGTTAGGACCAGAGAAAATATAAAAATATGCATCACAAGGGTGCGGTACATTCTAGGTTATCCTCTAGGGTACAGTTTTAGCAAGAGCTTTCGAAGTTTTGTCTGGCTATCTTCGGGAACTAGAATTTTTATAAACTTATTTATAAACTGTTTGGCTAAAAGTTATAATAAAATAGTTAATAGTGAGATTTATTTTAAGCAATATTTTTTTTGTTTCATAAAACTCAAAATATTCACAATTCTTCAAAATAACGTATAAAATAAAGGTCTCTATATTTTTTTCTTTATCAATATCATATAGAGAAAAGCTCTAATAAAATTTTCTACAAAAAAATTTTAAAATGTATTTTTACTCAATAAGGTACTTAAAACTACGTTATAAGTACAACAATTGCAACGGCCTCTATAACATAGTGATGCTTTTTGATGTAGAGTTTTATGTAAACCCTTAGATACGTTTAAATTACCTCATAACTTTTTATTAGTTCAATCATGGTAGGTAGGTAAAGTTGATCATACATTTTTATTATTATAATAAATCTATAAACAATAACAAATCTCTGTCAAGTAGAGTTTTTGCCTTAGGTACATCAAAACATACTAAAAAATAATAACCATTGTAAATAAAAATTTAGAAACTCTAGGTGGCCTTAGACACAACAAAACATACGTAAAAAACAGCCATTGAAAAATAAAAAATAAAGGTACTATTTAGATACTTGAACACATCAAAATATACGCAAAAGTAAAAACCATTTATGTATTAAAATAAAGGTACTAATGGTGCCTTTGAACACATGAAAACATACGTAAAACAACCATTGAAGAATAAAAATTTAGATACTAAGGGTCTCCCCTGTCACCCTTGGTTCCTCAGTGGTACTCGGACCTCCGGCCGGAACGGTCGTGCGGTCGTCGCGGCGAGTTGTACCTACGTAAATATATATCGGAGTGTTGTGAATGTGTTTATGCAATGTAGTGGATTGAAAGGGTAAGTAATAAGAAAAATCTATGAAAGTTTTGTGTGAGTTTGGATTGCTTGTTTTTCATGTTTAAAATTATGAAGTTAAGTCTCTAGTTAGTTTATTAAAAAATATTATTAAGAAAATACCTACAAAAATTTGTAATAAAAATAAATTAGTTACGGAGTTTTCACGTGAAATAATCATATATTTACCTTCGTGAAAAGTCAGAATTTGGTATTGTCATACGCTATCAATTTCCAAAAATATTTATTCAATAGTTGTGAACTATTTTCCCAACTCGTGAACTCTTTAATTTTATTTCAATTAAGATTAAAAATTTTAGTTTTACGCAGCAGATGAAGCACTGAAGAAGATTATTACTTCAGAATTTTAATAAGTAGCTACTTGGAATGCTCTCTCAATATAGAGTCAAATTTTAATTTACACAATTAAAAATTACATTTCCGACATCCGACATTTTTGTTTATATACATAGAGAAAATTTTGTCATTTACCTAAACAATATTCGTACACATTTGTACCTCATTTATTTGACTTCTACGTAGCTATTTCGAACTAACTAGGGATGGCAACTACATAAACTCTAAATATATTTTTATTTTATTCGTAAAAATAAGACGTAAAGAGATTAAATCTATACTAATATTATAAAGCTGAAGAGTTTGTTTGTTTGTTTTAACGCGCTAATCTCAGGAACTACTGGTCCGATTTGAAAAATTATTTCGGTGTTAGATAGCCAATTTATCGAGGAAGGCTATATATTATCATCACCCTAAGACCAACAGGAGTGGAGCAATGCGGGTGAAACACGCGGCACAGCTAGTTATAAATATTATGCTAAAATAATAGTACCTAGCTTTAATTTATTTAATATTTCCTAAAGCATACATACAAAGAAGTTTGACAAAAGAAAATTTAAGAAACGTCTTTCTTAAAGCATTGTTAGAGAATACGTCGTAATTTGTAATACTTCCGTAAGACATGCTCTATAAAATATACAACTTTATTTCAGATGGTGTGCACTGTGCAGGTAACGATAATTTACTGAATCAAATAATATGAATCTGACTTTCTTGTTATTTTTTAAACTTATGTTATAACTAGCTGCTCCGCGCGGTTTCACCCCCGTGACTCCACTCCTGTTGCCCGTAGCGTGATGAAATATAGCCTATAACCTTCCTCGATAAATGGGCTATCTAACACCGAAAGAATTTTTTAAATCGGACCAGTAGTTCCCGAGATTAGTGCGTTCAAACAAACAAACAAACTCTTCAGCTTTATAATATTAGTATAGATTTAACTAGGTACCTTGCGAAGAAAACAAGACTATTATTTTTCAAAAGCTTAGTAGCTTTCTTAAAAATCTTCAATACTTTCGTGTCATAACACAATTATCTATATGAAATTAAAATTATAAAGACAAAAAAATATTAATTAAAGATAAAACATAACTAGAATACTAAAAATTACTCACAATACTCAGTATGATAATACTTCGTCATTGTTATACAAATAAAGAACTTATGTATTTTTCTGATTAATCTTAAATTTCAGTCATTTTTAAAGCTACTGCTGTTATAAATCTTAAACAAATAGATCAACACAATATTTGCACTATTATAAAATACCTTTTGTTTTAAAGTCCAGCAAAAAGTAAATGCCGTATTAATTTATTGATTTAGCTAAAATTAATTAAGTAAACCTCATTTTATTTGTTTAGTATTCTACGCAAAATCTACTGCATCAATTTAGCTCTTAATTTTTTATAAACTTCATGTCCTACTTCCTACTAATATTATAAATGCGAACGTTTTTGTATGTGTGTCTTTGTTACTCTTTCACGCAAATACTACTGAACCGATTACAATGAAATTTAGCACACATATAGTGGGTAACTTGGATTAACACATGTGAGGTTTTATCCCGGAAATCAAACGGGAACGGGAACTATGTAGGTTTTACTTTGAAAAAGCGGGTGGAAAGCTAGTACTTTATCATTTGAAACGTCATTTTTTCCAGGCAAATAGTGCTGAATTTAAAGCTCAGTTGTAATGATATTTTACGCAAAAACTGCTGAATTAATTTCGCTTAAACTTTCTACATACTTCATACATCTTAACAACTGACTAAAACAACATAATTTCTAGAAAATCTTCCTGGAAAAAAGTATTAAAACAAAAAAAAAACTAATACTAATTACATACAGCCCTGAAATAATCAACGGAGCAGCTGCGTGCGGTTAAGTCTGGCCGATAGGCTTGATTAGTTCTACCAACGTTAAGGGTTTATTTCCTAGCTTAGTAAAGTTCTTTAGAAAAAAACAGTTTCCAATCACTCAAGATTTCTAATTGGTTGAATCTGAATACGTTTTTCTAGCTTTGAAGGGTAAAATGACGGTTTGATTAATGTTTCTCTTTTCTTATGATGTGCATTAAGCAATAAAATAGAGTTGTTAAGAAAGTGCCCTGAGTTATGTTGACCTCCAAATGCCAATCCATACTAATATTATAAATGCGAAAGTAACTCTGTCTGTCTGTTACTCAATCACGCTTTAACTACAGAACCAATTTGCATGAAATTTGGTATAGAGATATTTTGATACCCGAAAAAGGACATAGGCTATTTTTTACCCCGGGACATAGGATAGTTTTTATCCCGAAAATCCCACGGAACGGGAACTATGCGGGTTTTTCTTTGAATGGGCGGGCGGAGACGCGGGTGGGAAGCTAGTACCTAATACTATATACCCCTGATTAAACACTGGAATTTCTTTAAGTGAGTTACACCAATATATTTCTTGAAATCTTAATATCTTAATATATATAAATCTCGTGTCACAATGTTTGTCCTCAATGGACTCTTAAACCACTTAACCGATTATAATAAAATTCGCACACCATGTGCATTGTGCAGTTTGATCCAACTTGAGAGATAGGATAGTTTAAATCTCAAATCGTTTTAGAGAAAGCGGGCGAAGCCGCGGGTGGTAAGCTAGTATAACTGTAAAATATTCGCTATATCTAGCACGTGAGGTGTTACTTTTTCCAACCACGCAAAGTCACGAAGAAGGTGTTACAATAACAATAATTTTAACAACTTCTTGCCGCTACAATAATGTATGTACACACCTTTACATATTATTATACGATGATCGCTATCCATCAAGCGTCTATTAACATAATTAAATGTAGTTAAAAAATGAGCAAACACGCTTCCGTAAAATAAATTTATGAATGTATTGTATTTTGACCGATATTCGACAATTTTGGATTAAATTTCTACGTTTAAAGTGTTTAATATCGAGTCTAAAAGAGTCGAATACATACAAACAAAAGTGGAGCTAATATAAGTACATACTATCATATTGACTAGAATAAAATTTATGTAGTGTTACTAACATAGGTAAATATTGCTACTAACAATCCAATGTATTTAACCAATGATGTGACAATAAATAAATGAATTATTATTTATTATTATAAGCGTGTTAAAAATACACTGATACGTATAAAGAGATTTGAGTGGCATAAATAGGCATAAGGAAAATAAAATATTTTTTTATGTACTACTATTTATATTTTTCCTCCTTTTGACATACATAGGTGAAACTATGTGTATCTATCATATATTGGAAGCAACTCTTCGCTGAAAGCTAAACGCCCGGAAATGCTCCGAGCGGCTGTAGTGCGCTGTAAAAGCTTTTGAATGTTTATCGTTATGGGAGAGCTTATGGAATTCTGCTCAGCAGCTATTCTTGGTAGAGATTTTGTACAAATATTGTACAGTACACGTAGAGTTCAAATACCACATGGTATTTGAAATCTACGAAGGAGAGGTTAAATGGTTTTATGTTATCTGTAATTCGCTTCTGAATACTTGTGCATTTACATGTTTCGTATACTGAACAAAAAAGAAGAGCACATTTATATTTTTTCATATCCATTAATTACACGCACTATATAAATAATGGTCAATAAACTTACATTGATAATATAGAGTAAGTAAGTATTCAGAAGTTTTAGGGGTAAATTTTTACATTTCTTATTTCATAGTCTAATAACCAGTTCTGAAATATGGAGGGTAAATTAATCCATTATCAGCCCATATGGACCTGTAAGAACACAATTGACAAGCAGCATAATATGTAAAAAGTGAATAAATATAAGTCTAGAATCCTGTGTAACAAGAATTAGTATTATGATATGGAATCATATAAAAAAATATTAAAGAATTAATTGACAGAGCACAAACAAAGAAACATAACTGATTATCCCATATTAAAAAATACGTGTGGCACTCGGGGACTGCCGCAGTAAAGCTATTGCATAGCATGCCTTCAAGCCTATCGGAGTGGGGAGCGTGAGGTTTTTCGTTACGCAATTTCTGGATTCGGTCCCCGCGCTCAAGGCCCGCGATAAAAGCTATGCAATAGCTTAAAAAAACAAATTAATGTAGCCTACGCCAAATATACATTAAGGTAAACGCAGGTATTAACGACCCCTCTAAGGCAATTTCAAAATCAACCATATTTTTTAAGTATACTTGTTCTTCTAAAGATTTATAATTTCATTTTATATGCTAGTGATATGTATAAAAAATGTATTTATTGAAGCAAATACATTCTAATAAAGGATTATCTTGTAAAAAATAATTTCCAATGTGACTTAGTCGATTGTTGCTATTACCGACCCATAAAAACGGCTGTGAAGCTATAAACGATTTTTATGCAGCTATTCCCGATCGTATGTGAGAGGAAGCCTTTTTCCAGCAATAGAATGTATAGAAGCTAGTGATGATGATGATAACCGATCTTAATAAAATGAAATAAAAATGCAAATATATTCGTATTTTTTTGTTGTCAACATAATACTATTAATATATGTACATATATTAAATTAAGGATTTCAAACTCTAGGATATTTCGTTATGCTATTTGATTGATTGCTTCGGCGAGTTGTGTTTTACTGAATACTTTTCGCCACTTTCGTGGCTCCATATTTCTGGAAAAAATATACCTAATTATATTATGTTAATTTAACCTAAAAAAAATATAATTTTTAATAGGCACCTATTATGTCATAAAAGTAATAAAAATATATTTGCACGCTCAATTACGAGCAGAATGTTTAAGGATCAATATTATCTGTATATACAAACATCTTTATTCTACATTCTGCAAATTTGAATTTGTAGATGAGAAACTAAACAATCTATATTCGATCGGTAATAGCTTCCTATAGTTGCTATTGCCGACCCACATGGGTCGGTATTAAAGTATGTAAGTATAAACCTAAATTGTATTACCGACCCATAAAAAATGGTTATTTTAATTCATTTGACCATCAGACTATAAAATAGATTATAATTGATTAATGTCATACAAAATATGAACAAATGCATATTGTTTAAACAAAAAAAAACAATGATTTACTACTGTAACTATTCGATAGGGATCCTCGAAAATATCATAACTTTGTATAAATTGACAACGCTAAAAGACACAACACTAGACAAAAAAGTTTAGTCGCTAATAGATTTTTATGAAGACTCATAGCTTAGATTTAAACTGGTCCATAAAACCACTTGTGTTAGTGTGATATAATAACATAAAAGAAAATAAAACAAAAAGTTACGTTGCTGCCATTGCCGACTTACGGGTCGTTGATACCTGCCACGACTTAAACTGGTGAAGCTAACACCGTCCCATTTTAATTTTAAGTTTTATCGTTTCAAATTACTTTTTATTAATAAAATGTTGTAAGAAATGAAAAGTTGACACTTAAATGCATTGACATTTAGTAATATAAATTAAAGTATAGATGTCATTTGTTTGTAAATGTCTTAAAAAGATACTCACAGTACTTACCCGAAGGAACAACGGAACGGTACGACACGTCCTGCTTCCACGCTACCCCGCAGCAACTTACGCATTTTAACTCTTTTTTGCTCAGTTACTCACTCTAACGTTAAAGTATACTATGCTCAAGTAATACATTCGTGTATAACTTTGCCTACCTATAGCTAGAATAGTTCTGGAAACGTTTAAATTTCGAATTACTTTTATAGGTCGGTAATACCTTCAGATTTTCGATGGGTCGTTGATAGCTGCGTTTACCCTACCACCGAAATATACGCTCGTAAAACACTTCTTCAGTCACAGTGGGATTAAAAGTGAATAAATAAAACTTAGATTTCTAACAAACAACTTTAATACATTATTCCGACACTGGCTTGTCCATAGCTCATGAGAAGCACCAAAATTCCAATTTCCCTGTTTATTAATGTTCGACACAAATGCCATGAACAGTGAATTATATGGGCTACCAGGTGGCTATTAGGTATCAAATTGCAGAAATTCGTCATACAATTGCAGTTGATAATTATGCGATAGCCGCGAATTATCCGTGTGCATTTTGATCTAAATGACACTTTGTGATACTTGAATAATTTCAAACCAAATGCCAATGCATTAAAATTGGTCGATGCTTTGATGAGGTCTCTGGTTTGGTCTTTTGACTTTAATCAACAAAGATGTTATGTAAAGGTTGCCTGGCAGAGATCGTGTATAAGTGATAAGACCGTCTATTAATTATCATAATATTATGTGAAGTTGTTGTCAACATGTTTCTAGTAACATTACGAGTTGTAGAGTTGATAACATAATAATATTATGTTGAAATATTCTCGAAAAAATAATGAAATGTTTAACTTCTTTAAGCGCCTTGAGAGTAAAATTTCAAGGTCGCGTCATGGCAATACCGTCACGTCATGGAGTAAGGCGCCGATTATTGTATCTTGGAATCAAGAAGGAAGTTTCACTTCTGGCACACACGCACTTTTTTTTTAACGCACAATAGGAAATATATTATAAATTCTGTTAAAAATGATGAAAATAATGTACAAGAAATTCCCTTTAGGGTTGTAAAAATTATGAAAATCCATTCTTATAAAAAGCCTTCATTAATTATTATTAAGTTATTGCAAGTAACACGAAGCATACAAGACAGTGAATTAGCCTTTGCAGGTCGATAGAGCAATTTTCTTATGCAAACTACTTTATTATAATTAAAGAGGAATTAAAGTATTTTAGAAGTACCTTAATGACTTTGTGAGTTACTCTATTAAACACTAGCTGTGCCATGCGCTTTTACTCGCATTACTCCGCTTCTATTGGTCTTAGCGTGATGATATTGTAGCCTATAGACTTCCTCGATAAATGTGCTATCTAAGACCGAAATAATTTTTCAAATAGGACCAGTAGTTCCTGAGATTAGCGCGTCAAACAAACAAACTCTTCAGCTTTATAATATTATATAAGTATAGATAAGAAATGGATAGAATGTTCCTATTTGATATTCATTACATCTTGTATTAATTTGTGACTTCAGTAATACGATTGAGTTATGTGTTTCACTTTTGCAATTCATATAACATACATTCACAAAATCTGCATTATAATAAAGAAAATAGAATCCATACAAGAATAACAGACCACGTATTAACATTAATATTGAGTCTTAAATACTATATTTAAAGCTACTATTAAATAAACATTAAATATATTTTCAATAAAAGAGAAACTAATTCGAAATTGTTAAGTGCAAAACTAATAGCTGAACGTGACCAAAGTAAGCGTTGGACGATTAAATAACAGTTTTATTGTTATTTCTCTGTGGAACTGTGAACTTTCCTAATGGCATAGTTGGGGTTTTACAAACCTTATTGAAGACCATTTATGGACATTTAATTCAACTACAGGAAGTTAGTAGGTACACTAAGGACCGATTTTTCAATCCTTGGATAAAACTTACCCGTCCAATAAAGTATTACACGATTAAGGGCTGATTTTTCAATTATCCTTGGTTAAAACTTATTCATCGAATAACGTATTAAACTACCATTTCAAAAATGTATAATAATTATCCGTATTTGACAGTTTACAGGTGACATATTAAAATGTTCGTGTAATACTTTATTGGACGGATAAATTTTAACCAAGGATTGAAAAATCGGCGCTAATGATTATATTAAAATGTCTCCTGTAAACTGTCAAATACGGGCATTAAGAATACATTTTTGAAATGGTAGTTTGATACGTAATTCGACGAATAAATTTTAACCACGAATTGAAAAATCAGCCCGTGACTTTAAAAATGAGGCTTGTAGGAATGTAGGAAATATAATTAATGTTAAAAAATTAAAATTTTAGTTAGAATTGATGTAAATAAAAGCTGATGGTATAAATGATTTTATACCAGAACACCACTATTGATCAAGGCATTAGTATTTTTGTGTGTTTGGTTAACCAAAATGTCTAGTCAGGTGTTGATGATTTTAGCATTGAAATAGATTAGGGATCTTATGAAGGAGACAAAGTATGATAATTTTTTGAGATAGTGTCAAAAAACCCACAACCCATCCAGTGCTAATTATTACTACATTTGACATATTATTTTGATATTAGGTACTGCTCATAAGAAAAAAAGACGTATTACATGACTTAAACTAATATATATATATCGTTTATTTCTTATTCTTTCATAGATATAAACATGGACATATTCAATACAGTTTTGTTCACAATTAAAAAGTATAAGTGGCACCCGTTTTAGGCTTAGTTCGAAGAACTAGCCTGTATATACAGGCACCAGCTTCTCCCTAAGTCATTTGAACTTTTATAAAACAAAAAACTTGAAAAGTGAGCTAGTTAGATATATACCAACAATACAGCAGATTTCATTCGCTATCAGTTAATGTAAATGAGCCCTTACCGTTACGGTAATTATAAATTAATGATGGTTTTACAGCTTTGGGGTCGCTTGAAAAGGTTGCGAAGTTAGCAGATACAAATTTGAATAGATAATAGGATTTTTAAATATAAAATGTATTTATATTTCTAACTAGCTGTGCCCCGCGGTTTCACCCGCATTGCTCCGCTCTTGTTGGACATAGCGTGATGATAGCCTTCAAAATAAATAGATATTTTTTAGGTTTAAGACTACAATGATAGGTTTAATACGAGGATGTTGGTAATGAGATCAAAGAGTTTTGAAACTGCCCTAATTACCGTTTTAGCGAAGGTCGACACTTCAAATTCAAATATTTATTTAGGGTCTTTTTCGACTTTCCAACACACCCCGAATTTTCCTTTTGCATGTAACATTTACTGTTATTATAAGGTCTTACTGTATCATTAAAAAGCTGCAGAGTGTATTTTCACTAGCTTTTCCGCCCGCGGCTTCGCTCGCATGTCTAAAAGCTAATAAATTATAAACTAAAACCATCCTCTTGAATCACTCTATCTATTAAAAAACCCAAAATCTGTTGCATAATTTTAATTCCCTAGTAAATTTTTTAACCCAGTATTTCCAACAAATTAAATTTTTCGCGTAGGAAAATCTTTGGTTTATCGCATTACATAGCGGTTTTATTCATATTTATTTTATTTTAAACTCAAACGGTTACAAAGTAACCTCAAAAATCTTCATAAAAATAACTTCAAATTCCGTTATTAAAACAACATTCGTTTTGCTGAAAAATATATCTTATATTATTTAATATTTATATAGAAAACGAAAATAGGCCAAAAATATCCAAATCAAAATTTATGCCTTATAAAAATATGGATTTTATTAAATTAATTCCAAATAAATTACTTAAAATTACGACACCTGAAGTCATTTATTATAAATACATACTACAACTTTACCTTAGAAACCTATTTAGAATACTACAGATAAACTTTAATTTTATATACTTATTTCCACTAACGTTCTTTCATTCCCTTTCCACATTCTTAATTCACTTGCACTTGAAATAAATAACTAGGTAAGAATACTATTAAATAGTAAAAAAACTTTCAATAAAAATCCCTGACAGAAATGCGTCCACACCAATATTTGTTCCAAACTTTTCCAGACCATTTTGTTTTACTTTGCTCGTATTTTATAACACTTCGAATAAAACGTAATTTTAGATATTAAATACTTTTTAATAGGATCATTTTAGTTACCCTTTTTGTAACTTTTTCAATTTGTTTTAACGTGTGACATTTTTGGATGTGAAATATGAAGGGAATTATTACATTACGCACATAATATTATGAAATGGCTTGAGTTTGTTGAGTTTGTGTATGTAATCTCTTTATTTATGTGCCTCTAAGGTACAGTTACACCAGCTGATTTAGTAAATGATATGCTATTTTTAGTGTAATTATGTTTGATCTATAGTATAAATATGCAAAAATAATAACATATCTACGTAGATATAGAATAGTAGTTATCTCATAATAATATATATATATATTTTTTTTCTTTTACTTTTTCAGCCACCCGCGTTACATTAATTATATGTATTATATATCTATCCTCTACCTTAGGTGGCCTGGAAGAAATCGCTTTTAAGCGATAAGGTCACCTTTTGTACTTCGCATCCATACAAATATATATTAATACTGTACATTGTAATATTAAATGGTGTGGTACAATAAATGATTAAATAAATAAATAAATAAATAGTATAACGGTGTATTTAGACCAAAGAGATAGAGCTAGACTCTAGAGCAAGAGCATTCTTTCGTGATCTTATAGTGTGAAGTCTCGTATTCAGTGTTGTTCAGTATTAGAACATTGCATAGAATCTTTTCGGACGCACTAAGAACAACGAACGGATCCTCTGCGACTGTTTACACTATAATAGTTTGACTTATTGGGGCTAGAATCAGAATTCGCTCGTTTGATCTAAATGAACTGTAAGAGGGTTATATTATATCAATTATTGTTGTATAGATACATTTTATAAAAATAGTTATATTATAATCAAAAGTTTTTCACCCGCAGCTTCGCCCGCGCAGTCAAAGAAAAACCCGCATAGTTCCCGTTCCCGTGGGATTTCCGGGATAAAACTATTCTATTTCCCTTTCTCGGGTACCTATCAAAATATCTCTATACCCAATTTCATGCAAATTAGTTCAGTAATTAAGGCGTGATTGAGTAACAGACAGACAGACAGAGCTACTTTCTCATTTATTATATCTATCTATACATATAATAAATCTGTAGAAGGGTCAATTCTGTACATTGAAAATATTGAAAAAATAAATAGCAGGGGGTGTTACTGGATCGATACCAAACCCAAATATGTGATTAAAAAATTTTTTGTCTGTCTGTCTGTATGTTCAGGCATCACGTGAAAACTAACGGTTCGATTTCGATGAAACTTGGTATAATTACACCTTATTATCCTGGGCATAAAATAGGATACTTTTTATCCCGGAAAAATACGTAGAAAAAAATAAATCTTAATTTTTCCGCGCGGGCGGAGTCGCGGGCGGAAGCTAGTTAAATAATAATATTAAGTATGGATTGTATTAACAATTTTACAGTAAAATACAAAAGTTTGTCACATAAATAACAATACTTATAAATAAATTTATAACATATCACATACAATCGCTAGAGCAATATTTCAATGTATTCGCAAGCCGCAGAAATAGCAATTAAGTAATACAAGCCACTCTAATTGTTTCCGACTCATTTAATTGGTAACGTTGTATAGTTTATTTTATAGTATAATATATTATCTTGGTTGTGGCAATTCGTTTGTTGCTACTTTTATATTTTTATTAAAAACTAGTGGTCCGCCCCGGCTTCGCCCGTGGTACATATATCGCAATAAAAGGTAGCCTATGTCCTTTCTCGGGTATCAAAATATCTCCATACCAAATTTCATGCAAATTGGTTCAGTGGTTTAGGCGTGATTGAGTAACAGACAGACAGACAGACAGAGTTACTTTCGCATTTATAATATTAGTATGGATTGAAAATCAACTAGTGAGTTTGAAAGACGCACACAAATGTTACACTATTGTTAAAATATTACTTTATTAAATTGTATGAACGATGAACATTGTGTTAATTATGATTTATTGTTTTGTATTTTAATACGTTTTTTTTATACTCGACAGTTTATTATATCAAGACCAATAATCGTAAACTTTAAGTATAATTAAGTTTGTATGTGATATTTTTTTTTATTTCTGTCTTTCGCCTCTTTGGTACAGTGGTTGACGCGTGAGCGTAGCACCAAAGGGTCCTGGGTTCGATTCCCGGTGGAGACGAGGAAGAAATGTCTCCGTCTGGCAGGACGCAGAAGGATGATCACCTACTTGTCCCTAAAGAAAATCGATAAGTGAAACAGTTGTATAATGCATCTGCCCCTTACATGGGACTTCACACACACACTGTCTTTATTTATTTCGCTTCTAGTCCTGAATCAAACGAAGTCGAATATTTTTTTATCTTATTTGTGCGGAACCCACAGATAGTATTGCACTGATCGGTTTTTGTTGTCTTTTATATATAAATATAAAAAACTAGCGGTCCGCCCCGGCTTCGCCCGTGGTACATGTTAACGTTTTCTCTACATAAGATCCATCCTCGTACTTCAAGGAATATAATAAAAAAAGAATTATCGAAATCGGTTCAGCCGTTCTCGAGTTATGCGCTTACCAACACATTTTGCGATTCATTTTTATATATAAGATAAATTTAAATTAACATAATATTTTAGTAGTAAGTGAATTTACGTTAGCAGGTGAAGCCACGAGGTGCAACTAGTTCTATATTACACCATTATAGAAAGCAACAGATGAAGAGCAATTTAAAACTGAAAGCTGTTAAGTTTTTATCACAAATTGTTTGAGGAAGAGAAATGGGTTTTTAAACGAATCGTTTTCTGAAACGGCTTGCTATTTGAGACTTCAAATACTTACAATTTACATTAAGAAGTAAAATTTACAATATATTAGAATAGTTATTAGAAGAAGAATAGTTTATACGTAAGAAAGTTCTTTAAGAACTTATGTATATGTACCTATTTATAGGAAAAATTATTCATACAAATTTTAGCTCCTATACAAACATAATTTTGTATTTTGAATTATTGAATTAAAAATATTCAAATCTCGAATTAAAATCTTTCGACTATAAAGCCAGTTATTAATAACTAGCTGCTCCGCGCGGTTTCACCCCGTGGCTCCCGTCCCGTTGGTCGTAGCGTGATGATAATATTATATAGCCTATATATAGCCTTCCTCGATAAATGAGCTATCTAACACCGAAATAATTTTTCAAATCGGACCAGTAGTTCCCGAGATTAGCACGTTCAAACAAACAAACAAATAAACAAACAAACTCTTCAGCTTTATAATATTAGTATAAATAAGGTACTGAATTCTTTTTCTTCTCTATGAGCTTTAATTGTTGTATTACTTAGAAATTGTACTTAGTAATGTATCTAACACGAAATTACATTTTCTCGGCAAAATAAACTTCCTTGATTAATGACGCCATTTATTATTTTAGTCACATCTGCGCCTCTTATTTTGTCGCGCCAAAAATCCTATCAAGGTTAATTTTAGAGAACGAATTAAGTAAGTACTTGATGACGTTTGAACTTATATGAAAATTGAAAATCATATTATTATCAACGCTAAAGTATGTAAGTATAGATGGATGGCTGTTTGCTCATTCATGTAAAAACTACTTGATGGATTTGGATGAAACTTTACAGGAATATAACTATATTATGTCCCACTATCGGTATACTAAGCGCGAAGGAACTTGTAGTTTTACACTGATCACGTAAAAAATACTTAAACAACAAAATTACGCCAAAAATTTTTTGCTAATTCTTTTCTAATGTGAGCATTTTGTCTATGAAAACATAATCTTAAACGATAGCTCACGTGTGGGTGGCAAAATTGGACGGGTTGCGTGTTAGGGGTGTACACTGTACACATAGAGTTTTAAGAATTCATCTATTTGAAAAAAAATGCGTCTGGAATTTTATAAGTATTTTTTACGTATTCAGCGTATGAAAAACTATAACCTCCTTTGAGCTTAGTATACCGACGGTGTCCTGACGGTGACGGTGCCTGTATATACATCAAAATAACACATGAGCTATATGTAGAAATACTTGATTTTGCATGCAGATTCGTCAGCGGGTGAAACCGCGCGGCACAGCTAGTAAGGACAGCAGCTCGACGCAAAAAAATGATAATTTATAATCATGCTTTATCTATGACCTTTTGATATTGATACAATTTTAGAGTTTGTCTGGAAGAAATCGCTGCCTTAGCGATAAGATCGCCAATTTAGCTCTTGTATAGGTAGATATTCTTATTTGACGTATTATTTATCTTCATTATTGTAAAATATTTTCTTTGATGTAATATTTAGTTATCTTAATTTATACGATTCCTAGCTTACCGCCCGCGGCTTTGCCCGCTTTCTCTTAAAACGATTTGAGATTTAAACTATCCTATCTCTCAAGTTGGATTGAACTGCACATGGTGTGCGAATTTTATTATAATCGGTTAAGTGGTTTAGGAGTCCATTGAGGACAAACATTGCGACACGAGATTTATATATATATTAAAAGAAGATATCTCAAAATCTATTTTAGTTCACTTGTTCTATATGTATTAAAGGTATCTAAAAATTTATTGTTCTGAATTTAATTGAAGTTTCACACAAATTTTCATTTATTCGCCTCAAATTAATTCCCAAATTATATCAAAGCACTCTATCTATTACGTCTAGAACTTTCTAGCCCTTTCGGTTAAGCCTCAAACCCAACGTATGAAGATGAATGAGTTAATCCTATTCAAAGGCTTTGGTAGAGTGTTAATGTTATTAACTTGATAAATGGCATCGCTAAGCAATTTAAGTTGCGTGTTGTTAATTAATTTTGTACATTATCCATACTAATATTATAAATGCGAAAGTAACTCTGTCTGTCTGTCTGTCTGTTACTTAATCACGCCTTAACTACTGAACAAATTTGCATGAAATTTGGTATAGAGATATTTTGATACCCGAGAAAGGACATAGGCTACTTTTTATCCCGGAAAAATGACGCAATCCCGGAAATCCCACGGGAACGGGAACTATGCGGGTTTTTCTTTAAAAACGCGGACGAAGCCGCGGGGGGACAGCTAGTTGTTTATATTTCAAATTTCAAGGTAAAATTTGTGTTCTATAAAATTTGATGCAAATTTTCATTATAATAAACTAAAATCTAACTTTCTTATAAACATACATTTTACTTTTTTTTAACTATTATAACTCACTAGCTGTGCTCCGCGGTTTTAACCGTAGTGCTCCGCTCCTGTTGGTCTGAGTGAGATGATATTATAGCCTTCCTCGATATTATCGATTCCTTATCGAGCCGAAAGAATTTTTCAAATCGGACCAGTAGGTACCGATATTACTACGTTCAAAAAAACAAACTCTTCAGTTTTATAATATTAGTATAGATCCAGAATTTCGCTTCTATCAAGAAGAGCTGACAAGTAAATAAATAATTACTCCATAATTATTATTCCGACAGTAAATGTTATGGATTTACCTAAATATTTTCCATACCTGTAACTTTATGAACATAAGTATTATATGAAATTAATGCTTCAATGTCTATTTGTATCATTGGAATTGCTTTATCAAAAAGTAAAGGTACACCTTTTTGAATTAGGAAAGGTTGCTTGCACACAAATACAATGTAATCTATACATAACATTATAAACCTGAAGAGTTTGTTTGTTTGTTTGAACGCGTTTATCTCGAGAACTACAGATCCAAATTGAAAAATTATTTCGGTGTTAGATAGCCCGTTTATCGAGGAAGGCTATAATAATATATCACTACGCTACGCTAAGACCAACAGGAGCCGAGCAATGCAGGTAAAACCGCAGGGCACAGCTAGTAAGTCATAAAGTTTTTATTGGATAACTAGATTACGGTTTTTTTTAATAGATAGAGTGATTCAAGAGGAAGCTTATATGTAGTATAATTATAACTTATTAGGTTTTAGACCAAGCGGGCGCAACCGCGGGCGGAAAGCTAGTGTCAAATAAATAGAGATTTTTTCATTTATTCAGACTGCTAAAAATATCTTATTTGACCCGAGGAGATCTGCAAATAAATCTTGGATTGACGGAGATTACGGTTAGTTAGTAATTAGGATTTTCTTATTTCTAGTCATTATGGATCTTCTTAATTGGAATTTCTTACAAAGAAAATTTATTCTTATACACTTGAGATACGATGTGTTGTGGATATGGATAGTCAATAATTTTATTACAATTTCAATATTTTTTATAATGAAATTTGACCGGAAGGAAGTTAGCGCGGAAAGTTTTTTTTTTTTAATTATTAATATCTCAAAAAATTGCTCCTTAAATGCTCCATCAGAATCAGTAATTGCTCCACTTCTATAATTATTAGTTTATTTATAATTAATTTTAAAAAAAATCCAAATACTGAAAACTTGATTTCCCTATAGAATGAAAAATATTCACTTTTCGTAAAAAATTTTTTTGCAAAAAAATTGCTCCTTAAATGCTCCATCAGAATCAGTAATTGCTCCACTTCTATAATTATTAGTTTATTTATAATTAATTTAAAAAAAAATCCAAATACTGAAAACTTGATTTCCCTATAGAATGAAAAATATTCACTTTTCATAAAAAATTTTTTTGCAAAAAAATTGCTCCTTAAATGCTCCATCAGAATCAGTAATTGCTCCACTTCTATAATTATTAGTTTATTTATAATTAATTTTTAAAAAAATCCAAATACTGAAAACTTGATTTCCCTATAGAATGAAAAATATTCATTTTTCGTAAAAAATTTTTTAGCAAAAAAATTGCTCCTTAAATGCTCCATCAGAATCAGTAATTGCTCCACTTCTATAATTATTAGTTTATTTATAATTAATTTTAAAAAAAATCCAAATACTGAAAACTTGATTTCCCTATAGAATGAAAAATATTCACTTTTCATAAAAAAATTTTTTGCAAAAAAATTGCTCCTTAAATGCTCCATCAGAATCAGTAATTGCTCCACTTCTATAATTATTAGTTTATTTATAATTAATTTAAAAAAAAATCCAAATACTGAAAACTTGATTTCCCTATAGAATGAAAAATATTCACTTTTCATAAAAAATTTTTTTCCAAAAAAATTGCTCCCGATTTGCTCTATCAATTACAAAAAAAAATTATTTAATTTTGATAATTTTTACAATAATTAACTGAAAAACTATGTTTGCATAGTAAACTACTGCGCTGTGACGTCATCAATTATTGTCGTTGCGACGCATAAGGGCCATATTTACATGTATCAGCACTACAGCGATATGTATAGACCTTAATGTTTATGTTTTCTTATTTATATTATTCACTAGATTTCCGCCCGCGGCTTCGCCCGCGTTTTCAAAGGAAAACCCGCATAGGTAGTTCCCGCTAACGCAAACGATAGCAACTTGACACCGAAAGATGAAACAAACGACTGAAACACAAATTAATTGATAATTACTTGAAGTTTTAATAATACGAATAAACGTACGAGTTTAGGGATGGGTAGGGAAATGTTTATAAAAATACCTATAATAAGAATGATTTAAATAGGTACATAATAATATCTGTTCCTTGAAATTTTGCTAGATGAAAACTCAATAATTAAAATATGGCGCCTAGATATTCTTAGAGTATAATTAATAGCAACATAAGGTAAGTACTAAGTATTAAATAATAATATTATTATTCCCAGCATAAAACTTATTAATGTCATTTTAAGGTAATTAATCATATTAAATAGTTGCTCTTTTAAAATCATGTCAATATTACATAATCTGTAACTTATATCTAACTTCATAATATATCATTTTCATCTTCCATATATTCCTTAATGCTATAATAGGCTCTCTGAACTAATATATTTTTTACATGAGTTTTACCTGAATTTAGCACTACTAAACTCTTTAATACAATGTGGAATTCTGTTGTAAAAGCGTATACCTAGACCCATAAATGAATTTTTAACTTTGGCTAACCGGTAAAATGGCATTTCAATTTTATTTCTGTTCCTTGTGCCATAACAGTGTTTATCTCCTACTCTTGTGTGTAAGTCGGCGTTTTTGTGTACATGCAAAATATTATTAAATATATACTGTGATGGTACAGTAAGGATACCAGTATTCTTAAAGAGATCTCTTAGCGAGTCCCGAGCACGTAAATTATATATAGAGCGAATGGCTCTTTTCTGTAAGATAAATATAGTTTCTATATCTGTTGCCCTGCCCCATAGTAGAATTCCATAGGACATAATACTTTTTATACACCATTACAATTAATCTAATATTGATTGTGTTCATTGGTTACATTTTTAAAATCTTCGTGTTTTATAAATTTATAAAGAATAGAAAAAATTCGATCACGAGGCGGGACTCGAACCCGCATAATTTCGTGATCGAATGTTTATATTCTTTATATTTATAAATTTATATTTATAAAGCATTTGAATGTCATAAAACCAAAAATATCAAATTCAATCTTCGTGTTTTGTGAATTATTTAATAAATCATTTACGTGATTCTTTTTTTGTTCGATGCGGGATGGCTTAGCGGGATGGTGTCGAATTGGTCCCATAAAATTTTTATTAGGATAGGCCCAGTATTTTATTTTATGAGCATTTTTGTCTGTATTTGTAAATGTTGCAAGTGCAAGTTTGAAGTCGGTTGTTTTTAACGCAGTTATGTCTTGTATGTAAAACCTTTTTTTATTTAATTTAATTAGCACATATTTTATTATTTATACTCTAGTGAAAAATTTTCAGGTGATTATATAAAAGTAGGGCTCAATTTTTTCGCGAACCCTACTTCTAAATAATTACCACTCTTCAATAATTTAAAACTCCTTGACTGAATCCCTTCACACCCTAAAATAAAAAGTGCCTATTAATTTTTCTTATAGTAAACAGAAATTCAAATTCAATTATAAAAATACTTATTACCGATTTAATACTTTGATGATAATTGATAGTAGAAATATTTATAACTAACCTTGATATTGTTGTGGACATGATGAAATGTCTCCATATTATGTTATATGTAATATATACGATGGTATACAAAAATTATTATCATTCGAACCTGCAATCCTAACTTGAAGACTCAATAAAACAAAAATTATAATTATTTCTTATTATTCTTATCATCAGAACCCTTTAGTTTCTGTGATCTGTGATCAGAACCAAATAATTACATGATAATAATTAATAACCTTTTAAGTAATACCATCCTACTAATCTATACTTCTATACTAATATTATAAAGAGGAAAGGTTTGTATGTATGTATGTATGGTTTTCACGCATAAACTACTATACCGATTTTGATGAAATTTGGCACAGACAATCTTTAGACCCTGAGAAAGAACATAGGCTACCTTTTATTGCGAAATATGTACCACGGGCGAAGCCGGGGCGGACAGCTAGTAATATAATAAATGCGAAAGTTTGTGAGGATGTGTGTGTTTGTTACTCATTCACGCAAATACTACTGAACCGATTACAATGAAATTTAGCACACATATAGACCGTAACTTGGATTAACACATAGGATAGGTTTTATCCCGGTAATCCCACGGGAACGGGAACTATGCGGGTTTTCCTATGAAAACGCGAGCGAAGCCGCGGGCGGAAATCTAGTGAATAATATAAATAAGAAAACATAAACATTAAGGTCTATACATATCGCTGCAGTGCTGATACATGTAAATATGGCCCTTATGCGTCGCAACGGCAATAATTGATGACGTCACAGCGCAGTAGTTTACTATGCAAACATAGTTTTTCAGTTAATTATTGTAAAAATTATCAAAATTAAATAATTTTTTTTGTAATTGATAGAGCAAATCGGGAGCAATTTTTTTGGAAAAAATTTTTTTATGAAAAGTGAATATTTTTCATTCTATAGGGAAATCAAGTTTTCAGTATTTGGATTTTTTTTAAAATTAATTATAAATAAACTAATAATTATAGAAGTGGAGCAATTACAGATTCTGATGGAGCATTTAAGGAGCAATTTTTTGAGATATTAATAATAATAAAAAAAAAACTTTCCGCGCTAACTTCCTTCCGGTTGAAATTTGCGTTGTTTTTTGTTCCAAAATATTTTTTTTGATATAATAAATGTGAACAATTTATTGATATAATAAATAGATAAGATCACGCCATTTCCTAGTTATCCAATAATTACATTTTGTCATGCGATTCCTCAACTTATTTTAGCTAACCGTAAACGTTTAAGATTTTTTATTAAAATAAAATTATTTTTTATTATAAAATATTAGAATTTCGGTTAATAATGAAATTTGCGTTGTTTTTTGTTCCAAAATATTTTTTTTTTGACTTTTGAAACTCAGAATTGCACTAGATAAAAAGATTATGTTGAATTTCTGTAAATTGTGTAATTATGAGGACTAAATAAAGATTAATTCAGTTTACAAGAAAAATTTACTCAGTTTCTTAAAAGTTATAATAAACTAGCTGTACTCCGCGGCTTCACTCGCATTGTTCCGCTTTTGTTGGTCTTAGCGTGATGATATATTATAGCCTATAGCCTCAATAAATGGGCTATCTAACACCGAAAGAATTTTTCAAATCAGACCAGTAGTTCCTGAGATTAGCACGTTCAAAGAAACAAACAAACTCTTCACCTTTATTATATTAGTATAGATTTATAATATCCTGCACGACTAACTAATTAACTCTATATTTATATGCATATAAAAAACATACACTTAAACTAAAAAAAATAATAAAAGTGACCATAACGAAACATAAAGCGTTTAAAAACAATAATTTATTGTATGTAAACGCATTTGACAGTATCATCAATCAAATTAAATATGTGGTGAGCCCTTGGGTGAGCCGTAGTACTTTGTGGTCATTGTTTTAAAATTAATAGTCATAGGTTGTCTGTAACCGATATTACGAAATATAAATGAATAAAAGTAGCTGCTTGACCCCGGCTTCGCCTGCGATGTGAAGAAATATAAAGCCGTTGTAACTTGGTAAAGCTGTAATGTGCTAAATTCTAATGGTAACAGAAATTAACATCGGACTAGGAGTTTTTCAGTTAAAACAAACGAACAAAAAAGAGCATGTGTGCCGGCTCACATGTCTGAAGTGAAACTTCTTTGGCAAGATTCAAGGTTCACAAAATCGTAGATACCCTTATTTGATGACGAGACGGAATTGTCATAACGCGACCTTGAAATTTTACTCAACGCGCCTGAAGAAGTTTCATTTCAATAAAAAAATATAATATTTTATTTTTTATTTAATTGTCTATAGCATAATTGTATCTTAATACTAAGTTAGCTTAATTATTACAAAAATATTGATAGCGTGATCCAAACCCATCAACGCCTTGTTAATTACCGCTACATATTATATATATCAATCATAATAAACTTATCTAGTATTGAATAAAATAGGTAAAATTATAAAGTTAGTAGTTATGCCAATCTATACATATAATAAATCTGTAGAAGGGTCAATTCTGTACATTGAAAATATTGAAAAAATAAATAGCAGGGGGTGTTACTGGATCGATACCAAACCCAAATATGTGATTAAAAAAATTTTTGTCTGTCTGTCTGTCTGTCTGTATGTTCAGGCATCACGTGAAAACTAACGGTTCGATTTCGATGAAACTTGGTATAATTATACCTTATTATCCTGGGCGTAAAATAGGATACTTTTTATCCTGGAAAAATACGTCGAAAAAAAAAATCTTAATTTTTCATTTTTATCCATAGACGTTGTTCTATAGAACCGCGAACACACGTTGCGTTACCCGCAGTGGATTCTTTTTTTTATAAGATGTCATTGTCAGAGTTACTCAAAATGGAAAAATAAACCATCCACGCGAAGAAGGACATCCGCGCGGACGGAGTCGCGGGCGGAAGCTAGTAAGGTAATATTAATTCAAACAAATTATTTTAAATTTTATTTTTATCGAACTCTATAGTTTAAGTTGAAGACCTTAATCACAACCATATAATATTAACATTTAATACAGTAGATATTATTTTAACATACAAATGTTAGTAACTTGATGTATGTTATTTTATTATCTTAACCCGACCCTTCTATATATAACAAAGCTTAAAATTATGCAAATTACTCTCTATTTGTTTTACTAAAATAGTTAACTCTATGAATAGCATCATTTTATTAAGGTCCTTTTATTAAATAGCTTTTACCTTCTCAAATAATATTTCATTATTTTTGAGATACCTATAATGTCATATTTCATTGTATATTAATACTAACGGTCCGCCCCGGCTTCGCCCGTGGTACATTTTTACGTTTTCTCTCCATAAGAACCATTCGCATACTTCAAGAAATGTAATAAAAAAAGAATTAATGAAATCGGTTCAGTTGTTCTCGAGTTATGCGCTTACCAACACATTTTGCGATTCATTTTTATATTATAGATTGTATTCGTATGGTTAACATTACCTACATTTTTTTCTATTTTTTTACCACCGTTTCAGTAGGTTATCTAGAGGAGATGGCTCCATAGCGACAGACTTGCATTTAGTATTGAATAGCTTTCATTAATTTTCTTTTGTTACGAGAAAATAGAAAAATGTGAACAATTTATTGATATATTAAATAGATAAGATCACGCCATTTCCTAGTTATCCAATAATTACATTTTATCATGCGATTCCTCAACTTATTTTAGATAACCGTAAACGTTTAAGATTTTTTATTAAAATAAAATAATTTTTTATTAAAAAATATTAGAATTTCGGTTAATAAAATTACAGATGGAAATATATATCACTAAAGGTAACATCTATTCAATGTTTTGTTTGTTGAACTCGCTAATTTCTGGAGCTGCGGGTACGAACTGAACAATTTATTTTGTGTCGAAACGTCCATTTATTGAGGCTTTCCTTTAATACAGACTTCGTGAAAACATTAGAAGACAAAACAAAGAAGGCAAAGCTTACATCACGACACCAACAAAGCTTGTGAAACAATACACACAAAAATCTTCCTGTCCCTTCCATAATCGGTTAATAAATAAAACAAGATAAATTCACGCTGAATTCAAAATACTCAAGTGAAGTCAGGGGTAAAAGCTAGCTTGTATCGGCTTTATGGTTAACGTTAAGCGGTAATACAGAGCTTACGCCTACTGCACAGGCGGTGTTAAACGTGGAGCCAGAACACGAGCGTTTGAATGTTGTCGTAAAACGGTAAAAAAATTAAAAACACTGGACTAATAAAAAATAATTATTTCATATTGATTTCATGGTGAATGTTTTGACTTGTCAGGCATGCGTTATTTCTTTTATAAATAAGGTCTTGTTGTTAAAAAGAATTAATGTTTTATAATAAATGAAACTACAAAATACTTCTATAAAGTAAATAGATTCGATAGATCTCGAGTATCGCAACGACTTACCATCGATAAATAAGCCATCATACGTGTTAATACATGAATGAAATTTAAACTCAGATGATTACAATCATATTCATCATCATCATCATCATCAGCCCATATACGTTCCCACTGCTGGGACACGGGCCTCCTATGAGGGTACAGGCCATAATCCACCACGCTGGCCAAGTGCGGGTGGTAATCATATTATACATATTGAAATTGAAAAAATACCATAATATTCAAAAATGATAAAAATCATCTAAAACAAACAAACGCTTAACAACGTTCGCTCATTTCATAGCCGCACACTAACCCCTATGTATTGTTTTATCTTTTTCATTTTCCATGTGAGTGAGCGAGCCAAATAGATTTCCCGATTTTGTGATGGGAAATTTATAAAGGTCGAAGGATATTTAGTTGAGGTAATCGAAATACGATAGGTGCCTTTATGTTGGAAAGAAAACTAAGGTTTCTTGCTATTTTGCTTGTATTTTACTCGTTTATAGGGTAATCGAAAACACTTGCCTTTGGCTCAGCGAATCGATTTGTTCTTCAAAAACTATTCGAGCTCTACAGGGTTACTTGTAAAACACCAGCAACCTCGCAGGACAAGATAGCTAACATCATAAGTAACAACATTTGTTCTACGACTTTTGGCATAACGCAATAAATTATTTTTAAATGATTTTTTAATCTTTTATTGTACTCTCCTAACATTTGTAAGTCTATGTTCTTATCATTATCGGATGGACGACGCGACGCCCCCTTCCTCTCGTTCGCTTCTTGTTTACGTAATTTTTGGGATGCGCGTATAGTTTATAATATTCAAACGGAAAATTAAGTGAATATTTTTTTTGTATGAAAATAAAATCTAACAAATTATCAAAAGTCGTAGAACAAATGTTGTTTCTTATGATGTTAGCTATCTTGTTCTGCGAGGTTGCTGGTGTTTTACAAGTAACCCTGTATATCTAAGTAATATTGCTTATATTTTTTATCCCGAGTCAAGCCGGGCTAAACCGTATGAGGCTTGTGTTCCATAATATTATTTGAAACTTTTCATATAATATTAACAAAATATTTTTAGGAAAAAAGTCCAAGCCCAGACATGTATTTATTTTACTAAAATTATTTTAGATGTTCGTTTAAACTTTAATATAAGATAACTACATTAATGCTTTAGTTGCTCTACAAGTCTACACCACCAGTTTCATAATCCATACTAATATTATAAATGCGAAAGTAACTCTGTGTCTGTTACTCAATCACGCCTTAACTACTGAACCAATTTGCATGAAATTTGGTATAGAGATATTTTGATACCCGAGAAAGGACATAGGATAGGTTTTATCCCGGAAATCCCACGGGAACGGGAACGGGAACGGGTTTTCTTTGAAAACGCGGGCGAAGCCGCGGGCGGAAAGCTAATTTATAATAAATCACAATTTCATAACGCAGTTTCTACATAGAACAGCCGGCAGTAAACATTTTAAACTTTACAATTCAAAAATTATAGCTTTTAATAAATTCAAACATTCATTTATTCAATTAGGCTATTATTTAGTAGCACTTTCGAATCGTCATTACATAAGTATTTTAAACATTTACCTGTATGAATTATTTATAATTTTCATAAAAAACGAATACGATAAACTGAACTGTTAGAAGCATAAGAAGAAGTAACAATGATTACCCCTATATTTCTTACAATACTACCTTTCCCAGCCTCTCGGGAGGAATCTTAGAAAATTTACAACCCATTGAGATCAAGCGTCTTTATATCTGAAGATATTCAGCGAAAAATCACAAAATTCCGTTAAAAAAAGTCACATTCTGAGCCAAAACACGTTCGAAGCTACGGATAATCGTGCCATTACGAAGATATCGCTAGGAGAGGCTTGGCTAATAATTTCTGGCAGAATCTACGCTTTCACCACCTTAAAAAAACTAAGGTTTAACACAAGTTATATTATTAGAAGGATTAACTGTACGTAGGAATACATACATAAGATATCCTGTAAGGATTTTTTAACATATTTTTTTTAACAAAAAACTTAATCACGTACAAATTGTCAGAACTTAAGTATGAGTGCCATGGAAAGCACCTTTTAACTACAAAAATAATATATTTTGAAAATTCTTTTTGTAGTTAAAAGGTTCCAATTACTTGAACTCCCAATAATTGTAATTCCGACAGCCGTTTTTTTTAATTTATATTTTTAGGTTTTATGGCATTCAAATGCTTTATAAATTTAAATTTATAAAGAATAGAAAAAAATCGATCACGAGGCATCGCATCGCATCCTTTCGCGCCATTCCGGGGTGGACCAATTCAGCCACTCGTGACCCGCCAGAGTAATCGAATCTATTCTATTCTTTCAGTTTTATGTGTCTAAGGGATATACCGCGAAAATTCATCATTAATCATCTTAATAGATGGAACGCGGTGTGTCCCTTAGACACATAAAACTGAAAGAATAGAATAGATTCGATTCGATAATTCTCGTGTAAAAGGTATATAAATCTGACAGTTTCCAGTAAACCGGGTCAGCTCCACTAGTGTCAGTTATCAACATTGCACACATCAACGCGTAAAACGGAATTTATAAGGTAGTATTTTATAAACTGACATAATATTTTAAAGCATGAAAGAATTTTATTCAGCAGCATTATAGCATATAAAGAAGACAAACAATTTAAGAAAAACTCGAAATAAAGCTCTTATACCAAGTATTGGTACCTAGTAATAATACCGAGTTTTCATAAAGAACTGATGTACGCTTTTATGAGCTTTAGCTGAATGTTTGTATGTATGACTTCTTGTCAGCACAACCATTTTTAATTATTTATTATTATCTGTGTTAAGACACGACCGAAGCGTGATCTCAAGCTAGTTTTAAGAAAGGGAAAACGAAGATTGTCTCTTAATTTCAAGTAACAAGCATTAACATTTAACAATGCTGTTTGAATAGCAATTGTCAAAATTACTTTCTTACTTATCTGTTTAGAAGTGATCGACCCTTGTTTAAATAAACTTCTGAACTGTTGGTAGGTATATTTAAATAATAATAAATAAAGTAAGATTCTATACAGGGTGTCTCACTGTTGGTATACTAGGCTCAAAAACTATAAAGTTTCAAAAAATACTTATAAAATTCCAAACGCATTTTTTTTCATATAGATGAATCTTAAAACTCTATGTTTACCTACACCTTTAACAAGCAACCCGCCCAGCTTTGCCACCTTTTATGTTTTCATGGACAAAATGCTCACATTAGAGAAGCGGTAAACTTATGCCAGTTGCGCGAAGCTAGAGAAGAAAACATGGATATTCAGGAAAAATTTAGCAAGTATTTTTTACGTGATCAGTGTATGCAAAACTACAAGTCCCTTCGCGCTTAGTATAATTTTATTTTTTAAAAGTAAGCCCTGTACTTTCAATTACTTTAATACTCTTCTAACCATATTGGAGAAAGGTATGACATTGTTACAATACATAAAATTAGTTGTGCCTCGCGGTTTTACCCGCATTGCTTCGCTCCTTGTCTTAACGTGATATGAATATAATATTATAGTTTATAGCCTTCCTCGGTAAATGGACTATCTAATAGTGATATAATCTTCAAATCGGATCCGTGGTTCCTGAAATAAGCGTGTTCAAACAAACAAACTTTTCAGTATATATTAGTGTAGATAATGAAAATACATATTAAAATGGTGTGTTTATTAAATACTTCCTTCACAAAAGCATAACATTACATAGAACAAAAGGCCGTTATATCGACAGATGTAAGATAAATCCTCCAGTCAATATTATCTTACCTGGAATACATACCTTCAACTGAATTCAAAGCTGAATCTTAGTTTACACGTCTATCAGAACCTAAGGAATAGACATGACAGCATCTATCGCACGTCTTCACTTCATGTTGTAAATTAATATTGGATATAGTAGTTACATTAAGGGCCATTTTTCAATCCTTGGTTAAAATTTATCCGTCCAATAAAGTACTACACGTACATTTTAAAATGTCACCTGTATACTTTCATATACGGACAATTAGAATACATTTTTGAAATGGTAGTTTAATACGTTATTCGATGAATAAGTTTTGACCAACGATGTGATAGTAGATATTTCGCTATATGTCTCTATATAGAAAATTTTATTTATGTACCTCGCTGGATGATAAAAACTGTTCGAAGTGGCTCGCGAGTTTGTAAAATATCGCCAAATTGTGTGAAATTTACTTGGAATTAAACGAATTATTTTTCGTTAGATAGTAATTTTTACGGTGATATTTATGTTATCACTTGCCATTAAATACTATTTTTATAGGATTTTCTTATCTTCGAATGTTAAGCTATTGCATAGCTTCTATCGCAGGCCTTGAGCGCGGGGATCGAATCGAGAAATTCCGTAACGAAAAAACCTCACGCTCCCCACCCGACAGGCGGAGGTGTGGCTTGAAGGCATAGGATGCAATAGCTTTACCGCGGCAGTTCCCGAGTGCCACACGTCATTTTATTTAATTTGATAAGCACGCATGAAATAACTTGAATTTAACCCACACATTTGCACTAAATAAACGTTTAATTTTTCTTCCCTTTCACACTCACAACCTTACAAATGTATTTGGTTGGTATAAATCATAATAATCTACTAATTTTGGTATAATTTACAATAATCTACATTAAATGAATACGCATCTAGCTCCCACTGTTCAATTCGACACACACACAATAGAAACTAGGTCGATTGCGCTCAAGTACCACCATTTGAGGGGATTTACCTCGACTCAAAGCTTACTCAATTTTGAGTGTACTCAGTGCAATATGGCAGAATGAATCCCACTACTGTAATAGTTATAAGTATGTTTGATACTCTTTCTCAACTATTATCACACTTTTGAAGGTAATAAAAGTAAATAAAGTATGGTCCATATCATGCTATTTTATGTGAAAGTGTTGTTAAAGTTGTTGGTTACATTCTCACGTAATATTTGCTGAACCGAATTGGATGAAATTTAAAATTCAGATAGATTACCCAAAGCTCTATCAGCTCTATATTTGCTAACGAAATTATATTTTGTTTTAGGTATATCTTTATTTTTGTTATTTTCCAATTTATATGTTATTCTTTTTATATGTATGGTTTGGTTACAAATATAAAGTTAATTGGTATTTATTTTATTTTACATTCGTTTGTATTCTCAAATGTAGAGAAAAAGTGAAGTCCCGTGTCCCCTTAGTGGGGTAAGGGGCAGATGCATTATACATCTGTTTCACTGATCGATTTTCTTTTTAGGGACAAGTAGGTGATCAGCCTTCTGTGTCCTACCAGACCGAGACATTTTTTTTTCTTCGTCTCCACCGGGAATCCAGGACCACTCGGTGCTACGCTCACGCGTCAACCACTGTACCAAGGAGGCGGTCAAATGTAGAGATATTTATATTATTTCATTCTCTAAACCTATTATTCATTGAAATTTCCATAATTACGTACTAAAATATACATAAAAATATATCAACTCTACGTCTATTCGAATTAAGAAAACACTTCATTTTAGTTTTGCCTCAAGCCACAAGGAGTAACGTAAAATTACCTTGTATATCCTGCAGCTAGTTGTAATATGATTACGGCGTATTACTATTACGAATTACGGAACTTTGAATTACTGTATTGTTGGGAAATGGATTTATGTTAGAGAAACTTTCAACTAACTGTTGATGTAATTTAATATATAGGTTTGGTACGTGGGTTAAATAATAATTAAAATATTCTAACAATATAAAATTATTGTTATTTATCTAGCCAAAAATATTTTAGTTACAAGTATGCCCTTAAGTACTACTGTTTATGTAATATTTTTTTGTAAAAGTTGGCATTAAAACTAAAATATGTGTAATAATACAGTATTGAATAAATCAAACCTTTTCAACCCAGTAGGTGTTCTCATTTTTCATAAAAAAGAACAAAATATAATATCTAGTATGATATAGTAGATATCATAACCAAAAGAACGTTTTCTAGAATTAAGATAAAAATATACCACAATAAGAAACACATAAAAATAACTTTTATATACGTATGCTTTTTTTAATTTTCCGGTCGCATACTTCATCCATGATTAAGAAAGTTTAATCTCAGTTTGATCTCAACTTGACACAAAAATGTTTTAAGAACTCATATCACATTTTGCTAACACAGACCTTTACAAAGCTTGAAGTTATATTGTTTTTCAACCGACTTCAAAAAAGACGGGTTCTAAATTCGACTTCTTATGGCCTTTGTAATCTCATAACTTTCGACTAGATGAATCGATATTGATGATTCTTTTGAAGCGATACTTAGGCAGTAAAATTTCATGGTCGCGTCATGGCCATACCTTCACGTCATGGAGTAAGGCGACGATTTTAGTATCTTTGAATCTTGCCAAAGAAGTTTCACTTCTGACACATGTGCTCCGGACACAAGCTCTTTTTCATTTAACAGGTAGCGCCTTTTTATCAAGTTCTGACAATTTGAAGGCGGTTTAGATTTTTGAAAAAAGAAAATAATTACTTCTGTCACATTTTTACAGATAATATGCGGCTTTATAACTGAGATAATCTATACTTATATATACTATACTAATGTATGTATATATTATACTAATGTATAAATGCGAAAGTAACTCTGTCTGTCTGTCTGTTACTCAATCACGCCTTAACCCTTAATTACTCGCGTCCATATAGTTACACTTACGCTCGCGTGGGGTATATTTAACCCCAATTTTAAAGGTACAATAAAACATATTTTTAATGACATACTTTTATTTTTATTATAAAAATTAGAAAGAGACAACATTGTTCTAAATTATTAACTATCTTTAATCAATATAAATGTAATCTAGACACGCGGCAGCGTGTCAAGCCGAGTTCAAGCGAAGAGAACTGGCGAGCAGCAGCCGTGTGTATATTTACACGAACCATTTCGAGCCACTTTTCACCCCCTTATAACTCGAAAACTATTTAAGTTAAATAAACCAAATTTGGTACATATCAAGAGGACCTCAAGATAAACAAGAACCTTAAATTTCATAAATACAGATTAAACAGTTGCGTAGATATTAATATCCAAAAATCGCAATTTTTAAGACTGACTGACTTATAGACATATACAAAACCTAACCCACTTCCAGATGACCTAGAAAGTTCAAATTTTGTAATCAGCTAGGTAATAGTGAGTGTACAAAGGAAAAAATCAGAAAATACTGAATTTATTTGTATTTAATTTTTTTTTCAATGACATTAATTTTGTTTGTATGGAAAAATGGAAAAGTTTAAAAAAATAAAAAATAGTAAATTCACCTTACTAGTCTTAAAAAATAGATCAAAACTAGTCAGTGGCCGAAAAAAATTTTGAAATCCATCAATAAATGACTGAGATATAGATTATTGAAGTGTACATATTTTAGCGCGAAACATCTGTAGATTCGATGCGCCTCTGACATCACACTCACTCGCGCTAGTATCGCTAGGGCGGATTACTTCGATTGCATGATTTCTTTATTCAAAACTATTATTAAACGTAAAATAAAAGAAAATTGTAATAAAAATATTGCTCATACAGTTAAAAATAATATATAATTTTACAAATTCACATTTCTTTATTCTTTATTTATGAGTGTTTAGTTTATTTTTAATTTCAGTATAATAGAAGAAGGCTTTGTCGAAGGTCGAAATGATTTAATTTGCGTAATATTAATATTAATATAAGTGAAACATCTTTAGGCGCGTTTAGAGTAAAATTTCAAAATCTCGTCATGGCAATACCGTAACGTCATGGAGTAAAGCGACGATTCTTCTACAACGATCTTTGCATCTTTGTAATAGTGTGTGTACATATTCACGCTGGATGTTTAGAAAATCATGTAATCTTTTAAACAGAAAACGAGTTTAAAAAATTGAAGATAATGACGGGGCAATGTGCGCTGACATTCATAACATACAAGAAAATATAGAAAATAATACTAAACAAACCATACAAAGAATCCGCAAGAAAAAATATAAAAAAAATCGTATATAAAAAGTATAATTATATTCATAAAGTAAATCAAATTTGCAGAGTAATTTTCTGTACAAAAAGTAATGATATCCCACCAAAAACATAAATGTAAAAATTGGAGCCGAGTTCAATCGTTGACTTACTTTGCCAAAAAAGAAATGAGATCTTATTAATGTGTGCCAAGTTCTGCAGACAGTCCAGAAATTTATTTATAAAGATGTATTACCTAAGTTCTTAGGTTGACTGAAAACTCAATTGTTTTATTTTCCCTTAGAGAACAATGTTTATTCCAAAATATAACTTTTTTAATTTGAATAATATAATTATTTTCACAAAGCAAACAACTAATGACCTATTGAACCCCATAATTTGATGAGGCTAGTTTTACATACTGTTTATATTTTGTGAAGTTCTAAAAACTAGCCTCATCAAATTATGGGGTTCAATAGGTCATTAGTTGTTTGCTTTGTGAAAATAATTATATTATTCAAATTAAAAAAGTTATATTTTGGAATAAACATTGTTCTCTAAGGGAAAATAAAACAATTGAGTTTTCAGTCAACCTAAGAACTTAGGTAATACATCTTTATAAATAAATTTCTGGACTGTCTGCAGAACTTGGCACACATTAATAAGATCTCATTTCTTTTTTGGCAAAGTAAGTCAACGATTGAACTCGGCTCCAATTTTTACATTTATGTTTTTGGTGGGATAAACTTTTAAAGATGAAACTTTAAATTTAGGAAGTTTTTAATCAATACATTTATCACATATCATAGTGGAATGGTCGTGACAAACTTGCTGGTGACATTTGGCACACATAAATCTTATTTTTTTATCCTTTGACCTTGGACAGATATGGCACCTTTTATAAGTTGTCGATGGACCACCTCTGGAAGTGGGGCTAGGATCCTGAACTTGAGCATTTTTTTGCCGCTTTTGTATGGCCCTAGGCAGTGTGGTAAATATAACCATAGGCCATATTTTGTACGTATTTTGCCGACGTTATAGCTAACACACATTTGGTTGAGTTGTGGTCACTCTGGATCACGTCCTCGTCTACCTCATCTTCATCGGGACTATCTATGATGCTTTCTACGTCGTCTTCCAAACGCTTAACAATCTGGTAGTCAGAAAGACGCTTAATTGCCATTTTAGGCGTTCTAACCTAAAACAAATAAACAAAAAACAAAGATAAGTAAAAAACGAACTATTTAGTATATGTACTGCACATTATAAAATAAAAATACACATACTCTCTCGTCCAAAAAAAGTTGCACGAATACTCGCGTGGGGCAATATATACCCCAGACGCGATCTCCTGACACAATCACACGACATGGAGCGGCGCTCGCGACTGATTCGCGGCGGGGAAGGTATTTAGGCAGCTACTAAGAACGGCACGCAGGTAGCTTTAAAAATGGCGGAGATACGACGCTTCAAATACGCCATGGGGTCAGATATACCCCACGCGAGTAATTAAGGGTTAACTACTGAACCAATTTGCATGAAATTTGGTACAGATATATTTTGATACCCGAGAAAGGACATAGGATAGGTTTTATCCCGGAAATCCTACGGGAACGGGTTTTTCTTTGAAAACGCGGGTGAAGCCGCGGGCGGAAAGCTAGTATATTATAATAACATAATGGTACTTAGGCTTTTAATTATCAACAATAGTAATCCAATCGTTCCTTATAATAGAAGAAATATGCCTTAATAATAAGAACCCATATAAATGCTAATTAATCTAACCAAATATAATTATCGAAGTATTATTCTCATCAAATTTTTATTGAGATTAATCTTCTTAGCGCTCTACTTAATGAGATGGTATCGATTTCATTGTATTATAAGTAGGTTTTTTTTTTTTTTTTTAACCATTTATTGAACAGCAAAAAACAAACATGAAAATATACAGTAAAGCATCACATATAGGTAAATTAGCTTGGAGAAATTTTTGCATATGTAGTGGTGTGTATATTACTCAGATCTTAGAGCGCGTTTCCACTATATCGTTCAGGCCTATACAAAAATGTTTCGATATCCTAACATTACTATTTAATTTTATACTTATTCCTAGCAACACTTTTGTTTTCAATAAAAACAACTTTTAATTTGAAAGAAAATAGTTTTGACTTTATAAAAAAAATATATCATTCAATTTCACGTCCTTGAGCAAACGACAAGGCGACTACCGTGAAACAATAAAATATCGTGTCCATTATAATTTGTTTCATAATTAATATTTGACCATAATAATTACGAAACAAAACAAATAAATAAATCGTCACTTGATAGTGGAAAGTGGAAAAACGCACAAAACCAGAATAAACCAGTTTACGCTGTCCGCAGGTGCCAAATGCAGTTGTTTGGTACCGTTAGAACATAAAGCACACATTTCATTCAAAAATTATAATTATTATGTACGTAGTTTTATTGATAAAGGAGAATGACCACGGGTGGTATCGGTAAAATTTGAGTTGTGCCACGTATTCGTGATATTGTTAATTCCTATTTGTATTTATAATGATCATATTATGTATCACTATTAAGTCTTAATTATACCGAATAAATAGAAATAAAAGTAAAAGTTTTTGTTTTGACACATATATCTATCTCTCTTGCAAGCGTCCTGCGTCTTATGTCATAGTTTCTATTTGAAATGAATCTTGAATGAATGTGTTCGACGCAATGTTCTACGTAATTTTTTTTTGAAATAGGTAATGTTTATTACGATTTACTTTTCACATTTGTCTTGTAAATTAAAATATTACCTATGTAATAAATGTAAAACTTAACGTTCATCGTTAGTTTAAACTCGATAAAGTATTTTTTTGAAGTGTTGAATAAAACTATTGTTTTATTTTTATTGTCGCGAACTGCGGCTTATTTATATAAAAACTTTAATCGTTTCTAAAAGTACTAACATCAAGCTTTAAATTGAGCTATATTTCATCTTGAAACAATAAGTTTGATTGCGATACCAAGTGCCATAGTCACTTGGGCAATCTTTTGTATTTGTTGAAGTGTTAAATTTGTGTGTAAGTGTTGTAAGTTTATATTGTTAATTCAAAATGGCTCCAGTGTTAAAACATGGTCGAGGCAAGCCTTTGACTTCTCAAACTAAAGAATTAAACTTTAAATGTCGTTTCTTTTTCAGGTTAGTAAATTTTTCATTTTAGTAACATTGTCATTTTGTAAAAGTTATACGTATGTTAAATGTGCAAATATTAAATTAAAGTCTCATCTTTTTCAGAGGAGAAACACATATAGTTTAATTTAAAATCCCATATAATATACTTATATATAATTAATATATATAATTAAATATATATATAATAATAACTAATATAATTATATATATATAATTAAATATATATATAATAATATAATATAATTAAATATATATATAATAATAACTAAAAATAAAATGTTGTTATATTTTATTTGCTGACCATACACTACTACAAACGCAAAAATTTCTCCGAGCTAATTTACCTGTAAATCAGTACGATTTGATCGTGATGCATATTCATTCATACGTCAATTATGTAATATGTTTCATTACTTTTATAATTAAATGTTACAAAACACATTAAGATGGCAAGTGAACTACTTACATGACAGAAAATAAATGACATACAAGAGGGTATTATCGAAAAAAATAATTTACTATCACCTACTCTGCTGGCCGATTCTTTATAAGCGTGATATATAGTGTGATTTTATTTTGCGGTTTACATTATTATAGTTTATTTGATTTTTAATATTGTTGTCTAATTTATTTATTAAACGGGGAATTATGTATGAACATGTTCTTTCGCCATAGCGGTTTTTTGGTATACAATTTTAAAAGGTTGGGTTGTTAAGAGGCCTTTAAAAAATAATACCATTAGAAATTATTGGTTGATAGACCGACGCCTAAATTCAGAAATACTGAGAAATAGAATGTATTATTTATTTCGATATGGTACTATAATTATAGTAGTTACCTACGTAAGATCATACAAGTATAGTGTATACTTACATGATAAACCGCGGCACATTAATATTTAAATTTTATGAATTTGAAAGTCTCTCTTTAGTAGATCTGAAACGGATGAACCAATATAAGTTGTGTTGGTAATCGCGTGATTTTCCGTCAAGGTTGATTGAAATTGTGGGCTCAAAATGCTGTAATTATCTTTAGGATAAATATAATTAATATATTTGTATCGATGTACCCTTAATTAGACATAACTTATTAACATAAATGTTTAAGATTCCTTAAAATATGTCATATTTCAGAAAAGAACTAAGTAAGCAAATTATACTAATGTGGTGAGATCAGTCGTAAGTTAACTTACTAGCAAAGGCTTAGTGGCCGGAGTACTTAGACTGAACTTAACTCTTAAATCCGTAGAACTAAGTTAAACTTGCTAATGAATCTTAGATCCGCACGATCACTTGAATTCTAAGCTGCAATGAAATGTGCAATTCTAAGAAGTCTTTATTTACAGTTAAAACTTTTTTATCTAATTAACAACGATGACTTCAGTTGAATTTGCGAACTTACTGAATAAGGGCCGATTTTTCAAACAAACATTTTTCGTAAATTTCTGTATATTCTATTTGTGATAATCAATGGTTTCTCACTTTTGAAGTGCCTTCTTTTTAATTCATTGTTTTTAGTTTTATGAGAGTTTATTTATTTATTTTATTTTTATTTTTTTATAAACAGGTACAGTTACAGATTGTAGAACAATACCTTATATCTAGCTCTTATCTAATAATACATATAAATTCTACAATCCAATCAATACCGTACACAGCTTACTTATACCAAGCTATAGCCAGGAACAAAAACAAACTAAGAACAAGAAAATTCTAACAGAGTGAAAAAAAAGCCACTATTTAAAATACAAAAAAAAAAAAAAACAAAATACGTTGTTACAGCAATTTATAAACATTACTTCTAAAAACATCCAAACTACCCAAGAATATGTCACAATCCGGGTCTAAATTATTATACAGGCGGCACATTCTGTGTACAGGATTGTTATGCGAAACATTGTTTCTGGTAGGTGGTATGCTGAATAGACGTGGAGTGCGTGAAGGGCGGGTAGGAGCTCTAAAGTTAAGGCTAGACAAAAGCTCGTTCCCTAATAACCCATTGGCTATTTTATGCAGATTGCACAAATCAGTCAGGGTCCTACGGCTTTCTAGATTCATTAGGTGGAATTTACGCAAACGCTGATCATATTCAGGTATTTTACGCCGTAAACCTAATTTACCACATAATGTACGTAAGAAGCGCCTCTGTACAGCTTCAATGCGGTTTATGTGATTATTGTATATTGGAAGCCACACCGATTAACAATATTCCAATATACTTCTTACAAGGGTTAAATATAATATTATCCACGACTTCGGATTTTTAAATGGTGAGGCAGTACGTAAAACAAAGCTCAAACTTTTATTGGCCTTACTGACAATGTAATCGTAGTGCGGTCTAAATGATAGTGAAGAATCGAACATCACACCTAAGTCTCTAACGACCTTGACTCGTTCCAGTGTTACATGACTAATGTTATAATTAAAAATGATCGGCCTTTTACTTTTAGTAAAACACATTACTTGGCATTTTTTAACATTGAGGGTCATACGATTGGTATTGCACCATTCACTGACGACATCTAAATCCCTTTGTAAGGTCTGACAGTCACTATAATCTTGTATTCTGTGGAAAATCTTGACGTCATCCGCGTACGCAAGAGTATTACATGAGATTAATTCAAGTTAGTAAGAGTTAATAATAAAAAATAAGTAATATATTTGTTTGACTAACAAATTTTTAATGCAAAATAACTGATCGTATCTAGATGTAATTTTGAAAGGTACAATATGAAGTGAAAATGCAGGCTGATATCAGCTTCGGTGTGATATATATTTCCATCTTACAAGCTAATTATGATCATGCACACGAGAAGCCTATTTTACATTTTATTTGCATTAAGGACTCTTGATGGATCGTGTAAAAACTTCTCAGCAAATAGGTCAAGTAATATTATAACAATATTACACGTAGCAAGTTAATGCATTACCCCACTAGGGGACATGGGACTTCACTTTTTTTAGCAAGTTTTTTTTTTAATATAACCGGAGTTCTCTATACAAATGTATGTGTAAGAGAGGTCATGATTAAATTATACTAATCTTTATCACTATAATTATATAAAAATGAATCCCTATTTCCCTTGACCGGTTGACCAATTTTGATAATTCTTATTTTATTATATTCCTTGAAGTACAAGGATAGTTCTTATGGAGAGAAAACATAAAAATGTACCACGGGCGATATAAAAATGCCTATTTCCCTTAGTCTGAACACACAAGAACTTTATTAAAATCGGTTCGGCAGTTCAAGAGTTCAATGACACACGCACAAAATAAATACAAAATATTATATAGTTCTATAATAATTAGGTCAAATTCACGTCAACAACAACCTCGAGCTGTTTTACAATAACATAGTTAGGGAAAACTTCCTATCGAAGTTAGGGTCGACCGGTGGGATTTAGAACTACGTGTATCGCATTATTCGTTGAGAGGTTCTGTATTGATGTTTTTGGTTCATTTTACTTTATTTACTGCTGAGAAAAATCAGTAAAATACGTTTGATTTTTTTTTTATTTTATGTTATGTACATACATATTGTTCACTAACTTATGGTGTAAGTCTGTGATGAATATAAGCTCAAAACTACTAAAGCAATTTTGAAAAATCTTATCAATACTAATATATAAAAAGCTGAAGAGTTTGTTTGTTTGTTTGAACACGCTAAGCTAAGCTAGCGCACTTCGGTGTTGGATAGCCCATTTATCGAGGATGGCTAGGCTGTATAATATCATCACGCTAAGACCAACAGAAGCGGAGAAACGCGGGTGAAACCGCGGAGCGCAACTAGTATTAGTATAAAGCTTTATCATTCGAAAGTGGAAAAAAAAAACATTTATTCATGAGAGACGTACGTTTAGAAAAAAAGTTACTTTACGTTTTACGTTTTTTACGTTTAGACTGCTTTTTTCTGGATACCTTTTCTTTTTCAAAATTCTTTATATTCATAAAATCATAATACATAGAGCGTAGAGTATATGCTGAATCCTGAGAAATGTTCATAAAAATAACAGTGTATCTGAAGATATTTCGCGCTATTTCACCAGAAACAAAGGAATATTCGAGTCATTTTGTTTTATTCAGACGGTGTGATTCCGACTCCGAGAGACGATAAATTTTGACAACCCTATACAGGTGCGGAAAAATCGTTCTGCAGCCCTGTAATTGTATAAACTTCTATTCGCATACAAATTATTATTTTACTTTTGAAACTATAATATTACTTATTTTACTTGTAAGTTACAAAAAATAATTGTATGTATTGCATCCATTTTAATTGTTACCTATTTACCAAGTTTTGAGCTGTAGCTTTGAGCTTTCAGTACAAATTAACTTTGTAAAGCTGAGATAAATAATACCGATAATAGCACTGAATAAGTCAAATTATTACTAAAGAATATCTTTAAAACAGTTTAAAAACGTTTCATTGGTTCATTGGATATCATTTTATAGAGCATTTGATATAACCAGTTGATTTATTAAGTTAATTCATCGTCATATCCGACATTTATATTATATTATTTTAGGAAACGAATCAATCTCAGTTTTAGACTTTATTTAACAACTATTTACCAATAAAAAACACATAGAAGAACGTTACGACTAAAGTACTTTCCATCGATAAACACAGAAAGTAAATAATGAAAAAATTTACATAATCTTGCCAGTTCAAACAAAACAAATTAATTTAAAAAATGATCGAGGGTTTCAACAGTTTTATTTTCAATGTAACAGGTTTTTTTTTTACTTTTAAATAATCATATACCTTTATTACGTGATTTGATCATCAAAAATCACCAATGGTCCCTGAACTATCTATTATTGAATATTGAGGTAGTAGTGTAACTCGACCCAACTTTTTTAATATTTAAAAAAGAAGATGTATAAATAAAAATGAAAAATGCTACTAAAATTCACGCACTTGGCATTTATCGGCCATTCTTTATCCTTTTTAAGGGCTTACTTTGCCTTGTAAAATACGAAAGTTTCAGACCCATCACATTACTGTCCTAAAAATAATGAGAATTTATATAATTAAGAGTGCCTTGCCGTCGGCTAGATGTAGTGGAGTAAAAGTTTTATCAAACAAAAACTTACATTTTCCTCGCTCTTTGAGGCTCTTATCTTAATAAGGAAAAGAATTAGGTAATTTGCCACGATGTTTCTTATGAGTGGAAGGATGCTTTATTTTGTACTTTAAAACATGAACCTTGTAATGAGTTACAGAGTTACATTCTTACAAATTATGTTTTGTAACTTATATTGTGTTAGCTTCGTTCCCATGTAATTGACGTTCTATTCAATACATTATTATATTAAACGTGAATATAAAGTATATAATATAGTATAACATAATATTATTTATATTTAACGAAACATTAATTACAAAAAATAATATGACCACATTTCGTATCATTTAAAAGAAATATATGAATTTACTTTTATTTATACAAAAGCGTGATACATTTACAAATATTGCAATCTATATAAAACTAGTATTTCTTCGTCAATTCGAATACAAAAGTTAAGTCGCCACACCTAATAAATACACTTAGATTTCAAAAGAAACACGTTATTTCATCATCGAATAATAGAAACCCATTACGATATAAAAATACCTATTGGAGATTTTTTTTTACGCGGGAAAATTAAAGCAAAAATGATTTCTGAATCCGCGCCAATTCCTTTTCCATTATTACAATACACACGTAATCTCTACAGAGCTTTGATTGATCAACCGTGAAGACTTTTATATCATCCGATACGATTCCTATTCCTCACGATATCGTCGATGTTGAATATCTTTACTCTATCAAAGGTTCACGGGACTTAATACTTCGTCATAATTATTATTTACAAAGCTCTTTGAGAATCATGTGTTTCAATAGAAATTTAAAGTGATAAAATAGGATAGAAGATTACACTTAGTAGTGCAAGTCGTATAATATTGCTTGGCAAACAAGTGTATTGTGAAAAATACCTCATTTGTTTTAAATTTTTATTTCCATGCTCATATAATTGCTTCAAGAAAACATAAATGACATTTTCTTATATTATTTTATCTGAGATTATTCGGCACGATATCGTATCGGAGGGTGTAAAACCGATAAAAGATCACACTGAGGTGTGTAATAAGATTAGGCGTGCTTTACGAATATGGGTTTTATTGTACAGGAACAAGTATTATATTGTACTATTTTATAAAAGAAACTTGCTGAATAGATTTTCAATAACATACTGTATCTATAAAAGTGAAATCTGTTCTATTCGCTATCATGATTTTCTATTCCAATGCATGTTTGTTCAACGAAATATTTCCTGGAGTTTCTCTATATACAAATACGAAGTGAGTTGTTCTCGTATCGCAATGATACACATAATAATATTATTTTGTTATCGTTTCGTAGATTGATTTTGAAAGTTCAATTTGAACAAGCAAGCGATACTAGTTATTGTTATCCTTTTAATATAAAAATGTTCTATGAAGAAACATCCGAGCAGCTTATTTAGTATTGTAGTTTTTTGTTAACGAATTTCTGAAGAAGTACACGTACTGAAGTAGTATTAATGTACTAAGGTTCAGAAATTACTTAGATCTAAGAGAATTGTGTGTAACAAACTTAATATTCTTCTATATTAAGTTACTTCCATTATATCCTTATATTCCTCCTAAATTACAACAAGAATTAATATTATAATCGTAGTTGAAAAATTCCTCTTGGTAGTTAATAAAATATTTAACGAAACTTCTATACATATAATAAAATCGTAGGAAAGTCAAAACTGTACATTGAATATTTTTTTAAAAGAATACATAATCCATGATCTATAATCGATATAGAAGCCAAAAACATAGTTTTTAGAATTTTTGTCTGTTTGTCTGTTTGTCTGTTTGTCTGTTTGTCTGTTTGTCTGTTTGTCTGTATGTATTTCCTTGCTAATCTCAGAAAGTACTGCATAGATTGACTTCAAATTTTGCATGAATATTACTAACAGGTCGGGTGAGGCTATAGGCTACATATTATCAAGCTATCACCTACGGGGGAGGAGCTGTGAACCTTTATTTTTCTTACGTATTCCGTGTATTACGACAGCGTACAATCTAAAGACTCATGTTTAAATGTTGGTTTCGAGTAAGCCATGCCATTATCTAGCTTTACAAAATAAAAACTATGTCATTTACGTAATTTGGGCAGAGAAACAGTTTAATGAATTTAGTAGTATAAAGACAAATTAGAAACAGCGCCATCTATTAAATGTTATAAAAATCAAATCAATTTACACGTTAACTATTGGAAATTAATAATCAAATGACGCATATATAAATGTTGTTTGACAATATCTATATTGACACTATAAAAATTATGCCATTTAAGTAACTTGGGAAGAGAAACATAGCTTAAAGAATGTAAGTTGTATAACGTTAATTTTGTAACAGCGCCATCTATGAGATTTCGTAAAAATCAAATCAATTTACATGTTAACACTACTGAACACAATGTTAAAAATTAATAATTTAAATATAATTATGTTATTTATTTATTTAACTCTTTAACCCATATCTTCCGTTCCCTATAAGATATATTTCGTGTAAATAATAAACTACATTTTTTTAAAGTGAGGGTAGATGTTTATTATTTTAAGTAAAAATAGACACCATTATCTACAGTTAATCTAATGATTGTGTTCCAAAGAGTATAATAATATATTGTTGTGTTCATTAGTTACAATTTTAAAAATCTTCGTGTTTTATAAATTTACTAGCTTACCGCCCCGGCTTCGTCCGCTTTGTCTAAAACCTAATAAATTATGTACTAAAACCTTCCTCTTGAATCAGTCTATCTATTAAAAAAACCGCATCAAAATCTGTTGCGAAGTTTTAAAGATTTAAGCATACAAAGGGACATAGGGACACAGGGACACAGAAAGCGACTTTTTTCATACTATGTAGTGATATTTATAAAGCAATTGAATGCCATAAAACAAAAAATATCAAATGCAATCTTCGTGTTTTGTGAATTTTCACCATCATGCGTTCCCACAAAAGGTAAGTTGTTACTTACAGGTATTTATTGAAATGAAATGAAATGAAATGAATGATTCTTTTATTATTTTGAGGTGCATTGGGAACAGAAGTTTTTGATAAAATTTTATTTGTAAGTAGTTTTTTTTATAGATTTACAGTTAACTTTTGATTTTTTTATTTACAGATTCAATGCTAATAAAATTATATCGCCTTTGGAAGACGATTTCTGCTGATATTTTTACTACACCACTTGAAAATTGATGATTTGATGATAAAGACAGTAGCAGCGAGGATTAAGTGGAAATTAGTAATCATCCGCTTCGTCAATTTTTGACTGAAGTTAATGTCCAACGTCCAATGGTTCAATCATTGGAAGTATCTCGGGAAATTTTGGAGGATATTTTTCAGGAAGGAGAGGAGGGGTAGCCAACCACATATCAAACTACTACGTTTTAGTACCGAAAAAATTTTTATTGCCAAATGAAACGTAAATTTTGCACTCACAACTTTACAAGTAATGTTTTTATTTTGACTTTGCGGTTATCTGATTATAATATTTATCGTTATGGCTATCGACGTACCGACCGTACTGGGATCAGAGTAGGTACATGATATACAGTTCATCATCCAGGATTGCTTAGAGCATTTTCACACTGAAAAAGATGTTTTCTTTGAATCGTAGTTGCTTCATTTATTTATTTTTAATCATTTTACATAATATGTTTTATATTTTATAAATATATCATTTTCATTATTTAAGTAGATAAAATAAATTATGTAACGGTTTTATAAGAAAACACATTATAGTTAGGCGACGGTGATTTCTTCCAGGCAAAAGATATTCATCAGCTCAATAAAATTGAACAGTATGTTAGTTATTCTTTAGATTCACAATTGTAATGAGCATTTCCGCATGCAAGTTGTATCGTAGTTTAGATACATCATAGTTTTTACATATTAAAGTTCCAACAAAACCCTCAAATTTTTTAGAAGAGTTGAGCAAGATAATTTGAAAAATGTGCCGTGTTAAGTATTATAGAAAAGGTTAGTTCGTTGGTAATTATTATTTCTTCTTCATTTACATGTTGTTAGTAAAAATAAACTTTAACTAACAGTCAAAGTAGTCAAAGTATAATATTGTAACATTCATTCATCATTTTTTGTATAGGCGATATTAACGTAGTATGTTCTTTTTGTAATGCTTTATAGTGTAGTAAGGCGAGTCGGCTTTCGTTTGAAGATACACCGGAACCTTTCACAAAATCACTACTTTTAGAGGAACATACTGTGCAATTAGCGTTTAGCTACTATTATGTATTCTGTGGTGCAATGTAAACTGTTATTAGACAATATTCGCTCTTATAGTAGTGCGTTTCAAATGATCCTTTGGTGCTCAATAATTATCAGAAGATCCGTTCATGCTTACTTTTAAGATACAAGGTCAAGTTTACCATTTGATAGGATCCCTTTTGCCTGAAGGCCAAGCTAAGTTTGTTTAAATATATTTTGTATTCGACTACAACGAATCGTGGAATACAAGAAATCAATATTTCTCAAATTTAAAACTGAACTCATTTCACAATTTTAGAACAGGTTAATTCGTATGTATGCAGTTTTAAATCGACATTAGAAGCTTTTCCTCAAGATGGTGATATCGGCACTCAGGAACTCCCTGGACGTGTTATAACGCCCAGGCCACAGTATTACAATTTTTCCTACAGTAGGGCGACGAATGTATTTTCGCATAGCAACGGAGGGGAACTCGCGGGGGGTCAAGTGACGCGGGCCACGTACCACAAACATGCTTAGTTTGTGGTATCGAGCGCGAAAGATAGTCATCGTGTTTTTAGTAAAGTTACTATGTAAACTAACGTAATTTAATACTTAGGTACATATTCTATAATGGTGTGCTCAAACTGTTAATCTACATTTAATTTAGATTATTATTTGATACTAAGTAATGTAGAATTTAAACCACATTCATGTTTTCTTCAGATTTTAAGATTTTCTTATCAGAGTGTTCAATTTTAATGTAGTTAAATTTTATAAGAGACAATAATTAAGAAAATTTTAAAATAAAGTGTCACGTATTTTTTTTAAACGACGAATGACGAAAAACGACCTAATCGCGGACGAAGTCGCGGGCAACAGCTAGTTCATAATAATAATATTTCATGGCTTATAAAGATAATAAACCTTCTCAATACAGTTATAAAATAAGCATAAAACAATTAAGCAGTTCGTAAACAAATCATTTGTTTGGCACATAAAGGTGTGCCTCAGCTATAGAGCCTTCTGCGTGACCCAAATCATTTGTTCGAAAGTCAATATTAATTAATATTGACTGGAGTTTTCTTGTGTACAAGAAAATCTGTAAACGTATAGAAATTAAAGAGAACGAAAGGAGGAGGGAAACATTTTGTTTTATTTATTTGCATAATTTTTTAACTTACTCCTCTGGTTTGATTTTCATATCGTATAGTTAAACCTACAGTTGATACAGTACTAGGTTTGAAATAGGTTATATGAAACCTGGTGACAAACAAAATAATGTTTTATTTGTTATTCAAAACATTTATTTATGTATTAGCTACTAGGCCCGCGGCTTCGCCCGCGCAGTCAAAGAAAAACTCGCATAGTTCCCGTTCCCGTGGGATTTCCGGGATTGCGTCATTTTCCCGGGATAAAAAGTAGCCTATGTCCTTTCTCGGGTATCAAAATATCTCCATCCAAATTTCATGAAAATTGGTTCAGTAGTTTAGGCGTGATTGAGTAGATAACAGACAGACAGACAGAGTTACTTTCGCATTTATAATATTAGTATGGATAATCATACACAACAATTGTAAACAATATTATGTGCGTATAAAAACTTAATCAAGACTCTGATGAGTCGACATCGGCAGATTGGTCTGTTTGCCCTAATTTGGCAAAGGCCTCTCGATTAATGTTACAAAAATTCTAATTGAAAATTGAAATACAGCGAGCTTAATACCTAGTAAATCATTAGTAACGCCACATATTACTTACTAGCTGCTCCGCGCGGTTTCACTCCCGTGGCTCCACTCCTGTTGGTCGTAGCGTGATGATATATAGCCTTCCTCGATAAATGAGCTATCTAACACCGAAAGAATTTTTCAAATCGGACCATTAAATCAAAACAAACAAACGCTTCAGCTTTATAATATTAGTATAGATAACAAATTCTTGAATTATTACACATTCTGAATGATACAAAGAAATTAACTTATTCTCCGCAAATAAAAGGAATATCATACTTCATTTATTCTGTTTATTGTACTTTATAAACCTATACTGGCATTGAAGAACATAATTGTATGGCTCTATTTATAAGATAATGCTATTTGTAATTTTATATAAAAAAAGTCAAGAAAAGTGTTTCTTGACAGCTATTCTTCGTAGAAAGTGCTTTAAGAAATGTTAGTACCTATAAAAAAGGGCTTTCAAAGAACTGTTATGAAAGAAATAAATGTTTGAAATTATTTTTGTCTTTATTTTATATTTATCCTAGAGTCAAGTATGTTTAACAGTAGATATTGTAGTTGATATATAAGCTTATCTACACAAAAGGCCTATTAGATATATATTTGTCTATTTACTTAGAATTCCATGCATACAAACAGAATATTACTGTTTATAATCCCAAGAGTAAACAGATGGTTATTATAAAGCCGTGGGCTATGTAGGTTTCTTTAACTTTGAAGTTTAGAAAGATTTAGGATTGAGGTCATAAATATATCATACATTTTAAATCAGCTTCATAAAAAAGTGAAGTCCCGTGTCCCCAAGTGGGGTAACGGGCAGATTCATTATGCATACGTCTGTTTCACTGATCGATTTTCTTTAGGAACAAGTAGGTGATCAGCCTTCTGTCTCCTGCCAGACCGAGATATTTTTTTTTCTTCGTCTCCACCGGGAGCGAGCCCAGGACCCCTCGGTTCTACGCTTACGCGTTTACTACTGTACGAAGGAGGCGGTCCTCTAGCTTCATAAATTAGCCTTAAAAAATAAATATTATATCAGACACCCGGAGCCCGGAGAGTAACCACCGTATGTTCATAAACTCAAACTCAAACATTTATTAATTCAACTAGTCTTCAGAATTTTCTGAATTGCCAAATACAGAAAGACAATAGTAACTTATATATGTTATTCAAAATTTGCTTCTTCTTGTCTTGTATACTACCTTATGTCTGGAAAAGATCGCTGCTACTGAAAATACCTCTCTTCTGATGTAATTTTTATTTGTCTTTAACATTTCCGTATGGTTCACAATAAAGAATTTTGACATGATTTACCCGCTCCCGCCTCCGCTACCGCTCGTGCTTTAACCATGCTATTTGCCAGACATCTTATGCCGTAATGTAAGCCGTGTACTCGATGGTACAATTTGCCCCTCTTAATAAGCGAAAGCTTTTAACGAACCGCATGAAACTCAGCAATTTGTATCGATGTTAAAACCGTTGTTTTTACTCGATATTGTACGTTTTTAAGGCCAATAATGAGGTAGTGATAATCATGAGGTATCTTGCGTTGTTTTTACTTGATAAAGTACGTTTTTAAAGCCAATACTGAGGTACTTAGGATCATGAGTTATTTTGGTCTATGTGTAATATTTACCTGCATGTTTAATTAAAATTACGATGTTATTTTTTTATCTTGTAGCCATTGAATAAGCAATAACAAAAAGTAAACTCACTATAATTGCGTCACGTTGTCAACAACTGAACCAATTTGCATGAAATTTGGTATAGAGATATTTTGATACCCAAGAAAGGACATAGGCTTCTTTTTACCCCGGGGCATAGGATAGGTTTTATCCCGGAAATCCCACGGAAACGGGAACTATGCGGGTTTTTCTTTGAATGCGCGGGCGAAGCCGTGGGCGGAAAGCTAGTTGAAAATAAAATTTATTAATGAAGATGAAAGCAAGTGGCATTATTCGTGTCTCCAAATATTGAACCATAAATTATTCATAACAGTAATATTAACAAATGACATCGAATTAGAGAAATAATGCGATCTACATTTTATTGAATCAAATGAAAATGTATTTCGGGAAGGTATTCGAACTATTAACCTTTACTGCTCCAAACAATCTATTTTAAAACATAATCATAAACCTTCAAAAGACGTAACAGTTGTTAATGGACAACCGTTACAAACTCTGTATAACTTTAATTAATTATTTATAGTTCACTATTTATGTATAAAACAAATGTTTCAAATCATTTACAGTTTAAAATTCATAGCAGAAGAACGAGATCCTGTTGTGTTTAACGTGAGACATGTCACTAAAAAGTTTGAGCATGATTGAGTACAAGTTGTAATAACCACAACTTTTTCGTCGAATAATGTATAAAACTACCATTTTATGTATTATAACATCTAATTGCCCGTATTTGACAGTTTGAATGCCATTTTAATATTATCTTGTAATACTTTATTGGACGGATAAATTTTAACCAAGATTTGAAAAATCAGCCTTTTGATATATTTCAAGTGTGGGTGAAATCTGACTCCTTTTCGTAATTAATAAAAATAAGCTATTAAACAAATATTTAATTTACATGCAAGTACACACAGCATTAATATAAAACAGGTATATACCGTGAGAGGTAGTTTTATTAATATTTTAAAATTGACAAATGCGCTCCCAATAATTTAAACAAAACACAATTTCTATGTAAAAACGAATTGTATTTAAAACGCAAATAGAATTTTGTAATTAAAAAAAATTAATCATTCCAACTACCTTCATTACTCAAATTCTAGTTTACAATTATTAATGGCCACACCATTTCCGCACGTAGCACCTAATTGCTACGAACAATGGCATGGCTACGTCGTAGCGCATTACGACAGTGCTACGAATACGTGTAGGCGTCCTAATATGCACGTTTGTATGCATTTATTCGTTGTCATTCCGTGCTAACTGCATATTATGCGAAATTATATGCATCATTAGCATATGCCGGCACGTGTCTAATTGTTATAATTAGTTTAGTAGTAAAGAATTTTAACGCAAAGACGTGCTTTTGGACAATAACCACAGTAAGTAAGTAATATGTACTAGAAAGAAAAATCGCGAATGTTTTTTTTACAGGAAAACGACATACTGAATTCATCATATCATAATAATTCATCATATAACTATCTATTTTTTCTATTGTTAATATAGCTTTACATCAGACGTTGCATTGGGCGTGCTACAGATGCTGATATTAATAATATAATATAATCAAAAAAATCGCTATTTGATAGTAATCTATACTAATATTATAAAACAGTTTGTTTGTTTGAACGCGCTAATCTCAGGAACTACTGGTCCGATTTGAAAAATTCTTTCGGTGTTAGATAGCCCATTTATCGAGGAAGGTAATCGAGGAAGGTAATAGGCTATAATATATCATCACGTTAGGACCCATAAGAGCGCTGCAATTCGCTGATATTCCTTTTTTGTAAGTATTTGTAAGATTTCCATTATGTAAAACTGTATTAAAGTAAATATTGTATATTTTAATATAATTGTAACCACCCTTTACATTATTCACAACACCTCCGAACGAGAAGAAAATTCTACTTCAAACGTGTCACATTTACATCTCATCTAACAGACAGTAAATTTATTTCCAGCAGTGAGAAACAGTAAATTTGTCTTCATATAAAATTCCGCACATTGTTTCCTCGAAGCATACTTTTTGAATGCAGACGTTCCTCCGAACTATTCCTATTTGTATGCATAACCCTCCATAATGTGGATCGAATACTAATACTGTATTCAAAATATTTTGTTTAAATATTTAGTTTTTTCTTTGAACTTGACCGCTAGTGATATATACAGTTTTTAGAGAAACTCAATTGAATAGGTGACTTCTTTTGGAAGTGTAAATGGTTCTTCTCCGTAGATACTGCTTTCCGAATCGGTGGTAAATGTTGAAAATATGTAATGACGTTTCAAAAGTGCTTCTATAAGAAGTCTAATTGAATAAATAAATGTTTGAGTTTGAGTTTGAATGATTTTATTACGGCATTGAGGTATAATCGGAGCAGGTATTTTTCTGTATAGTTACATGATCATAAAGTGTGTAAATATCAGTTTGTGCATGTTTTATAATTATTTCTACTGAAACCAACGAAAGAGTTTAATGTGACTCTACTATACAAAAATTATATAAATTAATTAATTTATATTTGATTTATTTTACAAAAATATAACAATAAAAATAGATACATACAAACAGATATACAATAGAGTGCAGAATGCGTTCTTTTTGTTTCTTGGTATACACATAATGCTATACACATATTGTAATATTATGTCTTCGTTCGCCTTAAATAAGACGTGCTCCAGACTATAATCAATCTCTGTACCGTTTCTTCCACTTGTCTTCAGCCGTTTCGGCGTGATTAAGTGACAAACATTCATTCAAACCTACACAATTACATTTGTAGCTCCGCAATATGGTAGATTAGTATGGTATTTTATTTTTAAGCCCAAATAAATGTGGTTTGGTGAGAATATTACATTTATGATAATACTAGCTTTCCACCCGCGGCTTCGCCCGCGTTTTGAAAAAAAAACCCGCATAGTTCCCGTTCCCGTGGGATTTCCGGGATGAAACCTATCCTATGTGTTAATCCAAGATACCCCATATACCTCCATGTGTGCTAAATTTCATTGTAATCGGTTCAGTAGTATTTGCGTGAAAGAATAACAAACACACACACACATGCATCCTCACAAACTTTCGCATTTATAATATTAGTAGGACTAACACAAAAATAACGAGTCAGAACATTTATTTCATTTAATATGAGTTATTGCTTCAACATAATTATTAAAAGCTTTCAGCACATACATACATTGCCTTGAATTAATAAAAAAAATGTTGAATTTTTTAAACAATAGAAAAAAATCGATTACAAGGCAGTGTTCTAAAGTCGCGGTTCCTAACTAAAAAAAATATCAAATTCAAAAAACTGTTTTCTATCTACTCATTAAAGCTGGTGAACCTGTACTTAAATATCACAGTTTCTTTTGACACCTATTTAAGGTCGTCTGTCTCGTAAATTTTTATTTCCAACATTTTAGTAACCTACCCTTTTATATCGTAACTAGCTTTCCAGCCGCAGCTTCGCCCGCGCAGTCAAAGAAAAACCCCGCATAATTTCCGTTCCCGTGGGATTTCTGGGATAAAACCTATCCTATGTCCCGGGGTAAAAAGTAGCCTATGTCCTTTCTCGGATATCTACCAAATTTCAAGCAAATTGGTTCATTAGTTAAGGCGTGATTGAGTAACAGACAGACAGACAGAGTTACTTTCACATTTATAATATTAGTATGGATGACAAACTGAAATTATAGTTCCCTTCACGTAGTTAAAACTTCATCAATATATTATTATAGCCATATCTGCACTCCAGTAAGACCCCAATTAAGAAGGTACGTGTTAAAATCGTGTTTAACAGCTAAAATGGGATGTAACCACTTAATTAACAAAATGTCTCAGGTGGAAATAGAAGAGACTATAAGAAAATTACGCTTTCGCTTTTAGGCTATTTACAAAGTTTCAGAGAATTAAGGTTTATTTTGAACCGCAATTGTGTCAAAAATGTTAAACGTGAATCTTGCGATTTGAAAATATTGTTTAGAAGGTTGAAAATGAATATTATGATTTGAAATATTGTTTGGAAGGTTGAAATTTAGTTATCTACTTGCTTTTTATGGCCAGGATCTAAAAAAAAGCCTTTTATACTTGGTTGAAAGAAAAGCTTTCCTTTTCTTTTCAATTGAAATCATTTATTTGTTGGAATTTTTTATTTGAAATAACCAAAACCTTTATAAATAAGTAAAGAAAAGCAAAATATACTATGTGGTTTATGATAAACTTGGCTGCTAATAGAAAACTACAGTAAAACCAATAAAACTTTATGTATAAATTGATAATGTTGGCTAGCAATATTTTACATATTATAAATATTCGTATATATTCTTCTACCAAAATATTATAAAATATATATTCAACATAAAATATTTACCTCAGTTTATTTTGGTTTATTTAATGTCGTCTGTCTCGTAAAATTCAATGTACAAAATTTTTCGAGTACGGGCAATGAAATCGAATATTCCTAACATAAACTAGTATTTTACGCGCGTCATATAATTTGCATCTTATTCAAGCGAAGTTCTATGATTTTACGTCTATAAAGAGATTGCAACTATCCATACTAATATTATAAATGCGAAAGTAACTCTGTCTGTCTGTCTGTTACTCAATCACGGCTAAACTACTGAACCAATTTGCATGAAATTTGGTATGGAGATATTTTGATACCCGAGAAAGGATATAGGCTACCTTTTATTGTGAAATATGTAGCACGGGCGAAGCCGGGGCGGACCACTAGTATAGTATAATATAACATTATACTATTCTTGAATGAATGTTATTTTTGTATTAAATGTATAGTATATAACATAATTTTATTCTTAGCGTTATTTTTAAAGGTATTACATTTACTTTGCCGACTGTGACATAATTTTTTTTTTTTGCTAGCTCTACAATTTGCGGATTACAATGATAGATGCAATTCATTTTTTATATATATATAATATTATTTAAATATATGTAAGAATCCATAATAATTTGCTGATTTAGATACTCGGAATAAATTAAAAAACATCATAAACATAATATTATAACATCATAAACAGAAGGGCAGAATGGAATATTTCACTTTACTCAAACTACAATTCAATCAATACAGTACTCAATTAATTACAAGTCTAACTAACATACTTTTAAAACCAATAATAAAGGAATCTTGTAGCACAAAAAATACCATCATGAAACTTGTACAAGTAACTTGATGCTTCAAGATCGTTAGTAGTTGGTAGTTACAAACTAAAAAGTTTGACAGTGACATATTAAAGATGCTGACCTTATAACTCTGTAAAATGAACTTGCAGAATTTTGATGTTAAATAAAGTAGTTTTTGAATAAACTTTACGTAAGTGAGATGTAAAGTCGTTTTGATATTTCATGACGTAAGTTTCTTCCATCGTCTGTGTAATTAACATAATCATTCATCGATTTTTTCGATTTCAGATAAAAATCTTATCTTTACCGAGTAATAAAGGCAAGAAATATGAATAATAATACTTGACTCTACCGAGAATTCGTCATTATTTCACAATAACAGCAAAATGGCCCATTTGTTTGTATTTTGTAACAACTTTTAAAAAATAAATTTTAAACCGGAGATTTTTTGCATCAACGTTGCAGGACTGAATAGAAGCTACTGTAAACTAAAACATGTTTTTAATTAGACATAATATTGAGATTAAGTACTTTTAAATCACAATACATAGTAATTATTAACCACCAAATTATGCATCAGTCAGTTTACACATGCCAGTACACGTATACTTTTTAACGATAAAATATTTTTACAAAATAAATGAACTGTTTATTACGTAGCCGCATGCCATTTTACATGCACAATGAACGTTCACCTGACGATATATTTCCGCATTTTCGTCTCAAAAACACCTCGTTCCCATCAAAGGGTTCGATATAAAACAATATTTCTTTTTTCGCCATGTTGCAAATTATTTTATGAAAACAAATTGTTTTTTTACCACATTTGCCTACCTTGATGGATAGAAAATAAAAGTGTATTTTGAGGAAATGCTATAAAGTTTTTATTATATAGCTGTTTGAAGTTTTAATGAGGTGTTCTATTTCATTGTGATATTTTATACTTCGTTTAAAAATGTGTAAATTTAAAATATTAAAACTTCTTTCAAAAGTTTCAAATTAAGGGATTACAGTCACTACTAATATAAATACTTACAACATACAAAATTGTGTCGTGTTAGAAGTGAAACTACTTTGGCAAGATTCAAAGATACCAAAATCGTCACCTTAGTCCATGACGTGACGGTATTGCCATGATGCGACCTTTCAAAACACCTTTTATTATTTTAATGATAACCAATTACTACATTTTTCACACTAGCTGTGTCGCGCGGTTTCACCCGCATTGCTCCGCTCCTGTTGGTCTTTAGCGTGATGATAATATTATAGCCTTCTTCGATTAATGGGCCATCTAACACTGAAATAATTTTTCAAATCAGACCAGTAGTTGCTGAGATTAGCGCGTTCAAACAAACAAACTCTACAGCTTTATTAAAGTATAGGTTAAAAAGCCAACAATTCCTGAAAATCGAAAACTGAATTACATAAGAACAAGTAACAGAAATAAACTAGTGTCTAAACATTCTAACAGGAAGATAACTAAATAAATCTCCCCAAGTTTATGGGAAGTCACATTCGCTTTTTTAAAACTACCCGCAACATTGTAGAGCGAGAACTTTCTAGAAATAGTTCTTTGTTGAAACTTTTGCTTATATCAGAGTCATAGTTGGAGACAAATTGTCTAACTTATAGTTTACAGTTTCTAAACAGCATTGTAGTTTATACATGAGTGTGTTTTAATTAATTGAACTGGATTTTCTAAATTTTTATCGAATGTACTATATTATTATAAAAAGTAAAGACGACCTGAATCAATGTTAATGAAATTATGAAATATTTTTATTATGTGCTTTTTAATTATTATTATTTAACAAGATAATTCCCAAACTCAAACATTTATAAATAAATATTTTTTCAGGACAATTTTCACATACGGTACGATCTGATCCCATACTAAGCTTTCGCTTGTGTTATGGAAACCAGCAGCTGATAAACATACATATATAATTTTACTTATATAGATAATTAACACCTAGACACAGAGCAAACATCTATGTTCATCACACAATTAATATTTGCCCCGGGTGGGAGTCCAACCCACGACTTCTGGCTTGGAAGGCAGGGTTACGACCAACCAAGCCAACCGGTCAGTCCTTTATTTATTTATTCAATTAGACTTCTTCTAGAAGCACTTTTGAATCGTCATAACAGTTTTAACATTTATCAAATACATGATAATTATAAATTTTATTTGATTGTTCTCAATATTATTTATATTAGATATACTAGCTGCGCTCCGCGGTTTCACCCGCGTGGCTCCGCCCCTGTTGGTCTTAGCGTGATGATATATAGCCATCCTGGATGAATGGGCTATCTAACACCGAAAGAATTTTTCAAATCGGACCGGTAGTTACTGAGATTAGTGCGTTCAAACAAACACACTCTTCAGCTTTGTAATATTAAGTATAGATTAAGAGTCACACATATAAACACACCCACACACACAAACGTGTTAAAATGTGTTTGATTTACTTCATGTCGACAAGTTTGATACTAATTTGTTGCGTACTCATTTCCGCTATGAGGCAAGAACCAAACTTTGTAATACATCATAAGGGTTGCTAGTTTTTCAATCATAAAAACTATTTCATAAAATTGTCGTAATTTTTCATTTTCGACAAGAAAATAAGGTCCTTTTTATGTTTATGATTAATGGAGATAATTAACGTGATTCAAAAGATATTCTAAAATAAGAATCACCTTAACAGAAAAGCACATTTATTAAAGCCTCTCTTAAAAGCTACTGTTTTCTTTGAATTATTATTTAGCGTCTTAATTAGAGAATGTTATAAAATTCTGATCTTTATTACAGAAATGCTGTGAATAATAAAGTATTTTTGTATAGAATTGCTACTTTTTTATTCTTTTGGTTTACTTGTTCATTTATATTTATGAATAAACTAACTTTCCGCCCGCGGCTTCGCCCGCGTTTTCAAAGAAAAGCCACATAGTTCCTATTCCCGTGAGATTTCTACTTGTTAATCCAAGTTACCTTCTATATGTGTGCTTAATTTCACTGTAATCGTTTCAGTAGTATTTGCGTGAAAGAGTAACAACACATACTCACAAACTTTCGCATTTATAATATTAGTAGGATAAAATATACGTTAAAAGTATTTGGAGACACTCAGTGAACCTAAACTTATATAATACTAGTGGTCCGCACCGGCTTCGCCCGTGGTACATATTTCGCAATAAAAGGTAGCCTATGTCCTTTCTCGGGTATCAAAATATCTCCATACCAAATTTTATGCAAATTGGTTCAGTAGTTAAGGCGTGATTGAGTAATAGACAGACAGACAGAGTTACTTTCGCATTTATAATATTAGTATGTATAATATTTTAAATCGGTTAATATTTTTAAGTCAAATCTTCAGTTACTAATACAATAAAGCTGTAGAGTATGATTGTTTGCTTGAACGCACAAATCTCAGGAATTACTGTTTCAATTTGAATCATTATTTTTAACTGTTAGACAGCCCATTTGTAGAGGAAGGCTTTAGACTTTTTATTATCACGTTAAGGTTAATAGGAGTGGATCAATACGGATAAAACGCGGCGCACAGCTAGAATAATATTATTTACCTTTATATAAATTTTGACAACCCTACAAGCGGCCAACCGCTTGCCGCTAAGAGACTAGCACTTTATTAAGCGAAGCCAATGCAAAGTTTGCCAAAGTTCATTTCCTAGTGGACATAAGACGTAATTATCGTATTAGTTAACGTAGTAGTTAATCTTCTGAGATTACTGTAATATAACTTGCAGAATATATATAGCGGATATATTAACTTCTGATAACGTAATCAGTTTGTGTATGTATGTTTTATTTGGGATCATCAGCTATTGATGAGCGAATGGTCATATTTGTTTCCACTGCAGGGTAACGCTTCTTTAAGAGTTCTCGTGCATTACATGTCATATTGAGAACATAAAGACTTTCAAGGAATTTAAAATACAGTTAAAAAAAATTGTTCGGCACTAGAAAGCAACGTTGTAGAAACGTCCTGCAATACATGCTGATTTGGGGTTGATTTCATATATCATTCTATATTTATTTATCAATCACAAGCTGCCTAACAGACATTGTTCTGCACTATTGCCCCCTTTTCATGTTTTCTCTTCATAAGAACCTTCCTTGTGTCTTAACAAAAAAGTATACATTTGTGCCAAAAATTGGTCGAGCCGTCCTCGAGTTTTGCGCTTAGCAACATATTTGGCTATTCATTTTTATTATATAGAAAGATGTTCCGTCGTTAGGAAAACTTTATTTTTATTAAATTGTATAGTTCAGAAGCAAACAGTTAAAATCTTACAAAACTCTACCATATTTTTTCAACCACATTTTTGTGACAACCATCGTCACTCAAGCTATCCTATCATATTACCAGATAAATGAATTAAGCGTTGAACCTTACATTAATTAGCATGGTTAATTTATCAGACACTCCCAGGGCTGCTAAAGAAAACATACGGGATTGAATCGTTCATGGGATTATGTTTTCTCTCAGTTATTATATTATGAACAATTCATAGAAGGGTTAATTTTCTTTTACCTAGATTAACATGCACTTATATTATGTATTTATGGCATGTATATTAAAGAAGAAGTCATTAACTTTTATTACGACTTAAAGCATTCAATAATAATTTTTAGCAACAGTTTTTTATTACAAGTGCATGACATTTTATTCATCATGTTTTTAACATCATGCAATAGTTGACACGTACTCAATTTCATCACCAATATAACAAAGTAGTTTGGTGTACATAAATTTACACTATTTTGAAAATAACCTAATTAAATTAATAAATGAAATAAATCACTTTAACAGTAGATGTTCTTTTAACATTTAGACGGACAGAAACGCGTCATTTACTGTCCTGTTAATTATTGTTAAGCTCCAAAAGGACTAAAGAGACCCTTAATTGGCCCTAATGGTAACCCTTATGATAATGTTATGCAACAAAAAGCTTTTAAAAGTAGATTTTATTTCTTTTATAAAGCAATAACAAGCCCTATGTTTAAATTTCTCCTTACTAAGTAGTCTGTAATACCTCCTAATTGACTATCAGATAGAGGGGTTTAAAGAAGAATACGGGTAAAGAGTTTAAACGAATTACACTTTTATTTCATTTAATTAGTTGCTTTTTTTCAGTAAATCTTTTCGTCAGAGCCTTTTTTTGTAATAAATATACGTTTCTTATTTGATAATAGTCTAATCTTATAAAAATATATTAGGCCAATATATAGAAATCTGTTTCTATAATAATTAGCAATACATTTTAGTGTAGCGGTGTGTAGGGAGATGAAATTAAAGAAAGCTTTCTTTCTTCTTCTTTCTTCAACGGTGCAACGACCCAAAAGAGGATCTTGGCCTCCGACACCAAAAGTTTCCAGGTTTCGCGCCTTAGCGCCCTGGTGTTGAGGTCTTCTACTTGAAGGATGTCCAGATCTTTTTAGACTTCGTCTCTCCAACGGTGACGAGGTCGGCCGACGGGGCGCCTACCGATCGGCTTGCTCATGTACAAAAATTAAAGATAGCGGCCATTAAATTTATATATTTCTGTAAGTTAACACAAAAATATACTTTACTTTAATTATTATTACTAACTACTAGACGTGGGTCTGTGGCGCGAGTTACGGGACAACTTGGGGCGACGCTATGTGACTATGCGACGCGGCCGAAAATCCTGCGTCAGCACAGCACCTACACATTTATACCGCACTCAAAACGGTTCATCCATTCGACAGCTACACAAACAGAGAAAACATATTACACCCAAAAATAACATCGAAGATTCCAAAATGGGCTCATTTAGCTAGATAACTTACGGTACATAAAATATATTGTTATAGCTCTTATTTTTTCTTAATGTGTATAACATATTGCCTAAACGTGACGGATAATCGGTATCGAACAAAGAATCTGAATCGTCTTTTACTATCCATAATAAGTCGAATCGAAAAAGTTTGATAGAGCTAAAAAGCTTTTTATTAACCGACTTCAAAAAAAAGGAGGGGGTTATCAATTCGGCCGGTATGTTTTTTTTTTTTATGTATGTACACCGATTACTCCGAGGTTTCTGAACCGATTTACGTGATTCTTTTTTGTTCGATGCGGGATGGTGTCGAATTGGTCCCATAAAAATTTTATTCGGATAGGCCCAGCAGTTTTTATTTTATGAGCATTTTTGTCTGTATTTGTAAATGTTGCAAGTGCAAGTTTGAAGTCGGTTGTTTTTAACGCAGTTATTGACTTGTTCATGTACAGTACGTGTTACAAGTCATTGTGATTCTTTCAAATTAACCTTCATAAGTTATAAATTTTTATCCGAATATTAGAAAACTAAAATTTTTATTTAATTTAGAGTTATTCAAATTCAAATATAGTTCAAATAGAAATCAGCCAATTAGACTTGAAGTTATTCAAGGATAATTATTATTGTCTGTTCGTGTAACGATTTTATAATAACTGCTATATGTTATAACGTTTATTCATCTTTGTAATAGTTAAGAGATCTTAGAGCCGATTTTTCAATCCTTGGTTAAAATGTATCCGTCCAATAAAGTATTACACGAACATATTAAAATGTCACCTGTAAACTGTCAAATACGGAAAATTACAATAAATTTTTGAAATTGTAGTTTAATACGTTATTCTATGAATGAGTTTTAACCAAGGATTGCAAAATCAGCCCTTAATGTAATAATTTATTGTCTTTTGGAAACATTTTATGCTTATTATGAGCATAAAATTTTGATAGTAATACATAGTAATTTACGTTTTTAAAATTAACGATAATGATCGAGATCTCGCTCGTTCATGTTATTCATATTTAATCTATACTAATACTATAAGATCGAAGAGTATGTTTGTTTGTCTGTTTGAACACGCTAATATATTATGTATATCATTACGCTAAGACCAACAGGAGCGGAGGCATGCGGGTGAAACCACGACGATTTTTACAAATATATAAGCCCGTGCGTATACTGAGCTCATACTAGTTCAATCAAACACCTGACTATGCTTGTATAAAAAATTATAATTAATAGAGTATCCATAGAGATTGAATACTCATCAAATTCCTAATACAATAAGTCAAGGGCGAAGTCTTAACTACAAAAATCCATACATTTATTGCATTACTTGAACTTAACTTAAAAAGTGTGTAAAGTGAAAAAAAAAATCATTTGAAATCATTTTGTTTTAATGCATTAAATTTTAAACATTTTCAAAGTGGCCACATTATCTCTTCCACAAAATCATAAATTTTTTAATAAATGATTGCTTCAAGTTTGCATGTGTCATTAAAGTACTTACAGTTAATTTCCTTATAAACTAAAACCCATTCAACTATTTTGTACACATATCCATTAGCAGCTAAATGCTAAAAGCAATTAACAGTTTGTTTTACAAGTCGTTAAAACTATATTACGTGTGTTCCTAATGTAAGATCATCTGTATGTAATTATGCAAGCAAATAAAACGCAATTAAATTCGTTGCAAATGCAGTTTAGTTTGCAAATAAGATTAAATTTGAAAACCACATAACTTTCAAGACATTTAGTTAATAGTGTTTAAAATATTAAAAGTTTTCGGAATCTGTACTAATATTATAAAGCTGAAGAGTTTGTTTGTTTTAACGCACTAATCTCGGGAACACCTGGTCCGATTTGAAAAATTCTTTCGGTGTTAGATAGCTCATTCATCGAGGAAAGCTATAAGCTATAGACCATCACGTTACAACCAACAGGAGTGGAGCCAAGGGGGTGAAACCGCGCGGAGCAACTAGTTTTATGTAATGAATTGAAAGTAAATCATGCTGACAAACACAATAACAAGAATCTAGAACGTATTTTGCACGCCTCATAAGCGAAGCGTTGAGGTGGGTACTACTGTCACTTCGCGCAAAACATCTGATTTTTCAAACTTAAAATCTTAATATATATAAATCTCGTGTCACAATGTTTATCCTCAATGGACTCCTAAACCACTTAACCGATTATAATAAAATTCGCACACCATGTGCAGTTCGATCCAACTTGAGAGATAGGATAGGTTTTATCCCGTAAATCCCTCGGGAACGGGAACTATGCGGGTTTTTCTTTGAAAACGCGGGCGAAGCCGCGGGCGGAAAGCTAGTGTCTTTATGTATCATACATTGCACTTGTAAGATAATATATACACACACATATTAAGAAAAAACACTATTTTTAACATTCATGATATTTTTGATGTCATTTTTGTTATTTAAACTAGTTAAAAAACAGTTTAAAAAAGTTCTGTCTTGGACGTCCGTGTGTCTGTATGTGCGGAGGATTTTCTTGTTAACACGATAGCGACCGAAATACTTTGCTAATCGAGTCTTTTTTTTCTCTTACGCTTGAGTATGCTCAGGAATAGAACCCTTTCATTTTTCAGGGTCTGATTCGATGTGGTTTAATCTATATATTATATAAAACTGAAAGGTGACTGATATAGTGATCTATCAACGCACAGCCCAAACCACTGGACGTATCGGGCTGAAATTTGGCATGCAGATAGATGTCATAACGTAGGCGTCCCCTAAGAAAGGATTTTAGAAAATTCGTCCCCTAAAGGGGTAAAATAGGGGATAGAAGTTTGTATGAAACTTTTTATTCCTTGGATGTATTTGCATGAAATTGGGCATGTAGATAGATCTTATGACCCGTAGGCGTCCGGTAAGAAAAGATTTTCGAAAATTCATACCCTAGCTTTGCCCTGCGGTTTCAGTAAGTAATCTATATATATATAAAACTGAAAGGTGACTGATATAGTGATCTATCAACGCACAGCCCAAACCACTGGACGGATCGGGCTAAAATTTGGCATGCAGGTAGGTATCCCCTAAGAAAGGATTTGGATCAATTCTACCCCCAAGGGGATTAAATAAGGGATGAAAGTTTGTATGAAACTATGTCAATTTTATACCGATCGGGCTTAGACTTTGCATACATAAAGCTACTATGACGTAGGCATTCCCTAAGTAAGGATTTTGATAAATTCCACCTCTAAGGGGATAAAATATGTGTAGGCCCTAAGTTTTTACATACGCTAAAAAAAAGTACCAAAGCCGCAAAAAATATACCTAATTAATATTAATACTTCATAACGCGAGCGAAGCCGCGGGTAAAAGCTAGTTGTTAATAAATAAACAAAAAAAAATATCGACTGTTCTCCATAATTTTAGTATATCTATATATTATATTCTTTATTTTTTTTTATATTTATAATAGTGTACTCAAAATTCACCATTATAAACTCGATTCTTTATACTATAAGCCAAGGTTTAAAAAAATAAGTTGGTAGTAGTCAGTCCCTTAAACCTGCGCAGTTTCACATCTAGGTGGGGCCACAAGAAAAATAGCTCAATTATTACGGTACCGCTTTCTTTACTTTTCCAACTGTTTTATTTTATTTCTTTTTTATATTTATACTGTACTCTTTATAGATAATCAATTTTATTGTAAAGGATGAGATTATGAGGCGTGCACTTTTGGATTTTGCAAACTATCTCGTTATTTATATTGCTCGTGATTTTATTTTAATTTGAGTCTGTAGAATAAAATAATATCACGGGCCTACAATTTTCTTTATTGATTGAAGTTTAAGATAAATAGAGCCTATTATTTTACTTTTTTGCGTGAACCTAGATTTTTTAGAATAGACATTTTCGAACTTTTTAATTGGGAACGAAATTTAACCGCTGAAAGTTAGACAATACTTATTTAAATAATAAATTTTTTGCCTTAATTTAGACGAAATAAAAATGTAATGCAGGCCAATAAATTGCTTATATCTTAACTTTATTTTAGCAGTAGTACGTTCAAAATATCTTCAACGAATGGAAATCATAACATGAATAATCAGAATATAATAAGTTATACCAAACATTACTTTATCCACACAAAAATTCATAAAAACTCTGCGTAAATAGGAACTTTATAATACTCAGAAACACGTGCTAAAAGTAAATCTATGAAAATATTCAACTCATTATTTCACTACATTAAGCAAACTGTAAGACTGTCATTAAAATTTTCCATTCGGAAAGAGATAAATAAATTATTTATATTTGATGGGAGGTTTAATTATATTTGCATGATTGACTTTGAAGTACTTTTGGGAAGTTTTTTAATATACACTTCGTTTCAGGATGTTTATGGGGAGGTAAATTTTGTAAATTAATAAACACGGTCGTGGTCGTACGTTTTTGAGTGTTTCCACGTATTACAAATCAGTCCCCGTAGACAAAGTAACAATTAAAAAACGATAACGAAGTTAGAAAAGGCAAAAATGTATGGGATTGACATACGCCGCGTTAGATCACGTGGTCTATCTAATGTCAATCCCATACATTTTTGCCTTTTCTAACTTCGTTATCGTTTTTTAATTGTTACTTTGTCTAAGGCCCGATTCTGGGAGTATGATCGGTACGTCAAGAACTGATTATTTATTATTGTACAAGCGAGAGGTATATTTTTTCTTTCCTGTTTGCAATCTAAAGAAATAACTATCGAATACTTAGTATTTTTATTTTATAGAAAAGAAACGAGTGAAAAAATTTTCTTACACCATGTCATTTTTTGTAGCAAATTGAATACTCTTAAGTCTTTTAACTACCTATCTATGTTAATAGATTATCACTACATAGTACATAGTATAAAACAAAGTCGCTTTATCTGTCCCTATGTCCCTTTGTATGCTTAAATCTTTAAAACTACGCAACTGATTTTGATGCGGTTTTTTTAATAGATAGAGTGATTCAAGAGGAAGGTTTTAGTATATAATTTATTAGGTTTTAGACAAAGCGGGCGAAGCCGCGGGCGTTAAGCTAGTTATTAATATACAAACTAATAATATGACGCTATATTCTCATTAAATAATAAGACCCTTGAACAATTATTAATTAATATATTAATAAGCGAATTTAATTAAATCCACGAGAAGGAAGAACTGAGAATAATATCTACAAAGCAATGACAATGCTTAATGAAGATGTAGGTACACGTACCAAGGGATCAATCATTCATATTGCCTTCAATTTAAATGAAAAAACCTTTTTTTCCCATGCTGTTGTTGAAATGAATAACACGTACGAAGTATTTACATTTATGATTCTACTTATAATAATATAAAAATCAATTAAAATATTGCTCTATTATTAACTTAGTTTTTGTTGAAAATCCTATCCTATCCTACTTATATTATAAATGCGAAAGTTTGTGAGGATGTGTGTGTAAATAGAGGGTTACTTGGATTAACACATAGGATAGGTTTTATTCCGGAAAACCCATGGGAACGGGTACTTTGCGGGTTTTTCTTTGAAAACGCGGACGAAGCCGCGGACGGAAAGCAGTTCTTCATAGCTACGTAGTATAAAACAAAGTCGCTATGGCTGTCTGTCCTTTCCTATACATTTTGCATAAATTTTTATAACTACTTAATGGATTTAAATCGGTTTTTATATAATAGAGTGTATAATATGTGAGAGTTTTATATAATAGAGTGATTCAAGAGGAAAGTACATATGTTTTGTAAAGTTTTGTATAGTCGATAATATCAAACGAAACACGTAAAAAGCCGTCACAATATCATTCGATTACATCATTTCAATTTCCTTCTTTTCGGTATGAATTTCATTAATATTTTTCTTACTTTTTAATATCGGTGTGACATTTAATTTTATATTTTTGTATAACCGTATAAGAGTGCTATTTAATTAACATGTATCTAACATTTCTGTCTGTTCGTAGATTTGAAGCTATTTAAAAATTAGCTTTGAATTTAGAACCTTTTGTTTTGAAACGTTGGTTAAATACGAATGCGATTTTTTTAACGGTCTCATTTAAACTTTATTGTACATGATATATACCAGACAGAGAATAACAAGATACAATAATTTAAAAAAAAGAAGCCAACACGAAGGCACATATGTACGAAAAGGCGGCCTTATTGCTTTAAAGCAATCTCTTCCAGGCAACCCTGTTGGCACGGAATGTTGAACGTGAACACGAAGGCACAAAATAAATAACGAGAATAGAAATGAGTAATACATAGGTACTTAATTACACACACACACACACACACACATAAAATAAACAATTGTCGTTGATGAATACTTTTAAGATTTGCTATTTTAATTTATAATATTTATCAATATATTTTTATATCTTATTTAATAGATTGTTACCTCTAAATAATGTAACAATGTAAAAAAATGCGTTCTCTATTAAAAAATGTCTGGAATATTAATTTTTCAAACAAACTTTGTATATAATAGATGCTTTTAACGATAATAACTAACCTATTTAATATTATTTTATTCATTAGTATAATTCAGTATCAAAATTGTGAGTTATCAAAAAAAATGACTGGAATATTTTAGTTCATTATTATTCGTTTTAAAAATCTTACTTTTCAAATAAGTTTTATATTTATTCTAATATTTGATATTCAATTAAAATGCCCAATTAGAATTTTTACTAAAATAAATTGGTCTAAATTAAACAAGTAGGCATATAATGTAGGTACAAAGTTATAATAAATCTTATAATATGAAAATTGATTTTAAAAATACATAGGTTCCAATGTGGTACATATTAATTGTTAACAGTTTATTTATTAACTTCTGGTTTTATAACCCATAATCATACACTATGCAATTAATTAAAAAAGGCCCATAAAAATTATACTAACTATTAGAGGGTTATCTGTGGACAAAGCTTAAACCCACTTGGCAATTATCCCAAATCATTGGATACGATACACTGTGAATACTAATTATTTAATTTCTCCCCTATTTTATGATTATTAAATGCTGGTTTGGTGGGTATTTTAAACCTATAGATATCAATACCAATATCTAGGATATTTATATAGTTACTAGATTTCCGCCCGCGGCTTCGCCCGCGTTTGCAAAGGAAAACCCGCATAGTTCCCGTTCCCGTGGGATTTCCGGGATAAAAACTATCCTATGTGTTAATCCAAGTTACCCTCTATATGTGTGCTAAATTTCATTGTAATCGGTTCAGTAGTTTTTACGTGAAAGAGTAACAAACATCCATACATCCATACAAACTTTCGCATTTATAATATTAGTAGGATAAGGCCATAATGAATAACAGAAAACCACATATCTCCATTACATTATAAATCGGACCAGTAGTTCCCGAGATTAGCGCGTTCAAACAAACAAACAAACTCTTCAGCTTTATAATATTAGTATAGATAAGTACACAATTAACTATAGGTACGTTAGTTACGCTGTTATCTATACCAGTTTGTTTTCTCGCATTTTAGAATATTCTCTCCATCTATAATACAATATAAATATTTATTTTCGTATTACGATACATTTATAATAGTTGAATATTGGTCATCTCGCAATCACATTTATTAAAAAACTAAAATACATACAATATGTTCTTTCATACGTTTTTTGTGCGATCTCCTAAGGTTTTTTTTTTATTTATATTAATTTGGTAGTAATAAAATGACTCTTTTAAGTGTTAATTTTTTTAACTTTTTCAATTCTTCCATTTATTAGAGTTCTTTTCATAAAAATACTCTAATTCCATAAGAGATAAACCAAATTTTCTTTCAGTACTTACTTAGTTCTTTATTCTCGTATGTGTAAGAAATATATTCTTTCGAGTAAATCGATCAGTACAACAATGGATGTTTTTCGTACGTGTTAAAAGAAATAGGCCTATTGAGAACCTAATATGAAACTAGAGAGTCCATTATTTTGTATTTGAGAGATAGGAACGGTTTAATAAAAACTATCTGACCTAATAAGTTATATACTAAAACCTTCCTCTTGAATCATTCTATCTATTAAAAAAAAATGGTTGTCTGTAAAGTCGGTTTACTGACGATAACGCCGCATAAGTCATGTTTTTAGTGCGTGCAGCCGGCTCTATCGAATTATAAGACGTTGTCACGTCAAAAAAACTGCATCAAAATCCGTTGCGTAGTTTTGAAGATTAATTAAGCATACAAAGGGACATAGGGACAAAGAAAGCGACTTTGTTTTATACTATGTAGTGATATATTTTAAAGCGATTAAAAAGTAGAACTGTAGGTGTGACCCAATACACAATTTTTTTTCTAACAAAAATACGATATTCTTTCTTTCAATGGAATAGTAAAACACACACGGCACAGTTTTACAGCGTTTCTGCTGTTTCTCGTTTAATATTCATCGAAAAAACGTCAATACTCGACATTATGTGTATATTTTTATAGCATTCAATACAATACAAGTCTGTTACAACTATAGGCCATTACAATAAAAATACTACAAGTATAGTTTGAAGACTAGATCTAATGCATCGCTGTAGTAAAATTAATTTTAACAATGTATCGAATTGAAAAAAAATTCTATAAAATATTAATTTGTATAAGATTTGGCTTACAATATAGAAATAACGTACTTACCTTAACACAAGTAAACAGAAAATTCGCCCTGTCAACCATAAATAGTAGCCTTGACTTAACAATTTAAAAAGTCTTTTAAAAAGTCAATCTAAACATGTCCCAATGTTATCCTGAAAGCCTGGTAACCCTAATCGGGTTTCAAATGGCATTATCGTATTTATGTCCTATTTATATGCAAATACCGTATTCGAGCAAATTCCTATCAATATTGGACTGGTATATCGAGTAAAAATCACTTATCCCCACTTTGCATTAATAATACGAATAGCTCTGCTCATCTGAATTTATGAGTTGTTTGCTATTTTAAAAATAAAGTTTTATTTTGAAATAGCTTGCGGCTTCACTGGTCACAATCGGAGATAAACTTGTGTGCTTTTCCAGAATATAATCTATGAAATTATGCAGTTTTTTACGTCACAAATATTCACCGAGTGATTTCCCCTTATAATGGCATCATTATTCACAGACTACATACTTCAATGTGTATTTTTAATATAAGTATTGTTTATATTGTAATAAGTATTGTTTATATTGTTTTCTAATTATAATTATAATTTAATACCATATAAGTTTGTACGTGCCATTGAATAAACGTTTTCTTTCTTTCTTTTAGTAGATAATGGTCGTCATCGTTTTTGTGAAAAAGTGTATCAGACGATTTACCCTCAATCCGTAAACTTTCAAGTTTAAATTGTACACAGGAAGCCAAATTGAAATTATTACAATAACTGTAATTCCGACAAACTACATTAAAATATTATGTAAGTTATTTATAAAAAAAAATCAAACTACGTGATCTAACATTAGAAAAGTTGGTATCGATAGAAATATCATATTATCATTTACAATACCAGACTAAAAAACTATGTGAAAACTGCAAAAATGCTATTAATGACTCTACATCATACAGGGTGGAAATTATTTTATGAGCCTTGATTCTCGGTCGTGGCAACTGGATGATCGAAAATCTTTAAATGCAGCTTTATTTCATTTTAAAAATAAATAAAACCGGAAAGTATTTTAAGTAGGTACTTTATCTTCAGGGCCATAAAAAACTTCCACCCCCTATAACCTTACTTAAAAAATTAAGCGGAAGCTATACAGTATGTATGTATTACCTATACTTCGAAATAACTTCCTGTTTTCGCGATGCATCAACAAAATTATACGATCACTTCATCAATAACAAATGATTGATGTTTAGAAAATATAGCAATGAAAATAATACCCTATTTAAATGCAATAGAGATGAATTTACTTTGAACGAGTAACTGATATGTTTTTCGGTTTAATTAGTGACGAATCGTTTTTCTAATGTTTGTTTTGATATGATGCTATCATAAATGTTGCAAAACCAACCGAAAAAATTAGGTTATGTAGAGCTGTATCTTGTACCTATGAACAGGTACCTATTTGATTAAATAATATATTATACATGTATAGTCTGTAACTAGTTATCTAAACTATACATAATATTATGTTTAAAATTTTAGGTTTTTTAGTTGCAATTTTAGTTAATTTTTTGTCCTAAGTTTATCAAATACTAGCTGTGCCGCGCGGTTTCAACCGCGTGGCTCCGCTCCTGTTGGTCTTAGCGTGATAATATTATATAGCCTATATTACTCGTGGATTATGTAGCTTTCGAAACGTGAAAGTATTTTTAAAATCGTTCCAGTAGTTTATGAGCCTATTCATTACAATCAAACAAACATACAAACAAAGTTTTCCTCTTTATAATATTAGTGTAGATATCTAGCGCATTTTACGTACATATTATAGTAGGTATCTCTTCTCAATATTCATTCTTGCCTTTAAAGATTAGTCAAAAATAATATGAATTATCGTTCATTTATAAAAAGACTATAACCCAAAATTCATTATTAAGACAAGCACGCACTTACAAACCGGGGGTTATCTGGGTGGCTATAGTAATAACATTTTGTGAAGCTGAAAATAAGGTACTTTTCGTTCCCTCGCTAATTTCCTGACACCATAACGATATACACAGAATTATGGTACTGGATACGACACTGTGACCCTAATTTAGTGTAAAGCTCTAACAAAAAGTAAGAGCTTATTTACCAAATATAATATATAAAGAGGCCAGGATATATTTTATTACGGTATCAAAATTATCGGGATATAATATTATAGCAATATTTTAAGCTTTCAGAAGAATAATGGAAAAATCATTTCATATTATGTAATTTATTTTATTATAACAGATAATAATTAACATCGCTAGTTAATAAATGATTCCTTATGAGCTCTTGCTTCTTTGAAAAATGACCAGTAGAATATTCATAAGTTCGTCCGACTTTTCGTTGATCCTGAAAACAAAACAGACACATTTAATCCAAATTAATTATTCATTCATTTTAATTTACACAGATAAAAAGATAGGTAATAAATATATAGAACACATCTAGTTAAATCGACATCTCTGAAATAAAGACGGTTTCATAATCCGGAGATAATTCCCTTTATTACGTTGGTGATTTTCTGCGGCTAGAACTTGCTTGTTTAATTAAATATAAAAAATGTGAATTGAATACCTATGCAAAAACTTATTTTTCTCTCAGTTTTTAATTGAAATCTGAAACCTGTCGAACTTTGCCCTCTTGAGACTGAAATTTATAAGGGATTAAAAATGTATACTTTTAAACCAGAAATTACTTTAAATTTTTTAAACAAAAGTTGTTTTGAATAAAAATATCATCTTGACGTAGTTTAAAAGACTTTTTTGTAAAGTAACGTGCCCGTTTTACATTAATTTTTACCAATCATTTAAAAATGCGACCAAAACCAATATTCTGTATTATATCACAATTTATTAAATATATAAATCTATAAAGAATAGAAAAAATTCGATCACGAGGCGAGACTCGAACCCGCATCCTTTATAAATTTATATTTATACATTTTGAATGCCATAAAACCAAAAATATCAATTTCAACTAAAAAGGTCGTGTTCCATCGTCACAATATTGTATTCACTGAAAAGTGCTTCATATTGGTTGAGATGGTTGTTAATCATCTCAATAGATGGCGCGCGGTGTGTCCCTTAGACACATAAAACTGAAAGAATAGAATAAATTCGATTGCCCTGGCGGGTCACGAGTGGCTGAGTTGGTCAGGCATCCGCCCCGGAATGGTGCAAAAGGATGCGGGTTCGAGTCCCGCCTCGTGATCGATTTTTTTCTATTCTTTATAAATTTATATACATATATAAAACTTTTCGCTAAATCACGTTTCTACCCAAAACTAATTATCTATCTCTATCTCAAAAGTAATTTATCTTTCAACATCAGTACATCAATAAAAACAGAATAAAACCTTCCCTCTAAATACTATTATTGTACATAATATTCTCCTTATTGTACACCACTGTCAAACATTTCCATTTCTCCCACAATTATGTTTCGTTATTCAGACAATCAGGATATCCATCTAAATTCGTGTTCTACGTATTTGAGTTACAATTACAGTAAAACTGAATATGCAGTATCTAAACTCCAGTACAACGGAATATGCAGTAGCCAAAGTGCTAACTCCTCGCTTCCTAAAGTTCAACTTGTAGTTGTTTGTGTTATTTCGTTCTGAATCTAGCATTAATTTATGTATGTATTATTCTTGTGGTTTTCATATCTAATTCTATTAGAGTATCAAAAAATAAAGAAGAAGAATTTCATTTCTATTTATTTTTGTTACAATTTTTCTAAAAAGCGATCCGACAGATTTGAAATTCTTATTAAAAGGCTTTCTTTACCAAATCCATTTTCTATCGTTATTTATATAAATACCTACATTATTTTCCAATACGTATCTTCGCTGTATACCATATATCAAAAAACAAAATAAAATACCTATAAAAATAATTGACCATACACTTTCTGTTGCAGTGTGCCTAGTGCGAGTTTTCATCGAGTACGAAACGTTACTATCGCGTTTGCGTCACAGCCGAATTAGTATGGGAAATCGAACAGCGCCCCTAGCGGACGTATGGGGAAGCTTTGATTCCCCATACAAATTTCGCTGTGACGCAGACGCGATAGTAACGTTTCGTACTCGATGAAAACTCGCACTAGCCACACAGATCCCCGTACCCGTCTTTGTAAGTATTGAACGTTAATTTACGACTTCAGGCATCTGCTTATAAACTCAGCGCTTTGATGTAGGTACGGTAATCTAATGATGAGATTAAAAACTTTCTTACCTTTTAATTTTATTCAAGTTTCATACTTAATGTCTTATGGTCTGTTTTGCTCGATTTTAAAATTATAAGCTTGTTTTCAATATAACATATTATATTGTGTGTTTGTTTGAGTCTACGTTTATTGAAGATAAAAAAAATAACTATTAAAAACGACGTTTGGCACTCGGGAACTGCCACGGTAAAGCTATTGCATGTTATGCCTTCAAGCCACACCTCCGCCCGTCGGAGTGGCGAGCGTGAGGTTTTTTCGTTACGGAATTTCTCGATTCGGTCCCCGCGCTCAAGGCCCGCGATAGAAGCTATGCAATAGCTTAATAATTTTGGATATCGTTTTTCAGGTATTTTAAAACGAAGCTTATCTATAGGCAGAAAAAAATACACGCAAAAGAAGTATGTTTTGTTTTATTTCACAAAGCAAAGCAGATAGATGTTAAAGATAATATTTAAAGGGCTTTGAAGATTTTTTATAACAATCAATAACATAATTATATGACGACTCTACATTATAAGTTAAATTTAAAAAGCGCAAATAAACCATTTACAATTCACGATCATTTCTTTCTCCTTTCCTTTCCTTTCTGATAATAATTTTTGACAGTGACATAATTATTAAGTTTTCCATAATTTTTTTATTTTATTCCACCCTTGTGACACACCATAAAACATTATATAAACAATATAAGCCCTTAAAATACGAGCAATCCGCGAATAAACTTCCTTTACGTTTATTCATTCTGGAATATTCCATAGATACCATTCAATAGAAAGGACGTGGAATTCAAGTGTCGAAGCAAAACAGCAATCACATTTTGCTGGCAATCTTAATATAATTTAAGAATACTGCGTGAATAGAACAAGGCTCCAAAGGTAGGAAAATCACCTAATCTTTTCATTTAATAAATTTCTTGTACATACTTAAACATAGTACATAGGTATATTTTTATACGGAAATGTGTATTAACACGTACCTAGCTTCGCCTAGGTACATATTATGTTTGTATGTAACCGACTTCACTTTAAACGGACAGATTAATTATCTATATACATTATCAAGGATTGGTGAGAATACATTAATTTCAGTATTGTAGGTATTATCTATCTTTTTAAATCGTGGTTTATGTTTGTTAATTTGTACTACTAGATTTCCGCCCGCGTTTTTAAAGCTGCGGTGGGATTTCCAAGATGAAAAGTAGCCTTTGTCCTATCCTGTGATTTCAGCTACCTACATAACAAATTTCATTGTAATCGGTTCAGAAGTATTTGCGTGAAAGAGTAACATACATCCATCATCACAAACCTTTGCATTTCTAATATTAGTAGGTAGGAAATTTATTTTTAACATGTCTGCGATTTTTCAAAATCGAATCGTAAATAGAGCTTCTGCATCAAGTCTTGTATAGATGGTCTTTATTTAAAATTAAATAGCAATTTTCTAACATTTCTACTACACACACTTTCTACATTATCAATTTACCGATTGGTACCGATTTACTGAATCGTAAAAGATGTGTCGACATAAATTGTGCGCTTAGAACATCTTAGTGCACAATTTTACAAAGTGCTATTCCGACTTGCTAAGTAAAATAGGGAAGCCTGCAAAGGCTATTTTTCATTCGATTAAATGATCTCGCTTGTGGAAATGCTGTCTTATGTGGTAGAATATATGGTATTTTTTTGCGTGGGGTTTAATTTTTTAATAGGTAATTCTTTATGTATTTTCAGTGGTGTAGCTTGTTGAAGCCTTTTTTCAATATTGGCTGTCTATATCCACACTCGTAGCCTCGTAACAGTAAAATAATAATAAATTAGCTTGTAAAACTAAAAAAACGACGTGCGGCACTCGGGGACTGCCGCGGTAAAGCTATTGCATGCTATGCCTTCAAGCCACACCTCCGCCCGTCGGAGTAAGGAGCGTGAGGTTTTTTCGTTACGGAATTTCTCGATTCGGTCCCCGCGCTCAAGGCCCGCGATAGAAGCTAGCAATAGCTTAAAAAATATATTTTCGAAATGCATATGTTTGAAGAATCTCGACGGAGCTATGTATGTAGTATGTAGATACATATATTATTATGTGTGTGTGCTCGTGCTGCTCAGTGTTATGTTTGAATGTTGTTTTGACCAGAAACCTACTAAACAATTTTGTTTATAACTTCATTTTCCCCTTAGTCAATTTTATCCGCGAGTAAAACCAAGAACTTAAGCTAGTACACGTATAACATGCTCATTCATTTAATTCTTCATTCACTCCAAACTAGGCCGAATCACAATAACGAGGGGAATAAAGAGAAAACAATACTTAAACCACGTTTATACATTCTCTAGCTATTGCGAATATTTTTATTATTATTAAAGGTTATTTGGAAATAGAGCGCGAAATCTTTTTTTGTTTTTATTGATGAATTAAAATTAAATAAACCAAAAGTAGAAATTAATTAACTACTTATTTGTTAAGAAACAATTATTGTTTACTAGGTTTCCGCCCGCGGCTTCGCCCGCGCAGTCAAAGAAAAACCCGCATAGTTCCCGTTCCCGTGGGATTTCCGGGATTGCGTGATTTTCCCGGGATAAAAAGTAGCCTAGATGTCCTTTCTCGGGTATCAAAATATCGCCATACCAAATTTCATGAAAACTGGTTCAGTAGTTTAGGCGTGATTGAGTAACAGACAGACAGACAGAGTTACTTTCGCATTTGTAATATTAGTATGGATTATAATTGCTAAACTTTGTATTTGTTTAGGTAGAATTAAGGGTATAATTATTTATTCATTGCCGACGGATCAAAAAATATTCGTAGATAAATAACGAATTTCAGTGTCTTCTCTATCGCATTTGAAATAACACCATGAAAGACTTATAACTATAAGATAATATAAAGTAGGTAATCATATTGATTATCATTACATCAAATAAAATATTATTAGACTAGCTTCCGCCCGCAACTCCGTCCGCGCGGAAAAATTAAGATTTATTTTTTTCTACGTATTTTTCTGGGATAAAAAGTATCCTATTTTATGCCCAGGATAATAAGGTATAATTATACCAAGTTTCATCGAAATCGAACCGTTAGTTTTCACGTGATGCCTTCACGACATACAGACAGACAGACAGACAGACGGACAGACAGACAGACAAAAAATTTTTTAATCAGATATTTGGGTTTGGTATCTATCCAGAAACACCCCCTGCTATTTATTTTTTCAATATTTTCAATGTACAGAAATTACCCTTCTACAGTTTTATTATATGTATAGAATAGATAACTTTAATAAAACGATTCGACACAAATCCATTACATCCTATTTAAAAGTAAACGAAACGAATCCATCAACGCAATCAAATAGTATTAAAATGTATTAATGGTGTGAAAACATTTCAATTACATTTGCCGGTCACACTCGGTATGTGTTTACCCGGAATCCATTAGAGTACGTCCACACACGCATTTAATTTAATGCCATGTCCATACGACACTTGGCCAGTTTGATCATAATGCCTCTTAATGTGTATGCATACAGCTACGTACCGTCCACATATATCCTAACTAAAATTATAAATGCTAAAGTATATCTGCCTGTCTGTCTCTTCTTCACGCCTCAACTAATGAACAGATTTGGATGGAATTTGGTACAAAGATAGCTTGAGACCTGAGATAGGACACAGGATTGGTTTTATGCCGGATTTTTTCATTGACTACGTGGCCGAAAGTGCAGTCGGAGAGCTAGTTGTCAATAAAATGCTGAAGTACTGACGAGTAAGTAATAAAGTATGTTTTGACCATTATTTTTGTGTGGAAAACCACAAACAGCATTCTGTTATGGCCGATCTCCTTCTGGATATGTTCGGATTAGTGTATCTGTTAATATAAATAAAATATTGTGGGGTTGGACTGATGTTTCTTATTTTCTCATGATCGGTCCAACGCGAGGAAAGGCACGGACTAAGGCTAATCTTATTAGGAAATAATCATTTGAAATAAACGTTTTCACAAATCACAATATGCAAGCCTTTTAGAAGTTTTCAGTACGTACATCAAATGAACCGATTACTGATTAGTATATCACTAGACAAAATAATTTACATAGCAAATAGATTCTGAGTGAGCGAAACGTGGGAGTTACCTACTACTAATTTATTCCCCTTGACTTCTGACAAACGACTGATACTTATTACAGTAACAATGGATCGAAATATATTCGACAAATTCTATTCTATGAATTATTGACCTAACAACTTATAATTGAATGGTACTTTCCGTTAAAATTTATAAAATAAAAACATAAAAAATAAAATAAAAATCATTTATTTGTTTCATAATACAGTGTACAATAAGTTTTGATTAAACAGATTTAGTATATATAAGATTATGTTTTCATCACATAGATACTCATCAAACTAACTTAAACAATAAACATTATTAATTTAGGGCTGATTTTTCAATCGTTGGTTAAAACTTATTAATCGAATAACGTATTAAACTACCATTTCAAAAATGTATTCTAATTGTCCGTATTGGACAGTTTTTAGGTGACATTTTAAAATGTTCGTGTAATACTTTGTTGGACGGATAAATTTTAACCAAGGATTGAAAAATCGGCTCTTAATCAAAAATATTATACAATTTATTAATTTTATTATTCCTTTAACCCATATACTTAAACTCACGTCTATTTTCAGACTCCCTTATACAGAAACATTTCAGCTAAAATGAAATATGAGCAACGTTAATTACTTTTAAACGTACGAACTGACATCGAAGTTAATTTACGATGTTAATATGTTTCCTGGCGCCTTGTAAAATTGTGACGTAATGAATCGTGTGTGTATGCGTGTGTGCGTGCTTGTGTGTGTGAAAACGTGGTGTTATTCCCAGTTTTCCCGATGAAAAATAAAGCAAAAAATAAAAAGATACCGTTAGTAGATGGTCCAATAATATTAAAACTCGATATGAGTTTATAAAGAATATAAAAAAATCAATCACGAGGTGGGATTTGAACCCGCGTCTTTCGCAAAACAAAATCTATATCTTATTAATCCATACTAATATTATAAATGCGAAAGTAACTCTGTCTGTCTGTCTGTTACTCAATCACGCCTAAACTACTGAACCAATTTGCATGAAATTTGGTATGGAGATATTTTGATATCCGAGAAAGGACAAAGGCTACCTTTTATTGCGAAATATGTACCACGGGCGAAGCCGGGGCGGACCACTAGTATCTATATATATAAAACTCAAAGGTGACTGATATAGTGATCTATCAACGCACAGCCCAAACCACTGGACGTATCGGGCTGAAATTTAGCATGCAGGTCATAACGTAGGCGTTCCCTAAGAAAGGATTTCCCGAAATTCTTGCGGGAACGGGGAAAAACGGGGATGCACGTACAAAGTCGTGGGCGGATGCTAGTATAATATAAATCTCGTGTCACCTCCTAAACCACTTAACCGATTATAATAAAATTCGGACACCATGTGCAGTTCGATCCAACTTGAGAGAAAGGATATTTTAAATCTGAAATCGTTTTAGAGTAAGCGGGTGAAGCCGTGGGCGGTAAGCTAGTATATCTATATAATATATAATATATAAAACTCAAAGGTGACTGATATAGTGATCTATCAACGCACAGCCCAAACCACTGGATGTAATGGGCTGAAATTTGGCATGCAGGTAGATGTCATAACGTAGGCGTCCCCTAAGAAAGGATTTTAGAAAATTCATCCTCTAAAGGGGTAAAATAGGGGATGAAAGTTTATCGTTTCCACGCAGGCGAAGCTGCGGGCAACAGCTAGTTTTCCTTTATATAATAGTATCGTAGTTTAGCGGTTAAAGACCTCTATGATATAATTCGTTCAATATGTAATTAAGACCGGAGTGTTACTGATCAAACAACCGTATACAAGCATTATACTTGAAACCTTTGAGAACTGGCTTAGTTTGAGACAAGGCTTAATTATGTTCAGAACAGACAGACAAGGATATTTCATAAATTAAGGTTTCTTGTATTTAATGATATATTGGGAAATGTAATCAGTGTTTGTAAGTCGTTAATCTTTTAGATAATTATTATTTTATCCATATCTATTTTTATTTTCGTCTTCCTTGATATAATAACACAAAAATAATGCGAAAAAACTGATTAAACTAATCAATATTCATTAACTTTTAAATATAAGGACTATTTTCTATTTATTGTCGACAAACATATTTCAAGCACTTAAGCGGTTCAAACTTGACAACACGAAACATTCTTTATACACAAGTGATAACTGCGTTAAAAACAACCGACTTCAAACTTGCACTTGCAACATTTACAAATACAGACAAAAATGCTCATAAAATAAAAGCTACTGAACAAAAAAATAATCACGTAAATCGGTTCAGAAACCTCGGATTAATCGGTGTACATACATAAAGAAAAACATACCAGCCGAATTGATAACCTCCTCCTTTTTTGAAGTCGGTTAAAAAGGGCTATCTCCCAACAACAAACAAAATCTGCAGTTTTAAAAGTATAAAAAAAGAACTAATAAATTAATCATTATACTTTATTTTCATGAGATTCATTATTTTACTTGCACCTTAATTATAATTAACGGAATTATAATTTATATTCCTCCACTTTTATAAGTAGTCAACCTAAAATAACTTAGAACGTATTATCAATTATCATTTTCGTACATGCTATTACCACTATTCAAAGTACCGCTGTAAAATTCGTACAAACCAAACAAAACATCATAAACTATGCCCACAATTTGCAAGGTACGACTGCAACTGACAACACAAAATAGACAACAAGACAATGTTTATTGGAACATAAAGTCTAGCTCAGAACGGAATAAAAACTAGGTTACAATTCGCAGAAACCGTATACGGGATGAGATATACTCAGTTGTTACGAGCATCGAATATTAACGCCCTGTTTGACAATAATACAGGCCGAAAATATCTGGGGATAATCGTCCCATTTCTATCCCTAATGATACAAAGGATTAATTGAATATATTTTCTAGATTTTATGTGATCTTATATATAAAAATGAATCCCAAAATGTGTTGGTAAGCGCAAAACTCGAGAGCGGCTGAACCGATTTCGATAATTCTTTTTTTACTATATTCCTTGAATTACGAGGATGGTTCTTATGTAGAGAAAACGTTAATATGTACCACGGGCGAAGCCAAGGCGGACCGCTAGTCTTTAATAAATCTTCATGGCTGATTATTATTCCTTAACAAGTTGCTAATATTATAAAATATGCGAAAGTAACTCTGTCTGTCTGTTACTCAATCACGCCTTAACTACAGAACCAATTCGCATGAAATTTGGTATAGAGATATTTTGATACCCGAGAAAGGACATAGGATATAGGTTTTATCCCGGAAATCCCACGGGAACGGGAACTATGCGGGTTTTTCTTTGACTGCGCGGGCGATGCCGCGGGTGGAAAGCTAGTTGCATATAATTCTATAAAAATAACAGTTCTTAAATCAATACCTTTATTAATCCAACCACTTCATAATAAAGTTTCTCGAGAACAAATAAAAAACAAGAATAGTCAGTAAAAAATAAAGGAGCTACACTTTATAAATAAAACCTTCACGTCTTCAATAATCCGAAAGCAAATTTTGCCAAACACTTCGGGCATAAATTGAACGCAATACTTCGATACCCTTCAAAATATACAAGCTACTAGCGGTCCGCCCCGGCTTCGCCCGTGGTACATATTAACGTTTTCTCTACATAAGAACCATCCTCGTACTTCAAGGAATATAATAAAAAAAGAATTATCGAAATCGGTTCAGCCGTTCTCGAGTTATGGAATTACAACGAAAAGTGGCATTGATTTTTATATATTAGATGAATAATATTGATAAACTTGAGATTTGTTAGTATACACAACACGTGAGCTTGTTCACATCTTATTTTCCTGTCACGGCATATTCGTTTTCATACTTGTAATCGAAAAGAGTTTGCTCATTAAAAAAAGAATATGCGTGCCGAGCACACGTATCAAAAGTGCAATTTCTTTGACAGTATTCAAAGATACCAAAATTGTCGCCTTACCCCATGACGTGACGGTATTACCATGACGCGACCTTGAAATTTTACTCTCAATACACCTAAAGAAGTTTCACTTCAAAATTTTATTTATTTAACATGTAGGTGACTATGCAGATACTGTCAATTTACAGTGACTGACTTACATAATGAACGCACTTTGAACGCATATCCAAATACTAGTTGTAACTCCTAGTAGCATTATTGAAATTTTGTGGCATGTTTCTTTTTATAATGCAATATCTCTAAGACCATTTTAAAGTTAACTAAGATATTCTTGTAGGTAATAGTTGACAATCTGGAAGCATTTTGAAGTATTAATATCAGTAACGGTACATATTCTACGCTAATAGGATTGAAGATTTCAATAGAATTCGGTATTTCAATGGGCTTATACGTTCCAACGGCCAGTTTCTGCTTCAGATACTCTGGTCTCTAGGGATCCGATCATTTGTCTGCCTGATGGTTTAGTATCGTCGAATATAGATCTAGGCGATTGCGTGGCAACTTCCATTTATTTTTATTAGGAATAGGGAAGCGCTTTACAATCTCGCCTGATGTAAATCCATAATCAGCCTCCATTGATAAATTCTGATGAATCTCAATGTAGGCAGAGATTGATGTTGATAAAATTTAATTGCATTAAAACCATGCAATAAAATTCTATGGCTTTTTATTGCATTTAGGGTCCAAAGACTATGTAGAAGTAGATAGACGTTATGTAATTTTTGAAATGTCCAGATTTCTTGTATAATTTGGTAAGTTTATATGGCGCCCTAATCCATACTTACTAATATTATAAATGCCAAAGTAACTCTGTCTGTCTGTCTGTCTGTTACTCAATCACGCCTAAACTACTGAACCAATTTTCATGAAATTTGGTATGGATATATTTTGATACCCAAGAAAGGACATAGGCTACTTTTTATCCCGGGAAAATGACGCAACCCCGGAAATCCCACGGGAACGGGAACTATGCGGGTTTTTCTTTGACTGCGCGGGCGCAGCCGCGGGTGGAAACCTAGTATCTTATAAATACCTAAAGAACATTAAATACACAAACCCTTTGTATTATAAAGATCTTTCTAGAATTCAGTTTCAATTAAAAGATACCACCGTGTCTCAAGTGATTTAAAACAGAATTTCCTCATCGGAATTCCGTTAGGGACCGAAGAGCGCCTAATATACCAAACGAGGCGCGGAATAAATTTGAATAATGTTTCTTCCCTGTGCGTAAACCGTATTTGAGTTACAGCTTCAAAACTGACATGATATATTATAACATGTGAGTGAGTAATTTAAGAGTCGTAACGTGAGATCTCGGGAATGAAATGTGGGAGCGAGATTTTTCTATTTCGTTTATGAGGCGTGTGAACGTGATAAGAATTTGTGTAAGATTAATATTAAAATTACAAATGATGGAGGACATTTTTATTGCCCACGAGGGTATTATGAGATTTCTGAACGCGTTATTGCAGGCTGTTCACCTATTATTCATACGAATTAGTTTCTGTAGGTGTTTGATGGAGATGCATGCAAATAGATGTTTTTGATTGATTTTTATGAATAATTTTTATAAAATAATATCGCTAGGAAAGTGATTCGATGTTAAAATTATTTTATCATTAATGATTAAAAAAATTTAAAGGAATTGCAAAGAATTGGTCACCAGTCCAAAAGACCGAGCAAATTGTAGCTTAATCTCGAATTATTTTCATTTATTGTGTCGCAAGTGGTAACAGAAATACGTCATCTCTGAAAATTTTAGTCCATGAGATATAGCCTTTTTTGTTATAGTGGGGAATCATGAGGTACAGAATGATTTCAGATAAATGGATGGATAGACAGACGAAGAACGAATTTTTATTAATTAGATTTACCTAAAAACTTATCATGAATTTACTTAAATACTTCTCTCTACTATAAAACATAAAAAATAAAACAACCTTCGTAATCTTATTACAGTTACAATGAAATCCGTCTAACCACAGACAGAAACGACAGTCTAATCACCAAGCTAAAACTCTAAATAAACATAAAACTAACAAATCAGATTATTCTACAACTTCAGTCTAAAACCGTCTGGACCATTCTCTAAGATGACTTAGAATTGATAAAGGCCGAACCCTAATTAACAATATCAATTAAACCAAATTGAATTTTACAGTTTGCTAATAGGGTACATTTTCGAAGATCAATCAGATATATTATTTAAGTGATAGAAGGCATTATCGATAGTAATTTGTGCCTTCGTTCCATCTGTCAATTCCATCGATAAGATTGGCAAATCTAATTTGCTAGATTTGTTGGGAATGCACGTAAGAATTGCAATTTCAATTTAACTTTTAGCTGCTTCGTTCTAAGAATTATAGTATTGGAGAATTCCATTCACTTGCAAGTTTTAAAGGAGGATGCAGAAATGTTGCCACTGTACGGCAAAATGACGCGGGTGTGAATTTTTCTATTATTAAAGAAACATATCAAATTATCATGATGTTTTTGAAATAAAAAGCAACCGTTGCATTCAAAAAGTTCAATTAAAAAAAACTGTTACTTCATTTTACTATGTTGTTGATGATATGAACACTTTAGGTCACTGTCTGTTACCTAGTTGACTCAATGAATAAATCGCGTTTAAAATCCGTTAAAAGTTAATAAATAATAAAAATCATTTATTTGGAAACAATACGTAAGTTGGAAATTTCTAGTATGTAATAATTATGTTATATCAAACACAGGAATTTGCCATTAGAAAAGCGCTTATTAAACGCTAATGTACAAATAAAACAAGATTCAATTAATTAAGTTTAATTGTATATTCACTTATAAAGAATTGTCTAATTAGGCATTTGTTTGTCTCTAAGCCGCCCGCGCCGCTCAAGCAGCTGTGTGTAATAAATTTCGCAGAACATCTCTTCACGATGGTTTTTGGAATTGGTGTCGGAGGGAAAAATGGAAGATATATATTTTTTATTTATTATTAAAAGAAAATATAATTAAATGAAGATGAAGGTGAACGTGAGGATGAAGATGAGGATGAGGATGAAGATTCTGATGAAGAGGATTAGGTTGATAACGTACGTACTTGTTATGTAAGTATATACACGGCGGAGTATAATAATTAATAACTTAAATCAAACCTTTATTTTAAAATTGTTTTTTTTTTTTTACCTTAAATTATTTAATTCATCCAGACTGAGCCAGACTAGTAAGCTATCCTTCCTACTAATATTATAAATGAGAAAGTTTGTGAGGATGGATGTATGTGTATGTGTAGGTATGTATGTTTGTTACGCAAATACTACTGAACCAATTGAATTTAGCACAAATATAGAGGGTAACTTGGATTAACACATAGGATAGGATATATCCCCGAAATCCCACGGGATCGAAAACTATGCGGGTTTTTCTTTCAAAACGCGCGCGAAGCCGCAGGCGGAAAGCTAGTAATAACATAATTGTTAATCTACGTTACACATAACTTTCCCATTAACGCCCTGAGTTGAACTTCTCATAAATTTATAAACGAATTCCCTCAGATATTAAAATACCGTTCAAAATTGTGATATTACTTAACAGTTGTTCAGTTTTCGACGAACTCTGAATACAAATAACTACATAGAATAGATCTTTTATATTTTCCGCTCTGTTGTGAACTTTTGCTAACGATAAACCTTATCCTTAGTATGATGACATTAATTATTAAACAGCAATAAATACTTAGTGTAGTGTAGTACACAATGTTTGTCTAAACGAGTGAAAAGTTTTTAATTCAGGAGAGTCTATTGGTATAACATTTTTAAATAACAATAATTTTATAGTATATCAATAATTTTTATCCGATAAAAATGTACCTACATATTTTAGATTAGATTAATTAAATAAACATAAAAATTGGTACTAATCTTCACCATTATGTACAAATTGTAAAAAAGTCGCCATCAGTCGCCATAAATACAGTTTGCTAAATAAATTACTTTCGTACTTTCGTAAAATCAGCAATCTTTCTACATAGTCAAATAAAAATTTAATCAAAATTCGCTCTACAAATAATTTCTAAAATTTATTAAAAATGTTAAATGAACATCCACCCAGGGGAATTTAAATTAAACACGCAAAAGACAAACATCGTCAAATTAACGTGGAACCAGGCACTTGTGTCATTAATTCCCTTATCCTAAACAAAATCAGGCAATGTCGTTATTTCGCCGCCTCTTAAGTGGTTACAATGTATACCAAATACATGTCTTATTTTCCCATTTACAAGTAAAACCTTAGAAATCTTGTATCAAAAAGGATAAATGTACCCAAAATTGGTTTGAATCTCTCATGAATGTTAACAGAATCCAAAACAAAATAAGGAAATACATTTTTATAATAAATTAATAAGTCACTTTGAATACTTTTCCGGTTTGAGGTAAATTAGAAAAGTCGAAGGAATTTCGTTATAAATAATTGCACATTAGACTTTGTAATTGTGTTGAATATTATGATTGTGTACAGGGCAAAGGGCTTTAAGTAAAAATATATAAAATGACTTACACGTGCCGCCTTCAAAATAAAACACTCCAATTTTTTTTTTTGCTGACTCAGATAAACATTCTGTATACAAGACCCGCTACTTTATCCTATTTTTAGTGTCACAGTCTCTTTTACGGTTCTGTGTCCATGTTTTGCTTCACCGGTAAAAAAATTGGTTGTCTGTAAAGTCGGTTTACTGACGATAGTTGAACGTGACAACGTTCGATTGTGCTTCTTTGTCGCTCGTTCCGTGCTCTCGCTCGCACTTCAAGCCTTACATGGAACGCCTCAGATGAGTCAGAGAAAGGTAACGCCGCATGAGTCATGTTTTTTCGTGCGTGCAGCCGGCTTTATCGAATTATAAGACGTTGTCACGTCAAAAGAACCAAATTTTCTTCCAGAATATTTTATACAGATTAAAAATGAAAACACTGTCGCCCAATTTCCTTCCAGGATTTTTTACAAAAACAATTTTGCTATCAAGTGTATTAAGGAAAATTTACATCATCATCATTATAAATGAGCTTTATTTACGCTCATGGTATCACAGAAAACGTCGTTAAAACAATCCATCGTGAAGATAATGTACCAGCCCGTCTTTAACTCTCTCTTGATTGAAATTTAGTAGCCCTTCAGAATTCTGTAAAGTTCTTTCTTAGACAAATTATGTATATAGTAAGTAGTACCTAATACTTATGTTCTATTAAAAAGAATTAGGAATTTGCATACTAATTCTATTTAGTACTAGCTGTGCCCCGCGGTTTTACCCGCATTGCTCCGCTCCTGTTGATCTTAGCGTGATGATATATAGCATTATAGCCTTCCTCGATAAATGGGCTATCTAACACCGAAAGAATTTTTCAAATCGGACCAATGGTTTCTAAGATTAGCGCGTTCAAACAAACAAAAAAACTCTTGAGCTTTGTAATTAGTATTCAGCCTTTTTCACTTTTTCCGACCTCCTGCTGTTTTGACTTACCTTAAATGATATTGTGTTGGTAGTTTATTACCTGTATTTCTGACCTTTTACACGTGCGTAATAAAGGCTCCGTAGGAATCAATTTCAAAGTGCCTAACATTAATTAATTTAATTATCTATTTCGTGTGATTAATCAACAAACTTTGATACTTCCGTTGTTCAGAGTCCACAATTTCCGATACGCCCCAAAATTTTATCAGTAGATCAATCAAAGTAATATATATCCTCACACATCTGTCATTAAGTCTATTTTAATTTAACGCATCCTTAATTGAATACTGATTAAATTGAACAAGTTTTTGGAATTTTACGAAGAAGTGACAAAATGTACCAATTACACTAGCGGCATTAGGTAAACTTTTAAAGACATTTAATTGAAGTCAGGGGGATTTTTTCGTAAAATCTCATTCCGTAAGGATGGAACCTCAATTACAGTCGCCCCTTGTTCCTATAATGTTTTTAAGATACGTCTACAATGGAGTTTTAGCTGCAATATCTTATGAGACTACTTTTAGGCTTTCTTTTGATTATATTGTGATTTGCAAAACGCAAAACTTTTCTGAATTAAAATTAATGTTGTGAACTGTTTTTACGTTTATCATAATCTTTTCGTATTTAGCACAAAATCTTTTGTTTTATTATATATTTAACAGTGTCGTGATTTGAATAAATCTCAGGAAATAAATTACTTTGCAATTAAAAGTAAATTATTATAGTCTTCACCTGTTATGGTTATAAAGGTAACTTGTTTTTCTAATATTATCATTTTCATATTTGGGCTTAAAATAAACTTTACATGAAAAATTACCCTAAAATAAAAGTTTACAAATAAAGGCGGCGTCAAACTATTTATTTTAAAATCAAACTCAGACTTATTTCTTAGCCACACTATTGAAGTCGAACCACAATGTATAATGTATATTCCTAAGAACTCAAAACAATCAATTTTATAACAGACAATTATATTTAAACCAGCTACAATAACAATACCTCATCAACCTTTTAAATCTAAGCCTCAGTGAACGCAGTCTAACCTTCCATACTATTACCATGAATCCCTAGGAACTTTTATTGTCATTCGTCTTCATTTTTGCGACGTCACCGAATAGTGAATCTAGTTTTAGAGTTTTACAAGAAATCTTTTTACGTGATAAAGTCCAGTCTATGTTTTACTTACACTGTGGATTGCTGATACGTTCTTTTTGTTATGTGAGAGTAAATCATACTTTGCTTTTTATGTGCCTTATTTTTATAGATATTGTATGCTACTTTACTTAATTTGTATTAATTAAATTCAATAAATAGTAAAAAGATTCATAAATCAAATAATTATAATTTGATTATTATTTCTGGTTTATAATTTATTATAAATGTCCCCTGAGAATGAAATGCTTCTACATTATGAATTGAATATCTCCGAGTTCATTTACATCTATTTGTGTAAAACAGAGATAAGCAAAAAACACTGAAATCGGCTCATTCGTTTGTAAGCTAATATTATACTTAAACACCTAAAACTTAAACTTTAAAATCGTTTAATCTCAAAAGTTGTAGAATTACTCGCTCCATTAATTTAAACTCATATGAAATCCAACTCATATAATATTGGTTCTATTTAAATTGAAAACTAAATAAATCAAACAAAACTTAATAAGCCGGTTCCCTATACTAATATTATCCGATTTAATTTCATACCAAAATACTACCAAGTACCCTCTGTTCCTTGTTTGTCTTGTGATGTGTTTGTGTGTTTCGGTTAATTTAACTTAGTGTAAATAATATGATATGATTGTAACGTACGCGTATTTGTGTTTATTTGCGATTGGTAAACATTTAGAAATAAAAGATTTACTGATTTTTTAAATAGAATTATTTTAACATAGAATTAGAATGAATCGAATGCATTCGAGAGATTTTGTAATATTTCCTCTTTATTCATGTTTTATTTAATATGGCACCATTTATCATTCCTTATAAAAAAGGGTTCATTTTTACACAGGTAGCGGTTAGCAAGACAACGTTAACCTTAATTCATTGTTAAGAATTAAATTGTGATTTATTAGTTGATACTATTCTTCTTTTTAACCGACCTAAAAAAGGAGGACATTCTCAATTCGACCGTGTATATTATATATGTATAGGTATACCTTTTAGGGGTACAAAAATAGACAACGATAAATACATATTTTCGATGTCTATTTTTGTACCCCTAAAGTCTATTGTATATATTGTAAAGTCTATTTTTGTATCACACTATTTCCTTGAATAAAATCACAGAATAAAATACCTACTGTATTGTAAAAGTGAAACTTTTATTACATCGTCTCAAACTTTTTGGTATGTGTAGCGCATGTCACGTGACGCACGATACGTACGAGAATTATCGTACAACTACGATATTTTTTAGTTAAATGTCTATAGTGTGAAAAAGAGTTTCACTTTTACCGTGGTTTCATAAAACCACACAACATTTTTTTTTATTATTTTTATTAATCTTTATTAATTTGTTCATTATATTCAAACACTAGGGTTTGTCCAATAAACAAGATTATCTATTTTCAAACTGACTTCAGTTTCACAAACACTTTTATATAATACTAGCTGCCCCGCGCGGCTCGTGGCTCTACTTCTGCGGGTCGTAGCGTGATGATGCCTTTAACCTTCCTCGATGAATGGGCTATCTAACACTGAAATAATTTTTGAAATCGGACCAGTAGTTTCCGAGATTAGTGTGTTTGAACAAACAAACTCTTCAGCTTTATAATATTAAGTATAGATTATCATATTATAATTGTCATTCATATTAAATCTGACATTTCAAACATAATATCAATCTAAATTCCAACCGAAATGGGCTCTAACAAGACATAAATCACTCAATTCATGTGAGCATTATCCGTAACGCACCCAGTATAATGTGTGAACCATTAATTTCGGCCGATAAAACGAGTTGTGATTGTTAGAATATGGAATATCATTGGATATGGACCTTTAGGGAGTTACGTTGTAAAAAGTTTGTGAGAGGTTCCGACCTTTTCCTATTTCTAAAGCTTTATACAATGTGCATGCAAATCATATTTTTAAATATTATGTAGTACCTAATACCTACAGTAACTAGTAATCAATGCTAATGGGTATTTAAACACAATAAAGCATGTTTGTATAATTAAATAATATTAATTATATTTAGATAGAAAGATGAGAGATGAGATAATCTAAAAACACGAAGTAATTGCATGCAATTCATGCAGCAAAAAAGAAACAAACTGAAGGTACACGTAAATGGCAAAAAAAGTAAAAAGAAATGTGTTCTTTGAACAGGTATTGGTTCAGCATAAATGTCAGAGTCACCAGACACGTTGGTATTCTGCCAACACCACTTGAGGGCAGAGAAAACACCGAAAAAGAAATAGAGAGAGCACTCAAAAATAATGTCTTCCAAAAACAACTAGTTGTATATTATAAAATAGTTAGAATACCTCACTACAGCTGTTTACACAGTCAAACACGAAATAAAAGTAGGATATTATATTCAACTAGATGTTCCCCGCGGTTTCACCCGCATTGCTCCACTTCTGTTGGTCTTAGCGTGATGATATATAGCGTATAGCCTTCCTCGATATATGGGCTATCTGACCGAAAGAATTTTTCAAATTGGACCAGTAGTTCCCGAGATTAGTGCGTCCAAACTTCAAACAAACAAACTCTTCAGCTTTATAATATTAGTATAGACTAAAACAATTTGAACTCTATAAAGATTTTCTTACTGATACCAATAGAATTTATTTATAAGCATACTTACATCGTAGAATAAAATATAAATCACAGTAACGATCAAAACTATTTAAAAGTATATCTATTTCTCGAAGAAAGTCTTGTTGAATTAAAGTAAATCTAAAACTAAGCTTCACGGTTTTTCTTCAACTAATTCGAAATAATTATGTGTTTACCTCTTATTGTTGTCAATTGAAAAGTTACATTTGGAGTCGCGTTTTTTAGAGGACGCAATTTTATTTTTTTGGTGGGTCAGTGTGAAGCTATCACCCTTGGTATCACCAAGTATGTGGGTTCGCCACCCTTGTCCCACGGCCGCCATCTTGAAAAGAGCGGTTAATATTATTATTTTTACGATAATATGTCTCTTAAACTACATATTTATCTGATAAAAAAACATTGTTAGCATTATTTGTTGCAAATTAAATTCTCTACAACTTTGGTCCAGTAACTTTTTGGCGTAGAACTTTAAATAAAAAAATTATAAGTGAACATGTTCAGAAATTAGAGATATTTATATTTTTCAATAAAACTTTTTTTTCACATCAGTTGAACTGGTTGTAACGAAATCTTTCGATATTCATGCCGTCTGGTGTAGTTGAAAATTTAATTCTGAATTTGTTAAATTTTCCTTTGCCAAGGGGATGCTTGCTCGTTTAAACATCTGCTGTTTGCTACACGATTTCTAAAATCCCTTACTTTGATTAATTTAAACATCAATTATATAAATATTTGTTATATTTTATAAATTCGTAAATTGCTACTTACTGTTTAAAAATAATGAAGTAGTTGTTTAGGAGACAGTTGTTTATTTACATTTATAAAAAACTTCTAGTATTTTAACTAATTACTAAAGGAGTTGGTTAAATAACGGATAAAGTCTCTTGATGTAGAGTCATTTCAACTTATGTATTATGTTACTGTAAAACCAGCTTTTGGTTAGAACGCATTTTGCCTAGTTAGAATAAAACTTCAGACTGGTCAGTTAACTAGCTCGCAAGCGAAAAAGCAACAATATTCCATTTTGATTTTTAGTTATTCTAAAGAATTAAGTCTCACTGTTCCTTACCCCATTGAGCCCCGAGCGGCCCGATCTGACCACGACACAATAGATTTTCTATTGTGTCTGTGATTCCGGGGGCTGAGTTATTAAAGTCTGCTTTCCAAATCGGTGGCCACTGGTAAGGCTATGACGATTCAAAATTGCTTCTAGAAGAAGTCTAATTGAATAAATAAATGTTTGAGCTACAACTAATTCTCACAAAAATCATTATAACTGTAACAGAAGTGTGGCACTCGGGGACTGCCGCGGTAAAGCTATTGCATAGCATGCCTTCAAGCCACACCTCCGCCCGATTCCGCCAATTTCTGGATTCGGTCCCCGCGCTCAAGGCCCGCGATAGAAGCTATGAATTATTTTATATAGGACACTCCCAGAGTAACTATTTACTATCTCCAACAAAATTCTCTGAATGCCACCCTTTTCATGTCATCCGTCCATGGTTGACAAGATGGTTGACATAGGTCATCACTAACTACATTTGACGTGACATGGTGTCACTTTACTAACTTCTTTTCATAAAAACTTCACAAAACACTATTATTCATTTGTCCGTTATCTCGTGATGATAATTTCCTTACTAGCTGTGCCCCGTGGTTTTACCCGCATTGCTCGCGCTCCTATTGGTCTAGCTATAGCGTGATGATATACATGTAGCCTATTATGTTGACCCGACCTATTAGTAATATTCATGCAAAATTTGAACTGAATCCAGTACTTTTTGAGTTTATCCCGAACATATAAACAGACAAAAATTCTACAAACTTTATTTTTGGCTTCGATGCCGATTGTAGATCATGCCCCGAGTATTCTTTAAAAAAATGTATAGTTTTGACTTTCCTACGATTTTATTATATGTATAGATATTTCATAGTAGCGTTTAAGTGCAAATTGCACGATGAACTAAGCCTCTCGTATAATATAGCCTCCAAATTTAATCGAGTTCAGATGTTCACGTAAATATCGTATAAATTAAAAAGCACACCACGAGCAAGTTTCAAAATTAAATTGTCGCTCGGACGTAATTTTCGGTTCGGAATTATATTAACTAGCTAAGAGCTTACATGATAGTGAACAAAATTTCATTTAGTACGTACTCTAAGGCTAGGTTGCACCATATTTAAGGTATAGTTACGACTAGCTGTGCCCCGTGGTTTCACCTGCAGGCCGCAGTGCTCCGCTCCTGATGGTCTTAGCGTGATTGTATAATATATAGCCTTATAACCTTTCTTGATAAATGGGCTATCTAACACAGAAAATTTTTTAAATAGTATCGGAAAGCTTAAGTTTTTTTTGTTTGAATGCGCTAATCTCAGGAACTACTGGTCCAATTTGAAAAATTCTTTCGATGTTAGATAGCCCATTTATAGATGAAAGCCATAGGCCATATATCATCAAGCTAAGACCAACAGGAAAGGAGCAATGCGGGTGAAACCGTTGGGAACAGCTAGTTTACCCTAACTGTTAACATGCTTGTTATTGTTAAACTAACATGGTGCAAACCAGCCTAAATGTTATGGAATTACTAATGTTGGTTGCGGTTTACATTGCTCAAATTGGTTCACCGCATGATAATTTTTAAAGTGACTTAATACGATCATAATTTACAGTTTTCAATGTTTATTTATTTTATTTTTGTTAGTGTAAAGTCTTTGTTAGTGTTTCTTATAAAATTCTCACAAAATAATACGAACAATTTTTAATATAGTACCATATAATGATAAATATCATTATTTCACGAATATCAGGTAGACCGTAGAATACAATAAATGAGCAAGCTAGATTATTCTTATAAATTGAAAGAAGATAAATCTACTAACTATTGAAACAATCTTTCATATTTTGTGACTCATATATAATTGAATTGATTTAAAACGTGATTTAAGCATGGTATTTTAATGTCTTATTCGAACACTTTTAAGAGAACTAAAATGTTTTCCACTCAACTTATTTTCGTAAAATTGATGAATATCTACCAAAAATATATCATAAATGCACTACTATTTATACTTCAGTTAGCACCACATCAAATTTTAGCCTTTTTTTTCAAATCACACACACGGTTGGTTAAATACTTAGCTGTTCTTGATTGGGTCATTTTTGTCAATGGAATCGGTCATAACACATTTTATGGAGCCATAAATCACAGCTACAGATCGTTTGGGAAAACTTAGGTATTTTAGAGTATGTTTTTGTGATCGTATCTGGCCTTATTGAGTGCTAGGAAGTATTAAGGGAAAATAAAATAATAATAGTAAAAGTAAAGATCATATTTAGTACAAAAAAACAATATTGCTTTTTTTCACTATTTCTTGATACAAGGTTGGAATCGTTATACAAAAAATTGTTTAAAATAAATTAAGAATCATTACATGCTAGAAATATTATGGTAACTAAGATATAAAAAATTTAAATGTGAAGCTGATAAATTACACTTATTTTATATCTATGTATAATATAAAAATGAATACCAAAATGTGTTGGTAAGCGCATAACTTGAGAACGGCTTAACCGATTTCGTTAATTCTTTTTTTATAATATTCCTTGAAGTTCGAGGATAGTTCTTATGTAGAGAAAACGTGAATATATACCACGGGCGAAGCCGGGGCGGACCGCTAGTAATAGATAATATTGAGGTATTAATTTTCCTTTTCAGGCACGTTTTACTTTCAAGTTTTACTTTATGCGAGCTTCTTAATTATAATTTTATGCAAAAACATTAGATTTTACTAACTATATAAAATTCAGATTCTAAGAAAACATGCTTATAAAGGCAATATTATACGAACTTTAGTTCAAAGAAGTTCATACTTTAACATAGCAAAGTATTCATTTATAATAAAATTTCTCATAGTATTAAATACAAACTTGAGATTTATTTAAACTTTTACGACTTATTTAAGATCAATGCCATTTAGTTTAATTTCTTTCAAAACATATACTTGACGATTGATTTTTTAAATAAAACTTTTAACTTTCATTTCTTATTAGTTGACTTTATGAATATAATTTCATTCGTTATAATTTATGCGAAAGAATTATCGATAAAGTGTGTTCATAATTTGCTTAGTAACAAGTTCTAAATTCTAGACATCATAAAGCTGAGGAGTGTTTTTATGGTTAAGTTTGAAAGTCTCAAGGCATGGAAATATGGGTTAAACATCTGGGTACAGCTTCTTATAAATAAGGAGTTACCTAAATAAAAGTAAAATCGTAATCAAAATGACGTCATATTTTTCTATGCGAGAATAATATCTGACTTCACCTCTATTGTGGTCGTATTTAAAGTTAAATGCGTTTTTAACAAAAACGTTTTCAAAACAAAAGCGTTTTTAATGCAATCGCGATGATATTATAGTCCAGTAGAGTTGCTTTTAATCTTTTGTGTAGAAAAACATCGAAGCATTAGATTTTTGTTATTTTTTATTTGACCCTATATCGGTGAGGTGAGGCTTTGTATAATGATTTTTTCTTTTAAAAGCATTCAAAACGATTGGATTGAATGGTTTGTATCAATAGATACGAGGATATTTTATATATTATCATCCAATAGTATTTTTGTGTTTGATTTTAAGCGAGTATTTATCATTTAGAAATTAAAAAGTTCTTAACGGATTCCAAACGTGATTTTTTCATTATTGTTAACCTGATGTTTCGAACATTTACAGCTTCCTAGAGACTGTCCTATAAGGGTGATTTTCCACCAGAGACGTGTGAGGATGCGTACCGAGATATGTGTTTGTAAAGAACCAATAGTATCGCTTCAAAGACTAAATGAAGCGAATTTTATAGGTAGGTATACACTGTACATATAAAAGAAACACTAAGTTTTATCCATTTTTTTACATCTACAATCTATATTTTTATCGTCTTTCACTATTACTAGCTATGTCGCTCTTGGGTTATACGATAAAAAAGCAACATAAAGTACACTAAATTTAACCAGTTCATAACATATACCTCAACTATCCCATCCCTCGTAAAGATAAAAAATCCTTACGGCCACAAGTTTTACGGACAGGAATATCTTTAACAGTCTTTCTTTGAAACGAGCAAATAAATTCACATTATTGATAAAAGTATTTGATAACAAATTGCCTCGAAGCCGTTTATAGCCACTCATCTTTTTATGTATCTCAAGTCACGAAATTGAACAGTTTTATTGCCAAAATAAACAAGGACAGGCATTTATTCACGGGTCGTTTTTATGTGAAAATTAAATTCTTTATGAATGTTGATACATGTCTTTTCAATGTGCAAAGATCAGAGGGCTTATTTCATGGTTTTTGTAGATTCAAGGACAAATAACATAATGCTAATATTTGGAACTGGATTCATTATAAGTAGGGTCTTTTGATTCATTTGTTTAATAATAAGTATCCTATCCGTTTAGTTGACCGTTTATATTTAAAAGCTTTGATGAATAGTAATAAAAGTATCATTATATTTTCAATGTTATGTTCATCCTTGTTAAAAAAACTGCATTACGTGGTACCAACTTATGTCCCTATTTCCTTCTACTTCTTTTGAGCTATTTGCTAATGAAATACAAAAACCAAACAACCATCCATTCTTGTATGCTTCTTAAATTACTACTATCTATTGTGAATAGTTTACATATTTCGCAATAAAAAGTAGCCTATGTTCTTTCTCAGGGTCTAAAGATTGTCTGTGCCAAATTTCATCAATATCGGTCCAGTAGTTCATGCGTGAATACCATACATACATAATTACAAACCTTTCCTCTTTATAATATTAGTATAGATGTTTGATGTCACTAATGGGTACTTAAATCAACATAACATGTTAAATTCTGAACCATTCAATACAATTGGCAAGCGATAATACAGTGCAGTTAATGCTCAGTCCATTGAATACCGAATCATAGAAAGCAAACCGCAAATACTCTAATATGTTCCCAATTAACAAACATTTAGCAATTTGTGTTTTATGCGTGATAGCTTTGTCAGATAGAACGCGTTAATAGCGCGAATCAAAGCGTTAACCACGCTGCGCTATGACTATTGTGTTATGCACTAATGGGCAGCTTTGGGCGAGTAGAGGCAATCACGATAGTGTAGAGGGCCTAAATGTCGAAATGAAATGATCGGCCGTCATTGTAGATGTTTATCAATAATCGCCGTATTGGCGGCAAACATCGACGATCATTTGTTGTCCCAACGCTTCTCATTATGAAGAGGGCCCATAATACCGTCAAACAGAGCGACATCGTTGTGTGTGAAAGCGTTCTTTCTGACAAAGACAATAGCGCTTAGTACAATTACAGTACAATTCAGCTTTGACGCGCACTAAGTACGCGATCTATCTAGCAAAGCCATTCTCTCATCTTCCTAAAACAAAACATCAACTGTAGAATATTCTATAGCGTTTGTGTCAAAGGTTAATAGATCTGACGAATAAATAAAATGTGTTCAATTAACCTGTATTCAATTTAGACTTGTGTGTTTTGGTTTTATTGTCTAAACAATTCAATAGTTTATACATAAACTATTGACAAATATTGTGATTGCAGCGAGATGGATATACATATAAAGATTTTTGTGTCATAATAAATAAGTTTTATAGTAACAGTTTTCCTCGTAGAGCCAAATGATGTAGCCACTCGGCCTACGCTACGATACGCACTTGGTACGCTGATTTTCAGTCAGCCTACGCTACGCTACGCACTTTCTACGCTGATTTTCAGTCAGCCTACGCTACGCTGCGCACTTGCTACGCTGATTTTCAGCCAGCCTACGCTAGGCTACGCAATTGCTACGCCGATTGTCAGTCAGCCTACGCTACGCTACGTAATTGCTATGCTGATTTTCAGTCAGCCTACGCTACGCTACGCAATTGACAACATTTCAAAATTTTAAGCTACTTATTTTTTTATTTTAATGAAAACTAGATCATAAATTATGATACATGTATTTTTTGCTTTTTCTAAATATCGAAGTTTTCATTCATCTTTTGAGTTTTAAAATTATCTCATTATATATTGTGATTGCTTTCCTTGAATGCTTGTTCACTTAAGAATTAATTTCTAACGTATTAACATATCAATAAAGAAGAGCCAACAAATACATAATTCAGTGTTAGATGATAATTATCTTTATAACATCGGTTTATTACGATATTCTCAGAAATATTGTTCTCATAAAATCAGTTACAAACAAATATTTCTCATTAATCGTTTTAATAGAACCAATTAAAGGTCTAATAAGGTTCCAGTAATTACGAGAAGCTTTGCGAGATAATGAGCGATAAGATTATAAAGAAAATCGAATTATCCATCGCTTATTATTAATGAAAAGACATTGATTATAATTTTCGGATATTATGTGATGAATAAAGTAGGCTTTTTGAACAATTTGTTTTTTGGAGGAAGTCAGCCTGTATGTAAATTATAACTGTGCATGAAAAGCATGGGTATAATAAATATATAATATGTACTAACACGATACCTGTGCCATCATTAGCTGTGCCGCACGGCTTCACGCGTGGACGAATTCAAAAACAAGTATTTCTATGGCTTATGTTATTCTGGGAAGCTACATCAATACTAAAATTCATCAAAATTCTTTCAATAGCTTTCGCGTGAAAGAGCAACAAACATTCATTCATAAATTATATACTTATATATGGATATATAAAAGGACTTATATTTTTTTACGCAACGAAAGCGCAGGCACTTGGGTTACTCCGAAGTAGTTAAATTTGAAGTTTTTACACCACTCGAACCCAAACTTCATTCCTTATTTATTGTAAAGATGCAAATAACACAAACAAAGCCAAATTCAAATTGCAAAGTCAAATCAATTTATTTCAAGTATTATCAAATGCACCTGCATAATAATCCACTTTCAAAGCTAAAATTAACAAATACACACACGTGACTCCAATTCCCAGGATTCCCAACTCAAAAGTTGAATCTTGCAGTAAAGTTCTAAATGACAAACTTGCAAAACACTATCAAAATAAACTTTGGCGTGCCGTTAATTAGGAAAATATGTAGATGTGCATGTTCCTGCTGAGTTCTGTGAATTCAGTGGATTTTCTATTAAGCTTTGACAAAGGTTGCAGTGGTTTGTGACTTTATCAAATGATTTAGCACTTAGCTTAGAATAGAATAGAATAGAATAAGTATTTATTCGCAGTAAAAATCAAACACATAAACAAAAAATACACAAGAAAAAATAACAGTTTACTACGAAAAGGCTATGAACTCAGCATATGGTGGAAACAATGACTAAAAGGCCAGTGCTTTCACCGCTGTTTTTCAGCCATAGCCTGTTGTAGCCACAAATGTCACACGAGCTGATACAACAAAAATTGTGTAATTATAATTAAAGTATACTAACTAACAGCATTTCTTATAAAACAAACATGCAAAAATACATTATAAGAAAACAGGTAAAACAATAAAAAATAATATATATAGCTTCAATATAGCTTCAATTCTTTAAAGACACAATAGAAAATCTATTGCGTCGTGGACCGATCGGGCCGCTCGGGGCTCAATGGGTTAATAGATAGATTGGTTCTTGAGGAAGGTTTTAATAAATAATTTATTAGTTCCTATACAAAGTGGGCGAAGCCGCGAGCGGAAAGCTAATCCCCATAATATTATGAAGTAACTTTAACACTATAAACCTGTTTGTCTTCGCAAATACACTTTCCACGTGCAATATATCAGTTGCAATGGAGCGTTTGGAATTATGCCCAGGTAATATTTTTTGCCTCCTATTTTATACTTTTGAAAAATTGCTTATAAGTAAATATTCCTAACCATTCTCAAAAACTTAAAGATGGTAAATTTGGCCATTATTCTTTATATTATCTAATTATGCTAAAATTAAAAAACTAGAGAGCTTGTTTTTTTGATTGATTGATTGAACGCGCTAGTCACAGGAACGACTGGTCCAATTACAAAATTTTTTTCAGTGTTAAATAGTTCATTTACCCAGGATGGCTATACATCATTATGCTTAGACCAATAGGAGCGGAACAATGTAGATAACACCGCGGGGCAAGGCTAGTGTATCTTAAGAATATTATTCCACATTATATTGCAAGGTATAATATAGTAAAGACTATATTTATAACGCTTTAAAATTAATAAACAAAGAGCTTTTAAGAATTTTAATAGTAGGATGATAAAGGAAAGAATTTTTAACTTTGTCATGTTGATGAAATACTTTCGCTCTTCGATTTATATTGAAATACTTGAAAAGTAGAAAAATTACGTTATTTTGGGAATTTCTCTTTAAAAATGTTCTAAAGCAAACTATAATATATGTAGTAAATACACTTTGATTTTGTTTGTCCTATTCTATTGAAATTATCTAAATTAAATTCGATATCTTCTACACAATATTGTCATTATAATGTAATTTAGATGTATTGAAACTAGTTTTCATAGTCAAAATATTGTAGAGACAGCAAAGCAAAAACATTATAAATATAATATAATAAATATAAATATAATAATATCCAATAGTTCAAACAGAAAAAACTATTTTTAGTATTTCTGATTTTATCCAAATCGCCTGGTAAAATGTAGAGCTGGAGGTCGGTACTAATATACTATGTTATGTACATGTTATTCAAATAATATTTTTTTTCCCAATTCAAACACTTGATAAAAAATAAATAATTTCTCAGAAAATATATACTTACCATCATCTCATTAATATCAAAATGTATTATTATATTTTTTTTTATTTATATTCTTAGAACTACCTAAATATATTTCATAAGTCAGTTTATTGAATCAAACCAGTAACTATATTAATTACTTGAACACCACGTTTTGATAAAAGAACTAACCACCATGTACAAACTACCAATCAAAACCTATTTATTTTAAACATTAGGTAGAAAGTGTAGGCACTTATTTAAAAAGTTCTAGAAAATTACACTGTTATTTGTTAAGCACTAAGAGGTCAAGGATAAAAATGCTGCATGCAAAAATAATAGTACATTTTATAAGATGCAATTATACTAATAAGAGAGCTAATAGTTAGTAAATATATAGTGAAAACGATGAAATTTTTGTACTAGAGATAGATATAATTTGTCAGGAATCTGTAAATCATGTAATGACATCAGGAAAATGTAAATGTAATTTAATTTAAGCTTACGGTTTAGAATCATAAATGCAATAAATTAAAAAAAGCAAATCATAATACAAATAAAATGGAATCTCAAACATAAACCTCATCAGATTTTTAATTTATTGTAAGACTTCTTCAAATTTATATTTTATATTACAAAATTCTTTATTTTTGCCTTCAAGTATTACTTAGACTAAGACGTAATAAATGAACTGGGCAAATATCGGTCCGTTTTAAATTTCTTTGCCAATAACACACAATACGATCAAAAGCCCCTTTTAATAAACCTCAAACGGTTCAACGTAAGTTTTTATATGCTGATTTCGCAAATTTCGCCGAAATATTTCCCGCAAGCAAATATATTGACTGCTAACAAGACAAATCGACTCAGAAGCGAATATTCCTCAGTGACATACGAGGCGTATCTGCTTACGGCCATTTTTCTTTTTCGAGCAATTTAGTTTAGTCGCTGGTGACTTACGAATCAATCACGATACAAAGGCGGCAAAAAATGTACAAGGACAGTTTATTTTTTATCTTGGATAAAAAATTACATCAAATATGAATTTTCACTTAACTCTTTTCCGTTGTAAAGGTGCTTTCCCACCAATAATGTGCGATGTGTAGCGAAGAATGTGTTTGTAAATAACCAATAGTATCGCTTCATTAGTTTGAAGTTTGAAGCGATACTACTGATTATTTTTTACAAACACATTCCTCGCTATACATCCTTGCACATGATTGGTGGAAGTGGAGTACCCTTACGCTGTTAATATTTTATATCAGAATAATATTATTATATTGTCACCGATCTTTGATAAGTGTATAAAGTTTGAAGTAAATCTGTCCATTTAAAGTGGGTCAAAATCAAGTCTAAATGAGTTACTTACATGCACTCATACAGGTGCCTTCACGTCACATAAGCGTGTTAAAAAGCTAGTAACACCACTCGTTCTAACTTAATAGGTTTTAATCTTGTGTTCTATCTATTTCTAAATAACTAATACATACTTGCATTGTGTATTAACCACGAATCTATGCGACTAAACGACATTGAACAAGTGATAACTGCGTTAAAAACAACCGACTTCAAACTTGCACTTGCAAAATTTACAAATACCTACAGACAAAAATGCTCATAAAATAAAAACTACTGGGCCTATCCGAATAAAATTTTTATGGGACCAATTCGACACCATTCCGCATCGAACAAAAAAAGAATCACGTAAATCGGTTCAGAAACCTCGGAGTAATCGGTGTACATACATAAAAAAAAAAAAAAAAATATACCGGCCGAATTGATAACCTCCTCCTTTTTTTTGAAGTCGGTTAATAAACGGTCCTTTGCATGGAATAATGAATCAATTTATAGAAATTGTGTTACTAACTGATAAGGGAATAGGGAAAGATGGGCTTCAGGATACGAAAAGGCAAAAGGCAGGGTTCAAAGGCATAATTGTGCCCATCCTTCCAAATATGGGAATACGTGGGCTTATTCCAGTTATCTTAAATTTTGTGATAACCAGTTTTTGTTAATGGTAGTTTTAAATGGGACACTTTAAGTGTTTTATAGCCGTGGCAGTACAGCGGGCTTGCAAAATGATACGATGAATCATTCAACGCAGGCAACGAGGGGAATCTCACAGCACATTCATAGCGAGTCCGAACCATGTGCAGGCGGCGATAACACGGGTGCTCCGCACGGCGGCCGTTCGCTGACTGCGGCTGCGCCTATTCGTTTGGAGCGGGATTGCGACAAGTTACAGCTGACGTCTATACCTACGTATCGAGACATAATGGTTGGAGATAACGCGATTCGTCAAGAATCTAATAATTCTAATAACGATGGTTATACAACGGTTACAAAGAAGAAAAAAATATATAAATATCGTAATACTCGCGGCACTTTGCAGAGTACGTCTAAACTGCAAGCGGCTATTCCCAATTCTTATATTTATTTGTCACGGGCACAAAAACATATAACAGAAAATGATATTAAAGATTATATAACAAGTATGAATGAAGAATGTTTAGACGTGCAACTGTTGAAACAAAGTAGGGAGATGAATTTTAACTCATTTAAAATATCTATCCTGTCGACAAAACTAAATACTTTTCTAAATAATGAATTCTGGCCGCAAGGTTTAGTTTTTCGTAAATTTAAACAACCGAATGTTAACAAACCTTTGTAATGGACTGTTGGGATAAAAATATAACTATAATTTCGTACAATTGTAAATCGGTTAAGCGTTCCGTGCAGGAAATTAGGAACCTATGTAACGATGCGGATGTTATTGCGCTGCAGGAGACATGGCTGATGCCATATGACTTAGGTTTCGTGAATGAAATACATAAAGATTTTGGAGGCTCAGCCAAGTCTTCTGTAGACACATCCACACTTCTGCGTGGTAGGCCATATGGGGGTATTGCTGTCATATGGCGTACGAACCTATTTTCTGAGGTTGAAATTATACCGTGTGACAGTGATCGAGTCATGGCAGTGCGTCTAGGTAGGGGCGATAGATCTTTTTTGGTGTTTTCTGTCTATATGCCAACAGACAGTGAAGAAAATCTACCAATGTTTACTGAATGTTTGGCACTGATTACTACAATAATTGAGGCCTCTGACACCGAATGTGCATTTATATGTGGGGATTATAATGCACATCCTGACTCACGATTCGGCAGAGAAATGTCAAATTACTGTAGTGAACAGGAGCTGCAGTGTTTAGATATAGAGAGGCTTCCGCCAGCCTCATATACATACATAAGCGAATCTCACGGATCGTGTAGATGGCTCGATCACTGTCTTGTAACGGCGGCTGCCGAAATTCTAGTCACTAACATATATATTAAATATGACTCCTATTGGTCAGATCATTTACCTCTAGTCTTAAATTGTAATTTAAATGTGATAACACCTAAGAAATGTGATACTTATGTGAACCATAATATTAAATATATGTGGGGTATACGAGATGAAGAGCATACAGCTATTTATACAAAAATGTGTGAACTAAAATTTACTAATATACAAAATAAATATTATAATGAATGTAATTTTATATGTAAAGACTGTGATAGCAAGTGTATAAACAAGAATCATTTTAAACTATTGGATCAATTTTACTGTGATATTATTTCAGTTATGCAATCATCAGCTGAAAGAAGTTGTAATAATAGGAAAAAATGTAAATATAAAATAGTTGGCTGGAATGCTCACGTTAAACATTTTCATCTACTCGCTAGGCAAACTTTCTTGGAATGGGTGTCCTACGGTAAGCCGCGTTCGGGATACTATTTCGATGCTATGTTCTCGGCACGTAAAGAATTTAAGACTGCACTAAAGTATGTTCAAAATAATCAAGACAAAATAAAGTTAGATATTTTAGCTCAAAGTCATTCTACCGGTAATTTTATTGAATTTTGGAAGGAAACTAAGAAAATGGACTACAAAAACGTTTTACCTGCATGCGTAGATGGACAACAAGACCCTAAAGCTATAGCTAATCTTTTCAGGGCACAGTTTAATACGAACCCTATAGCTAATACAAATGGTAATGTATCAACTTCAGCTGAGACCGTACGATCAACTGAGAAACGTAAGCTAAGTAATAATATCATAACATCTAAGGACGTTTCTCAGGTGATTAAAAATATGAAGCGCGGTAAGTCACCGGGTCATGATGCTCTTAGTATGGAACACGTTTTATATGCTGGTAAAAACATCTACCCTGTTCTGGCTCAATTCTATACTCTCTGTCTCAAACATTGTTATTTACCTAAGGATTTAATTAAAACTATAGTTATCCCTGTCCCTAAGAATAAAACCGGTAGTATCTCGAGCGTGGCTAATTATCGACCTATCTCGCTGGCAACAATTGTGGCCAGGATACTTGAAAAAATTTTGCACTCCAAGTTGTCACCATATATTAATATTGACGATGCCCAATTCGGTTTTAGACCTGAATTGGGAACTGATATGGCTATATATGCATTAAAAGAAATTGTTGACTGTTATAATAATCAGAATACTAGTGTTTATGCATGTTTTTTAGACTTAAGTCGTGCCTTTGATACCTTGAACCATGAGATATTATGGAAAAAAGTTCGCAGCAGTGATGTTTCTTCTGACGTTGTGGGTCTTTTTACATATTGGTATGATAATCAGACGAACAGCGTTAGGTGGGGCAGTACTCTGTCCGACAGCTATATTCTCTCGTGTGGTGTTAGACAGGGCGGAGTAACCTCTCCCGATCTGTTTAACTTATATGTTAATGATTTGATTGTGGAGCTGAGTAGGACTGAAGTTGGACTTAAACTAGATGGCAGATATGTCAATAATTTGAGTTATGCTGATGATATGGTCCTGCTCAGCCCCTCAATCAAAGGGCTTCGAAAACTTGTTGGCATATGTGAAAGATATGCTCTTTCACATAGTCTACAGTACAATGTAAAGAAAACAGAAATGTTGATATTCAGATCGGGTAAGGGACCGGATAACATTCCGCCAATCTGCATTAACGGTCACCCTATTAAAATAGTAGATAGCTTTAAGTATCTTGGCCACATTGTTACATCCAAAAGAAAAGATGATGCCGATATTGAGCGACAACGACGTGCACTCTGTGTCGTCGGCAATATGATCATCCGGAAATTTCGTAGGGCATCCAATTCCGTTAAAATTCATTTATTTAAGACCTTCTGTCAGTCCCTCTATACTTGTCAACTTTGGACTAATTACACCAAAAAAGCATACGATGGCATTCGAGTAGAGCACAATAACATCTTCCGATATTTGATGGGGCTCGACAAATTTTGCAGCGCTTCGGAGATGTATACCAACTTTAGAGTAAACTCCTTGAATGCCATCCAGAGACACAGAATTGCTACATTTTTGTCCAGAGTTGACAAGTGTAGAAATAAAATTGTACGCAGTCTGGCTGACAGAAATATAACTAGTAGTATGTATAAAACTTGGATCTCAATTATTATGATTTAATTAAGTATTGGCTTTATGTGTTCATTGGTTTTTTCTGTATTAAAAATTATTAAAATTGTATACATGTAAATTATGGGACTAAATTGTTCTGAAATAAAGAATTTATTATTATTATGTCTCTCTCCATAATACACGGGTATCGCCGTAAGGATGATACCCGGTCCTTTGGAAGGCTTACGTGGGGACACAGGTCCAACACGCAGAGGCCCTTTAGAGAATTTAATGTGTTGTGGGACACCAGCCGCAGCCTGCCCATGGCTGCACTATAGAGATACAGCCCTGGGCAGTCCGCGGCCAATGTAGGACTATTGCAGAAAAATGGAAATGAATAAAACTGGGTTATGGAAGGGGGTGTTAGATGGACTGGTATATTGGGTCTATGGGGGCTATGGACGTCTGCCTTTTCAATATTAAAAATTGAAAATTATGGCAGACGGTGACTCGCCAGTTCGGTCGATGGGCTCCCAAAAAGGTTACCGATAATGGCAACAAGGGGGCAACATCAGCTGAACGGCTGGGGGTGTAGAGAGGTGCGGCACCGGTTTCACCATCGCGAGCCCGCGGGCCCGGAGCGGGTTTCCCCGCTATTACGCCATTAGACACTTCCACCCCCGAGCATATAGCTCTAGCGGCTCCACTCTGGACGGCCAACAAAGGCAAGCCAGAGGTGGGGGATCCTGAACCTCGTCATTGTTCACTCCGAACTGCCACCGGGACAGCCCAGAGGTGAGGACAGGGACCTCCCCCGGGAGCGCTCGGTTCCCGCGGGGTCGCTACTCCCCAACACCTCGCCACAAGGTGCCCTGCGGGGTGACTGACTGCACGGTTGGGATATCTATTGTAGATATGCCAACCGGGGGCGATGGGGTCGTCACATCCCTACGCCTTTATTATTATTATTATTATAGTAAAGGCAAGTGCGTTTAGTGTGTAAGGGCTTTTAGAAGTTGCAACATTAAGTAAAAGGAAATGTTTACAATAAATATTTAAACTTATAGCGTAAGTAGAAATTATTTGATTACTAGATTTCCGCCCGCGGCTTCGCCCGCGTTTGCAAAGGAAAACCCGCATAGTTCCCGTTCCCGTGGGATTTCCGGGATAAAAACTATCCTATGTGTTAATCCAAGTTACCCTCTATATGTGTGCTAAATTTCATTGTAATCGGTTCAGTATTTTTTACGTGAAAGAGTAACAAACATCCATACATCCATACAAACTTTCGCATTTATAATATTAGTAGGATATGTATCTTACCCTACTGACATAATTTACCAATACTTTTACATCAAACTATATATCGACGGGTAATATGTGGAGGAAGGAAGGTGGAATTCCTCCATCAAAAGGGAGGATCCTCGACCACTACTCGACGGGCCGGTAGGTGAATGATGTCGGAAAGTTGTATAAGACCGGCTACTCACGTACGTCCTGCCACAGAGGCGATATTGGTACAATCTCTGTTGGTCGGTGATCGGAACAATTGCAGATGTTCTCTAAATTGCCCCTGCTTGCCTATACACATCATAATTAAAGTGCAATTCCAATATTGCCCCTGCTGCAGCCTGCAGGTACGTGAGTAGCCGGTCTTATATGCTTTTCTACAAAAACTCAAATCACAACAGCTATTGAAATAAATTTGATAGAGACCAAGTAATAAAATAAAGGGACACGTTTCAAGGTCACAAAGTCAAAGTGTCACTTCAAATGTCAAACTTTATCTTACAAAGCCACCCCGCGAATCACTTATAATATTTTCTCCTAAGTAGCTTGTCATTATTCAAAATGAGCCTGCGTTATGAAAATGTGCCTATTTATTTCTTGGTTTGTGACATACGTACACAATATTAATTTAAACAGATTTAAATTTTTTGTTATGCAGTGTATAACATTTTTAAAAGACCTAAAAAAATAAATAAAGGTCATGAACCGGTATGCAACTGACATGCGAAAGACGCGAGTTCGATTCTTATTATTCTTTTTTTTTCATACCTTTTTAACAATAATTATACAAATCAACACACAGCCGAAACTATTGAACCTATTTGGTTGAAATTTGTCATTTATAGAGCCACTATATGTAGGCATCCTCAAAGAAGAAGGATTTTAGTAAATTCTACTTCCAAGGAGGGGATGATAATTTGTACCATGAAAATTTATTTTAACCACACTCAAGCGAAGCTGCGAGCAACAACTTGTTAATAAATAATTATACCATATTTAAAGCTATAAAAAGTGTTTTACTATATACCTACTGTTTTCCGTGTCCATATATCAATGACCTGTCCACATGGTGGAAAAATCGTCGACTATTCGTGTCCAAGTGAATTATTGTTGCCTGGCTTTGCATTCCTGCCTTGTTAAGCCACTGTGTATTGAAGAATCGCTGTTTTTAGCGGTTTTTGTAAATTATAGTTCTTTCGTGGTTTTTATATTGAAATTATAGCCGGGATGATAAAAATATTAATTTCTTTCGTTATTATTAGATATATCACTTATGAATATTGCGAGTCAGGATTAATAATAATTATTGTTCTTAACTTGTATAGTACTTCAAAAGTTTTATCGTTCATTTTCTAATTATGATTATTTTTTCAATGAAACGGATAATTTTGTTCAGTTATAATCATTGCTATTCAATATAATAGATCGCCTAAAAACAAATAGAGAGAGAGAAAGAAGATTAAACAAAAACAAATCTGCATCGTTTACAATATAAATAAATGAAAATTATAAGATCACTTTTATAATATGACCAATTTTACTTTGCAATTTTAAACCTTAATCCCATACAATGCGAATACCCTTTAATCAGTAGAATATTTTTAATCATCAACTCATAAGGTTGTGCTTGTAAAGCATACGTAAGCGGAAAAGTTATTTGTATTATGAAAAATTACCAAATAGTCCATTGAATAAAAGGTTCTAGAGTGCGTAAGTTAGTAACGTAAGATGTTTCTTCGGAAACATGTCAAGAGTCCTTAGGTAATAAACACACTAAAACCCCGGGACACTAGGAAGAGCCCCGGAGTGGGGGGAGGGGGGAAAAGGTATTTTTTTTTTTCATTTTTCGCTTAAATCTCAAAAACGGTACATGTTAGAGAAAAACTTTCAAGGAAAAGTTGAAAGGCCATAAAATTATCTACAAGTTGTAACGAAATCATTTTTTCCTATATCCTAAAGTTTCTGAGTTACATGCAGTTAAAAATGATTTTGGCTCAAACAATTTCCCCATACGATCAAAAAATATTTCTTTCTTCCAAAAAAACTCAAATGTGCAACTTGTGACCGGTACTGATAGATTGCTTTTAATTAGGTCTATAATTGGTAAAATAAACACATTCCTCCATGGAAGACTTTAGGAGGAATCGATTGTTAAAATATTATATTAGGGTAGTTTGAGTTACTGAACATGATCTTTTTATTTTTTTCTTCCAAAAAACTCAAAAGTGCAACTTGTGACCGGTACAGATAGATTGCTCATAATTAGGTCTATCATTGATAAAAAAAACAGATTCCACCATGGAGGCGTTTAGGAGGTATTGAATTTATTAGAGTAGTTAGGTAAAATAAAAAGCTTTCGAATTTTTCACATTTCATGGGAGTAGCTCGAAAACGGCTGCGAATAGAAAAAAAATATTTAGGTACAACTTGTAGATAATTCTATGGCCTTTCAACTTTTCCTTGAAAGTTTTTCTCTAAAATGTACCGTTTTTGAGATTTAAGCGAAAAATGAAAAAAATTGACCTTTTCCCCCCTCCCCCACTCCGGGGCTCCTCCTAGTGTCCCGGGGTTATAGTATGTTTATTACCTAGGGACTCTTGACATGTTTCCGAAGAAACATCTTACGTTACTAACTCACGCACTCTAGACCCCCCTTGGAGGGACTCATTCAATGGACTAAAATGGAAAAGTAAGTAAATAAATGTATTAGGATTATATTCCCACAGCCCCCGGAATCACAGACACAATAGAAAATATATTGTGTCGTGGTCTCATTGGGCCGCTCGGTGGTCAATGGGATATTATAACTTTAAAACAATTTTCAGCTGTTTAAAAAGAAATAAAAGATGAGCAATACATTTTGAACAATATTTGACTGGTTTAAATAGATCACTAATCTACACTTATATTATAACGAGGAAACCTTTGTTTGTTTGTTTGTTTGATTGTAATGAATAGTCTCATAAACTACTGGACCGATTTAAAAAATTCTTTCGCCATTCAAAAGCTACATTATCCTCGAGTAATATAGGCTAGGTTATATCCCGGAAATCCCACGGGAACGGGAACTATGCGGGTTTTTCTTTGAAAACGCGGGCGAAGGCGCAGGCGGAAAGCTAGTGTTGATATAATATTATTACAATTAGGTATTATATAAACTAATAATATTATAAATTAAACTTTTTAACGGATTTTAAACTCGATTTATTCATTATATTATTTTTCCGACGTATCGAACTTTACAGCAAACACTAGAAAATACTAATAATATTATTTAAAATTTAAAGTTATGAAATCAGAGTCTGCGTCCATCTATTTAAAAACATATTTATTAATTGGCTTTACCAATAACCCCAATGTTTAGAAATCGTTTGCTAAAGTATTATCTCGCCTCTTATGTCCGTGATAAGGGCGCACACACATGATTGATACGCTTTTATCATTCGCATAAAACAATGTATAAGCTGCTTTACATTAATGTTATTTTGTTTTATCATCGTTTTAATATCCTCTTTATTGTTTCACTTGAAGCAGATATCGTGTTATTTCGTGTTTCTTTGTTGAAATGAAATAAACTTTTACTTTACGATGTATTCCGACAATGCATGGCTTACATTAGTTAAGATTGCTTGTTGGGATATGTACTATAAGGTTGGGTTATGTATATAAATGAACTAGTTCGTCAACCCGGGTTTACCTGTGTTTGAACAGTTGATTTAGTTAATACTATCTACTGTTATGAACTTAACGCAATTGTATAGGTATCAGTTATTTTGTGCAAACTTATTAATAAGTAAACTGAGTTTTGAGTTAAATAATTAATAAGCTTATACCAAAAAATAAATATAATTATCTTCAAAATAAACACATTTTTATTCTAAGGGTGTAATTTGATGCTTTGAAATAGTAATGAAAACTATCAAATTTTACTCACGTTAGACTAGCAGATAAAAGCTCCATACATTTTAGTTGCTTATTATTCAAAAGCAATAGATACGACTGCATTATAAGCCTCTCATTTCTAAAACTGTCACAATTTAAACAATACCATACATAAAATCTCAGTCTTTTACAACTTACCATAAGAATAAAAGCCTGAGACAGAAAACTGCTCCTTTTAACCACGTGAAACCAAAAAGAACTTATACACAATGCAAAAAGGCTCCTTTCAGCTCTCCTTCAAAAGACAAGCCAAAACTAAAATTATTCAAATAATACACATAAGACATTCCACATAGAGACAGCTCTAAAATTTCACAATAACATACCAAAGTTAGACGAGTCTTACAACATCTTAAAATCCACTGCATCATACATTGTTTAAAATTTTGAATACCCCAGTACCATGTCTGAAAGCAGTGTTACTTCCAGTGTGAAAGAAAGACAGCGCTATATAGGTCGTCTAGCGCTATCACGTTCCCACGTTGGAAATAATACTGCTATAAAATGGTAAGGTTGCACGTTGTTTATTAGTCCATAAAATTGTATCTTTGTCATGCAGCGAGCTAGTTTCGAGTTTTCGGGTGACGGAGTATGTATTCAGCCATTTTTGTTGCATTCAATGGAAGATTTAGGGTAAACTCGCATTGTTGGAACAATAGGTGGTATAGTATGTTATGGTTTTCGTTTATTGTTTCAGTTTTAACTTTTGAGAGATGAAAGAGCAGAAAAAAGATAATTTTGCATGTATTTGATATTAAGTATAGTATTGTTTTAAACCACATCATTATAGTAACTGCAAAGAAATAGCGCTGTTACGTAAATGTCAGTTCATAAAACCTATGTTAATTTAAATTCATACATAATATTAGAATAATTTAAATTATATTTTGTATAGTTACAATACCTAGTCGACGTAAAATTAAAGTAGTTTGTATAGGTACAATGTCAACATAGTGATTCACGAATAGAGTTATGATTCGAGTAGTAGTATAATATACTAGCTTTTCGCCCGCGGCTTCGCCCGCGTTTTCAAAGAAAAACCCGCATAGTTCCCGTTCCCGAGGGATTTCCGGGATAAAACCTATCCTATCTCTCAAGTTGGATCGAACTGCACATGGTGTGCGAATTTTATTATAATCGGTTAAGTGGTTTGGGAGTCCATTGAGGACAAACATTGTGACACGAGATTTATATATTATATTCAAACTCAAACTCAAACATTCATTTATTCAATTAGACTACTATTTAGTAGCACTTTCGAATCGTCATTAAGATATTAATTCGCCAAGTGAATTAACTGGAAACCATTCTATATTTTGTTAATTGCACTATAGAAGTTAATATTTGTCCCAATTTCATACCAATTTACGAGAGTCAATATAGACATATTTACTAACTAGCTTCCGCCCACGACTTTGTACGTGAATCCCCGTTTTTCCCCGTTCCCGCAAGAATTTCGGGAAATCCTTTCTTAGGGGACGCCTACGTTATGACATCTACCTGCATGCCAAATTTCAGCCCGATACGTCCAGCGGTTTGGGCTGTGCGTTGATAGATCACTATATCAGTCACCTTTGAGTTTTATATATATAGAAGATTATAGTTATTATCTTATCATCTACATAATCTTAACATATATTTTTTTTAATTTTCACACACGGCACGATCTGATCCCATACTAAGCTTTCGCTTGTGTTATAGACACCACATGGCTGATAAACATACATATATAATTTTAAATAAATACTTACATGAATAATTATTAACCCACAGACAGAGCAAACATATAGATGTTACGTCATGTGTACATAGGTACATTACACAAATATTTGCCCTGGGTGGGAATTGAAGCCACGACCTCTGGCTTGGAAAGCCTACAACGCACAAAAATAATATTCGTTATATTAACACGTGTTTGCCATAAAAAGAAATAGTTACAAAGACCATAACCGTAAAGCGTATAGCAAATATTTAAACAGTATGGACAAAGGGACATTCGTTTTTATTGAATCACACCAAAGGTCGCATTTCATCGAGAAACGAGCTAAATTGCTGACACAACACCTCTCTTGCGATTTAGGAAGTTATGTAACTGTATGGTGTGATTTACTATGTTTTGTTTGAAAAAAGTAGTGAGATTTGTTTTTTGAACGGTCGATGGTTGGTGACTATCACTACCTGGGAACTGCACTAACTTAATAAATTATTATAAAAGAGGAAACAGGATTGGCATAAGGTATTAGAAAAAGTGCTAGGAAGGGATCTAAGTCTTAATCTAAGGGTAGGGTCTGCGTTCGTCGGGTCAAGAGGTGTTCGCGCAATGGTGGGCAGCGACAGATCCTGGCGCGCGGTGATCACGTTCTCCGAGGACGTAATCTCGCGGAAAGAGGAGGCGGAGCGGGTTCGCGAGAGGGATCCTGACGCGGACCCAATCCGGCGCCGTCGTCCTATTGGGCGTCGTCGTCGCGTTGCTGCTGATTTACGCGGCCGCAACCAGCCTCCCTAACGAGGGGCACCGGGCGATGGAGCGGGGATTTAGTCCATCGTCCGGTGAGATGAGGGCGGCGTGAGACGTGTTCCGCTCACGCCGCCCCATGAGGTTAGAGCTGGCGGGCTCATAGTTTGTGTTGGCCTGGAGACGGGCAGCTGCTGATGGGGTCACGGACGAAATCTATCTATACCCGTGGCCCCGTCGTTGATGCGGCTTGACGGAATACAGTGGGGTTTTGGTCGGTAGGAATCCGACATAACCCACGGCCCTATCCCCAGAAGCCGTGGGTATCTATGCAAGATTTCCGCACTTAAAAAAAAAAAAAAAAAAAAAAAAAAAAAGGTCTGCGTGCGTCCATTCTCCGTCGTACGTCCAAAAACATAATATAAATACCTGTTCTTATTTCATAAATTTCATGTTCAAGATTAACAGTTCGTTTACTTCGTTGCTATCGATAATTTAAAATTATAATCTCCTGTAAGCCAAAAATTCCGAATCGAAATTCACAATTTTCGTTCATCAACTATAAGGATTATTGAACGATGTTTTAGTTATGAATCTTTATCAAAATTTTTGAACGAGTAGTCACTTTGTTTTACGTAATAATATGTAAATGATGTGAATTTCCTGAAATAATATGTTTTTACGTTTGTATTGTGAATATCAGGGTTTCTTTATTCCAACTTATTTGCAGTCTTATTTGGATATTTGTAGTATTTAGTATAATAGCTAAATAAGTGACATGGGATTAAATATTATGTATGTAGGTAGGTATTATTAATTATGAAAGCAACTGCACCGGAGGGTTATGATTTTCGGTGGTAATATTATGTAGATAGGTATATTTCTATTTTCTGAAAAAATATTATCACCTCTTACTGATATTTTTCTATGTATTAAAAAAACCTCCTTTCAACAACTCCTTTCTTAATAATAAGCAACAATCAATACTCCCTTTTTCACAGTTGGTTAAGCAATAGAATCCCACACTGGTTTCCTTGATATCCAATTCCGTGAGCAAACAATTTGTTTGCTTTTGAAGATTGTACTTTATGAAGGATTACCGTGTTGTTATCGTGAGGTAAAACAGTGGTATTGTGGTAGTTTTGGAATGAATTATTTATTTATAACAATTTATTATAAAAACTTAATAATTATAAATATAAAAACACAGTGTTACAAAAAACTTGTGTTGTTTAAGAGCAATCTCGATATGAAAGGAAATGGAAGAATTATTTAAGTACTTTTTTAAGAGTTTAATTTTCATCTATGAAACGTTGACGAAACTTTTTATCAACATTTTTAAAATTACTAGAAGGTACATAGCAACATCAACTTGTATGTTTGAATAAAAAATCCTACTAAGTAGGTAGTAATGGAAAGTTTAATAGTTTTATCATGAACCCACTTTTAATAAGAATGTATTCACGCCCACATGAAGTAATGATAAAAAAATATTAAAGGCATAATTAATCTTTAAACTGAAAAAGATGCATTAAAGCTATGAAACAAACTATATGAAAATATTATCTTCTGGGCTAAAACGCGATAACTCATTCACATTCATAATGCCAGTAGGATTTTCAAAGAAAAATGTAACTTGTCCAAACCACTTTAGGAAAAGCCATCTGAATATCATCACGTCAAATTGAACCCTTTCAATTCATTTGACATATTTGACCCATGACCTCTTAAACCCTTTCCTAGTTTAGAAAGTTAATACGAGAATATGATTATTATCCTATTAAATCCAAAACTATCAGAATTTGTATAAATGTGTGTGGTGTGTTAAAATAAATAAAATATTTGTGATGTATACTACTAGGCATTGTCGTAAGCAGAACGTACGTATTACATAGGATAAAATAAAGGTAAAAATAATGTGAAAATTTATTTAATACCCATACTTACCAATGTTGCATGATAATCGTAGGAGAAAAACTTCTAGAAAAAAATAAATCATGGTATTAAGAAGTCAATGCCATACAGCCATGCTCTAAACTTTCTTAAGTAGTTAACAAGACGCAATGAATGAATTTGTAATTAATATAAATTCTATATAAAACTAGATAATAATAGACACACATAGAAGAAGAAACTAACTCATCCCAAAATAACTTCAAAACCTACGCATTGTGTCAAATTGAATAACTTCTGAATAGAAATTCTATATCTTATACCATGCATTAAATTTCACTAAACCCTCTTTGACTTACCATTAATGGTATTTTAGTAAAGCATTCTTACACCAAATTGGGTTCAAGATAAGGGCTTTGACGTCACTCCACAGACTATATTCAATACCCTTTTAATTAACTTCAAGATGGCCGCTACCAAAGCCTTTTGTCATGAAAATGCTGATACTGGAACTGTATTTATCATTAAATAGACAAGATATCTGTCCTAGCTAAGAGCATTAGGGGATAGTGTCAAGAATTTTGAAGGAAGATTTTATAGGTAGCTTTAAAACAAAAATTTCAGATAAATCTATTCAAAAACAGACTTAACATCTTTCAAATAAGGTCCTATTTTCCTTGAGCAGAGATGAACGTATTAAAAAGCATTATTATCCACACATTAGTATTTGAAAACACACAAATATTTAAAGTAAAATTAACAGTCTTTTTACTAGCAGATACAATCTTTGCCACCAAAACATTTCTTAAAACAAAACTTCCACCACATTTTTCCGAAAAGCAACCTATAAAATAAATAGACTGTAACATAAAATAAATATTTATAACATCACCAAATTTTACAAAAATAAGTATCTATAAATTGACCACGTTTCAAATTCAACCAATTTTGGGTGTCTACTCCAAAGGTCACTCCTTACTTGAAAGGTCACACCGTCGTCACACTATTAGAACTTAATAAGACACTCTGACACTTCATCATTTTCGTTTATATATTTGCAAGATCAGCAAAACTGAGTCCAATTTACTTTGCCACTATTTTGTACACTTTCCTTAATTTATCAACCACTCATAATATTTTTATATTTGACTAGCTGTGCCCCGCGGTTTCACCCGCATTGCTCCGCTCCTGTTGGTCTAAGGGAGATGATATATAGCCTATATCCTTCCTTGATAAATGGGCTATCTAACACTGAAAAAATTTTTCAAATCGGACCAGTAGTTCCTGAGATTAGAGATAAATTGTTACGATAATTCAGTATTGCCATGTATGCTAATAGTGATAATGCTATTAAAGAAAATAAGACAATAAATGATGAACAATAAACATTTCAAAGATTCTACAGATTTTTGCTAACCATTTTTTTTGTTTATTCTGTAGGTCTCAAAGCACACTATAACAAATACCTGACATAACAACATTTGCCGGGTCTACTAGTAACTAAATTATATTAATTACCTCTACAGTTGCCTCTACGCGATCTTGTTCAGTGCTTTAATTGAGAATAATTAACTCCACAAAACTGAGTTATTCAAATATCCTATAACATCCTACTGTTATTATAAACTTGATAGTTTGCAAGCATGGAAGCTATTATACACGGCTACAATTAAACGCATCTTTATTTATTTACTTACTGTGCGTGGACGGATCCGCGGGCAAAATAATTATTTCTATAGATCATGTGTTATTTTAATGTATGACCTATATTATTACTGTGAAGTTTCGTAAAAGACCTACCGGTTTTCCGTGAAAGAGAAAGAGTAACTAGTATACATCCATCCTCACAAGCTTTCGCATTGTAATACTAGTGGGTTTATACGTTGACTTTATAAGTCTAATTACATACATTTTTTACTCAAATAACTGAAGCCACAACTTTTCTAGATCCAATTTAACACATGTCTACAAAACTGTACCATTATAAGATCCAGTTTCTTATTGTTGGACATTTCGCAAGTAACTATTAGAGTCGGTAAATTGTATTAGTTTTTGGGACGTTGATTGATGTTACTATTTATGGTGACCATTGTTTTTGGCACATCGTTAGCGGTTTGTTTTGTTATTTCATCATTCTAGAATTGTCTGTGATAGTTTTATTTACAGGGGTCTAAAGTTTATTTAAAAATGAAATCCAACTAGAAATCTTCATGATTGACAAATATTTTTGATTCCGAAAGTTTTCAAGTTAAAATTCCGTTGTTCTTGATTTATGTTTACAAATAAGTAATGTACATACAAATGAAAAATATCTCCCTTCCTAAATCCTACATCTATTTTCCGGTACCTACACTTTATTTTGAAAGTTGACGCACATTTTTGTATATTTTATTTTATTTAAGGCCAATATTTCTAAGTAGAATTTAAATCGAACGAATAAATCTAGGTACTTATGATAAGAGAAAATGTAATAATTTAATAAAGATCTTTAAAATCTGCAATAAAAGGACGCCGAATTTAATTACATTTAGACCACTAAAAACGAATCTTCTAAAAGCTTTTTAAAAAAGTGTAGATGACACCATAAAATTTAATCTATTGTGTAATAAATTGGGCGGAGTTACACTATAAATTGCCAATAATCTTCTGACAGGTTTAGCCAATTATTTTTATTTCTCATGCATCTACGTATCACGTTAACCCCGAAATCCCTGTTGATATATCATGGCCAGATACTTTCAATGATTCATTCTCATTAATGGATTTTATGGAAATAATCTCTGTGATTATCCATATTGATTCGTTGGTAGGATTAACTTCGATGAGATTGAACCTTAGAAATTAAATACATATTTTTACATAACTGGAAATAATATTACGGATAATGTGTAACATTCCTATCACTAAAAAAGGAAATCACAGGAACAATAATAATAATTCGTTTTGATTGATCGTATTTAATTTTTTCTTTTTGTTTCAGACATAATGACTAACTTACAATCAACATAACAAAATTCAACGATGGTGTGAGGGAGACGCCACTATCATGCATCCCTCTCCAGCCTGGTTGGCAACGTCGCTGCTCTTCATACTCCAGCACTCTGAAATGAGACACAGCATAGACGAGCCAAAACACCACCACAGACACCGGCACAAAATAGATTTAGACCCCTACAAGTACACGCCATATTACGACCCTTTACCTAACTTCAAAGACATCTATTTAGATAGGAGCCTCGTAGATTACGAGATAGTTGCACTAGATAATGATAGCAAAAACGAATGGATGCCCAATGACCATGTGGGTGAACTGAATAAGAAACACCAGCATTGGCCAATAAAAAGAGAAGCGGTGATAGAAGGTGATCTGGTGCTTGGTGGTTTAATGATGGTCCACGAAAGGTCGGAGAACATGACATGTGGTCCAGTGATGCCTCAGGGAGGAGTGCAGGCGTTGGAGACGATGTTGTATACGCTTGATATAATAAACCACAAGTTAAAACTGATCCCCGGTGTGACGATTGGCGCGCATGTTTTGGATGATTGTGACCGGGATACGTATGGACTTGAAATGGCTGTGGATTTTATTAAAGGTTTGTTAGTATTGATTGTTAATGAGACAAATACAAATTTTCTAAATCAATATATAAAGAACATTTTTCGCAATTTTTTGAAGCCGGTTGGAAAGTGGCACTTTGAATTTTTATTAACACGTCATTCACGTTTGAGATAACTGTATTATTTCGTGAAAAAATTTTGTGCAAACACTATTTACGTAATAAATTCTCAAGTAACGTATTATTACAACTGAATGTAACTTAGCATATTGTTTGTACTTGTACAGTGTACACAATACTTATTAAATTCTTATCCCCAGGGTCAATAAGCAACATAGATGACGCAGAATACGCATGCAACGCGACGGCCATGAGGAAGGTCATATCCGGAGTGGTGGGGGCGGCGTCCAGCGTCACTTCGGTTCAGGTTGCCAACCTGCTGCGGCTGTTTAAAATACCACAGGTATACCTAGACCCATTTTACATGTATATTATTTATTTATTTAAAACTTCAATACAGTTTATTACACAGGAAACCTTACAACTACTTACAGAAATAGAAAAAGTACCACTTTTTAAGCGACTTTAAAACTTACTAGCTGTGCTCCGCGGTTTTACCCGCAGTGCTAGCTTACTAGCTTTCCACCTGCGGCATCGCCCGCGCAGTCAAAGAAAAACCCGCTTACTTCTCGTTCCCGTGGGATTTCCGAGATAAAACCTATCCTATGTCCTTTCTCGGGTATCAAAACAACTCTATACCAAATTTCATGCAAATTGGTTCAGTAGTTAAGGCGTGATTGAGTAACAGACAGATAGACAGAGCTACTTTCGCATTTATAATATTAGTATGGATACCCATCCTCGATAAATGGGCTATCTAACACAGAAAGAATTGAATTCGGACCTCGATTTAGTTCGTTCGTTCGTTCGTTCGTTCTTGTTTGTTTGTTCTTCGTTCCCGATATTAGCGCGTTCAAATAAACAAACTCTTCAGCTTTATAATAATTTTAAAGTATAGATTAATGATCTATACACAAGGCAACAGATCTATACATATTTACAGTGGTGTATGTCCTGGTTTTCATTGAACGTGTAACTAGCGTACTGATGAATGTAATCCAATTATTAAAAAAACGACGTTTAGCAATAAATCTGAACTGACGAAATACGATAAATACTTAACAATTATTAGTTAAACAAATTCTTATAATGATTATTATGAGACACTTGATTTAAGCTTTTTGCTCTATTTCCAATATTTTCGTGTCTTAATAAACTTATAATATTATCTATTATCCAAGTATTGTATTGCTATATCGGATCGTACATGTTTACCCAAGATCCTGATTTCTAGATAATATAATCTATACTAATATTATAAAGCTGAAGAGTTTGTTTGTTTGAACGCGCTAATCTCGGGAACTACTGGTCCAACTTGAAAAATTCTTTCTGTGTTAGATAACCCATTTATCGAGGAAGGCTATAGGATATTATATATAATCACGCTAAGACCAACAAGAGCAATGCGGGTGAAACCGCGGGGAACAGCTAGTTCGAAATAAATATCACAAAGCAATTAGAGCGCATATGTGTTTGATGCTTTGCTTGCCTATAAAATGGCTAATACAATTTCTGTAAGAAAATATTCCTTACATTATTTCTAGGATAGTACGTTTTAAAAGAGCAGTTTTGTGTTGTTGTGTTGGTACGGGATTAAGAACATTAAAACGTACTAAATAAGTGTTTCTATTATACTTTTACCTTTATGATCGTAGGCTATGTATGCATTTAATCTTGTGATAATCAGCAGCAAAGTGTTGTTCTTGAACCCACGAAGGTTTCTGGTGTAACACAGGTGTAACCGGGGTGCACAGCTAGTATTTTTATTTAATTATGTTTACAAACATTTTACTTAAATTAATTACACCTTACAAGAAACAACCCCTTCTTATTACTGTACTTACACCTGAGTCTCTATTTATTCGTAAATCACTCAACCAAATACAATTCGTTACTGTATTATTTAGAAGATCTTTTTCCACAAACACTGTATTGTTCAGTTTCATAATACCCTCAAATAAGATACAATAGAAGTGATTCTACAAGATAATGGCGTAATTTGGAGATTGGACTTTTGTGCTCTTTGAATCTTTTTTGTTTGTAATTGGATATATGACCTTATATCAGAGGTTTTTTTATAACACGCTAGAGTATTTTACATTAGCTACATAATGTTAACTAGTCAAATTTTAAAGTGAAACTTTTATTACATCGCCTCAAACTTTTTGGTCTGTGTAGCGCATGTCGCGTGTATCGCGGCAACCGAGTAGGTATTACCTACTCGGCACGCGACATGCGCTACACAAAGCAGTGTTCCGAACCGTTCGAACAATTTCATTTTACCGGGGTTTCATAAAACCACACCCTTGGATATGTCGCCATGACCTCACCTTCACCGAGTAGGCCGAGTAGGTAGACCATACCTATTACCGAGTAGACCAAGTAGACTGCACCTTCGAGTAGACCAAACCTATTACCGAGTAGACGAAGTAGACCGCTCCTTCGAGTAAACCAAACCTATTACCGAGTAGACCAATTAGACCGCACCTTCGAGTAGACCATACCTATTACCGAGTAGACCAAGTAGACCGCACCTTCGAGTAGACCAAACCTATTACCGAGTAGACCAAGTAGACCGCACCTTCACCGATTAGTCCAAGTAGACCATACCTATTACCGAGTCGACCAAGTAGACCACACCTTCGAGTAGACTAATCCTATTACCGAGTAGACCAAGTAGACCAATCCTATTATCGAATAGACCAAGTAGACCACATCAATTTCCGAGTAGACCAAGTAGACTGCACCTTCACAGAGAAGACCAAGTAGACCGCACCTTCACCGAGTAGACCAAGTAGACCGTACCTTCACCGAGTAGACCAAGTAGACCACACCAATTTCCGAGTAGACTACATCAATTTCCGAGTAGACCAAGTAGACCGCACCTTCGAGTAGACCAAACCTATTACCGAGTAGACCAAGTAGACCGCACTTTCACCGATTAGTCCAAGTAGACCAATCCTATTATCGAATAGACCAAGTAGACCACATCAATTTCCGAGTAGACCAAGTAGACCGCACCTTCACCGAGTAGACCAAGTATACCACACCAATAGACCACATCAATTTCCGAGTAGACCAAGTAGACCGCACCTTCACCGAGTAGACCAAGTATACCACACCAAATTCCGAGTAGACCAAGTATACCACACCAAATTCCGAGTAGAACAAGTAGACCGCACCTTCACAGAGAAGACCAAGTAGACCACACCAATTTCCGAGTAGTCTACATCAATTTCCGAGTAGACCAAGTAGACCGCACATTCGAGTAGACCAAACCTATTACCGAGTAGACCAAGTAGACCGTACATTCGAGGAGACCAAACCTATTACCGAGTAGACCAATTAGACGATGATAATGACATGGTCTGTGTAGCGCATGTCGCGTGACGTACGATAATTATTATCGTACAAATACGATGATAATGAGATGATATGATAATTTCTATCATGCAAAATTCGTGAATTTATAGAAACATAGTACTTCTCGATATGGTGGAGTAGCTATACTAAAAAACAATGATAATTCATTGAGGGTTCCTTCAGTAATGCAAGCATACATGAATAACATGAGTGTAAATCAAGCAACTGCTTCCGAATCTACTGTGGGAGATTTTTGTGCAGCTATTTGTCAACTTGATGAAAACAGAAAAATCGTGATTGCGTCAATATATATTAAAGTAAATCAAAAAATAGATGATGTAATGGATTTTCTAGGTTTTCATCTAGCTCCATTTGCTAAGTCATCAGCTCAAATCTTCCGTTCTCGAGAAATATATTCACGAATGCCTGTTATTTTGTCTGGTGATTTTAATACAGATTTCAAGAAAGAAGAATCTGCTCCACTCATTGAATACTTGAGAGAAGTATTTAATCTTGAAATGATAAATGATAAAAATGTACCCACCACGAGATATGGTTCAACGATCGATGCGGTTTTTACTAGATACATTGAAAAAATCGAATGTAAATCACTGTTCACGTATTTTAGTTACCATAAAATGTTGGTTACATTTATAAACTGTGAAACTCATAATGAAGATGGAATGATAATAGAATGATTGAAAATAATTGAAAAACGGATCAAAATGACTCAACGATAATAAAATATTGTTTTCAGTTTTTTGATATGTGTATATTATCTAAATAATTGTTAAGTATTATGTAAGTCGTACTCTATAAGATACAGAGTTGAATAAAAATATTAGTTAGAGGACGTCTAATTTTATTATTTCCCATTATCATTCCAATTTTCCAAGTATAAAATTAAGATTGATAAAGCGATTTTTATACCCTTAATGGAATATTATTCGAAAAATTTTTTTTAGTTAAATGTCTATAGTGTGAAAAAAAGTTTCACTTTTACCGTGGTTTCATAAAACCACACAACATTTTTTATACATATTATGAAAGGACAGTGGTAAATATGAATATATAATAAAAATGGATCGCCAAATCGCTAAGCGTAAAACTCGAGAGCGGCTCGATCATTTTCCCAAATTTTTTATATTTTTGTAAGGCGCAAGGAAGGTTTTTATGGAAAGAAAACACGAAAAAAGGGCAGAACAATATCTGACGGGGAAGGAAGATATTTAAAAAATATTCTCCGTAAAACAGTAATGTAGCCACTTAAAAATAATAATAAAATACCATTTAGGTAATGCAAATGTACGCTGTTAAGTATCAAATAATATATAGAACAACCACAGGCAATAACAGTAACTAAGAATATTTTGCTGCCATACCACTTTATATATTACGTAGTTACTAATATTTAAAGTTTTAAATTTACTAACGAAACGCAAGGTAAATATGGATGAACTAATAAATTATTTCCACTTGGTAAAAAGAGTAAAATTCATGAAAACCACGAAATTACAGCAACGACTTCGCTTCCCTTGCGTTTAATTAAAATATTCATTCGGTATTTTTGCACGAACGTAAATAATGACAATCCGAGAATGTATTAAAACGATCCTACTACGATTACATGTTTCTGTGCAAATATTTGGATTAAAATGTTTTGCTTTATGTCAACATCATTATAATATGATTTCTATATATTATGATAAAAGTTTACATATGAGTTTTTCACTCATATGTGTCTTATGTGTTTATCCACGCTTATATTACAAAAACTTTGTATAAATATGAAGATGTTGTTCTTTCAAGCAAAGAGTTCAATATAACCTCATATTCGATATAAATAATATAGATTGTGAATTGGAATAACATATAGGCTTTTCATGCGTAGGTATTCCACGAATCAAGTGAGCTTTATTTTCTATTCTATGAATATGTGAAGAACCTATTTATATGAGTGTACTGAAGTGGAGTTCTTGGTACCAATTAAAAAAACTATTTAAAAACTAAAAACGTACTATATGTATGATATCTATTATATATCTATGTATTATTTATAGTATATTTATTAGTATTTTGTTTTATTGTTATTATATTACATAATTTCTTGCGTATACTTTTTACCCACCTCCTTTTTCTATTTTGTTATCACATCTTTAGTTGGTTGCCTGGAAGAAATCACTTATAAGTGATAAGGCCGCCATCTGTGCTGTGTCCTCTTTTAGTATAAGTTTTCTTTTCTTTTTGTAATTTTTGTTGGCAGTACAATAAAGAATTTAAATAAATAAATAAATATATGAATAATATAATTCTCTAGCTGTGCGTTGCGGCTTTACCCTAATTATTGCTCCGCTCACATTGGCCTTAGCGTGACGATTTATTACCTATTGCTTTCCTCGATGATTAATGATAATGGACTATTTAAAAGTGAAATAATTGTAAAAATCAGACTCGTGGTTCCTGAAATTAGCGTTCAAACAAACAAACTTTTCAGCTTAATAGCATCAGTATAGATATAGATAACTTAATATTTTCTGTTACAATTTTCAAACTTCAAAACAAATAAACCATGTGACTCTCACAAAAACGAACGAAAACTTTATTGACCGTAAAAACGTAAAATCAACTAGTAAAGTCGAACCACAAATTGAATCAACCTCCGACCCCAGAAAGTTGATGAAATAAAATAAAAGGTACAAGAGGGAAAGAGGCAACTTTAGAAGAGTGCGTTTGAGGTTATGTTTCTACTTTACTTTGACTGTAATTGCTAAGCAATTTCGATAATGTGCTATCGATCGTGGAACTCAAGTTTTTTGAGCATACTTTCGACTCGAACGCCTTTGAGATTTGAAGTAATGACTTAAATTACTGGGCTTGAAGGTTAATTCTAGTGGTTAATTCCTAATTGTTGGAGTTTAATTTGATTTATGTATGTAATGCGATGTCTAATATAAAACGACGTGTGGCACTCCGGGACTGCCGCGGTAAAGCTATTGCATGCTATGCCTTCAATCCACACCTCCGCCCGTCGGAGTGGGGAGCGTGAGGTTTTTTCGTTACGGAATTCCTCGATTCGGTCCCCGCGCTCAAGGCCCGCGATAGAAGCTATGCAATAGCTTAAAAATAATGTATTAAGTTCTTTTGGAAATAAAAAAAAGCGAAAAAGAGACAATGGGGCAGAATAACATCTAGCTAGTCTATAAAATTACTTGAACTAATTAACATCATGCCTTTACTTCCTTGTATCTATAGTAAAAATAGTTTGTATGCGTGTGTGTGGTTGAGTGGCTGACCACCATTTTACTAGCTGACCCATCAGACATTTTCCTGTTATAAAGTTAGCATGGTCGTTAATTTTCCTTTCATTTGTAACTTTTCGTGCAACTTTACTAATGTTATCTTTCATTAGAACCTTCTCCTGAGAATAAAAAACACAAATAAATAAAAATAAGTGAATTAGTTCCCGCCTGATGCAGAAATAAGAAATAATTAAGAGAAGTAGTTGAAAAATTGAACACTCGCCTACACTCATGAAATTAATGTATTGGCACTGATCCTTAATAAGTGTACAAACTTTGAATTAAATTATAACTAGGTTTCCGTCCGCGGCTTCGCCCACGCAGTCAAAGAAAAACCGGCATAGTTCCCGTTCCCGAGGGATATCCGGGATTGCGTCATTTTCCCGGGATAAAAAGTAGCCTATGTCCTTTCGCGGGTATCAAATTTAATGAAAATTGGTTCAGTAGTTTAGGTGTGATTGAGTTACAGACAGACAGAGAGAGTTACTTTCTCATTTATAATATTAATAGTATGGATGAATCTAATAAAAGCATGTTAAAAAGTATAGATTCATTTTTATAATAGGTACTTATATTAAAGAGGTTGTTAATCAAAATACGAAATTAATAAACAGAATTATTTATTTAAAATGTTTTTGTTCACAGGTCTCCTTCTTTTCAACGTCTCCTGAATTGTCGAACAAAGCCAGATTTGAATACTTCACGCGTACAATACCTTCTGATCTTCATCAGGTACCTTAATATTTTATTTTATGTTAATTACTTCTAACATTTTGTTTTCAAAATTACACCAAGGTAAAAACTTTGCCAACGACTATGAGTACTTTTTTTAACTTGTCAGTTTCGTAATGAAACAAATACCATATTTTTTTTTAATATAACTTAGGTATAACTTACAATAATTTTCCACTTGTAGCATATCATTGAACAACAGATCCAAATCCAATCCCTACTCTAATTCTAAACTATGATTTCGATACACATACATTTTCCTATTAGCCTTTTATCAAAGATTAATTCCATCAGGAATTAACTCGATCAAGAAAATAAATACATAATACTTAAAAAGCTAGCGGAACCCGAAAGCGGAAGCTACCGGTCCAGGGCCTCTAAATGCTCCTTCATCAAATATTAAACAAGTTTTGAAAATAATGCCCAAGCTGCTGTAAAATAAATTAAGTAAAATAGTACTAAATGACTAAATACTACCTATACATTAGTAAAAGGCATTTATATCGGAATGAAAAATGTAACTCGGGTGTGCACTTAAAGAATTCTACGATGAATACAATATATTATAAATAGAAATTTAACAGTTATGTACAGACAAAGATGAATTAAATTTCTTAAGTGTAATTTTGCGGTATGATTTTTCTATCTGGAGATAGTTAGGAAGCTAAAGAGTGATAAAGGCTACATTTTACTTTTGAAGCGCTGCGTTTAACAGCTAGTTTATCATAATGTTTCCTTTTCGGGCCTCTGTTGCTCTAACTCCGTCTCTGTTCGAACGGATCCTCATTACGTCAGGCACGTATAACTTTATGATCATCGATCTCGCAGCCTCCTGGGACTGTGATGTGATTGATCACGCCACTCATAATTATGGCGTGTAGAAATAACTGTATGAATTTTATTAATTTTGTATAAATTGGAATTTTTAAGACTGACATTATCTATTCTGATATTTTGGAAGCGCTTTTTGATCATCGTGTCTAATATATAGAATAATATTTACAACCGGTTCGGAAAACAGTTTCAACAGGAAACTCTATAGTTGCTCTTTTTATATCAATTCAATTTATACTAACTTAGGCCCCTGCTTTGCTCGCGAGGTGGCCTCACAAAATCAAAGTAGGTTACTATTCTAGCTTATAATGTTGATTTCCATACCAAACGTCATACAGATCCATTTTGCATTAAACGTTAAATTTTACAATTGTAGTCATTATTATTTCAGATTGTATTTCTCATGTTTTTAACCGACGTCAAAAAAAGAGTTCTTAATTCCGTCAGTAATTTTTGTCCCTTAACTTCTCGTTTTCTACAAAACGCAATTAATACTTTTAAATGTACAAAATTAAACCCAGGTAAGTTAAATAAACATAAGCATTTCTACCCAATTCTAAAGGTCCTACGCTCCCTTAAAAATCGACAGAAAAAGGATTAAAACTTCAGTACGAATTAATTCCAGTTCAACTAATCTCAGTAATGAATTTAAGCACATTTCGCCAACTCCACTAACTTGAATCGTCAGCGTAACAACTTATTAATTCTGTTTGAACAATCACAATCTGTTTTACATTATTGTACATTGTCACTCGGTTGTTAATAATCTAGTACTGTTTGTTATTTATATTCAATGGGAATGTTGATGTCTGTATGTATTTTGAAGTATTATGAGTTAGAATTTAGATTGGGGGACATTTTGTTTATTTGATGAATGTTTATTGAAATGTCTTTAAGCGCGCTGAGAGTAAAATTTATAAATAAATAAATAAAAAATAAAAATCGTTTATTTATTTCATAAAACAGTGTAAGTATAATCAGTGTACAATCGATTTCATGGCAATACCGTCACGTCATGGAGTAAGGTGACGATTTTTAATCTTGCCAAAGAAGTTTCACTTCTGTCACGTGTGCTCGGCAAACATGCTCTTTATTTAGAAATTTCATTAAAACAATTCAAAATGACTTATGGTTTCAAGTTAACTTCGTAATCATAGTATTCTATTAGAACAGATGGTTCTTACTTAATTACTTATCTACTAATATTATTTTATTTGTTGTATACCATAAAGTATTAACAAAGAAATCACTTTGGTTGTGTTATTTAAATTTTTAATCAAAGTTCTGTATCGCAAATGTCGAATTAAAAGATTTTTTGTACAAAACAATTGTAGAATGCAAAGTTCAAATTGAAATGACAGGACAGTCGCAAAGCTAAAATGAAATTAGACGCTGTTCTGAACAAAGGTTTTCAAAAACTTTGTTGAATAAATTTTAGTGAACCTCACGGATAAAAAAAATAAAAATTGTCACCTTTGCTATTGTCACTGATAATATTTTTACTTATTTTCCTGGAATAAACAGGAAATAATTCACAAATAATTTATAAATATTTTTTTTGTGTGTCCTTATTATAATTATCAATAAAATACAAGAATCATTAAATAGGTGTTCAATAATTATGTCAAACACAAATCTTTTTTTTATTCTATTCAGCCAACATATAAAACCTTCACGGAACGTCAAGAATTTTTCACCTCAAGCACTGGCACAAAATAATGCAACATTAAAAAAAATAAGAAGAAAAAAAACTTTCTAGAATGTTCGGTTAGTTTAATTAAATTATGTCTCTCGCAGGTTCGGGCGATGGTGGAAATTGTGAAAAAACTAGGATGGAGTTACGTATCTATAATTTACGAGGAATCTAGTTATGGAATTAAGGTGAGTTTTAACTGAGAAATGTTTTTAATTTGTAGTTTGTGTTTAAAAATGTTCCATTTTTTAATGTAATGATTGCAGTCATGTTATAGGTGGTTGATAAATGAATAACTATTAAAACTTGATAAATTGCAGGGATTCTTGCGTTTTGAATATAATGTTTATGATTACTATTGTCAGCTGTTTGTAGATAATAATTATTTTAATTATTATTCAACTAGCTTACCGCCTGCGGCTTCGCCCGCTTTGTCTAAAACCTAATAAATTATATACACAAACGGCAAACCTTCCTCATATTTTACATCATATTTATAATTTACTTAATAATTTACTTTACACATATTATTACTACCAATTTAAGATGATACAAGGAATATAATAAGAATCCTTATAATATGAAAGAAGTGATAATAACTCATCATCCCAGACTAAACGTATTAGGAAGCGATTTTGATAAAAGCTCCAAATAATCGTGAATTTATCGAAATAACACGATGTTTACGTTATAAATTTATAATATTTCAACCAATAGTTTATTTTATCAGTAAAACATGTAATAGCAATTATCCAGATTGCAAATAATTATTCATGTATTTATATAATAATTGTAAATAATATTTATTAAAATGTCGAAATACGCCGACATAAACATCAATATATTTGTAAAACATTTTTTGTTCAACAAACGATTTCATTTGACCTCTTCAGTAATTTTAATAATACTAAAATAGTAGCATTCCGTAGATTTGTAAAACTAACTTTCTGCCCGCTGTTTCGCCCGCGTTTTCAAAGAAGAGCACGCATGGTTCCCGTTCCCGTGGGATTTCCGGGATGAACTCTATCCTATGTGTTAATCCAAGTTACCCTCTATATGTGTGCTAAATTTCATTGTAATCGGTACAGTAGTATTTGCGTGAAAAAGTTACAAACATACACACACACATCCATCCTCACAAACTTTCGCATTTTTAATATTAGTAGGATTAGTAATGATTTCAAACCGACTTCAAAAAAGGAGTAGGTCCTCAATTTGACGGGTTTTTTTTGTTGGTTTGTTACCTTCGAACTTTCGGTTGGCGAGTCGATATTGATCATTCTTTTTTATTTTTTGGTGCGGGAAGCACCAGCATATTGTGTAGTTTTATTTCAATTTAGTCTAGTACTGGCAGTTAGAAGGCGCTTTTTAATACTTTTAATATTATTATTATATTTTGCCCTGTCATTAAAATTTGTCTTTACATGAAGATTTCCGAAGAAGATAATATTTAATTACCATTAGTACTGCAGTACACAAACGTAGTACACACATAATATATCATTTTCATCTTTAGTATTCAGACATCTTTAAGTTTTCCTAGAAATAACATCTAGGAAATCATCTCACTATTAACGCAAAGTGTAAGCGAAGGGGTTTGTCTTTGTACAAATAATGAGGCACAAAACGAGGCTTTAAAAACTTGAGTTTCAATGCTTTCCCTCTTGTTATTGAAAACAAAGAAACGCTTGAATAAACGGTAAGGATTGATATAAATGAACTTATATATAAACATAAATATTATACATATATCTAATCATTTTAAGAGAGGATAAAAAAAATCATAAAAAATACTTACATGTAAATAATTCTATGTATTAAATGTAATGGGCTAAGTCCATATATGTCAGTAAGTTCGCGATAAACTTAAAAACCACTGCACAAAATTTCATTATGTTTTCACCAAATAGCGTGGTTCTCGAGGCAGGATTTAGTATATAATTTGTTAAGTTGTAGTCAAGTTGGGCGAAGCTGCGAGTTAAAAGCTGTATGCGATAGAACGTCTAATATATTATGAATGTAAAATTCCTGTAACAAATGACCACATGCGCTTTTACTAACTACCTATAAGCAAAGATAGTCTTTGACTAAAGAACGTCTGAACCTTGGTCTGAACGGATTCATTATTATTATTGACTAGCTTTCCACCCACGGCTTCGCCCGCTTTGTCTAAAACCTAATCTATACTAATATTATAAAGCTGAAGAGTTTGTTTGTTTGTTTGTATGTTTGTTTGTTTGTTTGTTTGTTTGAACGCGCTAATCTCGGGAACTACTGGTCCGATTTGAAAAATTCTTTCGGTATTAGAAAGTTCATTTATCGAGGAAGGCTATAGGCTATATATCATCACGCTAAGACCAACAGGAGCTGAGCCACGCGGGTGAAACCGCGGGGCTCAGCTAGTAAATTATATACTAAAACCTTCCTCTTGACTCACTCTATCTATTAAAAAAACCGCATCAAAATCTGTTGCGTAGTTTTTAATATGTAAACATACAAACATAGGAACAGAGAAAGAGACTTTGTTTTATACTATGTGGTGATAACATAGGCTTGTTATTGATAGATCGGCATAGCTCGAGACCTGCTTTGCAGTAACCAAACTGCATACTGAATGTTGATAGACGATAGTATTGTATAGCTTTGTGAGGTCTGACGAGATTGTTTGTTGCCTCGGTTAATTGCACGGTTTCCTGTGTTCGAACTGATGTGTTTGTTTATTGTGGTTAGATTTAGATGTCCGGTGTCTCAGTTGGTCAGTAAAATTTGAATTTCGATTTGACTTAGAATAGGTTATAATACGATGCACATAGCTAATAAGATACACAAGACTTAAAATTATAAGGGCTGCTATATTCCTTTGATTTGATAAAATGCAGCAAACGACCGATTTCTGCACTTCACAAAAACGCAAAACACTGCAGCCTGCAGGCTGTAAATTCTAAGGGAAAAGTATAAGAAGAACCTGTATTTAATCCAACTGAATTAAATTTGTTTGTTTCCAATACTAAAAAATAGCTTGAAAGTTATCTGCAACATATTAGTGGGAAGAAGTTGGCTCGCTTTTTTGTTTAACATATCTCTTACTGCCACACCGGTACGGTTGACTTTTACTTCCACTTTTAGTGGATTAAAAATCTCTAAATATTATTACGAAACTAATTATTTCTTTTGAAATGCAAGAAAGGAAATTATAATATTTTCTATGAGATTATGTTATGGAGACAACATTTCCTGGTTGAACTGCTTTGTAAGATGTCAGATCTTTAATCTCAGAAGATTGCTCGCTCGTAGTCCGTATCAGTACTGCAATTTCCTTTCAGGCCAGACATAAATATTTTTTATAGAACAAATGGCCCGGCGGAGTTTTCATATTTACATACACCTTCGACAATATTCAATTCGACACCAACCTAACCAAGAAATTATAGCTTTTCTCTTTTTTACTTTTCTTCAATTTTTACTCGTTTCAAAGTTTAAATTATTCTATTAAATTAATAGTTTATGTCTAATTTACCTCTTCGGCTATCTACTCGTATACAACTACGCCTAAGTCATTGTGATCTACTCCCTAGAGATCTGCAGCATTAATGAACTAGGGGATTAACTTAGATGAGATGATTGAGTGCCTCTGAGACTAAAAAGTAATTACCAATGTATGCACTATAATTTCGCAACACTAATTCTGAATATCTAGGGTCTATACCTTTACAGCCAATAAATAATTAATCTTTATACGCAAATATTCTAACAATTGAATCAAGTACTCATAAAACAAAAGGTAGAATTGAACCTTTTGTTTCTATTTAACTACACAGCAATAGAAACCGTATTATGGTAAATTTACAACTGAGCTGTTATCCAAGATTAGTTACCCAGCTTTGGCAAAGCCTGAATGGAGCGCGACCCTTGAATCAAAAGATACACTTAAATATATATCTCAACCCAAATGGCACATTCGAAGTTTCTTCAATACAATGTCCAAACCTCTAACATTTCCGGAAGGTCCGGAAGGTTATCCTTGATCCTTTTAGCCTTGAAAATTCAAGATGCTCATGAAATACATACCACTTTACAAATAGCATCATATATTATTCCAGGAGACGAACTGTAAAGGCCCCTTTATGTAGTTTAAGGATTGTGGTCGTATTAAACAGCCGATTTAAATAAAACAACAGTAGGTGAAAGGACGATGTTGTTTTTGCCACCCATGCCATACCCAACAAGGCCCTGGTAGGACTTTGATAGTTCTCTTAAGCAAAAACAAACTTATGAAACTTCTCTTAACTTACTTATCTTCTTATCTCTTTGCGTATTCATACAGCCAGTCATAATTTTTGGCTCATATCTTTACTTAATATTATAAAGCTGAAGAGTTTGTTTGTTTGTTTGAACGCGCTAATCTTGGGAACTACTGGTCCGATTTGAAAAATTATTTCGGTGTTAGATAGCTCATTTATAGAGGAAGGTTATAGGCTATATTTTATCATGCTATGGCCAACAGGAGTGGAGCCACTGGGGTGAAACCGCGCGAAGTAGCTAGTCGGATATAAAATAACGTCAGCTTTTAGATTACTCAATGGTCAAGTTTAAATCAGCGTCTATTTATGCATTCAAGTTCATTAACCAAATTCCTTGTCATCGAGGGATAAAATATTATTAGCACAGAGCTTCATTTCATTGTTAGCAGATCCATATTATTATTCGAAGGACAAACCGAGTGAGGCACTTAAACATTTCTCTATTAAATTACGCGAGAATTAAGTCATTTACATTTGTAATTCATAATTTATGCTATCTGTGAGCTCTTTGCTGCTCTTTAGATGGAGGATTATGGGATTTGCACGTAATTTGTTGCGAAATTCACGTAAAAAAAAGTGCCACCACGTCAGGATGAATCTATTGCAAGCTAAATTCGTATTACGGAAAAGCCGAAAGATTATCTCTGGAAGTACTTGAAGGAGTATTTCATATTATGGAGATATAGGATTATGTTATGGCCAAATGTTTTTGAGGCATCTTTTTGGTGCAATGCATCGAAAAATTATAAAATGTAAAGTTACGGAAATAATTTTTTATACATTTTTTACAATTTAATGAAGTGCTAAATCAAGAAAAATCTGTTTTAAAGCTTTAAATATACAAATCTTTATGATAATTCTTGTAACGCGACGTTGGAAATTCAGATCGCAGTCACTTGCAGATCCTTTACGTGACTTAAATCAAATCGTAGAAAATACAAACGTGCTTACAAAGAAACAGAGCTTCATTCCTTAAAATGAGAGAGAGATTTCAATATCCGGCTGCCAAAGTAAAATTACGTACGAATGTACTCACTTCATAACTCGAACATTAGTTATAAGAACAAATCGAACTTGTAGCGACGTAAAATAGAAGTTTCTGGACACATTTAGCTGGGAAAGGTAAAAATTTGTCGTGCAAAGTTTCGCAAGAAGTTATTGCAACCATTATTATCAGAATGGAATAGTTCGGAGCCCAATTTCTGCCTTTCTGCCATACTTCGGAAGCTGTACAAGTATTGAACTAATGGGAGAGTTGTGGACTTTAAAAGTGCATTTATCAGGAAATCAGGAGGAATTATTAGGGTTTCTCGTGAATCGAGTGGAGCATAAAAATTTATTGCTTCTATTCTTATTGCAGATTCTTAGAAAATCCTTTACTTGCATCGTAAATGTTCTGGAGATAATAGATAGTAGATATTTAATCGTGAATTATTGTACTGAACCACCTGGACCACTAATTTTATTGATAGTGTTATTTTTTTTAGTTTCTCGAACTGTTTCTTTTATTAATGACTCAATGCTTTAATATTTTATTTTCTTTAACTTGTACAAACTAAAACTTTTGCTCAAATGTCTAAAATTTATTAACACTGTCAAAATGATAGTGATCCTCGTTCATAATCGTATCATTTAATATCTAAATAACTGTATCATTATTATTTCCAGTTAAATTATTATTTTTAAATAATAATTATTGCATTGTACATTAAATTAGTTTCAAGATATTTAACATAACAATGTTCCTGTACAATTTGCTCTTGTCAGATACACTCATATGAGAGAGCATGAGAAATGCATCCTTTTAGGTTGAAATAAAGGTTGTTCTTTAAAATATGTTTCAAACAGTTTCATTTGCATGTATCTGATTTTAATTAATATTGGAACTTGTCACCTTCAAATATATATTTAGAGTGTTGTTTAACGATTTTTAGGCTATAAAATATTCAACTATCATATACATTTAAATTACTGGGTCTAGGTCTGATGTCATACGTGATCACATATCGTTGAAATTAAAAAAGTTTCATCAAATTGTGTCAAATAGGCTATCAGAAACATTGTACCTAGTCATCTAGTAAAAATCACATAATATTAATTATCAATATCATCAATAATCAATCAATTAAAAATTTGATATCTTACAGGCATTTGAAGAACTAGAAGCGCTCCTGGCTCGGAATGGTATATGCATAGCTGTCAAGGAGAAATTGGTGAAAGATTCTGGTGTAGCTGATGAAGGATCCTATGATGAGATCGTGCAGAAGCTGTTGACTAAACCGAGAGCAAGAGGTAAGTGAATAGCGTGATTAGTAATAGTCATGTAATAGTAGTTTGGCAGATTTTGAATTAGTATTTGATTTTACGCGAATATTATAAATTTAGAAATTAAAGATTTTTAACGGATTTTAAACAAGATTTGTTCATTATGTTATAATCCCAACGTTTCGCACACTTTGCTGCGAGCGTGTTCACGGGGAGACTGTTTAAAATCCGTTAAAAATCTTTAATTTCTAGATTTTGATTTGTTAGGAAGGCCATAAAAATTATATCGATAAAATTAATCATTTCTACACACGTAAAAGCTTTGCATTTATTAAATATATGTAAAAAAAAAAACAAAATATTAATTTACTAAGAGCTTTTATAATCCTAATGTTTTTTAAAGTAAAATTGCATTTAATGAGTCCGTCGAACCTGTGGTCTAACCGTAGTAACTTATCTTTAGTGGTCAAATAATTTGTTAAAGCTGTTTAACTGACCCATGCAATAAATACGTTTAATTAAGACGGACACAATTCTGAAACAACAGGAAAACATAAAATGTTACGTTTCTTTGCGTAATTTATTGCAGAAACTGTTTGGGTCTGTCGTCAAATATACAGAGAAAAAACACTGACTTGGCCCTTAAGGTCGTCGCACACCTGAGCGATACAAAAACGTATAGTTATGTACCTATTTATAAAAATGTTTTTCTTGTACGTTTATTTTAACACATTGAATATACTTAAAACAATCGTATTGTACGACTTAAATATTATTTTTGTTACATATGATTCGCTCAGCTTCATGATTTCTATTTTCTGCTCACCGCCATCGTCATGTCTTTATGTCTGTTGTTTTTCTTCATTTAGACAATATTCTATTGCCCTTTAAACAAAATAATTTATACACACAACCAGAGGCGGCTCGTGACAAAATTTTATGGGTGTTCACTTGAAATAAAACACTGAAAATACATGATGTAAAGCAGTACAATTTAATTAAAAAATTACTTATAAAGGAAATGCATACGTCTTTCTTTTTGGTGTGCAAAAATATCTATAACTTGACACAATCTATTAACCTTCGTAAATTATGTCTGTTTTCATCGACACGGTCATTGAACTCGCGTATTGACTTTCGGTACGCGGAATCTAATGCTTTACGAATGTCTTGTCGTTCGATAGACGCCAATTGCAGTTCATTCAACAAATGGTACCTTCCGAGATTGTGAATGTTTTTTCATCTTGATTGAAAGATGAGCTTAGTCGTCAACGCCCGTTTCAGTCCAAGCACTCTCACCTCCGCCGGCCGCGCCCGCTTCAAATAAAAGACACGGAAAACAAAATATTTTGTTGCTTTCATGTTCATCACAACCACACAACCACGGTGTTTTCACATACCTATTGTTCGGATTTAAACACACGCGTATATGTTTTCGTTTTTGTCGTACATTTTTGCGTAAGGTCAAGTTCAGGCCGTGGCGGTCCCTTAGCTTTCAATTCAAGCCGAATTTGTAACGTTTTAACACACTTTTTAATGAACGCCACATTATAATTGTCCATTTTAACACTCACAAGTAATACTGATAACTACAGGCTATTTCAACAGTCAACACGTATCTTATGATTTTAATTCGAAAATTCCCGATTATAGGTACATTCGCGCGCGTGCAAGTTGACTAGATAGAGTGTTTGTTTATATTTGAGTGGCAACGTCGCGCAATCGCTGTCTTGTGTACGGGCGCCCGGCAGGCGCGCGGTAAAAACGAACCGGCAACGTTTGCGGGAGCGGCGCTCCGAATTTTGCTATTTTTTCATAGAAAATCTTCTGTTTCACGCGCAGGACTCTGACAAAACTATCTCTTTCACTCCTATTGGATTTCGTATTAGAAAATGTACTGAATATTTTTTCATTGGAGCGCAATCGTGAGCGCTCCGCTACGCGCGTTTTATAATACAGTATTATACCTACAGGTGTATGGAATGATGGAATGATGGATATATTCATTGGTATTGCCAGTAGTTTTTTTACGATTACGATTGATTTTAAATACTTAGTAATAATTAATATTAATAATGAAATTAAGGAGTATGATTTTATTATAATTATTTATGGGAGTTCACTGCACCAGCGCTCCTTAGGGCGAGCCGCCTCTGCACACAACTAAATCCAAGCAACGTATTCCTTGGTGACTAAAGATTTTTGAAGCAAATAAAAATTGTAAATACAAAAAAGTCATGAGGCGTAAAAAATGTATGCATCAAAAATTCGAATACGAATATAAGTTCAGTTATACGCTAACCCTTGTAGGTAAGGTAACAGCTGGCGACTGGGCCGTGTAGCCGAACCCTTCGCAAATTTTATAGTAAATTGACCGGACCATTCTGATATAAAAAATATTATTATGGCCGAAGCCTTTTCCAAGCCTTTGTAAATTGAAACAAATTTTGTTACAAATTATGTAGCTTTTTCGTTTAGTGAGAATTAGGTCCTAACTTATTACGTACGTAATAAACAGAAGAGAAATTGTATTGTATACAATGATATTCATTATTCTACCCATAATGCTACCTTAAAATTTACCGAGCTATAAAATTGGATACAGATTTATAATAACACATCTTACATCGCAAAAATATGTGTGGCTAAAACAAGTCTTTCGAACTTTTATTAATTACTTCAAAATAATACTGCCAAAATAGTTTAACCATTCATATAAATACCAAGCAACCAAGAATACCAAGAACCATTCAAAGCAAATTCATCTGAAAATCATATTGACCTTCGAGAACTAAGCAAAAGGGTTAACCCCTTAGCGATAAATTGTCACAAGGCTGTCGATAACCAGCTGTGGCGAGGACAATTTTTCGGTATGGTGGCTCCACAAATTGAATCTCTCTCCTCAATAACTAATGATTGCCGTTTACCACGCTCTGTGGACGCGTTAGGATCGATTCCCCTTATCACCAAGCTTGGTTGGCTCTCGACAGGGGTCCTTTGGACCTTGAACGCAATGGAGCTTTTTAAGGATCGGTATTAACAAGTAGAAGGAAATTGGTTTATGTTCAATACTAGGTTTGCTGTGGTTTCACGCGCGTGGTCATACAAAACATGGTGGCATTGTATTACGTTGTGCAAATGAAAGGGTGTGGTGACCGAATTACCGAGACGGCTTTCAAGTGAATCACATTCGTACAAGGGAGCTGAAATCTTCCCCTCTTTCTTTCTACGTTCCAAATCACGTTTTTGATTGATTTGTTTTGTTTTTACATGCTGAGTTGTTGGATTACTGAGTGCTTCAATGTATCATACTTATCTTACGTCGTACGCAATATGCCTTTTTGAATATAATAGAATTACATTTTAACAAAAATGTAAATCGTCTTCAAATATGTGATTAGAACTGGAGAAATCGGAAGGCGCTATAGATAAAATACAAAAATATTCATAAAAATCGGTTCACCCAGTCGAAAGTTCTGAGGTAACAAACCCAAAACAATCCAATTAAGAATAAAAAATCCAATTAAGAACCTCCTTTTTTTAATCCAGTTGAAAATGTTTTATAAGCATAAAAATAACGTAATTCACTTATCTCAATCTATACCACAAAATATTATATTCTACGCAAGTTATTTATAAAATTTCATTAATTTGATGTATCAAAAGTTTATGCTAATATAGAAAGGGCTTATTTTAGCACGACGAAAATTACACCTTGTAGCATCATTTATTCAGAACTTGTCGCGAGCGCTTCGCGGGAAAACTTTTGATGAATTACAGTTTTAATTATAATCGAGTGCTGTGTAAGCGGTGTTTTTAGGAGAGGTGAATGAACCTTATGAAAATATTTTAACTGATACCAAAATCACTACTTTTAATTGTGTTATAGCCAAGCAATATCCTGTTTAGAACACATGAAAATCTTCGAACGATTTAGATATTGGATAAAGAATTTTAACCACCTAATGCCTTTTTACCCACATGAATCATGTGCACTACATTTTATAAGTGACAATATGTATCATTTTAAACAATTAAACTTGAAGAAATTCCTTCCCTTTTTATTTATTTATTCGCAAAATTCTCGGAGTTATGAGACTCGGCTAAAACGCACAGGTGGACGGAAGTATCAAAAGACAGATGTGACGGTTTCAAAAAAGGTTTTTCATTTGGCTACGAAACCTACCAGCTATTTGATCCAGAATTCGAACTCAAACGAAAAAAATGGATACATTCACTTGATTCATGCTTTGAGAAGTGTGTCTGAATAGTTTTTAAACTAGGTACCAACGTTTTATAAGGTCTCTTCATCTGAAAAGAAACCACAAGAAACACGATAATTACTCAGCAATAGGTATATTAATCTTCTCAAACTCAAACAAATATTTATTTAATTATATTTCTTCTAGAAGTAATATTGAATCATCGTTACATAGTTTTACGATTTACCAAATTCAAGTTCCCGAGTAATCCATACTTAATACTAGTGATCCGCCCCGGCTTCGCCCGTGGTACCTACATGTTTAAACTATCCTATCTCTCAAGTTAGATCGAACTGCACATAGTGTGCGAATTTTATTATAATCGGTTAAGTGGTTTAGGAGTCTATTGAGGACAAACATTGTCACACGAGATTTATATATTATATTAAGATTATAAATGCGAAAGTAACTCTGTTTGTCTGTCTGTTACTCAATCACGCCTAAACTACCAATGAACCAATTTGCATGAAATTTGGTATGGAGATATTTTGATACTCGAGAAAGGACATAGGCTACCTTTTATTGCGAAATATGTACCACGGGCGAAGCCGGGGCAGACCACTAGTTCAAAATATATTCAATTTAAACACAATTATCTAAACGCACAACGCGCTTATGGTAAAGAGCCTTAAAACCACGAAAGCATTTTACAAGGAAAAGCAAATTTTCCAACGTCCACGTTTATCCAAAGCAACAAAGAGGTTTAAGAATGTAACAAATATCTTGCTTTAAACGTGTCAGGTAAAACGCTTTGTAAGTTTACATCGAGAAAGAGCTTTGAAGAATATTTTTGGTTTATTATTTTTCTGTAATAAGCTTAAAGAGAATGTTTAGCAAACTTGAAGAGTTAAGAAATATTCAGTTTACTTTTTTTTTAATACTCTTCATTTTTGTCTCAGCAGAAGCTTATATACATGAAATGATATAAATATGTTTATCCATAAATTAGTGATGAATAATTTGTCTCAGCAAAGAACTAAATCTCAGAAAAGCAGATCAGATACAGACGATTGAAAACGTTGGCAAATAAAGCATTAGAGCCCTAAAAGAAACTACCTATCATTAAAAAAATTAAAGTACGAAAGTTAATCTTAACCGTTTACTCACCTCACAGACTCGCTTACCATTATACAACACTAGATTTCCGCCCGCGGCTTCGCCCGCGTTTTCAAAGGAAAACCCGCATAGTTCCCGTTCCTGTGTTAATCAAAGTTATATGTGTGCTAAATTTCATTGTAATTGAGAAATTTTCCTGATGTATAGAAATTCTCTTGTCTCATCGAAATTATACCAACGTATGGATTCTTCCTAACTTATAGAAATTTTTGCGGCAAAGAGAAATTTTCCTCACGTATAGAAATTTTCATGGATTATAGAATTTTTCCTAACGTAAAGAATTTTTCCTGGCGTATATAATTTTTCCTGACTTAAACAAATTTTCCTGATGTATAAAAATTTTCCTAGCTTATGGATTTTTCCTGGCATATAGAAATTTTCCTCACGTAAAGAATTTTTCCTGGCGTAAATTTTCCCAACGTATAGAAATTTTTCTGACGTATAGAAATTTTCCTGGCGTATAGAAATTTTCCTGGCTTATAAACATTTTCCTGACTTATACAAATTTTCAACAACAATATCATCGTCATCATTTTTATTGAAAACAATATTCATATATTATTTTTCTTTGCCCGCGGATTCCCCTGATGTTAAATTCGCATTAGTATGAGTCATTTCACCGCTGCCAAAAGTTACCTATGGCCATGTCACATTAAAACGAATAAACACACTTTCGTATTATAATATTACTAGAGGTCCACCCCGGCTTCGCCCTTGGTACATATTTCGCAATAAAAGGTAGCCTATGTCCTTTCTCGGGTATCAAAATATCTCCATACCAAATTTCATGCAAATTGGTTCAGTAGTTTAGGCGTGATTGAGTAACAGACAGACAGACAGAGTTACTTTCGCATTTATAATATTAGTATGGATTAGAATATTCCATGTTTATCAAATATCACAAGCATATTTCTATCTATTATACCGTATTGAATGCAGAAAGTCCGACAAAAGAACCGCATCATAGCAGTTATAAAAGTTATATGCATTAAGATAATAAGACGTTCCAGGGAGACGACTAAAGGAGTCAGAGAGTACGTCATTTCAAACAAGTTCCGATTGTCAACAAACCAGTGACTTTAATTCAGCGGCTGTCTGGGAATTCCTCTTTGAAAGGGATCCATTAAAAGTTGCGGCATTAAAACTTTAAAATCCTGTTGAGCTGAAAATATAGATGGTCCATAATCTTTCCGCGGCTCACAATTTGCCCCGGCAGCACTTCTTTTGTTCGAACCGTGTACTTAGAGGGCTATTGTCATTTTTGTATGGTGTCATTTCTCAGTATTTTAATGCTAGCCAATTTATAAGCGGTTCTTGGCGAAGCACATTTTTATGTAGGTACCTAATTTGAAATATTTTTAAGTGTTAGTCGTCTATTTTCTTGCCTAAGAGTTTAATTCAACTAGAAGATAAAATGATAGACTTGTGCAGTTAAAATTTCGAAATAAAAATAAATATAAGATGTTAAGGTAAAGCGTAAAAACATGTACAAAAAGTGGATACAAAAATAAACATTTTACCAAGTTACAGAAGACAAAACATGAATTTCCTGACAGTTCTCAATGTAATCAATCTTTGGACCGGTGATAGATTCATAAAAGTTGCCGATTCAAAGGAATTTCTGAACGAAGTAGTTTTCAACTAATTTGAATGAGCTAAAATAGTCAATTTTGCTAGATTTCTACAAACTGTTTTTAATCAATCTGCATTGAACAACGGTCTAAAAATAAACTTTTAACTGAATTCATCACTAATGTTGGGGACAATATTATTGAAGTAACTCTCAAAGGACGTTATCAAAATTATGCCATATTATAGTGTAACAAAAATCAGGTTATATCTAAGGAATAGCGAGATGTATTTCAAGTATTTTCATGCAACTGAAAAAACTGTAAACATTGTTAATGAATTAACAATTTTAATTTTGAAATGTATTCGTTGTTTATACAATATACTTTTACTATCTTACTATTATTTTGACTAGCTCCTACTCTTTTGCAATCTTATATAATATTATTATGATTACTCTCCCAAAGGTGCAATAATATTCGGCTCTGACCAAGAAGTGGCTGGCGTGATGCGGGCAGTTGAAAGGGCCAACGCTACCCACTCCTTCAGTTGGGTAGGGTCCGACGGCTGGAGCGCCAGGGCCCTGGTGTCTGACGGGAACGAGAGGGCCGTAGAAGGAACCATTAGTGTCCAACCACAGGCGAATGACGTAATGGGCTTCACGGAGTACTTCTTGGGATTGAATGTGAAGAATAACAGGCGGAATCCGTGGTTTGTTGGTGAGTTCATTTTAATAGTGTTTTAACTATGTTGGTTTGATTTATTTGTAACAGTTACATAGGTATTTTTTTAATAAATACGTGTCTTACTGTAATTGGCATTCGATGCTGTTACTCTTTTCCTAAAATATATTTTAGATACATAAATGTACCTAAGTAAGTACATAATATTAATCATACATAAAAATCACTTATGCTCTTTTGCTCTGCACTTTTTCATTTTCGTAAGTAATAACCACAACAACTACTCAAGATATTCCAATTAGAGATTTCCCTTGTTCTTAGATTTCACAGTTGCTCAAAACGTTATAATTAAATCTTCTCTTGTAATGTTTAACTCAAATAAATCATGGAGGGAGTGAAATATTATCATTCTGTTACTTTCATTAATTGCCTTTTAGTATTGGTTTCAATCCTTTTACGGTAGTTTATTTTTTTTTTTTTTATGTCAGAGCAAGCAAAGCAGTTAAGTGGTCACCGCCTATAAACACTTGTCACACTAGAAGTGTTACAGGTGTATTTTTCGTAGAAAACATGCTATAGGGATGATATCGAATATATGATATTTCGGCGCTACTTTAATTGATTTTTTTCATAGAACTGAAAATGTGCTATGGAATACATAATATACAATACACATCCTTTTTTTAGTTCGGAGAACCTGGAGAGATGTTATTGCTGTTTTGTTTATTTGTCTTTACTACCCTATTTCGTATTCGATTACAATTAAAATATAATGTATAATGTACTCGAATAAAATAACATCAATATTTAATCAAGTACATAGGAAAATATCACTTAAATCTCGTGATTTTAGTGATATTTTCCTATGGAGGAATACGGACACCTTTGCATAGGTGATTTTCTAATATATAACTTCCAACTCATGGTAAAATATGCCTATTTATCATTAATCTCGCGAGGCAACAGCTGCGCAGTTTCTCAATCAAACTATAAATCTACCAAACTGCCAAAAACCTACCATCCATATAAAATCCACCAGAGTTCTGGGAGCAACACTTCCAATGCCGCCACGGGGGCGCTCCCCGCACGCCGTACAACGGTCACCTCGCACGGCGCTGCTCCGGCGGCGAGCGACTCACTGCTAACAACACGGAGTTCGAACGGCAGCTGCAGTTTGTCTCTGATGCTGTTATGGCCTTCGCGTATGCTATCAGGTCAGTGGTACTTACAGCTATTTCTTAAGCAGTCAGTTAACAGCACTTGTAGCGCCGATGCTAAAAGTTAGTTCTAGCGGCGAATATCTAGCGTAATAAACTTTAATTATTCTATTTTTGGGTATTATTGAAGTGGAACTTCTTTATCGGGGACGGAAAAAAATTTAGTCTAACATTTTTCCGTTACGCGCCATCTTTTTCTTATCCCTGCCACGCGTGATTCGACGTATTTCTGTAAAGTTGCATATACTAAATTATTTTTTGAAAAATATGGCCATAAAGAAGTTTCACTTCTTACGTGTGTACACTAGTACACGCACACATTTTTTTAATTAATAGTTAAATGTACTCGAGTAGAAAGACACGTGATTAGCATTATTAGATTGATTGATTAGATTAGATTAGAATACAATGATAACTATACAATAAAATATGTATTTAACAACAATGATATAGACTTAGAGATTTATATAAAGCCTTTGAAAGGTCCTTCACTAAGTCATTTGATGGACAACTCATCGGTCACATACAATCCCACACTCAGAATAAGTCCCACTTATCCCATATTTTAGCGTCAAATATATTTTTAAAAGCACAATGAATAAATGGGGAAGCTTTATGTTATCAATATATTATTACAATGTCAAATTTTTTACACCGATTTAAGTCAATCGTCTATAAACTGTCTTACCACAAAACAAAACTTTTAGGCAGGGTTTTAACTGTGGTTTAACTTTACCGCGGGTTCTCTTTAATCTGGTTTTGTCGTATTTCACATAGACAACTATTTAAAGTGACAGATCCCTTATTTAAAGTTAGACTGTCTTTAAATTGTTTTATGGTAATACCAAAACAATCCAATATGGTCATTCGTAAGCTTATGTATGCGTAAGGACCATTATTCGAATCTCGCTCGATTTCTCGCTTTATTTCATTTCTTTTAAACGGCTTTCAAGTTTTCAAATGTACCTACTGGATAATTATTTTCCGCCAAATATGTTGGGAAATCAAACCAAAATACTATTATTTTGACCGTTCAATATCTGCTACGAGTTCACCAATATTGAACGATAAGCTCTAAAAAAGCACTAAACGCTTTCACCTGTGCAATATACGGGTATTTCTCTCATCAGCCGCGTGGTTGGATGAATTTGAAGAGATTTTTTAAAATTGAACTACCGTAATACCATTTCTCCAAGCCAGTTCCCGCTATGAAACCGCTTTTGTCATAGCTTCAATATTTCAACGAAATTTTCACTGCAAATTGGTGTTCTGTTTACTTTGTTCAAGTTGTCAACAACAATATAAATTATCGGGATCTTACAGGCCATCAAATTTATCACGAGTCTGTTGTTTAGTGTTTAAGAAATGTTGCTTATTTCCTTTGACGACGCGGTTGGCGCAGTGGTAAAGTAACTGCCTACTGAGCCGACGGTCCCGGGTTCGATCCCCGGTCAGGGCAAATATTTGTGTGATGAACTCAATTATTTGTTCTTGGGTCTGGGTGTATTATCTATATATGTATTTATTAAATATTATATTTATCGTCGCCTAGTACCCACAACACAAGCCTTAATTGAGCTTACTGTGGGACTAGGTCGATTTGTGTAATAATGTCCTATAATATTTATTTATTTATTTATTTATTTATAAAATATAAAATCGGAAATAAGAAATTGTTTCAATTTTAAGTAAATTACATCTCCATGAGGTATTATGACCTCATCTGAAAACTAGCTTTAAATAAAATGGTGTAATATTTTAAATATAACATTTTAAATAGAATATACAGTCATCTATAAATTAATAACTACCTAAGATATTACCATATTACGTAGTTAAAGTATAAAGAATGTACACTGTAGTTAAAGCTAATGAGAAATTCTTACTATCAATAGATTTTACAGCTTGTGATATCAGATTTCTCTACCATTTTACGCTTATTAACTTACTTGCACTAGCTTTAAGGTGCATTATAGGAAAAGCATTGTCTAACGTTTTATGTTACAAAGAACGTAACATTTTACATGAAAATTGAACTCAACTACGTACCTGTGAAGTCTGTTTCAATTTACAGTTAAGGTTGCTTGAAAATGAATATTCTGTCCGTCTCTTTTATATTTTTTTTCAGATTGCATATTCACTTTTTTCTGGAAATTTTATTATAAGAGTCTGTTGATTACTTTATTGATGTAGTTTTACAGTGATTCTAGTACATCTAAGAAATATTATTTTTTACCTTTAAAAACAGTTTTTTATGCATACAACATACAGCATGCCTTATTATTAACTAGCTTACCGCCTGCGGCTTCGCCCGCTTTGTCTAAAACCTAATAAATTATGTACTAAAACCTTCCTCTGGAATCGCTCTATCTATTAAAAAAACCGCATCAAAATCCGTTGCGTAGTTTTAAAGATTTAAGCATACAAAGGGACATAGGGACAGAAAAAGCGACTTTGTTTTATTCTATGTAGTGATACGAGTTCTGCCTGGTACAGACTATATGTGGGTTCACAACAGACGATTTTAACGATCGGCTTTAATCTAAGAATACTTTACATTTATTTTAATTAGTTTTTCTTTAATCTCTTTCACGATTATAAACTGTAAACCTTTACAAATTTCTAGAGCTTCGAAACTACAAAATTTCAATTAAATATCAAAATTAATCAATATTAGTCTCCAATTACAAGCATCTAGAATACAAACGAATTCTAGCTTAAAAGGTTTCTTAATTACATTTTGTTAATGAGATCAACGCTACTGGGTCACTAAATATAACAGATACTTTTGAAATTGAACGTCCCTTAGAAACGCAAGCCCCCCCGGGCGTGGAGGTAGTATTACGCAAATAGTCCCTTTGCTATTTAAGCTAATTAATTCCGAAGTATCTCATCTCGTGGGAAGCAGAATTCAAATTCGCCTTCAAAGTGGCTCGCGATAAAAATTGTCCGTCGATATTCCTATTCTACAGACATTAGATCCATTTTAATAGTGAATTTATCTTCTCCCAAAGTTAAATCACGTAGAAAAACCTTTGGGACGCGATTTAAATAACAAAACCAGCCAATTTATGACTTGATAGCCAGATTCGGTCCCAATTACTTATTGCTCTTTGAGGAAAAATGGCATTTTCGTCCACAATTTATTCATTATTGCGATTCATCTTTTTATTGGATATTGTCCTTTATTACGTTTAAGTGTATTACGATTGCGAAAGTTGTAGTTTTGTATTTGACCATTATCTGAATTTGGTGTCTCATCATATTATAGGGATTTAAAATAATATTGGATTATATTTTTCCATTATATTTTAGACAAAGTGGACGAAGCCACGTGCGAAAAGCATTGTGCATGTTTGGAAAAGCTTAGTAAGAATTGAAATCTTGAGGAGTGCAAAAAAGAGATATTATAATAGATACATCTTTTATATAGCGACAGCATACTAAAAATATAATGTTACCTATACGTGGTTACATGTCATATTCTATGAGGGTATAGTCCCTCAGTGCGAACGTGATCCAATTCGTATGGAAGCAAGAGAAACAAAAAATATTTTAAATTTAATAGGTAACATATCTTAACAACGGTTACGGAAGTACGACAGAATGTTACGTGAATCTGAGAATATAATATTATGTACTTATACTTATACCTCTGGCTACGTTTGTAACGTTACGCATACATACATATTATTATGAGAAGTAATCGTTACCGATGCTTTATTTTTCTTATTTCATAAAGGATCGTGTGTTCAATTAATAATGTAAAAATATTAATTATTAAAAATCGAAACCGATTAATCAAGAATTATCATAAATACTTAATCGTAAAAGTATTCTTCTAAGCGTCTATTTTCTATTCGAAACTATTTTTGCATCAATCTGAACCGGATTATTTTCATCCTCACTTTTATCCACACTAGACATAAAATAAATATATACCATAATATTATAAACAAAATAGGTACATATACTATAACACTGAACTTGAACAATGGTTTCAAGTGAAAAATTGCATCTTTCAGTAATGATCTTTGATACGAGATGAATTCTTGGAACATTTCTATAACACAATATACTCATTCAGCGCTTGTGACTCGCTTGTATATTTTATCACTTCGAAGAGCTGTCGATAACTTTTTATTGCTCTATCTTATAGAAATATATAAATCGTGATATATTGTTACGTGGGTTAGGTACAAATGCAAATTTTTCAAATATGCCTGCTTGCTTATAGCAGGCATATTTGAAACCAATACTAGCTAATAATTATGAGTACTGTTTGCAATGTAAAGGTTAACTTGATAAGAATTTCATCTGTTATCTTAGGTTATATTATTAACAAACAACTTTTGAGTACCACAATATAATAAGAAAAAAATTACAGACAGAAATTTTTAGAAATTTGGTACGGCAATTCAATTAACATTAGTTTTAGTTATTACCTGTTCACAACTTCGCCATTGTATTTAATAGTTATGAATATAGACCTTAAGAGATAAAACAAATTAAAATTTTTTTTAAACAAAATTTTTCTGCTAAAATTTAGTAACATTCAATTTAAGATGAAAGTTTAAAAACTTGTCTTTTTGATAGAACTCTCGGCGCACTTAGTTCTAAAAGAAAATCAATAAATGAAACGTGTTAATTTTACACAAGTGGAAATTCTGTAAATAAATATAATATGCAATTAACCATAGCACGAGATTTAAAATATAAGATATTTTTCCTATCTGTTATAACCTTACCATAAATCGATCTATCACAACAATGGTTATAGTCCCGTTTGTTTGCCAAGATCTCTGCCGAGTGCAGCCAATTTTAAAATTTATTTCTGTGGAAAAACATCCCTAACTCATACCGGTCAATTTCATAATAAATTGATCCCCATTTAAAGAACATTCTTTACTCCATACAATTAATTATATTTTCGTTGTGCAATCACATAGATTACAAATAAATGAAACACAGAGAGATAGTAACTTTACAATCTATCAAAAGAATTAAAATGTTACAAAAAATGTACCGAAATATAATAACTAAGTACGATACTTATCACTACATAGTATAAAACAAAGTCAATTTCTCTGTCCGTATGTCCCTTTGTATGCTTAAATCTTTCAAACTACGCAACGGATTTTGATGCGGTTTTTTTAATAGTGTGATTCAAGAAAAATATTTTAGTATATAATTTATTAGGTTTAAGTCAAAGCAGGCGAAGTCGCGGGCGGTAAGCTTAACATAAAAAAAATATCACGTATACGTACGACGTACGTAAAGATACAATACTAAAGAAAAACCCGACATTTAAGTAATCAGTTTATAATTTACTTAATTCGTGTTCATACACAAATATTACCACATTTTACACTATACTTCTCTCGTAGCTTCGCAAAGTTATGTTCTAACTATTCTACACATCCTTAAATTGAATCGTCACAAGAATGCAATTTCGTTCGGAACGATTGCGAGACAGTTCCGTTCAGTTTGGAATTTTATCACTAAAACAAGACAACTTAGTGATAAAATTGCGATTATTGCGGACACGGAAAAGGGACGCGTGACAGCGACGTGACACTCGACACGCTCGCTACGATAAATACAGCTTATACGTGACAGATTTAGGGACAATTTCAATGCATTTTATAAAGTGCTAAAAGGATTTGGGAATTGTAAATGATAAGTCGTAAAAACACATTACCGTAGTAGTTAGGCAGAGCATCTGCATCGTTTATTAAAAACATTCGACTTTTAAAGTGGTTGCATGATTTTTTCCTTGAATAATATAATTTTATAAAGTTCACAAAATTTATCGATAGTCTCGGAAGAATGATTATGTGAGAAGTATTTTATTTATTACGAATTTAATTTTTTTACGAAATGAGTTCAAGCTTTATTATACCTAACAGAAGTTTCTTAATGAATCATTAATTGAAAGTACGTTGCATTTCATTTTCCTAGTAAGAGTAATTAACATACACTGTTGATGTTGTAATATATTATATGAAAAATTAATTACATTTAAATAAAGCTGAAATGTCACGGCCTCTAGTCCGCAGGCCTTGTAATCCAGAAGTTAATCGCAGTCACGTTTGTCACGTTATTTTTGTCACGTATAGAATTTACATGAAACTGCATTTAAAAAAGTATCGGTTTAATATGCTAACTGAGTTTTAACTTCCACAAAGTTTAATATTTTTTTCAAGTAATTACTTAATTATTGACAACTTCAACATCTTTTTATGTAGGTGCAAGTTTCATGACAATAGAGTCTCATATAAAATCGTAAATTTTTTCCCAACATTCAGATTTTTTCCGGTTATTGCATCAAATAACGTCACGCGTGACTTTTATGGGGTCATGAAAGAGAAACCTTTCATACGTTTATTTGGCAAATTCCGCATATCTTATTAATATACGATATTTTCTTAAATATTTTATAAAAATATAAAACTCTTTACAGGTGTGAATTTATTATCCCATAAGACTACAAATCGACTTCACATGATACGTCCAATAATAGTAAAAATATGCTTTTATAGACATATCGCACGTGTAAACATGGTAAATTCATAAATACTAAAAATATGCTTTTACAGTCGTGTCGCGAATTTTATTCTACATCAATAAACACGGCAATAAAAGTGAGTGTGAGCGTGACACGTGACCTTGTCACGTATTGAATGCATCGCTGTCACGCGATCGGGTCCGCTCGACGTGACGACAGCTGCAATGTTAGGGTAGGTGCAGGGATAGTTTATGATTTTATGTCTATTTTTTGAACACATGAATTGATGAAATATAACTTTACTTACATTGATAAGTATTTCATACTATGGTGAGTATGGATTCTAGTTTATAGTTACGGAAAGTGAAGCTAAGGTATACAATTTCATTAAAAGTTAGTTATTAAAATGTGGCTTGTTTTAAGCTTAGTTCAGGTATACTTCGGACGTGTTTAATCCTTTGTCACATCAAGCTGACATTATTGGCTCATAGATTACCTACCTACTCAATAAAACATCCACCTACAAAATTTTATCCATATCCGATAAACTGCAATTTTAACATTTATAACATCTAACAGCTATCTATTGTCATCACTTAAGTATTAAATATCTTAAACGCAACGATCCTTACCTTTTTGAACAATTAGCCGTATTAGTATTCCACCATTCGTTACCCAGGCATCCGTTCTAATCTGAATTTATGTAAATGCCCCCGTAACAATTAGTCAATCTAATCACATGGCCAGCCCTAGACCGCCCTAGGCTGACCTATTATCCCAAATGTACAACGTGCGACCTTTCTCACGTCATGTTGCGTCTACTAATAGCTTTTAGCAACACTTCTGAGGGAAAGTTGCCTTTGATAAAAGCCGAAGGTACACTGTACAGTCGAACGTGACTTTTAGTTTATTAATATTGCCAAGTTTGGTGCAGTGATGCTATTTCGTTTAATATTATGACAGATATTACAATTTTATCAATATTAATATGCTTTTTTTCTAAACGATTGAATAAAGTAAATCTGGTTAATTTAATGAAATTCAATACGCTGTTGAATAAAATTAAAAATAAGAATTTTCTTTCTGCCTTGTAGTTCATAACGTAAGTAAATTAAACGCTCTGTATAATGGATGGATCTAGTTTATAGATGCGATAAACGGTCATCCACTAAGCGATATTAGAATTTATTTTCTGAAACGTCATGTTCATTTGGTAAACTAGTTCAGAGAGTTATTATAGTTTTAGAAAATAACTTTTTCATAATATTACACACGCTTCGCAAGTGCTCTCGTAGTCATTTTTAATGCTAAATATTTTAGTTAAAGTTTGTGAAGTACCAACAAGTACTATTCAAAGTCGTAATGCAGCTATTGTGGATGTAGAACTTAGAATTAACTTATTTTATACTTGAAATTTTCTAAAGAAAAATCGTATTTTCCTCGTCTATTATGAAGAGAAGGGCAGAATTAGCATTCACCATTACATTAAACTAATTCTTGACTTAATTACGGTTCAACCGTTTGATAATTCAATATTGATGATTTTTGTGAATAAATTGTTTAACAAAAACTGACAAATAAACTAATAGAGTTATGGTGTTTTGTTTAGCTATATCTAAGTATGGATGTATGGATGTTTGTTACTCTTTCACGTAAAAACTACTGAACAAATTACAATAAAATTTTGCACACATATAGAGGGTAACTTGGATTAACACATAGGATAGTTTTTATCCCGGAAATCCCACGGGAACGGGAACTATGCGGGTTTTCCTTTGCAAACGCGGGCGAAGCCGCGGGCGGAAATCTAGTGATTCCTATATGAAAGGAAACTTGTATTTCTATATCCCCTTAATTGTGTATGTATCTACAGTTAACAATTACAATCATAAATGTAATTAAATAGTTTATAATCAATTAAATGTATCAAATCCTGTAAAGAACTAAACACAAACGAAAATACAGCACTACATCTATACGGCCAAATTGTAGTATTTATTGTTTATTAAATGCGAATAATTGAACAAAAAGACCACCATAATTTAAGAGCAGAGCCTTGTATTTCATAACTGTTACTTCCAAAAGATTAAATTCCAGTCGTTTTGGAGCACCCTATATCTTAGATAAGTGCTTCTAGGCGACTCAATATAAGCCGGCTTAGCTATTTTACAATGCTCGTGTCTAACGTTGGAAATATGAAAGGTTTTTAAACTCCATTTACAGCTTTGTTTTATTTCAAAAGAACTACGTGGGAGGAACAGAACTTTGAAATAAAATGGCTCATAAAATCTCACTGAACACAATCGCTTGTTTGATTTAACCTGAATGAATAGTCGTTAATGCGTTTAAAATAAATATATGAAATAAACAAAAAAACATCAAAAAGTAGCGAAACACTGGAAGTATCGACAGTAGCGATGTCTGCCAGGCAACCCTAACAAAAAAAGTAAACAGTATAGATATAACTTACTGCGCCTCGCGGTTTCACTCGCAATGCTCCGCCCCTGACGGTCTCAGCATGATGATATATAGCCCATAGCCGTCCTGGATGAATGGGCTATATAACACTAAAATAATGTTTCAAATCGGACCAGTAGTTCCTGAGATTAGCGCGTTCAAACAAACAAACAAACTCTTCCGCTTTATCATTATTAGTATAGATTTATTTTACAAATTGTAACTGAACAATTTGTTCTTGGCTCTTCTATCTAGGAAAAACTTTCCAAACTGAAGAAAGCTAATTGCTAAGTAATATCATTGGAAAGCGCTTCTGAAGGAAGTCTAGTTGAATAAATAAATGTTTGAGTTTGAAGGACTGCCACTTGTCTACAAATAATCGAAATGAGCTTGTAATAAAAGATTTAAATGTGATAGTATTTCTATCTGCTTCCACGTCTGTAGCTTTTACGCGTATCAGTCAACGGATTAATTTACTGTTTGATTTAATATGGATACTTGGGAAATGACACAGACTTATTAGTATATGAAAAATAAATGCAAAGGAAGCCACAAAGTTTAACATATTTTTTGAATCATATTTTAAACCTTATCCAAGTATCAATCACTCAATTACGTAATTGCAGAATTGTAATTTCAAGGCTTTAGGGCCAATTTTTCAATCCTTAGTTAAAATTTATCCGTCCAATAAAGTATTACACGAATATTTTAAAATGTCACCTGTATACTGTCATATACGGACAATTAGAATACATTTTTGAAATAATAGTTTTATACGTTATTCGATGAATAAGTTTTAACCAAAGATTGAAAAATCAGCCCTTAATCGAAATGAAGCGAATAAGAGTAGATCAGATAATCCCAAACATCTTATTCCATGACATTGCAAATTATATATTCTTAAAGGCATTAAATTAACTCTAAGTCATTGTAAGTAATGCAACATGACTTATTTTAATACAAAGGATTAAGAGAATCAAAGCGCGTGGGTAGAAATAAAGGTTCTATGGCCCTTCAATATTACTTTGTAATTTTCTTTCTTAGCCATTACCATTAAATCACCTTTCTCCTTTAATAGTAGTCTTTATCATTTCACAGGCCATTGACTCCATTCTTATTAAAAAGATAGATTAGCATTTTTAGTGTAACGGTTCTAAAAATAAATTGATTGGTTTCAATAATAATGACTGGCAACTTTATTAATTAACAAAATGCACATAAGTTATTTATCATTGGTTGTCATTTTATTCGTTCTATTCAAGTTCTATTGCATCTTCTTGATATTTCAAAGTCGACTATGACATCGATTATAATAATTCCAAAATAAAACAAAAATATTTATTTCAATAAAATAAAACAACAGTTATTCTTATTACTTACATAATTATCCACTCTACAAATACCCGTAAATCAGGAAATAGCGAAACATTTCACCGAAACTCCTATCCAAACTAAAGATATCTCCCGTTGATTCCGAGACTTCTCAAAATAAGGTAGTTGTTAAAATACCTCCCGGAAAACATTTCCAAACACAAGAGGCTTAAGAGGGAACAAATGGAACGAAAGACTGAATCGGCTTACTTCAATCGTCAATGTTTTATTTTGTTTCCAACATTGATATCTTAATTGAGGGGACATTTGATCAGAGTTCCCGGGATTTGTTAAAACAAACAAATAGTTTTCATTTAAAACATTATTTTCAAGATGTTTTTATTTGCGAGTCGAAGCAGATATCTTGACTCCCGTTTGTTATTTTGTAACATAAGATGAATGGCATTAAATTATTTAATTACCTCTTGCAGGAATGATGCATATATTGAATATGTGTTGCATAACAGCAGTAATCAGTAATCACCTTAAAACTTGAAAACCTGATTCCCATTTATTTATCCCGATCATTAAACTAACATCGTTTTCAAAATTATGTGATGTATAAACTATAAACAGCGTATAAATCGATAGATGAAAAATAATTCAGCTTTGCCATTATAAGTGATAAAAATAGTATAAAGATAAGACAACTGTAAGGTACATACACTAAAATTAATGAGTCAAATGTAGTCTCCATTCATCAATTCATACTTTTAGACGAGACGAATATCAATCTAAAATGCAACCAAACAGTAGAAAACAGAATTTTAAAAACAATGTAATAAATAACAGTTTTAAAAACAATAGCGAAAACTCAGATTAACTATGATGATTTATTCTGAAAATTTCAAACAAGCGAACAGAAAAAGCAACCAGCCACTAGGTATGTCCCGAAGTTTGATAATAACGCGCGTTATAACATCGCTCGTTATGATATATTTGTATTTCATATATTTATTTAATATTATTATTTTAATTTTTTTTGTTCATTTTTACGTATTTTTATCATGTACTGTATAAAATGTGTATATATTTTATTGTATTCTTTTATTATTTCTATCCTATTCTAAAAATATGTTTTATTTTGTTTTATTTCGCTTCTTTGCCTTTCTCCCCGTGGTTGCCTGGCAGAGATCACTGCATAGTGATAAGGCCGCCCTTTGTGCTTTTTAATCTTATTTTTTGTAACCTTTATGTATATTTTGTTTCTTGCACAATAAAGTGTTAAATAAAAAAATAAATAATATAAGTATTCACGCATCGTTATGCTTTTTACCATATGCGATAGGGAAGCGATACGCGACGTTATCTTGTAAGAACGAATTAATTACTCTCTTATTTTAAAGCCCATTATACCTTTGAACTACAATTTAAGATGTTTTCAGTTATTAACACACAAAAGTAGGGACAAATTCCTGAATCTGTACTAAATTATTAATGAATAAATGTTTATGTGTATATTTTTCTATCTTTCACGAAGCAACGGAGCGATTTTATGATTTATTATGATTTTTGTGTCTGGAGATAGTTCGTAGGGCTGTACCCTATAAAAATAACCTTTATAAAAATAAAATCGCTAATCGTAAAGTCTATAGAATAATATAGGTTACTTTTTAGTCTTTACCGAATTTATTCCTTTTAAATACGTGGGTGAATCCCTAAGTTAGTTTAATCATAAATAAAATGTTAAGATACAATTCATTTATTTTATAATAGAGCGGATTGGATCATGACTATACATTTATACAATACTAATTCGGAATCCAATTATCCGCTTAATCACAGTCTAGACTGGTCGTGACTTTCAATTGTTATTTATAAACATTCTACAAACGTAAATGTTACTGTAACTATGTTAGCAAAGATTTTAAATAAATTAAGCTAAATTAATAAGATTAGAAATTTACAATCTGTGAAATTTGATGAAGTTGAAATAATCTGTATCTCTTTAATAATCTATCTATAATTTAGGGTTTTAGTAACACCGATTAAAAGTTTAATTTAAACTAACTTTAATTATTTTGTAATTGTTGGATTTTTCTTTTTGCTTTAGTATGACAACTCTACTTTTTTTAAAAACTTTCAAAACTATAATACTTTTACCCGGGTAGAGTCATAATATTATTATTATAGTGCAAGTATACGGTTTTATATGAAAAGGTGTCGTATACCGATATCGTATACCATTTCCGTCCCGTAGAGCCGTTCATAGTCACATGTACAAAAGTATTAATCTGGCGACATGCCAGGCTTTGTGGTAAATTGTATTTGGCACCAACTTCTGGACAATATGCTCATAATTACACAACTTAACACGTTCACTGCGGCACAGAAATATCTGTACTTTCCATTACTGCGTTACGGGTCGTTTTAAACCTTGTCCTATACCAGAGATTGTGGCGGCACGAGGCATATTAAACCCCACCGCCCGTAGGAGACCAAAATCGTTTTTTTGGCGCCAAATAAGACAAAGTGTGCGGCTTTTGTCGTGATTATTATTAACAATGAGTTCATTAACCTAAATCTACCGTCGCCCGTGGTTAGATTAGTTAGTTTAGATTCTAGGGGTAAAATAAAATGTGGGGTCTGATGTACCCCATACCGCACTGAACAATAGCAGTTTTTCATATAATTTAGTGATGGGAAAAGAAATATCGATTTTATTTAATTGTATTTATTTATCAAACTTACACACACACATTCACGTTTCTATTAACGATATTTATTATAACGAGTAGTTAGGATGTTTGTAAATTACCTGTATCTACATTCAAGTCATTCTTTGTAAACGCTTCAATAAGTTGTTCCACAAATAGTCTCGAATGCGTTGCACAACACTAACCGCGTGAGCTAGCTTAGGGTGCGGTACGAGGTGCGCGGTGGTACGAGGTGTTCGCAACCTCGTTCCGCACTGTGTTAGAATTTTTATTTGTTCAGTGCGGCACGAGGTCTAAGAAACCCGGTATTAAGGTCGGTATACCATTGAACTAGGAATCAATAGCACATCTCAGATATATAGATATCACTTTCCTACACTGAACCAGATGGAAGTTATGCCTCCCGCACGACAGAGAAGTTTACGTTTTTTCCTACCGCTATAACGACGAGACACGGACAGGGTGTTTCAAGCCCTGTTTCGCAGCTAACGTGTTAAGCCATATATTTAAGTTAAGAAAGATGCGAACGAATGTATTTTGCAGAATTGCTTTAATGTGTATGAAGAAAGAATAATAAATATTATAGTTGAAATTACTTTAAAATGCATATATGTAAATATAATCTTAATTTATGGGAAATGCTTATTTTAAAACAATGTCCATTATGTTATGCGGTTTCCATGTCGTGTGAAATATACTTATCAATTTTATTAACGAAGAAATAACAGCGCTCTTGTGAATTATTTCAAATAGTATAAAGAAGATACCTTCACCATACATACATATTACATGGTACACATAGATAACGAAACAAAATGGTACATTTAACGTTGAATTTAATATCAGTATAACGCTATTCAAAACCACCACAAACAATGCATTTTGAATCCTATATAATATCTAATATTGTGGAACACTACTAGTCTTGCTCGCATTCATAATCTGCATATTGTTTCGACAGGCAGACCAATAGCAAATATTACAGATAATAACATTTGAACTGAGTTGTTGTTCAATGTTCATAGTTCATAATAAATCATTTACAAGCGTCTTTTACTGTTTCATAACTGTAGGAACTATCGAGCAAATATTTCATTTGTATAGAGGTATTTTTTGTTAGCGGCTACATTGAAAATTGATGCGTAAGCTTTTAAAAAAAGGACCATTTTTAACTAAACTGAAAATCTGTATTTTTTTAATTATCAAGTAAACGTATCATTTAATAAAAATGTTAATATAAATTATAAAGCATTGCTACAACTACCGCAGCACACCAAAAAATGTCAATACCTTACATTTAGGGCCGATTTTTCCATGCTTGGATAAAACTTATTCGTCGAATAATGTATAAAACTACCATTTTAAAAACGTATTTTAATTGCCCGTACTTGACAGTTTACGTGGCATTTTAATATTCTCGTGTAATACTTTATTGGACAGATAAGTTTTATTCAAGCATTGAAAAATCGGCCCTTAGAAAAATAAAATCCAGTTGCAAATGTAAGTACTATCGAGCGGACTGATTTTTCAATCCTTGGTTAAAACTTATTCGTCGAATAACGTATTAAACTACCATTTCAAAAATGTATTCTAATTGTCCGTATTTGACTGTTTACAGGTGACATTTTAAAATATTCGTGCAATACTTTATTAGACGATGCATTTTACCCAGGGATTGAAAAATCGGCCCTAAATCTAAACACGCAAAGTAAACTTATACTAATTCAATATATTACTTACCGCTGAAAGGCTTAGAATAAAACTAAAAGAAAATCAAAGAGCTTTTCTCTCCATACATCACGTAGAAACAAAACCGACAAGCCTTTAGTATTCAATCTTAGGCACAGTGCAGTCTCTCAATGGGTTGAGCTTTGACTTACAAAGTTCAATTGAAACTGAAAGGATAGTTCAACCTCGTTGCAAAAAGTCCTCGAGGACTTTAGCCTAGTTGTGCTGAATGATAGGTTTTAAATATGTTTTATAAAAGGAGTGTGTAGCTTTTCGAGTAAATGCTTAATTCTGTTTCATTACTGGCTTATTATATTATAATTATTAGAAATCATCCATATTTCGTTGTATTTTTTATTTTCCCTCATAGGAAGATTTCTAGGAAGCTCGATCATATTTAAGAGCTTTTATTTACTTACATTATATTAATTTGATAATATTCATGTGTGATGCAGTTTATAATGTACTTCTTCACATATTTAGAACCCACATTGTTAATACATATAGATATCAAATAAATAATATACATATACGTATGAAAACACATAAAACCACTTTCCGCTCAATACAATATGGCTCCAACAGATGTTTCTTATTGTTATAAGAGCCTCTATTTCGCCATAGAATCTCGTATATTACTGTGAATATTATGTGAATATTATCTCGAAAACAAACCAACCAAAATACATACTTTCAGCTAAGCTACATTCAATATTTAATAAAACGAGTCGAGATGAATCATGAAATCCAAACATGAGCATTCCGTGAAAGCAAACCCACGTATATTTTATTACATAAATTAAATGAATATTTATTTATACTGAATAACTCTTCCTTGTTTATTTACTCGTATATGTCGAAATTCTGTAAGGTCATATTTATTTTGTTTCATATACTTATATTGCTTGAATTTCTTGATTATTTTTAAAATAATAATTATTAAAATATTAAAACGTATCTCGTAATACGCGTTTGTATATGCAATACATACCTACATAAAACGTACCTACCTACATTAAAATAGTCTCATTCATAATGTGCCAATAAATCTGCAATATGCGTAACAATATTTCAGAGAAAGCCAGGTAGCACAAGTAAGCTATACTAATAACCCATCTAATCTCCAAGGGTAGGGTTCAAAGTTAAATTAAGTATTAAAAAGCTTTTATCTACGCCGTTAATTACCACCCTAAGCTTTATAAATGAATTTATAGAACGTGCTCTGAATATTTTGTTTTATTTGTCTTTAGGTTTCTGTAGTAGTTCTATAAACATCTAAAGGTTTCCACTTCACTATTTTACTATTATAAGAATAAACAAAAATTCGTTTTTAAGGAAAATTCGTTTCTTAAATGATAGAGCTTAAAGTTTTCTTAAACACGTGCGTTTAGACGTATTGTAACACCTTCACGCTACAAAATTAACCTTATTTCAGAGTAGCATTTACACTATAAACTATAAACTAGCCATTTTCCCCGGCTTTGTCCGGCTGGACTCGAGATAATAACAGTTTTTTTCACTCGATAAGCAAAAGCTTTAGCTGTAGCTGTAGAATTTTGTAAATAGGTCAGATTTTAGTTAAATCGTACAACGAAACAATCGTACAAGTTAATCGTAAAATTAAAAAAAAACTATTTATGGTATTAGTATAGAATACATGATTAACTAACTACAGATATCTAATACATAGGTATTAATGACAAAGGACCTGTCTGGACCATAGACCGTTCGACCTTAAAATGACTAATGTTATTAGGACTCTTTTTACAAATAACAGCGTTAGGGTGTGTTTTCAAGTTGATTTTACCTATTGTTCTGTACTTATAATATAAAAAGGTAAAGTTTGTGAGTTTGTGGATTTATTGAAATGGTTTAAGAATATATTTTATCGATAGCCACGTTATAAGCTGTAATTTGTTTTACTTTTATCCCAGGTCAACCCGAGCGCAACCGGGATAAGTGGTTAGCTAGTATATCTGTAAAGTCAATTCACGTATAATAAAAGTAACATGGATAAAAATCGAATTTACGTTCTGGATATAAATAAGTTTATTCGGTAAACGAACCGCACCTAAATTGAAACATAATACCAATTAGGTTTCTATTTCAACAATATAAACCTAATTGATATTAGGCTTTGTTATTGAAAATAAACTTATTTATAAGGTTACAAAAGGGGTTATTATTATATTTTATCTTATTGTAGACTCTACGTTGTTATGTTGGGTAATTTAAAGATGGTAATACTATGACTAGGAATATTTTGAAAACCTAAATTGGTTAGATATTTTATTTCCTAGTGTACAATTTTAATTAACAAGCATCAGTTTCTACTAATGAAAAGGAATTAATTATTATTATGGCCTCTACATAATTCGACTTAACATTTATTACAAAATTTCCAATAATACTGTTACTTCAATTAAACTCTTTATTCACCTAAACTGAAATAGCCTAAGTTAGCGATAATTAATGATGATTAATTACAACCTTAACCAGCTCTGCTGAATTGTATAATTATGCCTACTGCGAAGAAATTATTACGCTACGTAAGTAACGCTTTTAAGTTACATTTTGGCCTTTTTTTAATTTAGGTCGCTTGAAAGAAAGATTTTTTGAATGGCAGATTGATATATTGTTATCTATTAAAAATCTTTGAAGACTTATTTATATATTAGAAAAATGTTCAAGTAGAACTATTATAATATTATAAGTCCGTGGTTCGAGACCAGGCGAGCGCGCAGGAAATAAATTGATTTTTCAATTTATCTGCGCATGTTGTAACATCACCACTGCTCGAACGGTGAAGGAAAACATCGTGAGGAAACCGACATGTCGAAGAATTAAAAAGTTCGACGACATGTGTCATCCGCCAACACGCACTTGGCCAGCGTGGTGGATTATGGCCTGTACCCTCATAGGAGGCCTGTGTCCCAGCAGTGGGAACATATATGGGCTGATGATGATGATGATGATGATGATGAGAACTATTATTAGGTTTGCTGTGTCCATTGCTGTTTAGAATTTATGAATCTAATCTATTCGTGAACTAACAAATTTAATAAATAAACGTAATAAACTTTAACAATAAAGTCCTTAATAATAGATAGGTAGGTAGAATACGAAGTAAAATTTTGAATATTAGACTTATAACATTGCATATTTCTTTTTTTATTGTACATTTATCTGTTTATAGATTAATATTTCTTTACAGAGATATGCATGCGACGGTGTGCGGTGGAAAGCCCGGGCTGTGCGACGCCATGCGGCCCGCCAGCGGCGCTGAGCTGCTTCGCTATTTGAGGAAGGTCAACTTCACTGGTACGTGAAGCGTAGCCTTCCTCGATAAATGGTTTATCTAACACTGAAATAAGTTTTCAAATCGGACCAGTAGTTCCCAAGATTAGCGCGTTTAAACAAACAAACAAACTCTTCAGCTTTATAATATTAGTATAGATAAATGGTAAATTTGTTGTTTTGTTAATAGCCTAGGCTATATATAAAATGGCGGCGTTTAACTTTTCTAAACCGACGAACTGCTGCTGCTGCTATATTAAAGGATATAACTGGATATTGTTCAGGAACATAGTAAATTAATGGTGATGTTTAATCAAGAGCCTAGTCTATAAATAAAACAGCTGATTTAAACTGGATAAATGGAAAAGTTGAATAAATATTATTATTTATCGATTCACTGGAAGGCGACATAAATGTGAAGATAAATACATGGATGGAAGTTTATTTCAGAAAAAGGGTTCACCCGGAAAAATGATAAAATAATATAACAGTAAAGGGAAAAGTCCTTTTAGTGTTGTTTTATACTTAATAGGATATGGAGCATTTTTATACAGCCGCTTTGGGCGAGACTGCGGGTAATAAATATTTTTATATCAAACTTATCGTAACAAGTTGAGGTCAGAATTACATACTTGTTTGCAAACCCGCATAGTGTCCGTTCCTGTGAGATTTCCGGGACAAAAAAGCCAATGTCTTATTCTGGGTCTTCAGCTACCTACATACCAAATTTCATTGTAATCGGTTCAGTAGTATTTGCGTAAAAAAACATCCATCCTCACAAACTTTCGCATCTATAATATTAGTTGGATAGTGCAAATTGAAATTCCCTTTTATAATTAACTAGGATTTCCTAAACAGGTCTGAGCGGTGATGAGTTCCATTTTGATGCAAACGGTGATGGGCCAGCTCGCTACAATATCCTGCACTTCAAACAGGTACTTTTTATTTTATTTCATTTAAAATTTAATTTATTTCGTAGATATTTACTACACGTCATGTCTGAGAGCATTAAACCATAATGTACTATATACATTATTACGATTGTTTTCTAAGGTGATGTTTTTAAATTTTGTGGCAAATAAAATTTTGAAAAGAAAGAAAATACGAACATAATATAAAATTAACTTTTATCTAAATTTCAAATATAAATAATTTTCACTCCACAACTCAAATGTTTCTCTCATTTAGGTGTCGCGAGGCGTCTACCACTGGGTGAAGGTGGGACAATATCTAGATGGGGAGCTGCAGCTTAATATTGATGGTAAGTTTTTATTATTTTCTTATGCTTATAAATGGTGGAAAATTGATGTTAGGGCGGCCGTACACGGACCGCTTCAAGCAGTTGAGACCGACCGCTTGAAGCCGCGACCGCGCGGTGAACTATAGGCATTCATTCACCGCCGTACACGTGACGGCTCGAGCCGTCGCGACCGCTTCAAGCCGTCAACTGCATGACGAAATTCCATCGTGCCGTTGACGGCTCGCGAGCGGTCGTGAGGCATACACTGACTGCTCGAGCCGTTGACTGCGCTAGAGCCGTCGACGGCTTCCTCTCCCCCTGAAAATCAATGACGCGACTAGTCAAAAAATCAACGGCTCGAGCGGTTGGTAGTGACGCGACGGCTCGAGCAGTCAAGAACCGACGGCTCGAGCCGTCAACGACCGACCGCTCGAGCCGTCCGTGTACGTCGCTTAGCCGTTAACTGCTCGAGCGGTCCGTGTACGGCCGCCCATAGGGATGGATATTTAATAAAAACTTCACTATCGATTTATTGCTTCTGCACGCAGATTTTTTTGGTTTGTAATATCACTACATAGTATAAAACAAAGTCGCTTTCTCTGTCCCTATGTCCCTTTGTATGCTTAAATCTTTAAAACTGCGCAGAGATTTTGATGCGGTTTTTTTTTAATAGATAGAGTGATTCAAGAGGAAGGTTTTGGTATATATTTTATTAGGTTTTAGACAAAGCGAGCGAAGCCGCGGGCAGTAAGCTAGTAATATTATAAATTCCATTAAATAAATTTAGAAAGTATTAATTTACCTTCGCGCTCACAGCATCAATATGGGCGGTAAATTCAGAATTATTATACAGAGTAAATTTTTGTAACAAACTCCCATAAAATACGTGACTCAAACAACTCAAAATCCTAATTCTAAAATTCGATTTCAAACTGACGAGTTTCCAAGTCACGATCCACTTTCCCCAATTCGGTTACAATCAAATCCCTAAATTGAGAATTTTTAATTATTGCTCGTTCGCTCTGCAAATTTAAGGTACTCTCAGTATTGAAAAAAACCTAATTATTGCTAAGGGACTAGTAAATTTCGAACTTTCCATCAGAGCAGTTACTCAGTCAGAGTAACACATTTACATACGAAGACAATTATTTTAAGTTGATCTGAGAAATTATACATTCTTGTCATTTTTATATGTACCTACATTCTTTCTTTTGACTAATAACTTAAACATAGCATATCCAGAAGCTTATCCAGAAGCTGTAAAAATTGGCTATTAATATTTCTTTGCTGAACCGATTTTCATGAAATTTAGCACACACATAGAAGAAAACTTGGATTAACACATAGCATATTTATCCCGAAAATTCCACGGGAACGTCTTTTCCTTTGATCACGCGGACGAAGCTGCGGGTGAACAGCTAGTAATCTTACTACAATATACATATTATTATAATTATTTAAGAAGTTCACTCCCTTCGAACGTCAATCACCTGTCTAATACCTCAATGTTTTATGTCAAATTTAGTTTGCTAAAAATATATCATGTGTGGGCTTGATGTATTATGTAATCTTCCTATTCATTTGAGGCTTCTTTTGAATAATAAAATTAATTTGACTGTGAAATGTTTCGATAATTATTCTGGAAAGTTTTGAAGTGTTTTCGTTTTCATCGTTTCATTTATATTTCTATTTTAATTAGAAATATACTTACTTAACCTAATTTTAACAATATACTTTGAAATTAAGTATAATTTACCTATACTAATAATATTATAAAGCTGGAGAGTTTGTTTGTTTGTTTGAACGCGCTAATCTCAGGATCTACTGGTCCGATTTGAAAAAATATTTCGATGTTAGATAGCCCATTCATCGAGGAAGGCTATAGGCTATATATCATCACGCTAAGACCAACAGGAGCGAAGCCTCACAGGTGAAACCGCGGAGCAAAGTAAAGACATGTCGTCGAGATTTAATGTCGACATAAATAACTTTCGTTAAAAGTTCCCAAAGCAGTTTTATTAAGCAAATAGTCAACAAGCATTAAGCAGTAAATTGCAATCTTAATCACTCGTTTGAGCGCGGGTTTATGATATCGTAACGACATTACTATAATGAAGTTTATTTGCTTTGGTCGTAAAAGGTTGTTCGTATTTGACCTATCAATTATGTTTAAGATCAAAATTAAGTTTGTTTTTCTTTTCTTATTTTAGAATTTGCTATTGCACTAAAAGGTATAAATACATACATATAAACATAATTATGTCATAGGAACAATGTGAAACAAATATATTAATACTTAGATACATATAAAATCTTTAAAAAGAATTCATTGCAAATTATACTTCACAAGTACTGATTTTAAAGTATTGTAAAACATATAAAATGGAGAATCGAATAGTATATTTTTTAAATCACGTAATGTTTTACAATTAAATCAGAAAATATCGTACGGTCGTTAAGTAAACCGACTTCCACAAAGAGTAGTCAAGTCTCGTTGAGTCGAGAGCGAAGTAATTTTACCTTACAATGTTTGGAAAATTAAATTGTCGTATCTACAATGTAGGACATTTCTCACAAATTACTATGAAATTTGTTTTTCTATATTCCATTCGAAAATGAACTCTATTGTTATATTTTTACCGTTTTTACTTGTAGAATGTTAACAAGTAATGTTTTTTACTTTTGTGTCGAATAATTAGAATTTAGTTTGTGTATAGTAAGTGATTTTGAGACCATGTAACCACTACATTTTTTTGCCTCAGGTATATACAGGTAGGCTGTTTATTCACAAAAATATTTAATTTTTAACATCATTACGTACTTTACACATGAAACATTGCAAAACAGAACAATGATCCGTGAAACAAGGCTAGTCTATAAATGGTGGCTCCACATTAGTCCGTGCGTGAATTCATGGCATTAATGTGAAGCCGCCATAAGAAATAAACTATGTAAAAATATTGTGTGAAACTGTGTCTTGGTCGAGTCATTTTTACCCAGAATCTGTTACTGCATAAGTTCGTCATACACTCTATATATTATTTAGACATTATCTACTAGAACTTAATACTATTATTCAGACATCCAGTTCAAATGGGGTGAAGCGCACCCGCCGGAGTCGGTGTGCAGCGCGGAGTGCGAGCTGGGACAGGCCAAGCAGTACGTGGAGGGCGAGAGCTGCTGCTGGCACTGCTTCAACTGCACACAATATGAGGTACGGTATATGTATATTAATTGAGTAAATAAATAAGAACTTAGAACTTAGAACTTTTCTTATTCATCACATCGATTGATATGAGGAGATAATTTTAAACTTTAACAATATTTCAGCAAAATTGTTAAAGTTTTGTAAATCATTAATTATATTTAAATGAAACGATCTATAATTTACAATTTCACAGTTCAGTAACCAGTCTTACATATCAGCATGCTCCATACCCTATCCTACGAAACAACACTCTTAAAAAGTACAACTACAACTTTTAAAAGCTCATTTATACTGTTCAAAGTAGTATTTGTATTCTCTTTGGTTCAAAGCGACCACCACGCGCATTGCTTCGCGAGGCCGTTCGATGTTATGTTTGCGAAACTATTTACATACTTACATATAAAGAAATTTGGACATCGAAAGGCTGATGATTGATGATTGATATAAAGAAATTTAACATATAATTTTTTTTATGTAAGAATTTGTAAATAGTTTGGAAAATCCAAAAGTGCACGCCTCATAATCTCATCCTTTACAATAAAATTGATTATTTATAAAGAGTACGTGACTATAAATATAAAAATGAAATAAAATAAAACATTTGGAAAAGTAAAGAAAGCGGTACCGTAATAATTGAGCTATTTTTCTTGTGGCCCCACCTAGATGTGAAACTGCGCAGGTTTAAGGGACTGACTACCAACTTATTTTTTTAAACCTTGGCTTATAGTATAAAGAATCGAGTTTATAATGGTGAATTTTGAGTACACTATAAAAAAAAAAAAAAGTCGATATTTTTTTTGTTTATTTAATAACAATTAAACCACATCGAATCAGACCCTGAAAAATGAAAGGGTTCTATTCCTGAGCATACTCAAGCGTAAGAGAAAAAAAAAGACTCGATTAGTAAAGTATTTCGGTCGCTATCGTGTTAACAAGAAAAAGGATCCGCACATACAGACACACGGACGTCCAAGACAGAACTTTTTTAAACTGTTTTTTAACTAGTTTAAATAACAAAAATGACATCAAAAATATCATGAACGTTAAAAATAGTGTTTTTTCTTAATATGTGTGTGTATGTATTATCTTACAAGTGCAATGTATGATACATAAAGACATTTTAAGTTTGAAAAATCAGATGTTTTGCGCGAAGTGACAGTAGTACCCACCTCAACGCTTCGCTTATGAGGCGTGCAAAATCTAACCTACAAATCAACAACATCCAAAAAGTCCCGTTCCCTCTAGATCCGCTCGCCGCTAGTGGAGACAGCGTGCGTGGTGTGCCCGCGCGGCGCGCTGCCCGACGCGTCGCGCACGCGCTGCCGCCCCATCCCCGAGCAGTACCTGCGACCCGACTCCGCCTGGGCCATCGGGGCTATGGCCTTCTCCGCTAGTGGGATACTGCTTACCGCGTGAGTGTCACACTACACTGCAGTGCATGTCCATACACTGTACTGTACATAGCACACTTCATAACAATACACTACACTGCAAAACAAAACATTACACGATACTGCAATGCACCGTACTACGCTACACTACACTATACCATACTATACGTGCCCGCGCACACGCTGCCTGCCCATCACCTAGCAGTGCCTACTCTGCGACCGGACTCCGCCTGGGCCATCGGGGCTATGGCCTTCTCGGCTAGTGGGATACTGCTTACTGCGTGAGTGTCACACTACACTGCAGTGCATATCCATACACTGTACTGTACCACACTACACCGTACTGTAGTACACTTCATAACAATACACTACACTGCAAAACAAAACAAATACACAATAATGCAATGCATCGTACTACGCTACACTACACTATACCATATACGTGCCCGCGCACACGCTGCCTGCCCATCACCTAGCAGTACCTACTCTGCGACCGGACTCCGCCTGGGCCATCGGGGCTATGGCCTTCTCAGCTAGTGGGATACTGCTTACCGCGTGAGTGTGACGCTACACTGTACACTGCACAATAATACACGATACTGCAGTACGTAGCAATCAGCAATGCACTGTACTGTGCTACACTACACTACACTACAGTACACTGCATATATGTCTTGTACATTATACGATACTGCAATGCACTGTGCTACAGTCTACACTATACTACAATGAACTACACCATAATACACGTCCCTGCATTGCCCTGCACTATACAAAAGACTAATGCAATACACTTAACCGCATTGTACTATAATACACTTCAATACATAATATAGAGACTAAACACACTTGACAACTTTACACTACACTCTACTGCACTTCACTGCACTGCTCTACATGGCACAGTAGTGCACTACGCTACAACACTACACGGCACAAAATTCTTAAAAGTACATAAATCACATTTCTGAGTTTGATTGCAAAAGCATTTTAATGTTATTGTTAAATTTCTTATTTTTTATGCGATTGCCTAACTACCATAAAAGTTAAATTATTGAGCTAAATATTGGCATGTCCTTAGTAATAACACTCCTAAAATACTTGTGAAGAATGTAGTTTTGTTATAAACCTTTCCTCAGTGGGATGATAGAGCACAAAGTCTCACATATCTATAATTCGCTCCACCTAAATTCGATTGATATAAACCCACAAAAAGTCCAAAAATTCTATTCGCACGTGTAGATAGCACAAAAAAACTATGATATACGGTTTCTAAAAGTGAATAGAGGCGTAGAAATTTTATTTTTGCGTAGTAACAATAAAATTCCCTCGCAAATTGGTATGCGGGTCCCATTTGAGCTCAAATAAAAAGTACCTACAAGCTTGTTATTTCTAAAACCGATTCGAAAGATTTTTTATTAAATATTCCGAAGCTCGACGCGGAATGGATTTTTTTTTTTTACATAAAATCCATTAATTGCATACGTTTTTATTTTTAAGTTGGTTTTCAGACTAATGAACGCTGTATAAAATAAAAAATTGCTTGAAAATCGAGTTCCAATTGCTGGTGTTGAGTTATTTTTATCAGCATCTTTTTTTTCGCAATATTAACTTTACAAATACTATAATATAAATAACGAATAAAATAAAGATAATGAGTAAAACGAAATGAAACAATTCTCAAAATTTTTTCAATACAAATTAATGAATGTCTCTACGGAGTAATTAACTTTCCGACTAAATACCTGTTTCTAATTCACAGAACATAGGCTAACTAACAGCTTCTGTTCAATTTGCTAAACTGTTAAATTAATGAGAAACGAAATTATCATTCAGAATACTAATCAAGGTATAGAGCGTCTTATTTCATGTTATGGAAATGAACTTAAAATAAATTGACATAATAATTACCATGCCAATTTTAGAAGCTTCTTAAACTAATGTCTAGTCTCGTACAGTGCCGGCGTTAGGGGGGGGGGGCGAGAGGGGGCTATTGCCCAGGGCTATACTTAATCTTTAAATTATATTTATTCCTTAAAATTCATTAGGTACAGTTATTTTTGATATCTAAAAAAAACAACAATTATTAACAACTTTTTCCTTAGGCCTTTCCAAAATTGCACAGATATCGTTCAATACCATATTATCCCACCCTATTTTCATGCGGCTTACAATCTAAAACCGATCAACAATGCTCGAAATCTGTCAAGAAACAGAAAAACCGATAAAGCGGATGTTGAAATACGTCGACCGTGGAAGGGGGTCAATTATAGACCGTCAATCGGTACTTTTGAACCGGAATAGAATTCATACTTTGACCCGCGGTTTAGATATTCAAACGTACAATTTAAATGTTTTTCTTTATTATTTTCGTACATTTTTTTAAACTATTTAATGTGCTTGCTTTACGTTATTATGCTATTGCATTGCTTCTATCGCGGGCCTTGAGCGCGGGGACCGAATCGAGAAACTCCGTAACGAAAAACCTCACGATCCCCCACTCCGACGGGCGGAGGTGTGGCTTGAAAGTGTGGAGGAAGGAAGGTGGAATTCCTCCATCGAAAAAGGAGAATTCTCGACCGGTCTACTCGACTGGCCGGCCGTTATGGCCCCAATGGATGATGTCGGAAAGTTGTATAAATATAGCTCTGTACCGAAAAAATTTCGCTTGCGCGATTCAGAGCGAGGTGTCGCTACAAAGGCATAGCATGCAATAGCTTTACCGCGGCAGTCTCCGAATGCCACACGTCGTTTTTATTAAACTACACTAAAAAATCATCTTTAATTTGCAACAATAGTTTATGTAAAATTAAAAGGATTTTTAAAGGTCTCGTGACGAAATTAAGTTTAATTTTAATTTCATTTTAAATTTAATGGATTTTATTTAACACGACGTTTAATAACTTTCATGTCACAACCAATAATCATGCACATTGTAGTGTTTTTGACACATTCAATATTAAAATTACATTATTTTAAATTTATATTGTTTAAGCTCACGCATTCTGTGTATTCATTGTGAAAAATATTTATTTCAAAATCTACGTTTTTTTTAAATATAATCATCTTCTAATACGATTGTATTATAATTAATTTCCAATTAAATATATCTTATTGTCAAACCAGAAAAACTACTACAATAATACGATTACAAATATATTTTTACTTTCCGTGTATAAAGCGCGTCACACACGGTGAAGATACTATAATATTTTATGTTACCCGAAATTTTGTGTCCAGTGTCAGTGTTTATAGTAAGGTATATTATAGTATCTTCACCGTGTGTGACGCGCTTAACAATCTAAGTAGATACATTTTCATATGAAACTTCTTTAGGCGCGTTGAGAGTAAAATTTCAAGGTCGCGTCATAGCTAAACCTTCACGTCATAGAGTAAGGTGATGATTTCGGTAAAGAAGTTTCACTTCTGACACGAGTGCTCGGCACACACGCTCTTTTAAAGATAAATCAAATGTTACAATAATACTTTGAGGTTTTTGCTTTCCGTGTAAATTATATTATACCTTCAATATTTTTTTTTATTTATCTATACTTTTTGACTGACCGGTTGGCTTGTAGGTCCTGCCTTCCAAGCCAGAGGTCGTGGGTTCGATTCCCACCCGGTGCAAATATTTGTGTGATGAACATAGATGTTTGTTCTGTGTCTGGATGTATTAACATAATATCTATTTACTTAAGTATTTATTTAAAATTATATATATTTATCAGCTATCTAGTTTCCATAACACAAGCGAAAGCTTAGTATGGGATCAGATCGTGCAATAAATATTTCAGGACAATTTTCACACATTAATATTTATTTATTTAATTAATTTATATAGTTTCGTGTTCGGCGTGTGGGTCCGTCACGGCGGCACGCCGGTGGTGCGCGCGAGCGGGCGCGAGCTGTCGTACGTGCTGCTCGCCGGCATCCTCATGTGCTACCTCGTCACATTCGCGCTCGTCTTCCGCCCCACAGACCTGCTGTGCTCCATACAACGGTACGTGCACACACACACACAGCAGATATGCTTTACGTCCACACACAGCAGAAATGCTTTACGTCCACACACAGCAGAAATGCTTTACGTCCACACACAGCAGAAATGCTTTACGTCCACACACAGCAGAAATGCTTTACGTCCACACACACACACACAGCGGAAATGCTTTACGTCCACACATAGCAGAAATGCTTTACGTCCACACACACACACACAGCGGAAATGCTTTACGTCCACACATAGCAGAAATGCTTTACGTCCACACACACACACAGCGGAAATGCTTTACGTCCACACACACACACACAGCAGAAATGCTTACGTCCACACACACACAATGCAGCAATATTATACGTCCCCCCCGTGAAGTAAAGACTAACAGCCATCCTACGGGGATACGAACTGGAGAAAGAGGGTTGTTTTATTCGGTATGGACCATGAGACCATGATCAAGACCGACATACCAGGTCATAGATCTAGACCTGAGATACTTAATGATATTTTTCCCTCTATAATAATAAAAAACACACACACACTCACCTGCTCTGCTGGATATAGCGGCTTGTGCTGCACACACACATACACACACTCAAAGGCATAATAATACCACAGTATTACCATATTTCCTACAGTATGGCGACGAATGTACTTGTGCAGAGAAACGGAGGGGAAATGGCGGGGGGTCGGGCGACGCGGGCCGCTTAATGCAATCACGCTGAGTTTGCATTAACTATCGCGAAAGGACGACGCAGTCGTATTTTTTGTGTAATAATTTTATTATACACTAGCTTCCGCCCGCGACTCCGTCCGCGCGGATGTCGGTCTCCGCGTGGATGGTTTATTTCTCCATTTTGAGTAACTCTGACAATGACATCTTATAAATATCTAGTATAAAGACCAAATACGGCTCGACCTGTAATAATAAGCAACGTGTGTACGCGGTTCTACAGAACAATGTCTATGGATAAAACTGAAAAATTAAGATAATTTTTTTTCTACGTATTTTTCCAGGATAAAAAGTATCCTATTTTACGCCCAGGATAATAAGGTATAATTATACCAAGTTTCATCCAAATCGAACCGTTAGTTTTCACGTGATGTCTTCACATACAGACAGACAGACAGACAGACAGACAAAAATTTTTTTAAACACATATTTGGGTTTGGTATCGATCCAGTAACACCCCCTGCTATTTATTTTTTCAATATTTTCAATGTACAGAATTGACCCTTCTACAGATTTATTATATGTATAGATAGGTACTTACATATCCTATTATGGCGCGCAAAAACTGTTCCGTTTTCGGATGTAAATCTACATTGAAATCCCAGAAGGAAACAATATTTCAGAAAGATTGTATTAATTGTATCTGTTGAATTAAAATCAAAGCTATGTATATGTTGTCCTCATTATTTTCTAATCAGATTGTACATCCCAATGCGCATGCATTACTTAGTTAAATGGTATAATATACAATTAAGAACATCCAAAAATAAAGTGTCCACGTAAATAATATTTAGCAGTGCAATATCTGTAATTATATATTTATGAACAAATAATTACATCAGATTTAATAATCGCAATTATTTTGAATGTACATATGAATAAATGATTTCATCATAATATTAATAATCACAATTGACAACATTTCATTTTTTATAAGGCCATAAAAGAAAAATACCGTTTCTTTATTTTGCTCTTGCGATTACAGAAAAAAAATTATTTCATTTTTTTATCGCATATTTTAAGAGAAATTAAATAAAAACGATAAATGTGATGATGACGTTATACATACGGAGGAATAAAAATGAGCCTTAGCCTAATTTAAAAAAAGTTAAAAAAAAAAACTATCACTGACATTTACAGGGTATGGCATGTGTCAAATTTCATATTAATGTCATTTTTGTGAATGAATAATGTCAACAAACTTTTAAATCGTGTTATTGTGTTTTGGTTTTCTAATTTAATCTCATTACCGCGATGTTTGTTTGATTGGAGTTGGACCAATTTATTTATATAATACAAATAGTGCCTATAGTATTCATAATTTTCTTGAAATAAAAGACTTTGTTTACTCACTAAAAGTTGTATTTATTTAACACTTTCCAACCTTTTTGGGATAGTATATTTGCTTCCCAGAAATTTCCAGCACCTCTTAACAAATCCTGCATAAAGTCATCATCATCAGTACTTGTGAATAAGTTTCTTTTGTTTAAAATTTTGATCAGCAAATAACAATATTTACAAAACTTGACGAATCAAAGTGACAAATGTGCCAAAATGTCAACTGTCAAGATTTCTTTTTAATTTAAACTAGTTATGTGGCAAAGGAAAAAATGTATTCCTCCGTATGTATGACGTCATTTGGCGCTTACGACATTTTAGAATAAGATGATTTTAAAACTCAAAAAGATGAATGAAAACTTCGATATTTAGAAAAAGCAAAAAATACGTGTATCATAATTTTTGATCTAGTTTTCATTAAAATAAAAAATTAAGTAGCTTAAAATTTTGAAATGTTGTCAATTGTTTTATTTCACATTTGTTGCAACCCTAGCGTATTTTCGTGTGGCAGCGTAAGTACCTACGCTGGCGGCGGCATCGCGCGACATCAAAGGCGTTTCCTTACTGTAGGAAATAATATTTTAATACTGTGATAATACCGCCACCTGTTCTGTCACTTACCATGGTCGAAAATATAAACTACACGCGCATTGATCTAGCCAATTCCTATTCTATTAAAAAACTCAACTCTACACTTAAAATTTTTCCGTAACTAACCTCCACTGAAAGTCATATATTTCTAACACTGCAAGAATTCCAATGCATACAGTCAATGCAAAAAAGATCCAACGTTTTTACTAACATGAATAGTCTTTACAATTCTCTTCATTCAAGTGAGCCTTTATACAAATATGAATGAATGAATCGTTATTATATTCATCAGTGTAGACTGACATAATATAATTTAATGACAAGGTTAGGGCTGAATAGTGCGGGCTAATAAAGCTTTAGTTCCAATTTCCATTATACTTACCGTGAACAGTCTTGAAAGAAAATATTGTGTAAGAAAAGATAAGACCTTTCAGTAGTTTTAAAAAGTTAAAAGGGTCTGTTTGAAACGAGTAGTGCGTTGAAAAAAATCATTGTATGAATTTATTGTTCTATTTCACGCCAAAATGACTAAATAAATTTATTTGAATTGTAGAATTTAAAGTCAATAGATTTGGTTTGAAAGGACATAGTATTTGTGAAAATGATTATATAAATCTAGTGAACTGTGGAATTAATATGATGTGCATGTTTTTGTTTTATATCGAAGTGTTCTTGCGATGCGTAAAATGAACCATTTTGAATGTAGTCCATATTTTATTGGGTAAATTAATAAATATATACCTTTTGCGCTATACGGTGCATTTTTGTCATATTACAAACTAGATTTCCGCCCGCGGCTTCGCCCGCTCAGTCAAAGAAAAACCCGTATAGTTCCCGTTCCCGTGGGATTTCCGGGATTGCGTCATTTTCTCGGGATAGCCTATGTCCTTTCTCGGGTATCAAAATATCTCCATACCAAATTTCATGAAAATTGGTTCAGTAGTTTAGGCGTGATTGAGTAACAGACAGACAGACAGAGTTACTTTCGCATTTATAATATTAGTATGGATTAATTTTTATCAACACGCTTTGATTAGCTTCACCTGTAGGTACGTTTGTATGTTTGATGGTAACCCGTGTCCTTAAAACTCGAATTTAACCCTTTTAAACGGGCATTTCGTACTCTTATTAAGACCATTGACTATACGAAATACTACTTAACACCCAGATACAGAGCAAACATCTATGTTCACACAAATATTGTGTGGGTGGGAATCGAACCCACGGCTGGTTTAGCGTCTAGTACCGTGACCTGTCTCTCAGTGCCAGAAATGAGAAAGGGAGCCTCCTCTTAACCCACTGAGCCCCGAGCGGCCCGATCCGGCCACGATACAATAGATTTTCTATTATGTCTGTGATTCCCGGGGTTGAGTTAATAAATTCATTTGGCTACCCAGCTTCGGCACGGGCTTCTGCTTCACGGTGGTATACGCCGCCCTCCTCACGAAGACGAACCGCATCGCGCGCATCTTCCGCGCGAGTCGCCGCTCCGCCAAGCGACCGCTGCTCATATCGCCCTCCTCGCAGCTTGCCATCTGTGCTGCGCTGGTTTCTGTGCAGGTTAGTTCCTTACAAAAAAATGAGAAAATAATAAACAAAAAAGAGTGTGTGTACTTATGTACACGCGTTAGAAGTTATACTTCTTTGGCGTATGGAAAAAAATACTAGAAACAACTTGAACATAGTTACACACCACCTAGAACTAACTTCATGCTGTTAAATTTAGATGTCGGTGTGCGCGCGCATCGTAAAAATTCACTCTCATCATTTTTCTCCATCGCGCCAAAAGAAGTTATAACTTCAAAAACTTTAAAAAATTACGCATAGGTACGTATTCTGAATTCTACTCACAGAAAAATAAAAAATATGCGTTTGGACCTGATCATTGAGTTCGGCCACAGGTTCGGCTCACATTAAAAACAAATATATTATGGTATGCGTGAGTTGCAGAATACTGAATTCTGCTAACAGATCGTACACTACAAAAAATAAAAAACTGAAAATAAAATGAAAAAAGATGATACGCGTCCTTTGTATGGTAATGGACTGTCCTCACCGCTCGTAGGTTAGTAATAAATAGGAAATAATATTTACGTTTAGAAATTAAAGGTTTTAAAGGATTCTCGTGATTTATTGATTATATCACAAACCCTTGACACCAAGATGGTACGCGGTTATTAACATGAGTGCTGATTTACACAGGGTCAGTAACTGACTACAATTTCGAGGCAAATCAGTGCTGACCCGAAAAAAACCCTGTGTAAACAGATTTGAAGTCAGTACAGAGGCTTGAAGTCAGCGCTGAGTTGAATATTCGGACACGAATATTTTAAAGTCAGTTGGCGCCCCCCGCCACCCCCGCACCCCCACGTCAGCCAAATAAACCCCGTGTAAACAGACAAGTGAGTGCGTGGTTAGTCACTGCCGCTGCGTTGTAGAGTGACCACGTTTTTTTCGCTTGCGATAAAAATGACCCGTAAGCGAAGACGAAACCTTAAATTTGGTGCAATTATATGGCAAAAACGAGTGCCTTTGGGATATTAAATCGCTAAATCCATTTTCTTACCCATTGTCGTTTATTTTTAGTTATCTCATTTTCTACAATTTCTATTAAATCATTCAACAGCAAAATTGATAAATTTATAATTAAAAAAATACAAATATTTAAATCGTCGTTTCATTTGTTTTCGTGAATTCATTTTTCCCACTGACTTCACAAACGTGTGGTCACCGTGAGAAACGCACCACTACTACTTACTTCATGTAAACAGTTAAAGTCAGCCAATTTCGGCGCCGCGACTGACTGGTCTACTGACCCTGTGTAAATCAGCACTGATGTAAAGCTTCGTGTTCATGGTAAACTGCTATTTTTAACATATTGGCAACACTGCCTGTTGCAGAATTCATTAAGTTGAAATCATATTATAAAGACCCACATTTAAAAAAGTACCTTCTTTTACTGCACTCGTAAAGTCAGAGCATGATTTAAACAGCGCTTAAATAATTTCGCGCTACACTTGAAAAAGGTACAGAATTCCCGCCGTAATTAGGCTAACCTCGCTGAAATTTAACCCATATTTAAATAACTCTGTCCGTATAATGATGTGTCTGTAACAAAGCCTTTTTTAAATTAACTCTGACGCTTTGTAGCATTTTCTGAAGCTATAATTACTAGAAGTTTGACCGTCACTTAACTATTATGGGTTAGTATCCAAAGAAATGAAAGCTCAATGTAATATAATTCTGAGTCAAAATAAATTCCAAATAAAATGTAGTTAACATAATAAAGTTTGCGCCTTCGCGTTTAACTAGCATCGTACATGTCCTTTATTTTTATGGTTGCCTGGAAGAGATTGTTTTAAGCAATAAGGCCGCCTATTGTGCACTCACCATATTCATGTTCTCCTTGTTAAATGATATGTGTTTTTATTATTTGTAGTGTATAATACAGTGTCATAAATAGAAAAATAAATAAATAAAATTACACGTAGATACAATAATATAGTAACTTATAAAAGAATTGATTGAATAATTATTCAGTCTCTTACCCGTTTTTAGTTTATGGTGAAACACATTCAAAATACGCGAAAATATGTTTTCCTTAATAGGTAAATTAATAAATCTGAATGTTAAGTACAGTTCCAAGAATTTAAAAATGTTTATGAGTGTAAAATTGTTTCCAAAGTTAAGTGCTAAGTAAGCAGATTAACAAATCTCCGCTGACAGGTTTTGGTTCGGCGCCAATTTCCAACATTGCGGCGTGTTCACAGATTATAATAATTATTTATGTCACATTCCTCCGGATATGTTTAGCATAAAGTGGTTTATATTAAGTTATTGTTTCATATTAAATTCAATTCAACTCCACAACCGCACTGCGCGACACAAACTAAAATACCATCCTCACCACCTGGATGCGTGGCGCTCGTCTACTGTGCGATTCTCGAAATCACGAGACACTTTTTGCCGAGAACTACCGACTATAACTACTACTAACCGAATCTTGAAATGCTAATAACAATTAAAACAAAGAAAAATAACCTCTCAAGTATTACGGTACTCGTCGAGTTCTCTAATCGTTTTCACATCAATCTCGAATCTAAAATAATTAATCACGCTTTATTTAAAATACCGCTGCAAAGGGTGGATCTTTAGGTTAACCACAATTAATAAATTTCTAATGACTCAGCAGTAATCGAGACTAGGCTATGAGTTTCCTTTTATTACGTAGGAAGTATTTTAGTATAAATAATTATGGTTTAGGGATTGTATATTGACTTTATGTAGATTGAAGGCCTTTTATTAGCCACCTTTTGATTAGGTATGATAATGAAGTACGTGCAGGCATTTTGATTTCAAACTTTGTCTATAATGTTTTGATTTCGTCATAATAACGTTATGCAAATATTGATGTTTTAGCTCTTTTGATTTTGTTATACCTAAGTATCCTTTTTATATTGTAACTAGCTGTGCCGCGCGGTTTCACCCACGTGGCTCCGCTCCTGTTGGTCTTAGCGTGATAATAATATATAGCCTATATTACTCGTGGACAATGTAGCTTTCGATTGGTGAAAGAATTTTTAAAATCGATCCAGTAGTTTATGAGCCTATTCATTACAATCAAACAAACAAAGTTTTCCTCTTTATAATATTAGTGTAGAAAAAAGGAAGAGGCATCTTTTCCTGTATTGAAAAACAGCATCCCAAATTCTACATACTGCAAAACATAAAAAAAACAAGCAAGGAACAGATGTGAAATATTATTTGACCCAAAAGCCAATGCAAGATTTGCCACTTGTAATAAAATGAATAGCGTGCCAATGTGGATGATTTAGAGCTGCATATTATGGCAGTTAATATAACATCGTATGCAAGATTTATCAAATGGTTAAATTTACGACCGTTTGAATGCACACCATGTTTTAGTTTGACGATATTGGAATAAATGATGACGACAGTATCTATGTCGATTTAGTAATTCAGAATGCATAGGTTTAATCGTTATGAATTACAAAATTATAGAAAAATATGGGATCTCAATAAGTTAACTAAAGAAAAATCTATATTCAGACATAAAAATCATTAACAATAAGTACATATTTTTCTCAATTCCTTACACTTGCTGACATTAATTGTTAAATTATTATTAACTTCGTTTATCAACAAGCTATAGCAACATTACTCAATGACAATATTTCAGTGACAACCTCCAGCTTTGAACTGAAGCATAGAGGTTACCACAAATCAAACATACGAGTCAGTATTTACTATAGAATCTATTCGGACTGCATTCGATTGACTCCACTTGACTGATTCGTATTTAGCTTTCAATGTGTGAATATCCCTCACATTCTAGGATTTGAACTGATTATTTTATTATGAATACAAAAATGTGTGCGTGTAGGTACAAGTGTGTCCACGTAAGAAGTGAAACTTCTTTATGAACTTATTTTTCAAAAAAATAATTTACTGTATGCAACTTTACAGAAATACGTCGGTCGAATCACGCGTGGTAGGGATAACAAAAAGATGGCGCGTAACGGAAAAATGTCACGCGTAACGAAAAAATGTTACACTAAATTTTTTTCCAACCTCGATAAAGAAGTTTCACTTCAAAAATATTGTTCTAAAAATTCTAGTGTGGTATTATTAAAAACACTCCTGTCAATTATATTTCCCAGTTTCATACGTAGAAATTAATATTTCCCAGTTAGTTTTATGAGAAATTTAATTTGATTACCACACATCAATTACCATCAAGGGATGATAATCAATTAAAATTTGGTCCTATATCATACAACTTTTGATAAAATAATTAACAAAGAGCTTCACGTATAGAAATTCCACGGAAACCCTAAACTATTTGGGTTGATTACAAGATGAGTTTACGAGGGCACAATAAACTCGGTTTTTAACGAGACAGTCAGAGTGATGTTATATCTTTAAATTAGTTTTCGAGTAAGTTAGGGTTTCCACTTTATTTGTATAGGTTTATCACGTTTTGTAATCACGTTGCTCAATTACTTGTTTAGGGTATCTGCTTTGTTAATGCAAAATGAGTTAATTGTCTATTTGTCTGCAAAGGGGATAAATGAAAAACCTCGTAATATATCTTGAACCACGTTTAATTATTCTAATAATGGATTCAGTCTTAATATAATATCTTTTTGATACGGAGACCTTTCATTTTCATGGATTCTCTTCCTCAAATTTCCCAGTTCATTCCTTTAGTTTCATCGTCAATCTTTTTTCTTTTGATGCCAATAATCGAGCAACACATTTGCTAAAGCAATAGCTCTGCAAATTTTGACGAGTGGTGGTGGTGGCTTACCATCAAGTGACCTACGTGCTTTGAACTCGATTGATCCCTCGGGCATAAAAAAATATCAGTGTGTCTTGAAAGTGTCTTAAGTAGGCATCCATTATCGCACGACTAGCGCCTACAATCAGTGTGGAACTTTAGCAAGTGTTGTTGGACCTAGCTCCGTATCACAACATATTATAAAGTCGCTTCCCGCGTCTGTCTGTATTTATGTTAGATCTTTAAAACTACTCAACGGATTTTGATGCGTTTATGCTTTTTAAATAGATAGATTATTCATGATGGAGGTTTTAAATATATAATTTATTACTTTATTTCTAGATAAAGCGGGCGAAGCCGCGAGCGGAAAGCTAGTAAGAGATAAATATCTAACAGCAGCATTCGTTCCAGGTACTCATAGTAGTAGTGTGGATGATAGTGGCCCCAGCGCGCGCGATGCACCACTACCCGACCCGCGAGGACAACATGCTCGTCTGCGACTCGTACGTCGACGCGTCATACATGATCGCCTTCTTCTATCCGATCGTGCTGATCCTCGTCTGTACTGTGTATGCAGTATTGACCAGGAAGATACCAGAGGCGTTTAATGAGAGCAAGCATATTGGTAGGTATTTTATTTATGTATTTTAAATATGGGAAGCGAAGCTAGTTGAATAAATTGTTGAGTTTGGATTTTGATTAAACTGTGTTTTTATAGGAAACTTGGCTAAAGTATCTTGAACTTCTCGTAGTTAATGGTAATATGCATTGTTTAAAATAATGTCAATTCTAAGTGTCCAAAGTTTAATTTATTATAATAAATTTTGGGTTTGTAATGAATTGCCAAATATTTCATTTGGAATGAACTCTCGTTGCTTTCTCCGAATTTCTAATAACAGTCTTAATGTAGAAAATCTTAATTTCCTAAATTTTAAATATTTATAACCCTTGATTATGTTTAATATTAAATAAACTTAAATTACATTTTAATGGGATTGAACACACATTACAGAAACCGATATTACTTGCAAAATAATATTTCTATTTTAAAATAAACTAACTAGCAAATCATAAATACATGTGCACCTATTGCTTTGTCTTTATCCACAAGTTCGTCAATCAAGCTTCACTACTGAGCTTAGTCATTGGAAGTGAATGCTCGAAACAATACTGATGTGTCCATCTTGAATGTAGATCGATTAATGTATCCATAGAGAATAATAAATTGCTTCTACTCGACAGAAATATAGATGACTGTCTCAGTAAATGGTGCAACGTTCGAACATCGAGCTAGTAATGCTCTTGTTGAAGTAATGATTAAACCAAAAGTAACTACCTAATTCAAAAACTTTCGTTTTATTCCTTTGGATGCCACCGATACTAAAATTTTTAAAAATGTATTGGAGATATTAACGCATTGGGGACTGAATATGAAACGGGTGACCATACATAGCAATTGATTTCGGGACTGACGTCTTATCATCCGTTAAGGAGTCATCATAATATAATGCCATTCAGATAACTGTTTTCGTGTAAAAAACATAATATCTTTTAATCATTTATAGCATTATCTTCTAATTACCTTGCTCCAGACTTATTATAATATCAACATCAAATACTATGCTACAAACTCACATAACATTCTACTGAAACTGTTATTAACTTCAGTCAAATAAGGCTTATTAGGAACTAACTATTGAAATCGTAAACGTTCAAACACGCGTCAGCTAATTGCCCGACGTCAGCGGGATCAATAATTGAATTTCAATTAGGATTCTGGTTTGGGTGTTTATCCAACAATGCTGTAAGCACATAACGCAAGGGATTACGTTGGATGTGCATTGTACTTCTGTCTGTCTCGTATTCACTCTGGTCTATTTATATACATGTCAGGAATTCGCAGTATTATGTTAGAACACAAAACGGACACATAAATTTTTCAGGAAGAATAGGGTGTCGATGCTAGGACTTATGTATTTCTGATACATTTGACTTCTGAATTCTGATATACCTCAGTAAATTATAATATTTATAAAGCTTAAATAGAATGAAAATAATGCTGCACATAGCAAAGCTCAACTTGGAGCTCTTCTCAATGAAATATTTTCCACTGAAATTAATTAGAGGAATTTACCAATAGATATTGAATTTTGAAATAGATATTAATCCAACACTCAACAATCTTCCAGCTGAGAGCTAAAATTATGTCCTAAAATAGATTAATTATTGCAGATTACATAGAGATTTCGCAGCCGGTGTCATAGACATTAAACATCATTAATCTAAAGTTACAAGCTGAAATGATAAATCCTTTAACGAGACATTCGTACCAGAGATTAAATTTTACTTTTGGTCATTAATCTTGTCAAAAATGTCCCGAATCGGACGAGAAATTGATTTATTCGAGGGCTTAGTATTGTCAATGGGCTAACTCCACCGATATGATGTATCACCTTATGAAATTGCTCGCCTTTAAAATCCAACGAAATTATGAGCAATGTATCAAATAATTTTGAAATTTCATTCGATCCATTAAAACACATTGGTGTGTACTACATATGGCGCAGAAGTCAATATTTTTATTCATTTCTTTATATGGCTAAGTATCAATTTGTGATCATTGAGGCACAATATGGCATACTTGTGTCGTGCTAACTCCACAACACATTCCATTTCAACAATTTCACTAAATTGAAACGATTAAACTGAAATTAGTTCAATTTCAAACTAGCTACTTTTTATCTAAACAATTGGAAAAAGTCATCGTCAATTAAATTAATTCATAATGAAGTATTTGGTAAGCAAAATTGACAGAGACAACGCTGACGACCTTGTTGACGACGTTAACAACGAAGACAAGGTTGCAAATTAAGGCTATGTCGCAACAAAACAAACTGTTCAACTCACGAAAAAATATATGCGTGTACTAGTTAGTGTACACACGTAAGAAGTGAAACTTCTTGTTATGTTTGGTAAACTAACAATATTTGTAACGTAGTTTCACATCTTGAGCTATCGTACGAGTGGCTCAGTGGAACTAACGTGGAGCATCGATCCGCGGGTCGTGAGTTCAAATCCACACGAATCTCATTGTATTTTTTATAATTATTAATATTTTTAGAAACGTCTGTAAATCCTTATCGGATTGTCATTGAAAGGTCAGTGGCCGTTGAGCAGTGGATCTCGGCACACTGGTTGTTGGTTTAATTTGTTTGAAATAATAATATGTAATAATTAGTGTGATTATCCTAAGTTTGTGCTATTATTTTCGTGCGAGAAGGGGTAAGTTGTAGTTTTAGTACTATAATGTTAAGATTATAAAAACTCAAAAGTAAATAAAATTGTGTTTTGTTTGTAGCCTGTATGAAACGCCTTCGATCTCACGATAAAAATTGTACGCGTTCGATATCCATACGACTGTTTATTACTACCGGAGCTAACTAAAGGCAGGGATTGGAAGGATCCCGTTTAATGAATAAAATCCTCCAGGCGCCCTCATTAATTTGCTAAGATTACTTAGATATAAGTTTTATTTAAATAAGCTAGTTAGTTACTACCTACTACTTAATTATTATTATCCTGTGGTTAAGTATAAACGATTTTTATAATAAGTACATGTAGTTCTTAGTTACTTTAAGTTAACATTTCTATTGATTGTCTACGTCAATGAAATAAAACGTTTTCTTTATAAAAGCATAGTTGTTTGTTTCCAAATTCATATATAATATCAAACTAACCCATAACAAAATGGCGCCCAACGTTAAAACAATGGGATTATTTTATTTATACTCTAATTATTATTCTAATTTAACAAAAACGTATGCTTGATATTTTTAATTACCTACACCGAGATAAATGAATTTGTAGAATTCGCTAGCGAGTTGATAGTACTTAAGTATCATAATAGATAGCCTGCTTTATTCTTATTAATTCTTTTAGTTTTAATTCAGCATTGAAGCTTGTTTAAATACATTGTTTTAGGAATTCGTGTACTTAAGTTGCTTTAATACTTCAACATAATATTTGTATTTTATTAGTCTTGTAGTTTTGTTGTTATATGTATATTTTGTGGAATGCTGGAATATAAGGTTAAAGTGTTTCATGGATTGTGATTTTTTTATACATATTTAATTGAGGATATATAACAACTTATTCGTTCTTGCACGGTTTTACTAGCGCATAAATTCTTATAAATTTTTATAGTATACCTACCGTTTAATTATGGATCCACAGTATTTGTTAAAGGATGAGGTGGAGTTTGAACTCGCGTGCCGTGGATACGTGCATCCAGGGGGCTTAGCCTCAGCATTAAAACTTGTTTTAAAAAAAATGTTACATGTTGAAAATTTAAAACTAGTTACGTATGAATTAAAAGCACCCAGCCAATGTAGTGAAAATCCTAGTAAGGAATTAGATATATGCTCAGATAAATTAGATTGCATTTTACGTTACGTGTCCGAATTAAAGGAAAAACCCGATAAGCAGCTTTATAAACGTTTAGTCTCTCGTTTATTTCATGTGATGAATAGGTTAAAATTCATTGAAGCAGCTGAAACATTAGATAAGGAGAAGCACAAAGCTTTGTCGGATAAGGCTGTTATATTACTTAATGATTTAGAGGCTAAGGATGATATGGAGGATGATGATAAAATTACTAAGGAAATGAAAGAAATTCTACAAAAATCATTGGGTGAAGATAGTCATAAGATACTTAATGAATTGGATGTTGACGTCATTGGGCCGTCGACATCTAAAGTCCCCTGCGAAACGTACTTAGACAAAGAATGCACTTCGAAAGTAGATTTAGAACAAAAGCGAGTTAGCTTTGCTCATGATGATTTAGGCATTCAAGATTTTCATGATAAATTACCGGCGAACGTTTTTAACTCGACGTCAGTAAATGATGCTCAAGTGACTCAAATATTAAGACACAAGTTGGTGCCTATTAGCCAATGGGGTGTTCAGTTCTCTGGCGACACTAGTATTAGTGTTAACGCTTTTATTGAGCGAGTGAATGAATTGAGATACGCTAGAAATGCAACGGATGAAGATCTTTGGAGACACGCTATTGATTTTTTTAAGGGAGATGCTTTAATTTGGTTTCGCGCTAATAGAGAATACATAGAAAACTGGAATGAACTAGTCATCTTATTAAAACGTAATTTTCAGTCGCCGTACTATCAAGAAGAATTGCTTGCTGAAGCGAAATCTAGAACACAGGGTTCTCATGAATCTGTGGTCATTTATGTATCCGTCATGCAAAATTTATTTAATAGACTTCCAAACAAAATTTCGGAAATGGAGAAAATTATGATAATCATAAAAAATCTTCAACCGTACTATCAAAGAGCAGTATGTAGGGACGTATTTTCTTCTATTTCCGATTTGGTTAATGTTTTGAGAATTTTGGAAAGAACCAAAATTAATTGTGATAACTTCATAGAACCTAAATCTTCTAATAAATCTATGGAACCGGATTTAGCCTATAAGTCTAGTATTGAAAATAATCATGAGATACATGAAGTAAAAGCTTCAGTTCCAAAGACATACAGCAATAAACAAAGATGTTGGAATTGTCGTGAATCTGGACACTTATTTCGATCTTGTGCAGTACCCAAGCAACGACTTTTTTGTTATAGATGTGGTCGATTTGGCATTACATCTAAAGAATGTAATTGTATGGGAAACGAGAAAGGGGAAGGGCAAGACACTGCCAACTAACCTTTCCCCTTGGTCGAGATAGTATTGAGTGGCAGAATTGGTTAAATTACGTTCGGCTATTCATGTCACAAGAAGTAATTTCGCCTCTCACCTTTCGGAAGGAGTGTGATAATAGGTCATACGTATGTATTGACATCCTTGGTAGAAGAGTCAATGGCTTATTGGACTCGGGAGCTACTAGATCCGTGGGTAACTTAAGGTTTATAGAATATATAAAGGTTGTAAACTTGAAAACGCAGAAACGAGAACCCGTTTACATTTCTACTGCAGATGGAACTAATCACACTCTTTCTGAAATTGTTGATGTACCCATTAAATTTAATAATAAATTTCACATCATGTCGATATTGGTAATGCCTAATTTGTCTCAAGACCTGATTTTAGGCAAGGACTTCTTTGAATTATTTGATATAGGGTTTACATTTAAAGGTTATGATATAAAAGAAGGGCTACATATTAATACGGTATCAGATGAAGAACCAGCAATTATAAGTCAAGAAAATTTAAATGAAAGCCAAAAAAAGTCTTTATATGAGGTTATTAATTATATTAAGGAAGAAATTGGGTCAGGGTTAGGTAGAACAAAGATTCTGAAGCATACGATAGATACCGGTGATAGTAAACCGATATACCAAAAGCAATACAATTTTTCTCCAGTTATTAAGAAAATTATTGAACGTGAACTAGATGAAATGTTAGCCATGGATGTAGTGGAGCCATCTTACAGTCCTTGGTGTTCTCCAATAGTACTAGTTAAAAAACCAAATGGCTCCAATAGACTTTGTTTAGATAGTAGGCAGTTGAATAAGGTCACTAAAAGAGACACATACCCCTTGCCTAGAGTGGCTTCTATATTAGACAACTTGCGACACTCAAAATTTCTTAGTACTCTGGATCTTAAAACGGCTTTTTGGCAAATTGAACTGGATAAGTGTAGTAGAGAGAAGACAGCGTTTGCAGTGCCTGGTCGAGGGCTGTATCATTTTAAAGTAATGCCTTTTGGTCTTGTTAATGCATCACAAACACAACAAAGACTTATGGATATTTTATTTCATGCCTTAGAGGGCAAAGTTTGGGCTTATCTGGATGACATTGTTATTTGTTCCGAAACGTTAGAGGAACATCTGAACATTCTAAAACAAGTGTGTAGCATATTAAAAGATGCCGGTTTAACAATAAATATTGAAAAATGCAAATTTGCGCGTTCAAGTATGCGTTTTCTGGGATACATTGTAGATAAAGATGGATTGCGTACTGATCCTGAAAAAGTGTCAGCTATTATAAATTTCCCAAGACCTAAAAATTTAAGAGATTTAAAAAGATTTATTGGAATTGCAAGTTGGTATCGAAGGTTTGTTAAAAATTTTGCACTTATAGCAGCACCCCTCCATCAGTTGACAAAAGGGAGAAAATCAAAAACATTTAAGTGGACTGATGAGGCAGATAACGCATTTGTTAAGGTAAAGACACTCTTAACCACCACGCCAGTTATTTGTTGTCCTGATTTTAATAAACCTTTCATTATTCAATGCGACGCTTCAAATAAAGGTATAGGAGCAGTCCTATGTCAAAAGGTTGACAATGTCGAGAAACCTATAGCGTTTCTTAGTAGAAAACTTAATGATCGAGAACAATTATATACGACATCAGAAAGAGAACTTTTGAGCATTGTTTATGCTATAGAAAAATTCAGACCCTACATAGATGGATCGCATTTCGCAGTCGTCACTGATCACAGTGCACTAAAAATGCTTCATAAAATGAAAGACCCTCATGGTAGACTTGCGAGATGGGCCATGAAATTACAGCAGTTCAGTTTCGATATAATCCATAGGCCCGGTAAATCTAACGTTGTTCCTGATGTTTTATCACGATCCATTGATGCCCTTGGAGACTGTATAGAAAGTAACTTTTTCAGCATTTTAGAGAAACATAAGGACGAATGGTATAGAAATAAAGTTTTAAAAATTACTAGTGGCAGCCAGGTTCCTAATTGGCAAGTGAGAAATGGGTTATTATATAAGAAAATTCATCTGAAGCAATATCCAGATAAAGTTAACGACTGGAAATTGTACATTCCGCATGCACTCAGAGGTGATGTTTTGAAACGTTGCCATGATAATGTCACTGCAGGTCATTTGGGAGTACGGAAAACTTTATTTAGAGTAAAACAACATTATTACTGGCCTGACATATTAAATGATGTTAAGGTGTATGTTGGGAAGTGTGAAGTGTGTGCAAGAGCAAAAGTGTCGCAACAATTACCCTTAGGGCATATGGGTAGTCATCGAACAGTCACTAGACCGTGGCAAGTGATTTCATTGGATCTTATGGGACCATTTCCTAAAAGTAAGAACTGTAACACCATGTTACTTGTCATTACATGTTTGTTTAGTAAATTTGTTCTTCTATTTCCCCTACGAACGGGAAAAGCCGATAAGATTTGTGACATTATTGAAAAACAGTTTTTACTGTTTGGAGTGCCTCAAGCGATTATTTCAGATAATGGGAAACAATTTGAATCCCATTTATTTAAGGATTTGATGACAAAATACAATACCAGTATCTGGTATACGCCCAGTTACCATCCCCAAAGTAACCCAACAGAACGCGTCAATAGAGTTGTTGGCACTATGATCTCAACATATATTAATAAAAAAAAACATAATGAATGGGATGTACATTTACACAATTTTGGTCATGCCATTAGGACATCGATTCATGAAACAACAGGTTTTACACCATCATACCTATTTCTTGGTAGGGAGACTGCTGTACCTCCAAAAATCTTAAATTCGAGGGATTCGCAAATAATAGATGTTGACTCTATCGTCATTAAGACCGATGATTATTTGATGGATTTGAAGAGAAGAAGCCAACTCTTTCGCGATGTTGAGCATAAAATTAAGACCTCGCATTATAAAAGTTCAAAATTATACAATATTAAACGTAGGCGGGCAAATTTTAACATAGGTGATGTAGTTTGGAAAAGAACTAAGTTGCTTTCTAATGCTAGTAATAAATTTATGGCAAAGTTAGCACCTAAATTTGAAAAAGCCATAATAGTAGCTAAGTTATCAGATAACATCTATCGTCTTAATAATTGTCATGGTAAGTCGATAGGTATTTGGCATGCTAAGGATTTAAAGCCTCTCTGGCGTGAACATAACGCATGAAAGAAATGAGATGCATAAACTATGACATCTCATTTCTTGTGTTGGTTGGGGGAATGTTATGTTTGGTAAACTAACAATATTTGTAACGTAGTTTCACATCTTGAGCTATCGTACGAGTGGCTCAGTGGAACTAACGTGGAGCATCGATCCGCGGGTCGTGAGTTCAAATCCACACGAATCTCATTGTATTTTTTATAATTATTAATATTTTTAGAAACGTCTGTAAATCCTTATCGGATTGTCATTGAAAGGTCAGTGGCCGTTGAGCAGTGGATCTCGGCACACTGGTTGTTGGTTTAATTTGTTTGAAATAATAATATGTAATAATTAGTGTGATTATCCTAAGTTTGTGCTATTATTTTCGTGCGAGAAGGGGTAAGTTGTAGTTTTAGTACTATAATGTTAAGATTATAAAAACTCAAAAGTAAATAAAATTGTGTTTTGTTTGTAGCCTGTATGAAACGCCTTCGATCTCACGATAAAAATTGTACGCGTTCGATATCCATACGACTGTTTATTACTACCGGAGCTAACTAAAGGCAGGGATTGGAAGGATCCCGTTTAATGAATAAAATCCTCCAGGCGCCCTCATTAATTTGCTAAGATTACTTAGATATAAGTTTTATTTAAATAAGCTAGTTAGTTACTACCTACTACTTAATTATTATTATCCTGTGGTTAAGTATAAACGATTTTTATAATAAGTACATGTAGTTCTTAGTTACTTTAAGTTAACATTTCTATTGATTGTCTACGTCAATGAAATAAAACGTTTTCTTTATAAAAGCATAGTTGTTTGTTTCCAAATTCATATATAATATCAAACTAACCCATAACATTCTTGATGACCTTATTTTTCAAAAAATAATTTACCATATGCAACTTTACAGAAATACATCGAATCACGCGTGGTAGGGATAACAAAAAGATGGCGCGTAACGGAAAAATGTCACGCGTAACGAAAAAATGTTACACTAAATTTTTTCCAACCCCGATAAAGAAGTTTCACTTCAAAAATAAAAGCTCAAACAGAAGCTTCCACGTATATTTTTAACCGACTTCAAAAAAAAGGAGGAGGTTATCAATTCGACGGTATGTTTTTTTTATGTATGTACACCGTTTACTCCGAGGTTTCTGAACCGATTTACGTGATTCTTTTTTGTTCGATGCGGGATGGTATCGAATTCCCATAGGAATCCCATTCCCCGGGTCCCATAAAAATTTTATTCGGATAGGCCCAGTAGTTTTTATTTTATGACCATTTTTGTCTGTAGGTATTTGTAAATTTTGCAAACTTGCAAGTTTGAAGTCGGTTGTTTTTAACGCAGTTATCACTTGTCTTCCCCAGGCTTCACAATGTACACAACATGTGTGATCTGGCTCGCGTTCGTGCCGCTGTACTTCGGCACAGCGAGCCACGTGCCGCTGCGCATCACCAGCATGGCCGTCACCATCTCGCTCAGCGCTAGCGTCACACTCGTTTGCTTGTTCTCGCCTAAGGTGAGTGTCACGCGTATATTTGTTACCGTATTTGTCACGCGTATACTTGTGATCTATCTATACTTATTACTTATATAATTAAGTTTGTTTGTTTGAAGGCGCTAGTCTCAGGAACTACTGGTCCGATTTGAAAAATTTTTACGGTGTTCTAACACCTACGATGGATATAGAGCTTATATATTATCATAGGCTTGTTACTTGAAGAATTTCTTGAATTATTTATAATGCTGCAAGAATTTATGTGATTTCTAGGATAATTTCAAGTGATTTGTGTTAAATTTAATATTTGTTTGCTTGTATAATATTAATTGAAGAGAAAATAAGGTAGTTAAGAGATTTTTCCTGATAGAGTTTATAGAATCAAAAGTTGTAGGTACTTTTAAGTCTTTTTATCCAAAAAAAGAACATTGAATTAATATGGATCATATTTTATTTTCAACATAGACAGACAACGACAAATATTTTAATCCAACTTGCGAGTCATTTATCTTTAATATTATCCATCCATTTACCTACAGGAGCTCTATCCTTCAAATGTCTTCACAAAAATATCAGCTGTGTCTGGTCTAGATTACCTTAGGTTTTATTTTATCCACTGAAGTAATTTTTAATAGAAGTTTATATCCAGACACTTTCAATTTTTGTTAGGCAACACTTACAGTCAGAGGTACAATATTGTTAGGCAGTATCGGTTATTTTTTTACACCAAACATCATCATTATTTAGATTTCATATGATTGGTTATACTTATTATATATCCTTTTTGCGAGTGTATTTCCTACATTTATTTGAACATGAACATAGATGTTTGCTCTGTGTCTGGGTGTTGATTATCTATATAAGTATTTATTTAAAATTATATTGTGTTGTTGGATGTTTATCAGCCATCTGGTTTCCATAACACAAGCGAAAGCTTAGTATGGGATCAGATCGTGCCGTGTGTGAAAATTGTCCTGACATATTGATTTATTTATTTATTTATTACAACATAAACATAATTATACATTTTGTTCTGCTTCTTTGAGTTGCATTGTATTTGTGCATAAACTCAAATGCCAATTAGATATATCGTCACTTATTTATTTTATCTACTAAATTTGTTCGTCACTACTGCAACACTGTTCCAATTGCAGTTGTACATAATCCTGGTCCGTCCGGAGCGCAACGTGCGGCAGAGCATGATGCCGGTGCGCTTCAGCCGCGCGCCGCCGCGCTCCCCGCTCGCGCACAGTGAGTCGCACACACACACACACGTGTACACACCACTCTAGTCACACACACACTCGCAACGCAACGGCATACACACCGCACACACACACGTACGTCGTACATGTAATAATAAAAAATTGGTTGTTTGTAAAGTAGGTTTACGATCGAGATGTTTACGTGATAACGTCTTATGATGAGATGAAACGCTCGAGATGAGACGGGAGATCGGTCCGTCTCTCTCTCGTTATAGGTACCTGCGATCGCGCTCGTGAGGTTTTAGTGTGACACAAGTTTCTGAACATGTCACCCGACTAAAACGATTTTAAAGACGTTATCACGTCAATAATAAAGCCTTCTTTATTCCATAACTCAAATTTTACATTTCAAATGGTGTTAGTATTATTAGTAGGAATCTTCCAAAGATTTCTGTCTTTTCCCTGATAAATCCAATTTTTCCCCGCGACCCCTATAAAATCATCACGTACATGTACCTATACATGTACATTTATACGGCACATGTTCATACATGTATACAGACAGACACGACTCATATCATACACCACATATCGCACACACGTAAAAACATCATACCGCAAACACACACACAATCCTCACACGTAAACTGCGCACACATACACGGCAGACATGTACACTATGCTGATGATATCACAATACAGCCCTACTCGTACATGCACTGCTCTTTGCACACTATTATACACATACAGTATACACACAGTCATGTACTGTTGTGGAGACAGCGTTGTACGTCTACATAAACATACATGTAGTGTTGTAATTATGAGCACAGCCCTTGTTGTTTACGCAGCACACACGTACCATACACATATTTCTGAAAATACTGCATAGCAATATAACTTTTAAAATTAAAAAATAAAGTCAAATAGAAGCTGGTACTTCGTATTAAATGTTTCACCACTTCCATGGGTCATCTCTTATTAAAGTGAATATTCTGTTATGTTATCATCAAACATAATTATAAAATTATGGGGTGTTAATTAAAATTATGGCAATTAAATGATTTAACCCTCATCCTAAGCAATCAGAATCCTTGTGTTCAGAGCACGGATTGCCGCGGGCTTGACGGGATTAATCTTTACGGAATACATTCTGATCCCTTTTTCGGAAGACAAGACGCTTACCCCGGCTTCGTCTCGATAAAACGTGAACTCTAAATTATAGAATGTCAGTGAAAAAATAATCTTCTATACTGATCTAGCTTTTTTACATGATTGATTAACGCAAACTTCCTATTATCTCTTTTATCTTTATCTTCATTGTAAATTTTACCTATATACTAAGCTTTCCATGTGGCTACGCTCTTCTGATTAGGTACTTTTTTTAACCTTTAGTTTTAGTATATTTTACTTATTATATTTTTTTTCCAGAACCATCATGCGCTGATAAAGAAACTCAAACTGAAACGGCCGACTTCAACAAACTAACGAACGGACAAACTGTTCAAATGAAAGCCGCTGACAAAGAGATAGAAATGGAGAAAGAGAAAGAAGATAAAAAGAAAGAGAAACATATCAAGATGGCGAACTGCGAACGAGGCGCGACAAATAAACCGGAATCTTTATAGCAACGAGCCTCTTCCAAATCCCTAACTGATGTTTATAAAAACAATAATATTAAACTAAAGAAAAAAAGTTGTTCTTGTAGGATACGAGAGAGGAAACCAATAATCGTATAATCATATTTTAAGGGCCTTCGATAAAATTATATGCGCTTAATGTTTTGTCTCTTTCTCTTTTTAAATATCAAAAAAGAGAGAGGGAGACAAATGTATGTACTATAGTTGCGGAAATTAAGTGATTATGTACTTTTTCACTTAAATCTCATATCTTAAAGTGACAAAATATAGTTTCTTATAAGGTGGTAAATATGTAAATATTCAAATTGTAAATATAAGAGAAAAGACACATAGTGATTGTAAATAATATTGATAAATGTATAGAAATTGAGAAATATACAGGCGAAGCACTGAGCCAGGATGGGGTGAAGATGGTAGTAGTCCTAGAAGTACTATTAGATTTAGGTAGATTGTTATTATATAATATAATTCAAGTTTATATAATATTCCTTATAAAAGACTGCATTTATCTAAGTTTAATAAGTTTTCTGAGTAAAATCTTTTTCTTCAACTTAAATGCTATTTATTTAAATACAAAGCTTCCAGAGGCTTTAAGTTACTTTTGAATTTATCCGCATGATGAAATAATAGAAATAAATACGAGTCCCAATTAAATTGAGTTTATCTGAAAATTCAATTTTCAGTTTTTTGAAGTAAATATAAAATATTTCATTCATAATATCATCTTTCCTTCATCATATAGGTATTAGAGTTTTATCTAAAAAAACTTAGCTATTCACATATCGCAATATATTAACCTTAAAAAGTTAAAAAATTAATATATTATTGTTGACTTTAAAAATGTATATGCTCAAGTAGTGTACTTTGTAATTATAATTATTAAATAATTGTAATCATATCCCTCAATTTTCACCCCATCTTTTGCTTCGCCTGTATTATGTTTAAAATATATAAAACTGATTATTTATTATTATTTTAATGTATATAACTATGTATAATACTTTAAGGAAATAAAATTTGATGTTGCATATTTTCTTATTTTTTATTTTACCTTACCTATCCCTCCTTTTATTTCTTACTACAATCCATCTGAAAGGTCAATCTTTAAAAAATAGATTAATAAATAATGAAATTATCGAAGTATTTCTAGTTGCAATCATATCCGTTATTGTATTTTACACAAACAATTTTTTTTGCACAAGATTACATAACAATTACACCAACTTTTCCACACTAATTTACCCTTCACGTTATATTTTATATTCGTGCCCTTTATTCGATCTTCCCAAAAAAGATTCATATCGTAATCCTAATCTTGATGGGTTGCATGATTTAGCTATTTTTAGATTTGCTACATTTCATTTCATTTTGTAAGCCGCTACATTAAAAAAATCAATATACCTAGGTAGGTATCCCGACTTGCCTGAAAAAATTAAGTTGAACTGATTTACAATGTTCATCATCACCATCACTTCATTCATCATTATTTATTTGATGGAAACATCAAATTCCCAAAATACAGTTACTCAGTATAACGCATTCTCCTCAAACAATGGTGGACCCCACCTTTGAACATAAAGGAAGGGCCATTAATCTATAGTACAGCTTAATTCTGAATTCTGATTGATCGATTCCACGGCTTACAAAACGTTTTGTTCGAACGTTCGATTGTAGGTTTTTTGAACTGGAATACTTCGTCTTTTCCGGAATATCTTTTCCGTAAAATCTACTCTTGTGACAAATAAACGGTAACAGTCAATGACCTATTATACTAGGCTCTTTTATATATCATAGGTAACAGTATTTAGAGTTTGGTCTGATACGATTCTGGAACAATATTTAATGATAAAACTAGCTTTTGCCCGCGGCTCGGCTCGAGGTCAAATTGTAAAACTATTTTCTCGAATACATCTGAAGACACAAAAACTTTATTCCAATCGGTCCAGTCATTTAGGAAGAGTTCAGTAACAAACAAACGCACGAAAGAAATACCTCTTTGGCTCTTTAAAAATTTCAAATAAGCTACAGCTATAATTATTTTAACATTACAGCAACTGTTCATGAAAATTATCTCAGCTCAACTCCATTTAACGAATGAATTTTAGCGTCGGCTTTTTAATGGTATTAATAAAGCTCGAGTGCTTCGTTCAGAAAATGTGAAGGAAACAAAAGCTGTATCCTTACATATCAGGCCTTTAGCAATGGAATTGATTAATGATCCCCAACTCGTGCTTGTAGGCTGTGTACAGTATAATAAATAATAATATAGGTACGCAATACACATAAACAGTCCGCCATTATTTTGTGATACTTCAAACACAATTTACATTATCATTAAAATCAAATTATCTTACAAAAGTATAAAAATATAAGAGCAAATTTTATGGATTTATCGTGTAAAATAATATTGGAAATTTTTCATAAAATCATTATTGTTCATACCAAGAAGCTTATATGTTCATACTTAATTATATCTATATAATTGTCTTCATGACACAGAAGGAGGAGTTTTGCAAAATTATGTAATATATCAATCAATCTGGAAGATAGATAATATAATAATTATTCGTCTAAGTTGGTAACATTTACAAAAACATTTCGGGTGAACTTATACTCAGCCTCACCATTACTTTGATCTGTGGCCTCACCCAGCACCTATACTTACTTCGCAAATAATACATAATAATAATTAATTAATATATAATACATGCGAAATCATGTTTGTTTGTCTTTCTTCAGGTCGCAAACGAACTATTAAGATATAATTTTTATATCAGCTAGAGATGAAAGGTAATACAGGCCCATCAAGAACCTTTTTTTTTAATTAATTAATTCCGCTAGATGGTGCTATATTAAAAATGTAACATTGATGACAAATTTAAAAAAAAACCTATTTTTTTCTTAAACCATGCGAGCAAAGCTTTTATCCACGGCAATCTCGTGCGCAGAATAATAAAATAAAATTTTAATTGAACACAACATTATATTGTAAGGTCTTTTATTACAAAAAATAGTTATTTTAGAACGCATCATTCTAATGTCAGTGTCAAAAATGTTTATAAATTTCGTTACCAATGCCAATGTCAAACTGACAAACTCATAATATGATATAGATCTTGAAAACATGCGAATCTTAAAATAATTATTAAAATTAAATTGCGGATATAAAAGTGAATACATAATGGAAGAACCCATCGATAGCATACGGCAAAACAATCGAAGTCTACTTCAACTTAATAGACGAACCCATAGAGATGAAATTAGCGATATAAGACGTTCATTTGGAACTTGGTATGTGTTCCGCCTTTTTAAACACTACAAATCGTTTATTAATTAAAACTAAAATTAAATGAACTTAATTAAAATTAAATGTGTAATATTATAAACCTAGCCTTATCTGATTCATAAATATACGTTATAATAAAGATGTATTTACAGCACATCAACGCACAATGCTGCAGAAATTATTGACAAATTAAAAACAAAATCGACTATATCTGCACAAGAATTAAATCAACTTAAAAATGCTCTTATGGAAGAACCTACAAACATTGAGAGATTGCTGAATGTGCATGGAGCTTTAAGAGGCATAGTCAGAGAATTAACAGGTACTAAACCATAATAATTGTAAATATAGAAACTGAGTAGGTACGTCATAATATATGATAATAATGGGTGATGAAATCAAACTGCTGCATATAATTATTATTAGTATTGGTTGGTTGTTACTTTTACAAGCCACATTCTGATTATACAAGTACAATCAATGTATAATTTCCACCTAATTTAAATTTAATAAATATAATTCAAGAAGATTCTTCTGTTGCCAAAGGCTCAGATTCTCTTGACAAACAGTAAATTTATAACTATTAATAATAATCTTATACATTTATTTCATACTAGTGATCCGCCCTGGCTTCCCTCATGGTACATATTTCGCAATAAAAGATAGCCTATGTCCTTTATCGGGTATCAAAATATCTCCATACCAAATTTCATGGAAATTGGTTCAGTAGTTTAGGGGTGATTGAGTAACAGACAGACATACAGAGTTACTTTCGCATTTATAATATTAGTATGGTTTTTCCAGGTGCTGACATAAAGAAGCAATGTGCTGCAGCGGGATGCTGCTGCAATCTTGCAATGGGAGATAGCAAGGCCTGCTTCACTATTGCCAAAGCCACTGGTACATATTTGCTGGCTGCTGTTGATAACCTCGCTACTGAGTTGGCTGTAAGAATTTTTACTGACAGTTTTTTAAGCTTTGTAGGAATTAAAGTTAATTTAATTAATAAACGGGAATTCTGTATTTTCCAAAAAAATTTTAAACTGATACTGTTTTGGAGAACAGCTTTTTCTTTATCAATTGAAAATCATCATATTATTCTAACATGTAATAAATAAATATTTCAGGACAAGTAATATTCAATGTGATTATATTTTTCAAATAAAACTTTTCTATTTTGAAGTGTAGACAGTTGGCAAAAACATTTCCCTTATTTTTATATTGGTTTAAATTACAGTCTGACCTAACTTAAAAAATTAATCTGTATATATAATAAACCGGCCAAGTGCGAGTCGGGCTCGCGCACAAAGGGTTCCGTAGCAGCAAATATAATAAATTACAGTTAAATCAACCTATCTCAAAAACTATAAGAGATACTTTGATCAAACCAAAAATCGTTGAAAGAGTTAATTAGCATGCATCACCTCTATTTTTTTTAGAATTTTATACCCCGTAGTTATAAAAATAGAGGGGGGGGGACATACTTTTTACGACTTTGAGAGCTGATATCTCAAAAACCGTTCACTTTAAGAAAAATGTTTTTTAGAAAACTTTATATCATTTTAAAAGACCTTTCCATTGATACCCCACACGGGTATGTACATCGAAAAAAAAAATTTCATCCCTCAGTTACATGTATGGGGGGCCCCACCCCCAATTCTTTTTTTTACTATTTAGTGTCATATTTTTGTAGCGGTTCATATAACACATATTCCCATCAAATTTCATCACTGTAGTACTTATAGTTTCCGAGTAAATCGGCTGTGACAGACGGACAGACGGACAGACGGACATGACGAAACTATAAGGGTTCCGTTTTTGCCATTTTGGCTACGGAACCCTAAAAATGAAACCAGTTTCGTGTGGTCACGGCATCACTTGTGAACGGCTGAACCGATTTCGATAATTCTTTTTTATTTACCTTGAAGTACGAGGATGGTTCTTATGTAGAGAAAACGTAAATATGTACCACGGGACCGCTACAATACAATAAATAAATAAATTAAATAAATGTTTAATTTGGTTTAAACTAGAGATGCAACGAATAGTTGTTTGGCCGGATACCGGATACCGGATGTTCGGCCTGACCACCAGCCGAATGTTCGGTATCCGGCCGACGGCATTTTAAGTTTCGTAGGTGCGTGTCGCGCACCGGCACGCCGCCTGTGCAGTGCAGGTTTTGACTTGTTTCGTAGTGAACGTTCGCGCGGTCACAGTTCTTGGTAGAGACACTTTTATAGTGTCAGTGAAAAAAAATTTCGTTAAAAATAATAAAAAGCTTCAATTACAACTGTCTTTATTTCGATTCTATTTATAAAATCTACCAATTTTACTATCCGGTATCCGGCCTGATAGTACATTACCATCCGGTATCCGGCCGGATAGTAAAAAAGGGCCGGATAAGCCGGATACCGGATAGGAACCGAATATTCGGTGCATCTCTAGTTTAAACATGGTATTAAAACATGGTGATACAATAATATAAGTACAAACATGTTCACAATTATATAGTATGTACTAATTTAATAAACAAATGTAATATTCCAGGTGACATGCACATGGACTCTAGGTAACCTAGCTGCTTCTGGTACAAAAGTGTGTGACATCCTCACATCACAGGGGGCTCTATCCAAATTGAGTGAACCACACACAAATGAAGAGGTGCAAGACGCATGTTGGTATGCTCTGAAACATTTTGTGTATCAAATGCGAGATGAATTGAAGTAAGTAATTTAAAAAAAGGTTTTAAGAATTTAATTATTCTTTTCATATGCTTAATACCTATTTATCAAGTAAATATACTGGCAGAATTCAGAACCTCCTCATTTTTTTTGAAGTCGGTTAAAAAGATACTTTCTTGCTATCTGTTTAAAAATAAATTTCCTGATAATATAATCTGTAGTAAAGAGCATTTAATTTTTAATTACATGTTTTAGTATTTTTTTAAGTCAGTAGTTCAAAGTAACCTGTTCTGTGAATGTGTAACATTGTGAACAGGCTATTGTATGTATACGATCACTTGAGTCTTTAAGATTTATGATGATGTTATAAACCTGTATTAAAAATCTGTTTATTTTTAGGGTGGAGTACCTCCAGAAGATGTTACAGTCACTAACAAAATCCCACATCACTTTGGAAGCTTCACAACTGCTCTTCATTCTATCCTGTCACCCTGACTTCCCCAGTTTTATCACAGAAGAATTAATTACAAAAATATTAGAACAATTCACTAAAAGTATAGAAAATCATTTATTATGTAAGCAAGATCATCTATGTTGTGACTTTGTGTATATCTGTCGAACTTTGGCCAATACTAATGAATCTGTATACAATGTAATATTAAATATTATTGTTTTTAATAAAATGAGTGATGTTATTAAAAAAGTGTTAAGTGTAGAGAATAAAATAGTAAATGAATCTTTATTATGGTTGCTAGGCAACGTCTATAAGAGCTGTGGTGGAAATGAGTTTGTTGAATTTTTGATAAGCTGATGGTGGCTAATAAATGAGTTTTACATTATACCTTTTTTTATTTTCCTTCTTAGACCTTATACGTTAATTACTCTCCCTTGTTTATTGAAACTACTTTATTAATTATAAGAATATTTTTTTATCTAAGGTACTGAAACTATGTCGGGAATCGAACCCAAGATATAGAATAATATTATCTATGTAGGTATGACTTGCGGTGTTTATGAAACAATGATTATTAAGCTATTGCATAGCTTCTATCGCGGGCCTTGAATGCGGGGACCGAATCGAAAAATTCCGTAACGAAAAAACCTCACACTCCCCACTCCGACGGGCGGAGGTGTGGCTTGAAGGCATAGCATGCAATAGCTTTACCGCGGCAGTCCCCGAGTGACACACGCCGTTTTTATAAAATTTATATGGTTTTAAGATAATAGAAGATATTGGGAATATTATATATTATACTTGATACCTATCAATTATAATAATACAGGGTTAGTTTTCAATGACCGACCAAATTTTCAGAAATGGTTCAGAATCGATAACATTTTCGGTCTAATGAAAAAAAAAACTTTTTTTAATTAGATTTCATTCCTGTCCGCCACTAAAAAGCGAACGTGAGGACATTACAAAAGCACAATTCAGTTCAACAACCTAGATAGGTAGAAGTTAGCACACACATAAATTTGGCGATGCGCGCACGCACACAAGTGCATTGATTATCGCGTGTTTACGATTTAGGAAATTTTTAAGACATTTTCAAATGAATGCTAATATTACATACCTATTTCATTTTTTTTTATTCGACAATAATAATACTTCAAATGTACCTTTGGTTTAATATCTAGATCTTAATTTTAAATTTTGGCTGGTCATTGAAAACTAACCCTGTATAGCAGTAGCATGTTTCATTCCATTCCTTAGAGCATTATTAATGCTCTAAGTTCCATTCATTAGCATACAGTCTGCTTCCCTTTTCAAAATATAATAAAACACAAATTGGGCAATAAATATAATTCATTCATAATAATATAAGTAATTGTTTATAATATAATTAGATTATGATAAGGCTACATGATAGCATTACTACGTCAACACTCTCACAAATGCAGCTAAGAGGGACTTTGCACATAAGTCGTCTAGAGCCCTGCCTCTAATTATATCATAATAATTGTTGATACATAATATATTTCAGAGTGTTAATATGTGAATTGTTATAATATTATAATTTAAAGATTATTTTTTGTTTTATCTAATCATTCGATTTGAACAGTCATAGTCAGAACAGACTAACAAAAAATTACGAATTTTCTTTTCCTATGACGACTTATGTGCAAAAGTTATGCATAAAAATATACAATAAATAGTTGTTCTGATATCGTAAAACTTAAGAGGTTGCTTCACAAATGTGTCGTAACTTAATTTATATACATTTTATTATATTCACGTTTATAAATCTGTTTTACATCTGTGCATATTTAAAGTTATATTGTGAGTGAAGAGACGATTCTCATTTGACCGAACGCGACTTGGAAATCGTCATATTTTTACAAATTAATAAACAATAGTTTATGTTACGAGTCTATTGAATATTTAACACATCATCATTTTAATAACTGTATTTTATTTGGATTCTTGACAAGTCGATCGCATTCCATCAAGTGTGAATCGTCCATAAAAGAAGACAGTATTTTATCACTTCAACTACACCTATCGAATAATCAACTCTAATACATACCAAGGCAAATACAGTACGAAATAGTGTGGCTTTATAATTAGGTATTGCTTTTCCATACTGAAATAGACTGAATTCAGTGTAAACCTTACAACCGCAAAATATTCGTATTATATTCACAGTACCTACCTATTCAATACATAATATCCATATCTTCAATAAGAAAATGTTTATTAAAACATCTAAATGGCAGTACTTACTAGCAATTATTCTAAATTGGAATTGATATTTGATATTTTCTCTATTAATATTTTTTACGAGTTTGAGCACTTTTTTGAGGTGCTTGTTCATATTTTGTTAAGTAAAAGTTGGAACGTTGCAACACATTCTAATTAATAAATATATTATTAAACACCATTGGGTCTGGACTCTAAGTTAAAATAATTTGTTAAGGAAGATACGACACTTATATAATAATAATAATATAATATTATTTTGTGGGAATGACAGTTATAGCCAGGCGTATTTGTTTCGAGGCACAATTATTTAAATCACAGTTAACACTTTTCACATTTTCTTTTTGGAAAGACTATTCGAACTGACGCGTTTATTAAAAAACATATTTTTTTACTATTATATTATTATTAAGTAGTTACGAAAGTATTATTTTGACTAGTGTTCAAAATAGTCCATACACTTCCAATCTATGGTTAAAATTTAGTGCTATGCAAGTCTTGTAAATATTTCATTTAACCTCCTCTGATCCATTGTCATCTATAAAGGACAATTCACAGAAAGCCTTGCGGCCCAAACTTTTTAATAAGGAAACATAATTTTCCACCCAGTGTCAATCATAAGGGACACTTTTGAATTTTGCGCTTAAATTAAAAAATTCGAGACATTTCTTTTTGTCTTTGCTTTTTTTCTATTGGTCAGTTATATTCGAATAGGAAACAGAAGCCATATTGCCAATCTAACCAATTGTGTCACATCAAATCTCCGCCAAGTGTCATTATGAGCGCCCGCCGAAGGAATGGTGAGTATTAATCCGTTTTTTAATGAATAATCTTTGTGTTTTTCAACTTAAACCTTGTTTATATTTATTATGATTCGTATATTCGTTTATTTAATGACATTATTTTAGGCGTCCTTATTAAAAACAAAGATTTACTAACAGTCAAAGTTAGTTGTCCATTATAATGGACACTGGGATGAACCTTTACTATGTCATAAATTTTAATTACAGGGATTTTTCCAAGGAAGCAATAATGTCCGGGCAAACCCCATCCTACTGGACTCAAAGCCTTTGTATTTGCCAATCCCAATGGACTAGTATGCGATTTACATGTTTATCAAGGCGAAACTACATATCCGGATTACGCAGGAACTGAATTTGGCCTGGCCGAAAAAGCTGGATAATCTGGTCCCAGGCCATGTTCTCTAATTTGACCAATTTATTACGTCCCAAAGGTTAGCATATGAGCTTTATAGAGGTATTGGATGCACCAGCACGCTGAAGAAAGATCGAATCCCTCGCGATTGTCCCATTAAACAAGACTACGAACTCAAAGAAATGGTTAGAGGAAGTTCCCATGTTCTAGTAAAAGAAGACAATAAATATAAATAAATTAATATAATATAATAAACCGATGCAGACTATGTCATTTTAATAAAACTTATTTCAAGTGCACTTCGTGCCAAATATATTTGTGCCTTACTAAAAACAAAACTTGTTATTTAGAGTTTCATCAGCAATAATTGCTGAAAGGTTTTTTTGTTTGTACTTGATTTTTATTTGTTAAGTACCTGTTTTATCAGTATTTCTTACTTATAACTAGTTTTTATTTATTAGATTTAGCATTGCAGAGCATAAAAGAGAAGTTTACTTTTTATTTTTGATACTAGTCATGGGCGGCAAGCCTTAAAAATATGTTGTCCTTTTTGATAGACACTGGGAGGAAACCAAATATTGCTATTTTGGTCTTGGGCCTGAGGAGGATAAGTAAGTAGGGTACTTAGGTACTTAAAAAAAAACCCCGATAAAAAAAACAACATTTGGCATCTTTTTGAATAGTCTCTTCTACGTCCAATCAGATACTTTTGGCGCCATTAGCTACATCATCTCATCTCAGTCTACATAATTTTTTTGCATGTTTTTTAAAATATTTTAATTTAATATCTAAGTAAAACTCCAATAAAATACCTACCGAGTGGCAATTGACTCAAATCACTAGACTTTATGTCTATAAAACCTTTTTTCAAACCTTTTTTCATGTATATCACTATGCAAGATAATAATAATAAGATACATGTATGAACCATAATATTGCATTATACATATTATTGAACGTGTATATTCATATTACAGGTAAATTAAATCCATCTTTAATCGTTTTAGGTACAGTCTCACAGCCTACAAAATGCACTTTCCTATACATTTTTTATTTGCAATACACAACACATTCATTTTTGTTTATTTTTTTAAACATTCAAAACCTTGGAGTAATCATTTTTTAAATTTCCCGCTTTCCTTTCATACTGTGTGTAGCTGCCCTTACAATATTAAACCTTCGGTAGTCGGTACAGTGAATGTCAAAAGTGAATAGTAAATTTTAAACTTTCTAAAACTAGTCTAAAATTCCTAAAATATTAAGTTGTCCTTACTTTTCACACTATTAAGTGCGTGAAAAGTGTAATTAAGTACACAGCCTAGCAAATCATTTTGTAGGTACATTTTCGATAGATCTTCGCAAATGAGCGAATTTGATGTTACCAAAAAATATAGAAAAAGCTTCACTATTAAGTCACAATAATATCATGTTAATAAATTATACTTTGCATGTCTATCCAGCCACATATTGTATGCTATCGTTTAGGCGGTTAAAGTGCATTTGACAAGCAAACGTCAAAGTATATCGTTAAATGTCATAATGAGACTATATTTGTGAGAGCATCGCGTCAACAGATGGCGCTGGATTATTATGTTTGCTCTGTACCGTTTTTACGGTGCGGTCGACGCGTTCTCGATTTGCCGTCTGCTGATGTTGATGTGCTTACTGTAATATGGAAAATACTTATTATTATACATTTATCCAGCTTATTTACGTTGTATCGCGTTACCTTATTGTTAATGTTGTATCGTGTAATGCACGCTAATGGGTTTTTCTACCGTTTCGTGCAAAACACGTGTCAGTGATGATTAAACCAAAACTAAATAAGGCTTAGACACAAAATATTTTTTAAATTCTATATATGATCCATATGTATATTTGCCACTGAAAAAAAATTATTTCAGTTACGTAAAAAAAAAGATATACTTAAAATACCTGCCCAAATATCATTACCTTCTCTTGTCAGAAAGCGATTTTTGGTAGTTGTAAGCAAATAAAATAAATATTATGTACATTTCTGTGTTATTATAAATTTGTTTGTATAAAGTAATAATCCAGCCATAAAAATATGTGAATAAAAATCCGCTAACGGTTGCTATTTACATTTGCTGTGATAAATTACGTTTAACCAAAAAAATTACTCATTACCATCAATTGAATAAAAATTAAAAAGAATCAACCTGTACGAACGCACTAACGATATTCCCTGCCTCACTCCCCTTTTTGCGATCCTTACTTCGTCGATCAGTAAACACGAAACAGAGTGGACGCTTGCAGTTCATAGATAAATCAACAAAATATACGAGATTTTTGGTCGTGGTAAGTTTTTTTTTCATTACCATTAGAGATATTTTTTGATAAAGAGTAATTATTTTGTTTGTATTGTGGATGATTATATGATAATATTTAGGTCTTAACATCTTTTGAATATTAATTCCAATCATTTTACTTTTATTAAACGAGCAAATCAAAAAAATGTGGTAGGATATCATTACCATTCCTTTCATTACCATAATTTACCATCTCCTATTCAGAAAATGGTAATGATCATAAAATAATGGTAATGACGATAAGTTTACAATGTCAAAATGAACATAGTAGTTAGATGTAGGTATTTTTGTCCCAATTATCGTTATATTACAAAATTAATATGGAACCATTAAAAACATCCTTTTTTAATGGATAATGCTTTATTTTTAGTCTTATTTACAGATAAGACGATGGCTAGGACTAAGTCGAAAAAAACACGAGAAGAAAAGTTAGTTGAAGGATTTTCCGGAACTCAAATCTATTACTTGGAATTATTTAGAAGCAGGACGCGGTAAGGGGGCACCGGATGGTGCTGGAGCCGTTTTAAAGAGGACTGCAGATCAAATTGTGCGGCTGGGTAGATGTAGATAGCCTAGAATAATTTTGGACAAGTGTAGAGAGCAAAGTAAAAAATGTAAAATTTATATATGTATCAGAGCGTGACCTAGCTGAAAAACAAATTCCATCCGTGGTTCAGCCATTTCATGGAAAGATGTCAGTACATCAAGTCTTGTAGTCCAATAACTATCTAATGACATTAAGAGCTCTTAGCTGCTGTTTCTGTGAAAATGGAGAAATATGCTCACATGGATACCATCTCGGATTTATGAACTTTACAGAGCCGATCCTCATTAAAAGGTGTCAGGTGAAAGGTAGAGATTGTAACTATACAGGTGTCAGATAAAATTTTTGAAGAGGATTCAGAAGAAGAGTTATTTAGCATTAAAGAATCGAAGAAGAATTCCAATTACTATTTTGGTGAAGCATCTACTGTAATTATTCGAAAGATAAAAGAGAAAAAAAAAAACCACTAAAGCAAACATTTGTGAGAAACTTTTTCGATGAATCTTCAGATGAAGAAGAGAGCATATCATAATAATATAAAGATGACTTAATATGATTGTTAATAATTGTATGTTTTTGATTATTCTAATAATAGATAATTGCTCAAATTTTCAAGCACTTTGGGCTGCTTTCATGGTAGTAATTTAAGACTGTATTTAAAATTCCTAATAGATTTAAGTTCTCTAAGATAGAAGTTATGTAGTTAGATAATTTTGTGATTGTAACTTTTAAGACTGATTAATTGATAAAGTGGTGCTATATTTTTTTAGTTAAACGTAAGTAATATGTTGATGTTAGTTCTTTCGTATTTAAATAAGTGTTTATTTTTTATAAAATAGATAAATTACAAAGGTTCGTTTTATTCACATTGTCATTACCAATTAAATTTATTCATTACCATTGTCCTTTATATCATTACCAAATTTGTTTACTCATTACCATACTTATTAATAATCTTTCAAAGCCCATATCATTGTCAAATTGATGTATAATTAATTGATATTCACATACCTAGTTTGTTTTTCATGTATCTATCCAATGATACTAACAAAAACAAATTCTATTTTTTTCTCGCAAATAATGTCAATCTGCACGAAACGATAGAAATACCCTTAAGGATTTGATGACAAAATACAATACCAGTATCTGGTATACGCCCAGTTACCATCCCCAAAGTAACCCAACAGAACGCGTCAATAGAGTTGTTGGCACTATGATCTCAACATATATTAATAAAAAAAAACATAATGAATGGGATGTACATTTACACAATTTTGGTCATGCCATTAGGACATCGATTCATGAAACAACAGGTTTTACACCATCATACCTATTTCTTGGTAGGGAGACTGCTGTACCTCCAAAAATCTTAAATTCGAGGGATTCGCAAATAATAGATGTTGACTCTATCGTCATTAAGACCGATGATTATTTGATGGATTTGAAGAGAAGAAGCCAACTCTTTCGCGATGTTGAGCATAAAATTAAGACCTCGCATTATAAAAGTTCAAAATTATACAATATTAAACGTAGGCGGGCAAATTTTAACATAGGTGATGTAGTTTGGAAAAGAACTAAGTTGCTTTCTAATGCTAGTAATAAATTTATGGCAAAGTTAGCACCTAAATTTGAAAAAGCCATAATAGTAGCTAAGTTATCAGATAACATCTATCGTCTTAATAATTGTCATGGTAAGTCGATAGGTATTTGGCATGCTAAGGATTTAAAGCCTCTCTGGCGTGAACATAACGCATGAAAGAAATGAGATGCATAAACTATGACATCTCATTTCTTGTGTTGGTTGGGGGAATGTTATGTTTGGTAAACTAACAATATTTGTAACGTAGTTTCACATCTTGAGCTATCGTACGAGTGGCTCAGTGGAACTAACGTGGAGCATCGATCCGCGGGTCGTGAGTTCAAATCCACACGAATCTCATTGTATTTTTTATAATTATTAATATTTTTAGAAACGTCTGTAAATCCTTATCGGATTGTCATTGAAAGGTCAGTGGCCGTTGAGCAGTGGATCTCGGCACACTGGTTGTTGGTTTAATTTGTTTGAAATAATAATATGTAATAATTAGTGTGATTATCCTAAGTTTGTGCTATTATTTTCGTGCGAGAAGGGGTAAGTTGTAGTTTTAGTACTATAATGTTAAGATTATAAAAACTCAAAAGTAAATAAAATTGTGTTTTGTTTGTAGCCTGTATGAAACGCCTTCGATCTCACGATAAAAATTGTACGCGTTCGATATCCATACGACTGTTTATTACTACCGGAGCTAACTAAAGGCAGGGATTGGAAGGATCCCGTTTAATGAATAAAATCCTCCAGGCGCCCTCATTAATTTGCTAAGATTACTTAGATATAAGTTTTATTTAAATAAGCTAGTTAGTTACTACCTACTACTTAATTATTATTATCCTGTGGTTAAGTATAAACGATTTTTATAATAAGTACATGTAGTTCTTAGTTACTTTAAGTTAACATTTCTATTGATTGTCTACGTCAATGAAATAAAACGTTTTCTTTATAAAAGCATAGTTGTTTGTTTCCAAATTCATATATAATATCAAACTAACCCATAACATTCTTGATGACCTTATTTTTCAAAAAATAATTTACCATATGCAACTTTACAGAAATACATCGAATCACGCGTGGTAGGGATAACAAAAAGATGGCGCGTAACGGAAAAATGTCACGCGTAACGAAAAAATGTTACACTAAATTTTTTCCAACCCCGATAAAGAAGTTTCACTTCAAAAATAAAAGCTCAAACAGAAGCTTCCACGTATATTTTTAACCGACTTCAAAAAAAAGGAGGAGGTTATCAATTCGACGGTATGTTTTTTTTATGTATGTACACCGTTTACTCCGAGGTTTCTGAACCGATTTACGTGATTCTTTTTTGTTCGATGCGGGATGGTATCGAATTCCCATAGGAATCCCATTCCCCGGGTCCCATAAAAATTTTATTCGGATAGGCCCAGTAGTTTTTATTTTATGACCATTTTTGTCTGTAGGTATTTGTAAATTTTGCAAACTTGCAAGTTTGAAGTCGGTTGTTTTTAACGCAGTTATCACTTGTCTTCCCCAGGCTTCACAATGTACACAACATGTGTGATCTGGCTCGCGTTCGTGCCGCTGTACTTCGGCACAGCGAGCCACGTGCCGCTGCGCATCACCAGCATGGCCGTCACCATCTCGCTCAGCGCTAGCGTCACACTCGTTTGCTTGTTCTCGCCTAAGGTGAGTGTCACGCGTATATTTGTTACCGTATTTGTCACGCGTATACTTGTGATCTATCTATACTTATTACTTATATAATTAAGTTTGTTTGTTTGAAGGCGCTAGTCTCAGGAACTACTGGTCCGATTTGAAAAATTTTTACGGTGTTCTAACACCTACGATGGATATAGAGCTTATATATTATCATAGGCTTGTTACTTGAAGAATTTCTTGAATTATTTATAATGCTGCAAGAATTTATGTGATTTCTAGGATAATTTCAAGTGATTTGTGTTAAATTTAATATTTGTTTGCTTGTATAATATTAATTGAAGAGAAAATAAGGTAGTTAAGAGATTTTTCCTGATAGAGTTTATAGAATCAAAAGTTGTAGGTACTTTTAAGTCTTTTTATCCAAAAAAAGAACATTGAATTAATATGGATCATATTTTATTTTCAACATAGACAGACAACGACAAATATTTTAATCCAACTTGCGAGTCATTTATCTTTAATATTATCCATCCATTTACCTACAGGAGCTCTATCCTTCAAATGTCTTCACAAAAATATCAGCTGTGTCTGGTCTAGATTACCTTAGGTTTTATTTTATCCACTGAAGTAATTTTTAATAGAAGTTTATATCCAGACACTTTCAATTTTTGTTAGGCAACACTTACAGTCAGAGGTACAATATTGTTAGGCAGTATCGGTTATTTTTTTACACCAAACATCATCATTATTTAGATTTCATATGATTGGTTATACTTATTATATATCCTTTTTGCGAGTGTATTTCCTACATTTATTTGAACATGAACATAGATGTTTGCTCTGTGTCTGGGTGTTGATTATCTATATAAGTATTTATTTAAAATTATATTGTGTTGTTGGATGTTTATCAGCCATCTGGTTTCCATAACACAAGCGAAAGCTTAGTATGGGATCAGATCGTGCCGTGTGTGAAAATTGTCCTGACATATTGATTTATTTATTTATTTATTACAACATAAACATAATTATACATTTTGTTCTGCTTCTTTGAGTTGCATTGTATTTGTGCATAAACTCAAATGCCAATTAGATATATCGTCACTTATTTATTTTATCTACTAAATTTGTTCGTCACTACTGCAACACTGTTCCAATTGCAGTTGTACATAATCCTGGTCCGTCCGGAGCGCAACGTGCGGCAGAGCATGATGCCGGTGCGCTTCAGCCGCGCGCCGCCGCGCTCCCCGCTCGCGCACAGTGAGTCGCACACACACACACACGTGTACACACCACTCTAGTCACACACACACTCGCAACGCAACGGCATACACACCGCACACACACACGTACGTCGTACATGTAATAATAAAAAATTGGTTGTTTGTAAAGTAGGTTTACGATCGAGATGTTTACGTGATAACGTCTTATGATGAGATGAAACGCTCGAGATGAGACGGGAGATCGGTCCGTCTCTCTCTCGTTATAGGTACCTGCGATCGCGCTCGTGAGGTTTTGGTGTGACACAAGTTTCTGAACATGTCACCCGACTAAAACGATTTTAAAGACGTTATCACGTCAATAATAAAGCCTTCTTTATTCCATAACTCAAATTTTACATTTCAAATGGTGTTAGTATTATTAGTAGGAATCTTCCAAAGATTTCTGTCTTTTCCCTGATAAATCCAATTTTTCCCCGCGACCCCTATAAAATCATCACGTACATGTACCTATACATGTACATTTATACGGCACATGTTCATACATGTATACAGACAGACACGACTCATATCATACACCACATATCGCACACACGTAAAAACATCATACCGCAAACACACACACAATCCTCACACGTAAACTGCGCACACATACACGGCAGACATGTACACTATGCTGATGATATCACAATACAGCCCTACTCGTACATGCACTGCTCTTTGCACACTATTATACACATACAGTATACACACAGTCATGTACTGTTGTGGAGACAGCGTTGTACGTCTACATAAACATACATGTAGTGTTGTAATTATGAGCACAGCCCTTGTTGTTTACGCAGCACACACGTACCATACACATATTTCTGAAAATACTGCATAGCAATATAACTTTTAAAATTAAAAAATAAAGTCAAATAGAAGCTGGTACTTCGTATTAAATGTTTCACCACTTCCATGGGTCATCTCTTATTAAAGTGAATATTCTGTTATGTTATCATCAAACATAATTATAAAATTATGGGGTGTTAATTAAAATTATGGCAATTAAATGATTTAACCCTCATCCTAAGCAATCAGAATCCTTGTGTTCAGAGCACGGATTGCCGCGGGCTTGACGGGATTAATCTTTACGGAATACATTCTGATCCCTTTTTCGGAAGACAAGACGCTTACCCCGGCTTCGTCTCGATAAAACGTGAACTCTAAATTATAGAATGTCAGTGAAAAAATAATCTTCTATACTGATCTAGCTTTTTTACATGATTGATTAACGCAAACTTCCTATTATCTCTTTTATCTTTATCTTCATTGTAAATTTTACCTATATACTAAGCTTTCCATGTGGCTACGCTCTTCTGATTAGGTACTTTTTTTAACCTTTAGTTTTAGTATATTTTACTTATTATATTTTTTTTCCAGAACCATCATGCGCTGATAAAGAAACTCAAACTGAAACGGCCGACTTCAACAAACTAACGAACGGACAAACTGTTCAAATGAAAGCCGCTGACAAAGAGATAGAAATGGAGAAAGAGAAAGAAGATAAAAAGAAAGAGAAACATATCAAGATGGCGAACTGCGAACGAGGCGCGACAAATAAACCGGAATCTTTATAGCAACGAGCCTCTTCCAAATCCCTAACTGATGTTTATAAAAACAATAATATTAAACTAAAGAAAAAAAGTTGTTCTTGTAGGATACGAGAGAGGAAACCAATAATCGTATAATCATATTTTAAGGGCCTTCGATAAAATTATATGCGCTTAATGTTTTGTCTCTTTCTCTTTTTAAATATCAAAAAAGAGAGAGGGAGACAAATGTATGTACTATAGTTGCGGAAATTAAGTGATTATGTACTTTTTCACTTAAATCTCATATCTTAAAGTGACAAAATATAGTTTCTTATAAGGTGGTAAATATGTAAATATTCAAATTGTAAATATAAGAGAAAAGACACATAGTGATTGTAAATAATATTGATAAATGTATAGAAATTGAGAAATATACAGGCGAAGCACTGAGCCAGGATGGGGTGAAGATGGTAGTAGTCCTAGAAGTTCTATTAGATTTAGGTAGATTGTTATTATATAATATAATTCAAGTTTATATAATATTCCTTATAAAAGACTGCATTTATCTAAGTTTAATAAGTTTTCTGAGTAAAATCTTTTTCTTCAACTTAAATGCTATTTATTTAAATACAAAGCTTCCAGAGGCTTTAAGTTACTTTTGAATTTATCCGCATGATGAAATAATAGAAATAAATACGAGTCCCAATTAAATTGAGTTTATCTGAAAATTCAATTTTCAGTTTTTTGAAGTAAATATAAAATATTTCATTCATAATATCATCTTTCCTTCATCATATAGGTATTAGAGTTTTATCTAAAAAAACTTAGCTATTCACATATCGCAATATATTAACCTTAAAAAGTTAAAAAATTAATATATTATTGTTGACTTTAAAAATGTATATGCTCAAGTAGTGTACTTTGTAATTATAATTATTAAATAATTGTAATCATATCCCTCAATTTTCACCCCATCTTTTGCTTCGCCTGTATTATGTTTAAAATATATAAAACTGATTATTTATTATTATTTTAATGTATATAACTATGTATAATACTTTAAGGAAATAAAATTTGATGTTGCATATTTTCTTATTTTTTATTTTACCTTACCTATCCCTCCTTTTATTTCTTACTACAATCCATCTGAAAGGTCAATCTTTAAAAAATAGATTAATAAATAATGAAATTATCGAAGTATTTCTAGTTGCAATCATATCCGTTATTGTATTTTACACAAACAATTTTTTTTGCACAAGATTACATAACAATTACACCAACTTTTCCACACTAATTTACCCTTCACGTTATATTTTATATTCGTGCCCTTTATTCGATCTTCCCAAAAAAGATTCATATCGTAATCCTAATCTTGATGGGTTGCATGATTTAGCTATTTTTAGATTTGCTACATTTCATTTCATTTTGTAAGCCGCTACATTAAAAAAATCAATATACCTAGGTAGGTATCCCGACTTGCCTAAAAAATAATTAAGTTGAACTGATTTACAATGTTCATCATCACCATCACTTCATTCATCATTATTTATTTGATGGAAACATCAAATTCCCAAAATACAGTTACTCAGTATAACGCATTCTCCTCAAACAATGGTGGACCCCACCTTTGAACATAAAGGAAGGGCCATTAATCTATAGTACAGCTTAATTCTGAATTCTGATTGATCGATTCCACGGCTTACAAAACGTTTTGTTCGAACGTTCGATTGTAGGTTTTTTGAACTGGAATACTTCGTCTTTTCCGGAATATCTTTTCCGTAAAATCTACTCTTGTGACAAATAAACGGTAACGGTATTAAGAGTTTGGTCTGATACGATTCTGGAACAATATTTATGATAAAACTAGCTTTTGCCCGCGGCTCGGCTCGAGGTCAAATTGTAAAACTATTTTCTTGAATACATCTGAAGACACAAAAACTTTATTCCAATCGGTCCAGTCATTTAGGAAGAGTTCAGTAACAAACAAACGCACGAAAGAAATACCTCTTTGGCTCTTTAAAAATTTCAAATAAGCTACAGCTATAATTATTTTAACATTACAGCATCTGTTCATGAAAATTATCTCAGCTCAACTCCATTTAACGAATGAATTTTAGCGTCGGCTTTTTAAGTAGGTATTAATGAAGCTCGGGTGTTTTGTTCAGAAAATGTGAAGGAAACAAAAGCTGTGTCCAATGTCCATACATAGAGGCCTTTAGCAATGAAATTGATTAATGATCCCCAACCCGTGTTGTAGGCTGTGTACAGTAGGTATAATAATTAATAATAATAATATACACTATATTAGATTATCCACCAAGAGCTCGCTCTGAAGTATGGTCTTCTTGACGGAAAAGTGCCTTATTACAAGTACGCGCCGGAGCCAGTCCTGGAAAATAACCGTTCCAAATTGTACTGGGATCGGCCCATCATCACAGACAGGACTATTCTAGCGAATAGACCTGATAATATTGTGGTGATGGACCCAGCAACTTCCAGGATTTTCTTGGTTGACATAACTATCCCACATGACGACAATCTTGTTAAGGCCGATTCAGATAAACGGCTCAAATATCTGGATCTGGCGCATGAGGTTGTCGAGATGTGGGGCGGTGTGTCTGCCGAGATAATCCCCATAGTTGTGTGTGTCCACCAATGGGCTGGTTCCTTCCTCCTTAAAACAATATTTAAGGAGGTTGGATTTACCGGTAAAGCCCATGACAGTGGGGATACAGCGGGCAGTCCTGCTGGACAACGCTCGGATAGTCCGCAGGTTCCTCAATCAATCGCCCTAGGCTCCGGCCGTCTGGCCACTCAGCCGGAGTTGTTTAAAACACCGCCGCGAGGCGAGATACTTGCCCCCCTACACTATACAGTCCGCCATTATTTTGTGATTAATAATATTGGATAGTGTGTGCAAGTACTTATTTTTTAACGTTTTCATAAGCGATTTTCAATTATTTTATACTATGTAAGTAGGTACCTGGGTAGTTAATGGTAAGTATTATTAATAAAAATCAATTATAATTGATGTTTTTGCTTTTGTTATAATATTAATATAACTAATTATGCAGTGGCTTCAAACACAATAATTACATTATGATTAATCAATTTATCTTACAAAAGTAAGAAATTATGGGAGCAAGTTTTATGGATTTATCGTGTAAAATATTGGAAATTTTTCAAAATATCATTATTGTTCATAATAATATCTATATTATTGTCTTCATGACACAGAAGGAGGAGTTTTGCAAAAATAAGTAATATCTAGTAATATGTACATAATATATTATCAATCTGGGTCTAAGTTGGTAACATAATACAAAAACATTTCGGGTGAACTTATACTCAGCCTCCATTACTTGATCTGTGGCTCATCCAGCACCTATATACTTATAAATTTATAAAGAATAGAAAAAATTCCATCACGAGGCGGGAATTTTTTCTATTCTATTTATAAAGCATTTGAATGCCATAAAACCAAAAATATAAATATTCACCTTTATACTTACTTCGCTAATAAATAATATAATACATGCGAAATCATGTTTGTTTGTCTTCCTTCAGATCGCAAACGAGCTATTAAGATATAATTTTTATATCAGCTAAAGATGATAGGTATTAAAGGGCCCATCAAGAAGCTTTTTTTTTCAAATTCATTAATTCTGCTAGATGGTGCTATATTAAAAACTAGCTTCCGCCCGCGACTCCGTCCGCGCGGATGTCGGTCTTTGCGTGGATGGTTTATTTCTCCATTTTGAGTAACTCGGACAATGACATCTTATAAATATCTATTGGACCCAAATACGGCTAGGTCTATAATAATACGCAACGTGTGTTCGCGGTACCTACTACAGAACAACGTCTATGGATAACTGAAAAATTGAGATTAATTTTATTTCTACGTATTTTTCAGGATAAAAAGTATCCTATTTTACGCCCAGGATAATAAGGTATAATTATACCAAGTTTCATCGAAATCGAACCGGTAGTTTTCACGTGATGTCTTCACATACAGACAGACAGACAGACAGACAGACAAAATTTTTTTTAATCACATATTTGGGTTTGGTATCGATCCAGTAACACCCCCTGCTAGTTATTTTTTCAATATTTTCAATGTACAGAATTGACCCTTCTACAGATTTATTATATGTATAGATGTAACATTGATGACAAATCCTAATTTTATCTTACCATGCCATGCGATCAAAGCTGCTGTCCACGGCAATCTCGTGCGCAGAATAATAAAATAAAATTTTATTTCAACACAACATTATAATATTGAGGTCTTTTATAACAAAAAATAGTTATTTTAGAACGCATCATTCTAATGTCAGTGTCAAAAATGCTTATACCAATGCCAATGTCAAACTCATAAATATGTTAAGGATCTTGAAAACATGCGAATCTCATAATAATTATTATAAAATTAAATTGCGGATAAAAAGTGAATAATGGAAGAGCCCATCGATAGCATACGGCAAAACAATCGAAGTCTACTTCAACTTAATAGACGAACCAATAGAGATGAAATTAGCGATATAAGACGTTCATTTGGAACTTGGTATGTGTTCCGCCTTTTTAAACACTACAAATCGTTTATTAATTAAATGTGTATGTGTAATTATAAACCTAGCCTTATCTGATTCATAAATATACGTTATAATAAAGATGTATTTACAGCACATCAACGCACAATGCTGCAGAAATTATTGACAAATTAAAAACAAAATCGACTATATCTGCACAAGAATTAAATCAACTTAAAAATGCTCTTATGGAAGAAACTACAAACATTGAGAGATTGCTGAATGTGCATGGAGCTTTAAGAGGCATAGTCAGAGAATTAACAGGTACTAAACCATAATAATTGTAAATATAGAAACTGAGTAGGTACGTCATAATATATGATAATAATGGGTGATGAAATCAAACTGCTGCATATAATTATTATTAGTATTGGTTGGTTGTTACTTTTACAAGCCACATTCTGATTATACAAGTACAATCAATGTATAATTTCCACCTAATTTAAATTTCTTAGTCTTTTAATTCAAGAAGATTCTTCTGTTGCCAAAGGCTCAGATTCTCTTGACAAACAGTAAATTTATAACTATTAATAATAATCTTATACATTTATTTCATACTAGTGATCAGCCCTGGCTTCCCTCATGGTACATATTTCGCAATAAAAGATAGCCTATGTCCTTTATCGGGTATCAAAATATCTCCATACCAAATTTCATGGAAATTGGTTCAGTAGTTTAGGGGTGATTGAGTAACAGACAGACATACAGAGTTACTTTCGCATTTATAATATTAGTATGGTTTTTCCAGGTGCTGACATAAAGAAGCAATGTGCTGCAGCGGGATGCTGCTGCAATCTTGCAATGGGAGATAGCAAGGCCTGCTTCACTATTGCCAAAGCCACTGGTACATATTTGCTGGCTGCTGTTGATAACCTCGCTACTGAGTTGGCTGTAAGAATTTTTACTGACAGTTTTTTAAGCTTTGTAGGAATTAAAGTTAATTTAATTAATAAACGGGAATTCTGTATTTTCCAAAAAAATTTTAAACTGATACTGTTTTGGAGAACAGCTTTTTCTTTATCAATTGAAAATCATCATATTATTCTAACATGTAATAAATAAATATTTCAGGACAAGTAATATTCAATGTGATTATATTTTTCAAATAAAACTTTTCTATTTTGAAGTGTAGACAGTTGGCAAAAACATTTCCCTTATTTTTATATTGGTTTAAATTACAGTCTGACCTAACTTAAAAAATTAATCTGTATATATAAAAATGAAACCAGTTTCGTGTGGTCACGGCATCACTTGTGAACGGCTGAACCGATTTCGATAATTCTTTTTTATTATATTCCTTGAAGTACGAGGATGGTTCTTATGTAGAGAAAACGTAAATATGTACCACGGGACCGCTACAATACAATAAATAAATAAATTAAATAAATGTTTAATTTGGTTTAAACATGGTATTAAAACATGGTGATACAATAATATAAGTACAAACATGTTCACAATTATATAGTATGTACTAATTTAATAAACAAATGTAATATTCCAGGTGACATGCACATGGACTCTAGGTAACCTAGCTGCTTCTGGTACAAAAGTGTGTGACATCCTCACATCACAGGGGGCTCTATCCAAATTGAGTGAACCACACACAAATGAAGAGGTGCAAGACGCATGTTGGTATGCTCTGAAACATTTTGTGTATCAAATGGGAGATGGATTGAAGTAAGTTATTAAAAAAAAAGGTTTTAAGAATTTAATTATTCTTTTCATATGCTTAAGGACGTATTTACAAATTGACGCGCATCAATTTTAGGTATTGAGTCTTACTACTACACGTGCACGGCTCACACACACATCGCAATGCGCGAAGCGGTGAAATTATGAGTAAACTAACACGACTTGATAATTGAGCTTATTTTTATTGCCATGTTTTTTTTAACTTTACTTTGATTTGTAAAGTTTGTAACGTTGAATGATCACAAAAGTAGATACCAATTACCTAATTTCATTGGACAGTGATTGTTTGGTAAACAAGTACTTGCCAAAGTGTACTTCGAAGACTGGTACTGGAACTCATAGACGAGTGGAGCTAGGTGTGCCGAGTTTAGGCTCGTTTTTTTAGTAATGTTGAGACCTTACCTCCGGACTTGATGGAGTGACCTGCAGGTTTACTTCGAAGACTGCTACTGGAACTAATAGACGAGTAGAGCTAGGTGTGCCGAGTTTGGGCTCGTTTTGTTAGTTACGTTGAGACCTTACCTCCGGAATTGATGGAATGATCTGAACGTGTACTTCGAAGACTGCTACTGAAACTAATAGACGAGTAGAGCTAGGTATGCCGAGTTTGGGCTCGTTTTGTTAGTTATGTCGAGACCTTACCTCTGGACTTGATGGAGTGACCAGCAGGTGTACTTCGAAGACTGCTACTGGAACTAATAGACGAGTAGAGCTGGGTGTGCCGAGTTTGGGCTCGTTTTGTTAGTTATGTCGAGACCTTACCTCCGGACTTGATGGAGTGACCTGCAGGTGTACTTCGAAGACTGCTACTGGAACTAACTTCGATTAGTAACATTAAGATCACCCTCACAATCAGATGATATTAGCGTTATATTTGGGGCGGATGAAACATGAGTCAAATTTTGTAAATTATTCTGAGGCGGCGTTCTATGTATTCGAGACATATTCAATTCACTTATTTAAGCAATCAATATTATGAAGTTCGATTTGATATTCTTGTCTTGATTCTAATAAGCGAGTGAAGTTGGCGAGAAGAACGTCGTAAGCGCCGTGCAGATCGTGTCGCTTACGCGTATTTATAATCAACTCGCGTACGTTGTCACGTAAACAAATTTGAGGATTATTCCAATACTTAAGTTTCTAAATTCACTTGTAAATTGTTTATTAATCACCAATATCACTGCACAGAATTGATATTGCTTGATTTTTACTGTAATTTATTAAAAAAATATACACGGATTGGCACTTTTTATACTGATTTTTGATATAAATAAGGAGGAACTATTAACAACGATGTTACTCAGTAGGGTGACAGATGACTCAACTCACTCAACAAAAAGAACCCAAACTCGGCATACCTAGCGCTACTCGTCTATTAGTTCCAGTAGCAGTCTTCGAAGTACACCTGCAGGTCACTCCATCAAGTCCGGAGGTAAGGTCTCAACATAACTAACAAAACGAGCCCAAACTCGGCATACCTAGCTCTACTCGTCTATTAGTTCCAGTAGCAGTCTTCGAAGTACACCTGCAGGTCACTCCATCAATTCCGGAGGTAAGGTCTCGACATAACTAACAAAACGAGCCCAAACTCGGCATACCTAGCGCTACTCGTCTATTAGTTCCAGTAGCAGTCTTCGAAGTACACCTGCAGGTCACTCCATCAAGTCCGGAGGTAAGGTCTCAACATAACTAACAAAACGAGCCCAAACTCGGCATACCTAGCTCTACTCGTCTATTAGTTCCAGTAGCAGTCTTCGAAGTACACCTGCAGGTCACTCCATCAAGTCCGGAGGTAAGGCCTCAACATAACTAACAAAACGAGCCCAAACTCGGTACATCTAGCTCTACTCGTCTATGAGTTCCAGTAGCAGTCTTCGAAGTACACGTCAGGTCACTCCATCAAGTTAAAAACTAAATATGAAATTTATAATCCCATAAGTATGAAAAACTATAAATAAAATCTATCCTTGGTGTGCCTTGGTTGTCGGTGCAGAATGCGTCAATGATCAAGTTTATTAGGTCAAATATTTTGTATACGTACAGCGATCTTTTCGTAAACGAGGAACTGCTTACAAGCGTCACAGCGTCTACTCACAAAGGCGTCCGAGCGCCGACTAAATTACTAAAATATTTCATTACAAATTTTATCAAGATAGTGACAAATAAAATAACCCTTATTTCAATGCAATAAGTATCACGCGTTACAGCTAAATATGTGAAAAAATAAGATTTGATTTTAATTTTTTTCTCAGCCTATTTGTAACATTTTGATAGTTTTATCTAGTACCTTTTTGAGTTAGACATGTCTACTTACTTAAAATATTTTTAAATAAATCAATTTGTTTTATTAAATACAAGAAAAATGCTCGTTTATTCAGCACGATATTGTCAATTTTGTGTGAAGAGGCAACGGAAATTATTTTTTTCAATATTATAAACCAAAATTTTCGACTTAAAAATTAGTACCATTTAAAGATTAAGGAGTAATCTATTTATGGTAATTATTAGTTAAATTTGGTTTTGTACTATTTCGCCGCAAAATGCATCGAAAAACTGCTTATTTTTGTCAGATTCGTAAACGCGTCCTTAATACCTATTTATCAAGTAAATATACTGGCAGAATTCAGAACCTCCTCATTTTTTTTGAAGTCGGTTAAAAAGATACATTCTTGCTATCTGTTTAAAAATAAATTTCCTGATAATATAATCTGTAGTAAAGAGCATTTAATTTTTAATTACATGTTTTAGTATTTTTTTAAGTCAGTAGTTCAATGTAACCTGTTCTGTGAATGTGTAACATTGTGAACAGGCTATTGTATGTATACGATCACTTGAGTCTTTAAAATTTATGATGATGTTATAAACCTGTATTAAAAATCTGTTTATTTTTAGGGTGGAGTACCTCCAGAAGATGTTACAGTCACTAACAAAATCCCACATCACTTTGGAAGCGTCACAACTGCTCTTCATTCTATCCTGTCACCCTGACTTCCCCAGTTTCATCACAGAAGAATTAATTACAAAAATATTAGAACAATTCACTAAAAGTATAGAAAATCATTTATTTTGTAAACAAGATAATCCATGTTGTGACTTTGTGTATATCTGTCGAACTTTGGCCAACACAAATGAATCTGTATACAATGTAATATTAAATGTTATTGTTTCTAATAAAATGAGTGGTGTTATTAAAAAAGTGTTAAGTGTAGAGAATAAAATAGTAAATGAATCTTTATTATGGTTGCTAGGCAACGTCTATAAGAGCTGTGGTGGAAATGAGTTCATTGAATTTTTAATAAGCTGATGGTGGTTAATAAATGAATTTTATATTATACCTTGTCTTTTCTTTCCCTTCTTAGACCTTACTCTTCCTTGTTAATGAAACTTTAATTAATTAAATGAAAAAGTCTTGTATTTTTGACCAAGATTTTAAATAATATTCTCTATGACTCTATTAATTATTATGTATAAAATTTATAATTATGGTTTTAAGATTCCCAATATTATATGAACGAAGTTCCCTAAGTGCCCTTACGCACTAGCGGTTAACCGCGGGGGCGGCTAACCGCGCGGTTAGCCGCTTTCCCATTTTAATATGCAACCGCTTTTATGATTAGTGCGTACAATCATAAGCGGTTGCATATTAAAATGGGAAAGCGGCTAACCGCGCGGTTAGCCGCCCCCGCGGTTAACCGCTAGTACGCGCGCGTTGTGAAAGGGGGCTAGACGGAAAAAATTCTTACAAAAAGTTGTCACGACACTTTTTGCTAGAGTTGTGAGCCGTGCGGTGTGCGCGTGGTTGTCTGTCTGTCTCTCTCTAACTTAACACTTCGTTCCATCCGGATGTCCAAGTTTATAGTCGGTATTATATGTACTGGATAGGTACATATTATAACATGCTTTACTCACACATTGTATATAATAAAACACAAATTGGGCAATAAATATAATTCATTCATAATAATATAAGTAATTGTTTATAATATAATTAGATTATGATAAGGCTACATGATAGCATTACTACGTCAACACTCTCACAAATGCAGCTAAGAGGGACTTTGCACATAAGTCGTCTAGAGCCCTGCCTCTAATTATATCATAATAATTGTTGATACATAATATATTTCAGAGTGTTAATATGTTAATCGTTATATTATAATTTAAAGATTATTTTTTGTTTTATCTAATCATTCGATTTGAACAGTCATTGGACTAACAAAAAATTACGAATTTTCTTTTCCTAGGACGACTTATGTACAAAAGTTATGCATAAAAATATACAATAAATAGTTGTTCTGATATCGTAAAACTTAAGAGGTTGCTTCACAAATGTGTCGTAACTTAATTTATATACATTTTATTAGATTCACGTTTATAAATACTGTTTTACATCTGTGCATATTTAAAGTTATATTGTGAGTGAAGAGACGATTCTCATTTGACCGAGCGCGACTTGGAAATCATCATATTTTTACAATTAAATCATAAACAATAGTTTGTTAGAGTATATTGCATATATTTTATCTCATCATCTTTATAATAACTGTATTTTATTTGGATTCTTGACAGGTCGATCGCATTCCATCAAGTGTGAATCGTCCATAAAAGAAGACAGTATTTTATCACTTCAACTACACCTATCGAATAATCAACTCTAATACATACCAAGGCAAATACAGTACGAAATAGTGTGGCTTTATAATTAGGTATTGCTTTTCCATACTGAAATAGACTGAATTCAGTGTAAACCTTACAACCGCAAAATATTCGTATTATATTCACAGTACCTACCTATTCAATACATAATATCCATATCTTCAATAAGAAAATGTTTATTAAAACATCTAAATGGCAGTACTAGCAATTATTCTAAATTGGAATTGATATTTGATATTTTCTCTATTAATATTTTTTACGAGTTTGAGCACTGTTTTGAGGTGCTTGTTCATATTTTGTTAAGTAAAAGTTGGAACGTTGCAACACATTCTAATTAATAAATATATTATTAAACACCATTGGGACTGGACTCTAAGTTAAAATAATTTGATAAGGAAGATACGACACTTATATAATAATAATATATAATATTATTTTGTGGGAATGACAGTTATAGCCAGGCGTATTTGTTTTGAGGCACAATTATTTAAATCACAGTTAACACTTTTCACATTTTCTTTTTGGAAAGACTATTCGAACTGACGCGTTTATTAAAAAACATATTCTTTACTATTATAATATTATTAAGTAGTTACGAAAGTATTATTTTGACTAATGTTCAAAATAGTCCATACACTTCCAATCTATGGTTAAAATTTAGTGCTATGCAAGTCTTGTAAATATTTCATATAAGTAAGTAGGGTACTTAGGTACTTAAAAAAAAAAACCGATAAAAAAATCAACATTTGGCATCTTTTTGAATAGTCTCTTCTACGTCCAATCAGATACTTTTGGCGCCATTAGGTACATCATCTCATTTCAGTCTACATAATTTTTTTGCATGTTTTTTAAAATATTTTAATTTAATATCTAAGTAAAACTCCAATAAAATACCTACCGAGTGGCAATTGACTCAAATCACTAGACTTTATGTCTATAAAACCTTTTTTCAAACCTTTTTTCATGTATATCACTATGCAAGATAATAATAATAAGATACATGTATGAACCATAATATTGCATTATACAATATACATATTATTGAACGTGTATATTCATATTACAGGTAAATTAAATCCATCTTTAATCGTTTTAGGTACAGTCTCACAGCCTACAAAATGCACTTTCCTATACATTTTTCATTTGCAATACACAACACAGTCATATTTGTTTATTTTTTTAAACATTCAAAACCTTGGAGTAATCATTTTTTAAATTTCCCGCTTTCCTTTCATACTGTGTGTAGCTGCCCTTACAATATTAAACCTTCGGTACAGTGAATGTCAAAAGTGAATAGTAAATTTTAAACTTTCTAAAACTAGTCTAAAATTCCTAAAATATTAAGTTGCCACTTGCCCTTACTTTTCACACTATTAAGTGTGTGAAAAGTGTAATTAAGTACACAGCCTAGCAAATCATTTTGTAGCATTTTTTGTAGGTACATTTTCGATAGATCTTCGCAAATGAGCGAATTTGATGTTACCAAAAAATATAGAAAAAGCTTCACTATTAAGTCACAATAATATCATGTTAATAAATTATACTTTGCATGTCTATCCAGCCACATATTGTATGCTATCGTTTAGGCGGTTATAGTGCATTTGACAAGCAAACGTCAAAGTATATCGTTAAATGTCATAATGAGACTATATTTGTGAGAGCATCGCGTCAACAGATGGCGCTGGATTATTATGTTTGCTCTGTACCGTTTTTACGGTGCGGTCGACGCGTTCTCGATTTGCCGTCTGCTGATGTTGATGTGCTTACTGTAATATGGAAAATACTTATTATTATACATTTATCCAGCTTATTTAAGTTGTATCGCGTTACCTTATTGTTAATGTTGTATCGTGTAATGCACGCTAATTTTAAAGCGAAGGCTTTTTATGTGAGAAAGCATGATTTTTAAATAGCTTTATTCGATTTGAAATCGGTAGTTGTATGAATTTTGTTAAAAAAATATAATTATTAGTGAGATTTGTTTAGTCACATTTATACGATTGCTTAGTATGGGTTAGTTAATTACAAAGCCCATTGTTCTCACCGTTTCCGTGCGGTATTATTTTAGTGACCACAATTTTTAATTCAGGATATGTGGGCACGGTACTACCGTTCGCTTTCTCTATATTATCTCTATTTATCGGTTCTAATCGTGCGTAATCTGAAATTGGATATATTATGAACAAAATATAAACAAAATAAACAAAAATTGCGGGTTCAAATCCCTTATTGCAAATAAACAAAAAAACAATCACCTGATGATTCTTCAGGACTCTTCCCATTATGCGTTTCCCCGTTGATTGTATGCGATTTTTTTACTCTTTCCGGATGCCCTCTTACTCGCATATCTGAAATGAATTAAGGCTACTTAATTGTGTGACAAAAATGGTATAAATGGAAAGTGTTTGTAAGTTCGTTTCTTTTTTCACGAGAGTGAAATTACCTACTTTTTACCACGCCACCACTTTTAATTTACCACGCCAAAATGTACCTATCGTTCCAATGTCAAGTCCATTATACTTCGTATTTGAATCACTCAAAATAGGCATGACGAAAGATTTTGAAATCCTCTTCCATGCTATACAAGAAAAACCCTATATTTCGGTAATATATTTAAATTTAACGTAGATAAAAGCCATTTTTCAAAAAATATTTATTAACTGTGCCAAAACAGCTCGCAGGTGTCATGGCGTAGACGTGACGTCACGATTTAGTAAATACGTAATTATTTGTACGCATTGCGAAGAAAATTAAAAAAAATTTATTTAATATGACGTGTTATAGAAACGAATTTCAAAGTTTATATGTGGTGTGCAGTATTGCAGTGTGAATCCACATAAAAATAATTCTCAAAAATGTGTTAGTAATTATTTCAAGCGAGAAAATAATAAGAAATGATTGTAAAAGTTGGCGCGAAGAACCCCGAAACCACGTATTCGTGAATTCGCAATTATATTTCTGTTCTGAGTCGATAAAGCATACGTGAAACAATAGAAAATAAATAAAAATACGTATTCTCAACATATTCATAACAACAAAATACATCTGACGTGAGTTGTTTACTTAAGCGTGACGTCACGCGTGTTTTAGTCAAAATGGCCAACTGCAGAATATCAATGTTTTATTTTATTGATAATCTCATTAATCTTAATGTTTTTAAGATTTTTAAGTCACTATACTTAATTAATTTATTATATATTTTCCCTTAAAAACACTAATACGATCATTTATGGATACTGTCGTCATGCCTATTGTACAAATTCCGATAGATGGGCGCAATTACTGCTAATTTCCTATGAAATAGGAAGATTTTTTCCCTTCCTTCTACTCAGTTGTTAGATATGTTTATATGTATTTGTAGTTTGTACATTTATTAATTTAAACTAATATTATAAAGCTGAAGAGTCTGTTTGTTTGAATGCGCTAAGCTCAGGAACTACTGGTCCGATTTGAAAAATTATTTCGTTGTTAGATAGCCTATTCATCTAGGAAAGCTATAGGCTATATCAATCATCACGCTAAGACCAAGAGGAGCAGAGCAATGCAGGTAAAACCGCAGGGCACAGCTAGTATTTAAATGCACTTACGATTAGCATACACGGTAGAGCGTATCTGCTGTCCGACTGCAGAGAGTTCGGGCAGCGTGTTCGGTCGTCTGTGGTTCCTGCCTCGAGATCCCATGCTGTATTCTCTGAAAGGATAATGTTAGGTATTTCAATTAATTTTATATAAATTATACCGAGAAACTTTTACTGTCGCTCTTTAATAAGTACTTGAATGATAAGTACCTAGTATGGAAAGTATCACTAGTCTCTAGCTATTGAATTTATTTAATGTATCCTAACTCATATTATAGCGCCCGGCAAACTTAGCCAAAAAGTAGCGTGGTGGGAGAAGTTTGCGCATCAAGTTTTAGTAGATTTTTTTATGCGCAAGCTTCCCCCACCATGCTACTTTTTGGCCAAGAAGTTTTCCGGGCGTTATACCTTTGGTTTTGGCTTAAGGGTGCAAAAAATTTGATTTACAGTACCACTCACTAAATATTCTAATAAAATTCTAATTAATACATTCCTTGATTTACAAATTATGATAATATGATACGTTTAAAAAAAGATAAATACAAAAGCTACTCACTCTCTAAGTGGTTCCCTCCAAAAGTCTGTAGTGTGCATGTGTGGATATTGGAAGTTTTGGAAGCCAAACGCGTCCATACCGCTCGCTCGTATTAACGAATTTTTCATACACTGCAACTGTTTTATCAAATACTACATTATAATGTCAAACACCCGCTTGATTTTATTTGTAAATAGCTTTATTCTGGCATTAGTTATCATTATTCATTAACAATATTAAATCTTATGATAAAGAAAGGACATTTAAGTGCATTAAGTTGTTATGGTTTCTGTTGCGAAAATTCGCCAGATTCAATTTATAAATATTAGGTCCACAGAGTAAATTGATCGGAATTTAAAGTTAAAACTTCTCAGTATATTAATTTACCTTTACATTCCTTGAGTTACAGTAAAATGACTAAACCTTAATTACATTAACTTTCCCTTGAAATCTAAGCTTATAATATTTAAACGATTCCAAACCAACTACCACATAAATAAAATTCTATTTCATTTACTAATAGGGATACATAACAATAAACATTTACACAACAAACACCTTGATTACTGAATGCACTAAAAAGATAAGGTGATACAGTTACAAGGGGCTACATATAAACGAAAAGAAGGTATAAAACTACAGATAAAGACTAAGTACTAATATAAAATAAATAAAAAACGACGGCGCGGAAACGGAACAGTCAAACTAAAGAAAACAATTTAGGCCACTCGCACGTTAGGTATAGGTATTATAAAATGCACCGATCACGAACGTTAAGTCCCGTCCGCGCCGGTTGTATGCGTCTCAACGCAATACATGGCTGCACGCGGATTCACTCGTTTCACAGCTGTACATAAATACTTTTATTTATGATTTAAAATCGATAGTTATAGTACTTATGTATAATGTAACTTGTTCGATACGTCAGTTTTGTACTTTTGATAAATTTAGTATAATCAGTAGGTATGTCTTCACAATTTCCTTGTTAAAATTAGGTAGTTATATCGATTACAAATATGACTCATCTCAGTCATACAAAACTCAATTATCAAAATTATACAAAAAATTGTTATTACACTTTAACATCATCTAATAATTTTAACCATCATTGAATTGAACACCATCAAATTTAATCATAAATTACATTCAAAAGTATAGCCTCCGCGCGCAGCCGCATTATACAAAGTGACGTACGTGCGCGTGTTGTGCGGCCGCGCCGTCGAACAGTAGGTTGGTGACGCCCGCGCCCCCGAGTACCTCTCTGCGCTGCCGCTCCGCGTCGCCGCGCAGCCGCCGCACCAGCCGCTCCGCCTCCGCGAGCCGCGCGCGCAGCTCCGCGCGGCTCTCGTCCGCGCCGCCGCCCGCCCCGCTACCACCCGCCCCGCCAGCCCCGCCAGCACTGCGCTGCTCCAGCGAGCGGAGCTTGCTGTGGGATACCCAACAAGTATACAGTCTACAGCTTGGGAAAATAATTGTAAACAATTTCTTAGTAAATCCATCATTGAATTTGGCACATAAATATTAGGTACGTACATAGGAAAGAAGCCAGTAAGCAAACGATCAAGCAAGAGGAGCTTGCTGAAGAACAAGCGACTAATACAATCTACGACTTGGAAGAATTGTTAACAATTAAATTAGCTACATTTATGGATTAGAAAAATATATAGAAGAAACCGCGAGCGCAGTACCGCACGGCTCGAACGAGCGAAGCTTGCTGTGAAAAACAAAACAAGACAGTACTAGACAACCTACGGCTTGGAATCTCAAAAGAAATATAACAATCGCTAAAAAGACTAACTTAATCTAGATAAGGATTTACGATGTGAATACTGAATAACCTTCATAAAGAAACATAATAATTAATAACCAAAGGTTACAACCTTTGTGCAGGTCCTTTAATGTGATAACATTTCCTCATACCTACTAGCTATAATTTAATAGTTCATTCCAAAGATATTATAAATTCTCGTACACACTATTAATTATAATATTGAACTTATTATTATATTGGCGGGCAGACACTGCAATTTAATTTACGGACAATAAATTCTTTCTTTCTTCTATCTTTCCTTCTTAATTACGCCATTTGTGGAAATCTACAGAGTTATTTAATAACTATAGGATTAAAACACATTTATACAATACCACAACAAGGAAATAAAACACAAAACTTACAGTTCCTGCGCATCGACAAGCTGCTGCAACTGTATCGCTTTTCGCTCGAACGTGTTCGCTTCGCTTCGCGCCGCCGCCGCTTCTGTTTCGAGTCTCTCCACCTCGCGCCGTAGTACGGTCATCTATAAGTTTTATTGAAAACATAAATTATAGTAAATATGTATCATATTACTTTTTAAAGAAAACGGAAAAATACTTTCGAACGTTTTAATAAAAAATACATACAGCAGAAATTAATCAATGTTCGCTTAATTTATTTTTATTTATTTATTTAATATTAATTAATATCCTATTCTAAATTATGAAAGAAATAATAAAAAAACACTATTCAATTATTTCCTAAAAGCTTCAACAAAATCACTTCTTTTTACGACTGTACATGTTATTATCAGCTGATCGATTTGACAGATAGACATTTTTTTATCGAATTAATTATTAGAAATTGGAAATACATGTAAACAAAGGATATTTTTCCACGTTCATAAATTTAAAAGCAACTAATATTGGATGTAATAAATAATAATTTAACTTTATTGAAAAATTAAAATTATAATTCAAATCTCGATTACTACCTACCAATACAAACCATTCAACAATAAAGAGTGCACCGATTAAGCGTCAATGGCAAAGCCGCCATAAAAGACGAGGAAGTAATCAAAATGAATTCGCACCTGATTTTCATTGTCGTCACCTCCGGTTGCGTTCGGTTTGGATGGCTCTTTGTTGAATATCAGTTGGAATTGTAAGTCTGGAAAGTGATAAAAGTAAATTTAGCAATGAGCAACGCATGATTCTTAACAGATATTTTCTATCAGATTTCTATGTTATGAAGTAAACGTAGCATTTAGATTTTTTTTCTTTTCCATATGCTATTCATTTCATATAAAACAAATTATTATTAATAATAGTAGGTACCATAAAAGATATTATATTACGATGTACCTAGACTTATTTGAGATACGTAAAGTAAAGACATTAGAAAAAGAAAAGTTAAAATATATTCTACAGTTAAAATATACTTAAAATGACTCCATATTTGCACGGATTTTCTTTCTTTATTTTTTTAATCTTTAAGAACATTGAACAATCCATACTAATAATTATTATAATTGCGAAAGTAACTCTGTCTGTCTGTTACTCAATCACGCCTTAACTACTGAACCAATTTGCATGAAATTTGGTATAGAGATATTTTGATACCCGAGGAAGGACATAGGCTACTTTTTACCCCGGGATATAGGATATTTTTTATCCTGAAAATCCCACGGGAACGGGAATTATGCGGGTTTTTCTTTGACTGCGCGGGCGAAGCTGCGGGTGGAAGCCTAGTAAGACATAAAACTTCGAACACATTTATTTTCTTTATACTGCTAAAGTGACTTCACAAACAAGACAATAACCTCTATTCCTCTCCCTCAGCGACTCGATCTCCGCGTGCAGCCCGCTCAGCATCTGCCGGTGCTGCTCCTGGAGGAAGCGCACGCTGTGCTCGAGGTGCGCGATCCGAGCGGTCGCATCCCCGCTGCCGATGTAGAACCCGCTGCTTGACGGCTCCGGTGGAGATTTCTTTATCTGTAATAGTGTGATTATTAAGTTGTGAATGATATTTGTATGTATAATTATGATTTGGGAAAACATTTCTTTTTTCTATTTAGTTATTACATCAATTTTTTAATTAGGTACCTATTGATGTTTGGTGAGTTATTCTGATTTAGGTAAAAAATGCTGTGTACTTTTTAATTGGAAAATATTTTTAATAAGGTACTTATTGTGATTTCTAGCATATTTTTGATGTACGATGAAGTTTATTTGCAATTAAGATAAAAATACAAAGTATCGTTAGATTCATTAATGTAGGCAATAAAAGATTGAAATATAATAAGAAGAAAAATTAAAAATATAATCATAAACGAAGAATTGTTATTGTTTGTACATTCACACCGTAATTAGTTGAGATTTAATTGCCAAGAAGCTATAAAACGCAACACAAGGAACTCCCAGTTTAGACTGCATTAACTATTTGCTAACTCTATCGCAATCTCTGACTCACGATTGTCCTTTGTTTTAATATGACCTAATAATACCAGTTTAATCCGTAGTACTAGAGAGATTCTATTGTTTATTTTTTATTATTTATATGCCATTTATTGTGGATGGTTATAAATACAATTTAATTGCCCGTTTAATATATTAAATTCTATTGTATTATAATATTACCTAGTTAGTTATAGAATTATATTTAATAATGATGATTATTAAAAACGATGATGCTGTATTTTCTGTGTAATTGTTTTTTAAGCCTATAAAAATATAATTTAAATACCTAGGTATGCTGTAAAAAACGCATCTAGCTACTTATGTTTGTTTTATATAAATTTAATAATTGTAAGCATTTTTTAATTCATTTTCTTGTAGTTACGCTTGTTTGAAAACAATAAAGAATCCTTAAAAAATAACTAAAAGTAAGCAATCAAATTTTATTATCAAGATTTAAAATGTAGCGAAAAGTAAATAATACGTAAACGAAACCCTAAAAATTATATTTGAAGGTTTGCGTGCAAACGTTATCATCGCACAAAGCTCCTTTGTTATAAAATCGCATATGACTTTACCTGAAGGGAGGCGAACGGTCCAGGCACTAGTACCTTCGAAGCCATAACTGCACTTTACGCGCTTGCACTGGCTATACGAGCAACACACGCGCGTCCACGGCGAGAATGATCAGACATTTGCGAGCAAAATAAACGACGGCCTTGTCTACGCGTAATAATTAAAAATATCCACAAAAACACAAATAAATAGACTTCTCGTCAACCAGTGTATAATTGAGGTAGTGTCGGTCTACGACCTTCGGCCCTGCACTTGCGATTGGAATTGACTGGATTGCACTTTGTGGTTCTGACGGGGTTTTTTTTAAGGGTGTTATGGGGTTTTTGGTACGGAGCTGCCGGTGGTCTGGCAGGTGCAGGGCGCGCTGCGGGGGCGGGGGCGAGGGGAGGCAGCGTATCGATCGCGCCGCCGCACGTAGGTCCCACGTAATGCTGACTCACGGGATTGTCACTTTGTGGCGCATTGCCAACAGCACTGATCGCGTCAACTAGGTAATTGCTTAATTTCAAAGGCACTTATTAATACGATTTTCTCTTCCGAGACTGTGTGGCGTCATTGTTTGCCAATTTTTTTTTCTTTTAGAATGATATGGATCAGTATTGGCAGCGCCACCAATGAGGGATCTGATAGTCATTTAGATTTTACAGCTATATTAAACATGTGGGTCAATCAATTTTTAAAGGTCCCGATCATAATTTTCTCGTATTTTTTTTTTTACTTAATTTTCAGCATTTTACTATTTCATTTAGAAGATAATTCTTCGTAGATTAAGATTATATAAGCAGCAGTGATGTTGATTAAATACATTTGTGGATTTAACTTCACGAACCGATCTATTCACGGGAAATAATGTCCTTTGGACAACTTACACAATAGTACTTTTTTAAATGTTAAATTCCCTTAAGAATTAAAACAAATTCTTCTAATATTAAATAATAAATAATATTTTGATATTTGTTCTATTTACACCCAAAATACGAAATATTTTTATTAAAATTGAAACGAATGATGTCTTTTGAACAACCAAATAATGTTTCATATATAAAAAAGTTTCAGTAAAGCGGAAATAGTGATATTTTTTACAAAAAAACTATTAAGGCGAGGTTGTTACGTATCGTATTATTGATTTTACTTAGTTAAAATGAACTGATTCTCGATAAAACTGAATGAATGAAGTATAATGTGATTTTCATATGGGGACATCTTAGTTGTAGTAGTAGGTAGCGTCTTGATTTTTGAAATGTTAAAATTACAATTAAACTAGACATAAAATCGCGTAATAAAAATGTGTTCCCGAAACAGCCGAGTAATAAACAAAACATGAACTATTTAACTGTTAAAGTATAAGTTTTATATAATTATTGTCCTAGGGACAACCAAATTGTCCATGGTACAACCACTTTGGTTGACCAAGTGACTGGTTGTCCGCGGGACATTTTTTAAATTTTGAGCCGCCAAGCAAATACTATTGTTATTTTATATATTAATCTCAGCTCACACTAAAATATAGACGAAAGCGCATCTCGTGTAGTATAATTGATAACAATGCATCAAGTACTTACGTTTTAATCACAGTTGTCTGACGGACTGACAAAAAAGCCACCCCACACTCACCAACAACGCTCGGACGACTGTTGCCGTGATTTTATACAAATCAAAGTGGCGTTTGAGCCCGACAGTTAATTATTGTGTTTAGCTTGTTGTTTAGGAATCTACCGCGCCATATGTGTTTTGGTTTCATAACTAAATTACGGTTGTCTGTGAGACCTGTGTCATGTAGGTGATTTATGGGGACAAAAGTAAAATGCCTGAAAATCGTATTATATCCAATAAAAAAAAAATGGTTTGTATGTTTGGCTGTCAATAATTATGTACTGAAACAAGGAGTGTATTTGGTATTTATGGTCGTGATAGTATGTGTTCGTGATGCGAAGTTTGTTAATGCATTGTGGCATGGGGACAAATGTGATAGTACTGGAAAATTGCATTTAGTCCCTCGACAACCATGAAACAACGCACAAATTAATAAAACAAGTAAAATATTGTTCGCAATAATGCTAGAAAATATTAAAAGGAATATAATTAAAACGAATTTAACTCTTTATGATTTCATGTTTATTAATTATCCTTCAGGGACATGATCCGTACACGTCGGACCAATAAAAGTTGATCGACCCATGTAAACATTGTAAGCCCAGTAAACCTTATCTATGTATCAAAGTTGAAAACAATAGGATCAAATTGTTATGAAGTTTATTCCTCGCTTTTTGTTTGGGTACCTACACTTGTAGTAATAAATCCCAGTGTTTGAATGAAATTATTCGAATTATTTTTATGAAGGAATATATCATTTTTTTATATAAATAATTTAACCAGCAGCGCCACATGGTTTAGTCAAAACCCGTAACTCGTAAGCTAGACCTAATGTTGAATAAACACTCAAAATTACAATAATTTACATATTAACTAATTACCTACCTAGGTACTGTGGCTTTAGCCTTAACGACGTGAATTTTTGTTTTAATCTAAACAAACTATAATACATTATATATTATTTTTCCTTTCCAAATAGATATTTTAGGTATACTTACAATAGGTTTCTTGCTTGATATCTTTGAAGCTGACTTTCCCTACCATCATACAATGCATATGAAAGCATTGCTTTAAATTACTATACAATCTACTTTACATACTATAACTTATAAGCATAAAATTGATTTTAACAAAGAAGGGTTTTACTGTAAATTTTGAATAAAGTAAGACTGTGTTAAAAATTAATAGGTAATTCATGAAATTTTATAAACGCGATGGTTTTCAAACAATGCACTATTTCCAAGCACGCTCGATAGCATAGATAGAATCTAAGTAAAGTAGGCCAAACATTGTTTGTCTACCTACACACTAATTACAGGCCACACGACTGTCGCTGATGGCCCTTAAAAATAAAACATGCATTTTGTAAAGCTCGAAAAAAAATGCCACAATAATTATTTTTTTACAATTTATCCAGCCAACATAATTATGAGGCTTACCACAATGAAGTTACACGTGTTAATAAGCTGTATTAAATTACATTTCATTCAGGCATACTAAACTTGTATATACATACCTAATTATAATTACATTTTATAAAATATACTAGCTGCGCTCCGCGGTTTCAGCCGCGTGGCTCCGCTCCTGTTGCCGTAGCACCGAAATAATTTTTAAAACCGGACCAGTACCTAGTTCCTGAGATTAGCGCGTTCAAACAAACAAACAAACTCTTCAGCTTTATAATATTAAGTATAGATAGAAAAGAGCATATGAATTTAAAAGACTGGGTTTTATTTTGTTAAGCAAATAAATAGGTATGGTGTTTATACTCAAAAGACCCAATACCCTTAAACTTCTATATGGAACAGTCTAAAATAAAACCAAATAACTTCCCGAAGCAGCATCTTGCCAACTATGGCGCCACGGTGGATCATCATAAGTTATCACTTTATTCCGGGATAAACTTAAGCATAGCGCTATTTATGATCTTAAAATACATTCAATATTTACTTGTGTTATAATATAAGGGTGCCAAGATTTTATATTAAAGAGATCAAAAGGGATTTGCCTCAAAAGATTTAATAATGTTAAAATAATCCACGCAGTATTTTCTTATCTGCAAACAAGTGAAGACGCATTTTTCGCGAGCGATCTTTTCGCGAATAGAATAGCAAAAAATAAAAATATAGTTTCAAACCTATTTAAGTTATATTAAGTCTTCAGAATAAAAGTCCATTGTTTTTTTTTTTTCGTTAATTTAAAAGCTATCATTTTTACCAGTCAACCATTATACCTTCATATTATTTGAACGTGGTAGGTACTAGTGAGGTGGGAATGAATTACAATCAATTTTATACATCATCAATAAAGAATAGAAAAAATCCGATCACGAGGCGGGACTCAAACCCGCATCCTTTCACGACAATCCGGGGCGGACCGCGGACGTCTTATATTTCTATTCTTTATTAATTTATATTATCCTATAAAGCATTTGAATGCCTTAAAACCAAAAATATCATACAAGTGATAACGGCGCTAAAAACAACCAACTTCAAACTTGCACTTGCAACATTGACAAATACAGACAAAAATGCTCATAAAATAAAAACTACTGGGCCTATCCGAATAAAATCGAATCCAATTCGACACCATCCCGCATCGAACAAAAAAAGAATCACGTAAATCGGTTCAGAAACCTCGAAGTAGGTAATCGGTGTACATACATAAAAAAAAACATACCGGCCGAATAACCTCCTCCTTTTTTTGAAGTCGGTTAAAAATTTATTAAAAAAAAACAAATTACCTTGCTCTCATCATACTCTTCAGCAGTTTCATTAGTGATGGTCAAAATCGCTGTTCGGCTCCATTGTGGGAAATGTCTCGATAACGGCAAGTGTGGCAGCGATGGCGCTCCCATGCCTGGCACCGGCTGACTGCATAACATCGTGCTGCAAGTGACCTTCACATTTCAATAAAACTTTTTAAAAGTTTACTCAGTCGCACCCTTATCAGTTGTATCGTTTATAGCCTTTTTATACCTAATGCTTTTTGGGACAATAATATTTGATAGGACAATGTTTCTTTTGGCGTCAATTTATGGATAATTGAATGTTTTTAAGAATAAGTAATGTCTCCTCAATTATCACCAATATCCTACATATTATATAGATATTTAAAATAAATTTACTCTTAAATTACTTCTTTGTTAAAACCTGTTTTTGTATGTAACATCAACGTTGATTGTTGATGAAGTAGTTGCTTAGCAACGCAACGTTTAGAATCAGCCGCTTCAATCATTCTAAACAATCAATGGAAAAACTCAATTAATAATTATTGTGTGCGATCAATGTGTACTGTACGATGCAGGACTAAATGTGTATTGCATAAAATAAGTAGTGAAGTGTTGAAAATATTTTTTAAAAGCATTAATTATTTATCATTTAATAATAATCTTGCGTGTCTGTATTTATAAAATATTTTTAAACGTTTCTTTTCAATATTTTTTTTTATTAAAAAATAATGTGTCAAATTCAAATTGTGTTTTGTTTGAGATTTTATAATAGTGACTTTTCGTCAGGCTGGAATTTTTTCCTGGATAATATAATTTTTCTATTATTTACGCTTTCAAACAAATGGAGACGTGCATTAGAGGATTTTCTTTTATGCCTGAAAAAATTGAAACTTCAAATTTACAGGTAACGCGGCTAACCGCTAACGCCGTTAATTGTTTTAAAAATATAACTATAATATGTTTAGGCTATTTTGAAAATAAAGCTAATTAACTTGAAAATTGAAATTATATGACTGAAAACAACCGAGTAGAATGGTGGATATGTGGTGGCCATTTCAAAATGATAAATTTTCATCCATAATCATACATACCTAGTGCTAACAGACCCAACATATTGTAAAAATTCAATAACTAACATTGAGTTAATATGTACCTACTACGTAGTACATAATATTAACTCAATGATAACTAATACCATTATTGGTTACACTACATTTGTTGTGGTTACAGTTATTATATTTAACTATATTTACCTAATCCATTTAATTTAATTATTTTTCGATCGTTTTCAGTATGTAGATAGTGAAGCTTTGGAACATACCTGGAAGCTGAGTAGGCGGGAAAGAGCAAAACAACAGGAACAGAAAATTTGGGAGGAATTTGTCAATGAACAAGATGTGGTTACTAAGATTTGTAAAGGTATAATAATTATAAAACTACCTAGCATAATTTATTTTTTCTTTCAAAGTAAGTGTCTTACCATTGGATAGTTGCCTACAAATATAGATACACATTCAACTAGCTTGATACATATTCTTAAGTACATAAGACAATAAGTGTTGAAAATAGGTATCAGAAAGCATTATTATTACAAAAAAAAATGCTGTAGGTATTGCCAAACTGTTTTTCAAACTATACATATTTTTAGATGATCCCTACCAATTTATTGATCAACTCTCTGAGGAGAAACTCAAGGAGCTGCTCGAGATTGAACTGCAAAAGATGAGGATAGAAAAGGAAGAGGAAGTTGTAGAGGTATTATTAAAAAAATTCTCACTTAATTATCTTATACAAGTTTATTTCCTTATTACTTACTTGCTTGTAATTGGAAGTAGATACATATAAGATACATATAAGTTCACATAACAAGATATTCATCATCGAGTCTTTGATATGCTCATTCTCCATTCTCTGCCTGACAAAAGCATATTTATTGTTATACTAGCATGTTTATGTTTTCTTTCCAAAAGAACCATCCTCGTACTTTAAAGAATATAGTTCAGGATACATCGCCCATTTTTGCAAGTGACTACTATCAAGCTGATCTTCCCTTTGTAGCTTTATTTTGATGAGACACCGAATAATTTCGTGTACGAAACTCTCGATTGTTACAACAACTCTCGATTGGTACACGAAATTATTGGGCGTCTCATCAAAATAAAGCTACAAACGGAAAATTAGCTTGATAGTAGTCACTTGCAAAAATGGGCGATGTATCCTGAACTAATATTATAAAAAAAGAATTATCGAAATCGGTCCACCCGTTCACGAATCCGAAGCCAGATATAGGCGGACCGTTAGTATATCATAAGTAAAATGATTCAATCCCAATAATATTAATTTTTATATTCTAAATTACTTATATTATGTATTTAACACATAAAAGTTATAAAACCATTTAACATAACTTCCAGGTTCAAGAGCTAGTAGTTCTAACTGAAGATAAGCAAGAAAATGAAGTGAGTGATAACCATCATGTGGTGTTTGTAGAAGAGAAACAGAGGGAAGATGGTGAAATGTTTCGCATCTTTGATGACCAGAAGGAAGATGATGTTTCAGGTCTGTTCCTAGGTTGTGTAAATTAGACACAGGCATCCCTTAAGGAAGGATTTTGATCAATTGTACACCCAAGGTTCTAAAATAAAAAATGATACCTAATTTATACTTCATAACGCGAGCGAAACTTCGAGCACAAGCTAGTTTTTAATATGAAAGTGTGGAACAAATTGACGAAATGTTGTTGTTGTTTAGACTTATTAGACATAGATTGATGGTAAATCAACATTTTTTTGTGTAACTATACTTCTTGTTTAAAAGCGCGAAAATTATGTAATTACGTTGCTTACACCCGAGCGGCATTCTATAAAATATTCATTCAAATTAAAATCTTATCTCTTGGTAGTAATTTTCACATTCTAAAACTCTGCCTAAAATACGCGTAGGCTGAGTTTTAATTTGGACATTTTTTTGCGTGATTGTGATTCTACCTGTTTATTGTACTCGACTATATTTCATGACATATTTATTGTACTTATACCACAGAATACATAATAGTAGCTAAACGCTACAGAACGGACACTTTCCGCCTCCCGCCAAAATTAAACACTTACCTCACCCCGCACGATCAGCCTGAAAATGGTCCGCATTTCTCTGCAAGGACGATACGCAACAAAGATAGACAACATTAATCAAATTGATTTTATTATTTTGGATTTGTGATTATCGTTTTTCGTAGAAAATGGTTAGATATTGTGCTGTTTACGGATGTATTTCATCAGAAATACGCGTTTTTAAAGTGAAACTTTTATTACATCGTCTCAAACTTTTTGGTCTGTGTAGCGCATGTCGCGTGACGTACGATAATTATCGTAAGTTTCACTTTTACCGTGGTTTCATAAAACCACACAACATTTTTTTAACGCTAGTCACAAATGTGCCAACCATAAAGCGTTAACACACCCATTCGCAGTCTTTACAGTGTGACTGTCAAAACGATAATTTTGTATGGAGTGTCCGGGGTGTGCTTATACTTTATAATATCTCATTTCAGGGCCCGAAGATGAACTTCTGAACGACTCTCTAAGTCCACCGTGTACGGTTAGAGAGAGACAGTCGCCGGTGTCGCGGCAACTGAGCCCAGATAAACTTTCAAGTAAGTATTGTTTTTGTGTTTATGTTGGTAGTGAGAAAGTATGTTTATTTGTCTGTTGTATAGTGTAGTGGGTGAAACGATTTTGATGAGTTTTATTACAGTAATTGATATGAAAATATGTAATTTGTAGTAATTTTTGAATTGATTGCCTGTAGCGCTTTCAAAGTTGGTTTCGTTATATTTAGCAAAATTTTATCTAGATTTTGTAAAAGCTTTTGATAGATTTTGCTTAACCGATTTTGATAATATATAGAAATATATAGTGTTTGAGCCTTAGGTTTGAGCTGTATGTATGTATGTTTGTTTGTTCGTATGTTTGATTCTATGTGCGCCTCTGCAGTCTAAATGGCTTGAGCGATTTCTATAAACTAATTCCAAATACATTTAAGTAAAATTTGACCTAGGTAGGTCATTTAAAATACTAATGTATTTTTGTCTTAAATTTACACGATTATGAATGAAACAACTTTAAATCGCGGTATTTATTACTTTTTATTTTTTTGATTTTTATTCTATAGTATCAAGATTGCTTGCGTCGCAGTATCAGTGTTGCTATATGAGCGACGGCGGCGCCCTCATTTTTTGTCATCTCTTTTGTGTCGCACTGTAATAGAAATTGGAGCTTGAATTGGGTTACTTTTATGAAACGAATCTTAGTTTTACTCACAGAATTTACGATTTATTTAATACTCTTAACTTTACAATTTTCAGGCTCAAAATCATCTGAAAACGTGACGAACATGATCGAGAGCAGCATCTACTGCGCCAAAGTGCGCGACCTCAGGATGAAGATACAAGCAGAGCTGGAGGAGATCATGTACGTTGTATATTAAATACTATATAATATTATTATATACTATATAGGCTTCACTAGCATTACATAGTTTAAAACAAAGTCGCTTTCTCTGTACCTTTAGGGTCAACTCACACCAAAAGAGCGGCGAAGCACAGCGAAGCGGAGCACAGTTTCAGTGCCATATGAATTTTAACTTTATTTTCATTACTATAATACTTATTATCGCATGAGAAACTCGAACGAGTCGCGTTATACCTATGTATGCTTCAAATTTTTATTATTTATTATTAAAAATGGCTTCTAATTTTCATGCTGGAATTAGGACAAGAAGGAGATAAGACCTGAACAAGACTTTTTATCGCGGGGAAATATTTCATTCCCATTGCAAGGTTTATTACGATGCGCCTTTGAATATATCCGAAGTTTATAAATTCCGAGAGATGGCGCCATATTAAAATTACTGTTAGTTTTCTTTCAACACCCAAGCAAAGCCGTAATTCATTAGTCATATTATTATTACCAGAACGGCATTAGAACAACAAGACATTGTGAATCTGGACCCGGCGGATGTGCCGAAAATGATGAAACGCTCCGTCGAGTTTGCGTCGCGGTTCAACAGGATTCACATGTATCAGTTGCATAGACAGGTGATCAAAAAAAAAACATGAGTATATAAAATGAACAACTATACTTAAAATCACGCTCAAAAATTGTCCGTAGGAAAACTCTGCCCACGCGTGATTTAGGCACAGCTAGTCTACATCTAAGTACACTAATATTATAAAGAGGAAAACTTTGTTTGTTTGTTTGTTTGATTGATTGTAATGAATAGGCTCATAAACTACTGGACCGATTTTAAAAATTCTTTCACCATTCGAAAGCTACATTATCCACGAGTAATATAGGCTAGGTTTTATCACGGAAATCCCACGGGAACGGGAAATATGCGGGTTTTTCTTTGAAAACGCGGGCGAAGCCGCAGGCGGAAAGATACTAGCTTATAAAATTTTCATCGAAATTAGCGCGGAATTTTTGTACTATAGAAAACTCGTGAAATAAGTGTAATTAACGGATTTTGAATTGGAATGTGTCTACCTGTAGATACAAGACATAAAGCGCGTGACGTCACAAGCGTTACCGTTCGCTCGCCGCACGCACTTCCAAGCGCAGATGGTGCGTGCCGTCTCATTGCATCATAATGCACTGCACTCTGTACAGGTGTGTCATATTGTGAGGATTTTTGAAGTTTTACTTCTTTTGGCGAGATGGAGAAAAATGATGAGAGTGAATTTTTACGATGCGCGCGCACACCGACACCTAAATTTAACAGCATGACGTTAGTTCTAGGTGGTATGTAACTATGTTCAAGTTGTATATTCTAGTATTTTTTTTCCATACGCCAAAGAAGTATAACTTGTAACGCGTGTACATAAGTACACAAACTCTTTTTTTTAGTTCAATAGTTTTTTTTTTATTGCTTGAAAATTTTCAAATTGTTGAAAAATGAAAAAAAAAATAACGAAAAAGGAATCGAACCCACAATTTTCATATTTCGACGTACCGTCCGCATGCTAAAGTTGCTTCTAAATTTTTTAAGTAATGAGTATTCATTTCTATCCATAGTCCTTATTGGCTAACGGTTTTTTTTACCTTTTTCTGTGATTTATTTATATACTTACCACTGTTTTGTTTTTATTAACCTGTGCTTGTAATATTCAATGAAAATTATACCTCTTTTCTTATTTTTTCTACCCTAGGTATTCTCAAAGTCGTTTCCACAAACGCGTTGCATACGCGACAGTGGCGCCATGTTACGCGCTCTGACGCAACTGTTGCGTGACGCGTGTGACGCGTGTAGGGAGCTGACGGTGCCTGACGGTCTGACGGCCGCTAAGGGATTGTTTTATGATGTGAGTAGTTTTTGTTTTTGGGAAGATTTTTTGAATCATAAAATAAAAGCTGATCTAAAAAAGACTAAAATTATTTGATGTTTAGTTTTTTCTACATGACTACTATAAAACATTCTTGTATACATCCATCCGTCTTTATAATAACAGCATTTAAATTAAATTATCACCCTAAATACTAATTGTACTTGGCACTTTATTGAATAAAAATGAATTGCCAAAATATTGTGTTGCTAACTTTAAACACTCGAGGACGAAATTATTGGCTCGACCAATTTGGCTACTTTTTTAAGTTTTATTCAAGGAACTAGGAAGGTAGTGGAGGGTTTTCTCTTACGAATAAGGGCCAATAGAGCAGAAGTCGAATCAACTAGCATAAGGAGGTTTTTTATAGATAATTTTCATAACAATATTAATTTAATTTCTGTTTTGTGTATTCAATTTAAATAAATAAATTTACAGGCCCTACCAAATGTGTGCGACAAGTTGAACACCGTTCTTGAAGAATACACAACTAAACTATCCGATTATTTGAACAGCACTGAAAATACTGTAAGTATTTACTATTATTAACTCACAATCATTATTTTATATTAAAAATATCTTCGTGGTACGGAGATTATTATAAATATATAAAATACTTGTTGTATATTTAAATTCACGCACGCACGCACGCGCAAATCCGCAAATACGCACATAATCACGTATTTGCGTATACACATACACAGAGACATTAGGCACACACACATACACACACACACACACACAAAAAGACGATGTATCTTAGAAAAATCCTATCCTATGTCTTATTCTTGTGCCATGAATAATTAAATGACTATTTGCAGAGTGCGTCATGTTCTCGGCGTTCGACGCGTCGGTCGCGGCGTTTGAAACGCTCGCTTGCGACGTGGTCTAAATCTGGTACTAAATCGTGTAAGAACAACTTTATTATACTAGCTATAGCTTGTGGTTTTGCTCGCATTTTATTTGTAATAATGCACCCATAATAATTCCATCAATGATTTTTCTGCAATGTTGGTTTGCTTAAAGCTTTTAATGAAACACGTGTGAGCGTGTTTCTGAACAATTATTTTTATATTTTCTAGTCCTCATAAATTTGCAGGCACATGCATCAGGTTATAACTTGTGTTTTGAGCTTCGTACACTACCTTTATCCAGAGATTATCGAGTATTGCTAAAAGAAAAACAAATGTGTGCGTGTAGTAGTAGTAGTAGTACACACGTAAGAAGTAAAACTTCTTTATGACCTTATTTTTCAAAAAATAATTTACTATATGCAACTTTACAGAAATATGTCGAATCACGCGTGGTAAGGATAAGAAAAAGATGGCGCGTAACGGAAAATGTCACGCGTAACGAAAAAATGTTACACTAAATTTTTTTCCAACCCCGATAAAGAAGTTTCACTTCAAAAAAATATATTTTATATCATACCACGAAAACGGAGACAAACGAAAAAATTATTAATTCACTTATAAATATTATCTAATACAATTTGTTATAAAATAGTCGGCGACACAGAAGGGCAGCTGTCGATGTACTCCCTGGAAACCATGAGAGCTAACTCCAACGCTAAATCTAGTGTCTCTAAGGATAACCAGTCTGGGTATTATACTATTTAAATTACTGATTAATTTATATATCTAATATCTAATATATATTATAAAGGCGAAAGTTTGTATGGATGTATGGATGTTTGTTACTCTTTCACGTAAAAACTACTGAACCGATTACAATGAAATTTAGCACACATATAAAGGGTAACTTGGATTAACACATAGGATAGTTTTTATCCCGGAAATCCCACGGGAACGGGAACTATGCGGGTTTTCCTTTGCAAACGCGGGCGAAGCCGCGGGCGGAAATCTAGTTTTTATAATAATTATGATCATCCAATTATATTCCCGAATATCGAACATCTAATGTGTGATATTTACCAATTATAATTGTATTCTAGATAGCATTTTCTCGATTTATAAAAGGAGGTTCACAATTCGATTGTATTTTTTTTTTACCTCAAACTGGGTGGACCGATTTTGATGTTCCTATTTTTAATTGAAAGCTGGTGCTTCCCGAGGGTTCCCATTTAAATTAAGTATAACTTTGACAATTCGATGACATGAAATAATGATGTTATTTATATCTTATATTATATAATATAATATATAATTAATTCGATTAGAGGTACTTCAAAGAATCGCGCCAACATGAGCGCTCGTACTAAAGCATCTACGGAGAAGAGTGTACATGTTTCTAAACGCAAGCGAAGCCCGAGGTAAACATTTGTATTAAATTATTATTATTATTAAAAAAATAGCGTGTGTGCCGTGCACACGTCTCAGAAGTGATTTCCTTCTTTGGCAAGATTCAAAGATACCAAAATCGTCATCATACTCCATGACGTGACGGTATTGCCATGACGCGACCTTGAAATTTTACTCCAAACGCGCCCAAAGAAATTTCACTTCAATAATTTTAAGTTTCGAGACTTCTGTAAGTATCTGTTTGTTCGTCTGTCTTTACAGAGACAGCTGATCCGATTTTAGTAATAGTTTGCGGCTAAAGTCGAATAATTTTCTATGTGTATTAATTTTGTACGAGTTTGTGTGTGGGAACATTGTATATTGAACTAGACAGTAGGGTGAATGTAAAAATATTATATTACCAACTGTCCCACGCAACTTCGTCTGTTCTCAATAGGAACATTTTTGCTACATTTTTAATAGTTGCTCCGCTCCTATTGGTTTTAAGTTAGTAGAATATTGTTTTCCGAAATTGTCTATCCTACACAAAATTATTAATCAACTTCAATTAGTGTTTCCTGAGATAAGCGCGTTCAAACAAACAAATTCAATTCAATAATCTTACAATAGATTTTATTATCTATTATAAATAGGTTCCGTCGGCCGCTAATGCGAGATCCTCAAGCTGGTCAGGGTCGACCTAAACGTAAGACGGGGAAAGATCTTGATGTACCAACGTTAGTTGAAACTGTTGCTACCGTAAGTATTTATATTATACATCCATACTAATATTATAAATGCGAAAGTAACTCTGTCTGTCTGTCTGTGACTCAATCATCCCTTAACTACTGAACCAATTTGCATGAAATTTGGTATGGAGATATTTTGATGCCCGAGAAAGGACATAGGCTAGGTTTTATCCCGGAAATCCCACGGGAACGGGAACTATGCGTGTTTTCCTTTGACTGCGCGGGCGAAGCTGCGGGTGGAAAGCTTGTATTATATATTATATACAATATAAATTTGTTAGTTATCGTGGTTTAGATTTTAAAAGTACTTGAGGTTTTTATATTATAATCACAGATAATTATACTCACCATCTGCATATTTGCTGTTAACAAAAGATCAAACGTTGCTATGTTATTTATCACGAGGTTGTTCATATTAATATCCACATCTCAGTTGAAGTCAAGTTTAATTTTTGATACAAAAAGTTGCATAGCCTGCCAAGTTCCTATATATAAATAAATAAATAATAAATAAATATTATAGGACATTATTACACAAATCGACCTAGTCCCACAGTAAGCTCAATTAAGGCTTGTGTTGTGGGTACTAGACGACGATAAATATAATATTTAATAAATACATATATAGATAATACACCCAGACCCAAGAACAAATAATTGAGTTCATCACACAAATATTTGCCCTGACCGGGGATCGAACCCGGGACCGTCGGCTCAGTAGGCAGTTACTTTACCACTGCGCCAACCGCGTCGTCAATATAAATCTTTTGAATCCTTTACATGCGAAAGTTGTATTATAAACATAACACAATGATAAAAAAACGACGTGTGTCACTCGGGGACTGGGGCGGTTGCGCTATTGCATGCTATGCCTTCAAGCCACACCTCCGCCCGTCCCCGTGGGGAGCGTGAGGTTTTTTCGTTACGGAATTTCTCGATTCGGTCCCCGCGCTCAAGGCCCGCTATGAAATAGCTTAAAAAAATTATAAAAATTAATTGCAATTTTCAGTGTACATCAAGCCACATCAGCCGGGAAGCTAGTCCGGGACCGAGTTTGACGATCAAAGACCTCATCCAGAAGAAGAGTAAAGAAAATTCGCCCAGATCACCTCGGAAGGAACCAAAACGGCTCAGAAAGGAGGCAAAATCGCCGAGAAGAGCTGAAAAATCTCCAAAAAGATACTCAAAGTCACCCACAAAAGAAATTAAGAATGATTTATTACCAGAAGTAGAAAAGATTGAGCAAATCATGGCCAAATCGCCAAGAAAAGATGGCTCTTTTAAGGAAATTACTCCAAGGAAAGAGACTCCTAAAGTGGAAATTAGAAAAGAGCCAGTAAAAGATAAAATATTGACGCCAAGAGTAGAAAAGGCAGAAAGGGAAAGGGAAAAGGAAATGTCGCCAAGAAGGGAGGAGAGGAGGAGCGAAAGGGAGAAAAAGGTAAGTCGTTATATAAAATGAGTTAATAAGTATAAGTCGTTGAATTTTCGGGAAACAAGAGCTGTTCTAGTATTTTAGGGATTTAATTACCTGAATGATTAAAAAGGTGATTAAGGGCCGATTTTTCAATGCTTGGATAAAACTTATCCGTCCAATAAAGTATTACACGATAATATTATAATGTCACGTAAACTGCCAAATACGGGCAATTAGAAGACGTTTTTAAAATGGTAGTTTTATACACTATTCAACGAATAAGTTTTAACCAAGGATTGAAAAATCAGCCCTTATTGATATAAATAAACATTGACTCAGTTAATTACCAACATGAAATAAAGTAAAATAAGTACCTATTATTAAATCCATCGTAGTTAAGTGAAACTTCTTTAGGCGTGTTGAGAGCAAAATTTCAAGGTCGCGTTATGTCAATACAATCTATACTAATATTTTAATGAGGAAAGGTTTGAATGTATGTATGTATGGCTTTCTCGCATAAACTACTGAACCGATTATAATGAAATTTAGCACACATTTAGAGAGTAACTTGGATTAACACATATGATAGATTTTATCCCGGTAATCCCACGGGAATGGGAATTATGCGGGTTTTCCTTTGAAAACGCGGGCGAAGACGCGGGCGAAAACCTAGTATCAAGTAAAGGCGACGATTTTTGTATCTTTGAATCTTGTCAAAAAAGTTTCACTTCAGACACGTGTGCTCGGTACAAAAGCTTTTATTTCAGTACTCGATCATTTCATGGATATTAATTAAAACAATCGATATGTATAATATGATCTTTTAAATTTTCCTTCTACTTTTATGTTACTGGTAATTAAAAAGCTTCTCTAGGATATTGAAAAGAAAAAAAAATCCTTAAAAAATATGTGATTTATTGACAAAAAAAGTAGTACAAAGCGTACAATAATTTTAAATTCTCGTACAAGCCCATAAGCATCACAGTTACTTAAATTTACATCAATAAATATATTTACAGTGTCTTTGTGCTGTTATACAATTTAAAAAATATTTTAAAATACATTTTTACTCTATATAGTATATTTTTAAAGCACCAGTATAATATCAAAACAAACAGATTTTTTTTAAACTTGCAAAAATAGAGCGGTGCAATTTACATCGATGGGGTGTATCTTTGATTTTTTATAGATTGTATTAAATATTATGCATATGCCAATGCTGAAGTATATAAGCTGAATATTTTTATATCTATTCAGAATATAATTAATCTAAAATACTTGGCCAGAAAATTCTAAAGCCGGTTACTCACGTACCTGCCGCAGGGGCAATATTGGAACAATCTCTGTTGCATAGCGATCGGAGCAATTTTAATTGATCTCTAAATTGCCCCTACTTGCCTATACACATCACAATTAAGGAGCCAATTATGGATGCAATTCCAATATTGCCCCTGCTGCAGGCGAATGAGTAGCCGGCTATAACCAGATTTCTAATGAAAGCAATTTTTTCTTCGTAACTATACGTAGATGTAATATTTAAGACATCTATATAATGTTTTACGTAATAAATAAATAAATAACGTGTGTATGTCTAGGCGCATTTCGCGCAAAGCGGCTTGTTGTCCATCACGGAGAATGTAGAGTCTGTTACTGGATTTGTGCATTTCTGGAAAATAGAAATGAATATTAAGTCTTAACTCTTGTATTATAAATCTACTATATACAACTCTAATATATATAAAATTCTCGTGTCACAATGTTAGTTACCATACTCCTCCGAAACGGCTGGACCGATTTTCGTAAAATTTGCTGAGAATCTGCCAACATCAGTGACAAGAGTACGGCAGAACACAATTACCGGGACAGCTAGTTTTATATAAATTATCGATTATTTCAGTTAAAGTCTTATCACGTAGACGTTTTAACTTCTTTCTACTACTACTACTACTACTACTACTACTACTACTACTACTACTACTTATAAATAGTTCTTGTTTAGCCGTTGTTTGTCAATATAGTATTTTCAATTAAAATATAGATAAAAAGGTAACAACTACAAGACAATAAGCAAATTGTTATTTCTTTTTGAAAAATATCCCATTTGAGCAATCATGATTTAATCCAGTAATTACCAAGCTCTCTTGAATCATAATATTGAGAGATTAATATTTATTTTAGGGTGCCAACATTAAGAGGGGGTATAAAGCAAGTTTGATATAGGTACCTACATTTTATTTAGATTTGGTCTTGAATCGTATCATCTAATAGAAGATTGGTAATTTTGCTTTATACGCACCCTTAATCTATTACTTAGCAAATATAATTTGCTACAAAGTTACTATTTCCTCGACAACTATGCATTTGAAGACGCATTTGCAGAACAATATAGTCTCTATTGAAGTGATAATAAAGCTCTATTTACCGTGCAAGTGAAGCATTCGCGATGCCACTTGGCGTCCAAAGCAATGATGGCCTTGTCGACGATCGGCTTGGCACAGCCTGCGCACCGCGCTGCGAACTTGTCGGCATAACACGCAGAGCAGTAGGGGCGACCGGCCTGAAAACATTAATAAAACGTTTATTAGCTTCAATAATAGGTACAAAATTTTGTATATCAAGATACATGAGGTATATTAGTCACCACACTAGGATCACTACTAGTCTCTCTCGACATTGCAATAATTTTGTATATTTAACATGATTTGTTGGTTGGTGTAAAGATGTGGTCGTTCAATAAAAAAAGACGTGTGGCACTCGGGGACTGCCGCGGTAAAGCTATTGCATAGCATGCCTTCAAGCCACACCTCCGAGCCCGTCGGAGTGGGGAGCGTGAGGTTTTTTCGTTACGGAATTTCTCGATTCGGTCCCTGCGCTCAAGGCCCGCGATAGAAGCTATGCAATAGATTAATAAAAATAATCATTGAAAGAATGAATTATCATAATTAGTCTTAAAAAGTCAAAATGTAAAGCTACATTCGTGTGAGTAGGTGCTATTGCTTTGCTCATAGTTTGTGTACCTAAATTACAGTGCACTGAATATGCCTTGCATTGTTTTGTTACAATAAACAATCACAGACGTTTTGTTGTCAGCTTAAGTACATTTATGCTCCGATATTAAGTTAGACGGGAAACCACAAGTCATCCAAGGGTCTAACATAATATTTATGGAAGGAAGTGAAACTAAAACCATCTATATATATAAAACTCAAAGGTGACTGATATAGTGATCTATCAACGCACAGCCCAAACCACTGGACGTATCGGGCTGAAATTTGGCATGCAGTTAGATGTCATAACGTAGGCGTCCCCTAAGAAAGGATTTCCCGAAATTCTTGCGGGAACGGGGAAAACGGGGATGCACGTACAAAGTCGTGGGCGGAAGCTAGTTTGATAATAAAGTTTGTAACTATACCTGTTCCATGAAACCACCACCGCCAAGTTCCTTCCTGCAGCCGCCGCACACGAAGTGGTGTGCGTGCCATGACACACCCAGTGCTTGGATCACGCGCTGTAAACAATAATATTTGTTTATTAATAACTGGCTTACCAGCCGCGGCTTCGCCCGCATTGTCTAAAAGTTAATAAATTAAAACCTTCCTCTTGAATTACTCTATCTATTAAAAAAACTGGATCTAAATCCGTTGCGTAGTTTTAAAGATTTAAGCATACAAAGTGACATAGGGACAGAAAAAGCGACTTTGTTTTATACTATGTAGTGATAGTGATAGGAATATTTTGAACTCATGAAATTTTAGGAACTTCTCGATAGGATGAAAGTTTATAGTTTGTATGTATACATTGTAGATATTTGTAAAAAAACCTTGTGTTATGTTTGGTTACGAAAGCAATGGACTCACGGTTATTGCGACTTCATCATATTATATCACTCATATAAACTGTCTAATTATTTGTATGTGTAACTCAATTGTTTTGCAATCGTAGTTACCAGAAAAAACATAGTTTTTATTTAATTATTCCAAAAGAAACGACACTATTAAAAATAAAAATAGATGTTAAATATGAGTCAGCATTATATTTAAATTATTGATTATTATCTATAATAAACACCATCTATTGCGTCTAAATTATTCAAGTCCAGATGGTCTATCATTGTGTCGGATAGTTGTACATGTCACCATGAATAGCGCCATTGTTTCTGAGGGTGACATCATTCAAACAAAAAACAAGGTATATCCTTTTAATTGGATTTTGATAACTAGTTTAACTTGGCTAGTTTTATGGTTGTTTAATAGTTTGTTGACTTTGATTTTCTTTAGAATGAAAACTGGACTGTCTTAGTTCGGCAAAATGAAAAGAATGAGGAAATTTTAGAGTAATATGGTTGATTCTTTCTAATGCGAAAGACTCATTTAATATCTGGTATTTATATTTCGACTAGCTCACCGCCCGCGGCTTCGCCCGCTTTGTCTAAAACCTAATAAATTATATACTTAATCCTTCTTCCTGAATTACTCTATCTATTAAAAAAACCACATCAAAATCCGTAGCGTAGGTAATTTGAAAGATTTAAGCATACAAAGGGACATAGGGACAGAGAAAGCGACTTTGTTTTATACTATGTAGTGATGTTTTGAAATACAGTGGAGTTTAGTCGGTAGGTCCCTACACTCAGCAGGGTGAGTCCGACATAACCCAGGGCTCTTTCCCCGAGTGCCCTGGGTATGCCTAAATGCATTCTCCACTATAAAAAAAAAGGTAAGCAATGAAGTGTTTAAATTTTATGCGACGCACGACACTCATAAATTTTCTATCCAATTAATTTGTTGATTGAGTATTGATGTATTGATTTATGGTGAGGGACCACCCGCCACGGCCAAGTTAGGGATAACCTACTATATAATATTACTAGTGGTCCGCCCCGGCTTCGCCCGTGGTACCTACATGTTTAAACTATCCTATCTCTCAAGTTGGATCGAACTGCACATGGTGTGCGAATTTTATTATAATCTGTTTAGTGGTTTAGGAGTCCATTGAGGACAAACATTGTGACACGAGATTTATATATATTAAGATAAACAAGAAAATAAGAATGTTTGTTGCTATTTCACGCGAAAACAATTGAACGGATTTTGATGATACTTGGCTGTGATGTAGGTTATGAAACAGACTAAAACATTAGCTATAGAAATACTTTCTTTTGTCCGCGAATGAAACCGCAAGACACAGATAGGTTTGAGGTACATATAATTTTCATATAATCATGGTTAATACAGTTTTAAACAAGACTTGTTTAATCTAAATTAATTCAGCTGTTGAATCTATACTTAATATTATATAGCTGAAGAGTTTGTTTGTTTGAACGCGCTAATCTCGGGAAATACTGGTCCGATTTTAAAAATTATTTCGGTGTTAGATAGCCCGTTTATCGAGGAAGGCTATACATACATCATCACGCTAAGACCAGCAGGAGCGGAGCACTGCGGGTAAAACCGCGGAGCATAGCTAGTAAATTATATATTCCAATAATAATCGCTTACATCACGCCATTAAAGTTTTCGGTCATGTCTACGTTTTTCCATCTCTTTATGGTAAGACGGGGGATCGGTGTGAATCATTGACATTCAATATACTGAGATATTATTTGTATCAATGAACGTGTTTTTGTGTTTATTATAAAATTATTTGTTAGTTTGAAATATAATGGTTATGTCTCTCTCCATAATACACGGGTATCGCCGTAAGGATGATACCCGGTCCTTTGGAAGGCTTACGTGGGGACACAGGTCCAACACGCAGAGGCCCTTTAGAGAATTTAATGTGTTGTGGGACACCAGCCGCAGCCTGCCCATGGCTGCACTATAGAGATACAGCCCTGGGCAGTCCGCGGCCAATGTAGGACTATTGCAGAAAAATGGAAATGAATAAAACTGGGTTATGGAAGGGGGTGTTAGATGGACTGGTATATTGGGTCTATGGGGGCTATGGACGTCTGCCTTTTCAATATTAAAAATTGAAAATTATGGCAGACGGTGACTCGCCAGTTCGGTCGATGGGCTCCCAAAAAGGTTACCGATAATGGCAACAAGGGGGCAACATCAGCTGAACGGCTGGGGGTGTAGAGAGGTGCGGCACCGGTTTCACCATCGCGAGCCCGCGGGCCCGGAGCGGGTTTCCCCGCTATTACGTAATGGTTATTAATTATTGTTGTCTCATGTGGGATGGCGGATAAAAAAGCTCAATGTACCTAGTGGGGTTCTTAAAATGTTAAGATTTTAAGATTTTTAGCGTGATCCAAAATTTTCGGTTTTTGAAAGGCCGGTTTCCTTGGGATTTTTAAATTAGCAGAATAGTACTTAAAACTGTATGTTATAAAAATGAAACATTTCAGTCATTTTTTTACATTTAGGTACCTATTTACATTAGATTTTTTTATGAATTCGTGTTGGTATGGAGATGTTTCTGTTTTAGGTTCTTATTAATTGTGGAGCGTTTGATTTTCATGAATCTACTAGGCAAATCTTCTTAAAAGTTGAAATAAATTCATTTTCTACAGTTATTTTTAATTGGATTAAATTTTAACCCCAGTATTGATAATACAGTCACACATAATATAATGACCCATTCGCGCAGCTTTCCTCGTCCATATAAGGCAGTGCGATTTGACCTTGTATACGCTTTGAATGAATCACTGTTTGTTTGTTTATCACGGGTATTTAATGGTATTAATGTTATGGGTAATTATGGTAGAGTAGTTGGTGATTTTAGGTTAAGGCTGCAGTCTAGCAAAATTGCGTTTTCAACAAGTTATTTGACAATTTTTTCCCGGCTATTGAAATGATAAACTGAATTTTTTTTTTCTTGTTTATCAATTAGTGTTATATACGCAATGCGCATGAATTTTTTCACATTTATAAAGTTACTTTATGTTACCTTAATCAGGCCTTCAAGATAAGTCTCTTTCCCCCAAAGACATTTCGAGCTAAGTTTGTGCACTCACTACGTTGCAACCGATTACAATTTATACAATTTGATCAGCGCATTATTATCCTTATATAGTCGTTATTAAAATCTGCTGAATACAATTGCCGAAAAACTTATGATTTTCCTAATTAGAACGTTATAAATTCATTAAATTTCCCATTTTTTGCCTTACAAAAACTATTGATAAATACTGCTAAAAGTTATTTTTTCCATTAATTTATTCGAGTTGAATGAGTATTAAACCTTTAAAAATTTTTTTTTTGAATTTTGATAATTCTTTAAATATTAAAAAAATATTTAAAATAAGTAGGAAAAATCCTAGCGAATTTCTTTAGTCGCGCTCCTTGGGCCGGAGCGTTCTGACGTGTGCTCTACGCTCGATTTTCCTTCATACCGAAGTGAAAGTTGCTCTACTTCATTAAATTTAATATTTTTGTTAATTGATTATTTTTATCTTAGTTTTGTGCAAATATTCGTATTTTTAAACATTTGATTTCGATATGGAAAATAAACGAAAAAAATATGCGTGTAACTACTAGAAAAAAATTATCTTCGAACATAAAGTTAATGAAACCAAAGGTGATTGGCAAAAATTTCGTTATTTTACGGGGTGTCAGTAAAGGGATGTATATTTCTTTAAAACTAAAGTAAGCTCATAAATTTTCTTATAATATAATTTTTTTTTGAAGTTCCAAAAATGTTTATTTTTCGTTTGAGAAATACGAAACATAATATAAACTTGTATTGAGAACTTGAACTTGGGACATACGGGAAAAATGATTTGTTTACTCCAAAATTCCAAATATGTCGAGGTGTTTTAATTTTTTCTTCTAGTCATTTTGAACGTAGCGGCATGTTATTTGATTATTAATTTTGTAACTTAAATACAGGATGTTGGTTTTATATTCTGATCTTACAGACGCGCTGACAAATTTAGTCTACCATTTCTATTTTAGACCTCTAAGTACCAATATTAAAACGAATGGATTATCATCACATCATCAAAACTCAGATGTAATGGAAGATCACAATAACATAGAAAATTCAATAGGTGTTGAGAACTAAACAAACACAAGTAACAGAGACGCGAAGAATAAAAAAAGAGGACGAAAACGATAATTCGTTGATGCTTTCCCTTTTCGACGTATTGTTAGGGTACATCACCAATCTGCAAAAAATAAAACTGATGATTCCCAATTGCTGATTAAAAATGAAAAACAAATAATCGACCACAGTGGTGAAAATTTGCTGATCACAATGAAACATCCTTCAGTGGTAGCAGATTTACTCATTTAAAATGTAAAGGAGAGGAGGACAGGAAAACATTATGAATGTGGATGGTGGATTGTATACAGGGTGTAATCGATAAGTATATGCAGGCGATTATGACGTTATTATTGCAGGTATCAAAAAACTTAAAACTGATATCGAAATTACTTTACCTAATGAGCAAAATGACAATTATAACTTTTTAAAAGTATAACGAGAAATATCTAAAAAAATTACTTTATACATTCCCATATCAAGAAGGGAAAATGGGACTAGTAAGTAGAAGTTAAATGTCTAATTCCGGCCAAATACATGAATGCGGAAGATGCGGTTAAAAATAAAAAATTTAATATTTGAAATACAATGCAAAAAAATAACACTTTTGTCATAGATAAGAAACATGACTATTTTTTCCAAATTCAGGGACAACTAAACGTTGCAGAAGCAGAAGCCTGCTTATTTGCTGTTTGGACTGGAGTGAATCATAATCGTCTAATATTAATTTAGTGAGAAACGTCTTCCCAGTTCAAAATGGAGAAATAAACCATCCACGCGAACACCGACATCCACGCGGACGGAGTCGCGGGCGGAAGCTAGTCAAAAATAAATATCTTTTGTTTTCATTTGCGCATTTTTCTATTTTATAATTTTTTACACAAACATTACATTTTTTTTTATGATATACAAAATTTGATAGAACGTATTCGCAAATTTTGTGTACTGATAAAAAGAATCACCCGGTGTAATTTTCACGAAAATTGTTTCAAATTGTCATTTTAGGTACTTATTACGAATATTAAATTATGCATACGAATGATTTAATTTTTAAAAATTAAGTGGAGCAACTTTCCCTTAGTACATTTGTATTATTTACATATAGGATGACAGGATGCATTTGTTTGCACTACTAGACCAAACCCTTAAGTAATAATTGTTTTGTTCTGATCTAATTTTCTCCTTCGTGTCAAATTTTTGAGGTATCGCTTTTCACACCAGTTGATATTTTACTTTTTAACATACATATTATTATTTATTATTATCAATATGAATTTATTCGTTTAGTTATAATGACTTGATAAAAGAGCTTCTACAGAAATTTCATATTCTTCTCCCTTTGGTTGCTCTCCAATTAAAAAAAAAACGACGTGTGGCACTCGGGGACTGCCGCGGTAAAGCTATCGCATGCTATGCCTTCAAGCCATACCTCCGCCCGTCGGAGTGGCGAGCGTGAGGTTTTTTCGTTACGGAATTTCTCGATTCGGTCCCCGCGCCCAAGGCCCGCGATAGAAGCTATGCAATAGCTTAAAAAAAATCTCTTAATACAATTTTTTAACAAAATAATATTATCAACAATTTATTAAAATTATACGTTTCACTTTATTTGTTATTTCTCGTAAATCAGCTTAACGATGATGACCACATACAGGAGTAATAAATTAATAGCCGTCACTGATTGCCTTATTTATGGCGGATTCTGATTATTATTTTTATCAATATTTGTTTAATTAACGTTGAATAAATTTTAATGAATTGAGCTGCCTTCTCCAAATAAAATGATTCCGTTAGAAATCGCAACTTTGTAACAGCTAGTGCGCAAGAGCAACTTTTGTCTCCGCAACTATTTTGTCTCTCCCATCAACTCTACATGAGCTAGTAAGAAAGTGCGCGCACGTAGCGACGCAACTTCCTATAGAGTTGATGGGAGAGACAAAATAGTTGCGGAGACAAAAGTTGCTCTTGCGCACTAGCTCTAATAGTTTAATATGCATGCGATTCTACATTCTGTGCCTGTAAAAATACAGAGTATCCTTTATGATCTTCAAAGTTAAAGTTATCTCGCTATAAGGCAAAGGTAATCAAACTAAGAGCAAAACAGAATTTATTACAATATATCTATATCATAACACAATGGTAGAATATAATTACCTCACTCTAATAATTAAATCTCCACTTATCTAATTTGTTTTTAATCGCAGTGCATCTAGCTTGTCACCTGTAACGTGACTCATTGTTTTTAATACATCCGTTTGGCGCCTGTTCATTGCTATAGCGATTATTTTCAATCATAATTATAACGTATAATAGTTTGTTTTATTATTGTAATTATAGAAACATTAAGGACATTAATTGGAGCAGTAATTTATGATTGTAGTTAAGTATTAATATTTTTCATAAACTTAATCTTGTGTTGTTATGATAAGAAAGACATGATGTTTTCTACTGCTAGTTATAGATTCAATATTCTACATTATCTTTGATTAAATATTTTAAGTATGACACACTAATTTTTATAACCATATAGGGTGATATAGAGTATTGCCAAGAAAACTTGTATTTATTACGCCCGATATCGCGACAATTATTGTCATCATTACAAATTAGTTACATCTGCAGCGAAGCGGAGCGAAGGCGTGTCGCTTGTTAGACGGTATCTAAATAATCTGAATCATGATACTTATATAAAAAATTAACAATTTTCGCGTGGGTTGTTTACCCTGTATGTCTCGTTGGAAGATTGCGTCACCTAATGACCGTTTCGGCGTCATTTTCGTGTGAAACGTTAGTCACATCTTGTTATATAGATTAGTGTGTATTTCCTTTTTGGAATAATTAATTACTTGTGTTGGTTTTAGTTATTGGGAATTTGTCTTATGTTATCCTTAAATGTTTGTAGAATCTTGTTTGTGATTATATTCGCAAAATATTTATCTAGTAAGTAGTAGAGTCGTGCTAGGGGAACTTGGCGCGTGGCGTGCCAAGTGCCACCATCGCCAAGCTATCGCCTTGTGGCACGCGTTACAAGTAAAGTGTGAGGTACACTTAACTTGCAAATGACGTACACAAGCAGCTACTCACGTCAGTGATGGGGTCCCCGCAGCCGTGGCACCTCGGGCTGTGGAACTTGGTGTAGCACGGCACGCAGTGCACGCCGCCGTCATGCTGGTGGAACTTGGCGCCCTCTATCGGCTTGCGGCACGAGTTGCAAGTGAAGTGCTCTGGGTGCCATTTCTTGTTGAGCGCCGTGACTATCTGCAAGTAGGGCGTGGTTTATGAATTGCGGTTTGGTTCGTAATACGATAAATAGAAAAGGGAGATTGCTTGAACAATAATTGTTGGACAAAGGAGAATGCCCATTTTTGGTATTGGTTTTTCTCATGCATCAAGACAACAATAATATTAAAAAAATCTCGGCAATTTATAGGCCTTCTTACCATCGGAAAATATATTTTGAACAGGGAATGTTTTGTAAAATCTAATAAGACATGTAATTGTTTAGATCCGTTATTATAGATTTAGTGTCCATTACCGTTTATATTTTTGGTACAGGTTTTTCTCATGTATCAAGATAAAAATACTATTAAAAAAAATCTCGGCAATTTAGAGGCCTTCTTACTATCGGAAAATATATTTTGATCAGGGAATGTTTTGTAAAATCTAATAAGACATGTAATTGTTTAGATCCGTTACCATAGATTTAGTATCCATTACCGGTTACCACGGTAACCAAGCGGTTACTATTATGACATTTACTATGGTAAATAGCTAAATGTATTAATATTGATTATTGTTTTCATTGAATTACAAAAAAATCAATTAACATAAAATCACTCTGTAAGGTATTGTTTATACACTGTAGGTTGTTTTAACATAGATAGTGAAGTAAAATAATATAAATATATATAAAAAAATATTATTATGACATAGCTTGGTAGGTATAAGGTTATTTCTTATTTGTTTCTTTCTTCGAATATGTAGTGAAAAAATGATTCAAACAAGAACAACAATATGTAAACCGAATAAAAACTCTATTGGCATTTTTTTAATATATATCTAGGTTTTCTTGAAATCCGTCCCAGAAGATTTCTGGTGCCTACCTACACTAGCCGATGAACAGATAGACTTTGTCTGAAAGCATAAGCTCTACGCATAGATTAAATATGTTAAACGAAAAATAATCTTCAGACGATAAAATACTACCTAAATCACACATAAACCTAACTCAATCGGGTTTATTTAAGTTTCGAGGTTAATTCACATTTTTCTCAATATCTTGAAAACCCCTGTTTATATCACAAAAAAATCAATTAGTAAAAATCTTTTGAATATCGAAGAACCCTCCAAAACCACTCTGGCATTGACGCAACACTATACTGTGGTCCATACTTTCATGGGCATTCTCCTTTAAGTGACATTTCGAGATTTTTTATTATTATTTAATTTTTGAAATCTGTGAATATAAAGTTAGCGTATGTCGCTGTAGACAGATTAGTTTACTTTTGATAATAATTTGTGGCTATAAATAACCGGCATTGCAATAATTACTAATGTGTTCTAGGTACCTACCAACTTTATATCATGGAGAAACTATAGATACATTTCTATTCATTTCTAAAAACATTATTCATCATAATTCATATAATTTCTTACATAACTGGAACCGCTTTATTTTAAGTACTTCTTTAAGGCGTAAGCATGATGTTACTCAATAATAAATTGATTTGTTTTTGTTTATCAAGTTATAAATAATTTGTGCGCTCGGCACACTCGCTCTTATCAACAATGTCGCGGTCCGCGCTGCGTACACTCGGCGACGTAGGTTTCGTTTGTTATGTTTGTATGTATGTACCTATAGGTGTGAATGGTCAGTGTATTGAGTTGCGAATATTCCTTTAGTAGGTATCTCAAAATTTTTAGATCTCTACAAATTGAGCCACTTTAAAGTATAAGTGTTAAATTTTTATTTAATTTGCAATTTGCATCGCATAAGTCGCTAACTTTTATATGGGATGTTCATTGTAAAAAATAATAATTAAAAAAAAACTTAATGCAAATTTTTCGTCATAAAATGTACACTTGGTGTTAATTAAAATGCAGATTTTGTGTCATTAAATTTACATTATGAAGTATAAAAAGCTTGTAAACTTAAGGGGGGTTAGGCGGTCAGCGAAAATTCAGCTATTCGGGCCTGAGGTAAGCGGTGAGGGGGTGCGCGTTTAGTATGGAATCAACGTGCTCGAAACTAAAAATCGTAAGCGCCATTCACATTTTTATATGAAAGTGAATGAAAATATTTAGTACTAGCTGTGCCCGCGACTTCGTCCGCGTGGAATAGTGACTGCATAGTAGTTACTAATTAACTTAATTATTAAGTAAACACGTACTACCATAAATAATTAAAAGAACTGATAGTAAAATTTATTACCGAACTGTGCTAAAAAATAAAAAAATAAATGCCTTATTAATTTTCTATGTATTTCTTTTACATTATGTCATATTATTTTTAAGCACCAGGGGGGAGGCGAGCAAATTTCTTCCTTCCTTGTATGGATGTTATTAACAATGTATCGTGCAGCAACTGATCAGCTTAATCGATACTCAGTTCTTATCTTATCAAATCCAGCACCAAATCCAAATCAGATCTTTCCTGTCTCACGCCTGTAGTAACTAAACCGTTTAGACCGTGCAATAAAAATTAAATAAAAAAAAACCCAACGCAACGAAGAAAAGTGCATAGAAAAAGGAATAAATAATTTCACAAACTTCCCGACGATCTTTAAAAATAAATACCATTTTAAATATTTATAAAAAAAACAAAGTCGTCGGGGCTGCCATGCCAACATTATCATAATATAATATCATATATATACCTCTATAAATATTTTTTTTAGAATGGTACTTAATTTTTAAGATCGTCGGGAAGTTTGAAAAATGATTTATTCCTTTATCTTCGTTGCTTTGGGATTTTTTTTTTTAATTTTTAAATTTTTAAACTTCTGTTTCTTATTTTCATGTAATATTTTCAAGTGAGCGAGACCGAACTATCAAATGTACCTCCATATTACATTCCTACATCATATTGATTTGGGCCGTAACCGTGCCCAAATTGTAATGGACCACAGTGGCGCAAAAGAAGTGGTATATTTAGGAAAAAAAAATTCCAAGGGCCAGGCCTATGTGGCTTTGAGTAGAGTTCAAAATTTCCAGGGTGTGGCTATCCTCTCGCTCCCATATCTCCTCTTCTTTCACAGATTTTTAACCCTTTCCTTTCCACCCCTAGTAAATGGCAGAACCGATTTTGATGTAAACCATATCTATACGTAATTGTACCTATATGTACATTGTACACGTCATATCCTGTCGTTTGATGCTCCATTTGGTTTATTTATACCCACTGTCGCCCCTAAAGTGCCCTAAATGTAATAAACGGATGAACCGATTTCGATAAAATATGACTAATTGTAATTCACACTTTGCCCTTTCTTAAGCCCCGCTTGAGTATATTATTTGACCACATTCGATTATTGTTCATTTCCACTTTTACCGCTGTAATCTAATAAATGGATTAACCGAATTGGATAAAAATATAACTAACTGTACTTCACCCGTTATGCACTTTCATATTTGACAATATTCGTTTTTTTCATTCCCACTTTTACCCATATATAGGTATAATAAATGGATGAACCGATTTTGATTAAACATGTCTAATTATACTTTACACGCCATGCCCTTTCATTTGATATGTCACTTGAGTATATTTGACAAAATTCATTTTTTTTATTACCACTTTTATACCTATATCAAATAAATGGATGAACCGATTTTGATAAAATTTGACTTATTGTTACTTTCATTTGGTCGTTCACTTTCATTTCACTTTTACCCCTATATACCTAGATATAATAAATGGATGAACCTATTTTGATAAGTACACTTTATCTAAGAACCAGCGTCTGAAAATATGCTGCCTAACAAAGAAAACCGCATCAAATTCGGATTACCTGTTAGCGAGCTACGGTAGCACAAACATGTATTATACACATATAGTTGTCAAACACTCATCACCCATCTTTTTGCGTCGGGAGTTAAAAATATAATACGACAATCGACATAATTTAAAGGACATTTTATGTATAAAATTTACCTAGAAAAAACATAATTCTAATTTGACCCCTTCCCCTCTACTACTTCAGCTTACCCCTCTCCCCCCCACCCTTGGGGACTTTCGATATGATCACCTGGACATTTATAGGAATAACTGTAACAGATAACTTATATCGTACACTGTACAGTGTACAATAAATAGAATGCCTTAGCAAATGTTCGCCGTGAATACTTAAATGGTTATAACTTTTTTGTTTACGAACCGATTGACATGAAATAAACACTAAATGTTAAATGAAGATTACTCCAATATATTAGTGAAAACCGCATCTAAATCGGATAAGCCGTTTCTGAGATTAGCGTGCACGAACATACAGACAAACAGACAAACAGACAAACAGACACACAGACAAAAAATTTTTTAACTACAGTTTTGGGTTTGGGATCGATTTAGTAATACAGTCCCCGGCACGTAAGTTGGCAAGGTTTTGACGTAGTGGGGGCAAGTTCGCGCATCCTACACTTAGTGGAATAAAAAACTGATCACTTTTATTGGTTGTTATTATGGTTATTGCCATCATTTATTTTTAATCTTGTAGTTAAACAAAGCGGAGGAATTCGTGACATTTATTGTGTATAAATAATAATATAGGTGTTATAAATAAAATATAACCCATTGAGCCCTAAGCGGCCCGATCGGTCCACGACACAATAGATTTTCTATTGTGTCTGTGATTCCGGGGCCTGAGGGGCCATTATGCATTTTTTTATTCAGTAAAAAAAATATTATTATTAAAAATTATAAGTTCTCGTCGTCACTATCGGTTAATAATACTGATACACCTGGCATCAAACTAGAACTACCACCTGAGCTGGTGGAAGGAGTAGAAACAAAGGGTACTACTTTCGTGCACGCAAGTGTTTATCGGGAGCGAACGGAACGAAGACGCAGTGCGGGAGGCAAGGGTCGACAGACGCACCAATAGCGAGTCGTGATCGGCGCTACGTTATACCCCGCGTCCCGCTTGACCACCAAAGAGACCTAAAGAACGACTTCTGCGCATCTAACGACTCTTGCCAAGTTACGTGCCGGGGACTGTAACACCTGCTATTTTTTTTTTCCATATTTTCATTGTACAGACACCGCTTTTCTAGAATTTTATTATATGTATTGATGATGATTTTCTAAATCTAAAACAGTCACGAAATCGAGAAGGTAAATACCTATGTATTTGTGATTTTATACGAATTATTATCGTAAAATACGGTTGTAATGAGCATTTATATGATATTTTAGAGGTAACTTCAGGATTTTTTTTTATCGAGCAAAATTTTTCCAATCGTGTTTTGGAAACAGTCATCCCATCACACATACGTTCTGTAATACATATTAGAAATTTCAGTGCGAAAAAACTTCAATATTTTTAATTATAGCTCATAGAAAACAGTTCATTTTGCCGTGTTCACCTACTAAGGGCCCTTAAAGATGTATGTGGCAGATGTTAAAATGCATCTGTTTTCTTAATCAATTTACTCTCAGGGTCAAAAGTTCTGTGTGTATGTCTTCTTATGTGCCTGAACTGCACCTTTTCAGGAGAGATTTCAAGGACTTTTGGTACCTACTGATTTTTGTTTTAATGTCTATAATATTTTTCTATTCCGTATTTTTTCTTAACTATAAATCGCAAAAGTTACTTATTTTGTTGACCGATTTTTTTAATAAAATTTCCTTCACCATTCGTTTAGTTATCCGTTACTGTAATAGGCTATATATTATGTACCACCGACCACGGGCAAAGCCAGGGTTGACTGTTAGTTTACTAGGCTTGTCCACTACCTTGAACCTGCGTCGACAAGTGTAAGCTGACCGGATAGTACGTGATAAACGATATCTAACTGATATATTTGATAAACACCGTATATGCATTTGCTATATCTCGATTATTAGTTTTATTCAATGTTTATCGATAATATTGGTTCTGTATTGATTGTGATTAGTTTTAACAATGTATGCTAATGGGAATTTTGTTATCTATGAGACAAGGGTTAAATTTATTGATTATAAAATAAAAAATGTCATACTGCAACCAGTATCAAGAATTCTTGCATTGCTCGAAATTATAACCGTTTTTTGCCTCGGAGGTCCGAGGTAGATAGATACCTATGTTTTCAAATTTTTAATTATTTTTGAAGTGAATCTAGGCGCGTTGAGAGTAAAATTTCAACAACGTATAAATACCGTCACGTCATAGAGTAAGAGGACGATTTGGGTATCTATGAATCTTGATAAAGAAGTTTCATTTCTGACAAGTGTGCTCGGAACATACGCACTTTTTTATACTTTGATTGGTATTTTATTAACATTAAAGAAAAATGATAAACTTACTCTGCCTTGAATGGCTCCATTGCAGCTATTGCAAATAACGGGGTCCTTTGTTGCCTGAAACAAAATAAACGTTAATTAATTAAATTATAATGTAAATTTTCCAATATTCTTCGAGAAAATCAATTGATAATTTTATTACGAATTAAAAACTGTTTAAAACTTTATTTGTTAATTCTAAAAGACGTAATTAGTCACCAATTAGAAAAAAGATAGGGTCTTAAATTAACCACGGCGACAGTTTATTGTGAAATAAATCCTCGTAACAACTGCACAAATTACAAAAGAGTAGTGTACAAATAATTTATTCGCGATTGAAGATGCAAAAAATGTTTATTAGCCGTTTCATTGTTTATTAACAGTGCGTTTATAAAATGTTGTAGTGTGCGGTTAACCAGGAATGCCGGAATATGTAGGAGTTGCTATTACGACTAAAAGTGATTTATTTCGAGAGATTTTTTGTTGTACATAGGTACACAGGTTTTTGGGCGAAATTCGCTTTTGCACGCGGCTTCATTCAAATTGTAAATCTATATTGTATTGTAAATCTATTATAAAGCTGAAGAGTTTGTTTGTTTGAACGCGCTAATCGCAGGAACTACTGGTCCGATTTGAAAAATTTTTTCGGTGTTAGATAGCCCATTCATCGAGGAAGGGTATATATCATCATGCTAAGACCAACAGGAGTGGAGCCGCGCGGGTGAGACCGCGGAGCGCAGCTAGTCTAAAATATAATTGAATCCACTTGAAGACACAAAAAATTTCATTCAAGTCGGTCCATCCGTTTAGGTGGAGCTCACATGAAGGAAGGAATTAGATAATTCCTGTGATAGCCTATGAATCTATGAAAACTCTAAAGAAAATATTTAAAATGTAATTTCGTATGTACAACAGTACAAGTAAATTGCTTAAATATTGTTTACATTTTTTTTACAGAAATTTTAATTTTCGTTGAACATCTTGTAAACTTGAATATTGTTAATATTCTATCGTATCGTAAACTGTAAAGTTGACTGACGATCCTTCCAACAATCCATTTGACGTGGCATCATTCCAAAATATACGCATATAATGTGTAAGAAATGTGTTCTGTCACGCATTCAGGCCATGGATATCCAAAAAAGATCGAAGGCAAAATAGCCACTAGAATCTAGATAACAAAATCATGAAAAAGATAAACCCCCTAAAAGTGGGACTTTAGGTACTTAAAAATAAGAAAATGTTTCTGTACGTAACATTTGTATTTTACACAGTAAGTACTGGCAGGCAAATAGAGAATCTTATTGATATTGACGCAGGAAACATAGTCGATTATTAGCTCGGCAATCATAGACAATTGTGAATTAATAGGCGATGTCTTTGGATACTGTGTATAGAGAATTCTAGCGTGGTTTTAGTGGAACTGTAATCGTTTAAAATTAGATTAAGAGGGATAACCTTTATCAAATAATAATAAAACAGATGAGACATCAAATTTAGATAAGAAAAACTACAAATATGTGCCGTTAGATGATTAGATAAATAAAGTGTTAGAAATCAGCGTAAAACTAGATTAGATTTTGGATAAAGACAACAATTTTACTAAGTATTTTTAATCGACATACTCGTAAGTGACTTAGGTTCTGAATTCGGAGGGTTTCATTAATCTATCACGCACGTGAAACCATGGAATGTAAACCAGCCATGGGCGTAGCCACGGTGGGGCAGGGTGGGGCGCTTGCCCCACTCTAGCTTTGACCTGGAAGGTAGGTAGATACCTAACCAAATCTATTAAAAATCGAAGTACCTACTAAACTACTAAGCTCCGTAAGAAATTTCACACTCGATTCTCGAAAGTCGACAGGCGACACAGAAAATGCGACCTTTATAATTAGTATTATTTACCTCTAAATTGACTGACTAACAACTAACAAGTGTCATACGCCCAGCGACCATACGTCTGAAGATTTTTGGATCTATTTCGTGGTGTGGTAGGTGAACAATAAGGTGTTCTGAATAAGAATAATTCGAATAACGAATTACACACGAAAAAAGAAAATAGCTGAGGCTTCTATGTTACATGAACTGTAAGAAAAATGAGTATAGTACCCCAATTAGTTACCCCACTAACTTATCCAATTTCACTTTTGTTGTGTTACACGTTCTACAACTCACTGATACTTTTTACTTTACACTTTTTTTTCTAGTGCCTACACTAGAAAAAATGCATTCGCGAATGCCTTCGTGAATGCCATCGCGAATGCCTTCGCGAATGCCTTCGCAAATGCCTTCGCGAATACCTTCGCAAATGCCTTCGCGAATGCCATCGCGAATGCCTTCGCGAATTCCATCGCGAATGCCTTCGCAAATGCCTTCGCAAATGCCTTCGCGAATGCCATCGCGAATGCCTTCGCAAATGCCTTCGCGAATGCCATCGCGAATGCCTTCGCAAATGCCTTCGCGAATGACTTCGCCAATGCCTTCGCAAATGCCATCGCGAATGCCATCGCGAATGCCTTCGCAAATGCCTTCGCGAATGCCATCGCGAATGCCTTCGCGAATGCCTTCGCGAATGCCTTCGCCAATGCCTTCGCAAATGCCTTCGCGAATGCCATCGCGAATGCCTTCGCAAATGCCTTCGCGAATGCCTTCGCGAATGCCATTGCAAATGCCTTCGCGATTGCCTTCGCGAATGCCTTCGCAAATGCCTTCGCGAGTGCCTTCGCGAATGCCTTCGCGAATGCCATCGCGAATGCCTTCACAAATGCCTTCGCAAATGCCGGCGGTACGGCCGCCGGCATTTGAAGACCTGGATATAACTTTGGGTACATACTTGGTACATACAGTTGCTAGTTACATATTATTTTTTATTGTTGCCCCACCTTGAGCCCATGGCTAGCTACGCCCATGAAACCAGCTTTCAAAATCATAGGAAATTCTTATTGTAATTATATCTGCTTAGCCCCCTAACTGTCTCCAGATGCAAAAATTACATCATTAAACCTCTACGTTGCAACGTGAAACACAAACAAACAAACAAGTAAACGCACTGTTGCATTTAATATTAGTAAGGATAAGGATGTGTCTCTCGTCGCTCAGACCACGTGCGCTCAATCTAGGGCGTGCCGCAAGGTCAAGGCGGACGATTGTTACGTTTTAGGGCCGGCCTGCATCCACGATGAGTTGTGATCGACTTGAGCATCTTGTAATCACGGCCAAGGTTCGGCTGCTTCCGAGAATTGATTCATATTTCTTGATAATTTTGTTTTTTTGGGTTGGTCTCTTTAGGGCTGGTTTGTTTGTGTCGGCGGTGTTAATGATATTTTAGATATTAGCTATTAATTATATGTTAGACATTTAGTAATTCGTTCGTAAATGTTTTATTACTGTAGGACGCGCGGAGGAACTATGATAAGTAAGTGTATATAGTGGTGTATACCTATCTCTGTTGTTATCCAAAACAATGTAAGCTTCCAAGAAATAAAAAGGAGGCAACTATTAAAATTGCATATCCTGTATAGAAAAAGATCAATACGATAAATAAACTCCTGATATTGTTCAGTTTCAGTTCAGATAATATCCTATTATATTCAGAAGTGATAATTTATTTATAAATACGCCGTTTGTTCCGTTGATTGATTCCTCAGGCTGCTTACATAACATCTAAACATCCATGTAAACAAGGCTCACATGTCCGTTTGTCTATAATAGTTTATGTTTGTGTAACTCTTAATGTCTTCATTGGTTGCGGAAAAACACTCGTCTCGCTCAATTAATTATTGTTCATTTGTATTTGTTTGAATGTTAACACATTTATTCAGTATCGATATAATTCTTGTAGATATGCGTAAAAAGGTACCTTTTTATTCATGAATAATGAAATGGCCTTATTTCTCCCTATACTATTCAGAGAACTATTATTTGTCGAATTACTATTAAGGGAAATAAGCCAATTAGACAAATAATTGTGACTAATTGTAGATGCATTCATTAGCTAGCTCCACATCAATTAGTCCTTGGCCTTGTCAAGTTCATGGCCTTGCTATGATTATGAATCTATAACAGTTAATAGTACCATATAATATTAGAGCGGTCGTATACAGGCGGCTCGAGCAGTTAACGGCTGAGCGACGACACGCACTGCTCGAGCGATCGGTCGTTGACTGCTCGAGCTGTCGCTACAAACCGCGCAGTTGACGACTTGAAGCGGTCGCGATGGCTCGAGCAGTCCGTGTACGGCAGTGAATGAATGTCCATAGTTCACCGCGCGGTCGCGGCTTCAAGCCGTCAGTCTCAACTGCTTGAGGCGTTCCGTGTACGGCCGCCCTTACATAGACAATAATTCACAGGATAGGTCTTCAGATCCTTTCATATCTTATCAAATGTCCGGTCATAAATTCATAAATTATTACACTTTTCCATTGAATATTTCGAAATGAGGTTTGACGAAATCATCATTATCAATTGATAAATTTGAAACATTATCATGTACTAAAGTTTTATACCATTGATTATGTTCGAAGGATTAACGTTTTCTTGGATAACAATGTTTACACAATATTTACTATCAAAATTGTGATTCATATTATATTATTATGGAAAAATATTTAAAGTAATTTATTTTTCTTTGTTGGATTATCCATAATTTAGTTGGTAGTTTTATTAGTTCACCGATAAGAATCAATTTTAGGACGTGTATTGCACGCCTCATAAGCGAAGCGTTGAGGTGGGTACTACTGTCACTTCACGCAAAACATCTGATTTTTCAAACTTAAAATGTCTTTATGTATCATACATTGCACTTGTAAGATAATACATATAGGTCTACCAGAATCTGATGGCATATTTATATTAAAGAAATAAAAGATTTTCATGTGGCAACTTATTTGACAACTATCAAATTGGTTGTCAAATTATTTGTCTTTTTTGCAGTTGATGAATAATTTTTAGGATTTTGTCTAAAAAATCTTCGAAAATGTCGAAAAAGCCGCTGCGATCACAAACAAGATGTGTTGCTTATAATGTTTATAGAAAAACATTTGATGAAGAAGGGTCAAACACATCACAATTTTCAATTTTGAAGATTTTATTGGTAAACTGGACTTACCCGTTTTGATACTTTAAATTAAAAATTATTATATGTAGGTAACTATAATATTGTTTGTTGATTAGAATATAATTTTATGAAAACTTATTACAGGAGTTTCCAATACGGCTATTCTTCAAGTCCAAGCTGTCCAAGTCAATTTTATGTGTGTATCTGTTAATACTTACGAAAATAAACATAGTTTTATTTTATTTTTATTTTATTTTATAAAAAAATATACTTAAGCAGTTTTGATCTACATTATCATTATATCGATATTTTCACATGGCATACTGGTAATGAATATACAAATATAGGTATGTGTAAATAATAATATGTATTACCTGTATAAAAGTAATATGTATAATTGTACCTATATTATACACTGTGATTATACATGTAAGTATACGTACCTACATAATATTAAGTGGATATATCATTATTAAGTAAAGTATTGTCCACTTATGTAATGTTACTAATGATATTGAGGACAAAATAAAAAATAAGCAGTATCAAGATCGTTCAGTCCATTTTCCCTAGGGTTGCATACTCGAAATTTTGATTTCCCTAATTGCCATCAGATTCTGGTTTACCTATACACACACATATTAGGCTAAGCGCGCACCACGATTTTAATTTTTGCGACACGATAACAAAATCGCGCTGTAGAAAATCGCAGAGATTACGGTGCGCGCACAGCGATAATTTAATAGTGATCCTTACTCACTTTCATCATGGATTTCGTACAAGTTGCTTGTCTTTATTTACTACTTCGGAGGATAAGAAGAAAAAAAAAAGAAAATTCGTCTATATTGGACTCATTCTTTTACAGCAGATAGATTTGTCAAAAGTTTCTTTTATCCATACTAATATTATAAATGCGAAAGTAACTCTGTCTGTCTGAAAATTTGGTATAGAGATATTTTGATACCCAAGAAAGGACATAGGATCGGTTTTATCCCGGAAATCACACGGGAACGGGAACTATGCAGGTTTTTCTTTGACTGCGCGGGCGATGCCGCGGGTGGAAAGCTAGTCAGAAATACAATGAACTTCGGATGTATCCCAAAAAATTCTTTAGCTATTATAGAATGAAAATTCCGCCAAAAGGCCGCCCTTGCCCCTTTGTGCTTTTTTATTTTTTTATTATTGTAACCTTTATGTATATTTTGTTTCTTGTACAATAAAGTGTTAAATAAATTAATAAATTCAAACCTTTGACAGATTACTGAATTTATGTTTACCAAACAGTACCTACCTATACCACTACGATGTTTACTGTTGGACAGACGAAACACAAGTGAAGTGCCGGCCGGGTCCGAGTGTGTGATTTTATTATCGCAGTGCGCGTGGTACCATACAATTTCATATTCTGCATTTCATTTTCGCGACAATCGCGTCGCGAGCAGTCGCAGCAAAATGTGACAAATCACAATTTTAAAATCGCTGCGATTATTTAATCGCATGTGCGCGCATTGTCATAGTAACTCATACGTTGTATTTCTGCGATAAAATAATCACGCTGCATAAAGTCGTGGTGCGCGCTTAGCCTTAAGAAAAAACACTATTTTTAACATTCATGATATTTTTGATGTCATTTTTGTTATTTAAACTAGTTAAAAAACAGTTTAAAAAAGTTCTGTCTTGGACGTCCGTGTGTCTGTATGTGCGGAGGATTTTCTTGTTAACACGATAGCGACCGAAATACTTTACTAATCGAGTCTTTTTTTTTCTCTTACGCTTGAGTATGCTCATGAATAGAACCCTTTCATTTTTCAGGGTCTGATTCGATGTGGTTTAATTGTTATTAAATAAACAAAAAAAAAAAATATCGACTGTTCTCCTTAATTTTAGTATATCTATATATATTCTTTATTTATTTATTTTTTTATATTTATAGTGTACTCAAAATTCACCATTATTTAAACTCGATTCTTTATACTATAAGCCAAGGTTTAAAAAAATAAGTTGGTAGTCAGTCCCTTAAACCTGCGCAGTTTCACATCTAGATGGGGCCACAAGAAAAATAGCTCAATTATTACGGTACCGCTTTCTTTACTTTTCCAACTGTTTTATTTTATTTCTTTTTTATATTTATAGTGTATAAATAATCAATTTTGTTGTAAAGGATGAGATTATGAGGCGTGCACTTTTGGATTTTCCAAACTATCTTATTTTTATTCTTAGCAGATAGTTATCTTATATTTTTTTAAATAATATTTTTGCTTTTAACCTTTTTAGTAATAATGGTAAAATAATTTAAATAACGACTGTTATTATGTGAATTTTATTGTATTTGTATTTTTACATCAAAATTTATAATTAGTACTTCGCAGAAATAAAAAAAAAGTCATAACACGAAGCTGACTGAATTCGCTGACCTGAATCGCTTCAAGCAAACATCATTTATTTCGCTTATTATTGTTTCTATTTAATATTTTGAAATAATAATGAATGCAATAAAAAATCTTCCTCACCTTTTAATAAACCTATATACACCGTCCTAAATATTTGTTTTTGGATTTTTAAGTGTTCGATTGTCGTTATATTTTGTTCTTAATTTAGTGCGTCTATAAAAACTTCAGTAATCTTTACGAGGGACTAGTTTTTAGGCATTTCTTTGCCAGCAATGCTACTTTTAGTAAAAATGTGTACATAGGTTATAAGTGCTTCAGAAGTGGCACATCTATATGCGCTAATTAGCCAAATTTTACTTCACTTAATTATTTTTCGTTCACGATATTTGAATTTAGGCTACCTTACTTTAACGTCTAATCGTGTGTGCGTTAGTGTGCCGTTTTCGAAGATTGGATATTGTGTTTGTAAATCTACACCTCTTCACCTATAATATCATTGTTAACCAGCATTATTGTTGATACATTGTTGACAGTTGCAACATCAATTGTGCAAACGGCACGGGCGACCTTCCCAAAGTCCCTGCTGGCCGAAATAGTTCGCGTGGGACGGTATTGTGATCATTCCAGTTTACACTGGGCTTCGAATTGTGTGTTTGTGCGAATGCTTCATTTAGTTACATCAGATTTCATAGACCAGAGGAGTTACACTTATAATAAACTAGTGGTCCGCCCCGGCTTCGCCCGTGGTACATATTTCGCAATAAATGGTAGCCTATGTCCTTTCTCGGGTATCAAAATATCTCCATACCAAATTTCATGCAAATTGGTTCAGTAGTTATAGGCGTGATTGAGTAACAGATAGACAGACAGAGTTACTTTCGCATTTATAATATTAGTATGGATAAATAAATATTTCAGGACAATTTTCACACACGGCACGATCTGATCCCATACTAAATTTTCGCTTGTAAACATACATATATAATTTTAAATAAATACCAGTATAGATAATTAACCCCCAGAAACAGAGCAAACACCTATATGATCCCCACCCGAGGCAAATATATGTGTATACCTATATCACACAAATATTTGCCCCGGGTGAGAATCGAACTCACAACCAGTGGCTTGGAAGGCAGGGTCACTACCAACCAAGCCAACCGGCCAGTCATGATGGCTTAATGTTTTATTTCCAGTGTGAGGAAGCGATGCATCTAGATGACCTATATATAGGTCTGTCATTTTTCCATATTGGAAATAATAAGACATCGGAATTTGTGTCCCCCCAGTTAGTGTCTCTGATTGATGATAGGTGGTGATTTGAACTTCCCGGGTGCAGCTATGCTATTGCTATTGAATAGAGTTATTACACGATATGTAATCATAGCCCGTTGCATTTAAAGTTTGAGAAAAAAACAGTTATGAAGGTCGTTTTAGTTTAATCCAGAAATAACTACTTGATGAGAATGTTTCTTAACTAATAAACTATTTTTATAAAGATTGCCTATAGGAAACAAATTTTATTTTATTTTATTTTTTTGGTTCGACTTGAAAAAGCTATCGATCAATGAATCACACGAATTTTGTTCACAAAAATGTGTCATGCCCATCGTTTTTGCGCGCTCACGTACACCTATATATGTACAAACACGGCGTTTTAGACAATGTTTCAAAAATCATATTATCTCGAAGGACGTCGCCCACCAGTGAAGTGTCAATGACACACGATCTTTGGCACCTGCCGCCCAACAATACGCAGTACCGTGTGGAACGATGAGGTGTCCCGTATTTATAATTGTAATCCAGCCGGAGTGCCGTGGAAATAGAATTTTTTAAACATTCCCAGCGATTTATCAAATGTGGGCGCGATCTGGTTCGCTCTTGCATGTTGTCCGTCCGATTTGATTGGCTGGGATTCATAGATTGGCTTGGAATTGCCTTCCTTCGGGCTGGCTTGCCTATTTGCCTACAGTTTCTTCTCGTCGATTAGGTCTCAAAATTTTGTGACAGAATCGTCTATATTCGATTAGTCGTTTTTTATTTTTATTTATTCAGGATATATGCGATAGAAACAATTACGTCGGAAATTTCTTATTTTCCATTTATTTTACAGCTGATATATTCTAGTAGTAAAAGAGTCTCAGTTTTATCTGCCCAATATGAATTAATGTTGTTTTAGTTCAAGTTGAATCTCTATTTTAATAATTGTGTTTGGCCACATACATCAAGAGCTCGTTTAGTCGAGGATTTACATTAAGATTAATATCATCTATTAAGTCTAGTCAACTCTACTAGGATAATATTCTCGTAAGATTGGCGAGCCGCCAGTTGAGATGATATACTGTTTTGATACATATTGTTGTGATGTTTACAAGCTTTGTTTCCTATGTGGAATTATTTGGTTTTATGGATACTGGATATATTATATAAAAGTAGGTTATTATTTTATAATCGTCTTTGTTATATTTTAAGTATGTCTATGAGCCCGTTTCAGGGTTTACATTTGTAGAACCTACTACTAACATGATCTTAGGAAAAAATGCAACGAACAGTCTATAGAAATAGGAATCTAGTGGTCTTTAGTGAGCGTATTACCTACTTGAGGATATTTTGAACGGATCCAAATAAAGTTGCCAGAGAAAATAATCAAAAAAGTGTGCAAACAGTGTCCTTTTGTACATATCCATAGGGCACAACTCATAGGTTTTACTAGCTCCAAAAATATGAACTGTACATAACACAGATGCTATTGTAGTGAATGCACACGTTACGGCATATTTCACACGTCATTTCGGCGAGTAATAAAAGATAAAGATAGAAACTAGTGAGGGTAGACAAGACAATATATTTGTATATTCTCCACGAGCGAGCTTCCACGGTACACGGTATCTCGAAATAAACCTGATTCACGAAGATCCGACGATTTAGTTATTAGTTTGAAATAACGTTATAATTTTATCTCACTCGTGTTTGGTAATTGACATAATGTTGAACTTTGTGTAATGGTTTTATGGTCTTCCGTCTTTTCAGTTTTAAATGTAGACAAGGATGAAAGGCCGTGTTCTTTCGCTTTGTTTTGATTTATTAATGGTTACATAATATTATGTTACATAATTTTCTTCGGATTACATGGAGATTACATGGATTTCGATGTTGTTAAAAGTATTATTGGATCTTATAACTTCTGCTTAAATTATTAAAAAAAAAGTTTTGTTAATTGAATGTGTAGTGTTAGTAAATACTAAAAAGTTTGTATTGAATTGGATAGAATTATAGAGACACACTATACTAGAGACACAGAGTTACTCTAGTTCAAGAGTCAGCGCACATATTTTTGTAAAGTTAATGTTTTTGGCAAAATAAAGATTTATTATTATTATTATATTATTAATTATAGTTCCCAAAGATTTTGATAAATAAATGGATTTCATAGCTCTATTTACTGTTCTGCACACGTGATCGCATTGTAATAATTACTATTTATATTAATTTACTGTCATGAATTCTTCCAATAACAATGACATTATTAACATTTATCCTGTGGTTATTTCCAAAACTGCTGTATTTGCGAACGGTAAGCGCTGATCGCAAGAAGCTATAAATAGCTACATATTATAGCGTGTTTGTGTGTATGTCGTCATCAAAACAATGAGCACGTGATACGATTTTGAACTAGTGGTAGCTCTAGAGCTACAAAAAAAACATCTAGATGTTTTTTTTAGGCAGTTCCTTCCTGATTTCCGCGTATGGTGTTTTATAATTTTAGGAGGAATTGATTACTATCAATTAATATCGATCGATCGAATCGATAAAATGAGTATAAATAATATCCTTAAACAGGCTTCTAATAATAAACAAATTCGTGATGATTATTTACCTTGAACTTAAAAATTATATTGATTCTTTAAATATTACTATATTTTTTTTTAATATCAAATATATTAAGTACATAAAAAATAAAAAATAGTACGTAAAAATTACGCTATGATTTTTTATGATAGTGAATTGTGTTCCGTCGCGTTAAAAAAAACATAATATAATATGTTTGTTTGTGTTACGTGTGTGTTGCGTAAAATGAAAAAAAAAATAATGTGACATAATTATAAATATAGTTTTACGAAGAAACGTCGGTCGGACTGTTATAATAATCTACGAATTCATTCCACTTAGCTTGTTCAATTATAATCCACTGCACGATCTATTTTTGTGATAGATTTTTATAATTATTTCTTAGTTTTTCGTTGTTGTATACGCGTGTTTATGCGTCCTGAGACGGTAATGCATCATGACATGCTTTATGTCATGCACTCATGATCGTTTTGATCGGTGCATGTCATGCAAAAACTGTTTTGTGTTTCATGCATTTTCGCGAACTGTATAAAAAAAATGTGAGCCGTCACGGGACAACTGGCAGAAGTGAAACATCGACACTATTTTGTACTACGAATTTAGTGAAAACACTATTGCTTATAGACTATGTATGTACCAGCTATATACGTACAATCATATAGATAAAACCGTTTTCTGGCGACGTCTAGATGTTTCACATCAAAAATGCCTGTTTCGATTTATTTGGTCCCTCATGCAGCATGACAATTCACATAAACGCATGTCATGCATGCATTACCGTGTAGAAACTGCATGAGGTATAGTATTGTTATGCATATTAACTAGCTCCTACCTTGTAGTCTATTTGTATTGTTCCGATTTGATGATAGCCTACAGATAGATCTGACTTTGAGAAGGGCATATTTTTTCTTTCATTGCGGCGTTTTTATTTAATTCTTTAATTTTTTTTTGGGAATTTTTACCACGAGGTGCTCCAAACTGGGCGGATAACTAGTTTATACTTACACTATCTGTGCTGGTTTTACCAGCTCCTACTGCTTTTAGCGTGATGATATATAGCCTATAGCCTTCCTCGATAAATGGGCTATCTAACAGCGAAATAATTTTTCAAATCGGACCAGTAGTTCCCGAGATTAGCGCGTTCAAACAAACAAACAAACTCTTCAGATTTATAATATTAGTATGTATATCAAGTGGAAATATAAATAAATTTGGAAAATTCTTTAATCGAAGGAAAGCTTGTGAAATGCCTGAGTGACAAATCTAATATATAAAAATCAATGCCACTTTTCGTTGTAATTCCATAACTCGAGAACGGCTGAACCGATTTCGATAATTCTTTTTTTATTATATTCCTTGAAGTACGAGGATGGTTCTTATGTAGAGAAAACGTTAATATGTACCACGGGCGAAGCCGGGGCGGACCGCTAGTATGTTATATTTTTGTGATTTGTCTTTATCCCGGGTTGGTAAACAATAAACTGTATCTCTTCAGGAAAATAATTTTCTCAAGTGAAAATCGACTTAGATTGAAAGTGTGGTTTAAATCTAGACCTCAGACATTTAGAAAGTTCTGTAGTATTAAGTTATAGGTCTGAGATTATGTGAAATATGAGAAGATTGCGTGTGTGTTGTTATATATTTAATAATTTAAGTATTAAATATTTTTAATATTGAAAATAAATAAAAAATGTAAAAGCAAGCTAGGTCGCAAATTGAGTAACTCATCATTGTTCAACTGCATTTTGGGGATGTCGGTAAAAAAAATTCCATTTAAAAAGAGATAATAAAATCATATAAAGGCCTAAACAGCAATATTTAGGAAACTCGATAAGATACTTCTCCATATCATAAATCATAATGCACTTTGGCATATGGAAGACCAATTGGATTTATAGGATGCAAGTTTGTTGCTGATATTAAGCAGGGAATATTGTAATATAATAATTAATTGTTTAAAAATAATTAAAAAATGATTGCCACGAATTGGTTAAACTATGAACTGACTCATTCAATAAATGAGAAGAATTAAAAACATTTCGTCAAGTAAATACGCGGGAAATGTTTGTTTTGATTTCTTGAAATCGGCTATCAATCCAATCTACCTATTAATGATAAGATAGTCCTTTGATAATTTAGTGTTTATTGCGAAAGTAATAATCTATCGATTGAATTTTCATAATTGTTGATATTATTACATGTTTTATCTATAAATACCTATATATAAATAATTATTATAAAGCTGAAGAGTTTGTTTGTTTGTACGCGCTAATCTCAGGAATTACTGGCCCGATTTGAAAGATTCTTTCGGGGTTATACAGCCCATTTATCGAGGAAGGCTATAAGGCTGTCCTATCATTACGCTAAGACCAACAGGAGCGGAGCCACGCGGGTGAAACCGCGAAGCGCAGCTAGTTATTAATATCCTTACTGATGTTTTTATACAGTGAAGTATTATTCACACTTAGTTCTTTTAAATGTACGGTTATCATTTTTAGATATTTTATTTTGAAATGAGATACTAAATGCATGATAATCCTTGATATTAAAAAAATAAACAAAATAGGCGGTTAGTTTTAATTGTATTTTTATCGTCAGGTTCATTGGCTTGACTAATAAATATAGTATTTGACAATTCATTTATCGTTAAGATTAACGTTAAATTCGTTTTTGTTTAGCTGTAAGATCGTATTACAGTAAAAGATAATTTTTAATTTAACAATAAACTTTAACAGTCTTACACCTATATTAGTATCAAGATTTTGCCGCTCAAAAGCCTACAATGTACTTGCTTGCTTAAGTAAGTTAATATTGTATGTTACAAAGTAAGTTTAATTGTTAAAACTTATGACTAACCGCGTCGGCGAGATAAAATGTAAATCTTAGTTCTCAGAGACTTTTTATTATTTTGTTTTTATGATTCATAATACGTTTTGGAAAAATAAACGCATATTATTATGTATTCTACAAATTATAACATACCTATATTTCACGATTATTTAGAAACATATTTTTATGTTTAGTAATGTTGCAGATTTTTTATTTAATTTATTATTTTATCTTTACTTAAGTTTATCAAAAAACTCACCATGGTTTCGTAGTAATAGCGGTTCAGATAAACACAAAAAACACGATCAACCTCGACAGTATCGCGATTCAAACTGAGCTCGTCGTCCGCGCGCTTTTAGTGATGTATCGATGCTTAGTTTATCGACTATCGCAGGACTCGCGACACGTCACACGTCGATATGGGTAGGAATACAGCGAAGTCTATCTTATCGACGATGATTTGTATGCAAAAGCGTTTATGAATTAACGTGACGTGTATTTATTGTTATCGTGCTGGTATCCATTATGTTTTTTTCCTGAAAGCATTAATGGTTATTATGAAAAAATATTTTAATAGATAACAATAATATATTCTGTTTTAAGCTTGTGAGTCTAGGAGTAGCTGAAGAAGAGATAAATAGAAATACATAGTTGATGTTAATTTGAGGTAGTTACCTAACTGCACTAATTAAATGTATCCAAGGCAAGTAAAATACGCGAGAAATTATTAAATTAAAATAAACTGTCCATCAAAAAATGGACATAAAACTGTGCCTGTAAACAAAAGTAAAATAATATTCAATTCAAGTAGTAAATCAGTCACGCATACAGAAAAAAAAAACTTCTTTAAGTTCTAAAACTTACTTCTAAACAGAGATTCATTATCATAAAATTTGTCGTGATAATTTGTCGATAAAATACGTTACGAGTGTAAAAACTAAAAACATCGAGCGCGGTGGGCGTCACTAGCGACACGGCGAATATAATGTTATCGCCGGTGACGCAATGGCTGCATTTACAAGGAATTGCACGGATTCGAATCGGAGGACAGGAGGATCGGAGACTGTGAGGGATTCTATTAGTGAGGATATCAATTATGAAAAATGGATAGTTTTTAGCTATGCCCGACAAACGTCGTCCTACGAATTGTCAAACCAGAGAAGATTAATTAGCCGTTTAGATTTCTCATTTTTTGTAAGCTTTTCTTTCGTAAGATTCTTCTTCTGATAGAAAAGAATAAATACACTGAACACAGAATTATCGTAAGTCTTAGGAGGCTGTTATCACTCCGGTATTTTCTCTTGACCTTGGTTAACATATTAAATGTTATGTTATTTTATATACAATGAAATCATTCGTCTCAGAAGCCTTTTTGTTAGTATCTATAGGTTTAAACTTTAAAGGAAAGAGTTTTACAGCCAAAGAGTCAAGAGAAGATCCTCAGCTAGACAGCCTGACCTTTGGCTTAATGGATGTTGAGTATATATTACTTGCGTCATGTACGAAGCTTCATTATGTTCATTAGATGAAAAATTAAAGAAAATTACTAATTACGATCGCCTACTCGTTTAAATTAGCAATAATTATGTATTTCGTTTATTAATTTTGTAAAATACTAGGTGCGCTCTGCGGTTTCACCCGCGTAGCTCCGCTTCTGTTGGTCTAGCGTGATAATACAGCCTATAGCCTTCCTCGATCAATGGGCTATCAAACACTGAAATATTTTTTTTTTTAAATATACCAGTAGTTCTTGAGATAAGCGCGTTCAAACAAACTCTTCAGCTTTATAATATTAGTATAGATTACAAGACAAATTATACAGTGCAAATTTATTCGAACTTGATATATTTGTAATTGTTTCAGACAATGGTGGCTGCTGGATGCGAAGTGACTACGTTACTACGACAGCTTTGTGGGGGTGATGGTGTGGGGTATGTCTCATATGCTTTAATAAGGAAATGGTCATTCTTTTCAAAAGAGCAAAGTTTCCCATATATTTTGTAAAATTCACATTCATGTACACTTATGTAGTGTGCAAGTGTATGGTAAAAAAAAATCGTTTTTTTAGAAACATTACATACAAGGTAGATAGGTTCAGATAATGTTAAAACCAATAATAATAATGTATAAATTCTGAAATCAAAATTGAAAATTGAGTCAGACATGTGCTATACCTAGATATTATAAGTTTTTCACACGGCACACTCATAAATTATATCTCAATCAAATCAAGTATGCTTATTGCTTATTTTGAATAGAATTATCCTTTTTTGCGTTATATGGACAACTATAGGTATAGCAAATATATGACGCAAGTTTAGGCCTACATAATGACGTGCCTTCTCTTATGTTTTTGCCATAAAAATATATTTCTATTAATATAAGAATTGGTGCTAAAATCACAATCAAAATATTAATAATTGCTCCCACGCACATGCCTTTTTTGGGCTAGTGAGTGTATCAAATAATGAACTAGCTGTCTCTTTCTATCGATATACGAGAGAAGGAGATAGCATCAAAGCACGAATGAAAATTATGCCTACGCGCCACCTAAAATGGTATGGGGTGACTAATTATGAATAAAAAAAATTTATTCTGTTTTTTCTGCATATTTGGTTTGCAAAAGGTTGTACCTTTAAACTGTAGTTTAATCGTGAATGTGACTAATTGAAATTTGTATCGCCTACATTAAATATTTTAAAGCATAAAGTTTTCGAGCAAAAAATTTAAAAAAGGAGGAGGTTCTCATATTGACTGTATGTGGTATTGTTACCCCACAAATTTAAACTGGATGCACCGATTTTGATGATTATTTTTCATTGAAATATGAAATTTTTAGATGGTTAAGTTTTTTGTTAAAAAAAATTGTCTTGCAAATTTTTGAAAAGACAATACCTACACAATACACATCGTCCAAAGGTCACTTTAATATGTAGTTTATCATGTACATTGTGATAATTATAAATTGCTAGAAATCCCTTGGCGTCTAGGTACTTGATAAAAACAATAAACATGAAGATATCAATACAAATAGATCACGCATTGATAAAATATAAGGTGTATTTTCCTTGAATAGTTGGAATACTGATTCATTGTATAGGTACGCTTTTTATACGAATAATTGGTAACTTTTATAGTATATATTTTTAAAGGCGTCGCCCCAGAATGGTGAAGACGTGGGTTCGAATCCTCGATTTTGTTCTATTCTTTAAAAATGTGTATTTATAAAGCATTTGAACTTTTAATTTTTCTTGCCATTAAAGTGTTTGGTTGTTAACTAAGGATAGGATAATCTAATAAGGAAAAAAAGTTAGATTTGAACCCGCATCTACACGTACAGCCTTGACCAATTAGTGATTTACATAATATTTTACGCTTTGACAATTTATTTCCTGAAATTTACTTTTTATTTTTATCTTATACCTAGGTATTCTTGAATGCAGTGATATAGGCATTTTCATTAATACAAATTCAACGTCCTAAAATAGATTATTAATTATTATCCCGATCAACTATAAAAGAAATTAGTTTTTCCACACAGCACTTCTTTTAATAAAACAGTTTAAACCAAAGACATTCTAATAAGTGTTCATTCAAAACTACATACAATAAACATAATCTATACTAATATTATAAAGCTGAAGAGTTTGTTTGTTTGAATGCGCTAATCTCGGAAACTACTGGTCTGAATTGAAAAATTCTTTCGGTGTTAGATAGCTCATTTATCGAGGAAGGCTATAGGCTTATCATCACGCTACGACCAACAGGAGTGGAGCCACGGGGGTGAAACCGCGCGGAGCAGCTAGTTCTTTATAATTAACATTTATAATATTAAATGTAAACAGATAAACAAATTGAAATTAATAACATGTTTGTCTTGATTGATGAGCATGATGATAAAATCTAGCCTGATGAGTTTCCTCAAGCTAAAAATGAACATGCCATTGTTTATAATGTCCATGGGGTCTGATACACGGGAGGCATTAGATCATCGTAATGTATTGCACAACATATAGTTGACTAGATGTCCGCCCGCGGATTTGCCCGCGTTTTCAAAGAAAAACCCGCATAGTTCCCGTTGTTGTCGGATTTCCGGGATGAAAAGAAGCCTATGTCTTATTATGGGTCTGCAGCTATCTACATACCAATTTCATTGTAATCTTTAGGATATATAGGTGATGTAAAGGACATAAGAAGTGGGTAGATTAAGTAATAACTATACTTAGACATGGAATAGTCGGTACGCCCTTGTTGATCATCTATAGAGATCAACATAGGATTATCATCATTCGTATTCTAAGGTTTAAAACACACCTTTTTGGCATGATAAAACATACCTGTTCTCAGTGTAATCAGTTAATCCTAAAGCTCATGCATACCTTACCTTATACTTAACGTACCTACTAAACCTTTCTCAACTGTTAGATAAAGTTAATACTTTGCTGCGATATTATTGGATGTTTATAAAATATATCACTTATTATGTACCTAATTGTTTGTAGCTAACTTTAGTAAAACGAAAGTAGAGCTGACAATAAAAGGTGTTGGTACTAGAAAGAATGTATCGTCGAAAGAAAGATGAAGAAGACCCACCATTGCCTCTACCACGAACCCTCGTAATCACAAATATCCCTGACCCACCACAGTACCGCTAAGCACGTAGCCCATTGTGCCATAATCGACCATACGTTGTGATCACGCGCGGTTAGATCACTGATAGCTTTGATTGCACTTTCATTGGATGCAATCGTGGTTTGATTGCAATGGTGTGTATGATGAGTTCGTAATAGGAGTTTGGGGACCTGTAAGTATGTATGACAGACTGCCTCCGCCCTCCTTGGTATAGTGGTTAATAATAGTTGGTAAATAATAATACATACATAACAATGTATGGATGTGGAAAATGAGCTACCTATAAGCTAAGGAACTTAGTGTTCTACAAGCATAATTATTTACCTCAACAGTTGCTGTTGATGCTAGTTCAGCAACGGTTGCTAAATCGAGTACGTAACTATATAAAAATAAATTATTTATTTAATTATAAAAAATAAAAATAAAAATATGACATTAAAATGTATAATGTAAATGCAGGATTAACTGGATGATAATTCAATTTTAGTAAAAAATTTGTTCATGTACCTAAGTCATGATGTACAGGATATTTGGCACTTTGCCCTCCTAGATTTATGATTTCTGAGTCCGGAATTTTTTTACATAATTTTCTTCAGAATCAAATGCAATGATAAGAAATAAATGTTTGGTTTAACAGTCTTATAACTAGGGCCTATGAACTGATAAGTACCTCTTAATAATAATTTTATCTGGCTTTGTAATCTCACCGCAGAAACACTCCACTTCGAAGGAGATATAAAATAAGAAGATTGCAGTAGGTAATAATATTTTTACGACTGAATAAGATGAGTGCATTGGATAAGTTTAATGACCAATATTGAAATATTTTTGTTTGTGTTGGTCTTACCTATATAAATATGTTAGTATGGCAAAAATGAGTTAAAAATGCGATTATCAAAGTCATAATTAAGGCATTTATAAGGGCAAAGTAAGAAAACAGAAAAGTACTGATAACTGTATGTACCCTAAAACATGACAACTTATGAATATTATTTGTGTCCACTGCCTTGATACGTAATTTCTTGTGATGCTTGTTATAAATATCTTTTCCAAAACATCTTCGTGGTACACTTTATCACAATTACTTTGGGACAAAACCATAATATTGAAGTGAAACTTCTTTATCGGGGTTGGAAAAAAATGTAGTGTAACATTTTTTCGTTACGCGTGACATTTTTCCGTTACGCGCAATCTTTTTCTTATCCCTATCACGCGTGATTCGACGTATTTCTGTAAAGTTGCATATTATAGTAAATTATTTTTTGAAAAATAAGGTCATAAAGAAGTTTCACTTCTTAGGTGTAGTACACTAGTACACGCACACATTTTTAGTGTGTTTAGTTTTAACATGCGATAAAGTAAATTAATATTTTTAATTGCAACATAGAATATTATTATTTATGGGCAATAATAAATCAGCGACAATTTACATCCGAAGTTTATATGCATGCAATTTGCGGGTAGTTTCGCTTGTCTATGCACCGGGAACCATAAATTTGTGGACGATAAAAGTTTCACCGCTTTTAATGTTCCACTTTGCTTTATGACGTCATGGTGTAGGGTGGGTACACGTTTTTATGGGATTAGGTATTTATTTAATCTCACATACGAATATATTTCTTGTACTCTTCGGAAGGTTTTCCATTTGAGTAGCCTTTTGGAGTCTTTTCCAGAATATTGACTGATTCTAATATTTTGAACTACCTACTCAAAAAGATGGGAAAATGTTAAATGAAAATAAATGTATACTTTTCTGTGTATAGTAGTGTTTTAGAGAGGCAGCTCTACATTACTTGCATAGCTTATGTGACTCATAATAATTATGTATGTCTGATATTGACCTACAAACAAGCTATGTATCATGTAATAGTGGACACCACATTCGCAATTCCTAATATTCATAACACAGCCGTTGTTTTATACAGTTAATAACAAGTTGTGAAAAAGTAATGGCTCAGCATAAAGTTTGAGTTAGGAACTCTAAAATCAGTTCATTCATAACAAAAAAGAGAAAATTACAGAGTTTCTCTCCAACCGATTTCCGAATCGTCGTAGATGGTAAAATTATGATTTAACGATTCAAAAATGCATCTAGAAAAAATCTAATTGAATAAACAAATGTTTGAGTTTCACAAGTCCATAAAACGTTGTCACCGCTCATGTACCAGTGCGTCCCAAGCCCTTGCATGTTATATATAGTCTGGGCATCTCCCCATTACGAACGAAGGTCGAACTTCCGCCCCACTGTGTTGTAAGTCAAGGTCAGGATGAATCATTGGTAAAATGGGATTGATGGAAAGTCTGGAAAGTTTCGAATTGAATAGTTTTTATCTTGTGATCTTAAAGTATGAAGTTTTGTCTGGTTTTTTTTTTAAAGTAAAGGTTGCAGGGACAGGGTAAACATATCACTACATAGTATAAAACAAAGTCGCTTTCTCTGTCCCTATGTCCCTTTGTATGCTTAAATCTTTAAAACTACGCAACGGATTTTGATGCGGTTTTTTTAATAGATAGAGTGATTCAAGAGGAAGGTTTTAGTATATAATTTATTAGGTTTTAGACAAAGCGGGCGAAGCCGCGGACGGTAAGCTAGTTTAAAGAATATAATAATAGAGGATAAGTGATAAGAAAGATATTCCACCTACTCTATTTTCCCACAGACTAATAATAATATACTACGGATTTTCCATAACATATGACCGGGTTTTTTGTATTTTTTTTTCGAATAAAATTATTTCATCCGTTCTTAATTTATAAAGTGGTCCAATTAATCCGATTTTCTTTTAAATACTCATACATTTCCATAGTACCTATTATGTCAAATTCTCAGTTTTAACACCCTTTTTGTCATGTTGTGTATTCACAAAATCACATAGTAACCCAAATACATTCCTTAAATCCTCGTCGAGCAATTCAAACCTCACGATTAGTATAAAAATAGTGTGATAAGGTAATTGGCGACGATTCCAGCAATGCAGTCTAAATTGATGCGACCTCGCGTCTGATGTCAGATACATTTACTGGCTCGTTTTTATGGTGTTTACCTTTTATCTAAATCACTTCTGTTCAACGGATTAATGTTGAATAGAGTGGTCTACTGTGAATGTTTTCATTTCTGTAATTTGATAGTTTGGCTGATTGCTTTTAAACATGTGTGAATTTAAATGATCATCAAATTTTACTCATCATAGTTTTAAAAAGTGTAAATCTTTAAGCACTTTTTTATAAAATAACTAAGCTGTGCCGTGGGGTTTTACCTGCATTGCTCTGCTCTTATTGGTTTTAGGGTGATGATATACATGATGTATAACCTTCCTCGATAAATGAGATATTGGTGATATTTTCTTATTAGTTCCTGAGATTAGCGCGATCAACCAAACAGCCAAAAAGACAAACTCTTCAGCTTTAAATTTTAGTATACCTAGATGCCTGAAATTAAAAGTAGTCTAGCAATATTGACTATCACGAAATAAAACTTTATCAACACTAAAAACACTTTGCAAATTAGTGCCTTAATTAGATTATTAAATTTTGCGATGAGCAATAACTTCTAGCGTATCAGCTATTAATATTAATAACAAATGGGCATGTCACGGTCTAGACGGGGTCTCCTAGGGGTCACCTCTCCCTAAGCTATGTCCCTATGACATAGCATTTCACTTATCCCCACACGCCTGACTCATAATTCCATATAAAGTATTGAAAGCGGGTGTTTTTTTTTGTTTTGTTACATAAATGGAATAGTTGGATTACGTCATAATGTGAGTGCTAAAGGGTGGACTTGTTGAATTGCATGATATTATCTTTTAAATATAAAGCAATTGAAATGTTTATAAATTAGGATTTATTATAAATTACCCTTAACAAGTTAAAAACATTATTGACCGATAAAATTAGTCAATAAGGTTATTGACTAAAGGTGTCGGTCAAAACCCTTATTGACTGAATTTTGCGATTAAATAATATAAATTAATAAAAATTCAAAATAAACAGCACGCGAGCTGAGTTTATTCCGTGACCTTGTATAACCTAAGCTTTGTTATAGCACCTTTATAATAATTACATACATTCATTATTATATTATCATTTAAGCAATTAAATATAGGAAGTGTAATACAACACTTTGTAATTATAATGAAGATGACGAATCATAATGATTATGATGATCATTGTTATGCACACATTCAATTCATCCTCATGGTTTTACTAACAACAAGAAATATTGCAGTTTTCTTAATACTTTTAGAACACTTTTTCTAGAAATATATCTGTTTATGTTTCTTTTTAATGTGTATTCGTTACAAATCCTAGATAAATACGAGAGACATTTCAATTTTCATGTACAATGGGTAATTTTCCCATTTTGTTTAATGTGCTATAATTTCTTCATGCATAAAATTTTCCAGGCATAGAAATGAACGTGTGCTCGGTGCGAAGAACGCGCAGCTGGTCTGCGTCAACGGTGGTAGTCCGCGACAGCCCAGCACTCCGCAGCTCTTGAGAGTGGGTATATTTATCTACTTAAGTTATGAGATTTGGCCCCATATAGCCAAGATTATTTTGGTATGGATGGATTGAACACTAGTCTTTGTCTTTTTTGGGTGGGGAGCTGGATATCGAGGTCTTTTATAACAGTTGATTTATTCAAATAGATAAACGAAGGAGGCCTAACCTAACCATTAGGTAGCCTAGTTATAGGCGATATAAATGCTCTACAAATAATCATAGTAAACAGAAAGTTTTGTATATATTTAAAAAAAAACAATCAATAATGCCCAATTGATTGAAATGAAATGATTTTCAGTATTATTGCCTTTTTAAGTATTTAGCTATTCTAATTTCTCAGTGCAATGCGTGAAACCGTTGTATTCCATCTTAACCTTTTTTCGAATTCTATCCAATACAATAAACTTATAATTTCCGTAAAAGTTAAGCTAATACGCTTATAATTAGCCCAATATTACCTTTTTCATACATAATTCTAAACAGAACACCCAACCACTTTCAGATACTAGAAGAGACGATACAAAAGAAGACGCCCCGTCCTCTGTACCCACCATCCAACAAAGACATGGAGAAGTACCGCATGTTGCTCAACACTCCGGAGCCTGTTGCTGAGCAGCTGCACCAATACCGCACCAAGTTTGTGCAGCACATGCTGACCAGCTGCATGTACGCGAACAGCGCTGTGGGGAAACCCTGGGAGGTTATCGGCAGGTGCTACTTTAAAACCATGTTTGGGAATGGAAATGAACAATTTCAGGGGTAACTAAGGGGTGAGATCTGAAAGTCTCTTCCAAGATGGGTTGTGCTGCCGAATGTGAACATCTGGTAAATCTTCTAAATTATAATAACCGTGGTGTGGAACAACTCTAGAAGGTGATAAACTTATGAAATCCTGTAAAATATAATAACTGTGATGTGGAACAACTATAGAAGGTGATAAACTGGTAAAATCCTGTCTAGCGTCACGATCTTCGTGCAGAATATGTTCATCAGCTCCAGAGATGATAACTGTGCTGTGGAACTACTCTACTGGTAAAATCCTGTCTGGCGTTACCATCTTTGTGCAAAATATGTTCATCAGCTCCAGAGATGATAGCTGTGCTGTGGAACCTCTACTGGTAAAATCCTGTCTGGCGTTACCATCTTTGTGCAGAATATGTTCATCAGCTCCAGAGATGAAAACTGTGGTGTGGAACAGCTCTGGAAGGTGATAAACTGGTAAAATCCTGTAAAATATAATAACTGTGCTGTGGAACAACTATAGAAGGTGATAAACTGGTAAAATCCTGTCTGGCGTTACCATCTTTGTGCAGAATATGTTCATCAGCTCCAGAGATGAAAACTGTGTTGTGGAACAACTATAGAAGGTGATAAACTGGTAAAATCCTGTCTGGCGTTACCATCTTTGTGCAGAATATGTTCATCAGCTCCAGGGATGAAAACTGTGGTGTGGAACAGCTCTGGAAGGTGATCAGGTTGATGTCTACTATTTGGCCAGTTTAGTTTTGACTTGACTCATCTACCAATTAACTGTTCAGGATTGCCAACGTTTTTTAACCTTTTTTTTGTATATCTCTAATTGATTTACGAACCATAGCCATTCGTTAACTGTAATTAAATGCTTAATTTCAAAATGTAGGCTAAGTCGACTGATAGTTTCCACCATTGACTGATGTGCTGATAACCTACTTGATAATAGTTAATTAATGTCCATCGTTGATGTATTCATTGAAATGGTTACACAGATTCAATAATTCATTTTGATGGCGCTGTGTATATTTTTTGTCATTAATTGATTATTGGACCTCTCATGAGCATTCTCGATAAACTTGAATTATGCGTTTTTATTTCTTTTAAAATTATAATTTTTTCCAGAGTATCAGAGCAACTTATAGATGACCTCATTCTGAGCTGCGCCCAAGAAATGGAACTACAGGAATATGTCCAGAAGGTGTACCAAAGTGAAACGCGTTGATTGTACTAAATAATTTAAATGTATTGTTTTTAATAAATATATTTATTTTTGGAAAATTGTTGTTTCATTGAAGAGACCCTTAGTTGTGAATTGTTTATGAATCAGAAAAATTCTTAAGCTAAAATTAGTTTAGACTCATAAATCAGTAAACTAATGGCCCATTTGGTTATATAATAATTTCAAGAATCTGTAAAATGATGATTACACAACCGTTGGACCCGTACTCAAAAATTTATTAAATTGAACCATAGTCTTTTGTGTTTTTGAATATAAATATTATGTAAGTGGTAATTTCTAAAAAAGGTTCAAGGTATATGAACCTTTGGAAAAAGGGTAACTAATGAACAATTTTTTTCTATATCTAGAGATGAAGCATTCAGAATAGTATTAATTATAATTATTTTCTGAAATTCGTAAAATGACGGATAGGTTGGCCTTTTCACTACGGGTATGCTTGTCGGAATGTAGATACATAATTAACATCGGATTTCTGGTAGCGTGTTTCCGACATATCAGGCTTGGTTGCACCATATTTTAGTTAAAGTTACTGTCAAATTTAACAATAACAGTAACGGTAACTTTTACAATAAGTTTACACCGTCTAAAGTCAAAATGTCATCTCATTTTACGCCACAAACAGCTGTTATTTTAACGTTAACTAATAGTAATTTATACAATACAAGTAATTTTAGGATTTGATTTTACTGATAAACCATTCTAAACATAATAAACAATTTCTGATTTAAAGAACTGACGTCGCTACAATTTTGTGTCAATTAACCTTTTTTCTTTTTAAATACCAGAGACGTTACTCTAAAAATCGAAATCAGTCATCTAGAATCGAATGCATTGATTACTTGGGAATAAAAATTATCATAAATTATTGACATGTGTTTCAAGTTCGATTGACAAATGTTTTAAGTCCGTATCGATTAATTCACTTTAATCGATGTTTTTAAGCAGGTTACCAGTTACCACCCTATGAAGATAAAATTGATAGACGTCAAATGTTGCCTATTAAATTGGCTCGACCAAGGGCTCGACTATAGTGTTAAATCATGACATCCTCTATAAAATTGTCAAACATGTTTGTTGTTGCTAAAGTCACATGGTGCAACCCAGCCTTAGAAATTCAGAAAAAGATTCAGACAGAACACTGCTATCGATTATCCAGCCCAACTGTGATGTTGCAAATTCCCTTTCTATAAATTGAAGTGCGTTCTGAATTCATAACCTTGATAATTCAGTCGGGAAGTTATCTGACATTTTTTCAGATCGCATCTGACATTTTTTCAGATCGATCTGAAAATTAAGAATCTTTATTTTTGAATTAGTAATTTATTCCCGAACCTACAATTCTCGAGCCGCAATTTTAGTTGTTCTTCAGAAACAGGTTGACCGATTTTTATGAAGATTTTTTATTTGTATTTTCGGTAAGTAGGTCTGAGAATCATGTACAGAATTGTGTTTGAAAAGTGTGCAGATTCAGCTAGTTTATTGTTTTAAAGCATTTTCTTCACTTTAGATGTTAAATTTTATATAAAGAAATAATAAAATTGTAATAGGCTAAAATCTAAATTACAGACATTTCATCTGAACTATATTTTCTTAGTCATCTATGATCTAGTTATATACGTAGAAATAAAAAAAATATTTATAATCATTCATTTATTTATTACCTTATAAAATTAGACAACAAGTTACAAGAGCAAAACAACCATCCTTTTATATTCACCACCTCAGTCTTCAGGACTTCATGTTCTTAATTATTGTTATTTACTTACAAATACAATTCGTATTAACCTATCATGAAAAGTGCTCTACTAATATTGAGCAGTTAACGTTAAGCGAGAAAAACAATTTAAATGCAACAAATTGACTAATTTCGTCAATATAAATCTGGTTACCAACAAAAACAATATTCATTTTTTGCTTTATTTAAAATAACGTATTGTGCTTTAAATATACACATTTAACAATAATTGCAGTGGCTTTTTAATATGTACTTTAATAATTACAAATCGTTTAGATAAATAAATAAGGCACTTAAACATAAGACTAGGTTCACACCCGGATGTAGTTAACCATTTAAAGTCCTTTATTATTTACACTACACTTGATCGTCTTTCAAAGTTAATCGAAAAGAGTTCAGCACTTCCCCGAATTTCGCTTTCTGTCTTTTTAAAGTATCGTTTTTCTCAATTTTTGGCATTTTTGGTATACTTTCAATACTGGATGTGTCTGTTTGGTACGATTCTTCAGGAGTTGGCGGGTTTGATTTCATTAACCTCGGTTTTATTGGCGGACCTCCAGACGCGAAGATATTCTCCAACTTCGATTTTAATTCTTCTCTATTCAAACTGACATTATCATCTTCATTATCTGATTCTGTTTCTTTGTCTTCTACATTTACATGTTTTAGATTATGTGCAGTTTCTTTGGACAGTATTTCTTTCTTCAAATCGTAGAATAGTTGTGGTCTTTCCCTATTTAGAACATTTAAATCAGTATTTTCCACAACATTGCCAGTTGAATGCGACCTTGTTCGCTTTTCGTCGCCATTTTCATTTTCTGTCGACATTTTATTTTGAAATATATTATTTAGTTTGGACATGAAGTTAATTTGTTTGTCACTGCCGAATATCATTGTTCCATCGTCACAGGAACCGTTGGACTGAACACTTTCTCTTGGTTTAGTTTCTTCTTCTAATTCTTTCGATCTTTGGTTTTTAGTTGGTCGAGAGGAAATCGTGTAAGCCTTTTTAAATGTGGGACTTGTAAAGAAATTTTCGTCTAGTGGTGGTGGTATCGGAATGTGGTATTGTTCTTTTTCCTCAAATAATTCATTGAGAGGTGATTTATCCAACGTATCTGAGTACCCGGATTCGTCTGTTCTCGAATCACTCTCATTTAAATCTTCATTATCGTCCACATTATGTACTCTTATTATAACTGTATCATTGTCTACATCATCTCTGTTATCTCTATCATCATCTATCGGTTTATCGCTTTTTTCCTCTTCCTCTTCGAGTTTAGGCAAATCTTCTCTATGCACTTGCGCAATGACATCATATTTAGATAATACTTGATTACCCAGAGATGCATCTGACCCAGCATCCGACAGTTCACTGATCGACTTCCTATGAGGCTCATGTACCGAAGCTTCATCTTCCGTGTGATCTTTTAAGCTGATAATTTCTCCATACGACTCTTCCTCAGCTTGTATCACTTGATCGAGTAGATCAATTATTTTGGCTTCTTTCTCTTCGTTATCTTCTATGTATGATTGTTGCATTATTACATCTTCTGTTATGATCGGCATTTTCTTGATATTTTCCTGTTGTATAACCATCGTGTTATCCTGTTCGTCTGTTTGTATGTCACCTCCGTTGTTACTATGCTTTATAGTATCGGGAGGTGTGGGCGATTCCACAAATATCTGAACGGTCGGTTTCCCGTTCTGACCCACGTGTGACTCTTCTATATCTCCCTCGCTCTCTTCTTTTCTCTTGTAGCAGCAGACACAAATAATGTAGATTGGTATTCCTGAAAATAGAAGTTATTATTACCATAAATCAGATGTGACGCGATTTCTATTGAGCGGTAATAATTTTGTAATGATTTTTTTTTACTGGGATTTAGTAACTTATATCGATTTTTCCTGGTCGAGTGATGTAGCTTTAGTTTATAGTTTACATAAAATTACGTAGATGTATCTGTTGACAAACAATAAAAAAAGAGCGTGCGTGCCAAGCACACGTGTCAGAAGTGAAACTATAAATTTATAAAGAATAGAAAAAATTCGATCACGAGGCGGGACTTGAACCCGCATCCTTCGCGCCATTCCGGGGCGGATGCCTCACCAACTCAGCCACTCGTATGAAAAGTGAAGTCATATGAAAAGTGCTTCATATTGGTTGAGATGGTTGTTAAATCATCTCAATAGATGGGGCGCGGTGTGTCCCTTAAGACACATAAAACTGAAAGAATAGAATAAATTCGATTGCTCTGGCGGGTCACGAGTGGCTGAGTTGGTTAGGCATCCGCCCCGGAATGGCGCGAAGGATGCGGGTTCGAGTCCCGCTGAGTGATCGAATTTTTTCTATTCTTTATAAATTTATATTTATAAAGCAGTTGAATGCCATAAAAACTAAAAAATATAAATTCAAGAAGTGAAACTTCTTTTGCAGGATTCAAAGATACCAAAATCGTCGCCTTACTCCATGACTGGAGGTGACGCGAGTTTTAAATTTTACTCTCAACGCGCCTAAAGAAGTTCAGCACAAAAAATCAATTATAATTATCTAAAATCTCACCGATAGCGACCCAGGCCAGCACCCGTAGCCACGTGTGCACACTGAGGAGCACCATGAGCGTGATGTTCACGTACATGCTGACACATGGGACCAGCGGCACTAGGGGAGTCTGCAAGGGTTGTTTTTGTTGAATAAACGTAGAATAATAATAGTTTAGTTAATCTAAATTGTACACCATTAACGAATCCAGCTGAAGGTACACAAAAAAAAATTGATCTGAACTAATCGGTCTACTTTTTTAAATAAAAGATTTTTTTTTTATTCTAATCTAAGAGGAGATGAAAAAACTCGAGGCAGCAAACTTAAAATTCGGAAAAAGCACAAGAAAATCTAAGAAATAACCCAGTTGCCGAATTTTTTTAGGAGGTACAATACAAAAAAAATATTTTAACCAAATGACTCTATAACATAAAAAGACCCCAAAAAAATAAAATTAACTGTCTTTTTAAAATTATGCTAGTCAGTTAGATATTAAAAAAACCAGTTAGATATTAAAAAAACAATCTGTTACACAGGTAAAAAGTAAAAACAAACAATATTCACCTTAAAAGCCAACTCCTCTTTATTCTGCGGCTGCAGAGCCATCGCAACAATTAGCAAAAATCCCGCACAATGCAATATGGCCGCCGGTATGAGTGGATTCTCTATTCGCGTTAATATTAGCGCTGACGCGAAACAAAGGCATACTAAAATGAAGAAAATATAATGATAAGTTAGTCAAATTTTTATATATGTATATACCTATAATAATTATTATACTTAATGTCACTTAGTATTCTTCTTGATTTCCCATTAATAAAAACGAACATTGACAAATTTCGTATAAAAAACTACACAAATATTATGTCTGTATGAAATCGATGATTTAAGTCTGAGTTTATTCGTCTATTACTTTTAACAAAAAATTTCCAACGGCGTTTTATAAAACATTCATTTAAACACCTTATTTCCTGGCAACAATGCTCAAATTCTATTGTATCGTTCATTAGAAAACTCTGCCTTATTATTCTGCGTTGGTAGGGTTTTACTTTGGACACTTTTTGAGCGTGACTGATTTGACTATAGGACATAAGTAACACTAAATATTTAATAATTATTATTAACTATTTTTTCTACTCTTTAAAAAAGAAAAAATATAATTATTATCACTTACCAAATAAAAGTAATATCAATTTAATAACATTAGAAGTTGTTTTAGTTGGATATTTTTCTCCATAACCCAGGGCTATCTTGACAAAGTTGCGTTTGTTTATTGATGTAGAGTCTGAACGGTATCTACAATGAAAAAAAATATAAAATCATTGAACGAATTAATAACAAAAACGACGTGCCACACCTCCGCCCGTCGGAGTGGGGAGCGTGAGGTTTTTTCGTTACGGAATTTCTCGATTCGGTCCCCGCGCTCAAGGCCCGCGATAGAAGCTATATAATGCTTAATATAGCTTAATAAACATTATTAAGCTAAAATCTAGTATTTTTTTTCTTGCCCATTTCGACATTTAACTGACATTCGATTTAAATAATTTGTTATTGAGTAAGAAGAGTATTTCTTACCGAAGCAATATAACACAAGCGGCTACAATAGTATATGATAGTAGGGTTCCGACACACATCATCATCACCAGCTCTTGGAGATCCAAAATAGCCGATAGCACAGCTGTAACGAGATTGAATATGGGACTTAATATAAAAAAAATGTGTGCGTGTACCTACTAGTGTACACACACGTGTAAGAAGTGAAACTTCTTTATGATCTTATTTTTCAAAAAATAATTTACTATATGCAACTTTACAGAAATACGTCGAATCACGCGTGGTAGGGATAAAAAAAAGATGGCGCGTAACGGAAAAATTTCACGCGTAACGAAAAAATATTACACTAAATTTTTATCCAAAGAAGTTTCACTTCAAGAACAGAACATTATTTAATTGTAATGCTTTTAAAATTTAATCCAGGAAAGTTTATTAAGGACGATTCAAATTTCAACCGTTTTTTCGGTTACGACGTAACTAAAACTATTTAATATAAATTAATTAGATAGGTAGGTAGTTAGGTACACATAACTGCAAAAAAAAATCAAATCTTTTTCTAATCGTATGTTTTTTAAGTTGCTTTAAAATTAAAATCACAAGAAGTAATCATCCAACAAATCAATAAGCAACATAAAAATACACAAAAAACATACCAATAACAGCAGTAGGCAGTAGGGTAGCTATCACAGGCGTCTTGTTTGCTCGAACTCTGCTGAGCCAATGCAGTAATAGTCCGTCTGAAGACATCGCGTATAGCAGGCGGGGGAGAGGGAACATGGCGCCGAATAAACTATTAGAGCATAAATAAATATACTATATAAATATATATAATTAATATAAAAAAAAATAATATATATATAAATAATCTATATAAAAATAATATATAATTTTTAAGGAATAGAAAAAAATCGATCACGAGGCGGGATTCGAACCAGCGTCAGCTGTCATTCATAAAGCTTAAAACTTAACTACCGACTACTAGCTTAATTAAGCTGTACTACGAAAAACTAGAACTACTTTCAACTATAAATAAAGAATAGAAAAAAATCGATCACGAGGCGGGACTCGAACCCGCATGCTTTCGCGCCATTCGGAGCGGATGCCTCACCAACTCATCCACTCGTGACCCGCCAGAGCGATCGAATTTATTCTATTCTTTCAGTTTTATGTGTCTGAAGGACATACCGCGCATACTTTCTACTATCAACTTCACAAAATCAATAAAATTCAACTTACCTAGCAGAGATCCCAAAAACAGCCCCAACAGCAACGACCCACCTCGCCCACTCCCACCCCACTTGGCTGAACACAGTCGCCACTGATGCCACTACATCCTACAAAGTATTTTAAAAGGAATTATCCTTGTGTTTGATTTTACGCGACTATTATACATTATGAAATTAAATATTTTAACGGATTTTAAACGCGCTTTATTCATTCGCACTGGTCTACATAGTATTTTCTAGTGTTTGTAACAGTTTGTAACTATATAATTAATAAATCACGAGATTAGCGCGTTCAAACAAACTCTTCAGCTTTAATTAATATATTATGTAGTAATTAGTAATAGATTAAGTTTTAGAAAAATCGGGCGAAGCTCAGGTGTAAAAGTTAAGAAGGCCAGGTAATAAAATCGAATTACATATCTATTCCAATAAAATATAATATTCTCGCACAATCATTTGTTTGATAATAAATAATAATAATAATCGGCGTTCTACTGATGAGGTCTTTTATTGTAATGAAATGTCATCGTGTGAAGCGCTGGACATAGGATATAGGATAGGCTTATATAGGATAGGGACATAGGATAGGCTTTATCCCGGAAATCCCACGGGAACGGGAACTATGCGGGTTTTTCTTTGACTGCGCGGGTGAAGCCGCCGCGCGGGTGGAAAGCTAGTTAAAAATAAAAATAAACAGTAAAGTATTATAATATGTGTCACGCACCATCCAAAAATTCAACAATGAAAATGTGGAAAAATTATATGTTCTTGTAATTTATGGATTTCCGACTAATCTCATAAAAATATACGTTTGATCCTAAAGATATAAATTTAATTTAGGCACTAGTGTGATACTAGTGTTAATAATGCACTTATATCACGATAATAATATTATTAGTTAGTATTTTTACTTTATACAAAGGAAAACCAAACTTCAGGTAACGCTTTAAAATCTGATACATTTATTCATAAATAAACAAGAGAAGTCACACGTAAAACATATACATTATTATATTGAAAATCTACTACTACATAGAAACAGAATTATTGCACGCAAGACAGGAGAGGTTTTGCAGTCTCCCTGTAATGCATGTTCGCCTGGTACTTGATGTTTTGGTTTAGAGTGAAACTACGCAACCACCCTGAAGTTCTCGTTACAAGATATTCCTTTTTTCATCAAATAGGTAATTTGTTTTATGTTATGTAAGATTTTTATAATCCAAATCAAAAATATTGAATCAATCAATGAATGAAAAATACTTTATTGTACACCTTATCGACGGGTGAAAAAGGCTACCTAATTGGTTAAAAGGGCTGATAGACGTACGAACTTTAAAGTCGCGGCTTCGCGTACTTACTCGGCTCGCGGCGGTGACAGACGTGCGAGCCAAGGCGGGCTTCGAGTAAAATTTCAAACATGTTGGATCGTCAACGAACTTACTCGACGGTTTTTAAGTACGCGTACTTGGGGTGACACACGAGCGAAAAAGGTCGTCGAGCCACAAGTTCGCGTACTTACTCGTACGTCTATCAGCCCTTTAAGGCGACATTTTTTTAACTTTACAATTAAAAGTAAAAATTATTTATATTTATTTATTTATTTAAATAGCAATGTACAGTAGGCGGCCTTATCACTGAAGAATTTGTTTGATTGTTTGTTCAATGCGCTAATCTCAGACAAATCGTACCAGTGCAGTAGGCACTGGTACGATTTGAAAAATTCTTTCGGCTAGATATGTCATCACGCTAAGACCAGAGCGGAGCAATACGGGGAACAGCTAGTATAAAATAAATATTCTATGATCTATTGTTGTTTTATTAAGCTACTTTATGAAATCGAAAACGTAGTCACATAGCCTATCGAAGGGATCTCCTTGCAATGTATACCCGCCTGGTACTCGATGTTTTGATTTAAACTGCAACTATGATACCGCCCCTGCTTTCCTTATTCTTTCCCTTCTTTTTAGTTTGTATTGTTAATTAATCCTACAATATTTGAATAATCAACAAAATAAAATAAGCGATGATCATGACGTTACGGTATTGCCATGATGCTTCCTTGAAATTTTACTCTCAACGCGCCTAAAGAAGTTTCTCAACGATTAATCTAATTAAAGAAGTTTCACTTCAAAAATTAACGAAATTTTACATAGAAGATATATTAATTCTATTGAGAAGTAATTACTACATATGCCATTTAAAATTTTGGTTTTCAATAAATAATTTTGTCATCATACAAACATTTTGTCAGCAATAATTAAAATCAGGCTGTAATTCGTGTTCTGTAAATAATAATGACAATGGTCAGCAATTTAAACACAAACTGGCAGCGAGTTTTACTATGTATCTGCAAAATAGTCACTCAGCAGAATAATTACTTGGTCAGCAAGATTATACATTCGGTCAGCAGAGAAAACATTTCTACACGCAACTTATTACATTTAGGGCTGATTTTTCAATCCTTGGTTAAAACTTATTCATCGAATAACGTATTAAACTACCATTGAAAAATGTATTCTAATTGTCCGTATTTGACAGTTTACAGGTGACATTTTAAAATGTTCGTGTAACGTGATTGGACGGATAAATTTTAACCAAGGATTGAAAAATCGGCCCTTATCTGCATTTATATTTACCTGCATATAATACGGCACCATCATAGTAACAACGGTGGCCACACTCGCATACGATATGAACACTATCACAAGGACAACTAGGATTGATATGGGGATGGAACGACGCGGGTCCTTTACCTGCAATCAATTATTTATTTATGATTTGTGGTATTGATGCAAAAGTTTTTTTTTTAATCATAGAAAGTAAATATGTAACTTAATTAATTTAGCATTTAAATAATAATGGTAATGATATAATTTTATTATGATGAGAATAACGGATCGTGCAAAGCACTTGCAAATACAATATCGACTTTTTGCATCGACGAGCACACAAATAACAATCACAGTATTATGTGTGTGTATTTGAGCCCGAGTGTTTTATTTTGAAGTTGAATTTATGTTTGAGTGAATATAGATTTAATTTTGCGATTGCGATTATGTGTGTTTTTAACTTTGACTGCATTATAATTTTCATTTTAATTTATTTCTATATGTTTGTGTTTGTGTGTGTTATGTGTGTATGAACAACACAAATACATAATCACAATACGTCATAACGTGTGTGTGTGTCTACACAATACACATACCTCCTCCCCCGCAGCGCTAATGCTATCGAAGCCCACGAACCCATAGAAGCACACAGCAGCCCCCCGCAGCACCCCGCGCACCCCGTACGGGGCGAAGCCCCCGGTGCCGAAGCCTTCGCCCACTTCTGTAGCGGGGATACTCCAGTTTGTGACGTCCGCTGGGTAAAGAAAGTAAATTAATTAACATGGACGATGACTTCGAATATCTGACCTTTAATTAACTGATCTGAAATTTCTTTTTGAGTAAATTTTAATAAATTGGTTAAAATTGTATCCCATATCACGAATTCAACGCAATGTTAAATTAATGACTAATTTATAATTCATTAAGGGTGCTAATCCACCAATAATGTGTAATGTGTGTAGCGAGGAGTGTGTTTGTAAAGAACCAATCATATCGCTTCATTTAATTTGAAGTTTGAAGCGTTTAGCATTTGAAACGATACCATTTTACAAAAACTACTACATTCCACAAAATACAATCTATATACATAAAAAACTAATTATTCTACACTATAAAGTATAAATTATCTATTACAAATGCACGTACCTTTAAACGCTCCCGCGATCACAATGAACAAAATGACCGCCATGTTGATGAGCGCAAACGCGTTGTTTACAAACGTCGATTCGCGGACACCGATCGCTAGTAACACTAAACAAACAAACAAAACATAATAAATAAACTCAAACTCAAACTCAAACTCAAACATTTATTTATTCAATTAGACTTCTTCGAGAAGCACTTTTGAAACGTAAATACATATTTTTATCATTTACCACCGATTCGGAAAGCAGTATCTATGGAGAAGAATCGGCAAGAAACTCCATAGTTGCTCTTTTAAATCATTTCAGTATTACAATTTAATTTTACAAAATATGTAAGTAACCGTACGTATATATTATCATAATATGCCAAAGAACTGTCCTGCGGTTCTCACGCGACAACCCTCCATGGGTTTTTATCTTCCATATATTCCTTAATGCTGTAATAGGCTCTCTGAACTAAGACGTTTTTTACATAATTCTTAAATTTAGCACTACTAAACTCTTTAATACTATGAGGAATTTTGTTGTAAAAAAGTATACCTTGACCCATAAATGAATTTTTAACTTTAGCTAACCGGTAAAATGGCATTTCAATTTTATTTCTGTTCCTTGTGCCATAACAGTGTCTATCTCCTACTCTTGTGTGTGAGTCTGCGTTTTTGTGTACATATAAAATATTATTAAATATATACTGTGATGGTACAGTGAGGATACCAGTATTCTTAAAGAGATCTCTTAGTGAGTCCCTAGCACGTAAATTATATATAGAGCGTATGGCTCTTTTCTGTAATATAAATATAGTTTCAATATCTGCAGCCCTGCCCCATAGCAGAATTCCATAGGACATAATGCTATGAAAGTAGCTAAAAACATGTAGGTAATAGTGAAAGTGATCTCTACATAGTATAAAACAAAGTCGCTTTCTCTGTCCCTATATGCCCTATATGTACGCTTAAATCTTTAAAACTACGCAACGGATTTTGATGCAGTTTTTTTTAATAGATAGAGTGATTCAAGAGGAAGATTTTGGGCAAAGCGGGTGAAGCCGCGAGTGGTAAGCTAGTAAAGAATAAAATAAAATATAGATATGTTTACGGATATAGCTCATCTGTCAGTTAACACGACAGAAGTCGAACATCTTAATAATTTCAATTTATATTGAAGTAAACTAAAATAATTATAAAAGCTGTTCAAAATAATTTGGAAAAATCTTATAACAATAATAGTTAATGTAGCCAGATTATTTTTCAAAATAATATAATTATGTTCGTTTTCGTGCAAATGCTCTTTTGAGTTGTGACATCCTGAACAGATTTTAATTTTAAAAAGTAAAATCATACACTATTTACTATAGAATCAATAATCCACTCACCTCCCAAAACAATAACGACCGCAAAAGCAAAAAAGTCGAAATACGCTGAAAACGGCTGAACAGTTATCGGTGCGATCGACTCGAACCCCGCCGACATGCTCTGGTTCACCATCGAGTCCACATACATACTCAGACCCCGGGCTATGCTTGCTGTGCCTGTAATGTTGCATTTTTTTTTTATAATTCGTAGCATAGATAAAACCTATTGCACGCCTCATAAGCGAAGCGTTGAGGTGGGTACTACTGTCACTTCGCCCAAAACATCTGATTTTTCAAACTTAAAATGTCTTTATGTATCATACATTGCACTTGTAAGATAATACATACACACACATATTAAGAAAAAACACTATTTTTAACATTCATGATATTTTTGATGTCATTTTTGTTATTTAAACTAGTTAAAAAACAGTTTAAAAAAGTTCTGTCTTGGACGTCCGTGTGTCTGTATGTGCGGAGGATTTTCTTGTTAACACGATAGCGACCGAAATACTTTACTAATCGAGTCTTTTTTTTTCTCTTACGCTTGAGTATGCTCAGGAATAGAACCCTTTCATTTTTCAGGGTCTGATTCGATGTGGTTTATTTGTTATTAAATAAACAAAAAAAAATATCGACTGTTCTCCATAATTTTAGTATATCTATATAATTATTATACTCTTTATTTTTTTTTATATATATTTATAGTGTACTCAAAATTCACCATTATAAACTCGATTCTTTATACTATAAGCCAAGGTTTAAAAAAATAAGTTGTCAGTCCCTTAAACCTGCGCAGTTTCACATCTAGGTGGGGCCACAAGAAAAATAGCTCAATTATTACGGTACCGCTTTCTTTACTTTTCCAATTGTTTTATTTTATTTCTTTTTTATATTTATAGTGTACTCTTTATAAATAATCAATTTTATTGTAAAGGATGAGATTATGAGGCGTGCACTTTTGGATTTTCCAAACTATTTAAGTTTATATGGTGGATAAAAGAAAGGTTTCGAGAAGGATCTATTATCACAGACTAATAAATAGTTACTACTTAATATTACGTAGACGTAGTTGCAGGCATCAGGATTAATGCTGGTTGCAGAGCTTGACCGACCGTCAGTGCGTACGTCAGTCGCGCTTGTCATATGTATGGAAATTCATAAAACCGTTCATAGCTAGACCGACCATACGCACGCGTATTGTCATGCGCATTAGTGTCATAGTCATACAATTGTTGATGCGTATCGTCAGGACCGACGGTACGCACTGACGGTCGGTCAAGCTCTGCAACCAGCCTAAGGTAGTGAATAGAGCAGAATCTAGCTCTTTTCTCTTTCTCTAGGGCTCTTGCTACAGGGCTACAGTTACTATTCTAATTTATACAAAAGCAATGATTTATTAAGCCCCATTCCCCAATTAAAAAGCCCCATTCCCCAATTAAATTAATTCCCAAAAGAAAATCCCAAATACTAATACCACAAAAACTCACCAAAAACAGCTTCAAGGATCATATTCCAGCCCACCACGAAGGCTACAAACTCCCCCATAGTCACGTACGTGTAAATGTACGCAGAGCCCGCTCTGGGCACGCGAGCACCGAACTCTGCGTAACATATACCTGAAATATTTTTGTTTTTGAAGTGAAAATTCTTCAGAGTAAAATTTCAAGGTCACGTCATGGCAATACAGTCAGTTGAGTTACGATTATTATGGTATCTTTGAATCTTGCCAAAGAAGTTTCACTTCTGACGTGTGTGCTGCGGACACACGCTCTTTTTAATTAGATAAGAAAGGGAAATGTTGAGTAGTGGTTAGGAGGCAAGATTTTCAAATGAAAACTTATTTTTTTCGAATACTTAGTCTTATTTCTGACACTTTTTTAAATCATAATACAGAAAATGACCATCGGTTTTGTTAGGCAGTTAGCTCGGACAGCTAGTCTACTAGCGACTAGCACTAGGTGGTCAGCAGTATTTTGAAAATGTTACAAAAGCGGAAAGAAGTCCTTTTAGCAACAGGCTCAGCAGGTTACCATGGGTAAGCTTATATTTAAATCTTAATATCACCTGCAAACATAGAAGCAACAGCAGCTATAAGGAACGACAGCACTATAGCTGGTCCCGCGAGGTGCAGAGCTACGGAGCCAACCAGCACGTACACGCCGACCCCAAGAGTGCTGCCCAGGCCCAAGGCTGTGAGGTCCCATACTGAGAGGCATCTGAAAATGAAAAACTAATAATTTTGGCCTTTAAGCAAGATAAAATGATATGCTTACTGGAATTATTAGTTATTACATACGAGATAATTAAAACATCAAACAGGTACGACTAGAGTCTAAACTCTAAACCTATTACTAAAATTTTTCGTAAGATCGCAATTTTTTTTAATGTAAAATTTTTATACTAGAATCAAACAGTGAAATAGATGCAAAATGCATGCAGGAATTCAAGAGGTTACACTAATATAATAAGAGGCTACACCATATATATTAATCATAATCCTAATTTATATCTTTCTAAATTGAAAATCAAATTTCATTGCTACCTTTTAAGATTCCCCTCTTCCAACTGCTCCGGCTCGAAGACCCGTCGCCGTCGCAGAGTCCCGCAGAACCCCGCCCATTTACCACCCATTGGTCAGCCAGCAGGTCTATTCTGCATCTGGCCAGCTTAGCATAACCTGGAACAAGTTATTAGCATCTTTGTATACAGGGTGTCCCAGAAGTCGACGTCAAGCTGAAATTTTCTGAAAGGTAATGCCACACCAGTTATCAGAAAAATTGAAAAAAAAATTTAAGTCATGTATTTTCAAAGTTATGGATTTTTTTATTTTATTCCAGAAAATGTACACCATGTGACAGTTTTTTCATTCCTGTTGCTACAAATATTTACTTTTTCCGTCATTTTTTTGCGTCACTATCTGTCTCACTCACACTTTATGGAATGTCTCTCTCCATCTTATTTAAACCATGCTGTGGTCATTAGGAACACTTTAGGTACACTAGAATCGTTTTTTGTAATTTCAAAGAAATTATTAAAAACAGACTTTGTTTAACAAAAATATTTTTTATGGCCGATCTAAGATATAATGGAATAAGTGTTATACCTCGTTAGAATCCTTATGAAATGCGCTAACTTTTAAAGCTACTTGCCAAACTGGAGTAGTACATTTTTTTTTTCAGGACGATCAGTTGAAGTAGTGCGAAAAATTAATTTTGAAATCTTGGTACGGTATAAAATGACATTTTCCTACAAGTTGGAGTGATCGGCACAGGGTTTAGGATCACAGGTTACATAAAGCACTATTCGGGATGACGTAAGAGAAAAAAAATTGGCAAAAAGTAAATATTTTTAGCAACAGGAATGAAAAAACTGTCACATGGTGTACATTTTCTGGAATAAAATAAAAAAATCCATAACTTCAAAAATACATGACTTAAATTTTTTTTTCAATTTTTCTGATAACTGGTGTGGCATTACCTTTCAGAAAATTTCAGCTTGACGTCGACTTCTGGGACACCCTGTATACTATTACAACAAAGAAAAGTTGGTTGTTTGAAACGATTTAGATGGAAATCTACTGCATCGATTTAACAAATGCTTTCATCAGCAGTAAGCTATATTATTCAAGACTGATAAAGGTTAAATTCTGTTTTTATCCCTTGTCAAATCAAGCGGTGCCGGAACGAGACGAGAATCAGACTTTTGACTTTCAAATACGCTTTTGAATTTTTTCATTGTTCATCGGAGGATTAAATGTGTCCAATATGTTACAAAATAACTTGCTATTTCCTAATGCCTCCTAATGCAGATTCCTATTTTAATGTTAACTTATAGTTATTTTCCATGTAAGCAAATATGAACGTCAGCAAATATAGCAAACGTCATCTATAGACGATTAACCATACTCGGCGATATGTTGTTGTTTCGTGATTTATCTCAAGTGGAATTAGGTACCCATATAATTAAACTGAAACATTTATTTAGCAGCTTGACTTCGTTTAGAAGCTTTTTTGAATCTACATATATATAAAAATGAAACCCGTTTCGCGTTGTCACGGCATCACGCGTGAACGGGTGAACCGATTTCTATAATTCTTTTTTTATTATATTCCTTAAAGTACTTACGAGGATGGTATTGGACAGGTTATGTAGAGAAAACGTAAATATGTACGCGGTCTGATCTAAAATTGCAGAGGAAAATGTGAACCAAAAATAAACTTTTAAAAAAAGCAGTAAATGTTTATCCCACTTCTGTGTGTTGAACATAGATAATAATCAATAAAGATAACATTGCTACAACTAGCCTTGTTCACAAGAGATAAAAAACAAATCTGGGCTTAGGAGTTATGATGTAATTCGTGCAGTTATTCTGTTTGAATTATCTTGTGAAATTTACCTGAATACAACTGAAGGAAACAATGCGTTGAAATTTAAACAAACTTTTTTCACATATTTGGTTAGACTTATAGTTTTCGGTGGATAGAAAAATACAAGAGTAACCTTAAAAATATCATATTATAGTCTGTTAATAAACAGCAGTGTAAAAATCAATTGCTTACTTCTGTTACAAACAAAATTTTTATATTGCAAAATACCTATACATATATAAACTATCTACTTTACGATAAAACAGGATACTTGAGAACGATCCAAAAGTAGTTAGTTCTACTCGTATTTTGATTGAGGACGAAATAAATAATTGAAGATAAATATTGAAGATTCTACTAAAAACAATTCCGTGTAGACACTGATATATTATTAAAAAAGTGAAGTTCCATGTCCCCGAGTGGGGTAAGGAGCAGATGCATTTTAAGTACATCTGTTGCACTGATCGATTTTCCTTAGGGACATGTAGGTGATCAGCCTTCTGTGTCCTACCAGACCGAGATATTTTTTTTTTCGTCTCCACCGGGAATTGAAACCAGGACCCCTCGGTGCTACGCTCACGCGTCAACCACTGTACCAAGGATGCGGTAGGTATATTATTAAAGAGATCCTAAATTTCTTCCAATACAAAGATTACCAAGTGCACGAAGAACGTTGTTGATTAAACTCAAATATATTGTAGTCAGTTCATTGTATATCTGTTTACTAAGTTTTATCTCCATTGAATCCGATTATCACGCTCATCTAGGTACAGATGTTTATCAGCCGACATTGACAAGATTGACAATTCATTCTTTAGTGCATTGAAAGAGTTTTCATTTATTTACTAAACTTCTACACTAATATTATAAAGAGGAAAAGAGGAAAACTTTGTTTTGTTTGTTTGTAATTAATAGGCTCATAAACTACTGGACCGATTTTAAAAATTCTTTCACAATTCGAAAGCTACATTATCCACGAGTACCTAATATAGGCTATATATTATCACGCTAAGACCAACAGGAGCGGAGCCACGCGGGTGAAACCGCGCGGCACAGCTAGTATTTTATAAAGAGTAATTTAAAACTTTCTTATTTCTTAGGAAAAGTAATTTATGATCCTATCATGAAAATTCTTTCAATAGCAGAATAACACAATTTTTAGGAGAGATATTTTTTATGGATAGATATGCTTCTCCCAGGAATAACCCAGTACGTCTCAATTAATATAAGTTACGTAAATTGAAACAGTAAAGATTTTTATATTACCACCTTACCACTTAAGGAAAGAAATGTCACCACAAAATTATGGATAATGATCACATAATGATGATAATATCTGCATTTATACTAGGAAATGGATGCAAGTACGAATAGTACGATAAAGGAATGCTAAACTTATTTCGCAGGTTTTGTCCCTATTCCGATCTTACCTTTACCAGTAAGGTATCAAAAATCTTATTCACACTTGATATTTCCTTATTCTTAAAGATTGAACATATAAAACCCAAAACTCACTTAATAGAACCACATTTTATTTTTGCAAACTAGTATTTTTATTTACACTTGAAAATTGAGTTCATTCATTCATTTATATCAGGTATGTTATAGTTCATACGTCATGTAAAGACACAAAATTAATTAAACTGTATCTGTAAGTATAGACGCTGTTCAGCCCTATTGCCCCTTTTTCCTGTTTACTATCCATACCATTCTGGTACCTTTAAAAATTGCCGACATTTGGGATTCAATTTTAGTATACATAATAATATATAGTTACACTTGCCACCAGTTCCATATTTCACAAATAGGTATATAAAGTAGTAGAATATAATATAACTGAAGTGAGGTTAAAATAACAGACTGGTAACTGAGAGATAACGTTTCCTCGATAAGATTAAAAATATCAGATCTTTACTCTACGAGATACTCTTCTTTTACATCTGAAACGTAAACTTTATTGTGTGAAATGATTTTAATATTATAATAATTATCATATTTTTATATTATGGATTCTAAAGCCTGTAACACAGTTTTGAACTAAAACAGGCTTTAATTTCCCCAAATACATAAACTTTTTCAATAAAGATTTTTTCTTTCTATCCATAAATATAACCTGTACCCTTCCAGAGGAGTGAGAAAAATATCTGGAAAAATAGATAAAAACAACCTTTTCAAGGATTCTTAGGTCGTATCAAACTTTAGCTGAATCCAAATTTATGGGTGCAATATCCCTAAAAATTTAGCTGTTCAATACCTAATTTCTAGCATTATTTTATAATTTGAGTATACTTAGTAACTCGGTTGCATCAATTACGAAAGAAAAGAAGCTGTATTCTCCAAAAAACTTATGCTTAGGTTAGACCGTCTCACACAGGAATGTGGTTCAGGAAGGATTGCACATCCTTCAACGATTACTCCGATAAGAATGTTTATATTGAAATTAGGTCTGGTTATCTGTGTTTTAATAGCGCGATGATATGCAATTTCACGGGTGAAGGAAACATTCTTTATGAATAACTTTAAATTTTAAAATTGATATCGTAGGCAGGGTAATAAATAATAAATTAATAAAAATTGTTATAGCCTTTGTAAGGCTAAACATCTCCATAGTGCTGAAGGTAAATGATTGAAATGCAATAGCTGTATACCAAATCCATACGTTTACTAATAAGTAAAATGAATTTAGTAACGTAACCGACTAAACGCAGCCCCGATATTTAGCTGACTTCAAATGGAACTTGTTTTTACGCGTGTGACGCTTCTGTCTTAGTTTATATTGTATCAATTCTAAGACTATCTGCTTATAAGAGACATTTAAATAGTTAGAGAAATTGGAAAATAACTAGTTATGTCTTAATTAATGATGTCTGCATAAGGATATAGGAACGAAGTTCTTCTTTGAAAGATTGATTATTTTTTGTAAAGTCGCTCTTGAAAAAGAGACTGATTTTGCTAATAAAAAAAAAACTATTAGCAAATACAATGTTTAAAGCCTTTATGTTCATCCTAATTCGTGATGACGTCACAGCATACCTGTTGGCTGTTATCATTAAATTATAATTCAATGATCAGTTTGATAAACTAGTAAATATGTAATGCAAATAAATATTGTCAACAATAGTAACTGATTCCCATGCACATTCATAATCGAAGGTAGAAAACAATATATTATTATATGTACTTGAAATAGAATAAGTTGATAAGGCCGTTGTTTTTACGGTAGTTCTTGCTAATGTAACGAAAACAACGAATAGCGTTAGCAACGATATAAACACTGTTATGATTGCAAACATCAATTAATAAGCAGATGAATTTCCTTAAGTCATATAAAGATGGCGACATAAAATAAACAGAATGATCCAGAATAATTAGAGAGATGAATTAAGATCAAACGCACCAAGATTTTTAGTGCCTCCAATACAATATACTATCTTAATATCTAATTCAATATTCCTTAAACTATTTTTATGATACCTATACTACACTAGAAAATAACCTCTAATCTATTAACTAAGAAACAAAACATAATCATACATACATTTCTGAAGGTGCGTGACATACCGGCAATCTTAAGAAGTCATCCAGTTATATAAGATCATGGGACATAACCTCTAACTTCAGTTATCTCAATTCATCACTTAAATCACTATCACCGGTGATGAAAACGCATACAAACACACATTATGCTTATATTCCAAGTAACAATCTGTACAATACTGCAGTATGAGTCCTACTGATGGCATGCTACATCTTATCAGATAAGGCGTTGATTAGAATTAGCCTATTATCTTTGTAAGTACAATAGGTAGGAGAATGTTGATATTATTCTACAAGATTCTCATTATTTTTGTCGTTAATTCAGGTTCGAAATGTTGATAGGTAATGGGGTGGTGGTGGGGTGTTGCAGGGGTCGACACTTGGTCCTTTGCTATTCGTTACTGTAATAAAAGGCTAGTTACTACTATTTACGATATTTCTATTTATTTCATAAATTCCATAGTTTACTTTCTTATCTTTTCTAAGTAGATAGAAATATTATAAACTAATTTATCTTCTTAATAAAAAAATTGCAGCGTTATTTTATATTAGCTAATTATCAATATTAATCGATATAATCTAGGACAAGAACGTAGCACTTATAATTATTAAATGTATAAATTATTTCTTCATAAATAACGTTTATTGGATTTAAGTAAATGAGTATCAACTTGAGTATTGACAATTCAACCATTTGCTCATAACAAATCTTAAATATATACTTACGAATATTATAAAGATGAAGAGTTTGTTGGTTTAGTTCGATTTTCGAGCTCAGAAACTTCAGGATCGATTTGAAATATATTTCAGTGTGGTATCCCAAATGGGCTACCACATAGAAGAATATAGTCTTTCTCGATAAAATATATTGACTATATAACCGATGTACTCGTATTACAGCTATCTGTGCAGCTATAATATGAGTAACACATGCATGAAAATAAGAATTGTTATGTTCTGCTGCTATTGCTTAAGGGCCCTTAGTAGGTGAACCCGGCAAAATGGACTGTTTTCTATGAGCTATAATTAAAAATATTGAAGTTTTTTCGCACTGAAATTTCTAATATGTATTACAGAACGTATGTGTGATGGGATGACTGTTTTCAAAACACGATTGGAAAAATTTTGCTCGATAAAAAAAAATCCTGAAGTTACCTCTAAAATATCATATAAATGCTCATTACAACCGTATTTTACTATAATATTTCGTATAAAATCACAAATACATAGGTATTTACCTTCTCGATTTCGTGACTGTTTTAGATTTAGAAAATACTAAATATTTTCATTCACTTTTTGATAAAAATGTGAATGGCGCTTACGATTTTTAGTTTCGAGCACGTTGATTCCATACTAAACGCGGATCCCCTCACCGCTTACCTCAGGCCCGAATAGCTGAATTTTCGCTGACCGCCTAACCCCCTTAAGTGTTTCCCTAAGTTTTGTATTTTTAGTATAAAGATTTTTGAACTTGGAGAGTGACGTATAGCAGACATCAGGCGGTTTCATTTAAATATTATATTACTAGGTTTCCGCCCCGGCTTCGCCCGTGGTACATATTAACGTTTTCTCTACATAAGAACCATCCTCGTACTTCAAGAAATATAATAAAAAAAGAATTATCGAAATCGGTTCAGCCGTTCTCGAGTTATGTTTGCACAATAAAAATGCCATAATTATCTTTGAAATTTATCAAAACATTGATTCGTCGAATAAAATAAAAGGTCATTGACTTTACAGTTAATATCATTTTCATAATTTCATTTTACGCTGTTTTTCAGTATATTCAGATTAGGTATATTTTATAACTTCAAGGTTGTGAGAAATTATTTTCTTAAGTTTATACGCCTTAAAATATATTATTAGTAAATACGTGTGTTTTAGTTGCGTATGTGTGTCATAAATAGGCGAAAATAAATTTTACTTTGAATAAGTTCTGAATAATATGCGTTATTTTATAGTTATATCGAATATGCGTTATTTTATAGTCATATCGACAAAATAAGTTAAAAATATTCATAAAATTGATACATCATGATAAATTGATACCTACTGATATTATGTCGAACTAGAAATCCGTATATATATGAAATGACGATAGGTATCTATCCATACTAATATTATAAATGCGAAAGTAACTCTGTCTGTCTGTCTGTTACTCAATCACGCCTAAACTACTGAACCAATTTGCATGAAATTTGGTATAGAGATATTTTGATATCCGAGAAAGGACATAGGATAGGTTTTATCCCGGAAATCCCACGGGAACGGGAACTATGCGGGTTTTTCTTTGATTGCGCGGGCGATGCCGCGGGTGGAAAGCTAGTTTAACATAAACATTATATTATTATCTATTTATAAAAATAATTATTTAATTACCAAGAGAAATACAATAAGCAGAAATACAATAGCACAATAATTAATAAATATCATTTTTAAGATTTGTATTACCAACCTTAGAATTAATGCAAAATAAGTAAATAATCAAAAGTTGTTTTATAGTTTCTCATTTGAAATTCATACAGTGCTGTAACAATGCAATCTATTGAGATATTATGTATCTACTTGAGATGATATCTCTACAATGATCTATTATACTATTGTAGTCGTACATAATAATATATAGGTACCTTCTACAATTAATAACTTGTTCTAACTGACTTAGTTTTATGATGATATTGATACCTACTACTAATTTACTAAGGTACCCATTATGTAAACTAAAGTGATATCTCTCTTTAAACTCAAACATTTATTTATTCAATAATGCCCGCCTTCCTCTGCGAGCGGAGCGGACCCATTAATGACTCCGTTTAACTCGTAACGACCAAGTTAATACAAGTGCTTCCACTAAGAAAGAGTGGCCCGAGCGGAGCGAGCGAGTTGAAAGAGTTTCAAACGAGGTCGCAAAGTTGAGCGGGTTCCTAGCGGACTCCTTACGTAGTCCGCTCGACTAGCAACACTATTTTCCATACAAGTACTTCCATTGAAAAAGAGTAAAGCGGAGCGGTGTGAGCGGTGTAAACGGAGTCCGCTGCGTATGGTCTTGAAAACTAGTTTTGAACGGACTTCTTTTCCAGTGGTGTGATAGCTTTTTTAAAATTCGTATCTTGTTTCTTTATATCTTCTTCTATGAATGAAAGTAATTCTTGAAACTGTTCTCTGTTGACTCTAAAATAATTTTTGAAATATTCATCCTGTAAGTCGTGGTACATTCGCAGTAAATCACCTTTCACGGCTCTTTCTCTAATGTGGTTGCTCAGCCAAAACCTTGGTTTTCGCCTGGGATGCTTCTTTTTCTTGTAATATAGTAGCAAACATTTAATTATGGTATTAAAATAAAAGGTCTGACGAACACTGCGCCCGACATCGTCCGCGACGCCTCGCTCATCTGCGTCCGCTCATTTCCCGACTAGTTTCCGCTCGCAATTTCTCGCTGCCAATAGAAGGCCTACACCCCTTTCTAGAAAAACTATTTCTTAGTGGAAGTGCACAATTATTTTTACTACGGTCCGCACAGATCATTAGCTCAGTTTCCGCTCATTAGGTACCCTTTTTTAGTGGAAGGCGGGCATTAGACTTCAAGAAGCACTTTTGAATGGTCAACATTTTTAACATTTACCACCGATTCGGAAGCAGTAGGCTATAGAGAAGAACCAGCAAGAAACTCGATAGTTGCTCTTTACTTGGGTTATTGTAATTTTAAAGCGGAGAGGCATTAAACAGTTTACTTAAAGTTTGGTAAATGAACCTTGGCAAATATTTTATTTTGTGTGCAAGGAGGGACTCGCAGTTAATTTTGAAATGAAGACTATAATAAAACAAAGAAGTACATAACAATCAAATATCGAAAGTATAGTAATAAAAAGTCGTGATATTTGTATTAGAAAGTCGACTCGGGCTCAAATATAAGTTAGCAGGTTTCGCAATCTGTTTGTAAACAAGTTTTGCAAGATGTTTTGCAGGCACTACGTAACATCCAAAACTCGAGGACGACTCGGGTTGAAAAGCAAGGTCTTCCGTGATTTTAATTAATTAATTAGTGTCTGCCAAAAAATCGCTACAGATCTAGTACCTATTGGACTTATGCCTAAAGGCAATAATTTTTAGGGCCGGTTTCAACGCTTGCTTATCAGCAACCAGTGTCAGATAGGTTTTTTTATTATATTTTATTTTATACTTTATGACGAAAATGTTCATACAATATTTTTGGAATTTTAACTGACATATTATAATGAATAAGCTAAACAGAACGTACCCAGAGTCCGAGAAGCTGTAAAACGGGCTACAAAATCTGTAAAAGATTTAGGAACAAGCCAAGACCATTTCGCAAGGATCTAGTAGGCATCTGTACTGGATAATGTTCGGACAAACCGCATATTATTAAATAAAGTTTTATAGAATAGCTGCTTCCTTTTTTCTCAAAAATTTCCCCCAACCTGTAAAGCCGGCTGCTTAAGTACCTGCCGCAGGGGCGATATTGGTACAATCTCGGTTGGTCCTGCCCTGCTTGCCTATACAGTATAAACTATAAATATATTAAAAGTCCAATTCCAGTATTCCCCTGCTGCAAGTACCTTCGTGAGTAGCCGGTCTAAAGCATAAATACCTACTTACACTAATGATCACAATAAATTTGAATTGCAATTTATTATTCTATATTTTTTATTTAATTGTTAATTTAATCATACCTTTCAAACAGCTGTTAACAAAAAGGAGACAATATAATAAACAACAAATCACGTCAACTCAAGGCCAGTCGTGAAAAGGTGCAAGCGATCAATGAAAACTGAATCGATCCGTCTCCATAGCGATCTATAGATCAGTGTCGAGGATGCATGCGCGTGCGTCGGTTGTTCCTGTGTGTGTTTCTGTGTGTGTGTACGAGTTCAGCTGATTTACTTATATATAGAGAAATTGGATTAAATAAACTGTATAAATAAATAATAAGGTATGTGCTGCATCTTTTATTAAATTTGAAATATATCGTGAGTAAAAGTTGTGAACAGAAAAATTAAAATTTAGCGGGTATATTTTAAATTGTAAAAAAAAGATTGGCTTTTTAAATAATCGGTTTTTAATAAGATTTGAATGTATGTTTAGTTTAACGTTTATAGATAACTTAATTTATTTGGCTTACAGCGATATTAACATAATTAGATCACCACAAAATTAGGTACCTAATTAGTAGTTAGTTTCCTATAATACCGACCTATTAGATATTGAAATTTTTACAACGCATAGGTAGTTTATTATAAAAATATGCAGTGAATATATTCGTATCTATTATACCTACTACAGTAGGTGAAAAAAACTTATTATAATTAATTATAATATTAAAATTCAGATACAACCTTGTGAAGCTGTTTTATCGGAAATAAAACGACTATAAACTTGTTTTTTAGTTGTAACATAATTATACAAATATTCAGATATATCGGTGTTCGTATGCGAATATAAAAAATTGATTCTAGTTTTTGAAGGCATATCCCAATTTGAATTTATCAAAATCCTTTTTTAGCTGATGCCTATAAGTTCTCATCTACCTGCATGCCAATTTTCAGTCCGATCCGTTCAGTGGCTTGAGCTGTGCGTTGATAGATGTCAGTATCAGTTATCTACTTAGTTTTAAGCAGAAAGGAAACTTTATAATATTATGTAGGTAAATAATCATAATATTCGTCTAAGAATAACCATTAATTAACTTTTATTAATAGGCATTTTATCTCGATAATAAAACCAAGTAATGATTACTACATAGGCCTTACTAATATAAGGCCTAAACCTATAAACATTTTATATCCTCAAAACCTGTTTGCATTATCGTTTACCTAGTATGTACCTACTAGGTACCTAGGTAAAAATATAAGTACAAAAAGTAGCTGAGCGCTTTCTCTCACAGACATAATCTAAAAAACTACTAGTACAAAAACTTTGATCTTTTTTATTTTGTTTGGAAATCTGTGCTATACCTATAAGATCTATAAAAGAACATCACAGGAATAAAAATGGAACTATTGGTTCATAATATTTGGATAGGGTTTAATAATTAATTACATTAATATTGTGCTCTTTATTTTTTCCACTATGAATAAAAAGAAAGTTCATATAGCATCCTTGACATAGGCCCATAGGTTCATACATATGTATAATATTTATTATGCACGTGTTCTTACATTATAAACGTCCTCACTTATGTGACCATAGAAGCCTTGAATTAAAAAGGTAGGATGGTGTTCCGTTATTTGACTTGAATAAAACTCAAGTGTTGTCACATTTGCGCGCCGGGTCGCATAATTATTAGCAGTAAATTAGTTATTCAGTTTTATATCTTGTGCGGATAATTTTAATTATTTTTAATGGATTTGGGTATATTTGAGATTTTTGCTATGTTATATTTATAAATATAATGTAATTGTAGGTAGTCCTTCGCCTGGCGCCGCACAGGTTAATTTTTTATCGCGGGATCAACATTTCCAATCAAACAATATTATTTTTCGTCTCAAGTAGTGTTAAATAAATACAGAACAAAAAATATGAAACTTAAAAATAAAGATAGATGTAGAGATATTTTTAGTACATCGGGAAGTGCTGGACCCTCGCTCCTTACGACGTCCGGCATAAATTGACGGAGCGTGCAGACCGGAATAGTGGCAAATTTTGTACACATTTCAGATCTTATGTACAATTTTTTTTATTTCTACTTTGTATTTTTTTGTGACTTCCAATATTACCTATCATTAGTTAATAACCTTAATGTATCTACAATATACCTTGATATACCTTGTGTAATTTATTAAACAGTGTACCTAGTATATTTGTTTTTAAATTTATACAATTGCATTTCATAAACAGCTGATGTTAACTAATATAACAGTAACTACTAATTATTTATGGTTCTTAGGGTAGGTTATGATGTTAACTAATAGTTTTTTTTTTTTAATCATATATTTCTGGGCTTTTGAACAACTAATAGTTATAACAGTAACTACTAATTTATGGGTAGGTTCTTAGGGTAGGTTATAATATTCGGTACGGTATTCGAAAATGGAGTTCAGTGCTCTGTTTTCGGTACCCCTCAAAAATGTAGAGTATATTTTCACATTATAATTAACAAAACAGTTACTAATATACGAGTACCACTTTACGGCGTTATCAATATTGGTACTTCGAACATTTCGATATAACGGGGATTATTTTATGCACTTTATTGATAAACGACTTTAAAATAAGGTCGGCATGTTATTGCGTCTTGAATAAAACCTTTCAATTACATTAATTTGAGTACACTTTATTATAAAGGTATTAATATATTAAAATTAATAGTAGATTATTAATAGAAGAATAGGTATGTTAGTGAAACAAAACGCTGATATTTAAACGAAATTAAAGCAATGAGATCTAGACACTGACTCTTGTTCTTAGAAACAAAGCTGAGACATAATTAAAAATTAATTTTGTTTCGTAAGACTCTTCTAACAATAACGAACACATCAAAATGAGAATTATCGAAATCGGTCAAGCCGTTCACATGTGATGCCGTGACCAAGAGTAATGGGGATTCATTTTAATATACCTAACTAGAAAAATGTAAAATTATCGTTACGACTACTGTTAGAAAACGGCGATAACAATTTCATAGATTAGTAAATAAGCACATAATATTTAAATTATACGCAATGCTCAACCAATATTACAAATCAATCGATTCAAATTTAACTGCCCTTACTATGACGAAAGCAAAACCACGATAGGCAATTTCTCAATGCAAACGAATATAACATTCGAGTAGGTAGGTATGACCTTAGACTAAACATAATAAGTATTAAGTACCTATGTAATATGCTCATAGACCATGACCTATAGTAACTCAAGTATTATACAAGTAGGTATGGTACTCTTACCATATTGGAGACCATTTATTTTAATTAATTTAACACTTTACCCATCTTTAGTAAAAGATAACGTTCTCAAAAAATGCTAAAGAAGATGCGTATTGCTATTTGCTGCCCAGTCAGGTGAAGAATTTTCTCTGGTCTTGAAGCTATGTACTTCCATCAGATTACACATTAAATAGCTGGCAACATGCTTAATTATATAGGCCGATAATTAGCTGAGCCTGTTAGAATTAGCCACCTGCATGGTTTTCATTCAATCGAACTGCTAGGCAAATGACTTGGTTATCTATTTGTCACTTTCTCATGAAATCTACACACTGTGACACATTATACCTAATGTGTTTATTTTTTTTCTAAGTCGAGAATTTGTATACGCATACGCACGGCCCTCAGGGAAAGGGCCAGAACCCCATTCAAAGAAAGGACGATAAACCAAAAGCACAGAATAAAAAAGTTTAGTTTGTTCCGTCAGGCGGCATTTTCCAAATCATTCACGTTTAAATGCACACAAGCTCTAATTTTACACAGTTGTTTGTTTAATTTGAACCAGTGACAGGAAGTAACTCGAATGTAAAAATGCGCTTTCCTGTTTTAACGTCTTTGTAAACATTTACCGTCATTTTCAGTTAATTTTAAAAAGGAAGTTTAAGAAATTCGCGATAACAATGTTTCACCACAGATAGTATTAGTAGATGTATCTTGTACAAAATATATATATAGGTACTATTAACTATAGCTGACGCTGTGCCTCGCAGTTTCACTAGCAACTTAGCAAGTATTTCTGTAGCTCATGTCTCATGTGTTGTTCTGGTACGCTACATATCTGCCAAGTATCATCAACATACGTTTAGTGGTTTTCACGTGAAAGAGTAACAAACATACATCCATAAAAAATCTCGCATTTATATAATATAAATTATAGGATTAACTAAAGCTTTGGAAAGAAAGAATATAGTGTATTGACCTGTCTATATTTCGTTCTTGACTTCTGGGCTAAATAACTTGATTCTGTTATAGTTTCATAATACATACTTATTATGACCATGAACAGTGAGCGGGTTTTCTTATAACTAATAAAGACTCGTTTATACAATTTTATAGGCATTGACATATAGCAGAAATATTGATAATAATTGCGTTAGGAATAAAACAATTAAATTATAATCAATACAAACCCCTAGTAGTAGGTATATTATACAAGCCGGCCACCCCAAACTTAATAAATTCTATATTTTGATAGTTTTCTCTGACCCCGATAAAGTCAATGTACATAATATTAAACTGCCACTATTAAAAATAACTTATTTCCTATTATTACAATAACCATTTTTTTTTTGCGTTTAAAAAGCCGCACATATCAGCTATACCGGGGAATCCCGCTAGCGAAGCGTGATGTCAAAATAACAATTTGTTACAACTGTAGTTTGTAACATAATTATTTTTCATTGCTAACTTTCATGCTCGTAACATGAATGTTGAAATTGTCTCTTACAGCTTACTTTTATGGTTTACTAGTTTTCCGCCCGCGGCTTCGCTCGCGCATTTAAAGAAAAACCCGCAGTTCCCATTCCCGTGGGATTTCCGGTATTGTGTCATTTTCTCGGGACAAAAAGAAGCCTATGTCATTTCTAACCATTATAATTAATACCAAATTTCATGAAAATTGGTTCAGTAGTTTAGGCGTGATTGAGTACCTAACAGTCAACAGACAGACAGACAGAGTTACCTACTTTCGCATTTATAATATTAATAACGACTAGCTTCCGCCCGCGACTCCGTCCGCGCGGATGTCGGTCTTCGCGTGGATGGTTATTTCTCCATTTTGAGTACCTCTGTCAATAACATCTTATAAATATCTATTGGACCCAATTCCCAAATACGGCTAGGCCTATAATAATACGCAACGTGTGTTCGCGGTTCTACGGAACAAAGTCTATGGATAAAACTGAAAAATTAAGATTAATTTTTTTCTACGTATTTTTCCAGGATAAAAAGTATCCTATTTTACGCCCAGGATAATAAGGTATAATTATACCAAGTTTCATCGAAATCGAACCGATAGTTTTCACGTGATGCCTTCACATACAGACAGACAGACAGACAGACAGACAGACAAAAATTTTTTTAATCACATATTTGGGTTTGGTATTGATCCAGTAACACCCCCTGCTATTTATTTTTTCAATATTTTCAATGTACAGAATTGACCCTTCTACAGATTTATTATATGTATAGATGTAAGTATGGATTTATATATTTTTGTTTATTGAATGTTACAAAATTGTTAATTATTATCTACCTACTTTGTTTGTTACTTAGAGATTTATGAATGCTAGCTTATCACCTACAGCTTCGCTCGTGTAGACAAAAATTTCACATGACGAAATGAGTTGTTGCACCGCGGTTTTAGCTTACCTATTACCTCTCTTATCAGTTATCTCTACTCTCTACCATATCCAGGGAGAAAACGTAAATGAATAGAAAAATAAATTTACCCATATCAATGATTATAAAAAATCATTGACCTAGGTACCTATATGTATGCATTAGAAAGTACCTAAGGATTATACTGTGATAATACACAACTTACGATAGTAATCGTAAGTCGTAACGTACCTTACTGTAATTTTATTTATCATTTATAGTGTCAGCATAGAAATAATAAAGGCATGAAATATATTTTAAAATAAGTATTGCTTTTCGTAATAATAAAATAATTACAATTGTATAAATGGAATCCAATCTCAATGAGTTGAGACTTGAGTAAGAGGAAAATATATTTTGACCTCGCGAAAGACATTGGTCTCGCTTTGAATTAATTTTGTTTTGCCTTTGCTTTATAGTTTTTGTCTTTGAAATAAATCACGTACCGACTGCGCAAAGAAGGTAGGTATGTGGTGTGTCAATAGATTCCTTTATTTATATTTTATAATATAAGTAATCAAAAACGAGATGTTACATGTTTTCATTTACCTATGTACTTGCATTTGTATGTTTAAAACAGAATATCACTAGGTTTATAATTATTTATCTTCTAATATATAAAAATCAATGCCACTTTTCGTTGTAATTCCATAACTCGAGAACGGCTGAACCGATTTCGATAATTCTTTTTTTATTATATTCCTTGAAGTACGAGGATGGTTCTTATGTAGAGAAAACGTAAACATGTACCACGGGCGAAGCCGGGGCGGACCGCTAGTCTAATATATAAAAATCAATGCCACTTTTCGTTGTAATTCCATAACTCGAGAACGGCTGAACCGATTTCGATAATTCTTTTTTTATTATATTCCTTGAAGTACGAGGATGGTTCTTATGTAGAGAAAACGTTAATATGTACCACGGGCGAAGCCGGGGCGGACCGCTAGTATTTTATAATTATACAAAATGATAATGTTAAACTTTAAAGGTATGATAATTATAATAATTCATGATTGTAACTTACCACCACGAAAGATGAAAATCCAGTCAAGAGTACACATAATTAATATAAAAATTTACAATATCAAACTCGCACTGACCACTGCTATTAAAACAAAATAATTTATAAGTTACACTGCAGTTCCACTCCACTCGTCAAGTAATTTAAATTAAGTGTTTAATTTCGCGGTACAAGTAAAACTTTTCAACAAATAAACAAAATTATTTTGATTAAAAGCTGACGACTGGTTATTAAATTTTGTGGAACTAAATAAAGAAAAAAAATCATTCTATCTCGCTCTCTCTTAGACAAGATTGGCGCCAATATAATTGTCATATACGAAAAAGAGACAGACTATGTTATTGAAGAAAACAATTGAATGATTTTTTTTATGAATGGCAATAAAATATTTTTTAATTAGTAAAAAAGACATAATTATACGATTTAAAAAAAGAATTTTTATAAATCGAGAGTCGGCTGACGAGAAATGTTATGTAATTTACAGTTCACAATAAATTAGTTATTTATTAATTTATTATTGTTAATCATGTGGTCATAATTACAAACTAGTTATACGTCGAATTTAATAAAATTTTCGGCAGTAAAAAGGATGAAAGTACTTTTCGCTCTTAAGCCACGCCTGTTGTTTACAAAATATGTAGGTATCCCGTAAATGAAAACAATAAACCAGGATGGTAAAGAACTAAAGAGATAGTTGTTTACATTTTGTTCGGAAATTCAAAACAACGGACCAGGATAATATAACTGAAAGAAAGTTATGTAATATTATAACAACAACAGCTTTAATATGGCTGTGTTTCGCTGTGTGTATTTTTATGCAAAGCTGTGTGAGTATTTATTTTCACTAGTTAACTACCTACCTAATTATTTTTATACAAACCTATAGTAGGTGTACCTTTTCTACCCTTAGGTTATACCTTTCAAGTTTCAGATTTTATACTGACTTCACAAAAGGAGGTTCTCAATTCAATTGTTTTATTTTAGGGTTTGTTACCGTAGAATTTTGTTGCCGATTTTGATGATTCTTTTCTTATTATAAAGCTACCTAGGTGTCTCCAGTGATCTCTCATTTAAATTTGGCTTAGTTATGACATAAAATAATTATTATCAATTATTTCAAGACATACATATTTTAAAACATTCACAAAAAGCAAAGCATTAAAATAAAATATTTTATTGTATTTCTTAGTTGCAACTTGCATGCAAGATTGATTTGAATTTTGAATAAATTTCCATATCGTGAAATCTTTCATAAAAATTATTGGTCTTCGACCATAATATGTTTATTTTTAAATATTACATACGAAAATAATATTGTGATCGCAAAAAATAAAACTGTAGAAGACTTTTTTATATAACCATTTTTATTTGAATGGCGCACACCTAGTATAGAATAAAATGTTTACATAATGCTCGATAACTCAAAACAATGTACTAGGATGACATAATTTTATAGAAGCGAATGAAAGCGGTGCAAAATTATTTTATTTTCACACGATACCGATGCGATAGTCATAAGTCATAACAATTGTACCAGGCTGCCATACTTTTCAAGAGCTAATGCACTAATAGTTTTCTAGAATCTATGAATAAAATTATGACATAATAGTACCTAGCTAAACCTTGAGCTAAACGCTACATAATCTATCAAATATGTAAAAGTTTTTTTTTTGTATTATAATATTTTTTCAGTGATTATTAAAAAGCAAGCCCAATTTATTAGATTACTCGAAACATACAGGCAATAATAATAGTTTAAAAAAACTAAAAAACACGCTTTTTATAGAAAACCGAACTAAAAAATAGAAAATTTTATCAAATTAGTGTATTGTCATCGGTCCTCAATAAATCTACAAAGTTTGAACGAAATCTGGCCGTTTAAAGTGGGTCAAAATCGCGCCCAAAGAAGTCGGTTACAAACATACAAACATACAGGTGAAGCTAATATAAAGCGTGTAAAAATAAAAACAATTTTAAGTAGGAACTGTATAAATATATTTAGGTAGGTACTAAAAACGTTTAGACAACTATTTCATTTTAACTACCAATACAAAAACTTAAGTTCCTTTTATTTACTAAGATGATAAAACAAATAATACAACCGCTCATTTATTTTTTATACAGAATACAAATATGTTTGAGCTTTTAAATGGCAGAAAAAATGCTTCGAACATTTACGGCCTTGCGCCATACTAGGAAGTAGGTAATTTATTACAAGTGATACAGGTTTAAAAGCATTTTAATATTAATTGATTACTTGGTTTAACTTATGATATCTGTTGTTAATATCTAATATCTATGATTAAAAATATTAGCTTTCTGCCAGCGACTTCGCCCGCGTAGTCAAACAAAAACTCGCATAGTTCCCGTTCCCGTAGGATTTTCGAGATAAAAACTATGTCCTTTCTTATTCTCAAACTATAATTGTACCAAATTTTACCAAAGTCGGTTCAGTAGTTTAGTTGTGCAGACAGACGGACAGATATTTCAAATTTCTAACATTATAAATCTGTAGACAATATTTTGGCAAAAAGTAAGAACTTAAATACTTAGTCATTTAATTTAAAAATGGCACATTCATCACTGTCAGCCTACACTCGTCCACTGCTGGACATAGGCCTCAGTCATGGCACGCCACTGAGCCCGGTCGTTTGCTCGTTGTCGCCAGTTTTGACCAGCAACCCTGCGGATGTCGTCACACCACCGTGTAGCAGGGCGTCCTACGCTACGTTTACCGAGCCGCGGTCTCCACTCTAAGACATATGTGCCCCAGCGGTTGTCCGTTCTGCGGCACATATGACCGGCCCACTGCCACTTCAGCTTGCTTATCCGTTGAGCTATGTCGGTAACTTTCGTTCTCTGGCGAATAACTTCGTTCCGGACCTGGTCCCTCAGAGAAATACCGAGCATAGCTCTCTCCATAGCTCGCTGAGTGACTTTAAGTTGGTGGACCAGTCGTACTGTGAGTGTCCACGTCTCGGCTCCGTAGGTCATAACTGGTAGGACGCACTGATTAAAGACCTTGGTCTTAAGGCATTGTGGTAGTGACGACACAAAGACTCGACGGAGTTTACCAAATGCCGCCCAACCCAGCTGTATCCGCCTGTTGATCTCGCCTTCGAAATTGTTCTTACCTAGTTGGAGCATTTGCCCTAGGTATACATACTCCTGAACAATTTCTAGGCGGACTCCGTTTATTACTATCGGCTCCGGTAAAATACGGTCGTTGATCATGATCTTTGTTTTGTCTGTGTTCATGCGGAGACCGATTCGTAAGGAGGACACAGCTAGGTCGTTCAACATCTGTTTAAGTTCCTGCAGCGATTCAGCCATAATGACAATGTCGTCAGCAAATCGTAAGTGTGAGATGTACTGGCCGTTTATATTGATGCCTCGTCCTTTCCAATTCAGCGCCCGAAACATATCCTCTAACGCGTTGGTGAACAATTTCGGTGAGATAACGTCACCTTGTCTCACCCCTCGCCGTAGTTGGATACGCTTGGTATGCTGGTTTTGGATGTGGACGGACATGGTTGCGGCATCGTACAGAGATCTCAACACTTCGATATATCTCCAGTCAACCTGGCAGCGCTGCAAGGAATCCAGAACAGACCAAGTCTCGATGCAGTCGAAGGCTTTCTCGTAGTCCACAAAAGCAATGCACAGGGGCTGATTGTACTCTTCTGTTTTCTGCACAATCTGCCGCACTGTGTGGATGTGGTCTACGGTACTGTAACCGCTGCGAAACCCAGCCTGCTCCGGAGGTTGAAACTCATCGAGTCTTCGTGCAAGACGGTTAGTGATGACCCTTGAGAACAGCTTGTAGGTGTGGCTCAAAAGCGATATGGGCCTATAGTTCTTTAAGAGGGTTTTATCCCCTTTTTTAAAGAACAAAACCACGACGCTTTCGCTCCACGCCCTCGGAGTTCTCCCAGTAAAGAGAACAGAGTTGAATAGGTCCCGCAGTTCTTTTAGGACAGGAGCTCCACACATTCATAGATAGTGTTTATTTATTAGTTTGCGTTTTAATATAGATTTGCTACGTGTCGAACTGTCGAATAAACTTTATAGTTCATAAAATGAGATACTACTTACTTAGGTACATAGTATTAACTATTAAGTAATTTATCAATCTTATAGGAAATCTCGACTTTAGCTCTTTATTCTAATTATGTAACAGCAACTTTGTATTCATTTTCTAAGTGATTACTTACTAATGAACTTCGCTTAAAAGTAGGTAACTTGTTCCTCATTTAACTTAGATAACGTAAATATCTAAATCGAATATGCTTCTGCGCAATTGCAGATTTATTTCAAAACTAGCTGTGCCCGCGACTTCGTCCGCGTGACTGCATAGAGTAGTTACTACTTAACTTTTATTGAATAAACACGTACTACCATAAATAATTAAAAAAACTTTTAGTATTTATTACTAAACTGAGCTAAAAAGATAAATGCCTAACTAATTAATTTTTTACGTAAAATTTATTTTAAATTATGTCATATTATTTTTAGGCAGCAGGAGGGAAAGGAGCAAATTTATTTTCCTTCCTTCCTTGTATGGATGTTTTTGACAATATATTGTGCAGCAAATGAGTGCCGAGACAAACGTCAAAACGCAAAGGAATAGAATCCGATATCGATACTAATTGACATAAGCGTATTGATGATGTTTTACTAAAGATTTGTTCACCCTACCAACGACGACGACGATCACGAACAAAATTTTCATCCAGTCGCAATTTAATAAAATTGTGCAAAGCACATCATACGCTTATGACAATTATTATCGTAGCGGATTCCTTCTATTCCTTTGCGTTTTGACGTTTGTCTCAGGGCTCATCTTTCCTGTCTCGCGCCTGTAGTAACTAAACCGTTTAGACTATGCAATAAAAATTAAATTAAAAAAAAAACCCAACGCAACGAAGAAAAGATCTTTAAAAATAAATACCATTTTAAATATTTATAAAAATAAAAAAAACAAAGTCGTCGGGGCTGCCATACCATCATTATCATATTATCATAATTTTAAAGATCGTCGGGAAGTTTGTAAAATTATTTATTCCTTTTCCTTCATTGCGTTGGGTTTTTTTTTTAATTTTTAAACTTCGGTTTCTTATTTTCATGTAATATTTTCAAGTGAGCGAGACCTACCTTTACCTCCATAATACATTCCTACATCATATTGATATCTATAAGTTTGTTGCTCCTTGACACCTTTTAAGTTGTGCCGTAACCGTGCACAAATTGTAATGGACCACAGTGGCAAAAGAAGTGGTATATTTAAGAAAAAAATTGCCAAGCGCCGCGCCAGGCCTATGTGGCTTTGAGTAGAATTCAAAATTTCCAGGGTGTGGCTATCCTCTCGCTTCCATATCCCCCTCTTCTTTCACAGACTTTCAACCTTTCCATCCCTAGTGTAGTAAATGGCAGAACCGATTTTGATGTAAACCATATTATCTAATTGCACCTATATGTACACGACATATCCTGTCGTTTGATGCTCCATTTGGTTTATTTATCTAACCACTGTCACCCCTAAAGTGTAATAAACGGATGAACCGATTTCGATAAAACATTACTAATTGAAATTCACACGTTGCTCTTTCATATTTTGATATGCCGCTTGAGATATAATTTGACCACATTCGATTATTGTTCATTCCCACTTTTACCGCTGTAATCTGTGCTGTAATCTAATAAATGGAAAAACCGATTTGGATAAAAATAGAACTATAACTGTACTTCACCCGTTATGCACTTTCATTTGATATGTCACTTAGGTATACTTGACAACAATCGTTTCTTTCATTCCATCTTTTACCAATATATAGGTATAGTTAATGGATGAACCGATTTTGATTAAATATGTCCAATTATACTTTACACGTCATGCACTTTCATTTCATATGTCACTTGAGTCAAAATTCATTTTTATATTACCTAAAACTTTTATATCGTATATCAAATAAATGGATGAACCAATTTTGATAAAATTTGATTTATTGTTACTGATAGGTCGTTCGCTTTCATTTAATATATCACTAAAGTATATTCGATAACTTTAGTTATTTTCATTCCTACTTTTACCTCTATATGTATACCTAGGTATAATAAATGGATTAACCTATTTTGATATAGTTTATCTAAGAAACCAAGAACCAGCGTCGGAAAATATGCTGCCTAACAAAAAAACCGCATCTAATTACCTGCTAGCGAGCTACGGTGGCACAAACAGATACACACACAGACACACATAGCGGTCAAACACTTATCACCCATCTTTTTGCGTCGGGGGTTAAAAATATTATAATACGACATAATTTAAAGGACATTTTATGTATAAAATTTACCTAAAAATAAGCATAATTTTAATTTGACCCCTCCCCCCCTACTACATCAGCTTACCCCCCCACCCCCACCCCACCCTTGGGGACTTTCGATATGATCACATGGACATTTTATAGAAATAACTGTAGCGTATAACAGATAACTTACGTTTTAACGTACACTGTATTATAATAGTGTACCATAGAATGCTTTAGCAAATGTTCGCCGTGAATACTTAAATGGTCATAACTTTTTTATTTATAAACCGATTGACATGAAATAAACACTAAATGTTAAATGAAGATTACCACAATATATTAATGAAAACTGCATTTAAATCAGATAAGCCGTTTCTGAGATTAGCGTGTTCAAACATACAGACAAACAGACAAACGGACAAACAGACAAACAGACAAAAAAAAATTTAACGACAGTTTTGGGTTTGGGATCGATTTAGTAATAACCCCTGCTAATTTTTTTTTTACATATTTTCATTGTACAGACACCACTTTTCTAGAATTTTATTATATGTATTGATTAGATCAGCATTTTCAGAAATATACTACATAGGAAAATAATAGATAAATCAACACTTAAGTAGCTTAAAAAATACATTTTAAATCATTTTAAAAATACCTGTACAAAAATAAATAAATTAATAACTATTCTGTTTAAAATGAAGTTTATAAGGTAATAAATAATTTTTGTATGTCACATTATCTCAGCTTACTACACAGGAACTCTAAGTAAGTACTTCAAGTGATACTCGAAGTAGTCTACAATGTAAGTAAATATTAACAATTTCCTACACAAGTAAATACCCGTAATATCCTGTAGTGTTAAATAAATAATACTACTAAATACCTGTACTTTCCCTTCGAAAAGTATGTACGTACATGGTAAAATACCGACTAGTAAAAGGGGATAAATACATTATCTACATGCCTATTACGAAAGTAGACATAGGTACATAATAATATATATTATGAAAGCTTAGCTAGATTAGTAATTATACAGTAAATAAATAAATAAATATTTCAGGACAATTTTCACACACGGCACGATCTGATCCCATACTAAGCTTTCGCTTGTGTTATGGAAACCAGATGGCTGATAAACATACATATATAATTTTTAAATTCCGGCTAGCTAAAGTTAAAAATTCATTTATGGGTCAAGGTATACGCTTTTACAACAGAATTCCTCATAATATTAAAGAGTTCAGTAGTTCTAAATTTAAAATTTATATAAAAAATGTACTAATTCAGAGAGCCTATTACAGTATTATGGACGATAAAAACCCATGGAGGGTTGTCGCGTAAAAACCACAGGACAGTTCTTTGGCATATTATGATTATAATGTACATATAATGTATTTTGTAAAATTAAATTGTAAAACTGACATGATTAAAAAGAGCAACTATGGAGTTTCTTGCCGATTCTTCTCCGTAGATACTGCTTTCCGAATCGGTGGTAAATGTTAAAATATGTAATGACGTTTCAAAAGTGCTTCTAAAAGAAGTCTAATTAAATAAATAAATGTTTGAGTTTGAGTTTGAGATAATTAACACCCAGACACAGAGCAGACATCTATGTTCATCACACAAATATTTGCCCGGGGTGGGAATCGAACCCACGACCTCTGGCTTGGAAGGCAGGGTCACTACCAACCAAGCCAACCGGTCAGTCAAAGAAAAAGAATACATTTATTTTAACACAATATACAGTCCACACAATAAATAAATTTCTATTGTCTAAGATTGAAACTGTTTTGAATATCTATACCTAGGAACTTTTTTGGATATCAATTTTTTTCAAAGTTTCTCCAGGCCAAATGATAAAAGTTTATCAAATACTAGCTGTGCCTCGCGGTTTTACCCGCATTGCTATTGCTCCTCTCCTGTTGGTCTAAGTGTGATGATATAGGCTATATAGCCTTCTTCGATAAATGGGCTATCTAACACCGAAATATTTTTTTTGAATCGGACCAGTTGTTGCTAAGATTAGCGCGTTCAAACAAACAAACAAACTCTTCAGCTTTATAACATCTTTGAATCAGAAAAACTTAAGGTCACTGTGTGTGAATGTTAATTTTTTTATGTTAAATTTTAGTTGTTTATTTTTTATTTATCATCCATTAACAAATCTCTCCAACACAAACATGCAAAATCAAAATATGCATCATTCGTTCGTGACTAACGAATCTCAATCAGTTTTGAGGCAATGAACTGCATAGGTACATAAAACTAGTAAATTATATTTTTATACAATGCATTTTTGCAAGCAATTGCTTCAACAAATTGTTCGGTTCGCATTCAAAATAAGATAATTTAATAATAATCACGATTCTATACAAAAATTTCTGGTATTTTTGTTGATGTTGATTGATTTGATAATTTCGCAAGTCGCGACCATAACGTGATACATATTATATAAGGTTTGAAGTTATTATCAGTTTTAGTTTTGGTAATAATCTAAAAATAATTATTTATTTCCTTTGTATTGTCCTTGTTAATATAATTTATTTAACAATAAACTTTTATATCATTGTCATCACAAATCATATCTTTATTACTTTTCGGCCCAAGTTTTACATAAAAGGCATGAAATTTTAAAGGATCATCATTTTCCTTTTTAGTACTGGATAACCTTCACACAGTTTCAGTATTTATATAAGGTTAAGATTTTATCGTATAATAAACAAATTTACTTAATTTTGGATCATGGCACTAAAAAAAGAAGATTTGGGTTAATGTCATCGTTTAAAATGCTAATCAGCTGCTATTTTATCATTATTTTGTTTTACTCATTAACGGTAACGATGTAATTGGCTTAAAAAGTATTTATTATCCTAATAACACTTTTTAAATGTGTGAAAGTGATTGATCTACTTATATAAAATAAATAATAATAAAAAAACATTTATTTATCTCTCTCACAAGGGTTAAAAACTTTACAAAGGATGAATAATACTAAAACACAATATATATTAGGCAACCTTATGAGAGCTGGTGCCCGAAGTGGGTTCTGAAGAACCTGTGGTACGGCCGGGTCACCAGGCCCCACTTAGTATAACTAAAATACAATGTAGCAGTCTTATGGATCGAATCTGCAGCAAGCTTGTGAATAAGACCAAGTACCATATATTTAAGTAGCCAAGTAGGTACTACTTAATCGTTTGTCTCGGATTGGCACAGGCTGTTGCGTTATAATAAAAATAGCCTGCAGTCAACAACTCAACACATAACGTTGAAATATATATCAAACTTTTGAAGTGAAACTTCTTTAAGCGAGTTGAGAGTAAAAATTCAAGATCGCGTCATGGCAATACCGTCACGTCACGGGCTTCTTTGAATCTTGAAAGAACTTCTGATACATGTGCTAGGCACACACACACTCTTTTCTTTAAATCCGATGAGGCATGGAAATACATTATAGTCCTAGCCCTGGGTCATAATAATATAGGCTTCTTCTTCAAAAATCATTATTTTGAACATACATAATAGCCATATCTACTTAATTGTTTATTTTAATCATCCCAATCGTTATTCAATATACTTCTTATCTAGGTACTTATTAAACTTTTATTTTGAGGATACTGATTCTATGATAGCCGATAGGTACCTATCTACTTTTAACCACTCGGCACGTTTTATATGAATGTCTTGCAATAAGGAAGATAAGTGAGACCTATAATGTTCGGATTAGGGATATTCCTCTATTTCATATTTTATTAATGTTTAATGAATCTCTGTGTATTCCAAAAAAAAAACAAATATAAAAAAAATACTTATTTATATTTCTCATATTATTTCATAAGGAGACGTGCATGAACTCTATTTGTGACCACCCTGTTAATTTCTTTCAACTTCTATAATTATTTATTAAGTTTTAAATTCGTGAAATAATATTTTTTCACATCTCTAAACTTCTAGTAGGTACATTAAAGAACTAATTATATATTTATCAACAACTATATACCTATCTTGTCTAGACAAAAATCTCTCCTAGCCAAAATAATTTCGGTCGTTGTTTCTGTCAATAGCAGATAAGCAATAATTCTTCTTCCAACAATGACAGATATCATTTGCTGTTCAGTATTTACCACATCATCTTGTATTTGTATGATTTGTATCCAAGTGCACATTTTAGGGTTGCTTTTATTATTAATAATTAAAAACTTATGCCTTTTCATAAATATATCTTCATTATCGTGTTACAAATGTTGTAGTAATCCAAACATCTCCGAAACAGCTTGATCGATTTTGATTAAATTTTGGAGTATATTCCGTGAGTTTGTGTATAAGGCCTAGAAAGTGTATTTTATAAAGCTAAGTTTTTAGTGTGCTCAACCTTTGCCGATTCAGCTAAATAAGCCACGCCCGTTGTTTCCAAACAGCCCCGTAGGCCGTAACCCAAAACAATGTACCAGGGCGGTAGAACTGGGGGGAGATGGTGTTGGGTAGTACTGGGAAATTGTTTACATAGCGCACTGAAATTCAAAACAATGTACCAGGACGTCATATTATTTTATAAAAGCACTTATATTTTTTAAATTAAAAATAAATAAAATATATAGTTATGTAATTAATAATTATGTCCAATTGAAAGATGCTTATTTATTAAAAGCGAAAAAAATTCCTGAAAGTGTTAACGGTACGTACCTAGTTATATGCTTAATTATGTATTTACATTTTTATTCTAAAAAAGTTAACTGGCAACCCTACTTTAAGTACGTCCTTTATTGTCTAGAAGATGTGCAAACTAATGCAATGAGATTGCACTCATAGCTGATAATATCATGCAGTTTTTAATTTGGATTTTTCCAGATTGTCACTTCCGCGGAAAGTGCCCTATATTTTGTATTTTTGTTTATTTTTATGCAACTTCCCAATAACTAAGTGCATAGTAATAATAAAATGTATTATAAATTATAAATAATGATTTTATAGTTTTCGTAATATGAGAAGATGTTATTCTTTCGGCACGACTTGATTTTACTTTTATATTGTTATTATCTTTATTATCATGAATTCAGAATGTGATACTGAAAGTTTGGCCTTGTATTCATAATAAAGAGAATAAATATTTTTCATCACAAAGCTACACAATTAAAAATTATTAACGTCTGTCTCTTGTTTCACTACAGTTCTGTAAATGTGATTTGTGATTATTCAATTGAAATAAGTAAAAAGTTTAAGCAAGTTTTTTCATAAGTATATTTTTTTAAATGGCAATAATTATTTCTATCTATTAAAAAAAGAAACTTTTTTTTTATAAAACGCGGGAAGTTTGCGCGCGAATTAACGAGCCGGAGTTCATTGACACGCTATTTTGCCGCCAATAATATTATGTAAATCTTTGTATTTTAATTAGTTAAATATACATATTTTTCATTGACAGTGAGCAAAAAATAATCTTATTGTAGCGCAAGTCATTATCTCAGTTTGCTGAGCTTAAGGTAGTAAAGATACAATTAACAAATAGTCGATTGTGATAGTCATTTAGTACCATTTTGTCATTGTTTTATGTCATATCATTCCGTGAGTTTGATTTTTTTCGTGTAGTAATTTAGTCGGTAGTTTTTACGGTGAGTGATTTGAATTTTTACTTGTTTTTATATGGTATTGTACACAGAACATATAAAGTTTATATGTTCTGTGTAGGTACATTATGTTCTGTGGTATTGTACTTATAAAGAATTAATAAATATATCAGATACCTACTTATTCAAAAATATTTTTTTAAATTTATTCAGTTTTTAACGTGTTTTATGTCATCCGACGATACCTATTTCGATAAGATATTAATTAATTACCATTGATTTAATTTTTTTCCTCTATATTTCTTGAAATTATGTAATCTAACGAAGAGTTTCAAAATGCAATTGCGTAGGTAATATAAAAATACATTTTTAATTTGATCGTAACTCGTATAATGTGATGCAATAATATTATTAATTAATACACATCCATTATTATATTCATAGATAATATATAATAATAACTATATAATATCTATACTAATATTGTACCTTCTTTAACTCCGCCCTCGGCTTTTTCACGTGATGTCCAAAACTTAAATACCTACCTATTATATACTAAAAACTTCCGCTTGAACAACTTTTAAAAAACCTTATCAAAATCTGTTGTGTGTTTACACATAAATAGATGTAGGTAGTACAGATAGTCAGAGATACAGAGGAGTCAGTCATACTTATTAATGTTGAGAAGTACAATCGTATTTTATTTATTGATTTATATTTTTATTATTTTTTATACGACTGCGAACAAAAAACGGGATCCGTGTGAACTTAAAAAGCACTCATGACTGGTCTGAGAGCTCATAAGTGTACTTTTTGAAGCACCGTAAAAATTTCCGACGTTATCCGAACATGTTTTTTATTTTATTTTTTTATATATTGGTATTTTAAAATTTCCCTATAATAATATAACCACAGAAAAATGACCGAAAGCTTTTTTAATTATGTACCTAGTTATATTACAAAATATAAAAAATAAATCGAGACAAGCACGTCAATGTTTTTTAAATATTACAACACTTAGATAGATTAGAGAATACACTTAGATTTTCATTCATTCATTCATTATTTATTTATTTTATTCATAAAAGGTACATTACAGCTGTTAGTTGTTACTAAGGTAAATTATACAAATTACATATAAAAACTATTATTATGATTTGTAATTTCAACAGCATGAACATGTAAATAAACAGACTAGGTAGGTACTATAAGTTTTATGGCTTAATATAAATTAAAATTAAAAAAAAACACCAATTACTTACTTTGAGATCACCTCACTAAATATGAAATAATAATAATAAAAATATTTGAAAACAGTATAATGCACACGTGTAGACAAATCAAATAAGATAAGATTCTTAACGAGTCATAAAAAATCACTTTAAAACACACGGCACTAATGTTAATTATACCTAGGTAATTAGGCTACCTAGCTAAAGTCTATCTAGTATCTATATGATCTTAACAACAACAAACAAGAAGATCTTTTATACGTACTAAAGCCAACCTTGCTACATAATATGTATTATCATTGAATTTTTAACACAATTGTTATTTTGTGTTACCTTACCTATAGGTTACCTATGCATACTTTTTAATTCGCTTTAGGCCGCGACTTCGCTTGAAATTCGAATGCCTGAACGTGATTCATTTATTCTGTCTGTTTACCTACCACAAGCATCTAAATGCTTAAAAGGATGTCTCAATGTTTGGAAGAAGTGTAAACATAATTGTTACTGAATACTCATTTTTGATTTTGATTTTTGGTTTAAATAATTTTATTAGATTGGATTATTTTTTTATAGATCAGAAAATACTCGATCACGAGGCGGATGTCGAAACGTCTTTCGCTGTAGGTACCGTGGCTTCATGATTGATTAATAAATAATAACAAAAACTTTATTGACATAATAAATACATCTTTAATTTTATAATTCATGTTATATCTATCAACCGCACTGCAGTAGGTACCTACTACCTACTAATTCTGTCAACCAGACTGCAGTAGCTACCGACTAAACTTCACTGTGTACCGTCGAGCCATTTTCAAAATCTTAAAATTCACCCGCGACCCCTCAATGGTACCAAAATAATATACCTGGGTTATTGTTTATTGAGTATGTTATTAACAACAGAAATAAGAACAAATGATTCGTTCAGTATTAAGTACCTAATATTGTCAATTATTTGGTTTTTACAAGCGTCAAGACCGTGACGGAAGATTAAATACTTCACGCACCACCTGTTGCCATGAAAATTTTCGTGAATATATGCCGGAAAGTTATTTTCTGTTAAAATAAATCATGTTAGTTAACTACTAGATTTTTTTTAATAAAAACCAAATCGATAATTTTGTCTACGTTTTGACTTTTGAGTAGGTACTTACTAGGTACTTAACAAAGCCCTGCCAATAATAAATGAGAAAGAAATAAAATAAAGAAAGGAATAAATAATATCATGAAGAGTTATTTGATTGTAAAAGCACGCTTCATACCGACTTGAAGATACCAACTATTATAACCTACGAAGATATTTTCATAACATTTTACCAACACTAGCTGTTCTGCGCGGTTTACCCGCATTGCTCCGCTCCTGTTGGTATTAACGTGATGATATATAGCCTATAGCCTTCCTCAATAAATGGGCTATCTAACACCGAAAGAATTTTTCAAATCGGACCAGTAGTTCCTGAGATTAGTAGGTACCTACGTTCAAAAAAACAAACTCTTCAGCTTTATAATATTAGTATAGATTATTTCAACGTTCACAGTTACAATGTCATAATATGATCAAATCGCTATATTAATTCACTTATCAAATATTATAATTCCTTCAATTAAATCGCAACGAGGTATTAAAATTATTCAACACATGTAACTAATGAATATAATAATCGTTCACAAAGTTTTAAACTAGAATTCTTGTGAAGTCATCGTTATGACGAACAGACAATACTTACAATTAATGCGATTGAAATAAAACAAAAAAGAAACCCGAACATTTGATTGCAACAAAAAATTTTACATCCGTAATAATTTAGATGCGCAATTCTTTTGAACGACTATCTGTGCTCCGCGGCTTCATTCGTTGTCAAATTTCAAAGCCACAGTAAAACCTTTTATCCCCTATTATAGCTATTATAATAGAAATCGATGTCTAAATATGTAGGAAACTAATAGTATTCAATGTTGATTACAAGAACAATCTACTAGTAATGTGTAAAATATAACATACTAGCTTACCGCCCGCGGCTTCGCCTGCTTTCTCTAAAACGATTTGAAATTTAAACTATCCTATCTCTCAAGTTGGATCGAACTGCACATGGTGTGCGAATTTTATTATAATCGGTTATGTGGTTTAGGAGTCCATTGAAGACAAACATTGTGACACGAGATTTTTATATATTAAGATATCGTAAGGTAATTCATGAATCGAGTTCTATTTTTTTCTATTCTTTAATAATTAAGCATTTAATTGCTATACATATAAAATACCAAACTCGTATGTTTTATTCCAGATGAGCTGTCTCAGATTACTCGCGGCATTCCGTCGCTGCAAGCAGCTGCAAGACGGGGATACCTCCACACCCCTCTCCCGATGCCTGGGTCTGATCGACCTCACGGCTCTGGGGGTTGGAAGTACCCTGGGGTTAGGAGTGTATGTACTGGCTGGTGCCGTGGCGAAGACAGTCGCTGGTCCTGCTGTGACCTTGAGTTTTTTGGTGGCTGCAATAGCTTCAGCCTTTGCAGGTACAATTTAACAATTTAACTTTTGGTTGTCTTTTTGGTCTTACTTATGCGTGTTTTTTTGTTGTTGTTAATTATTATTAACAATTTGTGGTGAATAAAAACATATTTTAGCCGCGAAAACAAACAAGTAAATATACTCGTAGTAAAAATCTTTGCTTTTTATACTATAATTGATTATTTTATTCAGTTTATATCCATTAGGTACTATCTTTTTCTAAGGATACAAGTTTATCATAAAAAAATATAATCGTTTAACGAAGCATGCTCATAATATTCAAGTTACCTACCTAGAGCATATCAGCAAGACCAGTGAGAATCGGATAAAAATCAAAAAGCTTAATGCAAATTTATTTTATTTTAATTTTACTAGCCTATCTCACAACTGGATTCAATATTATAATATCTAAACATCTCGTAAGTCGTAAAGTTTAAATGCAGTTATATAATATGATATTGCCAATATAACGGGGAAATACCGCAGTTTATATTTTACTTGTATAAAAGGTAAGCTTTTTCCGTCTGACTAAGGATAAAGTGAACTTTAGATTTCTCCCTCTTAAAAAATTGCATTTGCTATTTGAAAAAAACTGCGTCTGGAATTTATAAGTATTTTTTACGCACTCAGCGTATGCAAAACTATAACCTCTATTGAGCTTAATACCAACAGTGGAACTCCCTGTATATAACAATATACCAATATTCAATTGTCACTACACTCATAATATCTTTAAAGAATTATTAATTCCTTAGATATTATAATAATCATAATACAAAACGACTGCACGTGTTTAAGTGTCGCATTAAATTATATTGGCCTTCGTTCCGACACTCCACCACAACTCCACTTATAATATTAAATCAGATCAATGCTGTTAGATAATGTTCTTTGAAGATATAGATCGATACAGTTTTAATATACTGCGAAAGATTTGTTTAGAAAACAAGAACTTTTAACATTTTGAGTTTTAATTCAAGTTTTAACAACTAGGTAGTTTATTCCGAAACTATAATTCATTATGACTAGTCCTTAGCCATCCACTTTTTTATACCTAAAATTTTACAATGAAATAAAACTTGTTCAAATCCATTTCAAAATGCAAAAATATCTACTAAACCATAATATAAAATTTAATTAAAATAATATGTAAATTTTGGATAAAAGGCTATCGACTACAGTTTCACAATTATTCATATAGGTAGGTAGGTAATTGAAAATATTCCAACACCCAAAATCATCTTGTTTAGCACAAGTGATAACTGCGTTAAAAACAACCGACTTCAAACTTGCACTTGCAAAATTTACAAATACCTACAGACAAAAATGCTCATAAAATAAAAACTACTGGGCCTATCCGAATAAAATTTTTATGGGACCAATTCGACACCATCCCGCATCGAACAAAAAAAGAATCACGTAAATCGGTTCAGAAACCTCGGAGTAATCGGTGTACATACATAAAAAAAAAAAAAAAAAAAATATACCGGCCGAATTGATAACCTCCTCCTTTTTTTTGAAGTCGGTTAAAAATAAAAACACTTTCAAAACTGGTTTATTTTATTAGTAACTGCTAAAATGTATGCATCGTTTTGCAACTAAAAAACTTGTATGTCTTATAAGGAATTGAAAGTTGCTTCAAAATTATACAGATATTTTAAGCAATAAGTACATATCAATTTTAGGCAAGCAATCCTTTTTCACTTAGGTACCTAAATTAAATGCTTAGCTTAGTCATTACAGCTGTTATACATTTTTATCCATATTAATCACTATAAAAAATAATCAGTATAAAACAAAGTCGCTTCTGTCCCTATGTCCCTTTGAATGCTTAAATCTTTAAAACTACGGAACGGATTTTGATGCGATTTTTTTAATACATAGAGTGATTCAGTAGGTAGGATTTTGTGTATAATTTATTAGGTTTGAGACAAAGCGGGCGAAGCCGCGGGCGGTAAGCTATTACATAATATAAACATTAGAAGTATTGATTATACAAAAGGCAACATATTTTTTACATTTTATTGACTTGAAAGATAAAATAAGAATATAGTTATTATCTTAAACAAAAATACCTATCTATACGTAATAACTGGAATAGCATTCAGTCATGTTGCCGGACATTAATTGGTACCTACCCGAACTGATCATTTTAAGTCAATCTTAATAGAATCTAGGTTCTAGAAGCTTCCAAATCCTTATTACACCTATTTTCTTCTAGGTCTCTGCTACGCTGAATTCGCAGCGCGCGTACCCAAAGCTGGCTCCGCATATGTGTACAGCTATGTGAGTGTTGGTGAATTCATAGCCTTCACCATTGGTTGGAACCTTATCCTAGAGTATGTGATCGGTACGGCCAGCGTGGCCAAAGGCATGGCCAATTATATAGACAGCTTGTGCAATAACTCCATGGCCAATACTATGACCAGGATTGCGCCGATTCATGTGTCGTTTTTGGCGGATTATCCTGACTTCTTTGCGTTTGGACTCGTTCTGCTTATTACAGGTATGTAATACTATAAATATACTCTATTGAAAACAGTTTTGAGAGTAATAAATGTTTTAATTCTAGAAAATTTGTGAAGTAGGTTCCAGCTGATGCACCTCTCCCTTTAATTTATTGCACCATTTAACGTTTATTGCACTACGAAATATTCCAAGACCATTTACATTATACCTTTTGTATTCATTAATGAAAGAACTGAGTTATGTTGCATCATATTGTCATAAAAAAATCTATTTCTAAAAACAAATATACAGATGAAGATGACTTATGATAACATAATTCCATTTACCAATAAAAGATGTATGTGACAATAATTTATGGTATGTCTTAGATTAAATGAATAAATAAATATTTCAGGAAAATTTTCACACACGGGACGATCTGAATTAATAAACATACATATTATATAATTAAATAAATACTTATATAGATAGTAATTAACACCCAGACACAGAACAAACATCTAAGTTCATCACACAAATATGTATTTGCCCTGGGTGGGAATCGAACCCACGATCTTTGGCTTGAAAGGCAGGGTCACTACCAACCAAGCCAACCGGTCAGTCTTTAAATGACTTACTATTAAATTAATAAAATTTCAGTGCTTTTGGGTGTCGGTGTACGGGAATCTACAAAACTGAACAATGTGTTCACGGCTCTGAACATGGCGACTGTTGTCATTGTCGTCATTGCTGGAGCTATAAAAAGTAAGTCTTCATTGTTATTATAAAGTGTATGTTTGCTTTTGTGTGGAATAATTAATAGTTTGAAATCGGTAAGTTGTCATTTATTTTTCTCTCCACCCAAAATCGTACCAGTTTCTTTTCTAACCGACTTCAAAAAAGGAGGAGGTTTTCTCAGAACTTACAACTGAGTATACCGATTTAGATTATTTTTTCTTATTCAATAATAAATAACGTTTATTTCTTATTCTTTCATAGACATAGACATGGACATATTCATTGTAGTTATCAGTATTTAAAATGATTATTCGAAGGTGCTTTAGTCTGCATTTTTGGTTAAATATTTATGACTCTCTACATTTTATTTAATATTTTGCAATGCAATATTTCTCAGTTAAATCACAATCGATCAAAGACTTTATTTCATGCTCCAATAAACATATAGAACAATTCTGTCACACTTATTACATTTTGCAATCATTTGCATTTATTATTTATTTATTTATTTCGGTTAACAGACGATAGATTGTACAAATAAAAACATCTTAATATACTTAGACTAACGTACTAATAATTGATAAAATATAAAAGAAACATTATTTACAAACACTAGAAGTTTAAAAACAGGAAGAAATAAACTCATATTATTATGTATTATATTGTCACCAAATGACCAAACCTTGATGAGTGTAAAGTTTGATTTAAATTGCCCATATCTGTCTGTGTATCATAGGATCAAAATAGAGTCTAAAACCGGCTACTCACGTACCTGCCTGCAGCAGGAGCAAAATTGGAATTAGACCCTTAATTGGCTCATTCCTTGTAATGTATATATATATATATATATATATAGGCAAGCAGGGGTATTTTAGAGAACAATTGAAATTGCCCCGACCGCCGACCAACCGAGATTGTTCCAATATTGCCCCTGCGGCTGGTACGTGAGTAGCCGGCCTAAAGGAGTCGGTTACAAACATGTACAGGTGATTGGTGAAGCTAATAAAAGCGTGTTACATATCGAGAAGCAGAATCTATCTATTAGTATGAAATGAATAGCCCATTATAACCTTGCTAAAACAATAGTATTGTCATGTCATTCATCTTGGGATAATAGCATCATTGAATTGAAATCACAAGTTAAATTCACTTTCCAGTGAATTAATAAAAAAATCATATTTCTTAAATGATTTTAATTAAAAAGTAAAATTACATTATACGTGTTATTATGAGCACGATGCTTCACAATATGTCTTTATTCTAATATTATAATTTAAAGGAATAAAACGTTCTCACGAACGAAAGCACACCGTCAGCGCTTCACATTACATATAGCGTAGGGTTGTCACATAACTCCTCCCCCCGCAGATCCGCAACTATTTTAGGACATTGAGTGAAAATGTTGCGGCAGGATCAACTTCTGGGGCTGATGTTTTCTGTGTTTTCTGAATATTCATTTTCTTTGATTTGTAGCGACGATAGCACAGGAACATTGAAGTGGCCGCTGCGCTCAGTAGCTAAAGATGTAAAGTGGTATTGTCGTATGGTAGATGGAGTGCAGTCCCAAGGTTTTTAGCGTTCTCGTCGGAATATTACTGATTGGTGCAATTAAAATTTTTGTAGGTGTATCTTTAATTTCATTATTAATATTTGTAATAGTGAGGTCGTCAGTACGTAGAGAGCAGTTTGTAGGTAACGTTGCTATGAAACTGCCTTGGAGATGAAGGTATTCCTTACGCTTGCAGGATAATTTAACCTTTGTGAGATGAGTAAAAATAATGATGTAGTGACTGTCGTCCAATTTCTCCATTGCTGGCTTAGTTAATGTTAGGCAGGTGGATTCACAGTCGCTGGATATCTCTTGCGTGGTGATGAGTTTTGCAATACAGTCGGGTGAACTTCTTGTATGATGATTTAGGGTCGACTTCACATAGAAACCGATTGCTCTTCTATTGAACTTCGGGCATTCAGCCTCTATGTGCACATAAATATCTTTATTGGTTGCTATATAGGGATAGGGAGGTATGATGATATGATTTGTACGATTAAAGTGTGAGGAGTTATAATGGGGAATCTTAATATAATTACTATCCTATTTTTACTAAAGTATGATCCAGTGCGAATTATTCGCAGAGATCTACATTAATAATTTGTTCTGAATCGTAAAAGGAACGTAAAGTAACTAATATAATACTTAATATATCTATCCCTAACATAACATGGTGCGCTCGCGATGTACGCTTAAAAGCTAAACTATCCTCTATATTTCTTATTACTAAAAGTAAATCATTAATATTATCGTCCAAGGAGTCTAGGAGTTGCGCTAATTCTATAAGGGTATGACCGCGAAAAATTGTACCGTTACATTCATGACATCATAACAAACGTTACATACTTGACTGAATGTTACTTACATGACCATTATAAAGCTTAGTACATATAACAGTCATCTTTTCTTCCTAGCATTAAAAAATTAACGTCGACTCGGTGTCTCACACTCACACGACAGGAAAAGATGGAGATAAAGGTAAAACCAATTCATATCATAAAATAATGAATTAAAACAAAAAGATGCATATAAATCAAAATTGTATTGAAAAAAATTGAATTTCGGCATTCGTCAACGCCATCTGTAATTTGATCTTCTCATCTGAAAAAAAAAATTAAAAAACCCGACTGACACTGTAAATTCATAACACGCAGTTGGAGGCTACACGGCTACAAAATATTATCCTCCTTTTAACCGCAGTCGGGTTATAATATATATATATATAGTTATATAGACAATGATATTCTAGAGATAAATACCAATCCGATGATACCTTGCACATCAAAATCTATCTAGCCGTTTAGATTTTAAAACGTTATCCTTTTTTTTATGCGCAGACGGGTAAAATATAAAAAATATATATATAGACAATGATATTTTAGACCAATCCAATGATATCTTGAGCATCAAAATCCGTTCAGCCGTTTAGATTTGAAAATATTTCGCGCAATTTTTTAATAGACATATGTGTTCTAAGCCTAACAATATGTCATGACTGTAACGTAACACATTTCGTTACACATCGTTATAATCATGACAAAAAATGCGTGCGACATAACCTTAAATTAAAATTACTTCTCGATTGTGAATGCTAAGACCCACGCAGTAGTCTGATTCTTTAGTTTTATAGTAAACCTACGTAAAGATTTATAATAATAAGACAGAATATTTATACTTACCTCGCAATCGAACACTTTAAAAACACTTTTTTCGAGCGACAAATCTCACATCAACAGAAAACATCATTTCTCTCAAAGAAAAAAAAGGCTGCCTTTGTTTTTTAAATTTTGCCAGCATGCCAATAGTGTTGCCACTCAAGAAAATTAGAGAAGGATTCTGATAATTCTTATATTATGGCAGTTAGAGACGTTACATACGTGACGTTACACACGTATAAAAAAAGTGGACAGTTTTTAAAATAATCATAAAAAATCCATTAAGGCCTTGTGCATTAAAAGACTTTTATGTACATGTTGAATAAGAATCGAATAACTTAAATTTTTCATAAAAATGCGAGGCAGTCATACCATTTCGTAGGGGTTATCAGTTTTTGTCACAAGGGTGTAAGGTGGACAAATATTTTTTGTATGGAAATAAAAGTGAGGCCAGTAAAAAAAATATAAAATAAAATATTTCTGCAAGAGATAAATTGAATTTTATGAAATAATCTAAAAGAACACAAGCATACCTTTTATTACATATCTAAAAAAGCACTTATTGTCAAAAAATGTTGATGCCATATGAGAAATAAAATGGGAACATTGAAAAAATGACTCGTGTACAATTATTCGCGGTTATACCCATAAAGAGCCTAAACTATTTATCAATCTACGTTTTACAAAGCTTCTAACAAGGACGATGCCTTATCCAATTTTTCGTTTAAATGTTGAACCCTAATTTTATATAGGTAGTAATAATGTACGGTTATCAAAATTAAAAGGAAGTAGTGGGTTTTGGAGTACGCTTGAGTCGGGATTTCGAAACAGGTAAGCGTTTTTTGGAAGTATATACATGTATAGGTAAATTAGACACAACTTTGTCTTTTATGAATCGTGAAGCTAACTTTTGTCTCGCGGCTAACGGATTACGTATATATACTTCTTGATCAGGTGCATAGTCAATCTCAGGTTCTCTTCGGGTATTATGTCGCGTCATAATCGCTTCACGTTCTGCGAATGATGAGTCGTGTATTAATTTATAAACTGTCTCCATATTAATGCGATGGTTATGTATGTATTGTTGTAAAAGTCTTTCCGATAAATTTAAGTCAGTTGGGTCTCTAGGGTCATAATGTCCTGTAATTACGTCATAAGGTCGGCATTTAGTCAGACTGTGTACAGAACTATTATATGCTAAGATCGCGTAGGGCACTAAATTTACTGCAGTTTCATTTTTATGCTTTAATTTTAATATTCTTATATGCTCGATAAGGGTGCTATGGAATCGTTCTATCATACCGTTTTCGTTGGGGGTATGAGGAGCAATCATATGATGATTAATCTTATGCAGACGTACAAATTCGGAAAATACTTGATTTGTAAATTCAGTACCTCGGTCAGTAGTTATCGACATAGGCGAACCATGGTGCGTCATGAAAAGTAACAATGTTTTAATGATATTCGGTGCAGTACTGTCGCTTATTCGGTACGCTTGAGCATATTTAGAGAATGGGTCAATAATAGTCAGATACTTATCATGTTCTAGAGTCAATACGTCAGCATGAACAATCTCAAATGGTTTAGAAGGAGGAGGCACGATTTTAAACACTGGGCGTACAGGGTTACGGTCGTATTTTGCACTGTTACAAATTGGGCATGTATTTATGTAACTTGTTATGTCGGTTTTCATTTTAGGCCAGAAGTATCGTTGGGACAACGAAAGGTAAGTCTCGTTAATACCGCGATGGTTCGTTTTACCTTCGTGATATTTTCGAATAGTATCTTGTTGAACTAAATAATCAGTTATATCTTCAATCTGTCGCTTAACAAGAAATAATTTCATACATGAATTTTTAAAAGTATTTTGAATTAAAGGTACTATATCGAACATTTTACTTACAGGATTGACCAAAATTGCAGTACGAATTTTAGGATCTACATACTTCTTAATCAGCTCTACAATGTTTTCTTGTAAGCTGTCTTCGTTAATTTGTACTGAGACACGTAGGAAAGCTTCAAATGGTTTCTTTATGGTAGGTTTCGTTGAAGGTGAGTTATTCGTGATTTTTATAAATATCTGTTTACGAAATGTGTTAAGTGGGTCATCACTTATAGGAATGTCTAGAATAGGATTTTCACGGCTAGTATGTTTTGTGCCTTCTGGATTAATGTTAAGAGTTTCGTCTGTACCGTGAGCTCTTAAGGAGGGGGCTGTATCTGTTGATGATTGGCTAATTAAAGGTCTGTCGTCAGGTGCAGAAACAGTCGATGATCTACTATCTAATGGTCTGTCGTCAGGTGTAGTTACAGTCGATTCAGAGTCAGAAATGTTCACTATCATAGATTCTACGTTTTCATTATGTAATTCTATGCGCGACAATGCGTCCGCGTTCGTGTTACATTTACCTTTCTTATAAACTATCGTATAATCATATTCAGACAGCTTAAGGCGCCAACGTGTCAGCCGAGAGTTCGGTTCCTTAAGATTCATTATCCATTGTAAGGGCTTATGGTCTGTTATAATTTTGAACTTTCTGCCAAATAAGTACGGTCGGAAGTATTTTGTTGCCCATACAATTGCCAATAACTCTTTTTCAATGGTACTGTAATTCATTTCACTATCATTTAAAGTACGTGAAGCATATGAAATAGGTTTGTCAGAACCGATTGGGCCTTGGGATAATATGGCACCAATAGCTACGTTGGATGCATCAGTCGTAAGTATAAACTCTTTCGTAAAATCTGGGTATTGTAATATGGGGTCATTCAATAGAAGTGTTTTACATTTTTCGAAACAATTGACGTATTCTGAGTCTAGAATAATTTTACTACCTTTTTTCAAACATCTAGTTAACGGTTTTGTAACACGGGCAAAGTCAGGGATAAATTTTCTGTAATAGCCTAGAAGACCTAAAAATTGCTTTATTTCTTTAGAAGTTTTTGGAATAGGGTATTTAGTTACAGCTCTAATTTTATCTGGGTTTGGTTTAATTCCGTCTCTACTTATTATGTGTCCCAAATATGCAGTTTCTAACCTAAGAAATTCGGATTTGTCCATTTGAATTTTAAAATTTGACTCACGTAGACGTTGGAATACTTTTTTAAGGTTATCAATATGTTCTTGTAAGCTGGTGCTAAAGACTATAATATCATCTAAGTAAACTAGGCATATTTCGTTCTGTAGACCGCGCAAGACATTGTCCATAACCCTCTGAAAGGTGGACGGAGAATTCTTAAGTCCCATGGGCATTCTCAAAAATTCGAAATGCCCATGTTCCACGCTAAACGCAGTTTTAGAAATATCACTAGGATCCATCTCCACTTGTAGAAATCCGCTAGCTAAATCTAGTGTACTAAAGTATTGACACTTGCCTAATTTGTCAAGGACGTCAGTAATATTAGGTATAGGATATCTGTCGTCAATAGTTTTTTCGTTTAATTTACGAAAATCTACGACTAATCTCCATTTCTGCTTCCCTGAAGCGTCTGCCTTTTTGGGAACAATCCAAATTGGTGAGCTCCAGGCTGAGTCTGAAGGTCTTATTATACCTTGACTTAACATTTTTTGAATTTGATCTCTAACTTCATTTCTATGTACAAATGGATACCTATAGCTTTTAGTATGAATTGGTACTTCGTCCGTGGTTCGTATGCGATGTTTTATTTTATTAGTAAATGTAAGTGGTTCATCTTCTATATAGAAAACGTCTGAATACTGTGCAACTAATCTTTCTAAGTTAACTCGCTCTTCCTGATTTAAATGATCTGTACGTAACCGAGATATAACGTCTGATGTACGGGTTGATAACTTATTTTGATTAAATAATTCCGTATTATAAATTTCACCGGAGACATGTCTATCCATTGAGAAAATGATATCATGTTGAGTTGGATTACGAACCTCTAAAATTCCTCTGTTATTTTTAACCGACGTTAAACAATGAGGTATAACGCAATTTGAAATAAATTGTTCTGGTATGAAAGTGTCACCATTTGGTACATTAACGGGTAATTTTTTCATTTTTTTTAAAACGATTCACCGTGCGTGCACACAGTTTTATCAGCTCCGTAAAATTATTAAAATTAGATCAGTGTCTTACAGTTTAACTAACAAGTGTTGCATATTGTTTCAAAGCTTGTGATAAGACCCGTGTAGTAGTGTTAAATTTACTCATATAGTGCAGTAAATACGTGAGTAATCTTAAAATAAACTTTTTAAATCTTATAAAGATTTAGTGGACAGCTGTGCGACATCAAACCGGTTGACTGACCGCATCGTCCATCCCGCTTGCGTACGCGCTAACTGCCGCATCTTATAATTGTCGCTCTTTATCGCACAACGACCTTGCTTGAAACTTGTTCACCTTGAACGGCCTAGGCGCCAAGCAGTCTGCTCCGCTTAGAAATAATTTTAACTGCATCGCTTCATTTTGCAATAATGAATATTACACGCGCATAAAGAATTGCGTTGTATATGAGTTTTTGGGAATATACCAATTTTATTGAGAATAATTAATTTTGATATAAAATAAGGCTATTTGTCCTATTGTGGTTATTTATAAATTTATAAATTAATTATAAATATTTATATACAACATGGCTAATAATAATTCACGCTGGGGTTGCTGCATCCCGGAAAATGAGGATGATGAAAGTTTTATTTTGTGCTTAAAATGCAATAAAAAATATCATTTCGCATGTATGTCCCTTGATGATAACTTATTCAACTCGGAAATGAAAGCTGTGTGGAGCTGTCCCGACTGCGTAAGGTCTATTCCTAGGAGTAATAAAAATGACAATACACCGATCCGTAATATATCCACCACTAGGGGTTGCAAAAGACAAGCGCTTAATTCTCCTCCGATGGACCCAGAACATTCACTATTCATACGTGATTCCGTGAGAGAAGCCGTTGATGTAGCAATAAAAGAAAATATGAAAGAAATGTTTTCTAAAATACACGAAAATATAAGGGCTGCGATCGTAAATGAGTTTAAGCCGATTAAGGAGGAGCTGTCCCAATTGAAGGATTCTATGAATTTTATCAACAGTTCATACGAAGAATTTAAAAGGGATATTGAATCATATAAAAGCAAAGTTTTGGCTTTAGAAAATCAGAATATTAGATTGATAAATGTTGTGGATGATTTACAGTCTAGAATAAATCAGTCTGAACAACAACTCCGTCAAAATAATGTGGAATTACAGTGTGTCCCGGAGCGTAATAACGAAGATCTTTCCAAAATCGTGAATAATTTATGTACCACTATTCAATCTAACATCAATGAAAAAGACATTATTCACTGTACCCGTACTGCTAAAGCCAACAGAGCTAGTAATAGACCTCGCTCTATAATAATTCAATTATCATCGGCTAAGGTTCGTGATGATTTACTCGCTTCAACATCTAAATACAACAAAACTAATCCGCAAAATAAATTAAATAGCTCACATCTGGGCATTCCGGGGGCCTCTAGTCCAGTCTATGTCAGCGAGCACCTTTCCCCTGCTAATAAGGCAATACATGCGGCCACCAGGATCAAAGCAAAGGACAAAGGTTACAAATATGTTTGGATTAGGAACGGAAGAGTTTACTTGAGGAAAAATGAAGCATCTGAGCTCATCTTTGTTAAAAGTTTGGACATTTTAAAAAAAATTAATTAACGTGTAGATTAAGATTTTCGCTTGTAATAGATTATTTAAATCATAATGTTGAATATATATTACCAGAATACTCGCGGCTTAAGAACGAAAACTCACACATTTTCTAGGCAAGTTCTGTGTAATCAATTTGACATAATAGTTCTAACTGAGACTTGGCTGAACAGTTCAGTGAATAGTAGTGAATTATTTGATCCCCGATATACTGTTTATAGAAGAGACAGAGGTGACTCAAAGTGCTGCAAACGTGACGGAGGCGGAGTTTTAATAGCGGTATCTAGAAAACTAAATTCAAAACAAATTTTCTGTGGACAGTCATCTTTAGAAAATCTTTGGGTACTTATTGAAACACATAAAACTGATTCTAATCCTCCACAACAGTTGGCACTTTGCGTCTCGTATCTGCCTCCACCAGTTAGTCGTGTACTATTGGAGCAATTTCTAGACAATTGTAATAACTTTTTGGAGGTCTTTCGCCCTGACCATTTTTGTATAATGGGTGACTTAAATTTAAGTAGCTTTGATTGGAGTATGTTGGGGGATGAAACGGCTGAATGTCATATTCCTAGTATATGCCAGCCATTAGTTGACTTTATTTACATGAACAATTTGAGACAGCATAACAATGTATACAACAAATCTAAAAGAATACTTGATTTAGTAATGTCAAACATGAACTCTTGCGTTGTATCTCAGTCCACTGACCCTTTAAGTACGATAGATGTTTTACACCCCCCTTTAGACATTGATATCTCATTTAAAATAGATAAAAATCTTATGTACAATTCAGATACGCATTACTTTAATTTCCGCAAAGCTAATTACGTAAATATATCTAAATTACTGCAAGAATGCAACTGGGACACTATATTTGCAAATTCTCGGAATGTTGACGATATGGTGAAAGTTTTTTACGTTATAATAAATAAAATTATTGCAGATAATGTACCGCAAAGAAAACTTAAATCAAAAAAATTTCCACCATGGTTTGATGCTAATTTAAAACGTACTCTAAATGAAAAATACCGCATAAGACGTCGTTTCAAAACATATAAAAATCCCCGCGATGAAATAGAGCTCAAACTGCTCAGTTCTAGATGCACAAGAATGGCTAAGGACAACTATACCCGTTACATGACAGACCTAGAAAATAAATTTCAGAGTAACCCAAAACTTTTCTGGTCTTACATTAAGTCAAAAAGGGGTGGAAGTAGCTCCTACCCTGCATCTATGACGAATGGACCTATAACTACATCCGATGGAGATCAGATTTGTGACATGTTTTCTAGCTTCTTTGCTTCGGTTTATACTGATAATAATGATGATAGTACTGACGACAGTGACGTCAACAATTTTTCAAAACAAAATCTACATTTAACTTTTCCTATCCTAGATTATCGTACAATTTTAAAAAAATTAAAGAGCTTAGATAAATTGAAAGGAGCAGGCCCTGACGGAATTCCGCCTATATTCATCGTTGAATGTGCAGAACAATTAGCTTGGCCCATTTTAAAAATCTATAATAAGTCATTTTCATCTGGTGTTTTTCCAACAGTTTGGAAAACTGCTAAAGTTGTACCCGTTCATAAAACCGGTAATGTGGAATTTATTAATAACTACAGACCTATATCAATTTTGTCATCTTTTGGTAAGGTATTGGAATCCTTAATTTGCCCAGTATTGCATTATCACTTTAAACAGTTATTTAATATTAGTCAACATGGTTTTATGCCGTCTCGGTCTACGACTACTAACTTAGTAGATTTTTGCGAAAGTCTTTCCCATTCTCTAGATCAAAATAGACAGGTTGATGTTATTTACACTGATTTTAGTAAAGCGTTTGATAAGGTCTCACATAAAATACTACTTAAAAAGTTACTGATGTACGGGCTCTCAAATCTATTCTTACAATGGATAGAATCCTACTTGAGTAAACGAAGTTTTTTTGTTGTTGTGAATGGTTTTCGATCGCAAACGTATAATATAACTTCCGGGGTCCCACAGGGCTCTCATTTAGGCCCAATATTATTCAACATATTTGTAAATGAGATACCTGATTTGTTGTCTTGCTCCCAGAGTTATTTGTATGCTGATGATCTCAAGTTCTGCAGAACAATCAATACCATTGACGACACTTCTAAAATACAAAGCGACTTAGATAAACTGGTTGATTGGTGCCACTCTAACAAAATGGATTTAAATCCTAAGAAGTGTTTTTTGGTAAGGTTCGCACGCAAAGGAAACTTGATACATTACAATTACCATATTAACTCTGAGAGTATCAAAGAGGTCTTTCATATAAAGGATTTGGGTATTGTTTTTGACAACAAATTAACTTTTGTGCCACATATAGATCAGGTTGTTACACGGGCGGCTAAAATGTTAGGATTTTTAATACGTAACGTGAAAAGTTTGTATAATGTAAAGGCCAAAATATCATTATACAATAGCCTGGTGCGTAGTATATTGGAATACGGTTCTGTGGTTTGGAGACCTCACTTCGCGTGCCATTCCTTACGATTGGAAAGGATACAGAGAAGATTTCTTTTACACCTTGTTTATTCTAGCGGGAAATCAAAAAAACAGTTGCCATCATATAAAAAGCAATTATCTCATTTCAGAATTACTTCCCTTGATAATCGGCGGGTACTTCTTGATTTACTCTTTGCCTTAAAATTGTTCAATGGTAAAATCGATTGCCCCCAATTGCTTCAAAGATTTCACTTAAAGGTCCCTTCCAGATATCCTCGTAAGGTTTTGTTGCCGCTGTGTCCTCCTCAACGCAGAACCGTATCGGGTCGGAACTCACCCATTCCGAGAATTTGTAAAACTGTAAATGACTACAGTCAGATGTTTGATATATTTGTAGATTCCCCCAACAAGCTCCGCAAAACATTTAATTCACTTTTGAAGGAATAAAATAGATTAAGTACATTATATATAATCATTGGTTTTCCTTTTTTTTTTTTCACTAATAAAATTGTTTGGTGTAATTGTATACTTTAAAACTTAAAACTTATTTTTCGCATGCTGTGTTTACCTATAAGTGTTTTTTTACATTGATCTTATAATTGTGTATGTGTATTTTGATATTTTATATGTAATGTAAACAAACGTTGGTAGACCAAAATAAATAAATAAATAAATAAATTTAAGTAATTTGGAAGACTCCGCTGGTAAAACGCATTCATATAAATTTACATTGCACGAATTATACATTTTAATAGGGTTAGTGGCATTACGCGTAATAAACTGCCGAGTTTTTAAGTCAATTTTCGATTCCAATTTTTCAAGTAAATCGAGGCCTATAAGTCCGTCAAATACGTCGTGAAACTTATATACAAATAGTGTAATTTTATCAGTCTCTTGAAACTCTTTGAAACATGGTATAGTAATAGAGAAATCGTTTCTAGTGGTGGCATGTATATTAGTGACTTCGAAAGGGTCGTAATTTAATCTTATATTTGAATAAAACTTTTGAACCGCTTCCGGACTTATAAATGACTGATTAGCTCCTGTGTCTAATAATAGTTTTAATGGTGGGTCTAAAATCTGTATGTACGGTAGCTGCCTTTGCGTCTGCAAATTAATTTCTATCTTGGTTTTCTTGTATGGCTGGCCTTCGGAAAATTTTCGTTGTCAGTCGAGTCAGTGTGTTGGTTAGTATCATTACTTTCATTAGTTTCATATACGTTTTCGGGTGGCATGTCACAATTTTGATCATAAATCGCCTCGTAGTTAGAGTAATAATCGTCAGCATAGTCAACATAATAGTTATTATAGTCAGCGTCATAGTAGTCATAGTACGGAGAGTAATATTCATATGGCACACATTCATTAACATTGATATCACGAGTTTTAAAATAGTTAGTAGGTGGTGGGTTACCATGCTTACGCCAGTCATGTCCAGTCGAGGGTGATTCCTTCGTGACATAATGACTCACGCCACTCATTGGCGTCGGACCTTTATAATAATTTGGTTGAGGACGTTGTGGTAATCGGAATACGTTGCTATGGGGGTTATAGTTAGGTGGAGTAGCTCGGAATATTTGTTGGGTACGTGTGGGCATTCTAGGAACATGCTGCTGGTTTTGAACAGGCATTCTAAATTGATACGGTGGGTTTGGTCGGACTTTAGGAGGAAACATATAAGGTTGAGGTACATAGAGAGGCTTGGGTACATGAAAATTGGTTGACGGCATTAAAGAATTATTATATATAGACTTAGGTACATTATTATAATTCGAATAATTAAATTTGGATGAAGCATCGTTTCTTTGTTGTAAGTACATTGTATTTAATTCCTCCTGAACATACTCTAATGCTTTCTCTATTGTTTCGGGCCTCATACAGCGTATACGCGACCCGAGGGGTTCTTTAAGACCCCGAACAAAAGCTTGTTTCGTCAATTTTTTATATAGGTCCCGTTTTGCGTCTATAGTACTTTTAAGAGATTCATGTAAAGTTACGTAAGTCATCATGGTACTGAATAAAGACTGTAATCTATCATAAAACTCTTGGGGCGAGCTGCCGCCCTGGGTTTGCGATGCTATATCATTATACAGAGCCGTCTCGTCTCTCTGGTCAGAAAAATTGTTAACTAGGGCCTCACGGATTCCACCCCAACTATCAGGAATACCGTTAGTATTAATGAGGCGTGCCGCCGGTCCCGTGATTTTATTTAAAATGCCGTTTATCAGCGATAAATTAGAAAGAGTGGCCTCGGGGTCATCTTTTATATATTTAATAACTAATTGGTCGCATATTTTAATGAATCTTGTTAATACATGGGGGTTACCATCAAAATCTGGGACCACCCTTAAGCATTTAAAAATTTCTTCCGTGTCAAACGACATATTAAAACTATCAATACTTCTAATACTATCAACTAAACTATTTCTCGAGGACTGTTGGGTATTAACAGCCTCGGTACCCCGGGATTTCCTAGGATGGAAAATCGTGAAGGTTTATTATAAAATTAATATAGGAATATAATATAGGAAAGCAACACAATAAAATAATTCTGTGCAACTCACATTAACATGGTTTCTGTATCGATGGCTGGATACTGCTGATGTTCTGGATACTCGCTTGGGTTTTTAAAAAAACCGGTCGGCCGCGCGGGGCCTCGGAACCGATATTTATTTCGGATATCTTCCCGCCTGGCGACCCGAGTATCCTACCGACTGCGCCAGTTAAATTCACTTTCCAGTGAATTAATAAAAAAATCATATTTCTTAAATGATTTTAATTAAAAAGTAAAATTACATTATACGTGTTATTATGAGCACGATGCTTCACAATATGTCTTTATTCTAATATTATAATTTAAAGGAATAAAACGTTCTCACGAACGAAAGCACACCGTCAGCGCTTCACATTACATATAGCGTAGGGTTGTCACATAACTCACATCATAATATTATTATTTTTTGCGGCTAAATAATTTGTAGAAATATTATTTTTTATGATTTTTAAACGTAATGTCTTATCATACCTACATCCATCTCAATATCTACAAATATAGTACTTACAAACTTCTATCAGCTTCTATCTCTTGCACTATAAAATTATTCTTTTCTTGTTGGCATAAAGTTACTTACCTAAGTATAAACCAACGTTAAAAATATAATTTGTTCGTTCAACTAGACAACATTTTTGAAAATATAAATAAATAATAATATATGTATGCTAATAGGCCTCGATTAAAACTCATACTAATTGAATAACTGGTTGTAAACAAACATTTTAAGTTTTTAATATTTAATATTTAACTCCGTTATTTTTATTTGTGTCAAATAATATAATATATTACTTGAATATAAATTAATCAACGCAAAAAGAAAACCTGGAAAACCGGTATGTTTAAATACGCCAAAATTCTCAATAAAATGTAGTTAGGTAAAAATTATCAAAATTATAAACAGGTTTCATGCAAAAAAAACATTCACATAGAAAAGTCCTCTGAGTGTTTGTTCGCGATTAACTTAAAAACTACTGCTATATAATATATTCATCCTGTTTTCACCGATGGATAGCTTGGTTCTTGAGGAAGTCTTTAGCTTACAGTTTGTTAAATTTTAGACAACGCGGACGGAGAGCTAGTCTATAATAAATATCGATAATACAAAAATTATTTTAAAAATAGTATGTCTATAGAACCTATAATTTAATATAATTTGTGACCAAATAGTGCCTAATATCTATTGATGAAAATATGTACTTAATATAATATTATGTTATGTTAAATAATGTAAACAAAAACTACATCGTGAGGCAATCGTAAAGGCCTTCATCACATGGAACTAATTATTTCGTAATTATTAGCTAGAAACTTGTAATTCTTTTGTATGCAATGTTGTACCTAAAAGTTACAAAATACGTAACTATTAAGTCTTTAGAAAATATATTTTGTAAAGAATAACGATTATTTTGGATCGTCTTAAAATAAGTAAGAAATGAATGATTCCGGCAATAATATAGGTACACTACTTTCATATATTTCAAATCTAATAATCCTAGATCAATCATTATTAAAATCATTCTCATAATAAATGATATCTTCGTTCAATTGTTTCTTGTATAATATGCTACCAGATATATACCTATCATATTACATTATCATATCATCGGTATTGTTGTATCTACATTTAACATTCGCACATTACTTATTTTAATTGTTCTGTGCACAAGTCCGTTTTTAGGGTTTTACTTGTGTATTCTACTGTTGCTACAAATCGTTTTTTACTTGTAACATTTACGCTCTTTCTCAAATCCTTGTTATTATTATTATGAATGCGTGTGTATTTGTTTTCCTTTCATGTCGCAGGATGGTATGATAGGTATTATTTTTCTGGTTGATACTTCATCAACATAGATTGGCCAAGGAAATCCCATCGCAATGTAACATCATCCCGATGGGATTACTTGGCCAATTTTTTGTAAACACGCTTACATTAGTTTTACCAGTATGTGTGTAGCTGTCTCCCTTTGAAAGTATTGGACGGATTCATCATCATCATGATCAAGTCATGATTAATTCAAACTCACCTATAACAACAACAGTGACAATACCTACAATAATTCTGGAGTTAATTTATTTAATCTCCATTGTATACAGAGTTAAGTAACATAAAAAAATACAAAGTAGGTGTAAAAGATATAATATAGCATTCTAATAATTGTTGGTCTTATAAAAGTCATTTAATTAAAGCGTGTTTTTTTTTCAGTTTTCAAACTTTATTTATTTATTTATCCAGGTGACCCATCAAACTGGCGCATCGACGTAGCCGACATTCCCGAGGAATACCGTTCGTCCGCCGGTGCCGGGGGCTTCATGCCGTGGGGTGTGGCTGGTGTCATGGCGGGCGCTGCCAAGTGTTTCTTTGGCTTCGTCGGCTTTGACTGTGTAGCCACTACAGGAGAAGAGGCCAAAAACCCCAAGAGAGATATACCACTGTCGATCGTTATGTCTTTGGCGATTATTTTCTTGTCGTATTTCACGATCGCTACTGTACTGACCATGATGTGGCCGTATTATTTGCAGGTGCGTTTAAGTTTTTTGGTTAAATTGATAATGGCCTTATTCTGTGTGTCGTGTTACAATTTATCACTTTGTTTACTTAATTATCACTTAGTTACTTTAATTTTTTGAAATTTTAATGAATTTTTCGTTACCTAGTTATTTATGTACCTACTTTACACATCTAATTATTATTTAATTCTATCACATTCTATTGCCAGGAAGATAAAGCCGATTTTTAAATCGTTCTATCCTACTATAAATGCGAACGTTTGTAAGGATATTTGTTACTCTGAATGCATTTTGATGATACTTGGCATTTACCTGATGTGCCAAGAGTGATTGGCCGTGATGGTGCTTTTACTATGAGTCTATGATAAAGCTAGTTGTGTCATATTTATGGGCTGAGTATTTATTTAATTTTCCACCAGGACGCAGATGCCCCCTTCCCCCACGTGTTCACCCAAGTGGGTCTCCCAGCTATCAAGTGGATCGTCACAATCGGCGCCATCTTTGCTCTTTGCACCAGTTTACTTGGCGCAATGTTCCCTTTACCACGAGTGTTATACGCCATGGCAAGCGATGGAGTGCTGTTCAGACCCTTGGCTGTTATTAACAAGAAGACACAGACTCCATTATTGGCTACTGCATTGAGTGGACTATTATCTGGTAAGTTATTGACTTGGCGCACTGTTCCCATTGCCAAATGTACTCTATATTAAGCTATTGCATAGCTTCTATTGCGGGCCTTGAGCGCGGGGACCGAATCGAGAAATTCCGTAACGAAAAAACCTGACGCTCCCCCACTCCGACGGGCGGAGGTGTGGCTTGAAGGCATAGCATGCAATAGCTTTACCGCGGCAGTCCCCGAGTGACACACGTCGTTTTTTTTAATTTATTATGCCACAAATGGCTTCTTTATACAAGTTTATTTATTTATATTTACAATTTATGATAGCATATTTACCCAAAATTACAAATTTCAGCAACAATGGCGGCCATATTCAACTTAAACCAACTCATCGACATGATGTCCATCGGCACACTGCTCGCCTACACAATTGTTGCAATTAGTGTACTTATGTTGAGGTAGAATTTTTGAGATTATTACAATCTTTTTTTTTTAAATTGTTATGAAGTAACTCTTTGTTTTTAATTTAAAATTACTATCCGAACTCAATTTTTCACAAAATTGTCATCATGACTCATTGAAGCTATAAATATTATAGTTCAGGATACATCGCCCATTTTTGCAAGTGACTACTATCAAGCTAATTTTCCGTTTGTAGCCATTTTGATGAGACGCCCAATAATTTCGTGTACGAAAATCTCGATTGTGGTAGCTAACAGAGATAACAAGGATAAAAATTTTTGATTTGATGGTTCTCAAATATTTATTACTAACTGAATTTTTTTTTGTTCAATCTCAAGATAATTACCTAAATTATTCGAAAAAATATTTGTCCTACAAAATCTATGGTTGGTTCAAAGAGTCTCCCTATCCAAAGTGTATCGATAACGAGGTCATCATAAATGATTACTAACAAGCTGATTTTTTTGTTTTCACTTAGTTAATGTTTATATAATTCAACAAACATATTGTCCTACAAATTGCGTAATAAATATTTGAGAACCATCAAATCAAAAAATTTTATCCTTGTTATCTCTGTTAGCTACCACAATCGAGAGTTTCGTACACGAAATTATTTGGTGTCTCATCAAAATAAAGCTACAAACGGAAAATCAGCTTGCTAGTAGTCACTTGCAAAAATGGGCGATGTATCCTGAACTATTATTGATTTTATACTTAGGAACGAATTGGTTGCTTTATATTTAAAAAAAGCGAAGCATTTTATTCTCATCAATAAATCACAAAAAAAAAATTACATATTTTATTTGAATGTTAAGTGTCATGGTTTGACTTAGTATTGTTTTTAGCTATTGATAAGTGTATGGAGTGTGAGGGGTACTAAATTCGTTACTCTTAGGTACGAAGAAGAGCCAGTACCCCAATTAGTGGGGGCGAAGCCTCTGGCGGAGTCCCCCGCGGGTGTGGCGAAGCAACTGTTCAACCTGCTCGGCCTTAAGGAGCCCACCAAGCTGTCCGCTAATGTCGCCAAGTGCACTATATTTATTTTCTGTGAGTAATATATTTATGTCTACAGCAACATTCTACATGCACACCAAATTGTAGTATGGTTATTACATAGGTTGTCTTTATTGCTATTCTATGTGCATTTTGTACAATAAAGTGTTTTATTTATTTATTTATACTTATCTACAGCTACATCTAAACTTATCTACAGTTACATCTAACCTAATCTACAACTACATCTAACCTAATCTACAGCTACATCTAACCTAGTCTACAGCTACATCTAACCTAATCTACAGCTACATCTAACCTAATCTACAGCTACATCTAACCTAATCTACAGTTACATCTAAACTAATCTACAACTACATCTAAACTTATCTACAGTTACATCTAACCTAATCTACAGCTACATCTAACCTAATCTACAGTTACATCTAACCTAATCTACAGCTACATCTAAACTAATCTACAACTATAGCCTACATCTAAACTTATCTACATTTAACACTAATTTACATCTACGTCAACGTATAACAACTACTAGGCAGAGATCGCTCGAAAGCGATAAGGCCGTCTATATAGCATGTATCTTATATGTTTTTCTCTTTTCTTTTTCTTTTCTTCTGTATATGTGTGTGTTAAATAAAGATTTTTGTATTGTATTGTATCTTACCTATCTAATTAATATAGTTTCCTTAGACGTTCCATACTTATGTCAATACTTATAAACATCCACAGTCATAGTAGCGCTAGTGACATGCGCGCTGCTGACAGCGAGCTCGGTGAGCGTCGTGCTGTGTGCGCTGGGCGCCGCACTGCTGCTGCTGCTGCTCGTGCTGTACCGGCAGCCGCGCCGCAACGTGCAGCACCTCACGTTCAAGGTGAGTCACGTGAGCACTGCTGCTGCTGCTGCTCGTGCTGTACCGGCAGCCGCGCCGCAACGTGCAGCACCTCACGTTCAAGGTGAGTCACGTGAGCACTGCTGCTGCTGCTGCTCGTGCTGTACCGGCAGCCGCGCCGCAACGTGCAGCACCTCACGTTCAAGGTGAGTCACGTGAGCACTGCTGCTGCTGCTGCTCGTGCTGTACCGGCAGCCGCGCCGCAACGTGCAGCACCTCACGTTCAAGGTGAGTCACGTGAGCACTGCTGCTGCTGCTGCTCGTGCTGTACCGGCAGCCGCGCCGCAACGTGCAGCACCTCACGTTCAAGGTGAGTCACGTGAGCACTGCTGCTGCTGCTGCTCGTGCTGTACCGGCAGCCGCGCCGCAACGTGCAGCACCTCACGTTCAAGGTCAGTTAAGTTAAAAAAAAAATGTGCGTGTAGGTACGCGCCATCTTTTTCTTATCCCTACCACGCGTGATTCGACGTATTTCTGTAAAGTTGCATATAGTAAATTATTTTTTGAAAAATAAGGTCATAAAGAAGTTTCACTTCTTACGTATGTACACTAGTACACGCACACATATTTTTTATAAGCCGCAAATCCTTGCTTTTACTTAAATTATAAATTACCATGTCCAGGTGCCATTAGTTCCGTTGGTGCCGTACCTCAGCGTGTGCATGAACATCTACCTCATGGTACAGCTCGACTATCAGACCTGGGTTCGATTCATCATATGGCTGGCTCTTGGTAAGCGTTATTTTATTTAAAACTTAACTGTTCACTCGGCTCCTACTTTTTTTTGTTTTTAAAAATATTATCAGGTTTGATTCTAATCTCAGTGCACATGAATCCAACTAACCAAAAATCATTAAACACCGTTTTGCCAATCTTGAGTTATATATGATGTAACTAATACGATTTTATTTCTTTAATATACAAAAGTATATTCAATTTTACAACTTACAACAAGTTATATTAATTTATACATTTATTTCGTGTTTTATGTGACTTGGCGAATTAAAATTGCAAAAAAATTGCAGTTTTAACCCAAACGTTTGCTTGTGATGTTAAGATAAATAGAATAGATTAATTTAAAACTTAATTTAACACTTGGCTACCAATTTACCCACACTGCGCTTGCATGTAGAGCCAAGTTTCAATTAACACATCCTTACTCTGTAGGCCCTAACTTTACAAACTATGCTACTTAGTCAAACAGACTTTCCGCTTTCTATGACTACACTTTTGTAAATTTTGCTCATGTGGTGTTTACCAAACCAGATTTATAAGTGGTCAAAAATCTAGCGAAACGGTTCTAGTTATTGCCCGTCACGCTTCGCTTGGCTGGACTTGGCGGCAAATGCTAAAAGCAGGGCTGTTGAGAAAAATAAATTAACATCGGTTATTATAGTATAACAAGCGCAAACCCCAGTGTAACACGATAAATGAGAATTATTTGTTATATAGGCGTTTTGAATAATTACTAAAAGAAGATAAACAATTTATATTTTCTACTACGACATAATATGATATTAATCGTAAAATGTTTTTCAATTTTCAGGTTACTTCATATACTTCTTCTATGGCATCAGCAACAGTTCGCTAAAGGAGAAGAAAGTCCCGCCACCAACGACAAATGGAAAATACGAAGAAAAACATATTATTACTAAATTTTGACGAAATCAAACAATATTTTAGGATGCGTGAAAATCACATTTAGTCAAACGTATAAAAAATTATCTAAAATACAACTCGTTTTTTTAATAACAATAATTATAGAAATTCGCGCGCATTTTTGACGTTAATTTTTTATCCACATGACTTTGACATTTCAAAACCGATAATTATTATTAATAGTTCTGTTCTGTGTTTAGTTTTATTTAATTTAAATCTGTGATTTATGTTGTGTTGTGTTAACTGTGATATTTAACTGGACTTTGACATTTGGCGTGATTTCTGTCACACGTGTTTGGGTTTTTAATTAGTGTTTTGGCTATTTTAACAATAATTTATTCACTTTGAGCTGTATTGTGTTCGTATTTAAGTGTTTAGTTTGTGGTTATAGTGGTAAGTGTACTAACAATCAACTAATATGGGCCCTGACCCACCCGATCCTCCTAAGCCCCCGGACGTCCAAGAAAGAAGCATGGAATTGGACATCTCTCAGAATAAGAGGCAAAGGTGTCCGTCACCTGAGTCTACAGATGAATCCCCAATTAAACGCTTTGTTCCATCAGATCCCATTTTACCTTCTGTTAATCCGTCTTTATTTGTTGATCCTATTTTAAATAATCCTATAAGATATAGTGGTGATGAAGTTGGACCATACATTGTCCACGTATCTCGCGTAGAAAACGATCCTTCTGCTGGCCTGTCCATCCGTCCTATCAAATTTGGATCTTTCTTGTACAGTCAAAAAGTACCTAATATTTTAAGAGATGGAGTAAAATCTGTTGGCCGCAATAGAATATCGGTTGAGTTTGCATCGGCTGAGGATGCTAATAATTTTTTATCTTTACCTGCTTTGGCCGAAGCTAAATTTAAGGCATTCATTCCTACCTATCACATCACCCGCATGGGTATTGTGAAAGGAATACCTGTAGAATGGACCATGGATGATTTGGTGGAGTGTGCAGAATTCCCTAACAGGCACGGTCGCATACTTAAAGCACGTAGACTTAATAAAAAATCTAGCCTTGATGGGATTACAACTTGGGTCCCGTCCCAAACAGTGGTACTAACTTTCTTGGGCCAAGTAATGCCATCAAAAATCTACTGTAGGTACACTTCTCTCCCCGTAGAAATTTATCATTACCCAACCATCCAGTGCCACAAGTGCTGTCGCTTTGGGCACATCCGCGACCAGTGCCGCTCAAAAGAGAGGTGCTACAAATGTACACAAAACCACTCGGGTGACTCCTGTCCCATTCAAGAATCTCAAGCACTATGTGTCCACTGCAATGGCACTCATTTCGCCATTGACAAAAATTGCCCGGAACACAGCCGGCAAAAGTCAATTAAACTTTTGATGGCCACAGAAGGTATCTCATTCGAGGAAGCCTCTAAGCTTACCCCTTCAGTGTACAGACCCTTTTCGGAAACAGCCAGTTTCGTTTTTGCGCCCAGATCACAACATTCACCTGTTTTTCCCATCCCTTCTATGAAACAATCCAATAGTGTTCGTCAAACTCATCCTCTTAATAAAACTTCATACAAAAAGACCTATTCTATACCCCCTCGCACTCATGCACCACTAGGTAAAACGTATGATGTAGCTGCACACCGCCAAATAACTCAGGAATTACCTTCTACTCAACCGAATGGTTGTGCCTTATCCCAAAACCCTGACCCCCCGGTTGTACTCAACTCTAATGTTGAGCTTTATGTTTCAGCATTAGAAACTTTTCTTAAAAAAACAAATTCAATACCGACCAACGTTGCCCATAGACTAATAAATCTCATATCTCTATTTAACAGTAATGGCCCTCACAATCCTCCAGTGGAATGCTCAAAGCATTCGTCCGAAATGTCATGAAGTACTTGACCTTATTTCAACCCACAACCCTATAGCTTTTGCCATCTCGGAGACATGGCTAGTTCCCGGAAGTCATTTTCGGATTCCTGGCTTTTTCTGTCTGCGAGATGACAGAGCCGATGGATATGCTGGGACAGCACTTTTACTTAAACATTGTTTAAATTTCTCTCGAATTCCATTACCTTTGCATGATCAGCGTATTAACGCTGTGGCTGCAAGATGCAATAATGTCTCTATTATTTCTGTCTACATTTCTCATCCTCATCCTTCTATTATACCTGATCTTTCACTTATTTTTTCCTCCGTACCGTCTCCTCTTTTAGTATTGGGTGATTTTAATGCTCAGCATACTTCTTGGGGATCTTCTGTCTGCAATACATTTGGGCACCTGTTAATGGATCTGCTTGATGACCTTGACCTTTGTGTAATTAACGATGGTTCTCCCACTAGGAGAGTCCTTCCTAATCAGAGTCTCTCCTCTGTAGTTGATCTATGTATTTGTTCTTCCTCCTTGGCTCCGTCCCTTACTAATTTAACCCTTTCTAGTACTCACGGTAGCGACCATTTTCCTCTTCTTTCTTCTCTTTCCCAGTCTGTTATCCCATTGACTTCCCCTTTTCCACCCTTACTCATGTATAGACTTTGTAAAGCAAACTGGCAGGATTATGCTACTGGTCTTGACAATTTGGTTGAGTCCCTTCCTTCCGTTTCTCTTGATAATAATCTATGTACTTATTCGGACTTTGTGGATTGTATTAAAAACGCAGCAGCGAATAACATCCCTCTTAAGTCCGTTTCTAACTCTGGTTCTCGCAAAGTCTCTCCGCCATGGTGGGACGATGAATGCTCAACTTCTGTCAACTCAAGGAGAGAGGCCGAAATTCAGTATAATGCTTCCATGTCCGTTGAAAATTTTATATACTATAAAAGAATAGCAGCGCGTACCAAGCTTTTTCTTAAAAATAAAAAGAAAGCAGGCTGGCAAACATTTTGTGAGAGTCTGTCACCTAGAACACCTGCAACAGTTATTTGGAAGAACATACGCAAATTTCGTGGCTCTCTTTCTTATAACGACATAGATTCCAATAACTCCTCAGGGTGGCTTGAAGAATTTGCTGATAAGTTCTCCCCTCCCTTTGTTCCTTCGTTAGATTCTTTCCCTATGGCCACTGGTCCGCTCGTCTCGTCTCATGATAACAATATGGAAGCCATATTCTCCCTGGAAGAGCTAAATGTAGCCCTCAGTGGCCTCTCAGACTCTTCTCCCGGATTAGATGGCATTCCTTATTCTTTCATACGCCAATCCGGTCCCATAGCCAAACAGTACTTTTTAAATTTAGTAAATTTATTTTATGAATTCGGTCACATCCCTGATTCTTGGAAATCACATCTTATCATTCCTTTACTAAAACCAGGCAAACAAGCCTCTTGTGCCGACTCCTATCGACCAATCGCTCTCTCTTCGTGTCTGTCTAAGATAGCTGAACACATGGTTAAAAATAGACTTGAGTGGCTTGTAGAAAATAGGGGACTGTTATCTAGGTCTCAATTTGGATTTAGAAAGGGTATGAGTGTACTGGATTGTTTAGGCATTTTATCCACTGACATTCGATCGGCCTTTGAAAGAAAGCAGTATTTGGTAGGCGTTTTTTTAGATATAGCGTCAGCCTACGACAATGTACTTCTTCCGGTACTCAGAAGCAAATTGTTACAGCTGAGTATCCCAGTGAGGATGATACGATTTATCTGCAATCTTTTAATGTCAAGATCCATTCAAGTGCGTCATAACTCTCATATTTCTTCCACTAGGCTTACCTGGAAGGGGCTCCCTCAAGGATCGGTATTAAGTCCTCTTCTATATGCTATCTACACTTTCAACTTGGACACGACGGTCACATCATTCTGTGACATACTTCAATATGCAGACGACATAACCTTATTTGCTCAGTCCCATGACATGGATGAAATCACCTCGCGCCTTAATTCAGCTTTGTCGTATCTGCGTGATTGGCTGTCGGATCATGGTATGACTGTATCTGTACCAAAATGCTGTGTTGTAGTTTTCACTAAAAAGCGTCACATCCCCGCACCAACCTTATTACTGGACGATGAACCAATTCCAGTCACTAATAAAGTTAAGTATCTAGGCGTTATATTGGATTCAAGGTTATCTGGTTCCCCTCATGTTAACTACATCAGTCAAAAATGCGAAAAGGGGATTAATATATTACGATCTCTGGCAGGAGTATGGTGGGGGGCCCACCCATACTGTCAGAAACTTATTTATAATGCTGTGGTGCGTAGTCACTTAGACTATGCTTCTTTCATACTCGATCCATGCAATAAGACGGCACTGAATAAACTAGACAAAGTGCAATCTCGTTGTCTACGCTTGATTACCGGAGCAATGAAATCTACCCCGGTTAACGCCCTGCAGGTTGAGTGTGTTGACCCTCCCCTAGCTCTTCGCAGACAGTATCTGTGTGATAAATATTTTTTTAAATCCATCTATAACTCTTCCCATATCCTTTGGCCCAAACTCCATAATCTCCTTCAAATCTCCACTAGTCAAAATCTCCGACCCTCTGCTAATTTTTCTTGTTTACTAAAAAGCTTTATAAGATTCACCCGTCTGCCTGATCCTACTGTTCAGTTTGAACTTTATCCTCTCTTCTCCGTTAACTTCCAGTCCCTTACGTACAATCCACCCATACTTTTAAATTGTGGCATAACTAAAGATACAATTAATGCAAATGCTACATTTAATGAAATTGTATCCAATAAATGGCCCAATTGGCACCTCTTTTTTACCGATGCCTCAAAAATGTCCGATATGTCATGTGTGGGAGTCGCTGTTTGGTACCCTCAATCCAGCATTATTCTTCAGTTTAAGTGCCCCCCTTTATCTACTGTCTACACTGGTGAAGCTACAGGCATTCTCGAAGCCCTCAATTTCATTAACTCTCACAACCTTGATAAAGCGGTTATATTTTCCGACTCATTAAGCTGCCTCCAAGCCCTTCTATCTAATCCATTTCGATCTAAATCCTGTCACCCCTTGATTTTAAGAATACGTGTGGTTCTCCTAAATTGCCTCAACAAGGGTCTCCACATTGAAATCACTTACATACCAGGTCATACTGGTATAGGGGGTAATGAGATGGCTGACTCTTTGGCTAAGTCTGCTACGCAAGTGGGTTGCAATACTCACTTCAGTAATTATAGTCAAGACCTTGTTCCACTATCAAAATTGCGCTTGGATGGGAAGTGGCTGAATCTTTGGCAAGAGTCCAGCCGCACAAAAGGTAAATTCTATTGGGATATTCAGCCTACTATTCCACACAAACCGTGGTTTTTCCGTTTTCGCAAATTTGACAAACTAGTAACATCCACTATCTGTCGACTCCGCTTCGGCCATGCTTGTACTCCTGTCCACCTGGCGAAAATTAGAGTACGTGATCACTCTATTTGTGAGTGTGGATTGGATGAAGGTACTACTGACCACCTATTCTTTGAATGTACCAAGCTTCGTTCTTCATTACTGGATGTCCTCCCTCCTGAAATCCCTCGTCCCACAAATTTTAAATGTTTGTTGACATTAGTGCCTTCCAAATTTGTTGAAATTTTATCTAAATTTATTTCCTTTAACAAACTAAAGTATTAACCCCTTATTATATTTATAAACTATATTAGTGTATCCTGTAGTCTGTAATATATATAACCTGTATTGTCTTATGTGTTTGTTCTAGCCGCTCCAAGTTGATCAAAATTTCTGCATTTTCCCACTCAGTTCCAAATGTTAAATGTCACAACCGAACAAGTCTAACTGGCTGAAATTTGAGTCCTGTCTCTCCCATATATACTGGACATTGGCGAAGTCCCTTTTTATTGGGTGGAGCCATTAATTAAGAGAAGAAGAAGAAGAAGATATTTAACTGAACGCGTAAAAAAATTATTTGATGTTTAATGTTGCCATAACGAAGATATTACGTAAATATTTTAGAGGATTAATCCCATAGATAATGCTATTTATTTTATCAATTTGTATGTACTTAAAAACAGAAAATAATGTAAATATGTTGCTTTTTTCATTTTTAATCATATTGACCATATAAAATATGTGAAAATGATATTATTTTAATGTTTCATCAATTTATTGTTTTGATTGTATAGAGATTTAAGTTTAAGGACGTAGCTATTTTTTACTAAGTATTTATTAACTACTAATTATTATTATTATTAATTTCCTATATAATGCAAAAAATATAAATCATGAAGCAACTTTTGCATTTATCATAGTATATTGCAAATAGGTACATATCAATTCAATTTATATAATATTTTATTAGGTACATTTCATATTAGATTTATTTCTTGCCGATATTCCACAATTATTATTTAGAAGTAACTAATAAGTATAAGTGAGATTGTCTAGAATATAAGATGTGATATTGGGAGTGATTGTTGATTAATTTAGACGAACATAATTGTAAGAATAAATAAATAATTTCGATTTATTTCAAGTGTTTTATTTAATTACCTTAAATTATTTCGCCGAGTCAGCTACTACATTAATAGGTATATAAGATAAAAATCCTATAAGATTTAGGTAGGAAAGAGTAAGAAGATCTCAAAAATGGATTATTTTAGTTTTTTTTTCACGTGCTTGTTGTTTTTGAAACGAAAGAACACTCATTGTGGGGAAACTGTTAAAGCGCATTTTTATATTTGTTTTCGTCATTGTCCTCATTTAAACATTCGTATATGAGCGTCGACTCGAAGTCTAGAACCACTGTTCACACATTCGTCTTTGATTACGTCTGAAAAACTGCTCCTAACACAAACACAATATATCTCAAGGCGAATAGCGAATTTAATGTTTAGTGTTTACACATGCGTGTTCGTTATTCCCACGAAAAATGGAAATTCTATCAACAATAGTTTTCGCAGCGCACATGAATTAAGGGCCCTTAGTAGGTGAACACGGCAAAATGGACTGTTTGGAGCTATAATTGAAAATAGGTATTGAAGTTTTTTCGCACTGAAATTTCTAATATGTAATTACAGAACGTATGTGTGATGGGATGACTGTTTCCAAAACACGATTGGAAAAATTTTGCTAAAAGTCCTGAAGTTACCTCTAAAATATCATATAAATGCTCATTACAACCGTATTTTACGATAATAATTCGTATAAAATCACAAATACGGTATTTACCTTCTCGATTTCGTGTCTGTTTTGGATTTAGAAAATATTAAATATTTTCATTCACTTTTTGATAAAAATGTGAATGGCGCTTACGATTTTTAGTTTCGAGCACGTCGATTCCGAACTTAACGCGGACCCCCTCACCGCTTACCTCAGGCCCGAATAACTGAATTTTCGCTGACCGCATAACCCCTTAAGGGATTTTTACACCTTCGGTGATATTAGCAGGGTTTTAGTTATAATTATACACGTGTCACCGGGGATAGTCTTCCCAACAGTGAATTTTTCGAAGCAATTCAGTTGTTTCAGAGCCTATTCAATGAAATCAAGCAAATCTTTCCTCCTTGTAATATGAGTGAAGATTTGTTCCAAGATACCAAGTTTTGAAGTTATTGGGTAAGGTTAAAAATAAAACAAACCAATTAAATTAAAATCATTTATTCTATTATAAAGCGATACAAGCAATAACAATTTAATGGGAATACGTAAATAAAAATGACAAAAAGCAGCTGTTTTACAGCCACAAGTCAAATAATACTGCAGCTCACATTTAAATCTAATTATTTCATATACAAATTTTTATTAAAATACAATGAAATATAAACATGTTTTTGAAGTGAAACTTCTTTAGGTGCGTTGATAGTAAAATTTCAAGGTTGCATCATGGCAATACCGTCACGTCATGGAGTATGGCGAAGATTTTGATATAATTGCCAAAGAAGTTTCACTTCTGACACGTATGCTTGGCACACACGTTTTTTTTATATAAAGGAACAGTCAAAGCAAAAATGTCTACAGATATACGAACAATAACAAGTATGATAAATATACTAGATACCAATCGTTAAAGTCTCCGTATTCTAACCAACTACCTCTGCAACATATACTAATGTGTGTGATTTTTAAAACTTGTTGATAACCATTATGACACCAATTTACAACGGAAACCCAAAAACATTAAGAGGTTTATGAGTACATATATATATGTATAAAAGTTATCAATTTATATCCTGGTTAGATAATTGCCTCAAATTACTTCAGATATTAACCGAATTAATTTAGAGCAGGTTAGAAGATCACGGATGTTAAAAGAGCAACTATGGAGTTTCTTGCCGATTCTTCTCCATAGATACTGCTTTCCGAATCGGTGGTAAATGTTAAAAATAATTATGTAATGACGATTCGAAAGTGCTACTAAATAGTAGTCTAATTGAATAAATGAATGTTTGAGTTTGAGTTTGAGTATGGTCCTGATTAGTCTACTGCTACAAATAACTAGTGAGCGTAAACAATGGATGTGACGCATAAATCATTCACGAATGATTTGCCCGACCTGAATGACCCTGAATAGCGAATAACGAATAGTATAAACGCGGAGTAGCTCCCAAAATCGTCATTCTAGTTTCGGAAGCTTGTCAGCATGGCATTCAACCAAACAATAAAAAATGTTGCTGAGATATTCGAATCGAAATGCGGACAAAAAGATGATGGTCAAATCATTTGCCTAGTGATTGATATTACACTTGGACATGAAAATTTCGCGGGAGCAGAAGTCGTGATGGAGAAACTAGAGCACGTGTAGAGAAAAGTGACAATATTTTTGACGATAACAAGGCAGATGGAGAGATAAAAGCAGCTGTGATTATTCAACACAATAATACCTTTGGTGGTATGTCCACATGATGTGAATCATCTCATTGTAAGAGTGAAAACGCCGATGATGATAATAGAATATTAAGAGTAGATCATGTTAACGGAGATTAAACCAATGCCTCCTCTGGAGATTCTGATAAAAAAATACACAGCTGGCAGGATAATGAAACGGAAATTGAGCCGTTCTCTGGAAAGATTAGCACATGCTTATCAAGATTATAAAAAACACACGGCTAGCTATGATAAAGGAAATCATATGAACAGAAGTGGAGGACAACCCAATATCTCGGAAAATTAGGATGCAAAAACCGCAGCACGGTTAGAGAAAAGTGACAATATGTGTGACGATGACAAGGCAGTTGGAAAGATAGCAGCAGCAGTGGTCATTCAATATATTAATACCTTTGGCGGTAAGACGAGAGGATGTGAATCATCACATTGTAAGAGTGGAAACGCCGACGGTGATAATATAATATTAAGAGATCATGTTAACGGAGATTAAACCAACGCCTCCTCAAGAGATTCAATACCTTCTGATAAAACAGACACGCCTGGGAATAATAAAGAAATAGTAGCTTCAGAAGGGATTCAGCCAACATCACGAAAAGTACTTGCTAATAAAAGAGACACAGCTAGAAAATAAAGGAGATAATGAAACGTGAATTGAGCCGTTGTCTCTTAGGAAAGTTTAACATATTATGTTTATAAAAAAGACAAGGCTGGTGATGATAAAAAAGATCATGCTAAGAAAGTTTAGATGAAAAAATAGCAGCACGGTTAGGAAAAGTGACAATATTTTTGATGATATCAAGGCAATTGGAAAGATGGAAGCAGCGCTCATTCAACATAATAACACCTTTGGTGGTAAGTATACATGATGTGAACCATCTCATCGTAAGAGTGGAAACCCCAACGTGATAATAAATTATTATCAAAGGCAGTAAATCATGTTAAAGAAGATTCAGCCAATATCTCGGAAAGTTTAGCACGTGCAAATTAAAAAAGACATAGCTTACAATAATAACGATTTATCTATATCAAAAGAAATACTGCTCAAAGTGGTGCTCAAGGTTAGATTCCTACTTAGGTCTTCAAAGTTATGTATCGTCCATTACCTATTTTCGAAAAAATATTAAATATGGTCGACCGAATAAGGTTTGAACAGTTACGTCAAACAGTTGTCATTTTTGAAGTTATGCTTCTTTTGGCGCGATGGAGAAAAATAATGAGAGTAAATTTTACGATGCGCGCGCACACCGACACCTAAATTTAACAGCATGAAGTTAGTTCTAGGTGGTATGAAAATTGATATGTTCAAGTTGTATATTCAAGTATTTTCCATACTCCAAAGTATAACTTCTAACGCGTGTACATAAGTACACACACTCTTTTTTTTATCTGTGTTATGTTTAAAAGTGACAAGTCTTGCCTTCGTCTTGGTATCAATAAATAAACAATTACAATTAGCATTTTGTTGTTATTATTGTTCGTAATAGTTCAATCATTCTGAGACACCTTTTCTTCTGAGATATTTCATAATGCTTCCTCACAGATCTATATTTTATACTACAAAATTAATTATCCTTAAAGTTTATTAACTTACAAATATATTGATATTACACTTACAATAAATATATAAATTGTACTAATACATTATTTTTACTACAAAACGTCTACAACTAAAGGTATGAAAAATACAATATTTTTGCCTTCAATAATATTGTAGTTTCAAACTTTCACAGCATTATCATAATTTTTGTCAACTTATACAGAAATGATTTTTCATTCACAATTTTGAAGTGAAACTTCTTTATCGGGGTTGGAAAAAATTTTACCAAGCGTGATTCGACGTATTTCTGTAAACTTGCATAAAATATGTAGTAAATTATTTTTTCTACATATTTTATGAAAAATAAGGTCATAAAGAAGTTTCACTTCTTACGTGTGTACATGCACACATTTTTTTAATTAAGTACATATTAAAAATAATCCATTAATAACTTTATATAAAGCAAACAAATTTGACATTCGAAACTACACCTTATAACGGGGGTACAAAGTCGATATTAAAATATATATTTAGTCGTGTTACGTGTCATATATAATATAAAGTAGAGACAAATAAGTACTTTGGTAATACATCAGATGTTAATACTTTGGTAAATAAAGGAACAATAGAGATTCGTGAAAAAAATACAGTTGGTTATATTATGTGCTTAATATTCATACAAGTATAAGAAAAATATATTATCTACATAACATGTATTCAATTGAGAGTGTTTTGTATGAGAGAAAAGTGTGCTAAATCGTCAAGTTTATTTATATGACTTATAATTTACATATATATTTCAACTTATAAAATGGTAACAATAGCAGATCAGTTTGAAATTTCATAAATAATTATTAATGTTTCATACATTGGCAGTGTTACAACATAAAAATGAGTAAAATGCAAATTTGTACACAGCAATTAAATCTAGAGCCGATGCTGAAAAAAAGTAGATTCTCAATTATTAATTCTTAGTTAAATTTAAGTTATTTAAATTAAAATTTCTAAACTGTCTTTCATACATATTCGAGTATATTTGCATTACATGTCAAAAATTGAATCTATCCATTTTAACGTACATTTTCATCATCATCTCAGCATTTACTGTCATTCAGTAAACTAGATACTAGATACGAAGGATACCACCGTGCTACTGGGGCTGACCACTGGCTCGGTCAGCGCTGACTGTCAGCCGAGCGCGTGGGTCAGCGTGTTGTGCTGTAACAGCGCTGTCTGACTGTCATTGTGCAGGTCAGCGAGTTGGACAGCGTCAATCGTGCGCCGCCTTTCTGAGCTGTGCCACGCGCCGTACGTTATGTATATTAGGAGACCTGGAATGGTAAATTATAATGTTAAATATTATATTAATAAATATTATGACATAGCTATAATTCATATAGGGATTATTTCATACAGGTGTTTGTTAGTTTGCTGGTACTAGTACTGTACTGTAGTCGCAGACTTTGAAAATTCTAACACAAGCGATTCATTCAATTCTTCACATTCTATTCATTCTTTCTAATATATGAGGTATTCTTGCATGAGAGTCAACTAGTTGAAGTTCAAAGTACGAAGTATATTATTTTTATTTTTACTCATTTAATGCCTATTATAGTGTTTCTTATTAATACACATTAATAAATTTTCTTTTAGCTTTTGTTTCCCAAGCCATCCGCTGAAACGTGCCCTTGTTGGCATTTTCAAGTTCAAGATCGTACAATTATTTATATGCAACTTGATTCTTATTAAAACAAATACAAAATTTAATTGAACCTTCAAGTTTGTGCTACTAATGTCTTGTTTTTATTTACATTGCCGACATACAATGGAAAATAGTAAAAAAAACTCAATAATATATTTAAAACTGATCCGAAGATAGTTTAAATGGTAGTAAACAAGTTTAATTAATATTTTCGATTCTCTTTATGTACTACTAGCTTACCGCCCGCGGCTTCGCCCGCTTTGTCTAAAACCTAATAAATTATATACTATAACCTTCCTCTTAAATCACTCTTTCTATTAAAAAAACCGCATCAAAATCCGGTGCGTAGTTTTAAAGATTTAAGCATACAAAGGGACATAGGGACAGAGAAAGTGACTTTGTTTTATACTATTTAGTGATAACGCTTCACATACAGAGATAACAAGTAAAAACATCAACCGTACAAATATTTCACCACGAGTAACAAGTTGCTATACAAATTTAACAACATTATTATTTGTAGAGTCGATTAGAACAAATTTTAATTAAAGCATTTACGCATTTATTTTGTAAACTACGTCAATATATAAAATTTTTAAAAAATGACACGTTTTACGAATTAAAAAGATACTTAATGACTTTAATTAAAAGCGACCAATTCCTTGCATTATATTTTAGCCATATCTCAATAGGGTAATGTCATAATAGCTATTGTTTTCCCATTCTAATCAACCGCAATTCCTTGGTAATTCAACTTTTCAAAAAACAAAAACATATTATTGTCCCTGGATATTTAATTAAAGTCTTTCTATGAGGAACTGTCTCACAATCTAAACCATCCTCCTATATCTATAAAGACCGACCGAAAAAAAAAAACAAAAAAAAATATTTCTGATATAAGCATACAGCTTTTTACAGGAATTTTATTCACCTCTGAAACCAAATGTCAAGTGATCCCACAGGCAAATGTTACTTTAAAATAATAACACTTTCAATACTGTAACTATAACCTTGAGCCGTTTCTCGAATATTATATGGTTTATTTACATGGTTTATTTTTTCAAATTCCTCTTATAAAGGTGAGCTAGTGATCGAACTTTACTATTTTAGTTTAATAAATAAATAACTAAATACGTGTTTACTCCTACAATACCAAGCGCATGAATTAAAATGCGCAGTTTCTTCTGTTTATTGACAAATTTAGCAGTCGCAGTGATTTCGGTGACTGGGTATGGAGAGTACGAATTCGCGAGATCGAGTTTCGAAAGACTTGCGAAAAAATACGGGCACAACCCCGAGGTCTATGAAATAAAGACGATCGACGGATATATTCTCACTCTTTTCCGCTTGCCCGGATCACGTAGTACACCGATCCTTCTCCAGCACGGTATAGTCGACTCGTCCATGACTTGGATTATAAGAGGGAACAACTCTTTGGGCATCAGCCTTGCGAACGCTAAGTACGACGTGTGGTTATCCAACATTAGAGGAAACACTTTGTCACGGAAACACGTATACTTCGATCCAGACAAGGACCCGGCGTTTTGGGACTACAATTTGGACGATTTGGGTACAATCGATTTGGCGGCGATCATTGACAAAATATTATCTGTAACGGGCGCCAAGCGGCTGAACGCCATAGGCCATTCGATGGGCAACACAATCTTTTACATTCTTGGCTCCAGAAAGCCACAATACAACGGTAAAATAAACGTAATGATCGCGCTCGCGCCCGTTTGCTACATGCACGATCTCCAAGAACCGCTCGCATGGCTATTCGAAAATGCCAACAACATAAATACTATATTAGTTGAATCGCATATCCACGAGCTGTTCGGCAGATCGACACCTCCCGGATACTTCATGAAGCTGCTCTGCGTGGACCCCGCCACATCGTATGACGTCTGCTATAAATCAGTACTTTTCCATATAACCGGAGCGAGTGACAATACAGAGATAAATTCAGCTTTCACTCAAACGGCAAGCAGGTATTTTCCCGCCGGTATCTCGAGGAAAGTTCCTTTACATTACTCGCAAATCGGAATTAGGAGGAGGTTCCAACGGTTCGATTACGTCGGAGACAATTCTAAGGTTTACAATGCGAGTGACCCGCCCGAATACAATCTTGGAAGGGTGACAATGAGGTTCGTGTTGGTGGCCGGTCAGAATGACAAACTGTCCACTTTGAAGAATGTAAACTTGCTGAGGAGCCGCCTCCCCAACGTGGTAGACTACATCGTGCATCCGCGCAAGAGATTCAGTCATGTGGACTTCACTTGGGGGAAGAGAACAAAGGAAACGTTGTTTCCATATATTTTCTACGTTTTAAACAAATTTTCCTGTACCTATCCATAAAGATTAAAGAGTTTATAAAATTTGAAAAGGCTGAAATAAATTATGAGCAATACTTTTTGTTTATGTTCAAATGTGTCATAATTATAATTAGTAGATATTTCTCAAAATTTACGACTAAGTCGACCTGGTCCGAGCCGCTGGATCACAGCGCTGGATGCAGGCCGCCGGTGACCAGGCGTGGTCGAAAACCCTGAGAGAGGCCAGTCCAGCAGTGGACGTCCTGCGGCTGACACGACTCGAAAATTTTATATTCTAGCAATTAACAAGATACTTATAGTCTTAAAAGGAATGTTCGAAATTTTAGGTCAGTAGTTACTTATTATTGAAAGCGTAAACATATTGGGCTCAATGTCATGATGAAAAAAAATGAATGAACTACTTCCTCTTGACCGCCTGCAACGTCGAGCCACTCGAATCGTCGGCAAACCCGAGCTAACCGATCGGCTCGATCCATTGGCACTGCGGCGGGACGTTGCATCTCTGTGCGTATTCTACCGCCTGTACAATGGGGAGTGTTCCGAGGAACTTTTTGGCTCAAGTACCATCCGCACCACCTGGATGAGTGGCTATCAACAACTGTGCGTTTTTCACGGCATTTTCTGCCCCGAACAACAAAATTGTGGAACAGCTTGCCTTCTTCGGTGTTTCCATCTACCTACGATATGGATGCCTTCAAAAAAAGAGCCTACGCGTCCCTCAAAGGCCGGCAAAACAATCGCAAAGTTACCTAACGTTGCAATTGCTATGGGCGGCGGTGATCACCCTCATCAGTACCTCTACACCGCCCGCTCCTTTGCCGGTTTTAGTATAAAAAAAAAAGAATTATAATAAAATTAAGAGTAGTTTTGTAATAATAAATAAACAGTATATTATATAATTATAAAAAATAAAGTACCGTTAAGATATTTATTTATGTGTTTCTTTTATATTATATTTTTGTAACAAACGTATTAAATAGTAATTTAATTTAATAACGAGCGCTTTTAACCGACAAGAAAACAAATAAATTCATGTTTAAAAATCATAATCATAAAGAAATTCCAAACTTTACTTTTTAACTTTATTTTTTTTTACTTTCATTTTGCAAAGTCGTTTATGGGTCGTTGTTACTGGTAGTCTATCTCATATTAATAAATTATGCCATGTGTGTATGAAACAAGAGGAAAATTATATTTTTAATAACTTATTATATTTTATACAGGCTGTCCCACTGTTGGTAGTTATACTTAGCTCAAAGGAGGGTATAGTTTTACATACGCTGAGTACGTAAAAAATACTTATAAAATTCTAGACACATTTTTTTTTTCAAATAGAATATAGATGAATACTTAAAACTCTATGTGTACACTGTACAGTGTATACCCATAACAAGCAACCCGCCCAACTTTGCTACGAGCACGTGGGCTATCTTTAAAGATTATGTTTTCATAGACAAAATGCTCACATTAGAGAAGCGGTACATGCCAGCTGCGCGAAGATAAAGAAGAAAACATGAATTTTCAGGAAAAATTTAGCAAAACACTTTGACGTAATTTTGTTGTTAAATTATTATTTTTTACGTGATCAGTGTATGCAAAACTACAAGTCCCTTCGCGCTTAGTATACCGATAGTGGGACACCCTGTATAACCTAGTGCTGAATTTAGACTCATTCAACTCGGTACAGTTGGTGACACACTCATTAACGTCACATAATAGTTAATATTCTTATGGAATTGAATTTTATAATTGCTACAAGTATTTCAATACTGAAATTTATATTAGCATAACAATTGGAAAACTCATCATTATTTTTGAGTATATATTTTTATTTTTATAAACAAGCATCCGCCTTTGACTTCGTCCGCGTGATACGAATGAAAAGAGTTTACGAAAGAAAGGCTTTTAAAACAACGACACAATAATCTAAGATAAACCAATTCGTCGATGATAACTGCATTAAAATTGAAGTTATTTGAGCAGTTTTTTAAGAAAAGATATTTATTCTAAAAAAATATGTTAATATTCATCATATTTCGAAGACCGTGGACGGACTCGATACATTATCGGACGAAATCGGCTCGATAGAAAATAATTGCAAAGATTGGTCTTAAAATCATCATTATATGATTCTATGTCTTTATTTTTTAGACGAACGGGTCTGCAATTTAAAACACGATGTCAACATAGTATTTTCTAGGGTTTAATTTTACGCGAGTTTTATACTATATATAGTATTTATAAATACTCTACATACCAACTACGGAGGAATAGGTGGAGGTAGTTTACAAATAACATTTTTTGAATGACCGTCAAGACGTACAACATCTCAGTCTCCCCGTAACCACGCTCGCTGTAAAGTGTTCGAAACGTCGGGAAAATAATATAATGAATAAATCGCGTTTAAAATTCCTTAAAAAGTCTTTAATTTCTAAACGATGTCAACGTATTCATACCTGAACCTCTAACGAGTCATATTAATTCGCATATGACCCATACTTTTCCTTAAATCACATATTTTTTTTATTATTTTCTTGTACGACCTGGCCCCGCCCAGTAATCTGTCACTGTCTAATTGGATGGGAGTAAACGAGAGCGCAATCACTGTTGGGTCCATAGGTTGGGTCAAACAAAATTTGGTCTTGTCAGCCCCTTAAGTAATGTGTAATAGACAAACAAACGGCGTTCCTGGCTTCTGTTTTTATAAAAAATAATAAACACCTCCTTTATAAGTTTCTCAACGATATATTGTATAAAGCACAAAATACAATATTCCTCTTACATTTTCTTTTATTTATAAACCAGTCAACCCACCCAACTTTGTTTAGTATCTTGTTTACATTTTTTCCAAAACTCCTATTGAGCTTAGCGTGTACAGCCCGTAGCTATCTATTACTTCGATTTTTTTAGTGAAACTTCTTTAGGCGCGTTGAGAGTAAAATTTCAAGGTCACATCATGGCAACACTATCACGTCACGGAGCAAGGCGACGATTTTGGTACCTTTGAATCTTGCCGTTGAAAAACCTTGATGTTTCACTTCTGACACGCGTGCACGGCACACAAGCCTTTTTTTATTCGAGCCACCTGAATCAAGAATATACTTAATCACCAAGATTTTCACCCTCGATTTTCGTGACTAGAGGCACTAACCAGAATTACCGGATGATGCGTGATTATATATTTATATCTGTAAAACATGCTTATGAGAGATAATCACGCATCACATCTAAAAGATTAATTATCGATATTCAAATAGACTGCTCTCCACAAAAAAACTTTTGAATGGTCAAAATACAGACTGAAATGATTTACGAAAAGCACTTTCTAACGAGCAGAGCCGGCAGGAAACTCTGTAGTTGGTAATAGAAAATTAATAAAATCATCCAATTAAAAAAAATACGGATTTCTGTCATGTACAGATTTCACTCATGCATTTAGATAATAAACGGTTCAGCAGGCCGAGACAAATGTCAAAACGCCAAGGAATAGAATACGCTATCGATAGAAATTGACATAAGCGTACGATGTTTTGCCTAAGGATTCGGTCACCCTACCAACGACAATGACGACCACGAACAAAATTTTCAACCAGTCGCAATTAAATAAAATTGTGCAAAACATAATTAAAATGACATTTAAGAATTTCCTGTCGTATTGGTGTTTGGAAACATTTTTTTTGAGATCAATGAATAAACAAACAGGTTTTTCATAGAAACGGAGGCTCCTGGAAAAAATGTATTTAACATTTTTTATAGATAATTAGATGATCTACAATTTTGGTTCAGATGATTGTATGATAAACTTATCGTCTCAGCGAAAATCGCAAAAAAACCCTATTTTTTTATTAATTGACCTCGAATTTTTTTTATTTCCGAGTACTAGAATGACGAGAGATTTAAATATTGATTTTGAACAAATTTCGGCAAGATTGGAATTTTGGTCGTGGTCGTCTTCGTCGTTGGTAGTGTGACCGAACCATTACCAAAATGTCATGAGCTTATGTCAATAATTAGCGTTAGCAGTTTCTATTCCATGGCGTTATGTACGTTTGTCTAAAGGCCCAGTTCAGAAGAGTTATCTCTCACGCGTTTCTCACTGAATGAATTTTTTTCTTAACGGTGCCAGAAAATAGGCTTTTCCTTATTTTGTTCTATTCTAGGTGAAAGGCATTATGCATCATCTACGTCGGTGTTTCTATGTACGAACTGGATGTACCAAATATATTTACTGAAAGAACATATTACAAACCCATACCACATTTTTCTTTTTTTTTTACAAAACAATTATGTTTAGCAATTTTCTGTCATACCTCACAGAATAATTTAATATAACTTGTTGTATCTACATCTCCAAGACAGCGCAAACAGGCCACCGACCACAGCCGCTAGTGGCCAGCGACAGTAACTTGATATATTCTTCTCTATATTTTTTCGCGGACAATTCTGTAGCGAGTGGTCACCACCGGCGTGTGCATACACGTGTACGGTGCGTCTATGCTAAATATATGGAAGAAAAATGTAAACAAGCTGTCGCTAGCTACCAGTAGCTGTGGTCGTGGACCGTCTGCACCGACCCTTCTTAACTTTTAAGCTATCGGATATTTCTACTAAACTGACAACACACGTTTGCACACTGTACTTTATCTTCATTCCAACGCCATCTATTGTAGTTTTTATAAAACTAGAACAGTTGAAGTAAAAATTGAACAAGTGAGAAATTATTACGATATCGTAATGTGTTTGTTTCTTACAACGGTATATTCCCAATAGATCTTTCTCAAAACCATACCGCCATTTTGACGTTAAAGATAACCACCATCGTAAATCTTTATATGTTTATGTATATGTTAGTATTATATCAATCTAGCCTTCATGTCCCTCAACACCAAAAACAATTTAACATAGGAAATTAAAATAAGGAAAAAATTAATTATAATACCATTTTTAGTTTCAGTTTTTTTAAAGAACACTTCAGTGTTATCACTATATTTGCATAAGTGTCAAATGATTATTATTTATAAAATGTTTTGTTCAATAATATGTAAATCTCAACTAAAGAAGAACGATATAAAACCAACTGTTCAAACCAAATTCGATTCAGTTTAAGATCGATCTTACCATTCAAGAAGACACTGTAAAACATAGACAAAGCCAAATGCAAATAACTATGGTTACCGAAAAATGTATCTCCGACAAAACCAAGCCCATTTATCAAATGATTATCATAAGCGCTGTTATAAGCAATGTGGCCACTCTGGATATCATTCCTGATATTATTTCTGATACCATTTCTAATATTATTCAGGATATTATACCTGATAAAACATCTGATACTAAACTCAGTGCACCTGAAATGGCTGCAAAATTCGGCCATCCATCGGAGGAGCATAATGTTACAACAGACGATGGATACATCCTGGCCTTGCACCATCTCCCTGGCAAAGGCATGCCTATTCTCTTGATGCATGGCATAGCAGACACCAGCGAAACTTGGCTGATAAGAGGTAACACGTCGTTGGGAATCACACTCGCAGAAATGGGCCACGACATTTGGATAGGAGATTGTCGAGGCAACAAGTACTCCAGGAGACACGTGTCTTTAGACCCAGACAGCGACGCTGAACAGTTTTGGAACTTCACCTTCACCGAAATCGGCTACTACGACCTTCCTGCATTCATTGATTACGTTCTGCAAGAAACGGGCTATGAGAAGCTGAATGCAATAGGACACTCGCAGGGTACAACAATATTCTTCGTTATGGGTTCAATGAGAACCGAGTATAATGATAAAGTGAACGCTTTAATTGCCTTAGCACCGATAGCATACCTCACAAATGTCCCACAGCCTCTTTCGACAATCATTCCTTTGGCACCGATTATCTACAAAGAGGGGATGAAACTACATCAGTACGAGGTGTTCGGTGACTCTCAAACAGGTAAACTCATACGCTTTACATGTTTGCAGCCAAGTGGCTACATTACGTGCACGTACGGATTTCTTTTCCCAGGGGCCGGTTATGACGCTTCAGAATACGAGTCTTCATTTCACTATAAAATCTTCCAAACGTATCCTGCGAGTACACCTTTACAGGGTCTTTATCATTTCGCACAAGTGAGTTCACGGGATAGTTTCTCGCAGTTTGATTATGGTAAAGAGGAAAATTTGAAACACTATGGTACGGAGTTGCCTCCAGACTTCGATTTGAGCAAAGTGACGATGCCTGTAGCGCTGATATGTGCTAAAAATGATAAGCTGTCGACTTTGGCGGATGTAGCTAAACTGCGACCAGCATTACCAAACGTTATTCAGTACACCGAGTTAGAGAGGGAAGAAACTAATCACATTGACTTCCCGTGGGGAAAAACGAATTACAAATACTTATATCCGACATTATTCGAGGTTATGGATAAATATTTTTAATAACATATTACAAAAAAAAAATGACTCTTATGCATGTCTTTGTCTAATTTTCTTTAAAAATGTGAAATTCCTTTAAATATTTGAGATAATACTGGAATTTGTGTTAAGTAAGCTGTTCACTTAGGATTATAATGATTATAACTGTCCCAGTGACCAAACCCTACCAAAACCGCTTGAGCGATATACATTATTATTTTTTGTAAGCGTCATTTCAAATTATAATACCATTTTAAATAATGCATTAATACTTTGTTCAGGCTGCATTTACGTTTTAACAACGCCTGTGGACGCAATTGATTACTGCGACAGATGTATAGAACATCTGCCCTAAACCCCACATAATGATACGAGAATTTACTTTTGTTGTTTCCCTGCTCGATAAAGCACATCCTTGCGAGGATTTTTTACCAGAACTGTCCTTGTGGGATAACAATTAGTTCTGAAAGCAATACAAATCCCAGTGTATGACGAAGACAGATCTTGCTACACTGCAATTAGAACGAGGTCACGGTAAGCCCCGTGTGCCTTAAGCGATATCCTCCATATATTTCCTTTTTCCATATACATATTTTTTAATCACAGAAGTTCTCTGAACAAACATTTAACATTAGTTTTTATTTTAATACTATGAATATAATAGTGTATTCAAATACAACGCCATCTGTTCTTGTTTTACTACTACAGAAATTTAATTTAATCTTTGACAAATGATAAAAAATTAAGATACAGTAGAAACTCGATAAGTTAAAGTCCAAGGGAAACACAAAATATTTTAAGTTATAGAGGTTTTAAGTTACCAAGGGTCTATTCATTTTTCACTGTTTCTATAGCTTTTAATTTAACAGCGTTGTTAGTTTTCTTATTGGACTCATTTTAAGCCAGGTTTATCACACAGTAAGTAAAGCGATATCTCCAGGACAACGATCAAAAACTTATGATGCAAGTAAGTCGTTGTCATAAAGCTAACCTAAATTTAGTTAATAATATCATAGAAAATATTGCGAAAAATTTAGCTTTTATATTTAATAAGTGTTGTGACTATGGTACATTTCCTAATTTACTAAAGCTTAGTAAAGTTATACCTCTATTTAAGAAGGGCGATCAAGAAGACTGTAACAATTATAGACCTATCTCTATTTTACCAACATTAAGTAAGGTATTCGAGAAGTTAATATTAAACCAACTGAGTAGTCATTTTGCATCTAATGATTTACTGCACACCAAACAGTTTGGTTTCACAAAGGGGCGCTCAACCACAGATGCTGGGGTTGCACTTCTAACACATATATATAAAGCATGGGAAAACTCAAAAAATGCTCTGGGGATATTTTGTGACCTCTCCAAGGCATTTGACTGCGTTGAACATTGTACTTTGTTACGTAAACTTAATCACTATGGAATTAAAGGAAAAGCACAGAACCTCATAGCGTCATACCTGCATGATAGGATACAGACTGTAGTTGTTAATGGAGAACGTTCTAGCGGTGCGTCAATTAACATTGGTGTTCCACAGGGGTCAATTTTAGGTCCCTTCTTGTTCTTGGTATATATCAATGATCTTCCCTATTATTTGCAGGATAGGTGTGAAATAGTTCTGTTTGCAGATGATACCTCATTAATTTTTAATGTGGATAGGCATGACCCAAATGTTGACGAAGTGAACAGTGCTCTTTTACACATATCTGAATGGTTTAATGCCAATAATTTATTATTGAATGCCAAAAAAACCACTTGTGTTGAATTTTTACTTCCTAACGTAAAAAAGTTGAACAGAGATATTACCTTGAACGGGGAGGTATTGCATCCTACTGAGTCTACTGTATTTCTAGGGTTAACATTGGACGAGAAACTACAGTGGGGAGCCCATGTCAACACCGCTGCAGGTAAGCTCAGTTCAGCTGCATATGCAGTCCGAAAAATAAGGCAACTCACCGATGAAGATACGGCTAGACTGGTTTATTTCAGCTACTTTCATAGCATTATGTCCTATGGAATTCTACTGTGGGGCAGGGCTGCAGATATAGAAACTATATTTATCTTACAGAAAAGAGCCATTCGCTCTATATATAATTTACGTGCTCGGGATTCACTAAGAGATCATTTTAAGAATACTGGTATCCTTACTGTACCATCACAGTATATATTTAATAATATTTTGCATGTACACAAAAGCTCCGACTTACACACAAGAGTAGGAGATAGACACGATTATGGCACAAGGAACAGGAATAGAATTGAAATGCCATTTTTCCGATTAGCTAAAGTTAAAAATTCATTTATGGGTCAAGGTATACGCTTTTACAATAGAATTCCTCACAATATTAAAGAGTTTAGTAGTTTTAAATTTAAAACTTATATAAAAAATGTATTAGTTCAGAGAGCGTACTACAGTATTCAGGAATATATGGACGATAAAAACCCATGGAGGGTTGTCGCGTAAAAACCACAAGACAGTTCATTGGCATATTATGTAGTTAGATATAAGTTTCATATATTGTAATATTTACATGATTTTAAAAGAGCAACTATGGAGTTTCTTGCCGATTCTTCTCCATAGATCACTGCTTTCCGAATCGGTGGTAAATGTTAAAATAATTATGTAATGACGATTCGAAAGTGCTACTAAATAGTAGTCTAATTGAATAAATGAATGTTTGAGTTTGAGTTTGAGTTTAACCGCCGCAAAGCTTTGAAGAATTTCTATAAAGCAAACAATAGGTTTACGTTAACAATACATAGTAAACACATGCAAGCAATAAATACCGAAACCTTTTGTTTTGACACTCTTTCAAAATGACTCATATACAAAAATTTTATGTTATAGAGGTAGTAGAACCATTTTTTTAAGTTACTGAGGGCCAATACAGAGATTATTTATTTAAGTTATAGAGGTTGCGTATTTTAAGTTAAAGCGGTTTTGGGCTCTGACGGGAAGGGAACATATTATTTTTTGAAGTTACAGAGGTTTAAGTTATCGAGGTTCTACTGTAATATAAAATTATAAAGATAATGTTGTGGGTTAGTAACCTCAACGGCTAATGTTGTCAATATGGCCAATCAATATCTCGCTAAACTGTAGAGCCATTTTGACGGTAAAAATAGAAAATGTCTCACGTTACATAAGTTATTTATAGAAGTGAAATTTCTTTGACGTATTTCTGTAAAGTTGCATATTATAGTCTGTGCATATAGTATTTTTTTTAAATAAGGTCATAAAGAAGTTTCACTTCTTACGTGTGTACACTAGTACACGCACACATTTTTTTTATTCACTTTTTATATAGGTTGCCTCTTAATTTACACGGATTTTAATATTTACGGATTTTTTATCGATACACATTTTTAACATCGAATATTTTATTTTATGCTTTTTTTACTATTATTCATTTATTTTCTTTCATTTGTTCATTTAATTACATTTAATTTTACAAATTTTATTTACACACTACATATTTAATTTTGCACCAAATCTCGAAACAGTCAGAAATTAATGACGCACATATTATATACCTACTAGCTTACCGCCCGCGGCTTCGCCCGCTTTGTCTAAAACCTAATAAATTATATACTAAAACCTTCCTCTTGAATCACTCTATCTATTAAAAAATAACCGCATCAAAATCCGTTGCGTAGTTTTAAAGATTTAAGCATACAAAGGGACATAGGGACAGAGAAAGCGACTTTGTTTTATACTATGTAGTGATGTAGTGATGTAGTGATGACACGGTAGAACCCCGTTGATTCGAACCTCGATAAGTCAAAAACCTCCAAATCTCGAAAAAATGTTTTGTTCCCTTCCCTTCAAACACCAAAACCTCCATTACTTGAAATCTCTACCCTCTGTTAGTCGAAATAATCACCGAGTCCCTCCAAGCCATTTTGGTAAATATTTTCACTCTATGACTCGAAAAATTAAATTTGACATCTGTATGTCGAACATAGCAACGTTTTATTTTACAACCTTTACAACTTAATCATTAAGAATTTATTACCCCTATTGTTCGAACAAAAATAAGTTACCGACTTTAAGAACGTGCCGACAATGTAAGTACACTATTGTTTCTTAGAAAACATTTAAATTTTAAGGAGTATACGATAATAAATCTACGACTCACGTAAACACGTGTTTGCTGGATTGGTGTCAGGTGTCTACTGTTGATATCCTTTGAAATTTAGCTAAGCAAGTCATTTGTTTTCGACTTAAATACTGTCAGAAGTAGTTTTGTTCTACTACAATACACATCAATTAGTACAACAGAGTGCTGTGAAACGTAAACTTAGGTTGCTTGTCGATAGGAGTAGCGCGAACTGGAGGTAATTGACGTCGTCTCCGAAGTCTCCGATGAAAATAATATCTTATCCACCAATGATCATGCTTATCTCATCAATAATAATAACTTTAACATATTTAAACAGTGTTCTATATTGCTGCGCAGCTGTATGTACAGATGATAAAAGCATTTTATTAAACTTTATCAAATTTAATTTTATTTAACCAATTTCTGTAAAGTTGCATTTAGTAAATTATTTTTTGAAAAAAAAGGTCATCAAGAAGTTTCACTTCTTACGTGTGTACAGTGTACACTAGTACACGCACAAATTTTTTTTGTTAGTTAATTTATGTATTTTTACGAATTATTCATGAATCGCTTATAATTTAGATGTTACTAAAATCGACTAAACTAATTAAACTAACTAATTAAATATGAAGATAATAAGTCATTATCAAACACATTAATCTAACACGCGAGTTTTTAACTGTTGCTTCATTTTAGTGCCATCACTATATATGTTAAAGATCGAATAATTGTGTGGTATAATAAAATATTTCATAGTATACTTTGGATATATTAAGAAATATTAAGATCATAAATACAAAAGTAATTAAAAAATAAAACAAACAAAAAACTTATACAATTTCGGATCGATTATACCATAGAAGAATTCTTATCGCAGTGGAACAAAAATGGTTACCAAAAAAAGTATTTCCGAGAATACGAAACGTATTTATCAAATGCTTATCATAAACGCTGCTATAAGCAATGTGACTACTCTCGATATCATTCCTCGTATATTAACAAATACCGGAAAACTCAGTACTTCGGAAATTGCTGCAAAATTCGGTCATCCAGCGGAGGAACACGTGGTTACAACAGAAGATGGATACATGCTAGCCTTGCACCATCTCCCTGGTAAAGGCATGCCTATACTCTTGATGCATGGTCTACCAAACACCAGCGAGGCTTGGTTGATAAGAGGCAACACTTCGTTGGGAATCACACTCGCAGAAATGGGCCACGACATTTGGATAGGAGATTGTCGAGGCAACAAGTACTCCAGGAGACACGTGTCTTTAGACCCAGATATCGAAGCTGAACAGTTCTGGAACTTCACCTTTACCGAAATCGGTAACTACGACCTGCCTGCATTCATTGATTACGTTCTGCAAGAAACGGGCTATGAGAAGCTGAATGCAATAGGACACTCGCAGGGTACAACAATATTCTTCGTGATGGGTTCAATGAGAACCGAGTATAATGATAAAGTGAACGCTTTAATTGCCTTAGCACCGATAGCATATCTCACAAATGTCCCACAGCCTCTTTCGACAATCATTGCTGCTGCACCCATTATCTATAATGGAGCTATGAAACTACGTCAGTACGAGGTCTTCGGTGACTCTTTATCGGGTAAAACAATACGTTCCCTGTGTTTGAAGCCAGTAATTGGCTACTCTGCATGTGCGTTTGAATTACTTTTCCCAATAAATGGTTATGACGCTGCAGAATACGAGTACTCATTTCACTACGAAGCCTTCCAAACATTTCCAGCAAGCAATCCAATAAAGAATCTTTATCATTTCGCACAAGTGAGTTCACGGGATAGTTTCTCGCATTTTGATTATGGAAAAGAGGAAAATTTGAAACGCTATGGGACGGAGTTGCCTCCAGACTTCGATTTGAGCAAAGTGACATTGCCTGTAGCGCTGATATCCGGTATAAATGATAAGCTGTCGACTTTGGAGGATGTAGCTAAACTGCGACCAGCATTACCAAACGTTATTCAGTACACCGTGGTAGAGAGGAGAAAATGTAATCACAATGATTTTATATGGGGAAGAACGAATTACAAATATTTATATCCGTTAATATTTAATATTATCGAAAAATATTTTTATTGATGTATTAAAAAATACTGATCGTGGACCGCTAGTTTAAAATATAAAGCTATTTTTACAGCCCAATATGAAACTGATTAATTTAAATTAACTTTAAAGATTGTAAACTTAAATTTAGTTTGTTTATGTAGGTATATACTGTATATGTATATATTATATTGTAGTTATATACATATAGTGTTTTATGTATTATGCTTTGTTTTAATTCAGTTTTTTTCTTCTTTTTTTTAAAGTTATTATTGCTAATTGGCTACCTCTCTCACGCGTCCTGCTATAAAATACAGATTTAGTTACGCGCGAATAACGTGCGTAGGGCGTGCGAAGGTTTAGTTATAATTTGTCCTTTGCCTGAAGGTTGCCTGGCAGAGATGGCTTTGAGCCATAAGGCCGCCATTTGTACATTTTAAATGATTTTGTTTTATGTACTTTTATTTTAATATGTTGCACAATAAAGAGTAAATCACTATCACTACATAGTATAAAACAAAGTCGCTTTCTCTGTCCCTATGTCCCTTTGTACGCTTAAATCTTTGAAACTACGCAACGGATTTTGATGCGGTTTTTTTTAATAGATAGAGTGATTCAAGAGGAAGGTTTATATGTATAATAACATCCATTAAATAGTGGAGAAGTACTGTTATTTTTGAGGTTTCTAATGTGATGTCGTAAATAATTTCATTTTTTCCGCATACATTGCAAACGCAGGCTGAACCCTACGAGTTTTATCAAATTAATATACTAAGTATAATTGTACACATTAAAAAGGTCTACAGAAAAGTCCGCGATGGTATATGTCTATCTCTTATGGATAACCCACAATAACTTTTTTTGTCATTTACTTTTTACGACAAATAAGGGCTAATTTTCGAAGCAATTTTAACCAATACAGCATTAATCCTTAACCAATTAAATACCTTGAATACATTGTTCATTTAATAAAGATCTATATGGCCCTTTACACCGTATGATTTAAGTGAATATTTTCGAAGTTATTACAGATTTAAAAATTGCGGGACGTAGCGTTTGCGGTGGTACCGGCCGGCCGCCATTGCACCCGTGCGAAGCCGGGGCGGGTCGCTAGTAAATAAATAAATAAATAAACTTCTGTCTTCCCATATGATATTAGTAGATTTGTTTTTGTATTCTTCTCATAATTTAAGTTAGTGTCTCATATTTTGAATAGTTCGTTTCTTGTTTAGTAATAATTTTATTATATTTTACTTCTACATAATATTCTATAGCTTTCACACGGTAGTTTATATTATTGTTTACCTTAAATATATGTCATATTGTTTCTCTTTCCTCTCGCTCCGGACCTTCGAAGTGATCGGACGTGTCTCGTGTTAAATTAAATTTTTATTTAAAATTCAATAATTCGTTGCGAGTTTTTAATTTAATACTATGAATAATATAATTGTGTATTCAAATACAACGCCATCTGTTGTTGTTTTACTACTACAGAAATTTAATTTAATCTTGGACAAATGATAAAAAATTAAGATAATATAAAATAAAGATAATGTTGTGGGTTAGTAACCTCTACGGCTAATGTTGTCAATATGGCCAATCAATATCTCGCTAAACTATAGTGCCATTTTGACGATAAAAATAGAAAATGTCTCACGTTATATAAGTTATTTATTGTTAGTTAATTTATGTTTTTATTTTTACGAATTATTCATGAATCGCTTATAATTTAGATGTCACTTAAATCGATCCTTTATAACCAAACTAATTAAGGATAGGTAATTGAAATGAAGATAAAAAGTCATTATCAAACACATTAATGAAACACGCGTGTTTTTAACTATTGCTTCATTTTAGTGCCATCACTATATGTGTCGATCGAATAATTGTGTGGTATAATAAAATATTTTATAGAATATTTTGTATAATGATAGTAAGATCACAAATATAAAAGTAATTAATAAATAAAACAAACAAAAACTTATACAGTTTCGGATCGATCTTGCCATAGAAGAAGACATTTTATTATCCTTATAGCAGTGGAACAAAAATGGTTACGAAAAAAAGTATTTCCGAGAAAACGAAACGTATTTATCAAATGCTTATCATAAACGCTGCTATAAGCAATGTGACTACTCTGGATATCATTCCTCGTATATTAACAAATACCAGAAAACTCAGTATTCCAGAAATGGCGGCAAAATTCGGTCATCCAGCGGAGGAACACGTGGTTACAACAGAAGATGGATACATGCTAGCCTTGCATCATCTCCCTGGTAAAGGCATGCCTATACTCTTGATGCATGGTCTACCAGACACCAGCGAGGCTTGGCTGATAAGAGGCAACACGTCGTTGGGAATCACACTCGCAGAAATGGGCCACGACATTTGGATGGGAGATTGTCGAGGCAACAAGTACTCCAGGAGACATGTGTCTTTAGACCCAGATAACGACGCTGAACAGTTCTGGAACTTCACCTTTACCGAAATCGGCTATTACGACCTGCCTGCATTCATTGATTACGTTCTGCAAGAAACGGGCTATGAGAAGCTGAATGCAATCGGACACTCGCAGGGTACAACAATATTCTTCGTGATGGGTTCAATGAGAACCGAGTATAATGATAAAGTGAACGCTTTAATTGCCTTAGCGCCGATAGCATACCTCACAAATATTAAACGACCTCTTTCGACACTCATTGCTGCTGCACCCATTATCTATAATGGAGTTAGGAAACTACATCAGTACGAGGTTTTCGGTGACTCTTTATCGGGTAAAACCTTACGTTCCCTGTGTTTGAAGCCAGTCATTGGCTACCCTACATGCGCGTTTGGATTACTATTCCCAATTACTGGATACGACGCTTCAGAATACGAGTACTCATTTCACTACGAAGCCTTCCAAACATTTCCAGCAAGCACTTCAGTAAAAAATCTTTATCATTACGCACAAGTGAGTTCGCGGGATAGTTTCTCGCAGTTTGATTATGGTAAAGAGGAAAATTTGAAACGCTATGGGACGGAGTTGCCGCCAGACTTCGATTTGAGCAAAGTGACGATGCCTGTAGCGCTGATCTGCGGTAAAAATGATAAGCTGTCGACTTTGGCGGATGTAGCTAAACTGCGACCAGCATTACCAAACGTTATTCAGTACACCGTGTTAGAGAGGAGAAAATGTAATCACAATGATTTTGTATGGGGAAGAACGAATTACAAATATTTATATCCGTTAATATTTAATAGTATCGAAAAATATTTTTAATGGTGTGCATATTAAAGAAATACTAATCGCGGACCGCTAGTTTAAAATAAAGCTATTTTTATGCTTGATTAATTAAATACAACATACCACAATGTTAAAAGTTATAGTGCTGATCAAGCTGGAAGCCGGTCTTTTTTCGTTTTTTTTTTTAAATTTCTCATGAATAAAGCACGAGCCAATTTAATAAAATAGACTCAAACAAACATTTATTTATTCAATTAGACCTCTTCTAGAATCTTTTGAATTATCATATCATATTTTTGACATTTACCACCGATTCGGAAAGATACTGATCTATGGGGAAGAAAGAACCAGCAAGAAACTCCATTATTGCTCTTTTAAAATCAGTCAATATTGCATTTTAATTTTACAAAATAATGATGCTAAAGAACTGTTCTGTGGTTCTTTTGCAACAACTTTCATGATATAATAGGGTCTCTGAAGCAGTACATTTTTTATATAAGATTTAAATGTAGCATTATTCGACTCTTTAATACTTAGAGGAATTCTATTGTAAAAGCGTATACCTTGACCCATAAATGAATTTTTAACTTTTTGTGTCATAACATAGAAATCTAAATAAAAAGACACTAGAAGTTGTAAGCGAGCGTGACCTTGTCGCCACTCAGGTGACTTCCAAGCCACCAGTGCGTTCTTTGCTGTTCAGTTGCTCTCAGTACTTGCGTGTGTAAACATGGTGTGTTTCAGCATTTCCCATTGCGGAAATTCTTCCACAAGTTGTAATTATACTATTATTTTTTGTTAGATATAATGCCGTTTTTCCTTAAAATTACAGAATATTTACAAGTATTACGAGTGTCACCATAGAAATCTAAATAACAATGAATACCACAGTCGACCGTTTTTATTATTATCACGTTAAACACAAATTTCAACCTTATTTGTATGTGTTTAGGTTCAAAGTTATATCTATTGAAAATTAACGCCCTCTGTTGTAGAATAGCCGATTTTTTTCGTATTGGAGCAAAAAGAAACAAAACCTCTCATGTACCTAGGGATGCTATTCTAAAATAAACCGTAAAATCGTGCGTTAGGATACACATTTTAAAGCTGAACTTTATATTTAACTTTTAAGTTAGTTTTCACTAAAATCAAGCTGTCCAATAAAAGGCATAGTTGTACTAATTGTTTGTACTGTTTACATACTAATTATTTGCGACAGTGGTTTTCATACAAATTATGACATTATACCAGTTCTATTGTCTTATTATTTAGATTTCTACGGTCTATCATCTACTCGCAATAGTCACCTTGAAAATATAAAACATATTTTTTGTTGGATTTGTAACAGACTCGATACAGCTGCAGCTGGTGACATGCTCATCAACATAATGTAAACATACTGATGGAATTTGATAAACATTAATGCTGATTTACACAGGGTCAGTAGACAAGTCGCGACTGACTTTAACTGTTTACATAGACTTCAAGCCTCTGTACTGACTTCAAATCTGTTTACACAGGGTTTTTTTTCGGGTCAGCACTGATTTGCCTCGAATTTGTAGTCAGTTACTGACCCTGTGTAAATCAGCACTAACATTAAAATATAGGAATGTCTTATTGTGACATGAGGGCCTGTGTGTTTTGGAAGTGTTCGTAAAGTTGTTGACGGCAACTACTCACGAGGGTACCAGTTGGAAACAGTAGAGCTCCATTTATTTTGCCTGTCTCAGATCATTTTCATCAATATTTTTTTTTTTTTTTGGGAGGATGACCTAAAACTGACAGCGGGACAGCTAGCGAGGGATAGAATCCAGTGGAAGATGTTGGAGGAGGCCTATGCCAAAGGGCACGCTGAACTACGAGATATTTTATGATTACCTAGTGTATAAGATACTTTATGTAATTGTAATTCTTTAGTTCAGAATAAATGGTCTTTTAATTTAAATTTATTTCTAATTTTTTAGAACTCAAATCGATCTAGCTAACCAATTAAAATTAGACAATTCTAATATATAAAAAAAAGTTATTATCTAAAACATTTTAATTATCTTTTTTTTCTCTTTTTTATATACAACACACAATTTAGTGTATTTATCTTATTCGTTTTCACTTCATCGTCATCACAATACTTGTTTAACTATAACTATAAGACAAACTGAAATTCATAATAGAAAAAGTTTTGTGTATTTAACGTTAATTAAATATTATCTACTAAATAGTGCGAAATAAAACCAACTGTACAAACCAAATTTGAAATAGTTTCTGATCGATCTAGCTATTAAAGAAGACATTTCTAATTCTTCTAACAGTGAAACTAAAATGGTTACCGAAAAATGTATAACCGGGAAAACCAAACGCATTTATCAAATGTTTATCATAAGCGCTGTTATAAGCAATGTCATCACTCTGGATATCATTCCTGATATTATTCCTGATACCATTTCTGGTATTATTCAGGATATTATACCTGATATCACATCTGATACTAAACTCAGTACACCTGAAATGGCTGCAAAATTCGGCCATCCATCGGAGGAGCATAATGTTACAACAGAAGATGGATACATCCTGGCTTTGCACCATCTCCCTGGCAAAGGCATGCCTATTCTCTTGATGCATGGCATAGCAGACACCAGCGAAACTTGGCTGATAAGAGGTAACACGTCGTTGGGAATCACACTCGCAGAAATGGGCCACGACATTTGGATAGGAGATTGTCGAGGCAACAAGTACTCCAGGAGACACGTGTCTTTAGACCCAGACAGCGACGCTGAACAGTTTTGGAACTTCACCTTTACCGAAATCGGCTACTACGACCTTCCTGCATTCATTGATTACGTTCTGCAAGAAACGGGCTATGAGAAGCTGAATGCAATCGGACACTCGCAGGGTACAACAATATTCTTCGTTATGGGTTCAATGAGAACCGAGTATAATGATAAAGTGAACGCTTTAATTGCCTTAGCACCGATAGCATACCTCACAAATGTCCCACAGCCTCTTTCGACAATCATTGCTGCTGGACCGATAATCTACGGAGAGGGGATGAAACTAAAACAGTACGAGGTTTTCGGTGACTCCTTAACGGGTAAAACCTTGCGTTCTGTATGTTTGCAGCCTGTGATTGGCTACCCTACGTGTGCGGATGGATTCCTTTTCCCACTAGTTGGTTTTGACCCTTCAGAATATGAGTATTCGTTTCACTATGAACTCTTTCAAACGTTTCCAGCGAGTACACCTTTAAAGGATCTTTATCATTACGCACAAGTGAGCTCGCGGGATAGTTTCTCGCAGTTTGATTATGGTAAAGAAGAAAATTTGAAACGCTATGGGACGGAGTTGCCGCCAGACTTTGATTTGAGCAAAGTGACGATGCCTGTCGCACTGATATGCGCTAAAAATGATAAGCTGTCGACTTTGGCGGATGTAGCTAAACTGCGATCAGCATTACCAAACATAATAAAGTACACCGTGTTAGAGAGGGCATTAACTAGTCATGTTGACCTTACGTGGGGAAGAACTAATTATGAATACCTGTATCCGCAAATATTCGATATTATGGAAAAATATTTTTGATTATTCAATTTAAAAATACTGAGTATGTATTGGTATCATTATATTCTTAAATATGGAAGTCCCTTTTATATTTTTGGTTTCTTAATAATAAGTTTATTGAAATTATTGGATTGAATTTTATGTAAAAATTGGATGTACCTAATCTATAATTAACTTAAATATATGTGCTCATTTGTTCGTACAGTTTTATTCAAACGCCCAAAATTTGCCACAAGATTATAAACGCATGTCATCGCTATCTAGCTCGTTAACCTGATCCAAGCGGCAGTATGTTAAATTGTTGTTTAATTAAGTAATACGACGTCTTTACAACACACGATCGTACAATTTTTTGCCATATACTTGGTATGTAATTTTTTTTTCAAAATAGTATTTCAGAAAAAAAATATCGTCACGACTCGCGACAGAAAATAGTTAGTTTTCTCTACAGGAAATTCCTTATAAAATTCCTGCATACACATCGATGCGGGTGCAATGGCATATAAATTAAACCATCCCTACAATGTAATTTCATTAAAATAAATTGAATACATTTTCCTTCAATCGATCGCATATTATAAAATCGTTAACATTTTATTGTTCTAACGTCGCATATAAATGATTACGTACTAACTGAGCCATCAGTATCACGCTATGGGTACGCACATTTATTTCCTGAACGCTAAGTGGCTCAGTATATGGGCGACTTTATCTGTGCTAATAACAGTTAACACAGCGAGCGCCGAACAGAACCCTAGATTCGTATTTGACGATGTGAAATTAAACACTACGGAACTAGCGGCCAAATACGGCTACAAGGTGGAAGAACACAAGGTGACCACTGAAGATGGATACGTTTTAACGATCCACCATATTCCTGGGAAAGGTCGGCCAATTCTCATGATCCACGCGTTGGCCGACTCCACGGAATCCTGGTTTACGAGAGGCGAAATTTCCTTGGGCGTAACTTTGGCCGATTTAGGCCACGACCTGTGGATGGGCGACTGTCGAGGCAACGAGTACTCGAGAAAACACGTCAAACTGGACCCCGACAAGGACGCCGAAGCTTTTTGGAATTACTCTTTCCACGAACACGGTTACTACGACCTGCCAGCGTTTATCGATACAGTTCTAGAGAAGACTGGCGAAAAGAAACTAAACGCGATAGGAATCTCGCAGGGCACCGCGATGTTTTTCGTTATGGGGTCCCTGAGGCCCGAATACAACGAGAAAGTGAACGCGTTGGTCGCGATGGCTCCGGTCGCATACTTGAGTCATTTGGAGCCACCGCTGTCCACTTTTATCAAAATTGCCCCGCAGTTGTACGCTGCGGCAACGAAACTAGGCCAATACGAAGTTCTAGGCAACACGCCAAGTGGCAAAATCATCAAGTCCATATGTTTGAGGCCTCTCATTGGTTATTTTATATGCGCATTTGGGGTGTTATTCCCCATAGCGGGTTTCGACATAGAGGAATACGGTCCCGTCTTCCACTATAAGGCGATGAAACGGTTTCCTCAAAGTTCCTCATCGAAGAACTTCTATCACTTTGCTCAAGTGAGTAGACGGAGGAGTTTCTCGCAGTACGACTATGGACCTTCAGAAAACTTGGAAATATACGGGTCGGATATGCCTCCGGACTACGATTTGAGTAAAGTGACGATGCCAATAGTGTTGCTATGTGGGCAGAACGATAAATTCTCACCTTTAGAAGACGTAGCGACGTTACGTATCCAACTATCCAACGTGGTAGAGTACAAAGTACTGGAGAGATCCAAGATGAATCATTTGGACTTCTTGTGGGGCAAGAACATGGACAAATATCTGTATCCCGAATTGTTTAAAGCGATGGATAAATTCTTTTAATGTGACGTAAATTACCAATGATGTAACAATAATTTAAATGTATATTAACTTTGTAAAAAAGGCTGTTTAACGTCATCGAATGTAAAGATATTTTTACCTCTCAAAAATTACCATATATGTATTACCTACATTAATAGTATTGTACTAACAAAATTGGAATATCACTAAAGTGTGTGTGTGTGTAAAATAGCCTAGTTATTTACATGTGGCTAGCTGTCCCGGTAAACGTTGTTCTGCCTAACTCTTATCAATTAGAGGTATGAAAAATAAATGTTGACTGATTCTCAAACTTACCCGATGTGCACACAAAATTACATAGAAATCGGTCAAGCCGTTTCAGAGGTTCATTGTAACACGATAATTTTATAAATTAGATTTTTTACGACAGTACTAGCTAGAAAGTGTTCAGCTCATGTTATCTTAAATTTAAAGTAATATAAATCAATTTTCAAGCATAATAAATATATAAATAACTCACCAGCCGCTATCCAGACCGCGAATCGAACCCACGTCATGTAGTCCAGGTTCAGCATGAGGTACACGTTGATCAGTATGCTGAGACCCGGCAACCACGGCACCAAAGGGACCTACACGTTTATTTTATATTTATTCATACTAACATTATGAAAATATTTGTTTGTTTGTTCGTACGCAAAACTAATTTCTGTAATAGATCAAAATATAAATTAAATTTTTCAGAAAATAAGAGTTATCATTTGAGCATTGTCCAAAGACTATCACTGTTTTCAGTATATTTCTAAACGGTTAGTTAAAAATAATAAATATACTGCCATTGAGATATACATATGGAGACGACACCGCCTACATCACTTATGTTCCGCTCAACATAAGCCATATGGACAAACTGCACTCAGTCGCTTTAGCGCGATGGTCGCGTTCATGTATTGTTTGTTTTATAGCAAATAACCATGAAACTCATCAAATATGCCCTCGAGTGTGTTACGATATTGCACTAATAATTCAAATAATGCGGCAAAGTTCAAAGAAATAACTTTTCATCGGTAATTAACTAGATAATCAATTTTAAAACTTGGTTCGAGCAACATTAATTGGACTCACTAGCCCCCCCGCGCCGCGCACAGATTTTCTTCATGGTGTCTCCTCCATACGTAGTAATAATAGCTCAATATATACTGCACCAAAAACTGCCCCAACCAAGCTGCTCTTAAATAACATCTTAGACGTTTATAATACAGAAATAAATAAAATAAAAATGTGTGCGTGTACTATAGTGTAAGTGTGAAACTTCTTTATGACCTTATTTTTCAAAAAATAATTTACTACATATATGCAACTTTACAGAAATACGTCGAATCACGCGTGGTAGGGATAAGAAAAAAATGGCGCGTAACGGAAAAATGTCACGTGTAACGAAAAAATGTTACACTAAATTTTTTTCCAACCCCGATAAAGAAGTTTCACTTCGAAAATAAACCCACGCTAATTACATACATTATCTACACACTTGTCTCATACAAGTATTATTTTTACATTTGAGGCTTTGTGCCATAAAACAGACGTTTTCATTATTTCTTTCATAAAACCACAAACTTACCGAAAACGCCAACTTCTTTTCTGACACGGGTTGCCTTGACAACGCGTACAGCGTGCTCACGACGAGAATCGAACCCACCACCACCGCTGCTGTGGGCCCCACTTCACCACGGAGGATAGCGTCGCCGTGGGAGTTGATGCTGCCCATCATTATGAAGCACCATACACCTGAGAAAATAGCATGCATATAGATAGGAAATTATCTATACATATAATAAATCTGTAGAAGGGTCAATTCTGTACATTGAAAATATTGAAAAAATAAATAGCAGGGGGTGTTACTGGATCGATACCAAACCAAAAAATTTAATTAAATTTTTGTCTGTCTGTCTGTCTGTCTGTATGTTCAGGCATCACGTGAAAACTAACGGTTCGATTTTGATGAAACTTGGTATAATTATACCTTATTATCCTGGGCATAAAATAGGATACTTTTTATCCCGGAAAAATACGTAGAAAAAATAAATCTTCATTTTTCCGCGCGGACGGAGTCGCGGGCGGAAGCTAGTTAGAAATATAAGTGACTAATTATTATTATTACCCGCTGCTTCGCCCGTGATTAAAGGAAATTTCACGAGAATAAGTTGTTTCACAGGTAAAGTTAAATAAACCAGTTTAACCAGGGATTTAAATGAACAAACATACATAGCCTGTCAAAATCATAACCCTCCTTTTGCTTTGTCGTAGTCGGGTAAAAATGTGAAATAATGTAAAAGTATTAAATGCATTTTGAATGTGAATTTTGATTTTGAAATGTTTGAGTTAAATAAATGTTTCTTGAGAATTTTTTAAGACTAGAAAAAATTTATCACAACGCGGGATTCGAACCCGCATCCTTCCCCTTGCCGGGGCGAAATTTTTTACCTCAATTTTTTTATGATTTATTAAGTACTCTTCAAAGCGGGCGGAAACCGCGCGACCATTTTTTTTCTCTAGTGTATAAAAAAATATTTATTTATTTATTCTTATACTTCATTGTACAAACATGAATGGACAGAGCAGAAAAAAAGAACAATATCACAAAAAGGCATCATTTGTACAAAAGGCAGCCTTATTGCTGAACAGCAATCTTTACCAAGCAACCTGGTAGGAAAGGAAAATAAATATCTCTTACCATATAGTGTAACAAGTACGGCCACCAACGCAGAACTGAGTCTATTCGGCGCGGTGATATTATCCAAATTGAACAATTGTCGACACCACGCTTTCGCACTTAGGTTTAGTGCTTCTGGTGTGCGGTGGACACTTTGACTGCGCTCGTATCTGGGAAAGAATAAAAAAATTATAATGGAACCAAATGACATAAAAAATGAAACCACTTCCAAAATTCTAGGGCCAAATTTAGAAAAGTCTAAAGTACATCTCTTTTTAAACAACCAATTACATTATTAAGACTAGGATAGTGGAGATAATTATATTTTAAAATATAATTCATCTCCATTGTTTTATTGTATACTGAGAGCTTTATTATTTTTAGCGAAAACAGAAATTATTGCAAAAAGGTTCGTATGAAAAAACTGTTAAAATTACTACCCTCATATTTGTCTTTGTTTGACAAAAAGTTACAAGTAATACCATACAACAAATCCTATACCACCCTATACTCTTACCAACTGCCTGACTCCTCATGAAACAAAAAAAAAACTTTTTTTTTTTAAGTTCGGATAGGTAGACATTTGACCACAGTCCCACCTGATGGGAAGCGGTGACGCGGTCTATGGTGGTAAATCATGTCTACCTAGAAAATGCCTATTTACTTGAGCAATGTCAAGGGACATCCGGATGGAACGAAGTGTTAAGTTAGAGAGAGACAGACAGAGAACCACAAGTGTCGTGACAACTTTTCGTAAGAATTTTTTCCGTCTAGCCCCCTTTCACAACGTGCGATAAGGAACTTCGTTCCGATACCAGAAAATAATCTACAATAATACCTAAGCAGCAGAACACAAGAAGCCACCATGGAGTAAGCGAGCAGCGTGCCGATGGACATCATGTGGATGAGCTGCTCCAACTCGAATATCATCGCCAATGTTCCTGCATACATAATATATAATAATCTTTAAATAATTAGATCAGCAATAGATTTATGCGTTGTAACTTTAAACCCGATTTATTCATTATTATTCCTGCCCCCCTAGCCAAGTGGCTTTCTGTTAGCGTAGATACGTTTGTCTACAGCTTACGTCAATCTCATACATTCGTAGTCTATTCTATTGAACGCTACGCTAACAGAAAACCACTTGGCTATGGGGGGCTTACATTTCACTTCACTGCGAACATGGTCACGAGTAAATCCACGTTAGGATTTTTTTTCTTCATAAAGTAAAAAGATTTCTTTTTACTTTATGAAGAAAAAAAAACTCTACAGTTTTTAAAAACATTAGTCAATACTCATTCATGAAAGAAATTATAAAAATGTAATCGAAAATTTCGTCTCCATTGATAGAATTTACCCCTTTTTACATAGAAATATCAACAATAAAAGGTTACATTAAACATCTTTAAACTAAATAAATAAATACTAACCAGTAAAAAGCCCAGCAACAACGGTACCAACAAGCGGCGTGTGATATTTCTCACTAACTCTGCCCATAAATTGGAACAGCAGCCCGTCCGATGACATCGCGTATATTATACGCGGGAGGGGGAACACTGCACCTAGCAGACTGGAAAAGAGGATAATTATATTATTTTTATTTTATTCCACAACACATATGTAAAAAGAAGTTGTACATTCACTTACATCCACGTGATAAGGTAAATTGGACGGTTTTAATTACAACTAGCTTTTCGCCCGCGTCTTCGCCCGCGTTTTCAAAGGAAAACCCGCACAGTTCCCGTTCCCGTGGGATAAAACCTATCCTATGTGTTAATCCATGTTACCCTCTATATGTGTGCTAAATTTCATTATAATCGGTTCAGTAGTTTATGCGTGAAAACCATACATACATACATAAATACATACAAACCTTTCCTCTTTATAATATTAGTATAGATAAAAAACTAGACTCACAACCACGGTCAAAATTGTCCAAAGCAAAACTCTGCCTACGCGTGTAGTAAGCAGAGTTTTCTAATGAACGATACAATAGATTTTGAACATTACTTTACTATAAGAAATAAGGTGCTAATTGGCGATTGTTATTCTATTTCTTCATAGTACTTCAATGGTGTACTAGAAAGAAAAACAGAAAATATACATTAAATAAGAACTAGAAAGATTATACGCAGAAGGGGGAGGATTATTATAATAAACTAGCTGTGCCCTGCGGTTTCACCCGCATTTCTCCGCTCCTGTTGGTCTTAGCGTGATGATATATAGCCCATAATCTTCCTCGATAAATAGGCCATCTAAGATCGAAAGAATTTTTCAAATCGTAACAGTAGTTCCTGAAATTAGCGCGTTCAAACAAACAAACTCTTCAGCTTTATAATCCATACTAATATTATAAATGCGAAAGTAACTCTGTCTGTCTGTCTGAAATTTGGTATGAAGATATTTTGATACCCGAGAAAGGACATAGGCTACTTTTATCCCGGGAAAATGACGCAATTCCGGAAATCCCACGGGAACGGGAACTATGCAGGTTTTTCTTGACTGCGTGGACGAAGCCGCGGGCGGAAACCTAGTATTAGTATATAGTATAGAATAATAATATGTACCTGGAACACAGAGCACAAATAGCACCAACACTAACAGCATACTTGGCCCAGCTCCAACCGAGCTGATCGTACACGAAGGGGAAAGGTGCCTTTTCATCCTGCAAAAGAATTTAAACCTTATCTACTGTATTTTAAGTGTCAATATTAAACATCACGTTGCATTGGTGTTAATTGATTTTAAACCTTAATGCAATGTGTTAGAGATGAAAGTCGCATAAATCGATTTTGTTTCGGGAACTTTAGAAGCGGTGTCCTATCAAGTGACTTGAGAATATAGGTTATAAGTTACACATACGTATACATATAATATATACGTTGTATATAATAAGTTACAAATATAAATAGTTTTTTTTTTTTTTTTTTGTTTTTAGTGTAAAAGAACGAATGTCCTTTTTAAAAAGGATAAAAACGTTGCAAATCAATTCATATAACGGTTTAATAAAATTGGACCGAATCAATCGACCGATCGAATTACGAAAATTGTGACCCCCTAGCTTATGCGTCTTGCCTCCATTTTATCTATGTTATATAGGCTGGTGTCTGCATACTTTTTATAATTATTATTTACTTTAGTGTTCTATTCTATTGATTTATTTTATTGTATTTTTATCTGTATAGATTGTAAGTTTATGTACCGTTTTAGATTACTTAATATCACATACCTGCATATAATACGGCATCATGAGTGTAAGCACAGAGGAAACGCCACAATATGCCAGAAACACGATCAGAAGTGAAGCCACCACCGCGAATGGGATGCTTTTCTGTGGACGACGCGCTTCTTCACCAGCTGTTGCTACGCAGTCGAAACCTGCCCGAAATTTGGTTATTAAATAGAGTAAATTTCAATTTTTGAAGTAAAACTTCTTTATCGGGTTTGGAAAAAAATTAAGTGTAACATTTTTTCGTTACGCGTGACATTTTTCCGTTACGCGCCATCTTTTTCCTATCCCTACCACGCGTGATTCGACGTATTTCTGTAAAGTTGCATATAGTAAATTATTTTTTGAAAAATAAGGTCAAAGAAATTTCACTTCTTACGTGTGTAGTGTGTACACTAGTACACGCACACATTTCTTTTTAATTATGGAAGAATATTAATGAATGTTGAGGTTTTTATCTCCATTTTCATCATGTAATTGGAAGAGAAAGTTAAATTAAGTATCTAAAGTAGGTATTTCTATTTCGATTTTGAAGTGAAACTTTACGTGCGTCGAGAGTAAAGTTTCAAATTTATAGCAATACTATCACGTCATAAAGTAAGGCGACGATTTTGGTATATTTGAATCATGCCAAAAAAGTTTCACTTCTGACACGTGTGCTCTATTCATATATCAAATAGCTCGAAACTTACCAATAAAACCATAGAAGCAAACCGCAGCCCCTCGTATGATGCCAGCAAGCCCGTACGGGGCGAAGCCCCCGGTGCCAAAGTCCTTCGTAGAGGACTTGGGCACTTCTGACGCAGGGATACGCCAGTTCTTTGTGTCCGCTGAAAAACGTTAAAAATAAAAACCCTACGATCAAAGCAAATTCATCCTTACTACATTGAAAATAAAGTTCAATTTCTTATAACAATCTATATATATAAAAATCAATGCCACTTTTCGTTGTAATTCCATAACTCAAGAACGGGCTCACCTATCCAAACCAAATGCTTAGGATTTGGTCGGCATATTTAGTAGATGGTTTATGTGAAGTTTGCACAAAATCGGTCGAGCGGTTCCTCATTTTTCACATTTTTTGTAATAAATGAATTCAATAGAAACTTTTTTCACAGAAACTTTTTTGAAGTTTTGTTGACAGGACAAGCACGTTGTTATGTCATTCATGCCGTCAGTTCATTTTGGACGTGGTTCGATTAAAGCATATTATCAGCGATAAATTTCTTTTCACATAATTGCATTTACAGTGCATTCATACAAACGGTGAGTCCTGAATTTATGTGTACTTTTCTAAGTTGCCGTATATGATTTCACATGGCATCATATGCGACAGCTTCTTGGGAATTTGTTTTTTTTTTGTTCTAATTTTTTTTTTCGATTTTTAAGCGAAAACATATGTGCATACGGGAAAAATGCCACCAGCCAGACGAGCAAATATAGGTCGGCGAACGCGTAATGCAAATGATGTGGCATTACTAAGACGATCACAGACTGCAGATGAACGCGCACAAGCTAATTGCATTTACAGTGCATTCATACAAACGGTGAGTCCTGAATTTATGTGTACTTTTCTAAGTTGCCGTATATGATTTCACATGGCATCATATGCGACAGCTTCTTGGGAATTTGTTTTTTTTTTGTTCTAATTTTTTTTTTCGATTTTTAAGCGAAAACATATGTGCATACGGGAAAAATGCCACCAGCCAGACGAGCAAATATAGGTCGGCGAACGCGTAATGCAAATGATGTGGCATTACTAAGACGATCACAGACTGCAGATGAACGCGCACAAGCTAATTGCATTTACAGTGCATTCATACAAACGGTGAGTCCTGAATTTATGTGTACTTTTCTAAGTTGCCGTATATGATTTCACATGGCATCATATGCGACAGCTTCTTGGGAATTTGTTTTTTTTTTGTTCTAATTTTTTTTTTCGATTTTTAAGCGAAAACATATGTGCATACGGGAAAAATGCCACCAGCCAGACGAGCAAATATAGGTCGGCGAACGCGTAATGCAAATGATGTGGCATTACTAAGACGATCACAGACTGCAGATGAACGCGCACAAGCTAATGCATCGCAGCGTGAACGTAATGCACGCAATGGATTTGTTAACCCAGTACCTGTACTGAATCTTGCACGGCCATCACGAATACGTCGTGCTGTTTTGGCTGAAATGATGCGTGCTGCTTTTAATTACAACAGTCAGATTGATTATAGTATGTATGGATACATTGGAATGATGGACGCAATATGTCCACATTGTGATGCGGCTAACTTTCCAGGTGAAACGCCCGGCATGTGTTGTGCTAATGGCAAAGTGAGATTGCCAGCATTAGAAACTCCACCCGAACCATTGTATTCATTTATTTTTGGGACATCGCAAGCGTCGAAGCACTTTCTGAGTCATATTCAACAATACAATTCGGCATTTCAAATGACTTCTTTTGGTGCAACTAAAATTATTAGAGATAATTTTATGCCGACGTTTAAGGTAAATACTTCAACAGGATTATTCCATGTTTGTATCAATCTGAAGCATAAAGTATATTTAAAAAAAAACTGATATAAGATTTACCTAAAATTGTATACATGTTACAGATTCAGGGCCAGATTTATCATCAAGCTGGTTCGTTATTGCCATACCCCGACGCTGATCATCAATTTTTGCAAATTTATTTTATTGGTGATGAAAATCGTGAATTGGATCAACGTTGTGCAATTGTTTCGAATACAAGACGAGAAATTATTCGTGAGCTACAAAGGTTTTTCCATCAGCATAACGCATTAGTTCAATTGTTTAAAATTGCTCTCGATCGTATGCCAACTGATAATCACAAAATCGTAATAAGAGCTGATAGAACACCTTTTGGAGAGCATGCAAGGCGATTTAATGCACCAACAATTGATGAGGTTGCAATTGTAATTCTTGGTGATCAGTTTCAATCCCGTGATATTGTACTTCATCGTAGAAATGAGCAATTGCAACGTGTTTCGGAACTTCATCGTAGTTACGATGCATTACAGTACCCAATATTGCATTGGAAAGGTGACGATGGTTACCATATCAATATACCAATGATTGATCCACGAACAGGTTAAATAATTGATCTATTTTTAGTGTGTTGACATTTCATTTCTACAACTTTCTAAAGTCACATTTTGTAATTATTTTCAGGTCTACATATACAGAAAAAAGTTAGTGCCATGAATTTTTATTCGTATCGATTGATGATTCGTCCACAAGAACAAAATTATATCTTAAAATGTGGTAAACTATATCATCAGTACATCGTTGATATGTATGCCAAAATAGAGACTGAACGTCTTAATTTTATTCGTTTCAACCAAGCAAAATTAAGATCCGAAGAATATATTCATTTGCAAGATGCGATAGCGAATGATGCTAATGTTAATGACATCGGACGTTTAACTATATTGCCATCTTCGTATATTGGTAGCCCACGGCATATGAACGAATATGCACAAGACGCAATGTCTTATGTACGAAAATACGGTCGACCGGATCTGTTCATTACATTTACATGTAATCCGCAGTGGGATGACATCAAGAACAATTTATTTGAAGGCCAGTCGACAACTGATCGTCATGACATTACAGCACGTGTTTTTCGGCGAAAATTGAAAGCACTTATGGATTTAATTGTGAAATTACGTGTATTTGGAGAGGTGCGTTGCCATATGTACTCCATCGAATGGCAAAAAAGGGGATTGCCGCACGCACATATATTAATTTGGCTGGTAAATAAAATAACTCCGGATCAAATCGATAACGTTATATCAGGTGAAATTCCTGATCAAACTGTTGATCCTGAGTTATTTGATGTTGTCGTTAAAAACATGATACATGGTCCGTGCGGTGAACTAAATATGAATTCGCCATGTATGATTGATGGAAAGTGTTCGAAACGATACCCAAGACAATTGACTTCAGACACAATAACGGGCAATGACGGATATCCGTTGTATAGACGTAGATCACCTAATGATAATGGCAAAACGGCAACCATTAGAATGCGTAACCAGGACGTTGAAGTTGATAATCGTTGGGTGGTTCCGTATTGTCCATAATTATCGAAAATATTCAAGGCTCATATAAATGTGGAGTATTGTAATTCAGTCAAATCCATTAAATATATTTGCAAGTATGTAAATAAAGGGAGCGATATGGCTGTTTTCGGTGTAGCTGGTGATAATAGAAATGATGAAATTACTCAGTATCAACTGGGGCGCTATATTAGTAGTAATGAAGCTGTCTGGAGGATTCTGTCGTTTCCAATGCACGAAAGACATCCTGTGGTTGTTCACTTAGCTGTGCATCTTGAGAATGGCCAACGTATTTATTTTAATGAAGCAAATGCATTGGAAAGAGCAGCACACCCACCAGCGACTACGTTGACAGTTTTTTTCAAATTATGCGAAACTGATACATTTGCTAGAAATTTGTTATATTCCGAAGTGCCTCAGTACTATACATGGAATGTGTCTTCAAAAAAATTTCAAAGACGTAAACAAGGAACAGCAGTCGATGGGCATTCAGGCATTTTCAAAACAGATGCAATTGGGAGAATGTATACAGTACATCCAAACAATGCTGAGTGTTTTTATTTGCGATTGCTATTAGTTAACGTCAATGGCCCAAAATCATTTCAAGAATTAAGAACAGTCGACGGTCATTTGTGTCAAACATATCGTGAAGCATGTCAACTCTTGCATTTGTTGGAGGATGATGCACATTGGGATTCAACACTTAATGATGCATCTACGTCAGCTCATCCACAACAAATACGAATGCTATTTGCCATTATATTATCGACATGTATGCCATCAAATCCACTTGAATTATGGAACAAATATAAAAATTATATGGCAGAAGATATTTTAATTCGTATGCGTCATCATGCAAGAAATCCTGATTTGTTGATTACCTTGGAAATGTGCAACGAAGCTTTGATAATAATTGAAGATATATGTCTAACGATTGCAAATAAAGCATTAGTACAATTGGGTATGACCGCACCAAATCGTCCCATGCATGATTTGTTTGATCGTGAATTGCAACGTGAGCAGGAATTCAACTGTAATGATTTGCGTTTATTTGTACAATCGAATATAACCAAATTAAATATTCAGCAAAAACATGTATATGATACAATCATGCAAGCCGTTTCCAATAATGCAGGTGGATTATATTTTTTGGATGCACCTGGTGGCACAGGTAAAACGTTCGTTATATTATCATTGATTTTAGCGACTATTCGATCAGATCAGAAAATTGCACTAGCACTTGCATCTTCGGGAATTGCTGCTACATTATTAGAAGGTGGTCGGACCGCACACTCTGCATTAAAATTGCCATTGAATGTACAGGTGATTGAAACTCCAACTTGCAATATATCGAGAAATTCTGCTATGGCAAAAGTTCTGCGATTAACGTCAATTATTTTATGGGATGAGTGTACAATGGCGAATAAAAAATCACTAGAAGCATTCAATCGAACAATGCAAGATTTACGTGGTAATCAACAGCTTTTTGGTGGTGCTTTGATATTACTTTCAGGGGATTTTCGTCAAACATTGCCTGTCATTCCTCGATCAACTCCTGCTGATGAAATAAATGCCTGCTTGAAGTCATCAGTTCTTTGGAGATATCTACAAAAATTGACACTAAACATTAATATGCGTGTTCACCTACAAAATGATCCAGCTGCCCATGAGTTCTCAAAACAATTGTTAGAAATTGGTGACGGCAAAATACAAATCGACAGAACCAACGGATTGATCGCTGTACCGAACAATTTTTGTACAATTGCGCAATCGATAGATGAATTGATTGAATGTGTTTTTCCGAATATTGTTCAGAATTACAGAAATCATGATTGGTTGACAGAACGCGCCATTTTAGCACCGAAAAACATTCATGTCAATGCAATTAATTTTCAAATTCAAGCGAAACTGCCAGGCGTAGTCACGAAATATAAATCAATTGACAGTGTTATGAATCAAGATGAGGCAATGAATTATCCAATTGAATTTTTAAATTCATTGGAGCCGGCTGGTATGCCACCGCATTGCTTGAATCTGAAAGTTGGTTCTTCGATTATATTATTGCGAAATATTAATCCACCAAAACTGTGTAACGGAACCAGATTGGCAGTGAAAAAGTTATTGCCAAATTTGATTGAAGCTACGATCTTAACTGGTAAATCAAAAGGAGAAGTTGTTTTGATACCGCGTATACCTATGATTCCAACTGATATGCCTTTTGAGTTCAAACGTTTACAATATCCTGTGCGTTTATCATTCGCGATGTCCATCAACAAGGCCCAAGGTCAAACACTTCACGTTTGTGGTGTGAATTTGGAGGAACATTGTTTTTCACATGGCCAGTTATATGTTGCCTGTTCCAGAGTCGGTACCCCCAGCCGTTTGTTTATTTATGCTCAAAATGGAAAAACAAAAAATATTGTTTATCCAAATGTTTTGGATTAAGTGTGTTGTAAATAGCTAGCAATTGATTTCGATTTTAAATAAAATATTTTTTTGATTAAATAAATGAATTTGATGTTCCGATTTGTTTATTTTATTTCACTTTATACGTAGCGAAGCACGTACCGGGCCGCTAGTTGATATATAAAAATAAAAAAAAAATTTTATCAAAACACATTTAAAATTTTTGAGAGGCAAATATTTTCAACTATTCTGTGGACTTTGTTACTTCTTAGAAATTTAAAAATCTTATTAGTCGTAAAATATAAAAATGTCTTACCTTTAAAAGAGCCAGATATGATGACAAACAGCACAACACACAGGTTGACACCCGTGCAGAAATTGTTGAACTTCGTCGACTCTTTCACACCAAATGCGAGCGCAACTACAAAAAAATAAGATTATATGACTAACTAGCTTTCCGCCCGCGGCTTCGCCCGCGATTTCAACGAAAAACCCGCATTCCCGTGGGATTTCCGGGATAAAACCTATCCAAATTACCCTCTATATGTGTGCTAAATTTCATTGTAATCGGTTCAGTAGTATTTGCGTGAAAGAGTAACAAACACACACATACACATCCTCACACTTTTGCATTTATAATATTAGTGGCACTGCTCATACTGGCCTTGTCCGCGTTGACCAGAGATAAGTAGAAAAATAAACTATATTAACTTTACTTGTCAGAAATAAAATTATATTTTTGCTGAGAAAATATTTTCAAATCCGTTATAGTTATAATAATTCCCAAAATTCTGAAGCTTAATAATTAATATCACCTTGAACAAAATATTTTTTATTCCCTAAAAAAATAGGTTAAATATTTACTTTCATACCTTTCCTTTTGAACATAAATTCTAAAATTGCCAAGAAACTAAAGAGGTTAAATACATCTACGCGAAATTTGAAAAGGAAATTAAAACACCACCAGGCTTTTAGAGAAAAACATTTTGACCTTACAAATAAATCTGATTATCAGGTCAATATAATTTTAACCTTTAGGTAATTTTTGGGACATCCATTTTAATATTATAAATTCCATGGAAACTGTCCCGCAGTGTTGAAAATGTAACGTGATTTTTTTATGAAACGAATTTGGAAAATAGATTGAATATAACATATAAAAAGGCTATACACGACAATGACAATTTTAAATAAACTAGCTGTGCCCTGCAGTTTTGCCCGCATTGCTCCGCTCCTGTTGGTCTTAGCGTGATAATTTATATCCTATAACCTTCCTCGATAAATGGGCTATCTAACACCTAAATAATTTTTCAAATTGGACCTGTAGTTCCTGAGATTAGCTCGTTCAAACAAGTTTGTTTTCAGCTTAATAATATTAATATATGTATAAATAATATAGATTCGTTATAGATTCGTCGAACTCAAATAGGACCAATTTAAAACATATTTACTTACCAGAAAACACCATAATGACGCTAAAAGCGAAGATATCCGGGTATTTGGCCAAGTGTGGTGAATCCATCGGCATCCACTCATACAAGTGGGTTGATATGGCTTTACCCAGCAAGGAATCTAGGTATTCACTTAGCGCTTTTGTTACTGATGCCGCACCTAGAAATAATTGAAATAAGAATGTCTAATAAATAGGCATGTTTAATGTTATAAGAAGTATCTCTTCTATCAAGGAGGATGTATATATAGTGGAAATCCAGCACCAGACTCTTTATAATATGTAGGATACTAAATTATTCTTCCTTGGTTTTAGTTGTTATCTTATTAGTGTATTTTTGTAAATTTTGTTGTTATCTTTTATGGTAGGTACTTATGTTGTTTTATTTATCTTTTCCAGGGATTGCTATTTTTTTCTAATGTTTAACAAAATTAAGCTTTTCTATCGATACATTAATTAGCATAGATCATCGTTTTGCACATATACAGGGTGTCCCACTATTGGTATACTAAGCGCGAAAGGACTTGTAGTTTTACATAATAATTGATCACGTAAAAAATACTAAAACAACAAAATTACATCAAACAATTCTTGCTAAATTTTTCCTGAAAATCCATGTTTTCTTCTCTAGCTTCGCGCAGCCGGCATATACCGCTTGGCTAATGTGAGCATTTTGTCTATTAAAACATAATCTTAAACGATAGCTCACGTTGGGCGGCAAAGTTGGGCGGGTTGCTTGTTATGATTGTACACATAGAGTTTTAAGAATATATCTATTTGAAAAAAAAACTACGTCTGGAATTTTATAAACATTTTTTACGTACTCAGCGTATGCAAAACTATAACCTCCTTTGAGCTTAGTATACCAACAGTGGGACACCCTGTGTATAATAATAGGAAACACTGTATAGTTTTCTAATAACAATGTGTTTACATTTCATCTCTATACAAGCCGTATAAGGCAGATTAAAGTCGTTAAAATTAAAATGAAAGTCCATACTTGCTCTTAGGACATGAAATAATTTAACTTTAATAATATTATGCATTTCGCATTTGAACAATTTTATTTCGCGATTTTTAAACAAGATTTTTTTGTTTTTAACTTTGTGCTTATTCGACACATAATTATACAAAATTGTAAGAACGTAACAATGATGTCTAAAATCTGCAAACACTATTATTCGTTTCTGTTGAATATTTTTAATGTTAAGAAGTTTATCGTTTTTTCAAGTCTCCTGTAACATTTGTGCAAAAACTCACGAAGCAATAATTAATTACATAACTCAAAATCAAGCTCTTAAAAACTGTTAACAATACAATTTACCATTACATAAATGACAAAGCATGTAACTCTATTGAATAAAATGTTGCCAAACTGGACAAAAAAATAACAATAATTTGTATTCAATGTGGTCAATCGCTTGAACTACTACATGAGCATGGCCAAGTCTATCCAATTGCAAACCTTAAAATTTATTGAAGTGAAACTTCTTTATCGGGGTTGGAAAAAAATTTAGTGTAACATTTTCTCGTTACGCGTGACATTTTTCCGTTACGCGCCATCTTTTTCTTATCCCTACCACGCGTCATTCGACGTATTTCTGTAAAGTTGCATATAGTCAATTATTTTTGAAAAATAAGGCCATAAAGAAGTTTCACTTCATACGTGTGTACACTAGACGCACACATTTTTTTTTAATAAATTGAGTAAACTACCGCGTTCAAACAAACAAACTCATCAGCTTCTGTAGAAACATAAATATAGATATTATCTGGAAGAAAAACACATATTTCGCTGAAATATACGAAGCAAAAATCATACTTACCAATAATATATTCAAGTATAAGGTTCCATCCAATGATGAAGGCGATAAACTCGCCGACGCACACATAACTGTACACGTAAGCGGAGCCAGCTTTGGGCACACGAGCTCCGAATTCCGCGTAACATAGACCTGGAGAAATTATGAAGATTAGTTTGGAGACTAAATGATTGCACATTTCTTGTGCTAATATAAAATAAAGTTAATAAATTCAGCTTTTGGCTTTAAAATTAGAGACCACTCTAGGTAGAGATAGAAGGTTAAGCAAGAATTTCTCCAGAATAGATTTTATCTTCCATAATTTTCTTTCGAGTCGAGCGGTAGATGCTTTCAATATTTTATACATATTATATGGTCGGAAAGATCTTTTATTTCAGTACTAACACCAACATAATACCTGAATAACAAGACAAAACTAACCCGCAAACACGCTAGCAACAGCCGCCAACAGAAACGACAGCACCACCGCTGGCCCCGCGTAGTTCTTAGCAACGTCCCCAGCCAGCACGTACACCCCCACACCCAGCGTGCTGCCAACGCCGAGCGCGGTCAGGTCAAGCGCTGACAGCACTCGAGCGAGCCTGGCTACACCCTCCTCGGCGGCTTTACGACGTGATAGCACGCCATAGGCCACGCGCATAGCACGCGCGGCACCCGCTTTTATACCCCCTAGGAAAACATTGGAGATTACCTTAAAATTATATTTCTATCATATTCTACTGGTAAATGGTAAAACCATATTCAAATTGAATAAAAATGAAAAAATTGTTTAATTAGGTCCAGTAGTTTTGTAGCCTATTCAATACATACAAATTAAATTAGTGTCAGAATCAAACTTAGGGAGATTCCGGTAAAACAGAAACAAACTATGTTAGCATATATTAAGACAATTTGCATGTTAATTGTGTATTATCAAATTTTCCAGTGATCAAAAATTAGTTTTTCAATTAAACATAGCTTTGAGCAATATCTATTAGTTTAGAGCAATGTTAAAATCACTTGCCAGTTGCCTACAAAAGCAGTCAAAACTGCTTTTTAACTAAAGACTTCAGTCATATTTGCCAGATTTGTGCGGTTAAAAGTGGTATTGAATTATAAGTATATACTCTAGCACTGTATTACATCTATAACTATAGTATATGAATTATAAACTAAATATTTAGTAGTTACTCTTATGAATTCTTAGTAGTATTCTTATGAATTTAAATAGCTGAAGTTTCAGTAATTATTATTATTCCCCAGTGAAAAAAATAATATGAAATCACTTCTATTTTGAATTTGGGTCAACATATCCAGATTTAGGCCAGTTATTCTAATATTGCCCTGATATTTTATTATAAACTATGACAAATTTTTTTTCACCATTCCTTACGCAAATAACAGAAAATAATACAAACAAATATACCTAGAAATACAATCACGAACCACATAACTAATATATTGAGATCTAATATCACCGAGAGACTAGCAAGACACAAGTCCGTTCATTGACTGAACAATTGGTTTGATTGAACGGCCAATTCTTATCAATAACGCTACAGTTATTGATCTCGGTTATTGCCAATTGATTTGCCCAAAATGGGCATTACAATTATCATTTATTAATAACTAGCTGCTCCGCGCGGTTTCACCCCCGTAGCTCCACTCCTGTTGATCATAGCCTGATGATATATAGCCTATAACCTTCCTTGATAAATGGGCTATCTAACACCAAAAGAATTTTTCAAATCGGACCAGTAGTTCCCGAGATTAGCGCGTTCACACAAACTCTTTAGCTTTATAATATTATTAGTATAGATTTACAACGAGTTAAAACTATTAAGATAGTTTTGATATTAGTTGTGAGATAGGTCTTTGGCAGTGTAAAATCTAGGACTAAGTATTCATGATTATCAGAACTAGATGGAACTCAGGGACTAGATTTAACACTTACCTATTTTAGGAGTTTCTTAGATATCATTGTTTTAAATTATAAATACTTTATATGAAATATTGTGCTGTGAGTGTACATTATTGTAAATAGCCTTAATAGGGTGGTATCACAATGCGATAAGCCCTTTTAATAAAAAGAACAACTCGTCTGAAGTTTTTCAAGGAAAAAAAGGCAGAAATTCAAAATGTGTGGAAAATAAATTTATTTTAATTGTATTTCACTTTAATTTAATTTACTTTGAACACAACATAAGTACAATATTGAAATTTACATACTTTATTTCAATAAAATTTATAGGTACCTATGTAAATGCACAAACTAGGTACTGACTTATATATGTTGTGTATGATAATTATTGATAAGTATTTTATTCAATGAATAATTTAAACAACTCTTACCATCATCAAATGCCTGTTTAATCGATATTCCACCGGCTTGATTTTCACGTGCTGATCGGCCGGTGGGAAACCCATTTTCATCAGGAAAAGTCATTTTAGTAATATTACATGTAACCTCTTTATAGTGCACTGAAAACTTTGGAATGCGTTTGTTATTAGAGGTCCTGTTACACTTCACTTTATAAGGCGCCAGTTTGCTAACGTATACGTAAGGGAAATTCAATAAGGTCTCTCATTTTTCATTGGAAGAACATCTTGCATCATCTTGCACTTTGCGGTTTAAATGTGATTCTGACAGATGACAGTGGACACGAATAAAATCCATTGATAAAATTTGATAAAATCACATACCTATAATATATTATTATCGATCAAATTATTGTCAAATTGACGTTGACGGCTGACGCAGTGGTTCTTTCAATTTATGCGTTTTTTTTTTTTTTTTTTTACAGTACAATAGGGGAGCGCTTGGCCACGATCTCGCCTGATGGGAAGAGCGTTTTCACATTGTCCGGTCCGATATCGGATATCGGAAGCCGATAGCCGATATCCGATATCGGACACAATTTGCCCTTTCACATTATCCGATAATATCGTCCCGATATCATGAGTGTTGCCAGAAACTGGAAAAGTAGATATATGGAGAATTAAAAAAAACAGTGGATGCATTTATGTTACAAAAAATAAACTTTATTTTAAATAAAATAAATAGTAATAAATAAACTATGTTTTTCAAACCGGTTTAATCTGCTGACTGCGGAGTTTGGATTTGTACCCTCTGCAGAGTCAGAATCTAGTTTCAATATTCAATTTCATTGTGAGGCTTGTTTTTTTATATGCTGTTTTTCTTTTTTTAATAATAGAACATGTTGTGTGGTCGTAGTGAATTATTTTTAGAACTTTTTTATATTAAATCATGTACGACTGTTATGTTCTTATACAAATAAAATAAAATAAAATTCAACTCAGTATTAAAGCGACGAAACTGGCAAATATAAATTCAAATTACATTTACAAATGTAGGTGCTGTTATCTACCACAGAATAGTAAATTATCTACGTAGTACCACAGACTAATAATAATATAGCCATTTAAATAATCTAAGGCCCCGTTTCCACCTGCAAGTAAACTTCTGCAAGAACTGTCCGACAGTCTGTCTGACAGCAGCTTGCATGTGTAAACTATGTTGCAAGTTCTGTCGCGACAGTTTGTCAAGCGCTTCTTGCGAGAAGTTGCGACAGCATGTGTAAACATGACTGCGTCTACTCGCGACAGTTCTCGCAGCTTATCGGTCTAGTTCCGTATATCTCGCAGCAAGCTGCAAGTATCGCCCACATGGCTTTTGATTTTTGTTTATTTGAAATTAATGAGTCGTGAATGCTCTTGTGAAGAATGAAGAAACTATAAAGTCAATAGGATTATATGAGATCTTAAGATGGAATAATGTGATTATTTTTTGAAAATGAAGTGAAATGAAAATTTATTTGTTGAGTTGTGGTTACAAAGTTTTTATAATAAATTTCATGTCCGCACAATTCACCAACAAATTGGCATACAATATATTTATATTATGCTAATTTTATAATTTAACTAAGTTATTATTTAAACAATATATTATTTACATTAGTTCATTAGATCATTTTACATTAAATAGTACACATTATAAATTATAGTATACGATTTATTTCACAAAATAGAATAGAAAAATTGTAACAGTAATTCCTATCCCGTCACTCGCAAGATCGTGTGTAAACACCTCCGCGATAAGTTGCGATAGTATGATGCGCGAGCTTCTTGCATGACATTTATTGCAGCAATAAATTGCAGGATATGTAAACGACATTGCAAGTAACTCATGCAAGACTTCCGCGAGTTTACTTGCAGGTGGAAACGGGGCCTAAGCACGAACCCAGACAACCAAAATAGTAAACAAGCCAAACATGCTCAAAAGTCGCCGCGCGTTCTTGACAAAATGTAAGGTCGCCGCATTCTAATTCTGAAATTTTAGAGAAAACTCAACAAAATTGCCGTATTGTAAATTTTCTTTTCAATAAAAAGAGTTTGATTTTAAAAAATTCAACTGATAGATCGTAGTTGTACATACAGTAAAAATAACTACAAAAAAGAAACCGACTTCAAAATAGCTGGAAAAGTAAAATATAAAAAAGATTTGATATTATTTTATACTTAATATTATTTAGATGTGCTATTTATTATACAGGTTTGATATCGGCGCTAAAACAAAGCACTAAATCTGTGACTCAATGACAACAATACAATAAACAGCTTACAGCACAACAGTAGTCCAAGTAGGAGGAGGAGCGAGGCAGAATGAGTAAATAAAGATAAAAGACACTAATATTTCGAAGATACGGTTGAATTTAAGAACGCAATCTATTTTTGTTTACTTCAGTTCAGCCAATTGCCGTATATTATAGGACGGTATTAAAGTAGCTCCCGTAAAAATAGTATTTTTAATGCCTTTAAATACTTAAATGAATGTTTTCTTAATAAAAAGGTTTAAAGTAAATGAAAGGATTTTTTTTACATTTAGCGCCTAGAAATGACTGAAAATACACAAACTAGTGCTTTTTTTGCTGTTGGTATACTACCTTTTCGAAAATTGAGTTGGTAACACTGAACATTATCGTCCGATAGTTCACGGGAATATCGGTGTTGGCTCCGATATCCGATATCGGACCGGACAATGTGAAAGACAGGTACCTAAATCATACATTTTACTTAGCCTCCGATATCGGATATCGGCTATCGGCGCCCGATATCCGATATCGGACCGGACAATGTGAAAACGCTCTAAGCTGAGATGTGGCCTAAGATGGAGCGCGCTGCCCTAGAATGTACCTGTTCACTCTCCTCTTGAAGACCTCCATATTGTACTCGTCGGGGAACACAGACTCAGGAAGCATGTTCCAGTCCCTCGCGGTTCGAATGAAGAATGTCGATCCGAACCGCTTTGTTCGGGTACATGGAACGTCCACCATATGGCGATGCCTAGAGTCTGTGCGCCTCGACGATCGATGGAAAAACGGGGATGGCGGAATTAAATCGTGCAATTCCGCAGCGCACTCACCAAAGTGTATCCGATAAAAAACCGCTAAACTGGCCACTCTGCGGCGATGAGCGAGGCTCTGGAGTTTTTTGCCTACTAGCTCATCGTCGTTTATTAGCCTCTTGGCGCGCCTCTCTATCGCCTCAAGCGCCTCCAGCTGGTACTTGGCAGAACCATCCCAGAGGTGAGAGCAGTATTCAATACACGAACGGACCTGGGCTTGATAGAGATTGAGCAACTGTCCCGGACTGAAATACTGCCTCACCTTCGCCAGTATACCGAGCTTTTTTGAGGCTACTTGGGCTTTTGATTCAATGTATGAACCAAAATTGAGAGTAGGCGTCAAGGTGATACCAAGAAGCTCGAGGTGGTCAGTTATCGGTATAGATACACTTTGGAAGGACGGAGTCAGGTTGAATGGACTCCGTTTAGCGGTGAATAGACACGCCTGGGTCTTGGTCGCATTGAACTTGACCAGATGGGCTTCGCCCCCTTGCGTTTCGTCAAAGAGGATTATAACTCGGTTATAATCACTACGTCCGCGTCGTTTCGTATCGCGGCCGGTCGTTTGTTTTCATACAAAATGCACGATGCGGCAACAGCGCGGCGTCCGTACCGCGAGGCGCGAACGCTCGACAAAACGACGGCAACGTCGCAACTCGCAAGTCCCTGTGGCAAGTCCCACGTGTTCAGTTTAGGGTTTAGGGATATCAAAAGTGAAAAAAAATATCGATATATCGATACATCGATATTTAAAAAAAATCAATATTGGCCTTAGAGCATTAAACCAATTTTACCAGTTGGTTTTGCTCTAAGATATTGGCATTGATACGCGGAAAAATTATCGATATGTCCATATATCGCTTAATATATCGGTAAAATTTTTAAAAAATACTTACTAGCTGTACCGGCAAACGTTGTTCTGCCTTGGAGTATGGTAACTGACATTGTGACACGAGAATTTTATATATTAGATTATGGTTTTAAAATACTTAACAGTGTATTTAGCTAGCCTTAAAATCACATGTTAACGAAAACATCGGTGATGCTCTTTTACGGAGGCGTAGTTTTTGTTCATTTTTTTTGTTTGATGTTTTTCAACAAGAGCACACAGTAATGTTTCTTCGTCAGAGTCCATGGCTTAACTGGTGTCAAATAAATTTAAAACAGCATTATCAGCTTTCATACAAAATGTGTAAGAAAATCAGTCTAGTTGAAAGTTGTGTCTATTAACATACAAACGCACGGCAGTCAGATACACTTTCAATTTAAGCGTTTGGTAACGGACTGCTACCGTACTGCAACGGCACGGCGCGGCATGGCAGCGGGCAGCGAGTTATAACTAGCGGCACGGAAAACGTGCGGCAGCGGTCCGATACGAAACGAATAAATTGAAAGAGCCCTAAAGGGGATAGTAGAATCGGTACACGGCTTGTACACGGTATACAGGCAAAAAAAGAAGTACCTATTTAATAAATGTAAGGCCCCAGGGCATTTATGTACCTAAATATTTAAATAGCGATAGAATATACCTTTGGTAGATACCGTCAAACGGGGTGAATAGGGATCGTGGGGTGAATAGGGAAAAAATTGGGATCCAAATTATCACGGTAATAACTCGATCATTGATTAACCATAGCCTATAAAATGGCAAGAATTCAATATAGAATAGTTATTCTTTAAACTGGTAACTTTTATTTGACGTAAAGTTAGAAATAAATTGTCAAAACAGTATTCTGAAGTTTCGTCTTTGAACTACCTGCTATCGAAGGGTCTTTAATTTTAAAAAGTTTCGTTGTTTTTGTGGTTAAACTAATATCATAACGACTATCTACGTAATTGGTGTTTATTCTAGAGCCTGTATAACGTATTGTAAGGACAATTGAAAAGCTTTAAAATCGTAAAATTATATTTTATTAAGAGCAATAATTTATTTACGTAATAAGAGGTTTTTAGGTACGCGTTGGGGGTTTTTAGGTACGACTGGGGGGTCAATAGGGACGCCATATTTAATCAATAGAGACGATGTAGTTTGTCAAGAGACAGTAAAGGGACTATGGGAACAGGGTTGTCACTTGATTTATGAAGTCGTTTAAAAAAGCTTGTAGGTACTCGCGATGTAATTTAACATTTTTAATTTATATACCCGACACAATTAAAATCATGTTAATATTTTGAAGAATATGCCTATTTATTTGTACATAATTCTGCTTTAATTAAAGTCCCTAAACCATAAATTTAGGTACTTTAATTCATTCTTGACACTAAATACATGATCCTTCAACTCATCTTGGCGTGCGGCGCAATGTGTGCCGCACACAAAACGCACGCACCAAAATGCGTTTAATAATTTTATACCTACTTGCCTAAATAATAATTATACTAACAAAATTGTGACAGCCCTAACGGTTTTTCCCTCTAATGCCAATAACCGTCCCTATTGACCCCATATTGTGTTTGAATAGGGACGACCTATAATTTTAAGAAATAATTTAAACTGGATGCTTTTCATGATTTATTGTAAATTTCTTAAGAATATTCAGAATGCGACTCAAGTTTTAATACCAAAATCAATACAATATTTTCAGGAATTAATGGTGATAAATGTGTTCAAAGTTCAATTCTGTGCCTATTCACCCCGTTTGACGGTATGTCATACGCATAAAATGAGAGTGACCACCAATGTGACCACGTCTTGAGTAACACAGTACAATTTCAGTATCTGATAGCGACGCAATGTTCTGTCTCCAAGATTTTCTATGATTATTTTAGAAAAAAAAAATAAATACCTAAGTACATAAAAGATGCTTTTAAGCGAATTTATGGGTTGTTATAATATCTCAAAAACTAAAAACAAATCAATTCAATTGTGAGTACCAACTAACCCTTTATCGTAAAATTTATTTATTTTTTGACAAAGATTGTATTATTAACTAGCCCATTGACCACCGAGCGCCCCGATCGGGGCACGACAACAATAGATTTCTATTGTGTCTGAGATTCTAGGGATTGATGGACTAGGTTAACTATGTTTTTCACGATTTCTAAATCTTGGTACTAAAAAAAAGGAAGATAATATTGTTTTGGCGGCAATTCATTGATGTGCGACAAAATTGAACATGATCAGCAGTTAAAATCAGCAGCAATAGAGTAATATTAAAAAAATAGATAATATTATTATGGTTGAAATTCTAAGGTAACAAGTAATAGATATATAATTTTTTTCCATTTTCTTGTTTTAAATATGTTATTTATTCTGTTTTCCTATTCTGTTTTCAAATTTGAAATAACTATGAACGATGACACAATAATTTTATTTTCACCTACATCTAAAAATAGGAGCCTAGCCTAGGAGACCGAGGTTCTTAATTAGACTGTAGGTATTTTTTCTGGCTTTGTAACCCTAGAACATTCGTCTGGGCCGAACCGGAACCAATTCTGTTAGTCATATTTGAATTCTGTCCAGTTTTAAATATTGGATATTTGAAGGTGGTTTATTTTTTTGATAAAAAATAATTAAGAATTCAAAAAACCACCAGTCTTCGACATAAAATAATAATTACGGTAACTATCAAAGCTTTTGTTTATTTTAGTATCTATTTTTTTAATTTAGTAAACAAATTGGGTCCTAGTTTAATTATTATTTATATTTAAGTACGAATTAAAGGCAGGCCTGTAAAGTAAGTGCATTTTATTTTTAAAATTAAAACTTTTAAGTGCAGTTCCATGAAATAAGCACTAACTTTTTAATAGGTACTATCATTTTCTAATATGTACATGATATTCAGTAGGTACTTACCTATGTTATTTGTATCTTAAAATGATAATAGGCAACTGGCAAGGCGTGACTAATTAATATGCGTAGGTAATGTAAAAAAATGCAAACAGATAGTTTATTGTCTATAATATTATAAATTAGCATATTCACATTTTTTATTAAGCATTAGAGTTCACCCATAAATGAGGAACGACCTCGTCGTAATTTTGACCTCGTTCTTGAATTTAAGTTATTATACATTCAAACTTTTATAACTTTATATTGATATTGAAATCTAAGTAAATATTAATTGGTGATGTCAATTATCAAAAAAAAAAAACTAAAATAGGTACCTACTTTAGATAAAAAGTAAAAGTACCTGCAGCTGCCCTAAATCATTCGTCCTGTCATAAATCATAAAAACATTTTTATTTTTTACTACTTACTTACTTCATTACACATAATTAATTATAATACCTACCTACATATATATAATTATCTAAGACCTAAGTATTTACTTACTTAATACTAAGACTGGCTAGTTATTATTATAATTGATAAAAAGAAATAGTACATTAGCACAACATTAATTATAGATTCTATCTTTTATAGATATTATATTTTGTACCATATTTTCTTAAACTATCAAAAATATACGGAAATAAATATTTATTCATATTTCGGCCCCACGTGGCATCCTGATGATTAAACTTCTTATGTTTTAATGTTCTGTATTCAACATTCGGCAATTTATCACGCAATAACATAACGTCTCTGATTGAAGAAAGTGCGTCATTCTTTCCTGCCAGTAGAACAACTTTCATCGTAACTCTATGCAGGTCGTATTTTGGGGGGTAATAGCTGTTATACACCTCAATGTTTCTCTCTCCATAATCATACAGAGCGAAGTCCTTTTTCAAATATCCCTGAGATAAATGCAGTCCAGTTTTCCTCGAAGTCCCAGTGGGGAAATGGGTAAAGAGCGTTGGCAGAAAGTCCGGTTCTAACTCGTCAGGATCGCTACCACCGATTGTGGATAGGAGACCGTTAGCACATATCTCGTAACTCTTAATAACGGTGCACAATAACGTTATCATTTTGCGTGTTGAAGTTTCATCTCCCATTACTTCTTCCTGTCCCAAGCGCACTAGCACATCAGATATATGAGGTATCGCTTCCAGAAGTGACGAAACTGGAGGTCTCGCATGATTAAAGAAACAAATAGGTGATAAAGCAATGAGGACATTTATTTTCTCATTGTACTCTGGTCTCGTGGAACCCATCACGTAGAACACGGTGTTCCCCAGTGAATGTCCAATAGCACTGAGCGATCTTTCACCAGTTTTCTGGAGAATGAAATCGATAATTGCTGGAATGTCGTAATAGCCCATTTCATGATAACTGTAGTTCCAGAATTGTTTGTCTTTGTCAGGATTTAAATAAACATGTCGTCGACTGTATCGGTTGCCTCTCATGTTAGCTGACCACACGTCGTAGCCCGCCTTAGCCAGGGTTATGGCGAGTGATTTATCTCCGCGAATAATAAAGGTATCAGCGGAATCTACTATTCCATGTATTAAAAGCACAACCTCTCTCTTTCCTGGTATATTAATAAGAGGCAGAATATAGCCATCTTCTGTTACGACATCGTATACCCTGGTGTTAAATCCAAATTCTCTGGCAATCGTTGTATAGTTCCCGCTTAATGGTATAGAGATCCTGCCATGGTTTGCCTCTGAGCTCACTAATATCGTTAATAGTATAACTATTTGTCGCATATCCATATTGTTATTTATGTTTTATTTATAAATATTTATTGTTGGTTTACACAGCACAAACACGCTCCGCATAAGCGAACCTTGGCAACTGATATGATTTCCCGGTTACTTAAATTTTTAACAATGTTAATTTGATTTATCATTTAAATATTAAAGACCTCAAAAAAACATAACACGCCTCACAACCTTTGCCCGATATAAAAAAAATCGGTTTTAATATCAAAATCTGTACCTACTCACCAACAATAGACAGAGATTTATTATTCTCACTCATTATTATATTATTAAAATTTAAATCTATAGGTATTAACTATAGAAGAAAAAAAGTAAACTTTGTTTCACATCACTTGTATAGTTTATAATATAGATATTAAAATCAACAACTGCTTACGCTTTACTTAATATTTTTACGTAGAGAAATGTTAAAAGACCTAGTTTAGTGAAAAGTAGACTAGAATTAAAATGCTGACGAAGTGAGTGTGACTCTATGTAGGTAATAATTAATAAACATATTTATATATTATAAAAATAGTCAAGGTCTAAGTGGAGCTATTTTATAGTAGGAAACTACAAGATAGAGGACTGAAGAGTAGAAGTAGAATGGGAGTACAAGGTACCTACTAATATTGTATTTTGTTTTGCTTAAAAATGTACTTAGGTATGTAGTTGTATTTATAAGGAGGAACGCTGGCTCTTGAGACACAGAGTTACTCTAGTTCAAGAGTCAGCGCACATTATTTTTGTAAAGTTAATGTTTTTGGCAAAATAAAGATTTTATTATTATTATTTTATTATATTATCCTTCTTACTAATATTATAAATGCGAAAGTTTGTGAGGATGGATATTGTGTATGTGTGTGTTTGTTACTCTTTCACGCAAATACTAGGTACTGAAACCGATTACAATGAAATTTAGCACACATATAGAGGGTAACTTAGATTAACATAATATAGAATAGGTTTTATCCCGGAAATCCCACGGGAACGGGAACTATGCGGGTTTTTCATTGAAAACGCGGGCGAAGCCGCGGGCGGAAAGCTAGAACAATAAATAAAATGAAACAATCAATTTGCGATGCACATAAAATTTATTAGAAAATGCACAATCCAAGTTAGTTACAGTTATCTTTTAAATATATAATGTACTTAACATTAGAAATTTAAACATCTACATTTTAATTAATTTACATAGTCTAAAATACATTGTTACACTAGATACATCTAAAAAAATTAATACATTTTTGTACTCAAAAATTAGGAATACTATAGGCAATACCTAGATTAGTAGTAACTAATAACAAGCATTTTGAAAATACTAATTAACTACGATGACTAGATATTAACCATATAAATTTAATTAAACTTTAATGACTTGAACGAGCATATCTTGAAGTAACACATGGTTGGTATACCTGTAAGAAGAAAATCTTAATTAATTCATGTCATCCTACCTACTAATATTATAAATGCGAAAGTTTGTATGGATGTATGGATGTATGGATGTTTGTTACACTTTCACGTAAAAACTACTGAACCGATTACAATGAAATTTAGCACACTTAAAGAGGGTAACTTGGATTAACACATAGGATAGTTTTTATCCCGAAAATCCCACAGGAACGGGAACTATGCGGGTTTTCCTTTGCAAACACGGGCGAAGCCGCGGGCGGAAATCTAGTGAACATATAGTTAACTGCAGAATGATGAAGAGAATTAAATCTCCAAAAAAATCACATAGGTAGTTACCTACATCAATTGAATCTCTAAAAAATAGTAATATTATCAAAAATACAAAAATATACTGTATCAAAAGTTGTTTTTGTTTTCTAAACTTTAAAATTATGATTTATTAATTCTACTTACATGTACGACCTTCTAAAGTAGATAAATCAATAAAAATATTATATAGTTATATTGTTGATTCAAAGTTGCTCAACAAATGTTCACATATTATGGTTCACATGAACACGGGACTAATAAAACATGTACTTATTTATATACTTATCAAGAGCCGAATTTACCTTTTCCCTTTTTGATATTCCATTTCCGCTGCGGAGTAATGTAAGGCAGCTTATAGTTATTCTCTTTCTGCTTGATTTCGTTTGAAAACCTTTTTGAATTGGGATCCTTTATTTCAATATCTGACACGACAAATCCACCGACACCGGGTTCGTATCTAAAAACGTTAAATATTTTGAGATAAAAAATGTAAAAGAGCAGAAATTTTTACATAAATTTTCCATGTTGTTTTCACTAAAAAATGTAGCTTTCCGCCCTCGTATTTTTTGTACTTAGACGCGGCGAAGGATGTTGTTTTATAATATTATTTAAAATCTATATATTTCGTAAAAAATAAGTAATTAAGAGTACCTAAAAGAAGTAAAAAAACTAGGTAGGTAATGTAACTTTTATTGATACCTATAATACTTTATTGTGCTTTTTTAAATGACTTTTTAATAGAAATAATTAAGGGAAGATAATTTTTTTTTTATTACAACTTACTGATCATCCTGTTCCTTTTGCATTGCATTCCAAATTCTGTTAAGAAGGAGTCCACTCTTCCAGTCAATGTCTTCTGAACTCAAGTTAAGATACGATGCGGCCTTCAAAAATTCGTCTATCTGTAAGGTTGTATAATTCTTGTTCATGAATTATTTATATTGCATTCTATATAACTAAATATAATATGTACATTTATATAATTAATAATATTATTATTTACATACAAATGACTTTTAATGCGTTATACACATAATATTAAAAAAGTACAAAAGACATCAACAAGTGTTTTTGTGCTAAGTATAATAATAATTAAGCACTTAAATCCGATTTGGAATTTCCTTTTTTTTATAATAAACTAGTGGTCCGCCCAGGCTTCGCCCGTGGTACACATTTCGCAATAAAAGGTCTATGTCCTTTCTCGGGTATCAAAATATCTCCATACCAAATTTCATGCAAATTGGTTCAGTAGTTAAGTAACAGACAGACAGACAGAGTTACATTCGCATTTATAATATTAGTATGGATTATCAAAAAATGATTTTATCTAATATATAAAAATCAATGCCACTTTTCGTTGTAATTCCATAACTCGAGAACGGCTGAACCGATTTCGATAATTCTTTTTTTATTATATTCCTTGAAGTACGAGGATGGTTCTTATGTAGAGAAAACGTTAATATGTACCACGGGCGAAGCCGGGGCGGACCGCTAGTTAATTATAAACTTGATATCAACACAGGAAAGACGAAATTTCTGAATAAATTAATAACTGTGAGGTCACTAGTATTTCAAGGAAACATATTAAAATATGTATTTTGCTTATTACCTATTCGAAGGAAAAAATGTCAAGCGTGTGAATCTACTCAATACGCAAAGTTTTCTTTCGTTTTTGTCGAGCCGTTCTTGAGGTTTTAACAACAAGCAACACACTTGGTGATTCAATTTATTCTATAAATTTACTAACCTGAGCTTCTGTATCCTCTTGATATGGAGAAGCGGAGGCTGTCATCACAAGAAGAAAGAATACTGCTGACTTCATATTGTCGCCACTGGATACAAATCACCACCTGTAGTACAAATATTTTATAATTGTAAAACGACTAATTTATTTCAACTCCTCAAAGCTGCAGTGGTTAATGAATAACGAGTGAGCGTAGATCCGAGGGATCCTGGATTAGATTTCAGTTGGAGACGAAGAAAAAGTTGGAGGATCATGTCCTTTTTTTTTCTGGGGAAATCTTGCATAGATACCCACTGCCCCCGCGCGGGGAAGGAGCCGTGGGTTATGTCGGATTCTTACCGACTAAAACGGGCGGTTGGAATTATTCCGCGAAGGATCTTGTCCCTGAACAAAATCGATCAGTGGAACAGATGTTTGCATTAAGCATCGGCCCGATACCCATAAGGGACACAGGACTTCACTACTACATTTTTACAGGACTAAACAAGAACTTAGCAACTCGTAATTTTTAAGTAGATATATGTTGTTCAAATCGTAAGCTCTTGAATATCAATTAAAGGAACTGAACTTAAGGTACCGTAAAATGCTGTAACATTGCCTTTATAGCTCAACATTGCCTAAATTCAAAAAAGTTAAATTATTCCCGCTGCCAAATGTTTTTTATTGTCTATGGTATTACTAAAAGCAAGTCGGCAATCTGTATGGCAACATTCAATCACACGTCACTCCAAATTTTAGTTAACAAACTGTCAGAGTCCGTTTCATTGTCGGTGCGGATACTCGCTTTTTACCGGCTCTCAGGAAAATTTCATTTTGTGAATATTTATGCTTTATTTTCTAGCGTAATATGTTATATAGCAAAGAAAATATTCTCTTTTATGTATTTTAACTGTTTTTTCTGTATTATATCTTAATTCAAACCGTTAAATCATGGTCGGCAAAGTTGTGTCAGATTTTCGCAACTTTTTACTCAACATTATCTAGGGTTAGGGCTGCCCCTTTTAATTTTTTCAACAAACTCTTAATCGACCGTGGTTTTGCTTGTGTAATTGTTTTTTTTTTGTAATTAATCTAACAACGTTTTATAGAAGCTAGCTAACTATTGTTTCTTTATTTATCATCATCAGAAATTAAGGATGTCGAATTTAATTTTCTTTAAGTCATTTATAGTACTTATGATTACATGAGCAACCCACCCAAGAGTAGAAGAAAACCAGGGGCTAGACAGTACTCCGATTATTCGCTGGAGATGCTGAATGTGGCGGTAGATTTAGTCACATGTAAGAAAATATCTTCATACGAGGCGGAGAAGTAATTCGGTATTCCTAGGCGTACTGTTCTTAACAAAATATGTAAGAATTTTAATGTAAAATCTGTGGGCCATCCTACAAAATTATTTGCAGAAGAAGAAAAGCATATTGCTATTTGCTGAGGTTGTTAATTTATCAGCAGAGTTCGGTTGTCAATTGAGTATGATTGACTTGCGTATTGTTCTGCACGATTATTTAGAAAAAAAAATACCGATTGCAGGTTTTTAATGTAAAATGTTGGAAAACTATTTGTTGATCTCATTAATGTAAAACTCTTTGTTTATTTTATGTAAAACTATTTGTTGATCTCGGCAGGCTGATTTTGTAATTTTTATTACTTATACGTAATAGGTACCAACATTAAAATAATGTTATTATCTAATATTATTACATATTTGTTTTCCTATGAAAAAAATGTGATTAAAATTTAAGTACAACAATTTGATTTATTAAAAATATATTTGAATATTAAGAAAAATTGTTGCATTTCCTTTGGGGCAGCCCTACACCGAACTCACTTTTGTATGGGAGTTTTAGAGAAACATGCACAACTTTGCCTAGCATTGTAAAAAAAAAATCCTTGTGCTATTCAAGATTCAGTGAAGTCTGATGTGGAAAAGAACTTCATGGCAATATGGGTGTCAAATCCGTTACCAAAATACCTATTCATTTAAAAAGATATTATGACAGGCAATGTTGTAGTTTTTACCTCAACTTTGCCTACGTTTTCAAAGCAATTTTTTGGTGCTTTATAGGTGTTTTTTTTACTAATAGCAAATGTATTCCTATAGCTTAAAGTCCAATATTGGACAGTAATTGAAAAAACATACGACTTTCTTAACGATTAAAGATTTATCGAAGAAAAACGTCAAAATCCGTGCAAAGTTGCAGCATTTTACGGTACCGATAAATTTCTAAATAATCGACGCACTTCAAGTCCACAGGGTCAGATTTGTTTTTAAAGCTTCTCTTTACTTCAGTCAAGTGTTGTATTGTTTAACTTTTCTCGACCTTTTCAAAAATTTCTTTCCATAGAATCTTACCTGCGAACTTTTTTAAATAGCATTGCTTGTTTGAGAAATAAATCAATTGTTGAAAAATATGTAAGTAGGTACTAGAATTATATAATGATGTATAAAATATACTTAGAACTACCCAAGAATTTGGATTTATGTTCAAATTTTACATTGAACCAACCTAGATTTCATGACAGATTAAAGCTTTTAATTATTCAATAATTACAGAATGAGAAGCTGATTATACATACTATTACTAGCTGCGCTTCGCGGTTTCACCCGCGAGGCTCCGCTCCTATTTGTCTTAGCGTAATGATATTTAGCCTATAGCCTTCCTAGGTAAATAAATGGGCCATCTAATACCGAAAGAATTTTTCAAATCGGAACAGTAGAACTTCCTGTTCAAACAAACAAACAAACTCTTTAGCTTTATATAAGTTTATAATATATATAACCACAGACTAATAATAATATACTACAGACTAATAATAATATACTACGTATACAACAGACGGTTCACTCCATACAAAAAAAGTTGCACTATGAATTTGCGCAATTAAAGCGCCAGTGGGGAAAAAACGTACTACATGTTCGATTATATCTCTTGGTCTTTTGCTTTTAACACACTAGATGGCACGTTAAACACAGACTTGAAGTTCTTTTCCTTCCAGAGCCACTAGATGGCACTAATGTAAATATATGTACACGTACCTTTTATTTTCAAGTCTGTGGCGTCAAGTGTCAATCAACATAATAATAAAAATAAATACCTACCTACTCGGATTTTTAAATAAACAAAGTAAAATGACTTATTTAGTCACAGAGTACATTATTATGACTGGTATTTAGTTCATTTTATTTACGAGATTCTGTCAAAACCAAAACGAGAAGCTTTGTTTGTTTTCGTTTTTAATTGTTGACTAATATTTAAAAAATAAGTGCTAAATATGGTTTATGGATGGACTGTGAGGTTATGTAGAATCTACAGGCAGAAAATAAGCTTTATATGGTAAACTGATATTTTCTCAGAACATAAATTTTTACAAACATGATTTTTTAATGATTGGTTTATGGATTTGTAACCCAATATAAGATTGTTTTATTACAGACTTATTGCTTACGTTCGCAATAACAAATTTGTTCAAGAGAGGAGAAGAATTAATCCATCCCAAATGTAAATAATAATACGATTCTCCACAAAAACATTGTAGACACAAGAAAGGGATTTCTACATTTGCTACTAAGAAGGATATGGGATCATGAAGGATTTCATCTGTTTTAATACCAGTAAAATGGAATGAGCGCCGTGGCCGTGACTGTGTTTGGTACATAAAGAATGACAAACATTCAACTTGAAATTATGAGTGCATTACGGGCAAGGGCACAATAAGTTGCCCTTTGACTAAGATGTACTTAATTTTAAGGAACACGAAAATGGATGGCTAGAATAGGTATAATCGCATACATAGTATTTATTTCTAGTCTGTTGTATAAATAATCAAAGACTACAAAATATAATGAACTATGTCTTTAATATTAATTTTACAGTTTACAGTGTACTGTGTAGTGTGTAATCTATTGTATGTGTGCGTCTAGAATATATAGTCCTGTTGTTCTACAGTTTAAGCAGTTCAATACAAGCTTACAGTCGAGTCAAGTGTTTCACTAACCACCAACCATTGCATGGCAACCCTGCCAGTTTTGTAAATTGTAGTCTACCTAACCTGACTGTTGGTTTTGATTTGTATCACACAAAAAATACTATAGGTACCAAATTTCAAGAAATAAGAATTAAATACCTATTTGATTTAATTTTACTACTATACAGGAGCTTATACATGAAACATGACCAAAGCAGGGCTTTGGAGAAAGTGTGTATGGACAAAGACCACAATACATATGGTGCGGACAACTGCATGAAAAGCATGCAGTAAGAGACATTAAATAAATAAATAAATAAAACACATTTATTGTCAAGATCACAACACGAGATACATTTATAAACAAAGGAAAAACAAAAAGAAATAAAAAGAAAAATAATTAAATAAAAATAATCTTATTCCTAAGAAGTGAGTGACCTGATAAATGGAGCCAACTAAGTATATGATGGCAATGTGATTAATACCTTACCACCACTGATTTTCAGTGACCCCAAGTGACTATTGGAGTTTCAGTCTAGAATTGTATATAATGATAATTTAACATGAGTATATTATGTGAAAGATATATTTCTATTAATATGATAGATACTAATAAATAAATACATCAGTTAAAACATGTAATATAGGTAGCTGGTAGATATAATATCAGTATGTAATTATGTATATACTTAATGTAAATAAATAAAATGTAATTATGTATATGTTACCGGAAATGTATGAAATCAAGGAATTGTATACAAATCCTAGTGGTTAAGGACGCTGTCACAAATCTGCGTTACTCAAATTTAGGTATCTAACGTCGCCACGTGGTTCGCGGGAACATCACGCTCACGTAAACATAGCGTAAGCGCATTCCATTTTATAGACCATCTTCATACTTGATATTATTTTTAATTTATTACGAATTTTAAAAATTCATTTTGATACTTTTATAAGTAACTAGGTAGGTAGGTACAATTATTGTGATAAGTATGTTAGTAACTAACTTTAAAAAAAGTGTGTGTTTTACAAAACCTCTAGGAATTGTATGCAATATCTAGAAGCTTTTTAAGAAATGTTTAAAATATGTACTTTTTTAAGAATTATCATACATATTATTATGTTACCGGCAATGTATTAAATCCGGCATTGTATACAATTCTTAGAAAATATGTATGTATGTTATTCCGAGTTACGGTCCGAATTAAATAAATTAGATTCGTCACATTACCTAGGAAATCTGATCTTTTCCTAAGGAGCAAACACATATTTTGCAAATGTGGATGGTTTTTGGGGAAGCTATTACCCGAGGTCAAAACTAAAATCCAAGATGGCGCCGACGAAAATTTTACATCTTTTCGTCATGGGTGTCATTTTCATGGTTTTTGGGGTAGCTATTAATCAATATGAGGTCAAAACTAAAATCCAAGATGGCTCCGACGAAAAATTTGACATTTTTTCGTCATGGGTGGCATTTTCATGGTTTTTGGGGTAGCTATTAACGAATATGAGGTCAAAACTATAATCCAAGATGGCGCTGATGAAAATTTGACTTTTTTTCGTGATGGGTGTCATTTTCATGGTTTTTGGGGTAGCTATTAAACAATATGAGGTCAAAATTAAAATCCAAGATGGCGCCGACGAAAATTTTACATGTTTTCGTCATGGGTGTCTTTTTCAAGGTTTTTGGGGTAGCTATTAACCAATATGAGGTCAGAACTAAAATCCAAGATGGCGCCAACGACGATTCCTAAACATTTATTTCAATGCTCTTTAAGATTATTTCTCTCTCTCTCTCTCGTAGTATATAAGAATTCGACTATACAGGGTGCCCCACTATCGGTATACTAAGTGCTAAGGGACTTGTAGTTTTGCAAACCCTAATCACGTAAAAATACTTAAACAACAAAATGAGGGTAGTTCCGTACCTACAACGATTAACAGCTGTTTTGTATCGTCATAAAGTAATAAATTAATTAAAAGTGATATTGTATATGTTAAAGTGTTTTCTATTGCTAAAAGTGATCTACTAAGTTCATCCCTACAAAATAAATGTAAAAGCCGTTGAAAAGGGACTTGTTTAAGGTACTGTACTGTGTCTAAAAAATCGTTACAAAATCTCCACTTCCCGATTATACTCCAGAATTTATAATAATCTTCCATAAATACTTATTTAAAATGCACTGCTCAGCTTGCTATAAAACAATGAAAAAGGAAGAACTTGAATGTTCTAAGTGCAAGGGCTGCTATCATCTAATGTGCCTTAATATGAGCATCGCTTATTTCAATACTAATTATAAGGAAAGTAAACAAAAGTGGTTATGCCCTACTTGTTCCAATATTACTACTCGGAAAAAGGGAGAAAACACACCCGTTAGACGGCTTCATGAACCTACTTTGGAGGATAGTATAATGTCCTGTGAGGACGTCACTCAGGACATGTCTATTGCTTCCGTGCCCATGGATCAGGCCACTACCATTAGTATACAACAATTCTCTTCGTTGCTCGAGTCTAAATTTGAAAATTTGGAAATGAAACTTACCAAAAATCTAAGCATCGAAATTTCGGCAGCAATGGATATGTTGAAGAAAGAGTTAAATGATACTACTGACTTATTGTTTGCTCAAGTAACACAAATGAAAAATGATTTATGCACATACCGCGATCGGATAAATAAATTGGAGTCTGAAAACTCGTCGCTGCATTCTAAATTATCACAACTTAGTAAACAAAATCTCGACGCTGCCGCCACTTCATCCATGCTTAAAACAATAAAACAACTTCAATCCGAATTAAACGAGCGAGATCAAGTAAGTTTACTCAATGACGTTGAAGTATATGGTATACCCGAATTTGAAGGTGAATCAGCTACGCACATCGCTATTACTTTGGCAAAAAAACTGGGAATAACATTAGAGGAACGCGATATAGTGTGTGCGCGACGCATCGGCCCTAAGCGCCGGTCAATTACTACCGGTGTAAGTAATGATTCATCGAGATTGATCGTAGATAAGGATCGCCCCACTCGTACGCGTCCTATTACAATTAGTTTCGCACGGCGTTCACTTCGAGATGAGCTCCTGAAAAACGCTCGTGTGCGACGAGGTACTTCTACTTCCGACCTAGGTTTACCTAATCATGATGTGAAACGCGTACATTTACATGAAAGGCTGACACACAAAAATCGTGTAATATTTGGTAAAGCCCGTGCCCTGGCCAAAACTAAGCAATGGCGATTTATCTGGACCAGGGATGGAAAAATATATGCCCGTCAATCTGATTCTAGTAACGTTTATGCTATTCGTTCCGAGGAAGATATTGAAAGTGTTTTTACTTTACTCCCTAATCATAATCCAACTGTCTAATTCTATAGTTACATTAAAGCTGTTTTATATAATTAACAATAGTAATAGTACCTTGTCACTCTTTTACTGCATTTATATAGATAGTTTGTGTTGTTACTGTTCAAAATTATTTTTCACACATTCCGCTCATTCAAATATTTGTAATATTTATGCCATATTTCAATTATATAAATTTTTTGGTTGTTTAATAATGTACACTAATGGTCCGATTGTAACTTACTTAAACTTTCTTCAAATAATGATTATGTCAAATAAAAACCATTTTATTTTACTGAATTACTATGATGATGAATATTATATTGTAATATTATCCCTGATATATTATAATGTAAATAATGAGTACTTTAATCTGAAAATTAACTTTTTGATTCTATATTATGTGATTAAATATATTTTTGCTATAGTTTCCAGGTATATATTTATGTTTTACGTACATAGGCAAAACATTGTATTTTATAATGCTATGCTCAAATTATATTATAAAAATTTTATAATTTATAATTCATTTCAATACTTCACTATTTATTCACATCATTATATTATTATTTCCTATGTAATAATTTATATAGTTGCATCTAAATTATGTTATTATTCTATTGTTATTTTCCTATATATAAAAAATGGTTAAAAATATTTATTTAAAAATTGGTTTGTTTAATGCTGGATCATTATGTACAAACCATGATGAGTTCCAAGTCGCTTTTGAGAAACATATGCCTGATATCTTCGCAATTAATGAAACCTGGCTACGAAAAGGTCATGAAGGGCAAGCTCCGCGTCTCCCTGGTTATACTTTTCGTCACATTCCTCGCCCACCAGGCACGCGATCACGTGGTGGTGGAGTAGGATTTTTTATTAGTCAACAGCTTTCTTTTCGTATATGTAAACACCCTAATAGTAACATTAATCACTGTATTGAACAGATGTGGATATCTGTCAATATCAATTGCAACAAGATATTAGTTGGGACTGCTTATCGTCCACCTTGGCAAAGTATAGACATTTTCTTTGACGCTCTTTCGGAATCGCTTTCTTATTTTTCCGATTTTGATAACATTGTTTTACTTGGAGATTTCAATATCAATATTCATAATAGTCAGAGTAGTATGTCGGTTAGTCTCAAACAATTCCTTCAGTGTTGTGGTTTAGATAACCACATCACTGAACCAACACATTTCACATCTCACAGCGAATCTACTCTCGATTTACTATGTACAAATATGTCTGTTTTTTCCACACTCGTTTGCCACATCCCTGAGCTCGGCGGTCATGCTATGGTCTTTGCGAACTTTAAAATTAAAAAACCTAAATCAATTAGTACTTTTATCACTTACAGACCTTTAAAAAATATCAACTTGATGGATTTCAATAACGACCTTGCCTCAATTCCTTGGAACGATGTTTGCCAAATGCTAGACGTAAATGATATGGTGACTGCTTTTAATTCATATATTATGTCTCTGTTTAATAAACATGCTGCTAAAACCACCATTTTGCTCAAGAATAGACGCTGTCCATGGCTTACTAGTAATGTCAAACATCTGATGTCGGTTCGGGATGATGCACTCGTTAAATACCGTAAAACAAAATGTGAGAAAGACAAGATTTATTATAAATCATTAAAAAGTTTTGTCAATATATGTTTGCATCAAGAAAGGATCTCATTCTATGATTCCCATATTAATGCTCATTTACAAAATAGCAAAGTTTTGTGGAAAAAATTAAAGAGTCAAGTTTTACCTAATTTTAAAGCTAGTGCCGTTTTGCCTGACCATCTTCGAGATCCAGATACGATTAACTCACATTTTTTAAATATTCCTGGAACTGGCAATGTAGATCAATCCATCCTTGACTACTTTAGTAATAATAATTACGGCAAAGGTGTCTTTAAATTTGATCTTGTTGATGAGAATGCCGTAGCTAAAATTATCATTACTTTGAAGTCCAATGCTGAGGGTTATGATGGTATTCCTAGAGATATGATTTTACTCACACTTCCTACGACACTTAAGGTAATTACAGCTATTATAAATCGCTCTCTAGCTACATCTACGTTCCCATCTATTTGGAAAATTGCGCTCGTTCGTCCTTTGCCTAAAACTGACAACCCAGGGGACTTTAAAGATCTCAGACCTATAAGTATACTTCCATTTCTATCTAAGATACTCGAAAAGGTTGTTTACTTTCAAGTTGTGAAATACTGTGAAAAGCACAATATTTTTCCTGAGCTGCAGTCGGGGTTTAGAAGGCAACGAGGCACTACAACAGCTTTGCTCAATGTCACCGATGATCTACTAGCTAATCAGGATGAGGGATATGCGACAGCGTTAGTACTTTTAGATTTCTCTCGAGCTTTTGACTGTTTAAATTTGCAGCTTATGGTCGCTAAGCTTTCCTTCTATGGGTTTGACAATAGTTCCTTAGATTGGTTTCAAAGTTACCTAGGAGGTCGCTCACAGAAGGTTATTGTTAATAATAATGATGGTTCGACTTGTACATCCAGTGAACTTTTCGTGACACGAGGTGTACCTCAGGGATCCATTCTAGGTCCACTTCTGTTCATAATATATGCAGCAGATATTACTAATTGCATTAGCCTATGCAAATATCACATCTATGCAGACGACCTGCAGGTATATTTGCCTGTGAACTGTGAAGATTTGTCATCCTCTTTAAATAAAATCTCTCAGGATTTAAATGGTATATCACAATGGTCATATAATAATTCATTAGTGCTGAACCCTAATAAATCAAAATATATGATTGTTGGATCCAGGCGACAAGTGCAAGCAATAGAGAACTCTAATATTTCTCTTTATATTGAAAATGTTCCCATACAGAAGGTTGATGAGGCTCGTAATTTAGGTGTTACTTTCGATAAACATCTCAACTTTGAAAGCCATGTCCTTGAAGTCGTGCGCAGTTGCTTCTATCGATTAAAAGTGATTTACAAATTTCGACCTTACATAAACACTAACCTCCGTATCCTTTTAGCTGAATCTCTGGTATTATCTAAGTTGAATTATTGTATCAATGTGTATGGCCCTTGCTTACTTCAACGCTCGCAACGTCTTATTCAGAGAGTGCAAAATGCCTGTGTTAGATACTGCTTCAATGTCCCTCCGAGATCACATATAACACCTTTCTTAAACTCCGCCAAAATGCTTAACATGAAAGGTAGACAAGATCTATATTTGGCTTGTCTACTTTTTGATCTGTTCAAATCCAAGTGTCCTTCTTATCTGTACCAAAAATTAAGATGGAGGAAAGATCATGGTCGGAATCCAGTAAGGAGCGTAACTAACGCACTGTCCGTCCCTCGGCATCGATCGCGAGCTTTCCGTGGTAGCTTTAAGTACTGTGCGACGAAGTGTTGGAACAATATTCCACCGCCGATTAAACAAGTGTGCTCAAAGTACTCTTTCAAAAAATTGTACAAAGCCCATTTACTTGATACACAAAGTAAAAAATAGATTTATATTTATTTCGCTCCACACCGCACAGACTTGGGGCTGCCACGAGAAATCTTTTCTTTTTCTTATTATGATATTCTCACGTTTTGTTTCTTTACACTATTGTTATTTTATGTATTAACTTATTTATATTTTTATTTTATTCTTATCACTTTTATGTATTAGTTTTCTCTTTAATCATATTTTCTATATTTTATTTCTATTATATACACAAATATTATTATTTCATACTATCTACATATTATATTTTATATTTGGTACGCTGAACTTCCTCGAACAGGTCTTGGCAGAATACCAGCGCTATGGTTCAAAGAACTATGGTATTGTGCTGAGCCAAGACCTTTTCAGGAAATATTGCTTTTATTTTTCTTTTTCTTTTATGTCAATGTAATTTTAGTTTTTAAGTATATATATAATTTTTAAATTGTTTAGTTTTAAGAATTATTGTAATAATTTCCTGAATAAATGATAAATAAATAAATAAATAAAATAAAAAATTGCATAAAAAAAATTTTGCTAAATTTTTCCTGAAAATCCATGTTTTCTTCTCTAACTTCGTGCAGCCGGCATATACCGTTTCGCTAATGTGATTATTTTGTCTATGAAAACATAATTAAACGATAGCTCACGTGCGAGTGACAAAGTTGGGCGGGTTGCATTTACGGGGTGTACCGTGTACACAAAGAGTTTTATGAATTAATCTAATTGAAAAAAAAGATACACCTGGCATTTTATAAGTATTTTTTACGTACTTAGCGTATGCAAAGCTATAACCTATACAGAGTATGAGTGGGACAGTCTTAAAAATAATTTTAAAGAGATACATCATTTAAAGAGACACACCTAAAACCACAAAAATGACACCCATGACGAAAATATGTCAAATTTTTCGTCGGCGCCATCTTGGATTTTAGTTTTGACCTCATATTGGTTAATAGCTACCCCAAAAACCATGAAAATGACACCCATGACGAAAAGATGTAAAATTTTCGTCAGCGCCATTTTGGATTTCAGTTTTGACCTCATATTCGTTAATAGCTACCCCAAAAACCATGAAAATGACACCCATGACGAAAAGATGTAAAAGTTTCGTCGGCGCCATCTTGGATTTTAATGTTGACCTCATATTCATTAATAGATACCCCAATAACCATGAAAATGACACCCATGACGAAAATATGTAAAATTTTCGTCGGCGCCATCTTGGATTTTAATTTTGACCTCATATTGTTTAATAGCTACCCCAAAAACCATGAAAATGACACCCATGACGAAAAGATGTAAATTTTTTGTCGGCGCCATCTTGGATTTTAGTTTTGACCTCATATTCGTTAATAGCTACCCCAAAACCATGAAAATGACACCCATGACGAAAAGATGTAAATTTTTTGTCGGCGCCATCTTGGATTTTAGTTTTGACCTCATATTCGTTAATAGCTACCCCAAAACCATGAAAATGACACCCATGACGAAAATATGTAAAATTTTCGTCGGCGCCATTTTGGATTTAAGTTTTGTCAAATTGCTTTACCCCACCAATCCGTTCAACAACCCATAAAAAAGGGGATCTCAGTCAACGTAATTTTTAAAACATAATTTTAAATTACAAATAATTTGAATATGAAACTTATACAGTTTACTCTTACTTATAAAGTATCAAATATTTCAAATCACAAAAACGACAGTGCACGCACAATAATCTTTTTCTTATTCGTTTTTATTTTTGGGACGAGGAGCGATACACCCGTCCTTCCAAGAGCGCTTCTGAGCGCGGTCTGACGACCCGCGAGAGCAAAATGTATGAAGAAATCAACAAGTATTTTTAATTTAGCTAATAATTGAAATAAAATTTTGATTTAGATACAAAAAAATTATCATAATCTATAAAGGACTATATATCCCTCAATAATGTATAGGTAAGAAGATAGATTAGGCTTTTACTTTTCTTAAAATGGTACCGTTTTAGACCCCATTTTTTTGCATTTTATGCGATTATTGTGCTGGGAAAATCGTATTTCATTTTGTGTAACGCCGTACAATTTTTATAAGATGAACGTAGAGCTGAATATATTATCTTTAAATTAAGATATTACTATGTTCTCACGTGTAATTGCTTTAAGTTAAAATGGTACCGAAAAACAGCGTGTTTTTGTAAAAATCCGTAATAGCACCCTTAAGATCCGAATATAAGTCGAAATGCAACGGCGTGATAATAGAATGAGACCAATTTTATAATAAACTAGCAGTCCGCCCCGGCTAATAACAATATGTTCATATTATCTTACTAATTAACATTTCTTAAATCAACTTATATTCAATCAAATCAAATTTTCATTTGGTAAGTAATCAGTCCCCTCGTCCTGCTGACCCCGTGTACATGTCGCAGTCGGATTGTATAATCCGCCGTATTACAAACAGCCGGCATTTTGTAATATGCCGAAATTCGTCTTTTTCAAAAATTCTACAAAAAGACGGTCGCGAGCCGACGGAGCCCCACGAAGTGGGGCTCCTATTTCTGTATAGTTTTAAAAAACACGAACCTAACCTAACCCACCCCCTTATCCAAACCAAAAAATTCTGATTACGAATTTTTGGCATATTACAAAATGCCGGCCGTTTGTAATTCGGCGGATTATACAATCCGATTGCGACATACATACCCCTCGTCCCGCGTACCTTCCAATATCTTAGATGTTTTACATTTCCGATTGTTAGTTAGGAAATGTATAGATTTCCTAGGAAATGTGTACTATAAAATGATTTATTTCACACATTTCCGTGCGATTTTAGGAATTACATACATTTCCGTTAACATAATATACAATGTTTATAATAATTAAGTATAATGATAAATAGGCAGAAAATAAATGTCTATATAATGTTATGTTATATTATAACCAGTAAATAAAATAAATATTTAATTAAAGTTTATGTGTAAACTGTAATTCGATACAAATGCACTAAGGGTTAGAACAGGATTTTAAAATATGTTTCCGGTATTGGAAACGAAAATTATTAATATTTGTCAAACTGGTTAATGGTGGTGGAATGTTGTTCCAACACAGTGGCATTGTATCGAAAGCTACCCTTGAAAGCTGCTGAGTGGTGCTTGGGTATGGACAGCTGTTTACAGTTTGCAGACCTGGTTACTTCGTTCACCTACCCATAAGAAGCTACAGCAAATGTGATGCTTCCTTGTGGATTATGTATATCTACAGATCACCCATATTTGGCAATCTCGCTTCACCTAATGGCCTTGTCTGACCAAGCCGAAATGAATTAATTACCTACTGCAAAAATTAAATAATTTAGATTACCTGGTAAGGACAAGGAAAATAAACTTTAAACAAGTGTTCGACCGATTATTACCAAGTAGGTAAATAAATTAATGACAAGACAAGGTAATCAATTAATGCTAATAATTTCCTAAAGAAAACATTTTTTTCAAAATTTTCACATAATAGGTAACTAGGTACTAGACTCAAAAGTTTATGATAAGTCAATGAATGATAAATAGAATATGTTTAAGTAAAATGAACTAGTTTATTTTACAATAAATTAATCTTATAAATTACCAACTTTCATTCTGCGGCTTCAACCGTGTGCCTTATTCAATCCCTGTTCCTACCCCTTGAATCCTATTTATGCAACAAAATTGAGATGTCCTTTTTCAACGTAGGTATGTACATATATCGAAATTTCCGTCAAAATCGGTTCAGACGCGTGCGGGAATACCTATTTTCTCGTGGTCCCACTATTTTGTCCTACTATGACGGAGTAACTTTCGTATTTATCTACAAAACAGAAATTATTTGATTGTTTGTTTGTTTGTATTGGATAGGATCCGAAACTACTGGACTGATTTGAAAAATTCTTTCATCATTCGAAGCAAAAATTATACCTACCTGATGAACATAGGCTACTTTTTATAACGGGACAAGTGATAACTGCGTTAAAAACAACCGACTTCAAACTTGCACTTGCAAAATTTACAAATACCTACAGACAAAAATGCTCATAAAATAAAAACTACTGGGCCTATCCGAATAAAATTTTTATGGGACCAATTCGACACCATCCCGCATCGAACAAAAAAAGAATCACGTAAATCGGTTCAGAAACCTCGGAGTAATCGGTGTACATACATAAAAAAAAAATATACCGGCCGAATTGATAACCTCCTCCTTTTTTTTGAAGTCGGTTAAAAATACTTCATTCGGGAATCGATGTCGAAATATTTAATTTTAGGCGCATAAAGAAAAAAAAACGCAAAGGATCATTCAAAACCTTTTCTACGGTTTAAATCTCAAAACTTTTTGGTTCATACTTCATATAAAGGTAATCTGATAGGATTATTTAGAAAATAAAACAAGATGACGTAGGTAGGTATTTAACTTTAGTTTCGATTTATTATCATTAATGATGATTTCTTGATATTCTTAACGACGCGGTTGGCGCAGTTGTAAAGTAACTGCCTACTGAGCCGACGGTCCCGGGTTCGATCCCCGGTCAGGGCAAATATTTGTGTGATGTACTTGATTATTTGTTTTTGGGTCTGGGTGTTATCTATATATGTATTTATAAAATATTATATTATTTGTATACGTAGTATATTATTATTAGTCTGTGATATTATATTTATCGTCGTCTAGTACCCACAACATAAGCCTTAATTGAGATTACTGTGGGACTAGGTCGATTTGTGTAATATTGTCCTTTAATATTTATTTATAATTTATTTACATATAATTAAATGTGACTAGAAATAATATACTTACTACGGTTTAAGTATAGGTTGTATCGTAGTATATTATTATTAGTCTGTGGTTGTATATTATTTTGTAATGAGATCTTGCAATCAAATATTCACACAATCTCGCAAGTTTTCCGACAATTCATTTTTCGTATGAAAATTATCAATACACTAGGTACCTACCTAATATAGGCCGCTACAGGAACGCAGTTTGTAATAATTAATAACGGCTTTAACCCATTTACAATATTTTTATAGGTGGCAAAGGCAATGAGACTATGTATTAAAAACGTAGTATATTATTATTAGTCTGTGGTCTGTGATAATATTATTATTAGTCTGTGTTAAAAACGTGAAAAGTAACGTAAAAAGTCTGTAGTGCCATCTATTATTCGTTTAGCATCGCCAAATCGGAGGAGAATAACTTGTTTATAGTAGTTTCATGAGATGGCGTTGTTTTGAATATAAACTTTTCTGTAAAATTAGTTAAAATCGAGCGAAAATGAAATTAAATAGGTAGGTTCCATTTACAAAAGTATGTAAAAAATTATAAAAAGCAATGAAATTGCAATTAAATCTAATTTTATTTTTTGCTGGTTAAAATGATACACTTAGCGGCATCTATTGGTAGTCGGATGGCATTAATCCAGTTTTGTATGTAATGAACCAGACATGATATAACTAAGTAGGTATAGATATTTTTATTAAGAATTCACTCTTCTTTTAATCTATCTCAAAACTCTTTTTAGTAAGTAGGTACTTAGTTTAGTCCAAATACGTCTCAGCAAATATGCGACTCCTGCTTCTAATTTTCTAAGTCTCTATGTAGGTACCTTTTTAATTTGGTGTGATGGTAAAAGTCCGGTACGTAACCTGGTATAAATAATTATAATGGCAAGCGGGCAAATAAAGACGATTAAATCCTTGCTCTTTTTGTTATGAAAACTACAAATATAAGCAATATATATTACTTTCTAGTGTTTGATTTTACGCGAGTATTATACATTTTTCATTATATAAGTATACTAGATTTCCGCCCGCGGCTTCGCCCGCGTTTGCAAAGGAAAACCCGCATAGTTCCCGTTCCCGTGGGATTTCCGGGATAAAAACTATCCTATGTGTTAATCCAAGTTACCCTCTATATGTGTGATAAATTTAATTGTAATCGGTTCAGTAGTTTTTACGTGAAAGAGTAACAAACATCCATACATCCATACTTACAAACTTTCGCCTTTATAATATATATTATAATATTATATAAGTATATTATTATCTTCCCGACGTTTCGAACACTTTGCAGCGAGCATGGTCACGGGGAGACTGAGATATATAATATATGATTTTATCTGGCAAAATCAGTCAATAATGATTTTGACCGACGCCCTTAGTCAATAACCTTATTGACTAATTTTACCAGTCAATAAGGTTATTGACTGGTTAAGGGTTTTAACTGTAACATATACATATATATCTATATAAGACTTAAATAAGTACATATTATTTAAATTTTAAAACATCTACGGTCTACCTTACGGTCTACTAAGTACACGCTACGTCCAAAAAAATTCAAAGATTGACTCACAAATTCCGGGTACTTCTTATGTACAGCGTTTTGTCAAAGAATGGCCATCTGAGGCTTGAATATTTCATCAACCTTCAGAATCACTTACTGGATTGCTTTAGTCTCAAAGAAATTTTAAAGTAAGATTGATTGTGTTATGATTTGCTACAAAGCCTGCAAGGAAACTAGAATATTTAACATTAAATTAAAATACAAGGTATAAATTCACGGTCTGATTATGAAATAAATATTTTCCATTTACAATAAATATTATTTAACTTATATTATTCTACACACGTAGATACGATTCACACTTACACGGCAACATTTTCACTACATAGTATAAAACAAAGTCGCTTTCTCTGTCCCTATTTCCCTATGTCCCTTTGTATGCTTAAATCTTTAAAACTACGCAACGGATTTTGATGCAGTTTTTTTAATTGATAGAGTGATTCAATAGGAAGGTTTTTAGTATATAATTTATAAGGTTTTAGATAAAGCGGGCGAAGCCGCGGGCGGTAAGTTACTAGTTAAAAATATTAATCAAACTTTTTGTAACAAAATAAATTCAAATGCAGACCCTCAAGTCACGTTCCCCTCTAAACAATGGTGCATGCTGCCTGAATTTGAAGATATCACCGCAAATTCATGGAAGCACAAACAAGAGATAGGTATAATAATGAACATATAACAATAGGCTTTGGATTTGTCTACACGTGTCCCAGAGACGTGACTTGATCGAATAGGTCTAGTGACTAAGTAGTCAAATACATGCATATTGAGTTACTGAAATTTGAATATGTGCTACTGTGAAATTTGAATGAAAATCGTTTGCCCTTCAATTCATATATTAGCAAATATGTACCTTTTAATTATTATCAAATTAGGTTGCATTTTTTTATTTTAGAGATACTCGCCGAACGAAAAGTCCTCTCTATACGACAGCTTCTGACTGTCCTCAACAATACCTTGTTCTACACAACAAATTGTTTAAATTTTTTTTACAAAATTTAAACAAAGAAGATGGGTGGAAGTGTAAAATATATAAAAATAGTAAAAAATAAATGTGTAACTACTTATGTTCGTTTATTTTAAAGTAAAGTTAATTTAGTTGTTATTTTATTGATATAAATGTGTTGTATAACTGCACTTTGCAGATAACCACGCTATTTGACTTTCAAAATGATATTGTGCTGTATTGTTTTCAAAGTCTCGGGGATTATCCATTGTTAAGTTGTTTACTATGAAGCAGCTTTAGCAAATATTAATGTACAAATCACTAAAATGTTCGTAATGGATTAAATTCTAGATAAAATTGGATTTTGATGCAAAGTAATCAATTTTAAGAAATTATAATTAACTTTTTCAGGAATGTTTATAGAAAATCTCATTTAAGAAGTTAAGAACATTCCTCGAACATTCCTTAAGACTACGACTAAATTAAATCGCACATTAATATTATCATAATAAATTTTTCCCTCGCCATTAAATATTTCCAATAATCTCAAAAAGAAAACCTTCATATAAGTAATATTTTTAATTACTTATGTCTACATTTTTCCAACTAACTACATAATTATATGAGCAAAAATAAATTTGCCTTGATTAATCTTATAACCATTTTTTGTTTTTTTTTTTTTAACAAATAATTTTTGTGTGTTTTTTGAGAAAACTGAAAAACGTTGATCGTTAAGCAGGATTTGGACCCTTAACGTTCATTAAAATGTACTATTTACATGCACAGTTTAACAAAATTTGTTGTATGACTCTACCTTGACTCTACGCTAAAAATAACCACGCCAGTTCAAATCTCATCATCACGAAAAAATGTATTCTTTAAAAAATTCGTTCGTTCGTTATTAAATTGCTTCTATTACCATGAACAAACAAAAAAATATTTATCACACTAGATCCTAAGTAGGTATCACAACTTGATCACAACTTTCTACGTAACAAATGCACGAGTAAGTATGTAGGTACATTTTTAAAAGCTCGATATGAAATATGGATATCAGTTACAAAACTATTTTATTCACAAACTTGTTAAATAAAATGTTAATTAGTTACCTGGGAATGTTCGCGTAACAGCGCCCTTCTGTGGACTGGAGCTGTGCTTTCCGCCCTACGGCTTATATTGTGCGCCGTGGGCGGGCGGGAACGCGACTTAACTTGTAACTTAGCTGGTAACTTAGCTATATTTTAATACTTTGAACTTATGCAGCGTATATGAAATGAAGGTTATTTTTAGAGCTTATTAATTATCAACTTGATAATTAATGATAACGTGATTTTCTTAATATAACTTACTTACATGTAAAGTTGAAAGGTACTGTATAGGTATAGCTGATAAATAATTTATGAGTTAATTTGAGAACGTCGCGTGATTACATTATCCTATTAAACTTTAAAGTTATCTAAGCTTATGAAATTGAAAGCTTGTAATTATAGAATAGGATTTTTATTTTCATAAAATATATTTCATATGGACAAGTAGCCAAATATAGGTATAAAAATGCAGTGGTGGCTCAGTGGTGAGGACTTCGTTCATCAAATTGATAAGTTGAGGGTTTAAGTACATAGTTTTAAAATATTTGTTACTTATTTTGAGATCTCTAACTAATTCCATTCCATTTTTAAAAACAACAAATAAAATACCCATCTGTTTGTAAAATTACCTATTAAAAAAATGTCGAATCTACCAATCCATGAGTAGGTACACCGTAGGTACTAAGTACTTATGTAAATCCAATTCTTATTATCCAATTCTTATTATCTCATATTTATATTCACGTTCAAATTGAAAACGGTCATATTATTTTACACAACAACAAATTAAAGCTTTGAATTGGTAATGAAATAATAAAACAATACATTCATTACAATACGCAATAAGCCTGTTTTAATCCCAATACTTTAAATCCGACTCAATAACAATTTAATTGGGTCCGACCTATTTTCATCCGCACAATCTGATACGTATTTTCAGAATTATGTAATTGTAATTTATGTAATTTGTTTTTAATTAAATTATATTTTGATACCGATAAATGAATAACAAATGAAAGAATAATATATATATCTTTATAGTTAAGTAGCTACTACGCGCGGTTTCACCCCCGTGGCTCCACTCCTGTTGGTCGTAGCGTGATGATAGCCTTTAGCCTTCCTCGATAAATGAGCTATCTAACACCGAAAGAATTTTTTAAATCGGACCAGTAGTTCCCGAGATTAGCGCGTTCAAACAAACAAACAAACAAACTCTTCAGCTTTATAATATTAGTATAGATTAACTTTGAATACAGAATAATCTGAAAACTTAATACCTATCAGCTAGGTATAGGGCGTAAGTGTGGGCGTAAGCTTAGAGCGTAAGGCATTCATTCAGGGTGCCACATCTATATCTGTACAGTATATGCCATATTATTTGCACAGAGTAGCCTTATACATATGTGACTGATGACACTTAAAACGGCTGGGCCGATTACTATGATTTCGTTTTAGAGCTCTATCGTCTTACATTAAAAATCTTTAGTAATTAATCAAATCTATGTAGGTATGTAAAAAATATATTATAATATAATGGTGTTGATTTCACGGAAGAATAACGTACCTATGTTACTACGTCAAACTTGGATGGTAAAACCTAACTTACAAGAACAATTTGGCAAAAGTACCTATTGAGTAGTAGGTACCTATAACCTACAGTGTACAAGTTATAATGTTTTGGGAATAATTCATGTCTGATTCTGTAACTAAACCATTAATTATTCTTTCTTTTCGATCAATGTAAACTCTAAGTACTTACACGTAATACATACTTACCTATATCTTATCATAATATATCTATTATTATAATATAATAAATGCGAAAGTAACTCTGTCTGTCTGTCTATTACTCAATCACGCCTAAAGTAGTGAACCAATTTTCATGAAATTTGGTATGGAGATATTTTGATACCCGAGAAAGGACATAGGCAACTTTTTATCCCGGGAAAATGACGTAATCCCGGAAATTCCACGGGAACGGGGAACTATGCGGGTTTCTCTTTAACTGAGCGGGCGATGCCGCGGGCGGAAACCTAGTATAGTCTAAATATTATTAATTAGAACTTCCCCAGTTCATGTGATTTTAATTTTCGAACAAGACGAAGTTTAACAGAAATTTCATCGAATAATGAACCCAATTATATTATTATACCTTAAAACCTTGATCTCAAAGAGCTAAATTCACAAACTAGGTATACTATATAATACCTAGAAATATCAACGTAATTCATAAGAAATATCAGCCTTATACAACAGCACTAAGTTACACTTGAGAATAGTATTCGGCATTGCTCATTATAATGTTGTTTATTTGTTATCATCAAACGGGATTATCGAAATATCTCGAATGTTCGTGATATTCTAATCTATCCATTGATATTTACCCACTGTACAATTATTTATCAAGTTACGCATAGTTATTTCAATAGTTGCGAATAGCAAGAGAGCGCAAGACATAAAAACTTGGAAAGTAAGAATGTAAGACATGAGCAACCTGGCAGAAGTATAATGTTTTACATAGAGTCTAGAGGTACCTAATGTATGAATCTGTAAATCTGTAGTATAAAGGAGTAGGTAAATTAGAATTTAGATTGATTATAATATTATAATACCTATGTAGAACTTACTCTACTTCTTTCGATTTGTGTTGATACTTATAACTTACTAGCTTTCCGCCCGCGGCTTCGCCCGCGTTTTCAAAGAAAAACCCGCATAGTTCCCGTTCCCGTGGGATTTCAGGGATAAAACCTAGCCTATGTTACTCGTGGATAATGTAGCTTTCGAATGGTGAAAGAATTTTTCAAATCTGCCAAGTAGTTTCGGAGCCTATTCAATTCATACAAACAAACAAACAAACAAAAAATCAAACCTTTCCTCTTTATAATATTTGTATAGACTATCTAGAGCCTAGACTAATTATGTACTTACCTACCTTACAATTTTGATAAATGTAACCTTTTTCTAGTTTATTAATTTTTTATCACAAAAATACCATCCTGCAAGCTTCTAGGTGTTTCAAACGTCGATCGAGCAAGATAAAGTCGATATCACACCTGCACAGGGGGTAAACACAAAATCGTTTAAAAGGGTTGATTCATTTGATCCACAATACGTCTTAATTAGTCGCTTTGTCTCTTGTAATTAGAAAATTTTAATGCAGCCACAAAACTGTTCTTATGTATTAAATTTATTAAGTTGCGACATTATATTGCGTCTCGGGAAGGCCTTACTTGTTTGGAAAATTCAGGAAAATTATTGTAGATGTAAACTTCTAGATCATTGAACTGTTAGGTAGCGTCTTATATTATTATAACGTTCACTACAAGGTTAACTCGGAATCTTCTCGGAGTATTCGATTATATTATAAACTAGCTTACCGCCCGCGGCCTCGCCCGCTTTGTCTAAAACCTAATAAATTATATTTATACATATAATAAATCTGTAGAAGGGTCAATTCTGTACATTGAAAATATTGAAAAAATAAATAGCAGGGGGTGTTCCTGGATCGATACCAAACCCAAATATTTGATTAAAAAATTTTTTGTCTGTCTGTCTGTCTGTCCGTCTGTCTGTCTGTCTGTCTGTCTGTATGTCTGTATGTGAAGGCATCACGTGAAAACTAACGGTTAGATTTCGATGAAACTTGGTATAATTATACCTTATTATCCTGGGCATAAAATAGGATACTTTTTATCCCGGAAAAATACTTAGAAAAAAAATTAATCTTATATTTTCCGCGCGGACGGAGTCGCGGGCGGAAGCTAGTACTTACTAAAACCACAGAATATATAAAGAGTTATCTGTGACTAAAAACTTGCTCTCAAATCACTCTATCTATTAAAAAAAGCGCGCAAAGGGACATAGGAGCAGAGAAAGCGACTTTGTTTTATAGGTATGTACCTAGTGAAGCAGCCGCGGATTCACTTGCGGACGAACCTGCGGGCAAAGTAGAGTATTTCTATAGCTTATGTTTTTTTTGGATTAATAATTATAGGTAATATTATTATATTAGTAATCTCTGGCATGATTAAAATATGTAAAATATGGTGACATTATTCTTTTTAAAATATATTATGTAAAATCTTAATTATGATTTTAAAAGAGCAGATTCAAAAGCCCTTCTAGTTCTAAATGAAGTCTAGTTGAACAAATAAATGTTTGAGTAGGATTTACTATCATTTTTTTATTTTTTTCCCTCACAGGCCGGCAACGCAACCACAATACTCCAGAGTCTTGGCTGTTCATGGGCGGCGCCAATCATCACCTTTCTGTACGGTGACGCGCAAGCTCGTTTGTTTTTATACATAAAAAAAAAACAAAAATAAATACTGTTTCCAATCCCATTACAGCCGTTATATAATAGGTAAATTTTTTTATATTATTATGCGCTAAATAAACCTGAATAATATTCTTGTGCATGAAATCTATAGCACTTTCTAGCCTAGTTTCAAACTAGATATACCTAATTATAGCTATCTAAATGATTTAAAACCAAGACTGAAATATTAATATCAATATATTTTTCGTTACTTGATCCGCATCTTGATTTAAGTTATTAAATCACCTTGGTATAAGGTACACTTCATTTAAAAAAGCTCGTCTGAACTATCGAATTTCTTCCGGTCTTTCTGTTATGGGAGTAAAGACACCCCGCAAAAAGATTCTGGTTCGATTTCCACCTCGTGATCGATTGTTATCCATCCTTAATATAAGTTAAATTGTTAATATATGATAATTAATAAAACATAATATTATGATATATTAGTTATGTATAAGTTAGATATAAGTTACATATTATGTAATATTGACATGATTTTAAAAGAGCAACTATGGAGTTTCTTGCCGATTCTTCTCCATAGATACTGCTTTCCGAATCGGTGGTAAATGTTAAAAATACTTATGTAATGACGATTCGAAAGTGCTACTAAATAGTAGTCTAATTGAATAAATGAATGTTTGAGTTTGAGTTTGAGTTTAATAAACTAAGTAGCAACATATATTATTTTACTAGTTTATTAACAATTTTACTACTCTATGGATAAAAGTATCTTACTCTGTTTTCAATTAACAGTAGATAATAAAGCAATATTTAAACTTAATCTACATAACAGATGGATTCACATAATTATAATGATTGTAGGTACTTAACTAATGTACATGAATTACTTAATTTCTCACTATTGTTAGTCTTTCCTTCCATCCTTTTAATTTATGTAAACGTATTACGTATGCTATTTAATTATGTATTATTTATATTAGTTACGGTTTTAATGAGCAATGGAAAATACCAATAAGTAAGCCAGTGTATATCCCAAGGGCCTGTGTATAATTATATAACCGTCGATATTCCGGCCGATTCACTGTCTGCTGTGGCCTTGTCGTGATATATCTAATAATCAGCAGCTCAGGGAAAAATAAATAGCCGACGAATGTTACTTGTCTTGTAGAGCTACTAATTAGATTTTGTTGATCACGTAGGTAAATATTTCATTCATAATTTGCTAGTGTGATTTTTTCTTTAGATAGGTAGAGATAAGTTTTGTATATACGTATAAAAATAAAAATTAAAGATGCAGAGATGAGAGAATAGATATTTAATTCTGAATTATAGAATTCAACATTATGTAGGTATAGAAACATTAAGTTCAAGTTAAATGTTAAATCTATCTAAGTATCTTTGATTTTTATTTTTAATCATCGAAAAAGTAATTACATAAGTTATATGTAGTAGATATTTTATATTCATCTAGATAATATAATTATTATAGCATTGATTAACATATCTAATAAAAAATTGTAAACTAGATGGCGCTGTTCTAAAAAGCAACATTATCTAAAATATTTATAAGAATAGGGAAAAGAAAACACACAGAAAAAGTCGATTTACATTTATTACATAAATTACAACCTGATGGCACCGTTTAAGGCACGTTCGTATCACAACATAATAATATATACAATAAATATTTTACATCCGATAATATTTGGCGGGAAAACTTGACATTGAAACTTCCCGCCATCTTCAAGAAAACGAAAAATTCCATTTAAATTATAAATCTTGAATTCATTAAAAAATTAAAGTTAAATAAGCGGTTTCCATAAATAATGTGATGAAATTATTATTTGAATTCATACGAATTAAAACTAAAACTTTATGAACTTTCGATAAAGCTAAACTCCATTGTATTTGTAAATCGATTGTTTTATACAATACATTATGACTGAAATATACAATTAAAATAACAAATTACAAAAATATCACGTTGAATCCATTACGTAACTAAAATATAACAAAATAAAGTTAACATTACTAATCTAGCTTCGGTTAAAAATAAATTACTACATACTTACAACTAATAACACTTCTAAAAATACTTTTTATTACGTTATGATATGGTTTGTTATTATGTTAAATATAAAATATAGTTTTGTTAAATCATTATTAAATTTACGTTTTTGTCTGGCGGTTTCGTGCAACTCAATTAATCAAATAAAATTTAAAAGGATAGAAAAAATTCGATCACTCAGCGGTACTCGAACCCGCATCCTTTCGCGCCATTCCGGGGCGGATGCCTCACCAACTCAGCCACTCGTGACCCGCCCGAGCGATCGAATTTATTCTATTCTTTCAGTTTTATGTGTCTAAGGGACACACCGCGCGTAAAAAAGTAATATTATTAATTTTATTATTTATTTCATGTCCAATTGCAATATAATAAGAAACATTACTTTTATCAAATATATGGTATATCATCTGAATTTGTGTATAAATAAAATAACATTTTTACATTGTTCCTCAATCTTCTTTAAGAAACCTAAAAAACATTGTATTTCGCACAATACAATATTATCAGTTCAGTATAAGAGCTAGCGCGCAAGAGCAACTTTGTCTCCGCAACTATTTTGTCTCTCCCATCAACTCTACGGGCTAGTAAGAAAGTGCGCGCACGTAGCGACGCAACTTCCCATAAAGTTGATGGGAGAGACAAAATAGTTGCGGAGACAAAAGTTGCTTTTTGTTGCTAAGTTTTGTGATTTAAAACCTTCACATTCATAACAATGGAAAATATTGCTTTTTATTGTTTTACTAGCTGCGCCCCGCGGTTTCACTCGCGTGGCTCCGGTCCTGTTAATCTTACCGTGATTATATATAGGTAGCCTATAAGTCTTCCTCGATAAATGGGCTATCTAACACCGAAATAATTTTTCAAATCGGACCAGCAGTTTCCGAGATTAGCGCGTTCAAACACACAAACAAACTCTTCAGCTTTATAATATTAGTATAGATTAATTGTATCATGATTACATCTCTGTTAATAATATAAATAGCATCTTAAGTACTTTAAAAATTCATTTATAAGTCACCTTGAACGTGGAGTGCAAATTTTTCCTTGTCTTAAAAAAACTCAATAATTTTCCTTGCTAATAAAAACGAGCTTTAATATAAAAAAGTTAAATGGAACAATGCATCTTTTTAAAACATTTTTAAAAATGTATGATGAAAACTTTAATTAATTATTATTACCTATTATAGTATTTATTTATTCCATCTATATCTAAAATCCAGGCTACAGTTTAAGATACATTTGATACCAGTTTTTTCACCATTTTCTTTTATCTAGATTAGAAATAATACGTCACTTTTAAGAAGGAATATTTACAAAGGAAATCTCTCATTTTATGAACATAAAAAAAAATTGGTTGCCTGTAAAGTCGATATACGGGCGAAAGTTTTACGTGACAACGGATTTTTATGTCTGTCTCTCTCGCTCTTAGGCGGGCTAACCATGCCCGCGTGGAAGGGACGCGTGCCTCTCACTCGCTCTCATTGTGAGCGCATAACGTGAGCGGAGCGTAACGCAGTTTCTTGAAGTATCACCGGGCAAACCAATTTATAAGACGTTGTCACGTCAATAATGAAAGACAATTGTAATTTTTAGTTCACATTTTTGAACAACGCAATAAATTTAGGCACTAGTTTAAATTTCAAGGTCAAAAAACTATCAAATGCACATTATCTTACAAAAAATAGTATATAAATAAAAGCACTAATTTCTATCTAGCCTGTAATCTGTGCCTGGGACATTTGCACGTAATCAGGCAAAGCGTATGATCTAAGGAACCTAAATTGGATTCTCTGGTTTAACTAACAAAATCTGAAGGACAACGGAAACTATTTTTACTACAATAAGTTTCATACTTTTAAATCATGAGCATCTAGGATTATATAAGGTCGGCACGGAAACTATCATCAAAGTATTCGCATTATCATCAGCAGCATTTGTTTTTTAAATGCAGCAATGACGTCATACTTTCGTTGTCTACGTTAAGTTTTTTTTATGTGTGTATAATTAACCGACTTCAAAAAAAATGAGGAAGTTCTCAATTCGGTCGGTATTTTTGTCTTTGACACGCCTCACAGGCCAAACCAAAAACCAAAGGTATTTTGAATTATTATGATCAGAATTGTGGTAGCAACATTGGCTACATAAAATAGTCGGGATTTTTGTTATTCTTGTTACTTATATCTGCCTATAAAACATTTCTAAGCCCTCGCGGAGGCAGGATGGTATGTGATCACGTTGTGCGCATGCGTGAAGGGCGCGCTCGGATTGGCTGAGTGCGTTGGGGATGGCGCTGGGAGTTGTAACGCTCGATGTTTCCCGCCTAAAGTGCAACGGGTTGTCGCACCGCTTTCCACTTCTACTATAAGGTCGCGCCCGGTTAACCTGTGAAATGGTTGAAATTATTTTATGTAGAATAACATTTAATGTTTTAAATACGATATATTTAACATGGTTGTAAAAATCTTCATGCTGTGTCAATTTAGATACATGTTGGAATGTTGTAAATACGTAGGTTTGGTGCGAGGCGGATCGAGCACAAGTTTAATTGTGTTCAGTAAATGTAATAAAAATAGTATATATGTTTTTAAAAACTTATAAATATATAGTGACTATAATGTAACTAGGCAATGCCAGTAATAGGTAATGAGAGAGGAAGTTAGTGAGCGTGAACATTTTCATGTTTATCAGCGACGGTGTATATGCGTTTGCGTGATTTGTGTGCACGTGTTATGCGTATGTGTGCGTTATTAACCCGTGTGCGTGCGAGTGCACGTACACTTTTTTTATATACGAGTGTGTTTGTGAGGCTATTGTGCATGTGCGTGTATGTATGTACATGCACACTCACTTGGTGTACCGGTGCGCGAGCACGCCGAGCAGCTCGCCGAGCAAGTCCGGCGCGGCGGGCCCGGCGGCCACCAGCCCCACCACCAGGTCGTTGTTGGCGGACGGCACGCTGATCACCGCCAGTTGGGCGTCGCTGCTCATCACACGCACCGCTCCCACCTGCCGTTATAGCTTTGTCACTTAGAACCATTGAGATATACATATGGAGACGACACCGCCTACATCACTTATGTTCCGCTCACCATAAGCCATATGGCTTAACTGCACGCTCATTTTTTATTTGTTTTAAAGTGAAACGCATCAAATATGCCTTCGTGTGTGTTACGATATTGCACAAATAATACGGAAAAGTGCAAAGGAATAACTTTTCATCGGTAAGTACCTAACTAGATAATAATTTTTAAAAGTTAGTTAGAGCAAAAAAATGGCGCACATATTTTGTTCGTGGTGTTTCCTCCATACGTAGTAATATTATCTCAATGCTTAGAACACGTTCGTAACGCTCGTCAAAGCGTTAACGAGCGTTACGAATGCGTGGGTGCTTTTCCATCAATAATGGAATGTGTTTATAAGCGGGCTAAGAACACGTTCCATTTGACAAAACCATTATTGTTACAGTTAAAGAATACCCCAAAAAAGCATCTTCAAAGAATAAGAAAGAAGTTAAGCTAAGTTGTAAAGTCTGATCAGTCAGTTTAGCTAAACAGTATATATTATTAATTTTCACTAAAATGCCCAAGGTCTTCTGTCTTATAAAACAAATATTCGAAATGTTTTAGGAGGTCAATTATATTAAGAAGAATAAAACACAAATCAGAAGAAAAATATACAGGACAACGATATTAAAGAAGCAGCAACTTTTATAGTTATTCACAGCACAATATTTGCAATAAAAATAGGAACTGATGACACTAGAAACAACTTTACAGAAGTACTTTTATGTTTCATAATTTCAAAAATATATATATGTATATTTTTTTACACTAACCTCAGCAATCGGCGTTGGCTTCTTCAACAATTTAAACGTATTCGCGTCCAATTTACAAATAGCATTATTCGTGATCAGCAGACACCGGGCGGCGAGCTTGTTGTGTCGGTTGAACTTGTGCACTCGGCACGAGAACACTGCGTTGCCGAGCGATTGTGAGCGTTGGAGGGCGGTGAGGGAGGTTTTGTACAGCGCTAGAATAGTAATAATAAAAATTAATTAATAATAATTAGACCATTATCACGGTCCAAATTAAATAATTACTAGCGCCCCGGCTTTGCCCGTGGTATATATTTCGCAATAAAAAGTAGCCTATGTTCATTCTCAGGGTCTAAAATAAAATCGGTCCAGTAGTTTATGAGCCTATTCATTACAATCAAACAAACAAACAAAATTTTCCTCTTTATAATATTAGTGTAGAAATCATTCGAAGCAAAACTCTGCCTATTATACTACCTACCGAATATGCAGAGTTTTATAAAGAGCTTTGGAATTTTTTTGTACAATAACTGCCTTTATAATTACGCTTAAAAATTTATTATCAAAACTCTGCCTATACGTCTATTAAGCAGAGTTTTCTAAGGAGCTATACAATACATTTTGAACATAACGGCTACGAAATAAGGTGTTCATTTCAATGAAAACTGTATACAACGCCGGATGGACATTTTTGACGACCTTTTAATTACTTATAGCTTATTCCAACAGCATATAAATAGGTTTCTATACTTCTAAACCTGACTAAAACTTACCAGCCTTATCATTATACTGGGGGTTAGCCAGATAATCTCCCAGCCACTGTCTCCCCGCCCCCCACTGCCCTCTCCTCCCCTTCAGCGCACTCGCCGCACATATCTTCAGTTTGAGCTGCTGCCACTGCTCCCGCGGCACCGGCTTCAGCACCAGGTACGCTCTCCAGCGGCGGTAGGCTGCTTGGAGCAGCGGCACGGCGACCCCCCGGGGGGAGGGGGGCCACTGCTTCATGATGCCGCGGTTGCGGTTCAATTCCACTTGGAGTTCGGCGATGTAGCGACGGAAGCGGTAGCGTCTGCGGGATTTTGTGTAGATGTGATATTTATTGCATACAAAAAAATTGATTTAAAAGACGTTTTTATTAGAAGCCTTAATACAGCAATGGAAATGTTAAATTACAATCTGAAAGATTACTGCAAATTCTGGCCACGTTTTTACATAGGTATTTCCTGATACAAGCAAAATAACATGTTAGCAACACATTTTATTTACTCAAATCAAGGTCAAATACCTATTTTTCGTGTAATCATTACTTTTTTTTTTTGTTTATTTCCGTGTAAAAACACTATTCTATGCATATTATTAGACAAAAATCGCCTGCTTTTTTTATTGATGACTATCCATATTGCTGGGGCCACACTAACGGGAAATGCCATTAATTAACGCGATAATGGACGTTAACTTTAGGTGTAGCCAGTATAATTTAACAACGGCATTAACATTGCCGTTTGGCGAGGCGATAGTTTTATCGCGAGAATTAACGCAATGAAGCGGTCACACTACGTCCATCTTGCTTGAATTTTAGTAAAATTAACGCCGTTTTTATCGCCAACAATCGGCATTCACGTTGACCGTTCAAGTGTAGCCACCCACTTAACGCCTTAAAAATTATCGGAATAATTATCGCGATAAAGGGCATTAGACCCCAGCATATCCATTTAAATTGCCAACGCTCATGGGCGGCGAAAAACTGAGAAAATGAGTCTGCCCTTTTTTAGTTTTTACACAATATAAAACAAATTCTACTCACTTCCAAGCATTATATATAACGAGAGCAGCCTTCATCTTCCTGTACCGCTGTCTGGCTAGAGCTCCCCGCCATAACTTTTGCAGAAGTACCACGATAGATGGTATTAACTCTGCTCGAGCCGTTTCGAGCCCGTGGATCGTTTTGGCGCTCCTGGAAAATTATTTGGGACATTTATTTGGGGAAATCTGGGAAGAATATATAAAAAAAGCATAACGGATAAAAAGGCTTTACGAACGACGTAAATGAAATAAAAAAAATAATTATACGAGAAAGCAAATATTTTCAAATTTTCTGGATATGAAGGTAGTTAAAAATAATATTTTAGCATCGGTGATTTAAAATAACAAGGAAAACGGGTTTATGCCCAAAGATATTTCTGGGCTAGATAGTTAATCTATCCACTGACTTATGATACATAAAACTGACCTTAATGAATATTTTAAAAAATTTAAATTGACTATCAAAATTTTAATTCATCAACTGTACACCTTTTTCCGTACATAATAACTTATTTTTTCCTTATATATTCCACTTACCTAATAAACAATTTAGTATGTCCAAACTGAACATCGGTAATCTGCAGATCTCTCAACAGCACCATAACAGCATCCTTATCACTGGCCCCCCTGAAGTTGGGCCACGTGTACTGGGAGAGCATCTTGTATCGCTTGAGGAAGCGATCGTACCTCTGCCGGGAAGCGAACCCGGCACGCCGTACACGCACGTTCTCTACTAGACCGAGATAGGCTACTTGATGACGCACCTGCGGGTAGAATTTGTTATATTATTTTATTGAGATGGTTTCTTGAAAACATTCATTATTTTTTATCTGTTCACAATGCAACACAAATATATTGAATTGAAATTATGGAATTTTATTTTAAATATTTAGTTATATTTGCCATCTATAATCACACTTGTCCTTACAAATAAGGGAGTTTAGTTACTGCTACAGAAGTAAATAAAAAAACAACTTGGAGCTTCTACTGTTGCTTTTGTTGTTGCTGCTGCTCCAACTGCAAATGCTGCTGCTGCAGCTACTAATGCTGCTCCTGCTGGTACTGAAGCTCCTACTGCTACTACCACCACTACTGCTGTTGCTAATGCTCCTATTAATGCTGCTGCTGATCCTGCTGCTGTTGCTGCTGCAGAACACACTCACGAGCTGCTCGTGCCAGGCGTTGGGCGCCTGCAGCGCGTTGGGCTTGACGCAGCGCACGTAGAACGGCTCCTTGCTGTGCAGCCCCGCCACCAGCGCGCACATCGAGCTGCGGAATAGAGACGCCGCTGATGGAGGTCGCTTTGATGTCTGTAAAAAATAGAAGAACATTAGAAAAAAAAAAATACAGAAAAGTAAGCTGATGAATCAACAACAGTTGGATATTGCCACAAATTTAATAATATAGTGGGCAAAGGAGATATTTGAAAGATAACACACAACAAGAATAAAGACTATGAAGAAAAAAATGACAAGAAATAGCAGATAAACAAACAACATCTGGTTTTTGCAACAAATATAATAAATACTATGAGCAAAATAGAGTTTACAAACACAAACAGTGTAAACATTATTTGACCATTACTTTAATGCAATTTTAACATTTTTTTTAACACAAACATAAAAGTGAGTTAGAAATACACAAACTTGATAACGATACACCAAACTTTAAAATGAAAATTTCAATAAAAAATAAACTTTTTCACACCTTTTGAATGTTAGTAGCGCCCTCCGGCCACATGTCTTTGAGCGAGGCGACGGTGGAGGAATGTAACAGTCTTTTGAGGTCCTGCCACAACGAGTCCTTGTTCTTGTCCATGAAGCCCTCTATCGAATATGTGACGTCACCTGCGTAGTGCCTGGAGCAAAATAAACGTTAAAAATATGAATATTAACTATAATAATCAAATTAAGAAAAGTTTTAAGAACAGCGTTTGATTTTGTATATCATACAAGTGTACCAGTTACGTACGAATTCAAAGGGGAGTACCCCAAAATATGTGTTTGGCCCTTTGCTATTTATTAACTATAAAATATTTTTTTAATTACCATGTTTTAAACTATTGCATAGCTTCTATCGCGGGCCTTGAGCGCGGGGACCGAATCGAGAAATTCTGTAACGAAAAAACCTCACGCTCCCCACTCCGACGGGCGGAGGTGTGGCTTGAAGGCATAGCATGCAATAGCTTTACTGCGTCAGTCTCCGAGTGCCACACGCCGTTTTTTAAAAAATGTAATAAAATTGTAACAACTTTTTAACACTTTTTTAACCAAAAATTCAGATCACAGACACATCAAATTTATTATTTGTGATAAGCATTGCGGCCTTTTCTGTCTTTAAACTTTGAAAAAACTTTTTTTTCTCTTCGTTTATATTTTTCTCGGGTCTTAATTATTTTGACTTTTACTTGAAGTTTTTGTGATAAGTGGGGATTTTTAATGAAAAAAATATACACACGTGATACGGAAGTCCTTCTGGTGCCTCAACTGCTTATCAGCTGGCGCTAGTTGTCGCGAGATGTAGTGTTTGTGGCCACGCAGCCGCGCGTCCAGCGCTTCTAGCAGCTGCGGGTCCGATATCTAAACACATAACATATGATTGGTTTGTGTGTAATCTGTATACACACACATTATTATGTTCAGTTGTATGTTGTCTATTACTGGATGATATAGTAATTTGATCTTAATGCCACCGTGTGTGCTGAGCACACGTGTCAGAAGTGAAACTTCTTTAGCAAGAGTCAAGATACCAAAAACGTCACCTTACTCCATGGCGTGACGGTATTGCCATGGTGCGACCTTGAAATTTTATTCTCAACGCGCCTAAAGAAGTTTCACTTCAAAAATAATTTGAAGCAACTTTATGTATTCATTTTTTGATATTATTTATTTTTGTTGTTTGCACATAAAATTGTAGATATCTACATGGTTCTCTTTTTTTATTCTTCTACCTCAAAAAGACACTAATCCTTTAATCAATTCATACTTTTCAAACACACCTATACCTCAGAACTAAAACCAACTAACCTTAGTAGGATTCAAGCAGGCCTCATCCATGATAGCAATAATACCGGTGTGGGGGGCCTCCACCAGCTCACAGATAACTCGATTGTTGAAGTACTGTATGGGAGTCCATTGGATGCCCTCCCGAGCGTACTCCTCTTGTTCCTGCTTTAGCACGAGCTCTAGAGGAGCGACAGATTTTAGAATATTCTGGGCAGTTTAGAAATTATGCTCTTTTAAGTATATGGCCAGTTTAGAATTTGTGCTTTTTTGGGATAAAAGTTGTACAAATTTTTCTCGATTCTTCTGGATATTTAAGAAAGCATTAGCTTCTATTAGAAATTAAAAAACGCGACGGTGATAGAAAAATTGTTTTTTGTGAACTACCTTCACTTTTTGTTCCTTGTTTAAAATCTGTAAAATAGTCTTTTTAATTCTACCGGCATCTCCCATTAAATTTAACAATAAAATACCATTCTCCTACTTTTTACTGACATTTCAAGAACATCCCTACCATATAATACTGACCAATGAATAGTTGCTGCAGCTTCTCATTACAGTAGTTGATGCAGAACTGCTCGAAACTGTTGCAGTCGAATATCTCGAAGCCGTAGATGTCGAGTACGCCGATGAGCGAACCGCCCCATGAGTTCGCGGGCGGCTCGATTTTTTTGTTTATCTGAAATTTTTTTTTTTTAATTTTTTGGGAAATTTATTTCGCTTTCGTTCTAAACCTGACAATTGATTTTTAAACAGATATAGTTCAGTTCAGATTTAGAATTTTTCATAGCAGGTATTTAAGTTTACGAGATTCCTATCCCCTTATTCACCTGTTTTACGATTATCTCAAAGAAGTCCACCATAACCACAATTTTGTGAAGGCTATTTGAATTCAGAAAAAAATGTTGACAAGCTATCTTGATGATATAATAGCTGCTAAAGCGCTGTTACCTCTGATATAACTTCACACTAAAATTCCTAATCAATATTTCCTTCTGGAATTCCTCTTTCCACTTTTTCTTTTCACCACCACCCACCTGCTGCACAATCCAGGTGAACAGTCTATCATAGGCCGCCTTCGCCAACGCCAATCTCGTATAATTAGCGTCAATAAGCGAATGGTCCTTGCTAACAAGCTCCCCACCAGCCGCCAACACTCGTGCCGCAAGCGCAGTGCGTAGCGCAGTTTCGCTGACTCCGAGTGCGCGTACGCATGCTGCGAGTGGCCCGCCCAATAGAAGCTGACCGTCTGGTGACTCGCTGAAGGTTAACTCGCCCTGTGGATTGGGAAATACTAATAAGATAAACTAGCTATGGCCTGCAGCTTTGATCGAGTGGTCACAAAAAGTAATACTTGTCATACATGTGTCACATTTTAATATAGCGCCATCTATCGGATTTTATAAATTCTGTTATATACCATTTGTTATAACATATGATGGCATTTAAAAACAGAAAAAGACACGTCCTTTCGATGTTTGAAACATTTACTGATGATTTTTTTTATCAAAAACTTATGACAAATCAACAAATAAAATTTCCATTTAAAAATATTATCAGTTAAATTGATAAATATCTAAAAGAAATTTCACAGCATGATAAAAAACAATTTGGTTATAATAAATCGCATATATCAAAACTTACCAATAAAATAATACCCGAAACGATGCTCCAAATGTCGTCAACAACAGCGGGTGGAAAGCCCAGGGCATTAAATGCGCTATTCGTAACGGAGTAGAGCTTTGAGTCCTGTGCGGTGGTGCGCTCGCTGCCCAGTATCTTGTACGCTGAACTCGAATTGAGCCCGAACTTCTTTGTGTGCTGGTTATTTGTGCTTAGCAACTGGAAGTTTATTTAAATATTTATATAAACTTACAGATAGCTAGACTATATTTCTATGTTGAAGACTGCAGGATTTAAAATGCAATCGTATAATTATTTTATCTTCATTTAAGTGGAAGATTTTGCACTAAAATTGCAGGTAAACACAGAAGACTGGATCATTCTTCGAAGTACTTAAGGAACCTCTATCTAGCTCTATCTTTATAAACGTTTTAAATAATAATTCCTAATTCATATTTAACACGCATAGTTTCATATTCTAGTCAATCACATATTAGCAATTCTGAATAGCAAAACCGCAAAAGAGCTTTGCTTCTTACGGTTACTTAGAGCAAGGTTGTGGTTGTCACATGCCATTATGTCAACCTTTTCATACTTAAATTATTAAATTACTATTCATAACTTCAATTTTGTTTTCTAATACAAAAAGGCAATGTTTACAAGCGGTGTAAGTGTGTAATTGATTTGGCTTTGACATAATTACAAGCACTGATGTCACTGCCACTGTTTACATATTGCACAATGCGTCTGTTTAATAATCTATGATTTCAACAATAGTTTGGCTAACGACGTAATGTATTACTTAAACATGTGTGTGACTTATACTGCACATAATATAATACATTCTATTGCTTTATGTCGTGGTTGTACCCGAAGTATGATAATTACGACACATACTTAACTAAATAAATAAAAATTCGATAAATCTGTGTCAAATTTTCATAGCAAATGACTTCACTTAATATACTGTATTAATTTCTTATTAGCTTTCTAATTTCATGCTACGATACTATGAATTTATTTGAGATCAAAACCATAAAATATAACTAAATATAATCAAATGGTCCTTCGAGCCGGATTCATTTCCCAATTTTTACTGTGTTATTAATATTCATTCATATAAACATAGTATTAACATTTAACGAAATGAACGATCTATGAGTTGCACCTGTGAGTTGCACAGTCTATCTACGTCATAACAACGATTGTAACAATTAGTTTGTATAACCCGTAAGACTGGAAGTCATTGAGTGCAATTTCAATGTAAGCAGATTAGGAAAATCCTTGCATTTCCTACAATTACAGCCATAGCAATGCAATGTTATTGCACCAATTGATTGTAAGCCGCTAGAGATTAAAAAAAGAGAATACTAGAAATTCTTGCTGTAATAAAAACTTGTCTAATTGGCTAGCAACATTATTGGATTTCATGAAATTTAGTTCAGAAAACTGATACTATATCAACCTTATTCCAATCAATCGGCTTATTCTCAAATTTGGTTAAGTCTATTTTTATTTAGTGTGATATTTCCTTTTAGGTACTTATCTACATTTAGATTTTGTTTCGCTGATTGATGTATTACGTATGTGTAAGTCAGTCGACCTTTGTATTCTCTCAAGCTAATACATTCTATAAGTCTATTTAGATACGATATAATAACTTTTTCAACTCCTATAACTGTATTTTCAAGTAAAATAAATAACTTAACAAACTGCTATTGACTAACCTGATAAAATGCATGAAAGTTTCTCTCCCCAGGCTGGAGGCTGACGACTCTGCTCTTCTCTAGTAAATAATTACTTATGTGGCCACCGACTGGATCGCCCTTGTAGTCGAAGTTTATATCCATATATTTGCCAAATCTTGACGAATTGTCGTTTCTGTTCGTCTTCGCGTTACCGAATGTCTCGAGTATCGAGTTTGACTGGATTAATACGTTCTTCACTCTGAAAGTAAACAAATTACTTAACCGGCTTATTCTAATTAAAATTTAATCCAATTTATTCGAGTGATTATCTAAAAAGATCTAATAAGATATATTAGATCGTTTTTAAAACACAATTTATTCAGACTACGCAATTTGGGTTTTGGAATATTTGTTAGTTTTGTCCTAGCTCCGTCTTTCGAGTTTACCATTCATATGTGCAATTCTTTTGACTTTAGCTGAGCTTCCTTAATCATAAACTGATTTCATTCTTATGATATTTAATACACCGAGACCACTTGGCCATTTTCCTTAAATTTCTTCAAACTACACGTGGCTCTGTTTACCTGTCAATATATTCCCTGTGTACTTGTGTGGTGTTCGCTGCGATGTACTTCATGATAAACTTCGAGGCTTCCGTTTTACCAGCTCCTGATTCCCCTGATATGAGAACGCATGTGTCCCTCCCCTGTAATTAGAATACAGTGTTGTAAAATATATAATATATTTTTGAAAAGGATACAATTACAAATACATATATGGTTAAGAATACAGATGTGTAGAAATTTTCATAGCTATAAGTAACTACATCGTGCTATGAAATTTAATCCTACATTGGGTAAAGATGTCGTTGTGAATATAACATTGCTAAAATTCGACTTTGAATGGTTCTTTAAGTGATTGAATAACATAATCCTACTCATATTAATACATACAAACATGCATTCCCAATAATTAATTTCAGGAATACAAAGCTCATGCATCGTCGCTTTAAAAACAAACGGAGGCGAAATAAAAAGTCCCTAAAATCTAAATCTACACTAATATTATAAAGAGGAAAACTTTGTTTGTTTGTTTGATTGTTACGAATAGGCTCATAAACTACTGGACCGATTTTAAAAATTCTTTCACCATTCGAAAGCTACATTATCCACGAGTAACATAGGCTAGGTTTTATCCCGGAAATCCCACGGGAACGGGAACTATGCGGGTTTTTCTTTGAAAACGCGGGGGAAGCCGCAGGCGGAAAGCTAGTACTTAATATAATATGACGCAGATCTTCTGTGAGGTTTTAGTAAGTAATCCGCTTCTGTAACCTAATTCTTGCTAAGCCATCCTCAATTCCGGATTGCGATGGATAGAATTAGCAAGGTCTTAATATCAATTGGTTTAACCATTGCTAATTTTAATCTGTTCTAATACCATTCATTTAAAACTAAGAAAATAATCGGTAATGAAATTAATAATAAATTATAAATACATACATACATTAATCCTCCCATATTTAAGGTCATACAAAATACACTTAAGTAATATTATAATGCATATCGTAATTTAAATTTTTCATCAACTATAATAATCAGTCAGTAAACTACATTTATAACCAGTTCAACTAATTATAAATTATCAAAACACCCGCTATCACCAAGTCAACGAAACCCTAATTAATTGTTAAGTTCTATCAAATTGATGGCGTTGTAATTTTTGTAGCATTATTTAAAAACCAGACAATTGTGGCAATAACACAGATGGAAATGCATTTTTATGGGAAATCCCTAGTTCCTAACTACACTTATAAATAAAGTATGTTATGCAAGTTTAAAAAAATGTGTTTTAATCAAAAAAAGCTTTTTATTTTATTTTTTTGTGTCCGTGCCCTTCTATTCGTTGCAGTAAAAATTTTAAACAGCTGAACCGATTTTTATAAGACTTGACTTTATACCTATGACATAGGTGTTAAGCCAACATAAAGTTATGTCTCACCTAAAAAGCCCAATTTCGCGGACGCTACATATCCCTTTATTATTGTCGTTAAACTCTTTAAAATTATAAAACAAAATTCGCAAAGACAAAGAATCTTCTCAGAAGGCACATTACGGGTGGTCGGCTGTAACTCAAAAGTCGGCGAGGTGTTGAACACAAGCCAACAATACAACACACAATGGTCACTAAACGATTATGGCTACACCATTGTTACAACACTGCACTTGAGTATAATTATTTAACATTTTTATTATAAACCCGCTTTAGTCTGCGGTTTTACTAACAATAAATGTAGGCTGTATGTTCAATTTATTTATTGATATATACTTTAAGAGCTATGAAAGTAAGTATAATTATTTTGCCAGTGTCGCTTTTCAAATTTATCATTTATTCCTAAATCTTGACTTAATTTCACAAGTATCTTTTCAGTAGCAACTTCATGAGTAAAACAGACGTGAACATTTTCAAACTTAACGCAATTGAATAAAAATAGGATTCGTAGGATAACTGTAGCCTGGTGAAGGTTCAAGTGTTAAGCTTTGAGTTCATTGCGCTGTTTTTAACCTATATTTTTCTGTGATTATTTTCATTCAAAAGGATTTCACAGTTGCATTTCAATGCATTTTATCCAACGTAAGGTTTCTCTTTTCACTACTTTTCTCTAGGGTTCAAGTACTGGAGTTCACTGCATTTTTTCATTTTTTAATTATGATATATGAGACAAATATATCCTAATTTTTTAATTATGATATATTTGTCTCTTTCTAACAGTAAAATTAGCCCTATTTCTAGTATAATTTGTTCTACTTTTTACAAATGAAATGTAGGTACCTAAAAATTTTGATGCAATTTTTTGCATACATTAACGGGAAAGGCTGTAAACATTTACTGATAATTATTTCGAGGATTCCGGATATAACCCATCTAACTAAACAAGTGGGGATTAACAGATATCTGTCATATTATCAGATCGATTTTTTTTTTTGTTCTAAGTAACGCTTCATGATACCTACCTACTATCCATCTACAGTCAGAAGCATAAATATATTACTATTTGCAGATTAGCAAAAATATCTGTCACAAGAACGAGTTCAATAAAATCTGTCTGCCCGTATACAGCAAAAATATCTGACATTAGTAGGCAGCATAATAAAGTGGCATCAAAATTATGTGACGAAAATGTACAGCAAATAATTGTGATAACCTCACACAGCATAAATATGTGACGTCACCTAGGAGGCAATAATATCTGACACAATTTTATATATCTATATTTCGATGTGATTCCTCATATAAACCATAAATATGTGACATCAACTAGGTGGCAATAATATGCCGGGCGGTGGAACGGGGAATGTAATCCATCGTCCGGTGCGGTGAGGCGACTTGAGACGTGTTCCGCTCATGCCGCCAACGGGAGGGAAGAGCAGGCAAACCTCCTTTCCTGTTCTTGGCTTGCGTCTGGCCTGGAGATGGGCTGCCGCCGAGGGGGTCGCGGAAGAATTCTAACAAATACCCGCGGCCCCATCATTAAAGCGGCTCGACGGAACACAGTGGGGTTTTAGTCGGTAAGAATCCGACATAACCCACGGCTCCTTCCCCGGGGGCCGTGGGTATCTTTGGAAGATTTCCCCACTATTAAAAAAAAAGGTGGCAATAATATCAATATTATCTGACACAATTTTATATTTCTGCATTTTTCATCGATTCCTCACAAAAAGCATAAATGTGTGACATCGTCCAGGTGGCAATAATATCTGACACAATTTTATATTTTTGCATTTTGCATTGATTCCACACAAAAATCATAAATATGTGACATCAACTAGGACGCAATAATATCTGACATCAACTAGGAGGCAATTAATATCTGACAAAATTTCATATTTAAGTATTTTGCATTGATTCCTCACAAAAAGCATAAATATTTGACATCAACTAGGAAGCAATAATACCTGACATCAACTAGGAGGCAATAATATCTGACGCAATTTCATATTTCTGTATTTTGCATTGGTTCCTCACAAAAAGCATAAATATTTGACATCAACTAGAAAGCAATAATATCTGACACAATTTCATATTTCTGTATTTTGCATTGATTCCATACAAAGAGCATAAATATGTGACATCAACTAGGTGGCAATAATATCTGGCGTCCATGACATGTTTGATATATTATAACATAGAGCGCCGGTATATGTCTAACGCGATCATTGAATGACGATATTCAATTGAATGACTAGGCCGAACGTTGATTTTGCAACCGTCACTCAACGTCCAACTAGTTAGCGGATTATAACATAGCCTAAGGGCTATGTTATAATCCGGATGTAAGGCTCGGATGTATTAAGGCTCGGCATATTGTTGAACTAGCTTCCGCCCGCGACTCCGTCCGCGCGGATGTCGGTCTTCGCGTGGATGGTTTATTTCTCCATTTTGAGTAACTCTGACAATGACATCTTATAAATATCTATTGGACCCAAATACGGGTAGGCCTATAATAATACGCAACGTGTGTTGGCGGTTCTACAAAACAACGTCTATGGATAAAACTGAAAAATTAAGATTAATTTTTTCTGCGTATTTTTCCAGGATAAAAAGTATCCTATTTTACGCCCAGGATAATAAGGTATAATTATACCAAGTTTCATCGAAATCGAACCGTTAGTTTTCACGTGATGCCTGAACATACAGACAGACAGACAGACAGACAGACAAAAATTTTTTTAATTACATATTTGGGTTTGGTATCGATCCAGTAACACCCCCTGCTATTTATTTTTTCAATATTTTCAATGTACAGAATTGACCCTTCTACAGATTTATTATATGTATAGATAGATGACTATTGCGTTCATTGAAAAACAAAAGTTGCTGAGAATTTACACTATCCACAAGAAGACGGTTGCGAGCAGCGCTGGCGCCTATTTCTGTGTATTTAAAAATTATATCGAACTCAACCACACCACCATATCCAGACCAACGACTACTGTGCTAAATGACGTTTAGAAATTGACGAGTTGTCCTTTAGTCATTAAATAAATGTCGCCATGAATGAAATGAACGCGCCAGTCATTCAATCAAATAGCAAATTCTACCAGATGACTGCGACATAGGTATATAATTATTATGTCAAAAGCCGCTAACGTCAAACAAAACAAAATAAATTCGAAATGTGACATGCTATCCGCGGATAGATCATAGAAAATATATCACTTAGTGAATATTTCAATTTAATCGTGATATAATATTATGATATATCTAGACATAAATGTAGTATGCATACAATAAATAACGTAAATAATATTTATTTGTTTTGTAAATTTTAAATTCAACTGAAAATATAATCGTGTCAGATATTATTGCCTCCTAGGCGACGTCACATATTTATGCTGTGAGAGGTTATCACAATTATTTGCTGTACATATTCGTCACATAATTTTGATGCCACTTTATTATGCTGCCTACTAATGTCAGATATTTTTGCTGTATACGGGCAGACAGATATTATTGAATTTGTTCTAGTGACAGATATTTTTGCACATCGCCCCCTAGGCATATATTATTGCTCGTGACTGTACTATCGCAATGGAATTGTCGATCGTGCACATAAATTGTATTTCAATTTAATATTTCCACGCTCGTGCAATGTCGAATCATCTACTTTTGATCGAATACTAATGCAAAAAAAATCTTATTTCACACTTTATCTTTCCATTTAATACTTCATATTTTTATTAATATACACAGCGTCTCCTTATTCACTAGGTCGTCTTAAAGAGAGAGATTTACTGACTTTATATTACACCTTGTAGTGATCACCCTTCTGACTCAAGATTGTTTTTATTTGAACTAACTTTTTTGTATAAATAGTACCTAGTGATGAAGGGAACAAGAAAGAGCTTGGATTTGATTTATCGTTCTATTTTATGGTAGCGGAGAATTCGATTGAGCATTTATAATTATGTCAGATTGCCACAGCAGGCGTTCACTACAGAGTACAGACTTCTCTACCCAATTGCTATTACACATTTTCGATTCAGCCGCTTTCAGTAGCAGTATTAATTACCTGCTGCCTCAACACCCTCTGGCAGGCATCAGCCACGGCGTACACGTGTGGGGGCACTTCGAACATCTCCCTGCCCCTATACTGCGCCATGTGCTGGGCGCCATAGATGTCCAGGCTCTTGTACGGGTTCACGGAGACCAGCACCTCGCCGATGTACGTGTAGATTTTGTTGTTTTGAAACCTGTAACAAGGTAAAGCGACATGAGCGAAAGTTCAAGAGAATTCATTTGCATTTTAATTCGTTTATTTTTTTAAATACATAATCGATAACGTTAAATTGTTTCGAATTTGCAGGGGGTTACGGGGAAAGTGATAGCGCTAGACGATCTATATAGTCTGTCATATTTTTACTCTGGTATTTTGTCTGGAATAAATCCCGTTAAGACATGAGGGTGGTTACCCCCAGGTGTTTAGTTCAATTAACGTTTTAGGAAATATTGAACAATAGTTATTTTTCCATTCAAAGACTCAATTTATCATACTATAGAAGTCCAGCTTTTCGACAGACAAGGCTTACATCGTTATGAATTATTTTTTTAGCCTTGTTGCGTGCCAAAATTCATAAGTTCCGGTCATTGTCCCCGCTCGGCTGTTGCATGTCATCGCTCATCGCCAACTTTTCCATTTTTATTTCAGTCCATGTTTTATCATATAGAATCTTTTTAATAAACTAAAGCAACTCAAAATTACCTACATAATATTTGCATTTCTATTGTGTGGAAAAAAATATTTTTCGGAAAACAATAATCAGAGGTTAAAGAGTGCCATAATAATATTTTACTCTCAATCTCAGTAGTGTTATCTTACTAGGTGTTATAAAAATAAAATAAAACGACCACAACACAAGCCCCTTCTACGTCTCCTAAGCATCAGTCATCCTAAACTTTCAAAACTTAACAGTTTAGTATCTCCTACCAACATGTACTCGCTACAACATTACTCCACCTTCTGCAGTTGGATAAAGACACTAAGTCGTGATAATTCCAGAGTTATAAATACTCAAACACTCGGCATTGAGTGTCATCTCACTGGAAGCGCGTCAGGCGACCTAAATACCGATCAATTTATTTTGTCTTATTCGACCCATATCTTAGCTTCCATGTAATCCTGAGATTTATCGCTTACAAAAATATTATGTTTTCTCGTTGTTCTATAGGTATCCGTTATCAGGGTCAAACTGTAACTGAAGGGATTCTGGTGAATTGGAGTGATTTTAACTTTACCCTAATTTTGCTTCATTTGGATTATATTAGTAACTACATAATAATTAACTCTATCCTTAAGTGGACGTGAACAATTTTAATACATAATGATTAATCCTTCAAAAACTCTACCATTATCTCATTGAAGATTATTTTCTATTATAAAGTCCATTCAACTTCTAAATTAAAGAAAATAGTCTAAATAAATTATCATACATTGTATTTACTTTGTACGAACGTTTATCAACCAGCTGAATCTCTTATGATGAGATCATTGCGCTTAACTTGATTTAATTGAGTTACCTTGTCATGCTTTTGGCATAAAAAGTTGTAGCAATTATGGACTATTGCATCGAACAATTATTTACAAGGATAATGATACATATTATATATGTATACTTGGTTGAATTACCATTTTAGAAGATAGAATAAATGAAGTTTAATAATAATCAATAATTAAAACATTTGATCTTTCTCGACTTTTTCTCGAATACAAACTTAGGACTATGAATCGGAAACATCAACTTAACAATCTCTTTATGTGTCGAATTTCCTGCATTTCTGACTTTCGAAACTTGTTTTCAAAAGACAAAAAGGATATAAGAAACTGCCTTGATTTCGCACACCCGCATACTCTTAACATCCTAAAGCAATTGAGTTACTTCTTAATTTCCATGTCATTTCCAAAACAACACAGGCATTTCAGTCGGAACTCGTATTGCTAATGTTCTCATAATCGATATAATATAATGACAGGCACAATATTCGATATGAAACAATTAGTCATTAGTGTTATCATACATCTATAGAAGAATTATCATAATTTATTATTGTGATTAAAATAAATGACTAACTATAAATGGTTTGAAATCATACTATTGATACAATATATAGGAGAAGAATATTATGGCCCTTGTTTTCATGTTCTATATTAGCCAGTCATCAAATTATTTAATCAAAACAATCCAATAACAATAATTGCATCATCAATCAAATTAAAATAAAAAATGACGTCATCGCCAATTAAATGCAATATCATTTACATCAACACACACACATAATGAACACACCAATAAAACATTGGCTATCTATTTATTATAGCTATAAATCGAAGCCTTACGGCCGTGAACATGAAAACATAAACATAATAATATGTGCGCTTATCTAAGCTGCGCGCGCGCCGCTTACGTCACCGCGCACCGCGCACCGGTTTGTGGATTGTAGTTCAAGAGCAACCGGACAGCGGAGGCTGAGCATTGCTAAATATAAGACATAATACCATTTCAAACTTACGTACAATCTGACCAAAAAGCATTAATTATCAATTTACTTGGGAGACAGTTTTGATTCCCCTTAATTTTTGGTGATGACTAATGTGTTACCATTGTTAATACGGATCGTGCTTAATTATTATACAATACGATGATTCAAAGCAAGGAGACGTAATTAATATTGATAACAAGACGTACCTACATCTAGCTCTCTACATGAAAAAACTGTTTGACTGATCGCCAGGGGTTTCAGGCCAATTTATCTATATTCTATACTAATATTATAAAGCTGAAGAGTTTGTTTGAACTCGCTAATCTCAGAAACTACTGGTCCGATTTGAAAAATTCTTTCGGAAGCCCATTCATTGAGGAAGGTAGGCTATATATCATCACGCTAAGTCCAACACGAGCGGAGCCACGCAGGTGAATCCGCGGAGAGCAGCTAGTAGAAAGTAAGCTTGAAAAACAAGACGTGTTACAATTCATAAATATAAATGAAATAAATTAGTTCAACCAATTACACTCGTACCTACGATTTATGCCGATACTTTAATATTTATTTTAAACATAAATTCCATTATTATCACTTATCAGCAATTTAGATAATACACCATTATCAATATTACAACACGTGCGATAGCCGGAGTTCCCAAAACTTTATCGAAGAAAATATATTGAAATTTGAAATGATAAAAATCGATTGTCCAGGATTAAGTATGAACAAGTATAGGTATATATTTCATATTATGTACTATAATTTTGTTTATTTCATATTTTTTAACAAATTACAAACATGATGATACCATGTATGAATTCATGCCTAAAACTACATTAAAACTAGCCTTACAAATATTCTTCATACTTAAATACCGAAGATTGGTTCTCGAAACATAAATTCATTTTTTTAATAGCGGAATAATACTTCCAAAGGTAGGTAATCGAGGTCGATTGTTTAGAAAAACGTCCTATCTATTAACTTTCTCGAGAATTCCAGGAATTCCATCACAAAACAGGCAACATAAACAAAACATTAATTATTATAAATTACCCTCACTATCAGAAAAACCTGCAGAAGCAATTACATAAACACGCTATCCCATTTACACATTCGTCCATTGTTTGTGACATAAGAACTACTCGCAGGACATTGTTCAAGATGATTCATAGTAAAATTAAAATGTATAAACAGATGATGAGTAATCCGCAATCATCGGAGTACGTCATCACACAATTATGGCCGGCTCTCCTAGACTTGAGGATTATCATATAAATTGATGGAGTTTTATTTAAGAAAACATAATCGTTCAAACAGATGTAGAATTTGATGTTAAATGCATACCCTAATAAGGATAGAATATATAGGGCAAGATTCCAAATGATAATTTTTTATTTTTATATTTATTTATTAGGGACAATAAACAGTGGTTAAAAGTACAACATTATCCACAGTTTGGGATAAGCTAAACATAAGAGAAAATATTTCAGCATTTGACCATGACTTAAATACTTACTGTCCTTTGCCAATTTATAAATGGAATAAAATGTTTCGTAATCCTTTTATCAAAACGTATGCATCACAATACAATAGAAAAGGTTTTAACCATAGTTTTAACACCTTCAGTCACGTGAGTTGAAGAGGCAATCGATAAAATTCATCCTTTTGACCCCAGTGGCCTGGTTACTAGCCAAGGGTGTTTCTATGATCTAGTGATAGATAATAAATGTTCTAAACATGCATGTTTGGCACTTTATTTTCACCCCAAAGTAAATTTACGAACTAATGTGGGTACATTACACAAATATTATCAAAATTCCGCAGTTCATTTATTATACCCTAAACTTACTCTTACTCATGAATTGGATACTAATTACAGAATTTAAAGAGCATTTTACGACTTTTTTACTACACATAAAGACAATAAAGATTCCAACAGGTGATTATTAGGAACTATAACAGCTGTTATCGACAAGTGTTCGATCCACTATTGCATAGGCGAGGCTATCTGCGATAAATATTGATAAGATTGTCTGTACTTGGTACTTGACTCACCAGCACTATTTCGATTGTTGGAAATTTTATTTACATGATGATACTATTCAATGTATATTTCTGAATAGCGATAGTTGAAGTGTGTCACGCGATAAATAGACTTGATACTAGAACATCAGAAAATAGCAATAGCAGCGAACGATATCCCAACATTTTTCTTAATTTTATACTAATTCATAGCAGTATAAGTAGTAATTGTAGTAGTAGTTATGGTGGAAGAAGTAGAAGTGTTAAGATAAGGAGTAGTAGTTGTAGTATCTATCTAGTTGAAGCTAAATTGTAAACTCTCTTGCTTTCTTCCTTTGCCTCCTGACACTACATAGGTTAACCAAGACCTACCCTATCAAATTCCTTGCCCATACATAACTCATTAATATCAACAAAGGACCACCACCTCTGTTTACACTTCGTCTCTGACCTCCAGTGTGCCGTACGTGCTACACATACGAAGCCGCGGTAGAAAGCGTGTCATGCGTTGACCAAAACTGGCTTGCATGGACGCTTTGCGGTTGGCAAACAATGCTCATTAGAAAATGATGTCACTTATTTGATAGTTTGTTATTGAACTAATGTTAAAGTATTTGAATTCTCAATTAAAGCATCACACTTCCTTCCTCACAAACGTATTGAAATGTCCAGGTTCATAATTACTAATTGATCATCGAAGTTTGGAATTTCAAATTTTACCCAAATTAAAGAAGAAGTTTCACCAGAAAAAAGGAACATTTCTCCAAAATATAGGTTTAATCTATCCTTATTTTTCAACTCATCTTAAATAAGATAAACCATCTTGATAAAAAAACATATAATCACGATTATGACGTATTTAGGGACATTACCTATGCTATGTGTAGGTTGATACTTTTCTCTTATATAATTAAGAAAAATAACAGTGCAGATTGAGAAAGATAGCATTTGTTGAGAGGAGCATTCCAATCGTGATCCGAAACTGGTTTTTGATTCACCAAACAAAACTATATAATATGTACAGTACATTTCCGAGATTACGAACCAAAGTTGCTAAGCAATGAACGACGAGTAGCCGCCGTCGTATGTCGACTATTATTATAAAAAAAATCTTATTGTGACTGTGATCTTTAGACTTCACATTGAAAATTGGTATTATTTTTAGAGTTTCCCATCAAAAGTACTCGTTTCCTCGAGACAAGACAGAAAATTGCATTTTATGTGCTTGCGACAAATTTCTCATTTATTTAACTCACAGCTACTTATAAAACATAAAAAGTAGGTAAATCGTCAACGAAATTACCGTAGACAATGCATTCACAATGGAATTGGTAGATATACCGCATGTTAAATTCCAGCTGGTGACATGGGAAAACCAACTATTTATCACCCTAATAACATGGTTACACTTATTAATATAAGTACGACACTTTAGTTCACCTTTGTAATTATTTTTAACCGACTTCAAAAAAAGAAAGTTCTCAATTCGACCGTGTATATATATTTTATTCTACAGTGAAATGCAAATGACAAATCGCTTTTAAAAATCAACCTGCTTTCGACGTACACAAACATACATAATACAACAATTCACATAAAACTCTAGGCTCATTGTAGGAACAAGAATACAATTTTATAGTAACGAATATTATGTAACAGAGTCAAGAACCTTTGTTCTATTTAAAGTAAATCTCGGAAATCTGTCGCAATAACTCTATTTTTACAGACAGGGAAGCTGTAAACAACAATTAACATAATTCAGTGAATGCTGATGCTACTAATTAAATTATATTTGTTTTGGAGGTGTCGTTAATTGAAATCATCCGTGCGTCCCACGTCGCGGTCGTCTGCCCACTTGACCTAACGCGTGCCGGCCGTTACTCCTTGATACAGAAATATGTGAAAATAATGTGGAATTTATTCTTGGGTAAAGGGCAGAAGGGACAGTCAGTTTTGGGTAGATTTGACTCTAGCAAGAGATTATCAATATGGCATTGCTTCGAGGTTTTCTTTGTGTCCAGAGAAATAAAACACTAGTTCTAACAAACAAAAACGAAAACTAACCTAAAGTATTTACCTTCCTACATTTAAAACTCGATCGTCTTTACATTTAAACCATTCCATCGTAGAAACACTGGCTAAAGTTACAAAAGGATCAAGTGAGTATACCTGTCCTATTATAGAACAATTCTGTACTGAGGACTCTAAGGGGGTCTCCAATCTCCGTTCCATGAAGACGGATGACTTACAGCAAGTAGGGCAAATACCAAAGCCCAGGAAGTGACGGTGTATTCTTGAGCCCACCCAATTTCCTAAACGTGCGTTTGCATAAAATGTTTATGTTCACACTCCAAATATAGACGCACCTCGGGAAGAATACGATTAATTATTATGGCTATAAATATAGATGATAACTATTCATTTTTGATCATATTTCCTTTAATTTTACGTATATTCTATAATTTATTTTGCTGCACTACGAGTAACACGTCATGTTGTTAAATCGTGAGACACGTGGTTCTTATCTTCATAAAAATGTGGATCTCGATATTTCACTTGAAATAAATTAACAAAATAATGTTTTCTTCAGCAAATTATAAATTTTACAAAGAAAACATTAATTTATAGCCATTTCAAGTAACTAGTGGTATAGTTTGTCAATAACATTACAACTGGATGGATCGTAATTAAGGATCTAGATAAAATTTAGCGAAAATAGCTACTTATTCCAGCCTATAATTGCATCTTTATTTTCGCACGATGCTTCATAATTTACGAACGCAAACGGCGTCTGAAGCTGTCTACAAAATATAAACAAGATTATCAAAACATCCAAATATAAAGCACTTTAAATAAAAGCAACGGAAGTATTTAATGCTATTAAATTTCAATCGATGCTAAATATAAAGGAATTGCACCGGATTATTTTGATACACCAATAAAGCGCTCTACATCCAAAACTCAAGGCTTATAATCTTACGTCATTATGAATCATATGTGTTTATATTTGCTGAATACTACTATTGCGTACCTACTATTGACTCATTTGCGAGTCTAGACTATACTAACTATAGTATGATGAAGTAATCAATTTGTTTAGAAACATTAATGTATAGCGAATAATTACGTAGTGTTACTATAACATGAGTGAATTTACTGTTAAACAGATTTATAGCCAGAGAGGATTAGAGATTACTAAATTTTCCGACAAAGATTATAGCTAAAGAGACGTAAGTATTTTTATGCGACTGATGGTCAAGCTTCAAGATACAAAGGGTACCGAACCTTTACAAATTTTGATGATACGAAAGATTCTTCAATTGATTGATGATCAAAATAAAAACAAAATCTCAATGCATTGTTATTATATTTTGATTCTTCTATGGTCGGCATAAGATAACATGAAGTGAACGCATCTCATTAGAGGTAAGCAAGTTAAAATCGTCTTTTTGCAAATGTTTTAATTCTAATACATCATGCAGTATGTAATGAACCACTTATGCAAGACGTAGGTCTCATACAAATACACTACTTTCACAAGTAAAGTACTATGGTCTATGAAGTATACGACTCATCATAATTATAAATTACAACGAAGTACACTCCCTGTTTCACTAATTGGTTTTGGACATGTTGAGTAATCCTGTTTTGTTCTAAAATGAAGAATAGTTATATTTTTTGTTTGACATGAATGTTGGTATACATGTGGGAATACCGTAAGTAATTGTAATCTTTTAACTATATCATGTTTAAAGTTCTACAAACTTTCCGCCCGCAGCTTTGCTCGAATGCACTTAAGGTAATTGCGCAAGAGTAAATGACCATACAAACATCCATCAAAAAAGTATAGGTATTGGATAAAATTTTTAATCTGGATACGCTTGCCATTTAGATGTGCATATACATAAACACATAGAAATTATAAAATTTCGCTTTTAAAGTAAAACGTTCCTTGCAACTAGGAAATGAACTAATGATTGCAACAGATTCTCATATTACCCCGATGAAACATTCCAGAAATACGCAATAGTTAAGTGAAAAACATCCTATATATCCTTACGTGTACCTTTTTCTCAACCCTTCCCAGTCTTTTCATTTCTTTCCCTCATAAATCCATCTTTTTCCCTTATCTATTATAGTTAGAAATAGGCAGAGCATGAAAGACCAGCAAATATATTCATAGATGCTGGTGGTCGCTTACACTACGGCTACCCAGCTCTTTTCTATTTAAAACCCGTTAACAAATTAACAGATACTCAATAGACGATTCAAACCACCATCAATCTCGAATCTCGATCGGAGTTCAGTAATTGAACTTTTTGCACCACGTTGACCCCACATAATCACATGTACAGTTAAAATGTGCTGCCAGCTGATGACAAGTCGTTTCGCACATCTAGCATGGGTCATGCTTAGTTTACGATAATGGTGTATGCATTCTACACTGTTACAAAAAATATATGATGTGAATGCAGTGTATCGTGTAAATATGAAACACGACTGTTTGAAAACTTTTGATGGTACCTATGTTATTTTTCGCTCAAACGACTCAATTTTCTTTGTAATTCGATATATCCAGTGTTTTACAACTCCATCAACTCCAACATCTTTTTCTTCCGCCTCTACCTACCTACTTAATGTTTGATTAGCTATGATATAAGTAGTAATATAAGTTTACTCAATAGTCAATAATAACAATATTCCTTTGAAAAGCCTGACTAAGACTAACTTTTAAATATTTTTCATAAAAGATAATGTAAGTTGTAACCTATTCATGAAGGCTATACTTGTGCAGAGCTGTTAAGATATCATCGGAATTTTATTTTTAATACATTTGCAGCAAACACTTCTGTTTGTTAACTGTGACTCATAACTCAGATGTTTCATACTGTTATTCACATTATATCATCTTTTTGCGAATTAACGTCTGTTAAGAAATTCATTTTATATTAGGTAGGTAACTTATTTTAATTTGAATGCCATCTTAACTTTTGATTTTGAGTAGGTACATGCACATCTCTAAAGCTATCGATTACCATATAGGTAATAGTTGTATCTAATACATGGAATTACAATTTCATGTAAATAATACTATTGTATTGCCTCTTTTTCTTGTTCTGCTCGAAGCTTAGGCTGGTTGCAGAGCTTGACCGACCGTCAGTGCGTAGTGCGTACCGTCCGCGTCGGTCCTGACGATACGCGTCAACAATTGTATGACTATGACACTAACGCGCATGACAAAACGTGTGCGTATGGTCGGTCTAGCTATGAACGGTTTTATGAATTTCCATACATATGACAAGCGCGACTGACGTACGCACTGATGGTCGGTCAAGCTCTCCAACCAGCCTTAGTGTTACAATGTATTTGTAAATTCGCAGCAAAAAAATTACAATTTAGAATCGCAATTCTTTATAGTTAAGTGATGAATAAAGCAAAACAAAAAGCTCATTATCACCATTAGCATAAAGTCTATATTTAAACAATACCACACGCGTAGTCCAAGAGACAGTTACTCTTACATCGAGGCCACACCACGTAGACTCCACACTCCATAGTGTGAAGTCGGTCATGTCAAAGCGAACCGATGAATGAAGCATAGTACCTACACACATACATACATACATTGAGGTCATCGACCGCTGGGTCAATTGTTACAGACGCTGTTTGTTGATAATTCGCAGCGTAATTACTGAGAGTATAATTAAGATACCGCTTGTCTTAAAGACTTATGGCTACTGAAAATATTTTTCACATGGTTATAAAATTTATGACGTTTAAAGTGAGGAAGTAATGAGTTAAGTTACTGAAGATGATGAGATGGTGCATGTTGAAATTAATGAGTAGGTTATTAATTAAAAACAATAGGTTATTCAATGTTAATTTAAAATATTTGATGATAGACTAGCAATGAAATTATTTTTGTTGACAACGAATGCCCTGAACCTCAGATAAGAAAAAGTGTAAAACTAAAGACGTACAATTTATTCAAAATCAGGATAGTATCTAATACCTCCCTGACTTTATATCGATTTCGTTCGCTGCAAGTTCCACGTAATATAAACGCTAAAACGTTAAACATCCAAGAGACAAACATACATATATCTACGAGCAGGAATGACTCGAACCCGGGAAGACATCACTTAAACTAAGACAGCTGACTTTGATCTATGAATAGTTTACACCTACACTAATAAATAAACCACATGAATTATTTCAGTAATTTTAAGTAGCAAAAGGATAGTATTTTGTTTCGAGTATAACTATGAGGATTTCCCCTGAGAGAATAGTTCACACATACAATAATATAGTATACGTGTGATAAAATTTACTATAATAGGTTACCTGTAAATTACAAACATTGAAGAAAATTTCATATTGGAATGAGTTTTGTTTCGACGAGCTTCCTGCAAAAATTACTGCGTGGATTTGAATGCAGTTTTCCCCAATGTTTTCCGATCAACAGAATTCATCCATACCGTATAAATACGTTGTACAGTTGAAGAGTAGATGACTCTTCAACTGCTTCAGATCTAATATCAAACTTTATCCTAAACATATTATCTCCAGTTGACATTTTTCTTTGAAATATCTACATTTAAAATAATTTTCTAGAGATAGATTTCATCGAATAGGTATATTATTTATCGTGTAATTCGATAAGATTACTTCGAAGTTTCACGTTATTGTATCTTAATCTTAAACGGACCTTCATAATCCTTTATTCATATTCCTTCCTTTTTTCATGCTGAAACTTACAAAATATACTTTTGAACATTCAAATAAAATTAAGATTTGAATTAACTCTTTTTCTTTACCTACCTAAACATAAAAACATTAATTTCGATTTTCAACTTTTTTAATTACATAACTTTAAAAAAAATTGACACAATAATGATCCACTATTGAAAACTTACCATGATCCTCTCAATCACGAAAGTACATATCTACCATATGGCAGGTAAATAAAATAATTTTATGTATATTTCTCGCGATAATGAGTAATGACAAAACCACATATAAAAGAATATTGCACATAATGTCGTCACCAAACGAATACACAATCAATCAAGCGTGCAATAAATTGACAAGTTTTACGCGACACTGCTCGAACTAAATATTTCCTCACTGACACATTAACTTATATGTTTAATTTCCTTAATTATCACGTGCCTATTAATATTAACGAGACCGATTTTACATAAATTAGTAGAGGGCTCTATTTTATTTTTCTTCACTTATTTAAAGAAATAGTATCTTGTCCCTGCATCGGGCGTTTGGACACGGGATAAAAAGTATATAAGCCATTAGGTATGTTATTCGGTAAATAATACAAATGTAGCTAAGCTACTTATAGAAAATACGACAAACAAAACTGATAGATTGGCTACTGAGTTAGGCCAAAAACAAAGAGTTAGAAGACTGTAGCACCATATAAGATTAGTTAGTAGAAAAACATCGTCAGTCGAAAGGCACATCCATCGACCACACAACCACTCAACCACACAACACGTGGTTGTGTGGTCGATGGGCACATCTCATCGACCTTTACAAGTGTATCAGAGCGTAAACCAAGCGAGTGTGTTACACTCAAGTGCCAAATGCTGTGACCTTTCTCATAACATTTGGGAAGCCCCTGGAGGGAACCTGCTTATTCAGGACGATGGCATATGGCGATGGCTATTAGCTTTGCAAATGTATAAACATTTTGCTAAAAGTGTTTCTCATACACGTACCTACCTACTGAGTAAGAAAGAAAAATAAAGAATGAAGCGTTTCGGTAGACATATTCTAATAGGTACTTAGAAAATAGTTTTCACTCTCAATAGTTAGGAAATAATATTGTAATACTGTGATAGTATTGTTAAAACTTATACATATGTCTGAAACTCGCGTTTTGCTCTACTAGTCACCATAAACGCGATATTAAAACCTTAAAAATACTTTTATCTAGATTCTATTCTATTGTTTTACTTTTATTAAAAATACACATTGCACTATTAGAATCAAAAAGTAACTGCACTGTACAGAATATTAATCAATGGCAACACACTATAATAATATTATAAAGCTGAAGAGTTTGTTTGTTTGTTTGAACGCGCTAATCTCAGAAACTACGTCCGATTTGTTAGATAGCCCATTTATCGAGGAAGGCTACCTATGCTATATATTATATCATTACGCTAAGACCAACAGGAACCACGCGGGTGAAACCGCGAAGCACAGCTAGTTTAAAATAACATGTTTCATGATTCCAAAATAAATCTTAGCTCGGTCTAACCATTTCTTTTAAACATTAACATGGCGTTTAACAATATTTACACAGCATGCTTAGACAGCATGTAACAAAAACCTTGTGAAATGTACGTCTGTGTGAACCCTGCGAACCGCGTCACGGTCTGCAAATTCGCATCTTCGCAGACAGATTCACAAGCGGATTGAGTTTCCATGGCAACTAGGTTAGAAGTGAATACACCATGTTATACTAAGCGTAAATAATATGATTCGTATGCATTTATTAGGATGTGTATCATGTTACTAGACTACAAAGATTCTATAAATATTAAAATTCGTGCCTTTCTCTAGTCAAATAGAACGAATTTGTACGTACAACATAAGAATATAGTAATTTTCTACTAGCACTGTTGCTACTAACTAAAAATATTATAATATTGCTTTTAATAAATATTTTTAACAAAAAACTAAACAACTAACAACCTTAAAATTGTCAAAACTAGATGGTACCCCATCTACTACTACAACTAGCTTCCAATTTCCATATTAATAATTAGAATCATTACAACCCCCTTCGAAAGTTATGAGGTAACAAACCAAAAAATACTACCGAATTTAGATCCTCCTTCTTTTAAAGTCAACGAAAATTCGATAATTATTATTTATTACTAATCACCTACATTCTCCTTGTACACTAACTACCTATGGTATCGAGGTGCAACAAATACCTCTGATAATGAAGTGATAACCAGACTGTTAGCAGCGGCCAATTAGCCACCATTACCTATCTATTGTTCGTGCACTCGTTATCATGCTCAGTTAAACTTGGATGTTTTACATTTTATATTCATCATAATTCAGGTATGTTATCGCTTCTATGCAATGCAATAACAAGGATATAATATTATACGTAATTTTAGGGAACTCTTCTTCGACGTTATATCATCCATTTTCAGTAGGTAGTAGGTACTAGGTACCTTATTAATTTATGATCGTATCCTAGTTGAAAATTTTACATTCTGATAATATTATAGATCCATATCCAATGAATAAAAACCTTGGCAGCCAAGATTGTTCCGGTTGCATGTTTGTAAATAAATCAATAATATTATAACTTGAAGTTGAATTAATTTAGTCACAATTTCCTACTGCATTCTACAATATGCACATCAATCTACACTATTAATATAGACAAGAAAACTAGCAATAATTGTTGTAATACATAGTGTAATGTTTATATAATACCATTTAATTTATTTAAACATGAACAGGACTATTACATTTAACAACATACCCTGGCAATTAGAGCGTGTAAAATTATAATTAATATCGATTTACAAGCGGCACAATCGTGTGCCGCTTGTAATACGATTGTTTATTTTATAATTTAACTAGAAATAAGCTAGCTTCAGTCTGTAGCTTCGCTTTTGTGTACTTGGAAAAAGCCGATGTTATTCTTTGCAGCTAGCTTTTACGTCATTGGCGACATTTGTGGAACTGTTCAGGTTCATAATTTTCATAGAAATGTAATACCAAAATTACATTTCTGATTCACCCTGACTCTATTGGGTAAGAAAAAAACTATTAGCCAAGGACGGGATTGGGATATATCATATTCTTTCATTTAAATTTACAGCAAAAGACCTCAAGGCTCAATCATCTTTAATGGTCAGCTAATGAAATTTTAATGGATACTTAAACGCTAGGTTATCAACAGGGAAGAGAATAGAGGGGGAAGAGTCACTTCCCCCTCTTACCACCTCCCATAAAACAATTCGCAAATGAGATTAAATGGTTTACGATGGGACAACGTATAGCACTTAGGTAACCTGTCCTCAAGGGTTAATTGATCGAACCTCTTTTATTGCCAATAGAACAGCAAATGAGCAGGATTATTTAATTGGCCATGGACTTACAAACTTTTCCTTAATATAAAACTATGGAAATTCTTGGCCTTGTATTGCCACGGGCATCTGGTGCTAAATTTATCAACACTGTCCATGGCTACTCTTAGCGCAATAGGTGTAAACACAGGCAATTTACCAATAGATGATTTTTATAGAAACTGTTCTTAAAATTCATAGCTAATGTTCCGTTTTGAATTGATAACATTGGCCAAAATGAACAAAATATATTTTGTTAACGCGGAGGGAAACTTCGAAGGAAACCTGTTCGTTGGTCAAACCCAAAGCATAGTGACAGTAAGTAGTAACAGATCCTTGCCAGCTACGTTGAATAGGAGTACCTACATATATGATATACGTAAGTGATTGTAAATGTATTATTTTTCTCTTTACTGTGATAATCTTATGTGACGCAAATCTTACGTGAGCAGAGTCATATGGTTTTCCATCCGATAGAGATTTCAATCAATCGAAGCTGTCATTTGATCTCGATAATATTAGCTAGATTTGGCTGCATTTCTGAAGTCCAAGTACCTACTTGTCCAGAGTGAGCTCTCCCTCTCATTCCAAAAGCTGCTATCCCGGAACATCATTACCCCAAAACATTACCCCAAAGTGTCGACAAACTCGTAAAACTCGGCCGCAATCAAAGCGGCGAACCACAAAGAGGATCGGGTATCACAATATGGCACACGGGGGAAATTGAGCAATATTGAAATAGTGGTTTCTTACATAAACATGATATATTATATCGCTTGCGAGATTGCCGCCGCCGCAAATGTTAACTTATAACCGGTAATAGTCCGCAATGAGCGATCATCGATACTTTAATCATGATTTACGACTTTTCGCGTGTATTTTGTGGGCTTTGTTGCGTTTTATGTTATGTTCCTAGCAAATTAAAAGGAAACCTCTATGTGTAGATGCAATAAGTTCTTTTATATTTATGTATTTACTATTTTATTACTTTCTTCTATTGTTTGTAAGTTGTAACAAATAAAATTAGGTTTAAGAAACCAAGTCCGGTAATATAATTATATTCTAAGTAAGGTAAGTTTACTAGCTAACTACCTATAGGTTTATTTTTATAGTGTTTATAATCGCGAGTTTACATAGCGTGGTACAACAGCTATAGTATGTTAATAATCTGCTATAAAAAGGATGGAGGAAAAACGAAAGGACGCATCTACCTTGAGTGGTGACATCATGCCGACAGCTCGCTATTGTTCGAGCTATCGCCGGCAAACAATTCACGTCTTGTACGTACGCCTAAATAAATTTATTATGACTATTATCGTCATTATTATATACTAATGTGCGTAATGAATTTAGAATTGTAGTTAATTATTTAGCAACTAAGTGACATATATACATATAGATAAGTATTACCTAGGTATATAAAAAAGAAACTGATAAGGATAAAAATCAGTACAATATAAATTAGTAAGATTTGCCAAATAATCAGACCACATAGGTACCCCAATGTTTTTAAATAGTAATATTTTCAGTGTGGAAAATTGACACCGCTTATAATACTGCTACAAAACATAATGGTAACCCATATTACCACATCTATTACTGAAACTTTGGTGTATGTCTGTCTGTCCGTCCCTTCTACAACAGGCTTTATCTCATTGACATCTATTTACTAAAGATTGTTAATTTATTTTCAAGTTCATATAGAAATATGTAGGTACAACTACCACAATAATAAAACAAGATTTATTTTAAAATAAATACTAGCTAACCGCCCACGGCTTTGCCCGCTTTGACTTAAACCTAATAAATTATATACTCAAACCTACCTCTTGAATCACTCTATTTATTTAAAAAAACCGCATCAAAATCCATTGCGTAGTTTCAAAGATTTAAGCATACAACGGGACATAGGGACATAGAAAGCGACTTTGTTTTATACTAACTATGTAGTGATTACTAATATCACAATATTGCTATACAGTTTATACACCTGGTGATGCTGCTGATAATTAAAACTAAGCAGATAAGATGAAAATAATATGTTTTTATATTGCTATGCTCTGCTTTAATACTATGAGTTATGAGTTGCCCATGTATGCAGCATGCAACGTTTTTACATGAACTATATGAAAATGAAAATGATGTGACACACAACGAATGATGTCTGTATGTTTGCATCGTGCATCTCACAAGGTTCACAGCCACCGGTGGCAAGCAAGACTCACTTGTCACATTTGTCTACCACTATACCAGGAAGGCAGTCTTAATTTTTAAGTATGTACTGTAATAGATGCTGTCATAGACATAAACAAAGTGCAAACATTTCTCAACTTTTAACCACTTTGCCTTTGGTCCGAACCCACATTTGTATCATTACACAAAATATGTTTGGATTAAATATTATAATTGTTTTAAATAATTTAATAACTTTCCAAATTTTGGGGTTTCTTTAGTTAACTGCCCCACGTATTACAGGTTTTTTGTGGGAGGGGAGGGGGGAGGAGGAGGGGGGGACCCTCCCCCCAAAAGGGGAAAGTTAGGAAACCAATAGTTTTGGAGAAAAAACAATTTTCCTATTCTAACCTCAAAATGTATGGAATTGGTGTTAAATCATTTTAACTAAGCATTAGACGATAATAACAAAAAATTTACGATACATAAATAAAATACAAACAAGTTGTGTAAGCCTACGTAGTTTTTTTATTTGAGTGGGAATCGCCCTAAAGTCGCTTCTGGCGGCAGTTCAAGAGTTAACCTAACACGCTCGTCGCTTCGCTCCTCGCTACCTATTTGGATATTAAAAATAAAAGTTTAATAGTTTTTTTTTTAACCTACGTAGATTTATTTTTTGTTTGAGTGGGAATCGCCCTAAAGTCGCTTCTGGCACTCGCCGGCCGCTGCCGCGGCACGCTCGCTTCGCTCGCTCGGCTCGTGCGGCAGTTCAAGGGTTAACCTAACACGCTCGTCGCTTCGCTCCTCGCTACCTATTTGGATATTAAAAATAAAAGTTTAATAGTTTTTTTTTTAACCCACGTAGATTTATTTTTGTTTGAGTGGGAATCGCCCTAAAGTCGCTTCTGGCACTCGCCGGCCGCTGCCGCGGCACGCTCGCTTCGCTCGCTCGGCTCGTGCGGCAGTTCAAGGGTTAACCTAACACGCTCGTCGCTTCGCTCCTCGCTACCTATTTGGATATTAAAAATAAAAGTTTAGTAGTTTTTAACCTACTTACGTAGATTTTTTTTTTGTTTGAGTGGGAATCGCCCTAAAGTCGCTTTTGGCACTCGCCGGCCGCTGAGTAAAGTCACAGTACAGTGAAATCGAACGTCTTGGTCCGCTTTTTTTGCACAACAACACACAAACTTCGCACAAAAAATTATTAACTTTAAAAATTAATAACTAAAAAACTACAAGTTTCCTAACGATAATATTTTGGAATTACAATCTTACATTACCTAGCTAACTAACAATATAAATATTTCCAACAAATTCGTGCGGCAGTTAACTAAAGCCAACCCCAAATTTTATTATAAATATTTTATTTAGATTTTTTTTCATATTGTTGTGATCTGAATCATTTTAATCTATACTAATATTATAAAGCTGAAGAGTTTGTTTGAATGCGCTAATGTCAGGAACTACTGGTCAGATTTAAAAAATTATTTTGGTGTTAGATAGCCCATTTATTGAGGAACGCTTTAGGCTATATATCATCACGCTAAGACCAACAGGAGCGGAGCAAAGCGGGGGAAACCGCAGGGCACAGCTAGTATCAAATATAATTAAAACAATATTTGACATTATAAATTTAATTAATTAGATATTAGATAAATTCAAGTATTGTTCATTTTAAAAACATTCCAATTCAATTCATTTATACTTTAATTTTAAAGTATAACTCTCTGGGATTTGTTTTAAATTTTAAAAGAACTCAAATTAAATATGTATTGTTATTTACACAGGTGTAGTAACTCAGTATTGTCAAGTCAAGGTTACAAAAGTAATACATTTTTAATAACTTGACTATATATGTATTATGAATTACATTTAACTAGCGGTCCGCCCCGGCTTCGCCCGTGGTACATATTAACGTTTTCTCTACATAAGAACCATCCTCGTACTTCAAGGAATATAATAAAAAAAGAATTATCGAAATCGGTTCAGCCGTTCTCGAGTTATGGAATTACAACGAAAAGTGGCATTGATTTTTATTTAGAATATCACAAAAATACACTTTGACGACGATACGAAAAGAACTTGAAAACTTTGTCGAGATGTCGAGAGCCCAAAGTTGTGATATGTTCTACTTTACTTCGAAACATTTTACTTTACTTTTAATAAGTCTACGAGAATGATGCTGAAGATATAAATAATTCATGACTTATCACTTACCTCAGTTGCAGATTTTCGATAAATTTGTCCGTAGTCAAATTGTCCAACAGAACGAAGTCGGGGACTCCGACTTCTGGTTGGCTCGTCATGGCTAAGAACTAAACAAAACTACATATACAGAACACTACTCCTTCTTCAGTTAAACTTTATCGCGTACAGTAAGTTTATTCAACTATTGTCAACAAACCGTTAAAATTACACACAAAAATAACATACGTGCTCCCTGTAGCAATATTTCAGACAAACTGACATATTTTTAAATTTTGATTTGAAAATGGCCACCCGCGTAGAAATAATATTACCATACAACATAAATAAATGTTATATCAAGATCAAGCATATGTGATTCATCAAAAACATTTAAATATAATTTAAACACCTTTGATAAAATAAGTAGTTCATAAAATTTATAGAGCCATTAGAGCATAGAAGTCACAATAAAGATTAAGAAGATTTTTCAAGTACACTGTTTTATTCATCTGTATTGAGCCATGTTTCTATACATACTCTGTCGTACGCCATTTTCCTTGTTGTAGGCGCCTCAAATGTCATAATAATTTCCAGTTTCTGAAAATTACGTTTTATTTCCTTTTTTGCGTTATTTTCAAAGTTTTATTGATGTCTGTAATTATATATAAGTGCAATTATATTTTATTTGCTTTAATTCTCGTAATTATTTGCATGTTTTTATAAGTGTTCGCTCATACGCACCAAGGACCTTTGATTGATGTTCTACAATGAGAAATAAAGAATATCTTTTGAAAAGGTAGCACGTACTTTTGACGCCCACAGTATTTGTCAAGGGCTTTTTCGCTGCGTGCTTTAGAATATATGAAAGGAATGGTGCCGTGCAGAAAGTTTTAAGTTTAGTGCGTATATATGGAACAATGAGTGATTCTCCGGGGGTCGAGTGGCTGCCGGCCTACAGTCCTGGCCCTCCGCGGCACAGCCCGCTGGGCCCCATCCCGCGTTTCCTCTACGAAGATGTCCAACCTCTTGCATTGCAACAGGAAAACAATAACAAGGAAATTGAGGAGAAACTAAATGCAAATAAAATAAAACATCCCAAGCCAGCTTACAGGTAACGTAAATTTATGACTTTTCCTTAATCAAAGAAACCTTCAAGCTATTTATGTTGTTAGAGTATATAATTTAGATGAGGTCATTCATTTTGTTATTAATGGCTATTGCAATTTCATTGTCATGCTTTGAAGTGACCAAAAAGACACAGAATCAAGAAACAGTAGGAAATATAAACAATTTAAAATGAAATGAAAACATATCTAGTATGCCATTAACCTGTTTAGTTTTAAATCAAATAATCTATTAATTATCATGATCATGATCTTTTATTGTTTTAAATGCTTTAATATTTTAATGATCTTTAACTGAAACAAATATTTTTTTATGAAATTATATTTATAAAGTAACTGAGGTTGATTTCTACATCAAGAAGGCACCATTCCTCACAAGTCAGAAGTTTACTTCCTATTCCTGCGGTCCTTTTATTTTTATTATGCACTAAAGAATATAGTAGTATTATATGAGTGAATAACATTTTGACAAATTATATACTTGAAATTTAACAATAAATTATTGCAAAAATTTCCAGTTATGCAAGTATGATCAGACTGGCAATAAGCAGTTCACCAAACGGGAAGATGACACTGAACGAGATTTATAATTACATTTGTAATGCATTCCCTTATTATAAAGAGGCGGGAAAAGGATGGATGGTATGTAAAATCTTTTAATATTTAGTAAAAAATTGCAAGTTTTCATAATCTATACTGAAATTATAAAGCTGAAGAGTTTGTTTGTTTGTTTGAACGTGCTAATCTGAAAAATTATTTCCATGTTAGATAGCCCATTCATCGGGGAAGGCTATAGGCTATATATCATCAAGCTAAAACCAACAGGAGCGGAGCTAGTTTAAAATAATATATTTAGTGAAGTGAACACCTCCTTGGTATAGTGGTTGATGCATGAGCATAGAACCGAGGGGCCCAGGGTTCGATTCCCGGTGGAGAAAAAAAGTTACTTGGTCTGGCAGGACACATAAGGCTGATCACCTACTTGTCCTTAAAGAAGATTGATCAGTGAAACAGATTTATAATTGCCCCTCACCCCACTAGGGCACATGGGACTTCACTTATGTAATGTAGTGATCTGTATAGGTAAATAATTGTTTTGAATTGCATAGCATATCTTAACAGTAGATAGTATTGTCAAATATATATTATTTATCAGACTAGATTACAGACAGAAGAGTCTTACACTAGGAATAGATCCTGGAACATTCCATTTTGTACTCATAGTTCTAATTTAAATTTTACAAATTACAACTAATAAAAAACCTTGAAAGACAAAATCCACTATTCTATTGCTTACTTAAGTTACTTTACAATAAAGATTCTGTTGCAAGGTATTTTAATGATAAAAACAATAGAATCACAAGTGGACGAAACAGCTAAAAAAGTAATGAATGTGTGAATTCCCATGTCCCCTTGTGGGCCATTGGGTAAATGCATGTAATAAGGAGGCAGTGAAAATTAGTATTGTATGTGAAAATAAATTATTAATCTCTAAAACTGTTATATTTGGAACGAAACTGTAACATACAGATAGTTTTAACTTGGACAGTTTTTATTGAAGAAATGTTTAACTGAAACATCTAGGTAGTAAACAGAAACAAAAAAAAAAGAAATTTATAGGGATTTAATTAAAAATTAACAAATAAATAGAACTCAGAATAATATAATATTTATTTATGCCGTTTCCAGAACTCAATAAGACACAACCTATCGCTGAACAAATGTTTCATGAAGGTGGCTCGCAGCAAAGACGACCCCGGCAAGGGCTCGTACTGGGCGATGGACAGCAGCTACAAGATGGCGGAGGTCACGCCGCGCCGGCGCAGGAGTCTGCGCGTGAGTTGATTTTTGTATTAACAATGTTAAAATTATTTCTCGAGTACATGATATTGATGTGTCAATGTGTATTGGTCATCAAATTGAACTCGTATTATACATATAGCAGATACCTTTGTGTTTTTGTATGTTTTTAACCGACTTCAAAAAAAAGGAGGAGGTTATCAATTCGGTCGGTATATATTTTTTTTATTTTTTTTTTATGTATGTACACCGATTACTCTGAGGTTTCTGAACCGATTTACGTGATTCTTTTTTTGTTCGATGCGGGATGGTGTCGAATTGGTCCCATAAAAATTTTATTCGGATAGGCCCAGTAGTTTTTATTTTATGAGCATTTTTGTCTGTAGGTATTTGTGAATTTTGCAAGTGCAAGTTTGAAGTCGGTTGTTTTTAACGCAGTTATTACTTGTTGCTTGTACTGTTTTTATATAAAATAATAGACCAATTTAAATAAAAAGTGTTCAACAGGAAATAGCTACATTTCAAGCCAGGTAAAACCAGATGGGGGGATAGTTGTTAAATTTTAATTTTTAAGAACAAGCTCTTCTTTCTCCACTTTTAAAGCTCCTATTGTGCAAAACCCAACTTTCTTGGAGATCATGCATTAATTTAACCACTATAAAAATATGATTTGAATAACTCTGCATCTGCTAAAATTGTAATTATGCTCTGTATTATACTTATAGTGTTAATCAAGTTTGACCCTCCCCCAGATGGCCCCGTACAGCCCGGAGTGCAGCTCGAACAGCAGCGGTGACACGGCGCTGGCGGGCGCGAGCGTGCCCACGCCGCCGCCCACGCCCACTACGCCCACCGCGCCCACCACGCCCACGACCCCCACCACGCCTGTCTCGCCCAATGTGAAGGAGGAGGTTAAGGAGGAGTCGGGTAAGAGCATTTTTATTATCTACTAGCTGTGCTCCGCGGTTTCACCCGCATTGCTCAGCTCCTGTTTGGTCTTAGTGTGATGATATATAGCTTATAGTAGGGGAGCCCAAGAGGGGATTTTGGGATTTACTCGAGCGCGTCAGATTACTATAAGGGACGGTACCTTAGCTATTCATTAGTACCTCTAGTCAATATGAGCAGTTATGGTTGGTGGGTGCGCTCAGGGGCCCCGCTGGAAAATTTGAATAATCCATAATTCCCTAAGGTTGAGCTCGAATCGTCAGATTAGCGAAATGGGGACTTCTTATATTGTAATTAACCCCCCCATATATTAATCTGACGCGCTCGAATAATATTACTTTAATTTTTTACCCTTTCTTCATAGCGATTAAATCGCCACTTAAATCGTCAGATTAACGTATACTATTTTTCAGTGACGTCCTGGAGCATGCAAAATATCAATATCTAACGCGCTTGAGTATTTCCAAGCCAATATTTTTCTTTTTTAAATTAAAAAAAAATCAAAAAACCCTTCCCCACCGCTAAAAGTGAAAACATTATAGGACCTTTTTTTCTCGCTATGGTCTAATCTACCAATTCTAATAGGTTCCCGTGACGCTCGAGTAAATCCACATTTAGCATCCTGGGCTCCCCTACTATTATAGCCTTCCTCGATAAATGGGCTATCTAACACCGCAAGACTTTTTCAAATCGGACCAGTAGTTCCTGAGATTAGCGTGTTCAAACAAAGACACTCTTCAGCTTTATAATATTAGTGTAGATAACGATAATCGAGTGTGCTAATCCCTTTTAGTTATAAAAAGGGCAAATTGTAATTAATTATTTCTTGTTCAAGAATCCAAACACACTGATGATGCACTGTCAGCTCTGATGAACGAGGAACTTATAGCTGATGTGGATATTAGCAGAGGTATGTTATTGTTATATTGGCAATTTTTATTTATTTACATGCTTAATTTGAATTACAATCCAGTGCATGAAAACCACATTAGTTTAAAATATTATAGCTGATTAAATTTTATATATTTTTTCCCATTACTCTGCGTTTTAAGCAATAATGCTTATATAATATAAATTCATGGTAAATATTTGTTTAGTAACCTAGTTAAATCAACATGTAACTTCTTACAAAGTTACTTTTAAACATTTTAATAGAAAATTCACCCAGTAACTTTTTTCAAATAAACTTTGATCACCATGTCCAAAATATGTTTACCATAAATATAAGCCTTTATTATACGCCATTATGAGTTATTTTATTTTAACGACTTTACATACAAGCTAATAAGATCTATATTCGCAGAGCGCTGGTGGTGGTCAGGCGCGCGGCGGCACGTGTGCGAGGTGCGGCACTCGGCGCTCACAGACGACTACGGGAACTTCCGCGACGAGCGGCAGGACGACTGCGACTGCCCCGCGCACGACCTCGACCCCGCCAGCCCTGCCAACCCCCAGCTCCCGACCCCCACCACCCCCGTAACTCCCATACTCACGACCCCCCTCGTGACCCCGACCCCCATCGCGACTCTGGTAACCCCGACCCCGCTAGCGACTCAGAACCCCCTGCAACTGACCCCAACTGGAACTATAGCTAGCCTAGCCCCGCCCCTCCCCCAATCGGTTCTCGCGACCCCCAGTATAGCTCTACCGACCCCCACGGGCCTGCCGACCCCCACTGGCCTGCCGACCCCCACGGGCCTGGCAACCACTGGCCTAGCGTTGGGGTTGCCAGCGGATATATCGGTTCTGGCCAGCAAGTGGCACAACGGCGCGTTATAACAACGGCAAGTCCAGCTCACCTTATATTAAGGTCCGTAAGTGTTGGCTGCGAGTGGAGTCGGGCGGTTTAGTGTTGCCAGTAGCACCTTGTTTGGCTCGGGGGAATGTAATTAGTGTTTGTAATTATTGTTGGTCATTATCTACACATTTGTATCGATTTAACAGTCATTATTTTTAGAATTTCATTGTTTAACCGATTAACTTTTTTTTTTTCAAAGTTTGAAATAGACATAGGGTTTCCTACGAGCCAGCAACGTGGTAACTATCGTGTTCATGATGACATATACCAAGTTTTTACCAATTTTATTGAAGCGAAATGTTTTATAGACATTTACTTGAATTATATTATTGTTCAGTGCGTAGAGTAGCGTCGGGCGATCGGCCGCAGCGGGCTCGCTTCTTTGTGACGCTGCATGTGCGAGAATATATTATTTATTGTAAACGATACAGATTAAAAAGTAACATATCTACGTTTTGTAGTGTTACCTCGACTAGGTAGGACTTTTTGACGGGGATATTCGTAAATGTAAAAAAAAATTAACAAAAATATATCTTAATATTAACTAACATTTGAATGTACGTTTATTTACAGCGAGAGTTATTTTCGAGTTAAAGATATGATTATATTTATATATATTTCGATGCAAACTTGATACTTTACGTTTCCAAGTGTAGCCGGATGACGAGCAGATCTCACAACGACCAGTATATCTTATGTAATAATTTAATATACTTAAACATAGTGTTCACTTAACGTTTAGTTCTTATATATGAATTAGTTTTACGAATTTATAGTTTAACGCGAATATACGTAAAATGCTTTTTAGGTTCGTTTATAGATTATTCTGCTTGCCGCTGTTGAAAATTAACTTCATAACGTCCACAGCAATAGGAAAAATCAATCTCGCTTGCACAGTATTTACCTCTCTGTTCAACGTATAGTGAGTAACAGAGAGGTACGTACTGTGTGACTGAGATGAAGAGCGTCAGTTAGCCTTTTTTATTACTAACAACAATAAATAACAAGATATATCTATCCCTTTCCGATTTACAAATAATGTAACGTTAAAATGTTAATTAAAATGAAGAAATGCATAAGTATCATTGTGAAAAATCACATCTTAAAATATAAAAGGATATAAAAATATCAAAACATTATAAAAAGGTATAAAAGTGTTAGATATAATATTGCTGTGGATTGACAAAGTAGACTCGTGTGCCATACGGAGTGTCTCGGCCGGAACGGTCCCATATCTCGTTGAATGTGTTCACATATACACGTCTCTAGGGTAGCTTAGCGTAGCCGTGTAATGTATATAAGAGTATATGGGGGTCAGTTGGAATATACCGCAACCCCTAACCCCCTTTTCGAAGCATAATATTTTAAATTATATAAACGGAGCCGCGCCTCCCTATATAATGATATATGAGCTCGATGGAGACCATAGCGTAGGAGGTTAGTGTAAGGACTCGTCTAAACGTGTAATTTAGTTTCATTAACGTCCAATAATGAAATTGTAATAGCGATGCGGGATCATTATATTATATTATTATTTATTCAAATCTCTATCACCGATCACTGACTCGACCCGAAAGTGTATATTTAGAAATATTTAACTGTTCGTAATTAACATTCCTTAATTTTCGTGTCAAAATTATATATATTGTGTAACATAATAGTAAGTTTTATTTGGTATATGAATAATATTCAGTATTCGATAAGTATTGTTAAGTTGGTCGCAAGCGAAAGTAACGACGCGGTGCATAGTAAGTTGCCATCACTGATCGTTTGATATTTTATTGTTTTTCTGTGATAATCAATTTATTTTCGAAAAAAAATATACGATTCGTGAATACATCTATAGTCCTAATATTCGTTATTTAAAAAGAATGATATTTTAAATCGAGTATATTTTATTTGTACTTTTCATATTGAAGCATTGTATTTAGTTTGTGAAGGATTTTTATTGTTTTTCAAGATGTCCGTCATTGATTGGGTTCGACAACTCCGCCTATAGTTGATATTACCGGCAATTTATATGAAATTATTTTATTTGTATGCGACGATCGTGCGTTAGCCGTTTACTTTATACTTTAAGAGTAGAATGTTCTACCTCTATACAAATGATAGTTGATGTATATTAAAACTTTTAACAAATTGTGCGTTTTTATTTTTCTCCCACCGTACCTAAAACAAGTGTATACTATTATTTTATTGCAGCGAGGGCGCCCAACTTTATGGTGAGCCGAAAAATGAAAAAGTATAATAACTTAATATTTTACTCCTCATTCAAATTTAAAGTAACTAGTTACTATCAATATCAATTGAAAGTTTTTTTGATATCAGTTCTGTAAAATTTACGAAATAATCGCCTGTGCACACTTAACGATTACACCCGGGATAGTAATTAGAGCTTTTGTGCCATACAGATCTCACACTCGCAAATGTTCATTACGAATATAAAAACAAACCAATAAAATAATATGAAACTAGAAAAAGACGAAATTTGTCATAGGTACATTAACTACTGCAATGTTGTGTAAATTTTGAATTCTGAGATATTACGTGACGGAAAATTCTAATTAGAAACCGATTCCGAACACAAACAACAAGGAAAATAAATAAGCTAGGTAACACCTATTATACGCAGTATAAATTCAAAATAAACCAAAAGTTACATTCACGAATAGGTTAGGTATTTATTCTACTAGCCTTTAAAAATAGCTTTTTAATTGTAAAATACAAAAAAGGTAGCATTTACCACTTATCTTTGAGAAAATTGCTAGCTTAATTAATCTAGAATCAAGTAAAAATTAAAATAAAAACCTGACCCGAAACTCTTTTATTTACTTATACCGATAATAAAATTGGAAGAAGACCCTTTATTTCAGGAACGCGTGGGGGTATTACGCTGAAATTTATATTGAATACTCAAGTCTGCGGTCCCATGAAGCTTGGAAAAAATAAATTTTATAAGCCAATGCAATCAAAAAACAGCCGTTTATGCTGCAAATTTTCGCAAAACCTACAGGCGTACTTCCCGTGTACATGGAATTTTGAAATTTGGTAAAAAGCAATGTCTTATAACACAGATGACATGATTTTTTAATTAATTATATATAAAAAATATTTTTAAACTTAACTAACTACAATCCTTTTACTCACGAACACATACAAACAGGTATTAAATTGATATTCACATCAAAAACCACTCAAAAACTCAGGTGTACAATTATACCTTTAAGCTGTAATAAAATCAAACTTCTCCATCAACGCAATCAGAAATCTCTTAATATTGAAACTAGCTGTGATAATACAGTTTTTCTACTCATGTGGTAATGAATACCAGAAAGAATGTCTAATTTTCACTCCGAAATAATTTTATCGATAATATATTCTGTATAAAAAATGTATTATTACACATACGTAAGTAACTAGCCTATTTATTTTATTTGCAACTATTTTTTCCATTAAACAAACAAGTGTGTGAGTCAAACTCGCGCACCGAGGAACAAACCTACTTTTTAATTTTTATTAGGTATGTTTTTACACTAAAATGTAGTCTATGTTTTAGTAATTTTCCTTTATCTTTGCTATAAGGTATAAAACATTGCTTTTAACTAAATTACAAGACTCTGTGTTCACGGGAAGTACAATGTAGGTTTTGAATTTTAATTCCCTTGAGAATGTCGAAATTTGCGATAACTTGCAGCATAATATGAATTTCAGCTTGATACCACGCTTTCCTGAGAAAAAGGGTGCTTGCTGACAGGCAGAAAATTTTTAAAGATTTTTTTAATATGATGTACGTAAGTAATTAAAAATTTTCATTTATTTGTATTTATTCCTATATATTTTGTGCTATCAGATCTTGATTCGTACTGAATTTCAAGATTCTGAGTTCACGGGAAGTACACTGTAGGTTTTGGTTTTTGATTCGCTTGCGAATGTTTTGAATTTGCGAAAATTTATTACCGGTTATATCTTCTGATTGCGTTGACGTAGAAGTTTGATTTTCTTACAGCTTAAAGATATTATAGACCTGAATTTTTGATGTGAATATCAATTTAATACATGTAAGCGTCCATGAGTAAAGGGGTTGTAAGTTAAAAATAATTATTAAAAATATAAAAATTCATTGTTTTCGCAATAATTCCTATTAAATAATTCCTTAGGTTACTTTGTGCCTAATTTCAAGACTCTGTGTCAATGGGAAGTGTCGAGTAGTGTGTAGTGATTTTCTTGTGAATGTCGAAATTTGCGAAAAATTTCTTAGCTTTTGATTGCTTTGGCTGTATAGTTTGATATTTTTATGGCATCAAGGGACCGTAGACAGGAGTATTTGATATAAATTTCAGCTTAATACCTACACGCGTTCCTGAGAAAAAGGGTGTTGACAGACAGACAGACAAAAGGACAACAAAGTGATCCTATACGGGTTCCGTATAGGATCACTTTGTTACCTCAAAAGGAAAAATCCTTTTGAGGTTCTTAATCCTAAAACGAAGTGTAGTACTTTTAATATCGGTTCAGCTGTTTCGAGTCACAGAAATATCTATTTATGCTTTGCATATGTATATATGTATTTAATATTATATATGTACTTTCGTTTGCATATGATATAATATATATAATATTATCACAGTATTACCATATTTCCTACAGTATGGCGACGAATGTACTTGTGCAGAGAAACGGAGGGGAACTGGCGGGGGGTCGGGCGACGCGGGCCGCTTAATGCAATCACGCATTAACTATCGCGAAAGGACGACGCAGTCGTATTTTTTGTGTAATAATTTTATTATACATAGGTACCTACTTACATATTCTATTATGGCGCGCAAAAACTGTTCCGTTTGAAATCCCAGAAGGAAACAATATTTTAGAAAGATTGTATTAATTGTATCTGTTGAATTAAAATCAAAGCTATGTATACGTTGTCCTCATTATTTTCTAATCAGATTGTACATCCCAATGCGAATGTATTACTTAGTTAAATGGTATAATATACAATTAAGAACATCCAGAAATAAAGTGTCCACGTAAATAATATTTAGCAGTGCAATATCTGTAATTATATATTTATGAACAAATAATTACATCAGATTTAATAATCGCAATTATTTTGAATGTACATGTGAATATTGATTTCATCTTAATATTAATAATAACAATTGTTTTATTTCCCATTTGTTGCAACCCTAGCATATTTTCGTGTGGCAGCGTAAGTACCTACGCTAGCGGCGGCATCGCGCGACATCAAAGGCGTTTCCTTACTGTAGGAAATAATATTGTTATACTGTGATATTATAATATTATGTATGTGCTTTTCGTTTCGTGAATGACATTCTTTCATTTTGAGATTACCCTACATTTATAGTAATTTTTACTCGATCCATATAAGCTTGTATGGTGAATAGGTAGGGAATAGGGATGGTAGATGAATAAAACACTGAGGAAATATCAACAACTTTAATGTTTGAATATATACAAGAACAATCGTAGTTACAATTATCATCGTTAACAATAAAACGCCGCGGCTGCGCCTGCGCCGCAACTCTATTATATATTTATGATTACTTAACGGACCACTTGCACTGGTGTCATGAATAAGGCAACACGTTTGCTATCCTTTGGAAATTTAACAATTTCTTAACTACAGTTAAAATTCAAAATGACCGAAACGACAAATGACAGTTACAGCGCTTGAGCATTGCACTAGTTTATACAATTATACAGACAGTTATAATATAAAATGCTTCGTCCTCTACATCACTAGTCTCGCAGACTCGGAATTGAGCGCATCCATAACAATGTACTTGAGATTTAGCCGAGACTACGCGTACAAAACTTAATAATAATTTCGATTACACTGTTAAACATAACATTACACATAGCTGGTTACACGACGCAATAATAATAATTTACTAACCGCTACACTCACAGCCCGTACTCTACTCCTCGTATTTACACGTGTATATATGTATGTCTCTCTGCACACTGCGCCCGTCTCACTGTGCTCGCCGGTGTGCAAGTTGAGCGGCTCAATAACGACAAGCACCGAAACATTTTGTGTTGCAACACAACACGCAACATTTATACGCGGACGTGTTGCAACACAACACGCAACATCTATACGCGAGTGTGTTGCAAAACCGCATAAAATTTAGAACATTTCAAATATAATTCAGAGTCAGACCTATACAATTCATTTCAACGATCAAATTGCAAACATTTTCGATACCTACTTATGTATAACAATAATTATAATTTTTAGACACAGCTATGTACAGAGGCCGCGGCTCAACTTGGACACGGCGCGTCGATAAACGATTATATATGCAATATAATAGAGATCATTTAATTCAAATATGCGTTAAATCCTCTGTTAAGCGCTTTACAAGCATCCAACATCACTCTCCGAATTGACACGACGAATGGTTCCACACAGAACCGAACGGTCTAAGTATAAATAGGGTTATTTACATAGCGATACATAAGTGTTCAACCGGGAACACAACCCGCGACCCGCGAGCGCGGCTGAGCGGCCGCACTTGCTGTACGTTGCGATGCTGATTTTGGCCAACCTGAAAATATTAAACACATATTTAAAACATTATAAATTCAAAAATAAATTGTTGCGTAGTGGGCGGTGCGTGTGTTGTAAATGGGTGTTGTATATGCGTGTTTATAAAGTGGGCGGAGCGTGTGTTGTATATGCGTGTTTATAAAGTGGGCGGAGCGTGTGTTGTATATGCGTGTTTATAAAGTGGGCGGAGCGTGTGTTGTAAATGGGTGTTGTATATGCGTGTTTATAAAGTGGGCGGAGCGTGTGTTGTATATGCGTGTTTATAAAGTGGGCGGAGCGTGTGTTGTAAATGGGTGTTGTATATGCGTGTTTATAAAGTGGGCGGAGCGTGTGTTGTAAATGGGTGTTGTATATGCGTGTTTATAAAGTGGGCGGAGCGTGTGTTGTTATGTATGCGTACGTGTAGGTGCATACCTGCGGGCTCAGAGCGAGTCGCGATGCCACACCCAGGTGCGCTTGGTGTGGTCGAAGCGGTGCGCCAGCCACTGCGCCTGCAGCAGCTCCACGCGGTCCTCGCTCAGGTACAGCGGCTTGCCGCGCCTGCGCACACCACTCGGTTATCGTTGCAGCGGGTACGGTTACGGTAGCGGAAACAATTATAAATAAACTAGCTTTACGCTCGCGTTTTTAAAGAAAATCCCGTATAGTTTTCGTTCCGGTGGGATTTGCGGGATGAAACCTATCCTACGTACATACGTAGGATAGGTTTCATCCCGCACACATATAGAGGGTAACTAGTATTAATACATATTAATAAATATTAATACTAGTTACCCTCTATATGTGTGCTAAATTTCATTGTAATCGGAGTAGTATTTGCGTGAAAGAGTAACAGTGCATCCTCAAAAACTTTCGCATTTATAATATTATCAGGATTAGTCGCATAGTAGGATAGTACAGAGACTACTCACTTGAGGTCGCGGTCCTCCTCGTCGTAGTCGTCGAGGTAGAGGCTGCCCCAGAGGCAGGCGCGGCGGCCGCGGATGACGATGATGTAGGTGGAGGTGACGACGAGGAAGATGCCCGTGCCGCCGCCGCAGTCCATGGCGTGCTGCACGGCCTCGGCCACCTGGTGCTGGCGGCAGCACGGCTGCTTCAGGCACACCAGCGTGCCGCACAGCAGGCACACGGACGCCTCCTTGGGCACGGCGCCGCACTGCAGGCACACGCGCTCGTGGTAGTACGTGAACAGCCGGTCGTACTCGCGCGGCAGGCGCAGCAGCGCGGGGCCCGCCCACGCCGCGTGCAGGCTGCGCACCACGCGCCCGATCTGCGACACATACAGGGTTACAGTCAATTCAAATAATTTATATTAAAAAAAAAAAAAAAAAATTATCTTTATTTTAAATGAAATCGATAAAATGTTTTCACAAGACAACAAAATTTACTGTACAGAAAAAATGGTAAGTCTCTAAATTTGTTTCAAAATTAAAAAATATGTATGTTATCTTTAAGAGTAAAATATATCCGCATAATTAAGAACACATCGGTCGTGATAAGGTGTTCTATGCGTATAAACTCACAGTAAACATAATCGTAATATTTTCAGAAAATAAATACAAATTCAAATTCAAATTGTCTTTATCTCCTGAATGTAGTTACATAGCTGAGGTACAGAACTAATGAAGTCCAATCAAGTTTATCGATAGTCTGCTCACAAGAGCGGAGCTCGAAGGACCATTTGATGATAACAATATCATCAAACGGTCCTTCGAGCCGGATCGTACAACTGAATCTACCAATGCGTAGCCATCTCACCGCGAGCTGTCCGCCGGTGGCGGCCTGCGCCAGCTGGCGGGCCCAGTGGCGCGCCGCGGCGGGCGCGTGCGGCGGCAGCGCGTGCGCAGCCAGCAGCCGGCCGCCGCCCGCCGCCACCAGCTGCAGGTAGCGCGCCAGCTCCGCGAACTCGCGCGCCGCGTCCGCCGCCAGCGGCAGCTCGCCGCCGTACACGTGCTTGCGGACCAGCGCCGCGATGCGCAGGTACGGCAGCACCAGCTCCTGCACCTGGCCGGGGAACATACTAAATTAGTATGAGTAGCTCATGTTTAGTATAATTTGCTGTGTTCCACAATCAAACAGCATTTCATACATCCGGCTGTTTGTGTGATATTTTACGAGATTTTCACATTTTCCAAAATTTAATTTGACCTTTACTTCATTAAACAGTAGAATAATAAGAAATATTAAAATAAATAGGTACTGGATATATCTGCACAACCAAAAAAATTATCCACAGAATAACATAAAATTTTAATGCTTGCAATAAATGCATATCATTCATTAAACAGAAATTTATCTTTTTTAAATTATGAGTATAAAATACTGCTTACCTCCTCCTCAATCTGATCTAGAGTCACATCAGCACTCTGCGCGGGCGTATCATCATCCAGCAGGTGATCCCCAGCGAGCGCCCCCCGCAGCAGCCGCGCAGCATCCAGCAAACTGCCCTCCCCCTCCCCCTCCCCGTCCCCGTCCCGTGGGTCCCCGCCCTCCCCCCGCCCGTCGGCCGCGGCCAGCAGGCGCGCGAACCGCCCGTTGGCCACGAGCTGGTTCACCACCTGGTAGTACGTGAGCGCGTACAGCGCGCGCACTATGCACGTGAAGTGCACTGGAAAACGAATAAATAGATAAAAATATAATGTTGTTGTTTAAAAAATATGATAATATAATCAGTCTGTAATCAGTTTTTAGACATTTTCTTCTGAAGTAAAATTACGTGCATAACCAACAAAACAAGTGCGCAAATAAGGTGCGTTTTTATTGTGAATTCAATGAACAATTTTTTTTAATAAATTCCTTATTTGTTATCCTAATGTGAGTGTAACAATATCAATAACTCACGTATATCGAGGTGCGGCGTGTCGTCGGGCGCCAGCAGCAGCATGTGCATGAGCAGCGCGGTGGGGTCGCGCAGCAGCAGCGGCACGGGGCGGCGCGGCGCGGGGGCGGGCGCGGGCGGGCCGGCCTCCGCCCCCGCGCCCCCCTCGCACTCCGCCCCTGCTCCGCCCTCCGCGCTCGGCACCAGCGCGCGCCACGTGGCCGCCACGCCCAGCGACGCGCCCGCCACCACCAGCGCGCGCGCGTGCGCACCCGCCACCGATAGTAGTGGCACTGCAACAGACATTATTATATTGAAAGAAAGAAATAAATAATGTTTATTCAGCACCACACAAAACATATCGAAAAAAATAAAATGAAAAATACAATAAAAATGGTAGCTAAAAATGCCAGCACTGCCTACTATATGTATTATCCTACCTAATCAGCCTACGATCAGTGTGGAACTAAAATATTACAATTGCAACATTAGGTTATTAATTGGATACTTTGTTATTTAAGCCGCAAGTTTTTTACTTTAACGGTCATCACTGATTACAGAAACTTTCTCTGTAACATTAGCTGACGTGGGGACCTTTATGATCACCATTAATTTAAATTTGTATTATACCTGTTTTTTTATGTATTTTTGTTTTGGTGCTAAATAAATGAATTTTAATTTTAAATTATAGAAGAATTCATCAGTATACCCTGTGAAATTCAAGAAAATACTACACATTCCAAGTCTGATTAGGTCGTTTTAATTTTAATTTGATTTAAATAACTCTGCAGTCTGCACTAACCGATACAATCGTCCCTGGGCTTGTATCTGGGCGGGCGGTTGGGCGGCGGCTGCACGAGGCGGCCGCCGCGCTGCACCAGCTCGCACTCGAGGTTGGTGCGCACGAGCGACGCCACGAACGTGAAGATGGCGGCCGGCGACGAGCCGTAGCGCTGCCGCAGCTTGCCGCCCGCCATCGCCGTCATGTCGCCCATCGCCTTGCCCATCGCCTCCGATAGCTGCGACTTCACCTGCGTAATACATAAGTGGAAAAGTGTGAGTGAAAAAGTGTGAGTGCAAAAGTGTGAGCGGAAAAGTGTGAGTGAAAAAGTGTGAGTGGAAAAGTGTGAGTGGAAATTCGTGAGCGGGAAATTGTGAGCGGGAAATTGTGAGCAGAAGTGTGAGCAGAAGTGTGAGCGGAAAAGTGTAAGTGGAAAAGTGTGAGCGAAAAAGTGTGAGTGGATTATTGTGAGCGGGAAATTGTGAGCGGAAAAGTGTGCGTGGAAAATTGTGAGCGGAAAAATGTGCGTGGAAAATTGTGAGCGGGAAATTGTGAGCGGAAAAGTGTGCGTGGAAAATTGTGAGCGGAAGTGTGAGTGGAAAATTGTGAGCGGGAAATTGTGAGCGGAAGTGTGAGCAGAAGTGTGAGCGGAAAAGTGTAAGTGGAAAAGTGTGAGCGAAAAAGTGTGAGTGGATTATTGTGAGCGGGAAATTGTGAGCGGAAAAGTGTGCGTGGAAAATTGTGAGCGGAAAAATGTGCGTGGAAAATTGTGAGCGGGAAATTGTGAGCGGAAGTGTGAGCGGAAAAGTGTGCGTGGAAAATTGTGAGCGGAAGTGTGAGTGGAAAATTGTGAGCGGGAAATTGTGAGCGGAAGTGTGAGCAGAAGTGTGAGCGGAAAAGTGTAAGTGGAAAAGTGTGAGCGAAAAAGTGTGAGTGGATTATTGTGAGCGGGAAATTGTGAGCGGAAAAGTGTGCGTGGAAAATTGTGAGCGGAAAAATGTGCGTGGAAAATTGTGAGCGGGAAATTGTGAGCGGAAGTGTGAGCGGAAAAGTGTGCGTGGAAAATTGTGAGCGGAAGTGTGAGTGGAAAATTGTGAGCGGGAAATTGTGAGCGGAAGTGTGAGCGGAAAAGTTTGAGTGGAAAATTGTGAGCGGAAGTGTGAGTGGAAAAGTGTGAGCGGAAAAGTGTGAGTGGAAAAGTGTGAGCGGAAAAGTGTGAGTGGAAAAGTGTGGGTGGAAAAGTGTGGGTGGAAAAGTCAGTGTTACTTTAACACGCGGCTTGGAAAATATGAATGAACAGAACAATAGAGCGAGCACGTACCGGCGGCGCGATCTCCCGCTCGAGCATGGCGCGCAGCTGCCGCGCGAGCTGCGCGAAGGGCGGCGCGGGGTCGGGCGGCGCGCGCGGGGCGGGCGGGGCGGGCGGCGGCGGCGCGCGCGGCAGCACGCTGTTGGCCAGCTGGCGGCACAGCGGGCACAGGAACTCGCCGCGCTCCACGTGCAGGTTGGGCGGGCGCGGCGCCGCCAGCGCGCGCAGGTAGGCGCGCAGGCAGCGCAGGTGCACGTGGTGGCCGCACGACTGCGCCGCCACGCCGCCCTCCCAGCCCACCGACACGCTCAGCAGCCACGAGTCGCGGTCGAAGTGCTGCTGCAGCTCGTCGTGCAGGCGGTCGTGGTGCGCGGCGGCCGAGGCGCGCTGCGTGGCCGCCAGCCGCGCGCGCTCGCCCTCGGACAGCGCCAGCGCCGGCGGCCCCGCGCCCGCGCGCCGCCGGTGGCCCAGCACGGCCGTGGACTGCAGCAGCGCCACCAGCCCGATGGGGTCGTGCAGCGCGGCGGGCGCCGTGGTGTTGCAGATGACGCAGTCGTAGTCGCGCGCCACGGGCTCGTCGTCCCACTCCATGTGCTCGCCCTCGAGCTGGCGCACGGCGGACAGGAACTGCGCCTGCTTGCGCGCGAACTCGCGCATGAGCGCCGCCTGCCGCTCGCGCGCGCGCCGCGACCGCTCCTCCTTCTCGCGCCGCTCCCTGCGCACACACACCCGCAACCACACACGTTAGCGTTTCATCGAGGCTTTTTACAATATCACTATAATTTTTACCAATCAGACTACAATATATTAAGTACAAAAACAGTAAAACTATATAAAAATACAGTAAATGTATTAGATATCCCGCACACAAAGGCAAAAGTGTATACCTTGCTCTCTGTTCCGCCTGCCGTTCTCGCTGGTTTGGCCACATGGTACGTCGCACTTGTTGAATAGCATCTGCACATCGCGAATCTAGCGCTGCCAGTTTATGCAAAACTTGTCCGATGAAGTGTGGTCCGTCACCTATACAAAATGACACATAATATTAAAGTTTTCCATCTATATTACTCATCTATGTATATCCTATTAAATAAAATCATGTTTATTCTGTCTACTGAATCCATGATGTGGCGAGGTCGATTTAACTCTCCTGATTTCATTGAATCAGTCACAAAATTCCCCCCCTTTTTAAACATCTATTCCTATTTACGTTTCAACATCAATCTCTTTTCTTCACACTAAATCTATACTCACCAATAGGTTCTTGCGAGGCTGGTGGAGGCTCATCCAATGAAAATGAATCAAGGCGGCCCGATAGTTGCGAGTGCAGTTTCAATAGCAGCGAGATGATTGACTCGTTCACCGGGATCTGCTCTTCAGCTTGCGAGTGTAGTTGCACCTGTGGGAAACATATTGTGTATGAAGTTTATAGCACAATTTCAGTCTCTAAATAAATTGATGGCACAAAAAATGCGTACAAATATAAAATAATTTTACTCTGCTTAAGTTCTTTTTACTCAAAATAAATTTGACTGTATACTTTATTTTTATTTATTCGTTTATCTGTAGTTTGTATACTCTCTAATGTGTTCTTCATTCTAAATAGCATACCTGTGTGTTGGAAGTGTGCGCGTCGTGTGCGGAGTGCGCTGCGTGCGGTGCGTCCAGTTCCAGCGGCGCGGGCAACGCACGCGGCTCGCTCATTTCCCATTCTAGCTCTGTGACGGATAATTAATTAATAAGAAAATCATTATGATGAAGATGTTTAATAACAAAAGTTTGATTAGGAAATCGTACAGACAATGAGACTTCGCGGAATACGATCCGCTGATGTCGCACTTCTTATTATATTATTTTATTTCCACATTTTAAACCAGTGGACGGTATTAAGCATACATAGGGACATAAGGATATAGGGACAGAGAAAGCGACTTTGTTTGATACTATGAATTGATTTTGCTCATTAACAAAACTAATATAATAATGTAATTTTTTTTAAGTAAACATAATATGCGAACGTACCGAGTGCATGGTCCGGGGGCGTGTCCCGGTCCTGATGCGCGTGGTGGGCGGCCAGCGCCAGCGACATGGCCGCGCCCTCCATGTCCATGTCCGTGTCCGTGTCCGCTTCACCCCCACCCTGGACCACTAGCGCACCGGTTTCACCACTCTACGTAAATTAAATAAATATAAAAATAAAAAAAAAATACATTTAAATGCGATAATCAAACACAAAGAAATAATAAATTAATATACATTATGTGCAAACAACTGGCTAATCTATTATTTAAAATGACAAAATAATGTATAAAAATATACGTAGAGAGTCAAATAGATATATTATCAGTCTCATATGTAATATTTAACCGCTTACTACTAAGTTTTCAAAATTGTGTTCTCAAATAAATGACGTACCTCTAAAGCTCTAATCTCGGGCGCATCACCACCCGCGTCTGATTGGTCGTCTGGTACTGAATTGTTGCGGACCATCTAAAGAACAAATTTTTAATCATTAATTCATATTTTAATTAACTATAAATAAATAGTTAGAATGTTATAGTAAATTTTAGTTTGTAAAAAGTAAATTTACATTCGAAGACCAGGATACCTAATGCTGGTTTAATGACAAACAACTTTATTCGCGATAAATATTCAGAAAATCTTGATATCAGTTGTAAAACGAAAGAGAACTATGCTATTGAATAGTGCGTGTACGTATGCGTGCGCGTACGTGTGAACGCATCTTTGCGTGTGTATGTGCGTACAAAAATGTTTGTGCATGTTACCTGCATGGGTTGCGGCACTGCTAGCGCAGTGGAGGCCACTTTGCTGCCCGCTTCGCTTTCGCCTTCGCCCGCCTCAGCTCCCTCCCATTCCGGGTCACCTGGCGACAGAGTAAACTTCACGTTTAAATATTGAAATAATTGTTGGAAAATTAATTTAAACTCGATTTTATTTTGTTGTTGTCGTGGAAAGGACAGTCAGTCAATGAAAGACAGATTGCCATTGGGGACGCCAGAACTGTTTGCGTGTGCGTGTTTGTGTATAGGCACGCCGCCCACGTGTTCGTGCGTGTGTGCGGGCACGCCGCCCACTGTGTGTGTGTGTGTGTGCGGGATACTGACTGTCCGAGTGGTAGGGCTGCGGGTAGAGCTGCGCGGCGGCGTGCAGCGGCGGCACGTGCGCGACCACGGTGCGCGCGTTGCTGCACACGGAGCCGCCGGGGAACGCGGCCAGCAGCGGCACGCCGCCCACTGCTCCGCGCCGCACGCCCTCGCCGCTCGCCACGCACACGGAGCGCTGCAACACACGCGCGGTTAGCGGGGGGTCGCACGGGGTGGGGCGGGGGGTGGGGGGGCGGTAGGCGCGCACTCACGTCGCTGGGCGGCAGCTGGCGGTGCAGGTCGGCGGCCACGTCCAGCAGGTACACGGCGAGCGCCAGCACGTGGTCGGGCGGCGCGGCGGCCCCCCCCGCGCCTCCGTCCCGCCGCCGCACGCCGCGGTGCAGCACCGCCAGCAGCGCCGCGTGCAGCACGCCTGCAACACAACCGATATATTATTATACACATTACACAGTGTCCCGCATTTGGAGTTTTATGTTCAATCGAACTTTTGATATTAAATACGTAGAAATTAAATTCATTACATAAAAATACTTATAGTACGAAAGCCCACTGCAGGATTAGTGTGTTCATCGATTTTTTGCTAAAACCCAAATTTTATGTACATTTTAAAAGGAAGAAAGTTGTCCGTCAAAATTTAGCCGCAAGCATTTTTAATTAAATAATTTGTAATCGATTTATTGGAAAAAAATTCGGTCATCTGTATTTATATAAGTGTAGTCTACAATCTACATCACAAAAAATAAAAAAAATATGACCATCAATATAAGAATTTTTGTATAATATTAGAATCAGCTATTTGTTTACCGGAAGTGCAGATCTGTCTGGGGTCCCCACTAAGCTCCACGTTGGGCGGCGCGCGCGCAGGCCGCAGCGGGGGCCACAAGTTGCCCGTTGCTGTGTTGGCCGACCCTCCGCCTTCAGCCTTGCGTTTCTCCGCTACACTGTATAATTTACACGTTTATTTGTTATTATATGATTGCTATTGACAATTTTTGGATAATTATTAGTAATTCGAATTATAAAAATCTACAATTACATCAGTCAGTATCGACATTCGAAAATTGAACAATAATTCCAAAAGTTTTCAAACTTCGGTCAAGTGAATGGTTGATTGGGACGACAATAAATCTCATTTTGCAACCTTGTCCGCAGTCCGGAACATTGTTTAAATTGCAATTAAATTATTTTTTGCTGTATGGTCGTGAAAAAAATTCCAAAGGTTCTGCAAACTTGGGGAAGTTTTCGCTATAATATTTCATATCACGTATTAAATTTTCAACCAATCTAAGTGTACGGAACATCTTTTGGTATTGAATATTAAAGTTTTTTTTTTATTAAACTGAATGAAAACGTTCCAAAGTTCTGCAAACTTGACACAGATATCGGAAAAATATACCGAACGGTTGAATAAATTTGCAACCTTTTTCGTCGACCGGAACATGTTTATTTATAATTATTCTTAATTCGTGGTCATTTTAGTGGTCTCGGAATAATTACAAAAGTTTTGGAACTTGGTTGCAAACTTCGAAAACATCTATTCTGATGCATCGCATGATCCGGAACTTTATTCAATTTGCCAAAAATGTATTTTTTTAATTTTTTCACCTTCAATAAAATTTCAAAAGTTCTGCAAATAGAGGGAACTGTTTAATTTAGGGATTAATATCAGCCGTGGGTATCTTTGGAAGATTTCCCCGCTTAAAAAAAAAGGATGAGTAGGAAGCAGGACAGGATTGTATATAACAGAGCGCACTAACTAAGCGGCGAAGCGGTCCATGGAGGCGTGGAAGTCGCGGCGGTGCACGGCGCGGCGCAGCACGTGCAGCGGGTCGTAGTAGCGCTCCCACACCGCCGCGCGCGGCACGAACAGCCCCTGCTCCAGCGCCTCCGAGCCGCGGGGGGGTGCGCGGTACTCCGACAGCTGCACACACATGCATTTGTCAAAAATGAGCGTGAAACTTCTTTAGCAAGATTCAAAGCCTAATCAGAACACATTGTTTAGTCAAAAACACACAAAAAGGAAAAAAAATATATCCATCTAGTACAAAGGTCGCTTCCGCTGGAAGGTAGGGGAATGAAGCTAAGTTGAATACAATAAAAAGTAAAAAAAAAAACACACATAACAGAAGTGAAACTGCTTTAGCAAGATTCAAACATACCAAACTTTACTCCATTACGTGATGGTATTGACATGACGCGATCTTACTCTCAACGTGCCTATAGTTGCACAGTGCACTTCAAAAACTGTATTACTAATATTTACAAGTTTACTTTTTACTTAATCATAAGTTTATGTATGGGTGTTGTTGCGTCCGTGTGTCACAAACTCTTTCAACTTCTTCTACTGGTTCCATGCTGATACTTTTCGCTGCCAGAGCTGGATAATAGTCTTATAGATTAACAAACTGATCCGCGATTAAGCTCGCATAGTTATAAGAGATTTCTATGGGAAAACTGCAGCAGCTCGTCGTTGCTGCAAGTGTATCTAGCGTGCCGCACGCACCTCGCTGAGCACCGCCTCGAAGTTGCGCGTGTGCGCGTTGCCGGAGCGCTCGGGCATGAGCTCCAGCAGCTGCGAGTGCGTCTTGTCGCCCGCCGCCAGCAGCGTGGCCACCTCCACGCGCGACTGCAGCACCTCGTCGTTGCCTGCCAACCGAACGGGTTTAAACAATCATCTACGATATCAACAACTTTACGAACGCTCCCAAAGAACACAGAACCTCATACCGCAAAAAGACATTCGTATTCAATTTTAAGTGAAAACAACCGACGTTCTCGGTAAAATAATGTAAATGCTGACAACAATTATTATTTATTGTTAGATTTTGCAAAAAAATTGCCAATTTCAGTCAAAATTTATAGTTATCTGACAAGAAAGATCCCTATTATCCGAGATTCCACTTTGGTGAAAAAAATCAACATTTTCAATGAAAATTGAATAAAATCATAAAATATTTTTATACAGCAGTCAGTAGGAATATCGACATTCGAAATCGAAAATTTAACAATAATTCCAAAAGTTTTCAAACTTCGGTCAAGTGAATGGTACATTGGGCCGACAATAAATCTCATTTTGCAACCTTGTCCGCAGTCCGGAACATTGCTAAAATTACAATTAAATTACATTTTTTTTTTTTTTGCTGTATGGTCGTGAAAAAAATTCCAAAAGTTCTGCTAACTTGCGGTAGTTTTCCATATAATATAGATGTTTTCGAAGTTTGCAACCAAGTTCTAAACTTTTGTAATTATTCCGAGACCTTAATTAGAGACCGAATTACTCGAAAAAATGACCACGAATTAAAAATAATTATAAATAAACATGTTCCGGTCGACGAAAAAGGTTGCAAATTTATTCAACCGTTCGGTATATTTTTCCGATAGTTATTTTTCCGATAGTCCAAGTTTGCAGAACTTTTAATTATGTTTAATAAAAAGAAAATTAATATTCAATATCAAAAGATGTTCCGTACACTTAGATTGGTCGCAAATTTAATACATGATATGAAATGTTATATCGAAAACTTCCCCAAGTTTGCAGAACTATTGGAATTTTTTTCACGACCACACAGCAAAAAATTATTTAATTGCAATTTTAACAATGTTCCGGACTGCGGACTAGGTTGCAAAATGAGATTTATTGTCGCCCCAATGTACCATTCACTTGAGCGAAGTTTGAAAACTTTTGGAATTATTGTGGATTGATTGTCTTGACTGACTGGAGTATCATTTTTTATTAAAGACCTTAAAATGAGCTATAATTTCTTCCATTTACAATATTACAAAATTCTCCATAGATTTCCAGATATTCTATGCAATACCAATCATATCGTAAGATATTTGATCTATATCTAATTCAGTTACCAGGTGTCCACTCACCAAGGTTAGTCCTGGAGCTGACGAGTATGGCGAGGAAGGTGAGCAGCCCCTCCACCATGGCGTCCTGCTCCGCCGCTTGCGACGGCGACATGGGCGTCATACTGAGCCACTCGCGCACTCCGAATCTGGAGCAAATGTTGTGTTTTTATTTCCTTATAATATTTTATGGATAGGATAGATTATTTACATTTAAAAATTCAAGTTAACAAAAGTCTGTTTACATTTAATGCATCATGTTATGATGCAGATATATAAGAACCAAATGCTTTCGATTCTGGAATGCAATGTTTCCTGAAATAACACCTTCATAAAGACAAAAGAAGTCGTACTTTACAAAAATTCAAGTAATTTCTGTCTGTGTTGAAATCATAACAAATTTACTGTAAACAATACAATAAAAAAAACTATAAAATATTATTATACGTCATGATACCAAAAGGAAGTATGACATCATACTATACAAAACATGATTAATAGCAAAAAAGAAGTCATAAAGACAGTGAAACTCTTACACACATAATACAATAGTTCCATGTGAAACGAGAGAACCAGCGGCATAATTATATGTCACGAGTACCGAGTATCTAGTCACAGTACCCCAAGTACATACATTATCATAATTCGCAGAAATTATAAGTGAATAAAGCTGTTGTTACAATTCAATGTTATAGATATAAAGTTACGCTCATGTTTCAATTGTAGCATTTGATGATGATGATTTTTGTAAAATATAGAATTACTCGTATTATATAAAGGTTACGGCGGCAGTAGATACAGATTAATGTTAACTGACCTTATCTGATTGTTTTCTTATATATTATGATTACAAATTTAATAATTTAAAATATCATATTATGCAATTGCGAATGCGAGACCTTATGTATAACGTAAATTGTAGTGAACAGTACTAACTGACAAGTACTTGACTTGAATAATCCATCATCGAATGCATAAAATCTAACTGTATGATCCTATGGAATGTTTGTGTGTGCTAATATATGCTTGCTAGTGTGCGTGTGACAAAGTGTGTGTGTTTGTTTGCGTGTCTGTTTGTGTGTCTGCGTGCTCAGCACTCACGTGTCTATGCACATGTCCATGAATTGGTCGGCGGGCAGGTGCGCGGCGCAGATTTGCAGCCAGAATATGTCCAAGTCGACCATCGAGTTGCAGAAGTTCGCCTGGATGTACGTCATCGCCTGCCCCTTGATCTGCAGCCCGTTGCGCACCCACACGCCCGCCAGGATCTCGTAGAACAGGCTCTGCGGGGGACAAACCGACTTCGGTTAAACAGACATCATGAGCAGGCATTTCATCACATTAAACAATAATTACACACGAGAAAATGCAATTCACAAATTAATATGGGCCAATATCTTAAAAATAAATGAAGATACATGAATTCTTGTAGCTCAAAAACTACGGGACACTTTTCTGGCTTATTGGAAAAAAAACGATCACGAGGCGAAATTTTATTCTCTCGGCCACTCGTGATATGATAGCAACATATTATAATGATAATATTATGATTTCAAAAGCCCAACCACAGAGTTTCTTACCGAATATTCTCTGTAAAAACTGCTTTTGAATAATTTAATTCTGTATTTTGGCGATTCTAAAGCGAATAAAGAAATGTTTGAGTTTGAGTTGAGAGCGTGTAGAATAATTCCTTGCGAAACACGGATTGCTTAGTAACTCTCTACTATACCTTAATTATGCGGATTCAAGACAGGAAATTATATCATTTATGATTACAATTCTTAAAAAAAACGTTTAAGTGTGTTTCTGTTTTGTATTTGTGAGGAGTTTTTATTAGTAATATATCTTCGTGTCTCTATATCTAGTTCGTTTAGCGCACACAACCGGACACTCAAATTAATGCAAGTAAGCTTATCTACATTTAGGGGAATCCCTGTAATTTGAGTACAGAGTAGTAACAATGTTTAATTATAAAATAAAATGATTTTCAAATTTCAATTGTGAATTCCGCGAATTTCACTAGATAATCTGAGTTGCTTAAATTCTTCAGAGTTTAGTAGTGCTAAATTTAAAAATTATGCAAAAAATGTATTAGTTCTGAGAGCCTACTACAGGAATACATGGAAGATGAAAATCCATGGAGGGGTGTCGCGTAAGAAACACAGGACAGTTCTTTGGCATAATATTATTATTTTGTTATATTATGTAGTTAGATAAAAGTTACATATAATTTAAAATTAAGTTGTAATATTGATAATTGATATGATTTTTAAAGAGCAACTATGAAGTTTCTAGCCGGTTCTTCTCCATAGATACTGCTTTCCGAATCGGTGGTAAATGTTAAAAATATGTAATGACGATTCGAAAGTGCTTCTAAAAGAAGTCTAATTGAATACTTAAATAAATGTTTGAGTTTGAGTGTGAGTTTGAGTTTAAATTTGTGTATTCAGTTTTTAAATAAACAAAACAGTAATTTCAAAAAAAAATATTAATCTACTTTAATGATATGTAATCATGTAGCCACTTAAAATAAATCCATAAACAACCCCAAAACAAATAAATCACTTGACCTAAATTATGAAATTGAACTGATACCGAATGTATTTTTGTATTATAAATCGATTCATAATTATTATTGACTTAAGGACATCGAGTGAACCAAATAGAAGGATAATTGTCTTTTCTTTGTCCCTAACACGCAATATTTGTATAATAGTTAGAATATCATTAAAACTAGTTGCTGATTACAATAAATAAATAACAAAGCGCACATCTGTTTGCCTCCCATATCACACCGACAACAAATTCCTGACTACAAAAAATTCAGAAAGGACGACAAAAAGCTTTTGTTAACGAAGTGGAGAATGTTGCGGGTTTTGTAAATGTTGCCAGATGTTCGGAATTACCACAAAACTGTATAATTAGTGAGCTGACTTTATCATAACGGTACATACATATTATATACATTTTTCTTCGTATGAATGATATTCTGTACATCTTGTGTTCTACTTCCTGCTTTAAATATTGATTTAGACATACTCATAGAGTACCTACAGTTTATACAGATATACAGATCATAATACCGGTTCTACAACTAAGTGAGCAGCGTGACATAACTGGCTAGAAATGTATGGCTAAAGTGTTCTGTAACATTTCATCTAATCTAATTTTATAATATGTATGATATTCAATGAATCTTTATTCGCTACAATGGTGAGAATGAACGGTAACTTGGGCACATTATGTATTGTGCGCTGTGCACCCCCGTGCTAGCGTGCGTCACCGCGGCAACAGGCAGCAGACACCAGTGGGAGTCCGACCGTCGCCATGTCCGGTCGCGTGAGAGTGCTCTTGGCTCTCATCGCCGTGACGAGCACACACGCGTTGATCGACGAAGCGGTCGACGTGATCCTTCTGAGTAAACAAATCGGTGAGGAGGTCCTCAACTCCTGGGATGTCATCGGCAAACCGTTCAACGCCACCGGTGGCGTCGAATTGCCGTTGATTCGTAAAAGAGAAAGGCAGGTATTGGCGCGCTTGTCCGAGATAACGCGTGCTATTCAGAAATTAGAGTTGCAAGTGGATAGAAGTTCGGTAGTCGCCACGCTGCTGGCTAAGAGCGTGGGTAGAGGGGCCCGGCTCGAACTGAGGCTGCACGAAATGGCCGATTTGCTGAGTCGCGTGGAATCAGCCGATCGGATGATGCGGGAATATGTGAAGCTACAGCAGGAGCTGGAGAGGAGAACGCTTGAAGACTTTGCAGACTGGTGCGTGTCGCACGACCGCGGCGCGCTGCCGGGCCTCATGGAGAGGATCCACGCCTTGATTGTTCCACCGTATAAACACCTTTTTGTGCGCGGACTAATGGAACTCATTGTGGATGATTTAGAGGTTTGTATTACTTTCGCCTTCAATTACATTTTCGTATTATTCCTCCTTTTGTCGGCCACGACATTGGATGCGATGCGGAAAACATATTAAGTTCAACTTGAACTTTGACATTGCAAGTTATTATTATTGTAAAAGTTTTGCTGAGCAATTGATAAGTAAACATATAGATTACAAATGTTACAGAGATAAGATAAGCTATAATTCTCATAGCACAGCCATTCAATACGTGAGAAAGTTCATAAGTTTAAAAAAGTATATCAAATTGCATTTACATAACGATACATATTTCTAATATACTATATTCTATTCTATATACTACATCCTATATTAATTATAATTTTAATATATTGATATTTAAATACGTACACATTAACGACTACTTCTTTATTTAATTCGCAAGATTTAGAGTTACCCTCTTTTGCGTGTCTATACCGTTTGCCTGAGCACCGACAGGATGTTAACAGTAAGAATCAAGAATATTTCTTCAAATACCAACTTGAAACCAGATGAAAAATGTTTGGCATAACTCGTATTCGATGTAAAACATGACATTCCACCAGCACATTGTACTGCATCGGTTTATTGACTGACGGATCAATTGTGCATCCGCTATTCAGACTCCTTTATTCATTACATTTGTTAACAACTCAAGTTTCTTGATCATTGATAACACAAATGTATACATGTAGCATAAAACGTATGCCCGTTTAAATGTTTGGTTTATTTATTTAACAATAGTAAAAGTATGTGAATATTATCACAGCAACGCAGTCAATATACTCGTTCATTATCACTGGTTTCAAGGAAGTTTATTGAAATCTGGTAACGTTCGCCGATTTATTTTACAGTTTTCGCAGTTCTTGCTAAGTTTACGTATACAATGTAAGCGTATTCGTAGATATATAATATAATAATTTTTTCCTTTAGGGGTTTCGTCATTAATTTATGTACCTATTTGAAATGCCCAGTTATTGGTTATTTTGTAGTATGTTAAAGAAATTACGTCTTTGGTTACCTTCTTTATATCAACCGTAGCAAAGCAATGTTTTAGTTACAGTAGTATTAACACAGAAATATACTTCACGCAAGGTTTATAGCCTCACTCAAATATACTTTAAAAACTCGCAACTCGCAAGCGAGAGTGAAACCGCGCTGTAGGTACTGGGTACCTGATGAACGAGTTTTTCCAAAACCTATGAAAGATATAGTCAATCACATTCCTTCCACACTGTACCATACTTAGAGCATCATAAAAACACTATAAATACACACATTAACCATAATATCCTGAACATTTTAGTCACATTATTGTTTTACGAGGCTTTCGTCTGTGCTTTCGTTTCGGGGTCGAGGGCTGATTAAACTCGTAAGTATCACTATATTATTATACGTCTGCCGAGATAACCGTTATTGTATGAGTCATTGAGCCCGGTGTCACGCGGCCGATTGTTTTTAATAAAACACCGTACATGAGCCTATTGACCGTTGTCACATATTAAGTAGTTACTACTGTTATAGATACAACCTAACAGCTTACTATGTAATTGTAATTTTGCGTTGTTACATGAACGAAGATAAGACATGTTCAATATATTACAGAAATGTGATTATCTCATTCTGCTCACTTCCAAGTTCGTGTTAAGTACCTATTTAGTGAAGAATTTCATTCTTATTTTAATTTTAATTAATTTTAAAACGACATCCTTTAGTCTTCGTATTTAGATGAAAACTTTTCCCTGTTAATCGAGTGCTGTGAATACGAGGGTAAATATACAGGATACAATACATTCTTCAATATGTTGTTATTAAACAAAAAAATATATAAAACCACAAAAGTATGAGATACATGAGCATTGAGCAACAACAAAACGTTCATTTACGTCATTTTGTTTTTGTTAATAAGTCTGTAACTGATCGAAGTGTACAAGTGTGAAAATGATAATTTTTGCTATTTTGAATATGAGATATACAGTGAGTCAGTGGGGTCACTTGCCCGCGGTTTGATAAACCAGCGCTACCGGAAGCCCACAAGCGTGCTGTGGTAAAAAATATTTTGACTTTATGGTCGAGGATATTTAAAAATAATATAAAATTTATATTTCACACCTAACTAAATGTCGTGAACTCGTTCACATATTTTAAATTATAAATTTTTAGTTTTTATTTTGTACAGGGAAAGCTAATATTGAAGTGACATTGCGTTTTTACAACTTAAAATATTACAATACCAACATTCTTTAAAGTATTATATATTATATAAGCTTTCTAAAATCGAAGCGAATGTCGATACGAGACTTCTTAAAAAACCGCTAGTTTAAAAATTACATACATTTACATCCAAGTAAAATTCGAATAATACCTACATCTATACATACTTACATATAATAAATCTGTAGAAGGGTCAATTCTGTACATTGAAAATATTGAAAAAATAACTAGCAGGGGGTGTTACTGGATCGATACCAAACCCAAATATGTGATTAAAAAAATTTTTGTCTGTCTGTCTGTCTGTCTGTATGTGAAGACATCACGTGAAAACTACCGGTTCGATTTCGATGAAACTTGGTATAATTATACCTTATTATCCTGGGCGTAAAATAGGATACTTTTTATCCTGGAAAAATACGTAGAAAAAAAATTAATCTCAATTTTTCAGTTATCCATAGACGTTGTTCTGTAGAACCGCGAACACACGTTGCGTATTATTATAGACCTAGCCGTATTTGGGTCCAATAGATATTTATAAGATGTCATTGTCCGAGTTACTCAAATTGGAGAAATAAACCATCCACGCAAAGACCGACATTCGCGCGGACGGAGTCGCGGGCGGAAGCTAGTCTATCATATAAATTGTGTGACGTTAACAAATCTGCTCGCACCAGATAGGACATGATTGACAGAAGGTCAAACAATATACACTCACAATTACGCGCGAGATACATAAGCTTCCGTTTTATTTCATTCAATTTTACTCCACTAACATAGCACTAGATTCTAGTTGTAGACAAGGTTATCAAGTACTGTATACTACATATATAATATGTATTTACATGTATGTTAGTGCGTAATGTGTCGTCTTCTCGTACGTATTACTGTTCCCTTCATTCTGATTAATTCATCCATCGTTGTTTCGCTATAGTTATGTGACGAAAATTAAATTAAAACGTTTACAAATATAGGAAACTTTACAAAAATTTACAATCATGAAGGAACAGTTCTCTATGCAAAAACAGTCTACCAATCATTGCATTTGATTGAATATTTCCATTCATCTACAAAGAAGAATTAACAAAGACAACTAGGTACAACATAAATCTTCTACAATCGAGACAAACTTATCTCTCACTAGCTGCTCCGCGCGGTTTCACCCCCGTGGCTCCACCCCCGTTGGTCGTAGCGTGATGATATATAGCCTATAACCTTCCTCGATAAATGGGCTATCTAACACCGAAAGAATTTTTCAAATCGAACCAGTAGTTCCCGAGATTAGCGCGTTCAAACAAACAAACAAACAAACTCTTCAGCTTTATAATATTAGTATAGATTTTTTGCAAACAAGGCTTGTTTCCCGATCGTCGAATGGAATACCTATGCTACCGAATTGAAAAGTCCTCAATCACAAGGAGTATTCACATGTACATGTGTGAGGGTGCGGCGTCACTCGGGAGGATACGTTAATTTAAATCAATCAGCGATGCACTTTTCGTGACCCGTAAATTTTAGGAGAATTTGTACATACATCGTGGTATCGTTTTATCATTTAGTAAAACAATGTACATTTTATTTTTCACATATAATTATAGATAAAACGTGTTCCGAATAAAATAGAATACAGTTTTAATTTTTTGCACGTATGGTATTATTTCTGTACTAAGATATAGTAGTATTTTATATTTTAACAAAACAAACATTAGTAGGTACGCGAACTAGTCTCCTGGTATAAGATTACAATAATAAGTGCTATCAAATGATTCTTGGAAAGTGTTATTGAAATAACTGCGTAATGCGTCAGTTATGCTTAGATATAAAATAAAATTTAAGTCGAATATAAATAAACGTTTTATATGCATAGCATACTTTATAGCCAGCCATGTGATAGTTTTGCGGATGTCATACTAAAAAAACTTCCTTTATTTATTGTACTGGTACACGTTTCCTTTTAAAGCATACTTGTATGATTACTAGACATCTATAAAGTTCAAACCGATACGTATCGAAGAGATACAACAGAAATAAGAAACTGACTTCTTAATAAATCAAATAACGTATCCTATTAAAATCATTTTTGTAAAAATATTCGATTTAATTAACCTAGGTGTCCATATATGTATCGAGAATTTCATACACATTAACGCGCCCGTAAAACACAACTTCCACTTCATAAATAATACCGTGAGCATTACGAAAATGCATTTCAGGGATCCATGATTCCGTACGCCTCCTCAACGCATTGTTTATTTCTACAGCGGCAAAGTCATAAAGCGATAAACAAATAAAAGGGCGCAGCCCTTGCACGCGCCAGCCCTCCGCATCCCAATATACAAGTATACACACGCATACACTGTGCGCATACAATAGAATCCATCCTGACATATTGTCCCGCGACGTCGCACGTCAGCTGATACATGAATTTACAAAATACGCACTTCTGCCAATGCAATATCGATCTTATTGCAACGCGATAAGAGATATGTTGATAGTAAACTGTCTTGAGCTGAGGTAACCGTATTAACATATGCAACACAGTGATGGAGAGGATGGTATCGATAATGTTTATTTTAGACTAAAGAAATTAGTGTTCAAGACAACAAAATATGTAGTATACATACTGTACAGCTAAATATTATAACTTGGAATTATTTCCGGATTTATTTATAAAATAATTTAGCAGGCAGTCATTATAAGACATTTTTAATCGCTTAAAATGTTCATTTTTTTACACTATAATACGCCTAATGCCTATACTATGGTTAATACGTAACTCGCAAAATCGTACTTACATTCGAATCGGTGTTAATTCAAGGTTAAAGTGGACATAAAAAAAATCGTATCGTCACGCGCCATTTATTTTTAGTTAATACGAATATAAGCCTACAAAACGAGTATTCAATTCACAAAACCGTGCACGTGAAATCATCGACTCGTGTACATCACTAGAGGAACCCCACTCGCGAGCGGTCGTCCCCTCTCGTCAATCGTCCGCCGCCAGTGCGTTACCAACCGTGGCGCGAGACACTTTAGTGTAAAGTATGAAATTTGCGGCGCTATTTGCGCTGCTGGCCGTCGCCAGCGCAGGCGACCCGACCGCGGTGGACACCGTGAGATCCAAGTTTTACGAGCTAGAGCAGCAGCTGTGGAAGAATGTAACCGATCCGGAGTGGACGCAGGCCGGGCTGGGCGGCGACGTCGAGCTAACAAAGGCTTTTGTGGCGTTCGACGAGCACGTCGCGAGCGTGCCTCGACCGCCGCGCCCGCCGCTGGACTCGTGGCTGTGGATCAAGGCCGTGGAGCGGCTGCAGATGGTGGACGGCTTCTACAAGAGCTTCCTCGAGTTCGTGCACCGGCAGGCCAAGCCGGGCGCGGTGCCGGCGCCGCTGCGCGAGTGGCTCGACCTGGCCGAGAGCATACTCATGGACCCCGTCGCGTCCGTGGCGCAGGCCGTGCGCAAGCTGCACGACCTGCTCGAGCACGGCGACATGTTCCGCTCCGTGTTGCAGGTAAACAGTGACAACTGAAAGTGTCACGAGTCAATACGGCTATTTCGTGATGATTCCTGTCGTATTCTGCGACCTCCTCGATTAAATGCCTTTTGTCACTTCTGCGTCTAAATTGACCGTCCGTGAGTGCGTTGTGAATACTATCGAATTGTTATGAGTTTAGTATGTTAACGTGTTTGAAGTTAATCAAAACAAAACTGCGACGTACGAGATAGTGGTCGTATTGCAAATGTCAGTGACCTAGTGTTTAACATTCAGGCCGTAAAGTTGAGTAACGAACGCCGGCGTGTAATCGAGTCAATATTTCGGAAGTGTCAAGGTGATTCGATAAACAATGGTATAACAAGCTCCGAATAAAAACAATGAGTATAATATAATATGAACAGTCTCTCTTATACTGAATAAGTGACATGAATACAACGTTTTCACACAAGAGTGCAATAACAACGGTTGATTATTCATTGTTCCGATGAATATAGCATAAAACGCAGCGAGCCTAATGAGATTACTAAACATAAACAAAGAAACCTGATACCTTCGCGTCGCTACGTAACAATTACATGCAATGCCTAGGAATCGTATCTGTAATTAGTAATTACTAATATCCTTCCACTGCATTATAACAACTTAATAGACGCATTAAATAACGAGATTACGAAATGGTCTCAAATTAGTAGTAAACATTTATAGTGAAATGTTTTGTGTTATATATTTGCCAGGTATATCGATGTTGCAGTAGAATTGTTTTTAGTATACAAAATCCCTCCAAATCATACAACATTCCTATATCATTTCAAGGAACTTTCACTTGACTCAGCGATGCCGACGAATTCATTTTGTTTTTTGAGCATTACGAATTCATGGAAATTCGTGAGACTTGTAGAATTTGTTTTTATGTCACTTGATCTTAACCGATAATATGTGTTACGAGGTCGAAATGCCAACAACATTATGAATCTATATTATGTATGTACATATTTGTTTGTTTTGAACAAAAACAGCGGATATACTGTCAATAATTCAAGAATGTTACAACACAAACAATATTTATTTAAGTAAATATGTTGTTTAAAACATCGATACGTTTTCAAGCTATAGTTCAGTTTTAAAAAAAAATATTGACTCTACATAAAAATTATAAAGAACATAGGTAATAAGATAATTAATTATGCCAATTAGTAAGGTAATTAAATTCAATAAATACACCCTTCATTAAGAAGTATACAAATTAATCTCCTATATTAGGTAGGCTTATCAAAATTATGTCGGTATAAAGCATTATTTCAATAATAAAAAATTACATCGTTATCGCAATGTAAATATACAACAACACAAGATGAGCGACGCAATGTTATAATAATATACTTTTAATACACTCGTTTCAGCACGCGAATTTTTTTGTCTGTTTCGTTTAAATTTCTATTAGCTTCTGCCTAAGTGAGCCCAACAACCATCAACCAACCTAATAACGAAACTTTCTGACAAACGATATCCTAAATAATAATATTCCAAATCGATAACCTTAATTGCGACAAGAGTTGCTACCCAAATAAAATATGCTAAGCCCTACTAAAATTGCTACCCTTCAATCAATTCACCACTTACAAATAGTGCAAAAGGACCAAATAATACGTATGCTATGGAGTTTCTTGCCGATTCTTCTCCATAGATACTGCTTTCCGAATCGGTGGTAAATGTTAAAAATACTTATGTAATAACGATTCGAAAGTGCTACTAAATAGTAGTCTAATTGAATAAATGAATGTTTGAGTTTTGAGTTTGAGATTCAAATAAACACATGTCAATTGTTATTGCAGGAGAAGCACCCAGACGTGTGCGACCTGCAACTATCGCAGCATCAGCTAATCTATGACATGTATAACACGATCGCCCTCACCGAGATCAAGGGGTACGCCATGATGCAGTTCTCCTGGATGCTGCTCAGGATATACGGGAAAGGTACAAATTGCACAACTGTTATACCGTTTAGCAGGATTTGAGTAAAGTCCTGATTTCGCAAATACTTATAAAAGATTTTCAAAACCAAAAAATTTGCAAGATTTGTGTAGTCCTGAATTCTCAAAGGCAATGTGTCTGTATTTGGAACAAAATCGGCTCATGATAACGATGTTTAAAGTCAAAATTATGATATAACAATTACTGGGAACGAATGAATCAATTTTAAAGAGTTAACTTCTATTGCAAATAATAATTCTGACACTGCACGTGTAGATAAACATACTGTCGTCGTATCTCCAAAGCTATGAGGATCGGATTTCTGAACCGAGTTCTTAGTTATCGTACAAGATACATAAACAACGGAAGTGTGAAATCTGCCCTTGTTTGTTTATATGGTACTGTATAATTTACAATCGTGTCGTTTTATATACTTCAAGATATAAATGTTTTGCACGTCCTTATGTAATTTAATTTAGAGATAATCTTTGGAAGTTCAGCTTTATATTTCACGATTAAGAACGCATTAAGATTTTATGACCTATTTAACGTTCTAATGATAAAACTAGGTAATACAATTGATATAAATGCTAAAATACGAAAGTTATCAGATATAATGAAATACGTGAAGCCCCGCAAGGTTATGGAACTTGACCGCTCGTTGCAATTGGCTTCTCGGAAGTTAATTTGCTCACTTTTAGCTGGTTACCTCAAAATGCATTGTTTATAATCACAATGACATGACAAGAATCATGTTTGTTATTTTTTTTTTGTTTAGTAACGATAAAATTCAGAAAGAAAGCTTTTCCTGGTTAATATAAAATCTTACGTAGGTATCATGGACGTTATTAAAGAAATTAACTTTTATCAAATATACGCCGTTAGCTAACCCAAATTAAACACAAATTTAAAATCGTTTCAGAGATACGTGAACAATAGATTCATAAAAAGATCATGTTTATTCATATGACCCGAATAAATAAGTATATTTTAACCTAAACTGAGTTGAACTGTATTAGAATAAAACACTGAATGCAGTAATGAGATCAAGTTCATACCGCTTATCTCATTTTGCCTATACTCAGAAGCGTAATTGATACAGCACTGATATATAGAAAAACGCACTTTGATTATAATTACATTTATGATAATTATAATAATATAATAATAATAGTAATTTTCACTTCCGCGGAACGAGAAAAGAAAAACACGAACAAACAGTATAAAATTTAACACAATCACGTTAGCGTCTAATACAATTTTACAAGGACAGAGTTGAACGACATTTGGGTCAAATTCAAATGAAGACTTACTCATATCCCTATAAAAACTCATGTTTCTTAAAGAAAAGTAATTGCGTATTAAAAAGTGAATTTTAATTTCATTGCGGATAACATAATTTTTATGTTTGTTTATACTACCTTAGAGAAATCATAAACCGTACATTGACACCTATTATTATCGATTGTCATAATTTCTCCCCATGCTCGTCAACATGTGCTGAATACTAATTACGATTTCTATTGACAATCGATGCTATACACTAGCTCCAACACTTTAACCATATTCCATTTACCAATATATTTTATAAGAAATTAAACAAAATTTTCAGGCAATTTCACCCAAGAGGCAAGTCTGACGAGACAGCGGTACGGCGAGAGAACTGCGCGCACCGCCGCTGCCGCCAGATCTGCTTTATCCATGGCCAGACGCGACTTGTACAGGTGCGACCCACCGGAGCACAAGGAAGGTAAGAATATGCTTTTTATTCATGGTAAGAAAGAACCCACAAACAAAGAAAGACGAACAGTGTATTTAATTATAGATTACCTACTAGAATAAAACTAGAATTGAACAAGTCATATTCAATGACTCAACATCCGGACAAAACAAACACAAAACAAAAAACCATAACTCCAACACTAAACAAAGCCCACCATAATTATATGAAAAACGTTCAAAAAATGACTGATGGATTTAAATAATGTTCCAGGAGAAACGTACGCCGAGGTGACGCGTCTCCTGCAGGGCTACATCGAGAACGAGGTGGACATGAACGCGGACAACACGTGCAGCGAGAACTGCGCCTACTACACGCTCGCGGAGAACCACGGCTGCTTCAAGGACCAGTTCTGCGCCAAGCAGCCCGCCTGCAAGGGCAGGATCATCAACTGCCAGTATATGGACTCCGACATGTGGGTCTGCCCCGCGGTAAGTTAATATTTTAACTACTATTATTATTGCAAATATAGAAAGGTAATTCTCAAGCGAATTCAATTATTTTGTGTCGTTGATAGGCTCGCTTATGTAACACAGGAAAATGTTTGGAAAACCACAACGTAAACACATCATGTAATATCATAATCATTATGCTTGTAGCGTTATTGAAATATTTGAATAATATTACAGAGTAAATCCAGTACGCGAAGATACGAATGGATCGAGTACGAAAACGGGCTCACGCTCGGCCACGCGGGCAGCTGTACGCGCGGGACTACTAAGGTTTCATACGAATAACCTACTTACATTTAGTATATTTTTTTAAGATTCATTCAAAATGTAAATTTTTAAATAATGCACTTGCCATTAACAAACAAATCAAAGAGGTCACGAGACGATGATTTAACGAATGTAAAAATGACTATAGCTATTATTGTCAATCTTACGTGTTTGCGCCAAGCGCCGCTAAAACGAGTAAACTGACGCTAGCACTCCGCAGGTGGACTCGTGGTGGCGTTGGCTATTCTGGCATTGCTCGTATTGTATGTGTCTATGCGACGAGTCGGGCCCCAGCTCCGACCGCTACTTCAGCCTGTGGGACGCCACATCGGACGTCAAGAACAACAAGTTAGTCCCCTTTGTCGGGACGCCCGCACATTTCTATGATTTTTACGCAATAATTTTCTTTCGAAGGTCGACTCCTGGTGGAAGTGGAACCTCCTCCACTGCTCGTACTGTTTCTGTCTGTGCGAAGACGAGCTAAGCGTCGCGGAACGCTCGTTCAGTTTGCGCGAAGCGCTCGCCGACGTCGACAAGAACAAGTCAGTAGCGTCTGAACTCTGACGCGAGCCAAAAACATCTTCACCGTCATCGCTGTACATAAATGCTTTCTTTTCAGCTCAGATGTGGCTAACACGGGAGCTTTTAATTTCTTCACGAAAGCATTTGGGACATACGAGTAGAGTAGCGCGTTTATCTTTAATCGTGTATAACTGCATGGGGTGTGCGGGTGTCCAGTGTCTGTATGACTTTATCTCCTCGAGCAGATAAAGGAACGAGGTTGTTTCGCAGGGTGGTGACGGGAATTCGTCTGGTGAAGTACGGGCGCGTGTTCCACCTGCAGATCAGCGAGGGCGTGCTGGGCGGGCGCGGGGCGGTGAGCGCGGCCGGCTGGGTGCCCGTGCAGAAGTTCGACGTTAGCGACGCGGGAGTGAGAGATGGAGTCGACTACCATACATTGACTTACGAGAAGAGGGCCGTAGATTTGGATGAATTGGACTCGCCACAAGGTTACATTCTGACCGGTGTTAGGTAAATATATGCGAATATTACTTTTTTCTGAGCAATAAACGATTAAATGTACACTAACCCTAGACATTGTTTTGTATGGTATCAAAAGCAAAGCAAAATTACTAATTATAAACACAAACAGTTTGATTGATGATTAAATGCTTTGAAATATTTCCAGATTCCGTATGATCGGTGCGCACTTACACTTCGAGATACGCTCAACGCCATTCAACTATACGACTGGCAGACTGTCACCAGCTAGGAGCCAGTGGATAAGCAACGACAACACAGAAGGAGCTGATACTCCAAGGTCAGTAATTTCGACCTTGACGAACAATTATTAAAAAATTTGATTTGCAAGTCAAACGGAACAAAACAAAATTAACATCTAAAGATCATATGACTTTTGTTTGTCTTAACGAAGTTTTTTATCGCGAGCATGCAATAAAATAGCCATTAAACACATAATTATCCTTTATGCAAAATACATTTCACGATTCTCATTTTTATCCTTACATTACGTTTGTTCATATAAACACAGCAAAACGACCATCTTACGACAAAACCCCACATTCCAGGAGCCGTTTGTCCCTATACAAGCCGGACATCCCGACCCGCTCGCACACGCAACTAACCGTGGACTCGAAGCACGACCAGTACGTGGAGTTCACGCACAGCGACTTCGACGCGGACGCAGCGCAGAGCACCGTGCCCTTCGTCGATATACAACCCGTCGAACCCACCAAAGGTAAATTACGATTATCTTTTTTAGAAATTTATTGAATTAAGGATATCAAAGTAAATTTGGAAGTCACAAGGTAAATAACCATCACCTTTTTTTGTATCTTTTACGAATTGACTGAATTAGGAACATCAAAGTAAATTTGGACGTCGAGATCTACATACATGAAGAATTCAATTCGAATTCAAATATTTAACTTATTTAACTAGACTTCGTATAAAAACGTTTTTGAATCGTCAAAATGCAGAAAAATCATGTTTGTAAAATATTTCTAAAACAACTTATTTCTTTTAATTGAGTTCAATGATATGATATATGATATGATGTAATATGAAATGACTGGTACAGTTAAACAACGTAACGTTTGTAGTTATATCACGCTATATTTTGTTATTTTATTGAAGTGAAACTTCTTGATCGGGGTTGTAAAAAATTTAGTGTAACATTTTTTCGTTACGCGCCATCTTTCTTAACCCTACCACGCGTGATTCGACGTATTTCTGTAAAGTTGCATCTAGTAAATTATTTTTTGAAAAAAAAAGGTCATAAAGAAGTTTTACTTCTTACATGTGTACGCTAGTAACACGCGCACATTTTTATTAACAACATAAAATTGTTTATTTTCGCCTAACAACATATAAATATGAATATGAATGTGCAGGCAGTGCGCTAATAAGCGGCGCGGGTATACTGCACCGCGGCGCGCGCGGGTCGGGCGGGTTGCTCGCGCCCAAGCTGCTCACGTACGACTTCTCGCGGCACGTGCGGGCCGACCCGCCGCCCGACAGTGCGGACACGGAGGACTTCATGCCCGTCGCGACCTTCTAGTGTACTCTTATACTCAGTTATGTTAAGTTACAATAAAGTTAAGTGATACGAATCGCTGTTTTATTTTGATCCCGAATCCCAGTTGACTTATTTAAATTTTTGCACTTTACCAAAACATAAATAGATGTAATATAAAATCGTTCATAGATTCCGCGGTAAAAAGCCGTAGATTCAAATAAATAATACATAAAATAGTAATTATAGTAAAGCCATTTTAATAGGCAACATTTGATAGTTCAACAAAATTCAACAACGTTACCTAGTAACGACGACATAGAATAATATATTACATATTTCGTTTTGTTAAAATTGCATATTTGCTTAACTTTTTTCAATTACGAATATTTATAATAATGACCCATATAAGTAATTTTAAAATTTGATTTTACTGATAAACCATTCTAAACAAAATGAACAATTCTGATTTAAAGAACTGGCGTTGCTACAATGTTGTGTCAATAAATCTTTTTAAACCAGAGTCGTTACTCCAAAAATCGAAATCTCACATCTAGAATAGAATGCATTGATTACTTGTAAATAAAGATTATCATAAATAATTAATAAATGCGTTATGTTTTTTTAAATATGTAGATACTAGTCTTGTTTTGCTCCTTTAATTCACAAAAGAAAGTATATTACTGGGACAGGGATATGACGAATTTTTAAATTGACAAATGTTTCAAGTCCGTATCGATGAATTCAGTTTAATCGATGTTTTTAAGCAGGTTGTCGGATAAAATAGATAGACGTCAAATGTTGCCTATGAAATTGTGTCGAGTAGGAAGTAGCGGCACTGACCTGCACGCGCAGCGGGTGCGCGGCCAGCAGCGCCAGCAGGTCGGGCGGCGGCAGCAGGTCGGCGGCGCGCAGCGCGCAGGCGCGGCCGGCGGCGCACAGGAAGGCGGCCAGGTAGCGGTGCAGCGGGAAGTGGAAGGAGGCGTGCGCGTGCGGCGCGCGGGGCGGCGCGCCGACCGCCGCCAGCCAGCCGCGCAGCGCCGCCAGCGCCGCGCGCACCGCGCCCGCCGCCAGCGCGCCGTGCTCGGGCGCGCCCAGGTGCGACAGCACCGACCACATGGGGTACGCGGCCGCCTCCAGCTCGCACGAGAACGCCGCGTAGTACGACGACGGCTCGAACTCGATGTGCCCGCCCGTCTCGCGCACGTTCACGTTCATGCCTGCGCGAGACGACACGTAACGTCTGATTAGTACGATATACAGAGCGATTATTTCATTCAACGAAATACAATACTAGGGCAAACATCGGAATCGAAAAGAGTAACAAAACCGATTTTGAGAAAAACTAATTTTTAATAAATTAAAATTCCTTGCCAAAATTAAGTCAGGGATCAAAACACCAAACCTATATTATTGCACTTATTAATGGGTTTTTCTTATAAGTACTAAGTTCTAGGCAGTAAAAAATACAAGTGATAACTGCGTTAAAAACAACCGACTTCAAACTTGCACTTGCAAAATTTACAAATACCTACAGACAAAAATGTTCATAAAATAAAAACTACTGGGCCTATCCGAATAAAATTTTTATGGGACCAATTCGATACCATCCCGCATCGAACAAAAAAGAATCACGTAAATCGGTTCAGAAACCTCGGAGTAATCGGTGTACATATATAAAAAAAAAAAAAAAAAAATATACCGGCCGAATTAATAACCTCCTCCTTTTTTTTGAAGTCGGTTAAAAAGACAGAGAGTAGCGCGCTCACCCTGCAGCATGGAGAGGAACTCGAACCACATGTTGACGAGCGCGTCGTCCTGCAGGAACAGCAGCGCCACGCTGCGGTGCGACAGCACGTTGTTGAAGTCGGACACGAGCGGCCAGTAGCAGTGCTCCTTCATGACGCGGCGCGTGCAGTCGATCACGTAGTGGAAGTTGCGCGCCGGCTCGTGCAGCGTGTTCTGCACCAGGATCTTGCCCATCATGAGGCGCAGCGACAGCACCATGACGTGCAGCAGGTGCAGCTGCTGCACGCAGCGCAGCGCCAGCGCCTCGTTGCTGAACAGCTGCACGGACATGTGCACCACGCGGTTGGACAGCGTGTCGGGGTCCCCGGCGCTCTCCAGCACCAGCGGGATGCGCGCGTAGTGCAGCACGAACGTGCGCGTCAGGTGCTCCTAGGCAACAACAAACAGACATACATGTTAAATACACGGCGATACAATTATGAGTCAAAAATACGTAAACTAAACAATACAACGTCAAAATTGTCTATTTTTGATGATGAATCATTTTTAAACAAGTTGTTTTACTGGATTTAATAAAACAACAAAAAACTAAACTTACAAATTTAAATAAAAACAACAAAGGCAACATTTATCAGAAAATAATCATTCAACTCGCTTAAACAAAATGCAATTTCTTATTTTCGAAATCACTTCAAAATAACCACAACATGAAATGAAATATTTCCAAAACATTATGTTTCTTACTAGATCTTGTGTCTTACCTTATAATCTTGGTCGGGCAGCATGTTCAACAGCAAACAGACCACGTTCTGCGGGAACTCGTATTTAAACGTCCAGAATATGAACTCGTCAAGTAAAGTTTTGTGCTGCAGTCGAGGTGCTAGCGCTGGTAGGTGCCGGTATCTAGAGAAACAAAGTGAACAATGTTATAAAATATAAAATATTAGAACCTGTGTTAAAAACAACTAAGTTTTGTAAACAAACACTTTTTATTGTTTGTATTTAAATATTTAAACACATCCTGGAAGACCACACACTCAAACTTTGAATGCAATGAATGAGTACCTAACCTAAACTTATGTTTATAGTATGTAACTTACTCTAAATTTTTAACTAACGAATGATATTTTTTATAAAATATACCTATGTTTAAAATTTAAGTTTCTCATGTAAGTGACTTAATGTCTTAATGGGAATAAATGTCTTTAAACCTTAACTATTTACAATAATATCAGAGAAATAATAATCGCTCATTCCTAACTCAAGTAAGCTGATAGTGAGTACAGAAAAGGGATGTAAATTGTCTAAATAATTTAAAAAAATATATATACATATATATAATTGGTTTTAAAAAGAAACAAGTACTCATTTGTTCTTACAGACGCACATGTTCGGTTTCTTGATCAGGAATTGCATTGTTATTAATTGTGCACGATACAATAGTAATTATTTGTTACCTTAGCGTAAGTGTTATATTATTTCTTTACAAAATATAACAATCTATTTAGTGGAACTCACTCGTCGGGCGGCTCGGGCGCGGGGAAGCTGTCGATGGCCTTCTCGTACATGCGGTTGGAGTCCGCCATGTAGCGCCCGTACTCCGTGTCCGGGAACGGGCCCTCCACCAGGTTGCGGTACATCTGCAAAATCATATTTGTGTTATGGTTGTTTATTTCTCTGGCGTCGAATTCACATGGTGAAATTGGTTGTGTAACATTAGAGAATACGGATGCATGCTAAAATATTAAATTTATTGCACCAACGTAAAGTACATATATCAAAAAAATTCATATGATATGAAACTGATACAAATCTCAATTTTGCGAAATTTGTGCCATTTGTTGAATCTCTTTCAATTTTTCATTATTTAACTTAGTTATAGAACTTAGACCGATAAATAATCAGATAAAAGAAACAATTAAAAACGTATAAATAGGGCGATATCTATCTGCAATGTTGCTTGCAGATATTCTTAATTCTTAGGCTATGATAATGTACGGTGGTCACTGCTCACCTGCGGGTTGATGAGCGCCTTGGTCATGGCGCCGCGCATGAGGTCGCCCATGTTGTTGAACTCCATCAGCATCTGCACGTAGCCCTCGCACTCCTGCACCGCCACGCGGTAGTTGTCCGAGCTGCCGCCGTCGCTGCAATCATTACATCATTTTAATCAGTTTTTTTACATTTTATGCAAGTTATGTGTCAAATAAATATAGACCTACCCTTCTAGACTGACTAGCAAATCTACTATTTTAAGTACGAAGGTTTAATCAAGTGAATCAATGAAATCCGTTTGACCAGAAAAAAAGAAATGAACACCTAGTGACCTAACAACTGTGTAGAACTTCGACAACTGTCACCAGATAGCACTGTTCTATGCTACTCTAGGTCATAACCTAGAAGCACTAACAGAGAAGCATACTTCTCGGTGTTTATAGAACTAATTTTACTTTTTGTTTAAAAAAAATACTTAATAAAAATATTCAAGCATGTCCTTTTGTACATTTCTTGTGTATAATACCAGAGTAAAACATTAACTAGTACATACCTGTTTTCTCTAAAGTGCTGCAACAGCCGCAGAATAAGTCGCGGCATCATGGCCTCTGCGACGCACATCAGCTCGGCGGGCGCGGTGCCCGGCCGCGGACACTTGTTGCCGTGGTTACTGCAGAAACTGCAAACAGAAACGAAACAATTAACAAACAAATCATTGTTCTTTGTTCTATTAAAAATAATAAAAGCGAGCCCTACAAATATACGTAGAATGAACAGTCATCAAATTTTAGACTGCAAAGTGCAAAGTAACAGAATTTTACAGAATACAGAATCGAAAGTTCTAACCGTATACATACTGCGGTACTGGTCTATACCTTCAACGCTTTATTATACAAGACAATGATCTGTCGCAAAGTTAAAAGTAAACCATAACAATTACAATCAGCTGTTGCCCGTTGTGCACCATAAAAAATCTATGGCTCAAATATATTCACAGAGCGTAATTGTATGTCATCATAATAAATGTTCGCGTAGGTCAGTTAATAACTCCTGGTAGACATCTGAACACGTGGGCTTATGGCTAACATTAATCACCCGCAGAGCTCGGCTTACTCAAGCGAAAAGATACATTTGTCACGGCGAATAAAGATACTGCTGTATATGGTAGAATGTTGTGATAGCTTCGAAATGATGATTTCCCTTTAGAGTTCTGAAGGTATATAGTAATTATAATTAATGAACAGATTTGTCTAGGTAGATTGTGAAATGGAGTGAAATTAAAGTTTCTTTTTATCCGGATTTTACAGAAGCTGTGATCATTTCTGAAGTATAAAATGAATATAAGTTCATTTGCTTTTTAATCTAGCTAAAGCATCAAATATTTACCGCAATATAATCAAATGAACTAGCATGAAAGGAAGAAGCAGGAAAGGCATAAAGTAGCCCTAATCTACTGTGCGTCAGGTTATCAGTTCTCAAATCAAATCGCCAAGAAACATTATTATGGCAAAAATGTCTAATAATTAATTAATTGGACACTAATATTTTTACAATAAACTCGGAACTCGATAAATCAAAACCAGCTTCAATTTGTTTTTATCTATCTTCATTCACAATAATAAAATTTGGCACATTCGAGCTGCGGCACTGCGTAATCCCGTTTTGTCACGTTGCCAAACTGTGCCGAGTTACACAGTTATCTCTATTTAGATGAGGCTGGAGGCAAAGGTTAAGGTTAGTTACGACTTACGAGCCTATTGTTCCTTCACCTTCCGGGAAACTATTCTTAGGTATGTTATATATGCTTACAGTTTATGGGGCTCTGACATTCCCGCTTTGTATATGTTGCGGCAAAAGCGAAAAGAGCCAGAATTAATTGAAGATGAATTTACCACACCGGAAATCTCTTAGCTATGTATATAGTACATTGAATTCAATGAGAACGCAAAGCAATAAGGAACCCTATGAATAGAACTGGATAGCTAAATTCTCTACCAAACATTGAACTTTGCACTTTCATAGAATCTTATCTATGAAAGATTTGATCATTCGCGACTAACATTATGAAAAATAGGGAAGAATTGAATATGATGATGATAAAAAATAATTGACCAATTAAGAAAAACATAACCTACTCAAATTGAAAGTTTAGCTTAAAACCGTATTATTCGGGTTAATGAGTTATGGGGTATTTTATTCTATTGAGTGTTTTTAATCAATAGTTACATTGCAATAGCAATTACCCCAACTCTATTGATTGCTTTTAATAAATAGTTACGTCCCTCCACTTGCCTATAACAAAAGCCTAACTATTTACATGTCAACGCAATGGGCAACATTGGCATGGTGTTACGGTGAAGGTAACGGCGGGGCTGTTTGGTCGGTGACCGCGAATGACTCTGTTATGCAACCGCCATTTTTAATTAAGACTTACCTATAATACTATACGGGTAAACAATAAATTTTTTATTTCAAATTCGTTGTGCAATAGTAGCCAATTACGAGTATATAAATAATAGTAAGAAAAATAATACGTCATGTTGGATAATCCTTTAAAAATTTAACAATCTCTTTCTTTTTGAAGTCAATTATCACAATTTTTCGATACAGAAATTTTATTTTGTGATCGATTTAGATATTGTCTACAGTCATTATTATCACGTACTCTTTAATAACAAAGTTGCAAAATTAAATGACGATAAATATAATTCTCATACCATCAGACATCAGAGAGAAAATGTGATATATTTAATAGGAGCTCATATCCGAAGCGATATTAAAAGATCGTTAGATAAGCTTTTATCAAGGTTTCTCATACATTAAGCTTACATAGCGATGACAATAATGTTCGTAACGTGTTCTATACTGAGTGTATCTTGGCTAAAAATACACTTTTATTGCTTACATCGATAATAATTACTGAAGATAATAATTATAATTAATTGATACATGGAAATTGGCGCCGCTTAGGGATCATAAATAAGATATTAAAACCGAGGATATATAACCGAGGTGTAATCTGTTCTTTCTTAGTGGGTATATCATCTGATAATAAATACGACAGTCTACATAAAGAGGTTAAGGATCTTGCTGGAATAAAGATATAAGATAAAGCTTAGTTATCAAGCTTTTTAACACGGACAAGGAAGAATCGAGAACAAAAATAGTTATCTGGAATTTTCAATACAAAACTAAGTAGCCACCTGTGTGCGAATAAATGTGATAGAAATATATAGATATATCACGAGTGGCTAGAAGCTGATAACAACACCTCTATTCCTTTTAAATACTGTGTAATCTTTATCTATAGTCACTATTATCACAAGTGGCTTGTCTTATTCGTTTAGATATCACATCTAATTTGCATAGTTAAGTCGTCTAACGCGCGATTAAGCATCAATTAAGAAACATATCTCATTTAGCATAAACAGCGGACATTAAGTATCAAACAAACACGCTCGTAAAAGCTATATTTACAATACGATCCCTTCGCTAGTCCCGCGAGGGCCTCCGCTCGCCGCAGGGCTACCGGCTAATGCCGGGTGACGGCATCCCGCCCACGTGAACGACTTCCACTACTGCCCTTCGGTTCGCTTGTTTTGTATACGATTACGCGAAAACTGACTTGTTGGGAAATTCCTCGTTTAGGATTGCAGTATTTTAAGTTATGAACATTTTGGCTCAATAGAAGAAACCTCGTGTATTACGTACCAATATAAAAGAGCGTTTTTAATAGACAGCTTAATCGTTTGATTATCATACGAAATTTGCAACGAACTCCTTGAAATTGATTTAGATAATCGTGTATATTTTCCTTAAAAGCAAGGATCACACCTACATATGATCACTTCAAGTGACGAGCAAACTATGGACCTTAAAAGAGCAACTATGGACTTTTTTGCCGGTTCTTCTCCATAGATACTGTTTTCCGAATCGGTGGTAAATGTAAAAAAATGTTATGACGATTCAAAAGTGCTTTTATAAGAAGTCTAATTGAATAAATAAATAAAAGTTTCAGTTTGATGCATCTACTCCTTCCCCCAAACGCCTAGCTGCTAACAGACACCAGTTGCAGTGGACTCAGAACTCACCCGTCCTCCTTCATGACGGACTTGTCGCCGCAGTCGCACGCGCCGCCCGCCTGCGACAGGAACATGTTGAAGTCGTGCGTCGAGTGGTCGCCGCGGTGGAAGCACTCGCGGCAGATGGACATGCACGGCGAGATGCCGCACGTGCGGCACCGGTACGCGACCACGCGCGGAATCCACACCAGACCGCATTTATCGTGCTTGTCGTAGCTTCGCACTGCAACAGGAAAATACCATTGTTAAGCGATACCTTAAAAATATAATAAAGTAAAATCTTAGTTAAAACTACACACTACAAATATACGTAATAATTCCTACAGTTTCCAATGGTCTTATTCCTGGAACCTAATCAATGTTACACAATACATCAATTGCATTACATCCAAATCCGTCCAAGAAAAAACGGATAGGTAGCGCAGGCGCGTCATTAATTAACAACTAGAATGATACGAAAAGCAGCATGGCAAAGTTCACTTGCAAGTGATCTATTAACACTATCATAACACTGACACAAAATAATTGATAGCGTAATAAAATAATAAAATTGCGCAATTAAAGAAACGATTAACTTTACGATCTACTAAGCTCTAGGGCATTTCGATGTGCGCATTTCCTGAACGATTAATCCGAGTAGTTGGAGCTGTGCTGGTCCGCTGGTGTGTACTGAACCGAGAAATCTTTGCTTACTTCATCATAAACCTACTCCATACACGCTCCGATTTATACGATGTGTTTATACTTGTTAAAAAACCAAAAACGGGTTTGTTTATGTTGTAAGTTCATAAAACATTACAATCATTTCAAAGGAAGGAATTTTTTAATAAAACAAAAACGAGAGATGAGATAAGATATTAATTAGAATATGTATAAGCAAAGGTTGATTTTTTTTTAATCCTTATAATCGTACATAGTTCGAGATGCTGGATTTGCAACTGGGTTTAAATATTTAATAAACTATTATTTATAAGTTTCCAGATAAATGACTAACTTTTCCTAAAGGATTGTAAACATGTTTAAGTTTTGAGTATATGAGTGTTAACATTATATTATCTATAGAGGCTAATGGAAGAAATGATGAAATTACGTGTATAACATAGTCTCACTATCAATGCATGGGTATTTTTGTCAAGGAAAATCCGGCAAGATCGCTTGTAATATCTAATATTTTAATAGTAACTATCTCTGACTGTAATTTTATTCTGTTACACAGAAAACATAATTACAGGGTGGTGCATTGATTAAGTAATCATTTACACAAATTATTTTTAAAATAAGTTAATCAACAAAATTGTTAAAATAAGTTAATCATCAAGTAGTTGACTGACTGATGCCACTGTGACTGTCAATTATTGTAGCGAGTATAGGTCTACCAGAATCTGATGGCATATTTATATTTAAGAAATAAAAGATTTTCATGTGGCAACTTATTTGACAACTATCAAATTGTTTGTCAAATTATTTGTCTTTTTTGCAGTTGATGAATAATTTTTAGGATTTTGTCTAAAAAATCTTCGAAAATGTCGAAAAAGCCGCTGCGATCACAAGCAAGAGGTCTTGTTTATAATGTCTATAGAAAAACATTCGATGAAGAAGGGTCAAACACATCACAATTTTCAATTTTGAAGATTTTATTGGTAAATTGGACTTACCCGTTTTGATACTTTAAATTACAAAATATTATATGTAGGTAACTATAATATTGTTTGTTGATTAGAATATAATTTTATGAAAACTTATTACAGGAGTTTCCAATACGGCTATTCGTCAAGTCCAAGCTGTCCAAGTCAATTTTATAATGTGTGTATCTGTTAATAATTACGAAAATAAACATAGTTTTATTTTATTTTAAAAAATTATAAGCAGTTTTGATCTACATTATATCATTATATCGATATTTTCACATGGCATACTGGTAATGAATATACAAATATAGGTATGTGTAAATAATAATATGTATTACCTGTATAAAAGTAATATGTATAATTGTATATTATACATGTAAGTATGTACCTACATAATATTAAGTGGATATCTCATTATTAAGAACAGTATTGTCCACTTATGTAATGTGACTAATTATATTGAGATCAAAATAAAAAATAAGCAGTATCAAGATCGTTCAGTCCATTTTCCCCAGGGTTGCACACTCTAAATTTTGATTTCCCTAATTGCCATCAGATTCTGGTTTACCTATAACTTTTTTCTTTTGTTAACGTTAAAACCGTTCATAACAACAAAAACAACATTGTTTACTTATTAGGCTTAAAATATAAAAACAAAAAAAAATAATTTCACATTATATTTGTTTTTTATGACTTAACAATAACAACCTCATCCAATTGCTAAACCGTTGAACACACTATTAATAATGATCTATACATTACAAGCTTATTTAATAATGTAATTAGTTTCGCGTCCCCAAGTTTGCAGACATGTCTTGGTATTTCGGTAACCGGGCGGCGGCGCGGGCGGCCGGAGCGTTGACTCGCGCGGTTTTCCGCGAGCGCGTGCGTTGACCCCCAACAGCTGATGACCACGTGACTCCCTCCCCTACGAGGGAACACGTTCCGAGAATAAACCCACTTTTTCCCTGCCGATGACTAATTGACCGCCTCTTTATACTTGATTATTTATCGCGCATGCACCTCCGTGTTTTCGCGGTGTGCACAGTGCAGTACAAAGCAATTGTTTGCTATCAGTATAAATCATATTGCAATACCTTTTAACAATGTATTGAAGTAATTTGATATTATATATTTGAAGAAATGAAAATTAATAAAAGAGTCGACTTATGTATAATCAATGATTTGTTGAAATTGTGTTTCGAATTTCGATACAACGTTATATTACACATTCAAAATGATAATATGTAGTATTTTTATATACACGAATTATTTTCCACTCATATTTAATTGCTCATTGTTCTCTTTACACAAAACACATCCATGATTTATAAACTTAAAATTATATATCTACATATTTCACAATATTGCAATTTTAATATTGATTTAATGTTAATAGTAACTTCAACAAGTACCAAACAGTTAATGAACCAACAATAACAAGGAACGAGGCCTCGTGCGCACGATCATGATTAGACAAATATCGGTATGTTTTACAAATTCGCAAGCGATCTGTCTGTGATAATAGATTTGCTTTACACCGCGGGTTTTCCCAACAAAGAGCACGTTGGAATGACCATTGATGTCAAATCTATTTAACGATGTGTATCATTACACAAAAAGGCTAGGTGTGTGAAAAAACAATGGCATTTATAACTAATTAAGTATATTGTGCTATAGTAAAATTTAGAATAACCAGTCATCTCTTAAAATTGATTAATTATAAATACATATTTGTATGTATATTCTCCGTGATTCGCATGTACATGAAGAATTTGTATAAAGACCAAAATCAAATAAAAATGACTCACGAAATTCCACCCTCACAAAAGCACGAGTCTCATACCATCAAATATTATGGTAAACAACGTCATATAAAGCGCTTATGCAAGCGAATGCGCGAGGACATACGAGATACGCATGCAAATGCAGATAAACAAAAAACAAATTCTGTTTGGTTTCTAAAGAAAAATACTAAAACAGCAATCTCTGTCTCTGCATTTGAGATGAGACATAAGTATCGCAGATATTATGTTTAATAATTAATAATAATCAAAGTTAATAAACATTTTAATTTATGTTAATTTTCATAGCAGGTGTATCGCATAGCCTATGCCATATTATTTATGATAAGGTATTGTTATAATTGGTACATTACTTTTTATAACTTTGCATAAATATCTAATACCTACCCATTAAAACGAGTTGAATAAATGAAATGATAATAATGCACATAGATAAAAATACTAAAACGTTATAGCATGGGTATTGTTGTGTGAAGTTTAATTGGCATGTGCTTGCAAGACAATAGGAGAAGAAGAGGAGAAGGATATCAAGTCGTAACTCGTAAAGTCTCGTTAATAGCTTTATGACCTATTGAGGAATTCTTCTACATTTAACTTTACTTATTGATATATTATTCAGGATCTATAGAAATGGATGTCACCATATTTTTTTTTATTTTTTTTTTTATGTATAAGTCGGCAAACGAGCTTGCGCGTCACCGTACAGAAAGCGATGATTGGCGCCGCACACAGACGCTGGAGTATTGTGGTTGCGTTGCCGGCCTTTGAGGGAGGAGTACGCTCTCTTCTTAAAGTGTTCTAAATTATAGTCCTTGGGAAATGCCGAATTTGGAAGGTAGTTCCACAGAGGAGTAGTGCGCCACCGTAGCTATTGACATTTGCACTTATTTATTTATTTATTTATTTACTCTTTATTGTACAACAGTCTTATAAAATAAAAGTACAACAAAACCATTCAAAATGTACAAATGGCGGCCTTATGGCTCTAAGCCATCTCTGCCAGGCAACCTTCAGGTAAAGGACAGAGCATAACATAGGTACCAAAGGCTAGGAAGCCAAATAACTAATTAATTTAAAATAATAAATTCGAAGAAAAAAAAAAAATAAAATAAATAAATAAAGCACAACGTCACACATAATTTATAAATACAACATAAATGAATACTTACACTTACTATCAAAATTGTATTGTAATATTACAGATGCAACGTATACTATACGTTTGCAAAGTACATAATATGTACTATGCGTAGTAAGAAATTAATTTACTTTCGATGCAATTCATTAGTACAAGTCATAAACTATGAATTGACGCATTGTCACCTGGTTTAGGGCAATAACACCGGTGCACGAGGCACGGTACGTTTGGCTGCGCGCGCTCACGCGACCAGCAATTATTGCGCTGTACCTGCACGATCATTAATAACATTTCAATGTTCGGTGGCCACATGAGTGGGGCCCCCTGTGTATGAACCTGCACTGCTTTTGAATAGGACAATAGCGAAATAATCTAGTCGTTGTTTCGGACAATGTCTACGATGTAAACTTTGTGATTGCCCCGATTCAAGAAATTTAATGTCGATAAACGGTTTCTTTTCAACCCGACATTTCTCGAAGAGATGGATTTAAAAATATTCTTCATGAATAAAGAAAATACTTTGATTCATGATTGCTCAACATACAAAACAACCATACCTATACTAGCGGTCGTAACAACAATAATAATAATTAGTTAGCTCCTGTCTGCTTTAACATTGCTCAAAAAGTTTTCCTCGCGCATCAAAAATGACAGCGAAGCGCCCGCGGTACGTCTGGACGAAGTACGAACCGTGCCACTGCGCACGCGACTCTACACTACCGCAACATTTATTCCCATCTTGCTTTGTAGAGTTATAACAATCCAGCTAATTGGGACTTTTTGCCAGTTTTACACAGAACTTACGAATAACTACGTTACAGCTTTTTGTAGAACATAAGTAAATAGTCAGCTAAAGAGTTAAATGCCATTGAACATTTTGTTTTTTACATTAGTACGATGTAGAATTCCTTCGAAAAACTACACTTTTGAAAAAGAATATTATTCAGATGCGCATGGATACTATAAACAGTAAAACTGATCTTCAGGAAGACCGCGTAGCCGATTTTTTACTAAATTGAATTAATTGTGTGTTTTTACTCTATATCACTAAATTGTGATCTCGTTATCAAAAATATTAACAAAACAGATTTCTCTCAGTATGGACACTCAGACACATGATTTTGACCCCTTCAAGGCCAATTGAATAAGAGTCTATCAACGTCCATATGAGATAAATTGTCCTTCAATCATTCTATTGGATTTATGAAATAATTAATCGAAATTTATCCTCATCAAACAGTTTTTATAACGCATTTACAAACTAGACTACGACAAAACCCATTAAGATAAATTCTTTATTATTAACAAGCAGATGAATATAAAAAGAACCTGACAGAAGACACGTAGTCGCAATTAGCATATCAATACGAGGTACCAAACTATTAATCGCCTAGAGATATGTGTAATAATTATAGTATATTCTTCTCTTTCGACTACTAATAATTGGTATAATTATATTCGTACTCGGAGAGGCCAGTTAGTCATTGATTGAAAAGTTTCATTGAAGCAATATTATATCCGCCGCTCTCAGGCGACATACACACAAACAAATAAAATATAAAAGATCTCTTGAAAATTATATGTACATTTTTAAAACTTTAGAATTATAAACAAATAAATTACGTTGTAGGTATGCAATGTAATCACTCAAATTAGAGTATGCATTATGACTGCGATGGGCGTTATTAATGTGGAATGATAATTTCAATCATAATGAAAGACGTGAAGTGTAAGGAAAGTCAATGACCTAACCTCATCTAACATTAGTGTACGCGATAGAATACAATATTTAACATAATATACATATTAAGTATATCCTTTCTGAAATTTCGCATCACAAATTAAATCGATGCTGATTAAGATAGTTATAGTATCATTTTTATCTATGGAGAACGACGCGGGCTAACACTAGAGTAAGTTGTGCTAAGTACATAATATCATAAATTTGAAACGAACGTGCAAAAATTTTTTTTTGATCCGATGCCAATTGGCTAGTCTTCAGCAAAGCAGATGCTTTTATATAAAACAGTAAATAATACAATAATAAAATAATCGGTGGTTACATAAGCGTAACGTTCAAAAAGCCCATCGAGAAAGAAATTAGTTTTAATCCACATTTTCTTCCCATGTAGTGATTAACTTTCTGTTTTAATTCCAATGCAAAACTAATTTTTCTAATCGTGTTTTTCTTGCGACTAACTATTTCAAATTATTAAGAATCACTAAAGCTTTATGTTCCAATAGGAAATCTACAAAATGATGCTAAAGGTAATAAAATATGTACTTAAAATACAGGAGTAGTGTTAAGCCCCAGAGATAATAGTTGTTGTTTTTCTCTGTCACCAATTATTATTATTATTTATATAAACAATTTATTGTGTAGGAAAAGTTTAGTAACGTGCGTACTGATAACATAATGATAATCCGTGACAACATTCCACATCGGTATGAAAAACTTGCCCATTATAGTTTGTGTAAAATGAATGTAAACCTTTATTTGCTTAACTAATACCATAGACACAAATACGCCTATGTCAATATTTGTTTTGTATTTAAAGGTAAACCATTTTTGGTTAGATAGAGTCAGTGCCATCATTGAATAGTACTGTGAATAGTAGGTACCAACTTGTACAAATAGAACCAACATAAATCATGTTAGTTTTTCTCGCAAAATGGTTTTGCATAGAAATATTCCAGGGGTACAGACTACAGAACAATGAAATCGATTTTATTTATCTAGATATCATGCGAACGAAACCGTGTATGTCATGCATGTACGATTCACGATTAACCGATCCTATTAATAACAATTAACTATTATTAATTATTTAATTACTACCACTATTTCTGCCAAAGTAAGAGATAAGTAATCCAAACAAATAGTCGATGTAGATACAGAGATAAGACTGGCAAACATTACCCGGTTCGATTCCGTCCAGTGAAGCATCACATGCGATACAAACTGCACGGATCATAACTCACGGATTAACTCGACAGCTCATCAATATACACCCTGTGGTAGTGTTAAAGCAACAATTAATGTTTATACAGGCTTTGAAAATAACAACATACTGTTATCATCACTGTGCTGATTAAGTTTTTTTTTCTTTTGCGAGAAATAAAAACCGAAGAAAAGTATGAATATCACACGCTTAATAACATAAGGCAAACGCTTAGTTATTGATGAAATGGATTGATCATTCAAGGAAAACGCAAAACAACAAGTAAATTAACTTGGACATCTCCTTGAAGTTTGAATTACACGACGCGACCGTAACAGTATAGCCCGAAATGTCGTATCTTGAATGAAAAATTGTCTTAGTCAGGAATGGAATGGCACAAAATCTCGTATAACAATAAATCAGTGAAACGGATGTGAAGTTCATCTGCATAATATGCAATTATACTATGACTAACAACAACGTAATTGCCGTTCAAATTACTGTAACAAATGTATCAGCTACAGAATTCAAAAATACAGAAGATGCCATGTAACTTACACATTCCGAAGAAATTTAATTATTGGTGATCTAGGTAAATATTTTGTGATCTAACTGAAAGATGAGATATTATATAACTCAATCAACAAATTTTTGCGAGACGAGATCATACATAATTTGTAGATACAATCATAATTTGCCATTCACATTAACATAACTCGAATGACTTGCATATTTTTGAGATAATTCGAAGGCACTTTAAAAGGGTACTTTCAAAATAATGCTAATTACCGTATTTACGCATGTGAACGAGTAGCGAGTCGTCAATAAATTATTACTATATCGATACGGTCAGCCGATATAAGTCAGTAGCTGTGACATTTAGGTCATCGCGGCAAGGGCGATGACACTGGCCAAGGAGCCTGAGACAGGTGGCAAAAAACGCGAAACACCGTCACGGCAGCGCTCTCCGGCGGACGTAGCATATCAACACACACACGGTAATCCCTCACCCAACTTAGACTAATCCTAGATTTAATAAGACAAATAAGAAGAATACATTTTTGTATGTTTTGTATTGCATTTGACATTGGCGGAATTCTCTTATTATCTTGTACGATATCATTACATTTGCGAACTTATATTTGCTGCTAGATAACGCAAAAGCTACTGTACCTTTTCAATTTGGTCAGGTAGTTCAAGGGCCTCTTAATAACTTTATTAATTAAAAAGACCTACGTTAATGGAACTTTCAACTTTTCAAGTGAATTTTTAATTAATATTGTTATTGGATTACAACTCCAAATAGGGTGTAGGTAGGCTTCTTTGTCTTTCCTTGGAATGAGCAAACCGATGATAATAAAGAAGTATCTTAGCACAAACAGGATTATAATTGGAGTGGCCACTGGTAGTCGGTATGACGTAACAATTCGTGACGTCAGAACTCGTAGAAACAAAAACATTATAACTCAAAGATCTTTGTGTTTATTACCATACAAAATTTTGACAAAACGCTATACGTCCCAAAAACGTGGCTTGATACAGGAAAAAACACATTTCTTTTGTTTGAGCAGGTTTTGTTTATGGAGCCTTCGAAAACAAAGGTGGTTCAAGTAAAGTGACGTCGCATGGCAGCCAAGGCGCGGTATGATTCACCATTCACACAAACAAGGCTACGCTGCATCTGGCGCGCGACATTGATACAGCAGAAATGGGAAAATGACAATATAATGTTATGTATTATGCTGTAGTTCAAAGCCACAGATATGGCTAGGAAGGAGTGCCAAAGATTGTTATTTAAGAACACCATCACAACAATTTCTCTTGTGTTGAAATTTTATCCATGTTGACTTGGGGCTTAGGCACGGCTCCTTGGAATTTCAAATACTATAGAAAAGCAATTGGCTTCTATAATATTAAATGTATTTAATGATAAGCTATGTTAAGAGATGAAAGTTGGTATTAGAAACAAAATATTTTATTGTAAACACACACGGCACACCCAATGACTGTGTAAAGATGTAAAAGAAGACGAAAAAAACAATTTGTTTTTTTTTTTTTTATTCTCATAACAAACACCAATCCGAACTTATGTTGATGCGTAAATCAATGGAAATATATCGATGTTATTTATTGAAAATCTCTAGGTATATAGCAAATTCCAACAACTGCTGCCATCAAATAAATCAATATCAGGATTATTTAAACAATACCCAAATATGCATTGAGCAAAATAGTGTAAAATATACAAGACTAGCTGACCCGACAGTAGTCCTGTCTTTGAGCAAACTGTCAAACATGTGAAGTTTAAACAGCTGAAATGTTTTCATAATTTTTTTTATGTTTGGCAAAATTTTCTCAAGTTTTTTTTCATAAGATCCTTCTCCTGACAATAATGAAAACAACAACAAAAAAAATATAACAAATTGGTCCATTCGTTCATGCATGATGCAGTGACCAAGGGAAATTGGGATTTATTTTTATATAAAGAACATTTAAAGGGGTCAATCATGCACAATGTATCAATCAATACATGGATTATTTATAATAGACATGTTGGATTACATGAGGCAACATAGGAGACAGGATCTGGACTGCCGGAGGCCCACTGCACTATAATAACTACTATACTTTTAAGGTAAATAAATTATTTACAAAGATATACAAACAAAAAAACAAAGGATACAAATGTTATTGATAAGATAAAGACAGAAAATGATAGATACATCAAACTGTTATGTATGAAAATAGGTTAAAACTACCTGACCTTTTGCTAACTTTAATTACTCTTAAGTGATAAAGTACTACTGGAAAATCACAAGCCGGGTCATAAATTTTTTCTACAATAAGTAGGTAATTAATACTTATCTATTAAAAAGACAAATCTATCAAAAGAAGTCACTTCATTCTAACTTCAAGTTAAGTATATTAGAGCATTAAGATGCTATGTGTTGCAACCAGTTTAAACCAATAGAAAGAAATACCATAACTATATAACATTTAAAAAACAATACAATGCAAAAACACTATATTGTAAGTCTTCCATTTTCTTGTGCAACTGTGATTGATATATTTCCAATGAGCCACTTATTCCAATGTTTCAAGTTAAAATATGAAAATGCTGACTATTTGGATAAATGGACATCTCTGTCATTATCTGCAATTTCTATAATCAAATAATCAGACCCTAAAACGGAGCCAATATCAAAAATGATTTAATTTTTGCACGCCTCATAAGCGAAGCGTTGAGGTGGGTACTACTGTCACTTCGCGCAAAACATCTGATTTTTCAAACTTAAAATGTCTTTATGTATCATACATTGCACTTGTAAGATAATACATACACACACATATTAAGAAAAAACACTATTTTTAACATTCATGATATTTTTGATGTCATTTTTGTTATTTAAACTAGTTAAAAAACAGTTTAAAAAAGTTCTGTCTTGGACGTCCGTGTGTCTGTATGTGCGGAGGATTTTCTTGTTAACACGATAGCGACCGAAATACTTTACTAATCGAGTCTTTTTTTTTTCTCTTACGCTTGAGTATGCTCAGGAATAGAACCCTTTCATTTTTCAGGGTCTGATTCGATGTGGTTTAATTGTTATTAAATAAACAAAAAAAAAAAATATCGACAGTTCTCCATAATTTTAGTATATCTATATATTTCTTTATTTTATTTTATTTTTTTATATATTTATAGTGTACTCAAAATTCACCATTATAAACTCGATTCTTTATACTATAAGCCAAGGTTTAAAAAAATAAGTTGGTAGTCAGTCCCTTAAACCTGCGCAGTTTCACATCTAGGTGGGGCCACAAGAAAAATAGCTCAATTATTACGGTACCGCTTTCTTTACTTTTCCAACTGTTTTATTTTATTTCTTTTTTATATTTATAGTGTACTCTTTATAAATAATCAATTTTATTGTAAAGGATGAGATTATGAGGCGTGCACTTTTGGATTTTCCAAACTATTTTATTAATCTTTTTAGCTAGAAAAGTTAATTTTTGTCATCTGTCTGCTGTACTCAATTGTAATCACATTACATATTTAGGTTAGGTACAGACTTTATTGTGCCATAGGATCACTCGCTACAACAAGAAGAATTATTATGGCCATATACATTTTATAAACAATTACATACCTATTCCTTCAGTTATATGTTTTTGTCAAATTCATGCTTTTATTTATTTAATTCTTAATGATTATTATATAATTTGACTAATGTATTTGAATTCTTAATGAATAAACAAATATTTTTAAAACAGCGCAGCCATTGTTTACTATGTATCAAGAAAAATTTCTATATAACGCACATCCGGAGAAATAACGTCATAAATGTCATAAACCACTTTTTACAGGGCAGAGATTTAAAAGTTTGCTTTGTTATTCATGGACCCAGTTTATACATAAGAAAAATTATTTAATTGATTGTGTTAGTGAATATATTCAACTTCGAATATATAGCATTTTCAGGAAGGCTGAAATAACTAGATAAGACTTATTTTACTTTTTTTTAGGATGGTACTACATTTATGACATTATGGCCCTGGGATTCAAAGTATACTAAATCTATTATGTCAAATTTAGTAGGTAGGTATGAAAAAAATATTACTTCTACAGAGAAAAACATCTTTATTGTAATATTTTAATTAATTTGAAATAACGGTGGTGGTGTAAGTCTATCAAACCTGATATTTTTGTGTTGGTGACGGTTTACGCGAAGTTTGTTTTAATTTCTAGTAGATATTATTTAAATCGTGGAGGTATCACCTCCTGATCCACCTGATCCCCTCCCCCTCCTGAGACTATGAGTGATGATGTGCCCCGTCCAAGGCCAAAACGTCATCTTGACCAGGATGTTGGTGATGAATGATGATATTAGAAGCAAGACAAAGAAATCTTCTCTAAGCGACTGCCCTAACTCTATTTCCATAGATACCGTTTATAAGCATTCCCTTCTAGAAGGCCCTTTTTGACAGTATTCTGTAACTGACTGGACCTTACATTGTACATTGCAGTAAGATAGAAAATGACCCCACATCAGGCACCTCGATCCGGGCCATCAAAATCGGTCAACTACTTGTAAGAAATGGCATCAAAAATATTTGCAGATTGCATTAAGAAAATCGGCCGCAATAGGGTTTGTATCGAATTTTAAGTGGTGAAGATGCCAATGTGTTTATTGGTCATCCAATATTGGCCCAGCACAACCTGAGCACAATTATCCCCTTATACAATTATTCACGGAAGGGCATTGTAAGAGGAGTGCCCATTGACATTTCTATGCAGGAATTTGTTGCCAATTTGGAAATCCCTGCGGGCTTTGGGTATATCATAAAAGCACGTAGGTTAAATAGAAAACATCGTACGACGGTGAGCACTGAATGGATTCCCACAAACTCCCTGGTCCTCACATTCCTAGGGCAGAAGCTGCCTGAAAAGGTCTTCCTTTACAAATCATCCTTAATAGTAGAGCTTTATAGACTGCCAACAATCCAGTGCCTGAAATGCTGTAGGTTTGGCCACATTAAAAACCAGTGTAGGTCGAACCCCCGATGTTTTAAATGAACACGAGAGCCTACAAGAAGCCGTACATGCCGAACCTATTATTTTAGCTCTCATAATTTTGTCAATTTTTACTGAAACATATTCTTTGCCCGAGACTCTAAGTTGTTTCGCTATCTATTTTACCTTTTTTCTGTGTCGAAGTCGTTTCTTTTCGAAGATTGTTTGGGGTTTCCTCTTCACTTGTACTATTTACAGTTTCAGAAATTGCAACTTATTCTACAGAAGGTCTATTGACAGGGTTTGCAGTAGATTCTACTTCTGAATCTTCGCTAGATGAAGAAGAATCAGAACTTGAACTTCTAGAGGAACTAGAGCTTGAAGATTTAGTAGGTCACTGTCACTATCAGGCGAAAAATCCCCGCTGCGAGTACTCTCACCTTTAAAAGGTTTTGGGACGGTTTTGTCACAACTGTACATAAAATAACAATATTACATTAAGCCACATAGCTGAATATCCAATAGTTTGGTGCGTTATTGTCATAATTGTTTTATACCGTACAGTTATGACATATTTAGCCACTAGAATCAAATAACTAATCAATAAATCGAGAGCGCTTTTGTCACAATTGTAATTACCTTATGTGACAACGCAGCTCCAAGCACATTTACTCCGCTCGGATGACCGGACGCAACTGACTAATAAGACATCGTGCCGCCAGAATGGGCCAATAACATGTCAAAACCGCGACGTCATAAGCGACCTCTCGTGGAGGATATTAAAATTAAAATTATGACATTAATTCCCCGAATACTAAACCATAAAAGGAAACGTTTTTGACAAAAAACTCATTTTTTTAAAAAATGCAGTTGTGACGTTATTTCTCCGGATGTGCGATATATACCACTCAATAAATAACTAAAATTTAGGCAAATCAAAAATTTTTTATTAAAATAACCAATAACAAGTTCTTCAATCTGATGTAAAATTATTCTTTGACAAGTGCATACATTATAATTTGGCCTTTTAGATTTCTTATTATCATTTGGTCACTAGCCAAACATTTATCAAAATTGATCATACCACCTGGTGGAGGACTATTATTGGATAGAGTACTTTTATATTACAATCACAAAATACAATAATAATTTGTCCAACACAATTATAACTGCAAAACACCTGCCCTATGACCTCAATAAGTAAACAATGATCATTGTGTAGACTGAACAAACATTTTCAACAAAAATAATAATTGTACCTACACATGCAGCTCAAAAATTGTATGCAATAAACAAAATTGGTAGCAAATTTAATTTGCTTTAATGTCATATCATGGACTCAACATTAATTATGCAAATGACGATAAAACAGTTCACAATTGTCATCTATAACCTACAAAGAATTAAAGTTCATTTAGAGTACAGTTATAATTGATTCGACTTACCGACTGCAGCGAATTCATCCGGTGTTCTGCCGCCAGCGAGGAGCCACCTGCACCAGTCGATGGTCTCCCATTCGTCTATAGCTTTACTGGGGTTCAGCAAAACGTCCAGCAGAGGAGCCCAATGCTGTGGAGATCCACTCGCGCAATCCGCATGGATATAAGCAGCTGCTCCTCTCTTTCCCTTTTTCATTAAAACTTGCACGGTCGAATTAGACATTATTTTACACTACTTTTGCTGAATTTCACGAAAACTCGTTCACTACGCATAAGTCACTTTATATTTCGGTCACTCACGGAAGAAACACCATTTCCAGTTTTACATAAGGCAATGAACTGCGGCTCAAAACGCATCCGCGGTAAGTCATGGCTGTAGCACGTTAAAAAATTGGTAAATGATGAAACACGATAGCTTAAAACGTAACACGCATTTATAATTTGTTAAAAGTCGAAAAATTCAACACTAATTTTGATAAAATTCACGGTTAAAAATAATAATAGAATAGGTTGATGCAGAAACAACTCGAGCATTCGTCTGGGTTACCAACTTAAAATATTCAAATATGAAATCAGAAAACACCAAGGAAAACACCTTGACACCTAGATAAAAAAAAAATACCTATAGGTAAACCAGAATCTGATGGCAATTAGGGAAATCAAAATTTTGAGTGTGCAACCCTAGGGAAAATGGACTGAACGATCTTGATACTGCTTATTTTTTAGTTTGTTCTCAATATCATTAGTCACATTACATAAGTGGACAATACTGTACTTAATAATGAGATATCCACTTAATATTATGTAGGTACATACTTACATGTATAATATACATATTACTTTTATACAGGTAAAACATATTATTATTTACACATACCTATATTTGTATGTTCATTATCATTATGCCATGTGAAAATATCGATGTTATATCGATAGAAAACTAGACTGCTTATAATTTTTTATAAAATAAAATAAAAATAAAATAAAACTATGTTCATTTTCGTAAGTATATAACAGATACACACATTATAAAATTGACTTGGACAGCTTGGACTTGACGAATAGCCGTATTGGAAACTCCTGTAATAAGTTTTCATAAAATTATATTCCAATCAACAAACAATATTATAGTTACCTACATATAATATTTTTTAATTGAAAGTATCAAAGCGGGTAAGTCCAATTTACCAATAAAATCTTCTAAATTGAAAATTGTGATGTGTTTGACCCTTCTTCATCAAATATTTTTCTATACACATTATAAACAGCACCTCGTGCTTGTGATCACAGCGGCTTTTTCGACATTTTCTAAGATTTTTTAGACAAAATCCTAAAAATTATTTATCAACTGCAAAAAAGACAAATAATTTGACAACCAATTTGATAGTTGTCAAATAAGTTGCCACATGAAAATCTTTTATTTCTTAAATATAAATATGCCATCAGATTCTGGTAGACCTATACCTAATAAATTGTTTTATTTAACAATTAAATTTTTACATTTTATAATGTTAGTAATATAATAGCGTGATAATAGCTGTTTCTCTAAGTTGGTCACGTATTTTCTCTAACCCTATTTTACCAAGAAACGAATTGAAACATAATATACCAATCCATCAAATTATAGACCCATTTCTTTAATTTCAACGCTATCTAAAATCCTAGAGAAACTTGTGAAAAAAAGACTAATGAGGTTTTTGGAGGGCAACAATGTTCTCAGTGTCAACCAGTTTGGCTTTAGAGAAAGAACTTCAACTGAAGATGCAGTCTTGTCGCTGAGTTCAAAAATTGTTCAATATCTAGACAATGGGTATAAGTGTTTGGGTGTATTTCTCGATCTGCAAAAGGCGTTCGACACAGTATCCATTCCCATCCTTCTGAAAAAGCTGGAGAATGTAGGCATAAGGGGAATCACGCTTGATTGGTTTTCTGACTACTTATTGGGGAGACGGCAGTCAGTAAAAGTAGAGGGCCATAAAAGTGACTATCTAGATTGCTCATATGGCGTCCCGCAAGGTAGTACTTTGGGACCTATCCTTTTTATTGTTTATATCAACGAACTATGTGATATCACCTTACCTGGATTAGATCTTCTTATGTTTGCCGATGATACTGTTTTACTAGTTCATGAAAAGTCTTGGAGAACTGTGGCAGAGCTTGCTGAAAAGTGTCTTTCTGTTGTGACCTGTTGGCTCGAAAATAGTCTACTGTCAATAAAATACTAGTAAAACTAAATACATGTGCTACAGTATGACATCTAAAGGTGCCCCAAGTCAAGACATGATTATTAAAATACATACCTTTCCATGTAATCGTAGTAATTATGTGGCCCCCTGCAACTGTTCTACACTCTCACGGGTTAATACAATTAAATACCTCGGTGTTGAGATAGATGATAAATTGAATTGGACTTCGCATATTTCAAAACTAACTTCCAGAATACGTCAGCTAATTTATATTTTTAATAATTTACAATCTGTGGCAGAACAAAAATTGTGTAAATCTTTGTGCGAATGTATTATAAGATATTGCATTTGTGCTTGGGGTAATGCATCCAAATCCCTCCTAATAGCAGCAGAGCGTGCACAGAGAGCATTACTTAAAGTTTGTCTAAAACTTCCATGTAGTCACCCAACAACCGATGTATATAAAAAAGCCAATGTTCTTAGTATAAGAAAACTGTTCATTTTTGAAATCTTACGTCGCTACCATAAAAATGATGTTCCATACTTACCCAAAAGTAACAAACGTGTCGATCGGTGTCCGTTTCCTATAACAAAATCAAAATTCGCACAGAAACACTACAAAGTAGTTGCACCTCTACTGTACAATAAAGTTAATAAGGAAATTAAAGCTAAACAATTGAATAATCATAAAATAAAAAGATGTATACTTACGTGGCTAGAGAAGTTTGATTACGACGAAATTGAAACCGTGCTAAGGGATCTATAATTTAAAGCGTGCTATAAGAAAGGATAAAAAAAAAAAAATTATAAATATATAGATATACTACACATTTTTTTTTCTTTTTCACATATCCACACATAAAAGCAAAACTTACATGAAAAAACACACACACACACACACACACACACACACACACACACGCACGCACACACACACGCTCACACACACACACACACACACACACACACACACACACGCTCACACATATACACACACAAGCATTTAAGCGCTTTCCACTTACCTTTATTTGTTATTTTTAAAATTTTCTTTTGTATAACGTAGGTATCTATACTGTTTCGAAATTAATGGGAGAAGCCACTGGCTCCTGAGACACAGTATTTAACTAATTCAGGAGCCTATGGATTCATATATAAGCTGTACCTATTTTTTATGACAATAAAGTTATTTATTTATTTATTATTATTATAGTGGGATAGCGCCAAGCACAGAACAGTAAGTGCGCCAAGATAGCGCCTATAAATCTATAAAAAAATTTACTATTTTAACGCAGTTCATTAATTAAAGAAACGAATCTTCAATGGCGGCGCTTATCATTCCCTCTCGCTTACACACGGCCGTACGGCATGCAAAAAAAAGGGAAAAAATCACTAAAATGTATTTGATTTTCCCTATAATAGTTTTTATCATAAATTTACAATGACAATTATGCATTTTGCGAAAGTAAATAATGTTTTATTGGAATTTGACAAAATATGTTCCTTGTTCCTTGAAAAGTTGTTCAGTTTTATGGGCCCATTACAAGTAGGTATTATGGGGATTTTGCTACATTCTGTATACATAAATATGATAATTCATATAAATACACAAATACAATAACAAAAAAGTTTGTCAACAAACAATTTGAAATAATTAATAAAATAATTATCCGTTTACGTTATTTTTATTTTCTTTTTTGCTGACCCTACCATACGTCAGTGTCAGCCACAGGTGTCAGCTTTGGCCGCCATTGAAGATTCGTTTCTTTAATGAACTGCGTTATACAATGCAAAGTGCACATTGTGATTGTTAAAATGTTATTTTTACAGTATTTTATTTTTAAAAGAAAGAATATATCACAGTATTTTGTATTTATATATTCGAAAAATAATAGTCACTTCTGTCAAGGCAAATAGATCTTTTATAGGTATAGGTCAAGGTATAGGTATATTTCAGAAGTGTATCTTTTTTAAACCACATTTTAAACGTTTGAAAGGACCACGTTTTGTGATTTTATGTTTGTCATCTAAACCAATCTAAACTATAAGATTGATGTCGTTTCTATATCTGTATGTATTGCATCTTTCCAAACTATACAAGGCCAGTACCTATGCAACGGTGTGAAACTAATCACGTATAGTTTGGAAATAACTTTTTTACAAAGTTCTTCCAATCTATACAACAGCAGTACGCAAATACTCGCGTATACTTTGTAGTGAAGAATAGCGCTCCAAAATATACAGCGCCAGTACGCATGCGGACTAATCGTGTATGTTTCGGAGTAGGCGCGGCGTCTTTCCATTGCTCGCGCTTATATTATTGTATTGCTGTTTTTAAATGTATTATTAAAATGCATGTGTATTGTATATATACACGAATGTTGCGTACTGATCGTATATTTTTTGTATCGAGAATGCTTGTGTCTTCGTTCCCGACTATAACTGCACGACTTACAATAATTGATAATAGTGCTAAAATGTAAGTATCTAATAAGTCCAGAAGAAAACGGTTGCGAGGCGACGGAGCCCCGCTTTGCGGGGCTCCTATTTTTGTGTTGTTAAAAAAGACACGAACTTAACCTAACCCATAGGTAACCCTTATATCTGTTACCTATTTATTTTTCCAAGCTTACCTAATAATATTTTTATTCCATATTTTACTGAATCAATCAAGAAGAATAAAAGTAGAAAGATATAGCTGTACAAGCAAGTCTTTGATTGCCTATACAGGGTTACAGGTTAAGTCGACCTATTCCTGTTATGAGCGTGTAGGGGTCAAAACAAACTGATTTGATCTTATATCCAAAATCCATATCCAAAAGTTAGCCGTTGAAGAGTTATTGCAATTTTAATTTTTTTCTTGAAAATGCTAAATACCAATAACCAATACAAATACCAATTAACAACTGGGGTAGTAGGTAGTATATTTATTATTCCGCTCAAGCGTAAGTGGTGTAGTAGGTATATTTATTACTTTATATTTTGCGTACTGATCGTGTATAGTTTGGAACGAAGAAGCAAGCATCCGCGTTACAAAGTATACATGATCAGTACGCAAAATTCGTGTATATGTTGTACAAACTTAAAAACAGCATTACAAAGTATACACGAGCAGTTTCCTATAGTTGCGTTCTGGCTATGTATAGTTTGGAAATACGCATCTGTATTGGTGAAAAAAATAAGGTATTTTAAATAGCGTGGCATAAAATAAAAAAAATGTTTCCGTATTCGTGTGTACACACGTAAGAAGTGAAACTTCTTTATGACTATATTTTTCAAAAAATAATTTACTATTAGTGCTGATTTACACAGGGTCAGTAGACAAGTCAGTCGCGGCGCCGAATTTCGGCGCCGCGACTGACTATAACTCTTTACATAGACTACAAGCCTCTGTACTGACTTCAAATCTGTTTACACAGGGTTTTTTTTCGGGTCAGCACTGATTTGCCTCGAATTTGTAGTCAGTTACTGACCCTGTGTAAATCAGCACTTACTATAATTTATGCAACTTTACAGAAATACGTCGAATCACGCGTGGTATGGATAAGAAAAAGATGGCGCGTAACGGAAAAATGTCACGCGCAACGAAAAAATGTTACACTTAATTTTTTTCCAACCCCGATAAAGAAGTTCCACTTCAATAAAATAAAACTTTAATCATGAGTTCAGACAAAGTTTTAACAAATTAAATTTTCAGTAACGTTTTTACGTCAAATCACCGTCAAATTTTAAAAGAACTTCAACTCTATCTCCAATAATTCCCTGCATTCCCTGGGACCATGGGACCATACCACTGGAACATAACTTGAATCACAACGCCTGAAAGGGTTTTGATGATTTTAAGTTTTACAGTTGGATTTATGTCTTCAATTCTTGATTCAGGATATTATTCACAGGGATATTGTAATTTTAAATTTTATAAGGCGAGTGAGTATAATATTATTTGAACTTGTATTTGAAGAATTGAAGACACAGATTGAAGATGACATTAGGATCATAATTATTTATCTATGGTTTATTGTCGGAATTATGACAGTTGACGTACATGTGTTTGAAATTTGAAATAAACATGGTCGATGAGACTTGAGCTGAGGACTTGAGAGTATTAAGTGCACTATCCGTATTATTTTGTTTAAATTGCATTGATTATAAGTTGCATTTATATGAATGATTTATAAATAACCGTCGTGTAAAGAGAAATTTATAATTTATTTGTTTTAAAGTGTTTATGTAGACTGTAGACTTACTATGGCTGAAGAAAACAAGGTTATGTTCCATGAGATGGAGATAGATGATCGTATATTAAAGGTATTATAATCAGATAATAATAATTTTACTTTTATATTTCTATTGACTTATAATATCGCTATGAATCTATATTATTTTACACATGATATTGAAAATTTACTAATGTAAATATTACCACGTGTTATACTCGCGAACTCAGGGCGAAAACAATTGCATATATTTTATTCATTAAATGACATCTAAAATAATGTTCTTTTAGGCAATTTCACAACTTGGTTGGTCAAACCCAACACTGATCCAAGAGACAGCAATACCACTTCTTCTGGAAGGCAAAGATGTCCTCATGCGGGCTAGAACCGGTTCAGGCAAAACTGCGGCATTCACAATACCTGTGCTACAAAAGATTTTAAATTTAAAAAACACAAGCACACACCAGTGTATCAGAGCATTAATTTTATCACCAAGCAAAGAGTTATGTGGTCAGGTAAGTTGGATTTATTCATTTTATTGAATATTGTTGCAAAGTATCTACACAATTTTCTGTTTATAATTTTCAAATTATTATTTACATCTGTTACAGATCACATCAGTAGTTTCAGATCTCACACTAAAATGTTCAAGAGAAGTGCGATGTATAGACATATCCTCAAATGCCAACACACAAGTCCAGAAGTCCCTTCTAGCAGACAAACCAGATATAGTTGTAGCGACACCTGCGAGGGCGCTGGCACATTTGAAAGCAAATAATATGAAATTAAAGGATGACCTGGCTATGTTGGTGGTGGACGAAGCTGACCTGGTGTTCTCTTTTGGCTATGAAGATGAGGTGAAAGAGCTTTTGGGGTAATCTTTTAGTTTGCCAATATCCTTTGTTAGTGTGTAATTTATATTCTTACTATTCTGTGAAATTGATTTTAGTTATGTGAGATGATTATCAATTAAAAATAGTCAAATTAGTTTTTTTTAGTTAATTGTAGAAAGAGAGTTTTTATTGTCTTAATTCATTGACTATTGTACAATAAATTATTATGACTTAAAGTATAATTCTTTTTCAGACATTTACCAAAAATCTATCAAGCAGTGTTAGCCTCTGCCACATTATCAGAGGATGTGTTAAATCTAAAAAAGATAGTTCTCAGAAACCCTGTGACACTCAAACTAGAAGAGCCAGACCTTGCACCATCCACACAGTTACAGCATTACCACTTATTTGCTGAAGAAGACGACAAAGCAGCAATATTGTATGCGCTGCTTAAACTTAACTTGATCAGAGGCAAGAGTATAATCTTTGTGAGGACTGTAGATAGATGCTATAAGTAAGTAATTTAACACTTTTAATTTTTTAGATATAATCCAGTCTGTAGGTATTTATGCTCTACAAAAGGTGGCGTAGAAAATGTTTTGAAACAATATTGCTTAGGTATGAAAGGTTAATAAAAATCCAAGTTTTCGACCTTGACGGACCCAGGCGCTAGCCGCCATCTTGAATTAAAGGTGCTAAAATTAGGTTTATTTTAAATAACTTTTCAATTGTTTACTAAATCACAAAAGTGTCTATGAGGGGTTCAAAGAAGACAAAATTACCTACATTTTTTGCATACATGATTATTCTGTAAGTCTTAAAGGTAAAAAGTTACAAGCGACGAAAATAATAATATTTACAGAAATCATATAATTTTAATTTTGTTTAAAAATTGTACAGCTATCCAATGATATTATATATAGAAACAAGAGGTAGATACGTTACCAACGCACCAAAACGTAAACCGTGAATTGGTCCTAATTGGGACCAGTGGAATCAGTCAGATTGTGACTTGTGACAGCGAACGCACATGCTGATATAAACGTTAAAATTATCAATAATGCCTTCTTGTGTGTTCAGAAAGTGCACAAATTACGATAGTAAAATAAAGAAAGATAGAGGGATATCATATCACAGGTAAATGTATTAAAATATTATAATTTTAGAGCAAAAATAACAATTTGCAATTATTAATGAATGACACTTGCTTGACACTTGTATTGAAATAATGAAAGGGATAAAACATTGCTTCAATCACTAGTGTGACAAAGCTAGCGCACACTGTGTTCAAAGATTATCATGTAGATACGATTATTGAAAATAGATTTTTTATTAATTTCGATTTGGGTAAATACTTGATAATTTTTATATTTAAATGGAGTGGGAGTCGAGCATGCTTCGGCACGAATTGGGCCACGCTCGCACCGGGGAAGGTACCACACCCTCACAGAATATCGGCGCCATAGTGACAGTTTACTGTCGCGTTCCGTACGGTGAGTGAGGGGTCCGGAGGCCCACATCCCTTCCCATCCCCTACCCATCCTCTCCTACCCCATCCTCATTCCCTCCCATCCTCGCCCCTTCTACCTAACTTCTTCCAAATCCCTTTGTGGACAGCAACACATCCACTTTCCAGTGGAGTGGGTGCTTATGGGCGGCGTGTATCGCTTAACACCAGGCGACGCGTCTGCTCGTTTGCTGTCCAATAGCATAAAAAAAAAAAAAAAAATAAAAAAAAAATTTAAATCCACACAGTGCATGTAATATATCTATTTATTATATACAATGAAATCGTGATGGCAAAAATGTTTGTTTGCAAAAATGATGTTGAATATACGTATACATAAAAGAAAAGATTATCGCTACTGACGAAAAATGCTATTTGCTTTTCTGTAAATAGCTATTGAACATAAATTTTATTTGTGTTTTAGATAAAAAAGGCTTATACTTCATCCTTTCTTTTATTTCATACTTTTTTTCATCTAGGCACCACTATTATTATATCCTACAAGTTGGAGTGATGACCTTGTACGGGTTCCGGGAACTGCCTTGAAACGAATAGCGTAAGATCGGTCCGTATGGAGTTCTATAAGGAGGACTATGCTCAGCAGTTGGTGTTTATCGGGTGAAATGATGATGACCGAAAACGAACACCACAGCTAGTAATAAATGCTTAATACAGTTATATCTCCAAAAAAGTTTTTTTCATTTTAATAAAACTTCATAATAATAATTAAATAGTAAATGAAATTGTCACATTTGTTTACGTGTGCAGGAAACGAAACATCTATAACATTGAACCTTCTGTGTCGTTAGTCTATGCCAATTGCCATGGCAACTATTTGTTTATTTATATTTAATTGGTGAATTCTTATGACTTTTGCTTACACCTGCGCGGAAGTGACAAACTATCTTTGTCTTTTTTGTTTATATCATTTTATTATAGCCATCTCTCTTATACAGTCTGTCAATGTAATAAATTAAGTAAAATGAAACTTGTATTTGTGTGTGCCTGACACTGCATATGAAGCATTTTTTTTGGATATATTGTGAGTATATAACGTATCTATACATAAAATATCATTGCAGCTATCATTTTTTAATTCTCTTTGATGGCCCAGGCTGGTTAATGGTGGCTTCTTCATTATCTTCGCTGAAATTTTGTGTTTCATTGTCTGTATTTTTAGTTTCCAACCATGAAATTTCGTCGTCATCACAGTCTTCGTTATCTATCTGAATCTCTACTGCATTTTCACACAGCTGACCACTAAAAATCCAATTTTATTATTCTTTCATACCTAAACAATATTGTTTCAAAACATTTTCTACGCCACCTTTTGTAGAGCAGAGGCTTTTACACTTCCCCACAGACTGGACTAATATTGAAATTCATATTTTTAATGTTAGTAGGTCGATTAGCTATGTTATAGTACTGTTTAATTTTAATTTCATTTGTATGTACTAAACTGCTTTTAATAGAAGAATTAAAGTGTTTTATAATTTTCTTGCAATACATTTATTTATAATCTTGAATTAAACATCATTCAATGGACTGATAAGCAATAATTATTTTCAGATTAAAATTATATTTAGAACAGTTCAAAATAGGGTCATGTGTACTAAATTCTGAGCTACCTGCGGCAATCCGATGTCTGTCTGTGGACCAGTTCAACCGAGGCCGCTATCAGATCATTGTGGCATCTGATGAGAAGGCGCTGGAGCAACCTGATGGTGGTCTACTCGCTGGAGAGGAGATTGGCAAGAAGAAACGAGTATGTAGTAACTTGCACAATTTTTCTTGTATTGTGTTGTTTTTATATTGTATCTTAGCTTTATATTTTTCACATTTGTTGTCATATCTGTTTTTTCTTCATTGCAGCAAAAATCAAAACGCAAGAAAGACAAAGAATCCGGTGTGTCGCGCGGCATCGACTTCCAGCACGTGTCCAATGTGATCAACTTTGACTTCCCACTTGACGTCAACTCTTATGTGCACAGAGCGGGGAGGACGGCCAGGGGGAATAATCAGGTATATTATTTTTTATCCTTTGCTAATACTCGTAATAATACAGGTTGAATTATTTTTTATTTATATTTATCTTTTATAAGTATAATTAAAAAATAATTCATGGATAGATCATTAGCAGTATCTTTATATTGCTAATGATCTATCCATGGATAAAAAGATTATAATCTTAGAAGAACAATTAATTTTTCACCGAGTAATTTAAAAAAAAAATGTCTTAAATGTATATTGCATAAAAGACACATTTTTCACTTTTAACTATCATTAATAAAAAATAGGTACAGCTATATAAAATTATCTTGTTACAGGGATCTGTATTGTCGTTTGTATCAATCAGAGAGAAACCATTGTTAGAGGAAGTTGAAGCACATTTATCAAAAGGTTTCAATGGACAAAAAGTATTGCAGTAAGTTCAAATTATACATCTATATTCATTAAAATATCATAATTTTTTTGATTTTATCACTTAATAATAAAGTGCAAGCACATTTAGGCAATGTGGCGTCTACGTCTAACTGCTACACATAATGCAAATAATGTTCGAATTTTATTGATGTAGTTCTAATTTTTTCATGCTCATATTTTATTCAAATTAACTGTTGCTATGCATTATACGTTATTTTAAATTAAAAATAACATTGTAATTCAACTGCATGTAATCTTATGATCTTATTGCCGTCTTCAATAGTTGATTTTTAACACATTTTTTTTTGATCAACCTCGAGCTTTGTTTAGGTGAATATCTTGTCAGATACTGAGGAATATGCCAGCTGAATTGCAATTTATTCTTTTCGTTTCATTGAGCAAAGTGGTGCTCTGTATCATTTTCTCGTGACATAGTGTGGAGATGTTCCAGTTTAAATATAAATGTAAACAAAAGCCAAAACTACCTTTTTGTGTTGTTGGAACGTTACAATATGAACACAGATCCAATAAAAATGTAATGAAACTCCCTATTCCCCGCAGAAAGTACTCGTTCGCTCTGGAGGAGGTGGAGGGGTTCCGGTACCGGTCGCGCGACGCGTGGCGCGCCGTGACGCGCATCGCCGTGCGCGAGGCGCGCCTGCACGAGATCAAGCGGGAGCTGCTCAACTGCTCCAAGCTGCAGGTAACTGACAGTCAGCAGTTTCTTAAATGTAAGTTACTGATATTTGATAGGTCAATTTGGCATTGAAAGATGAACTATAAGCTGAGGTTGTATAATATGATTAACGGGAACTGCTCAACTGCAGATAACACGGATTTAGTTGAGTTTCTAAATTACAGGTTAGAGACAATAAATTGTTTTGATTTTAAAATGCAGGTAACGGATGTTTGGTACGAACCTGTTAAATGCGTAACATACAATTTAAGCTAATAAACCGGTCAGCCAACCAGCAGTGTTATAGCTATATTAAACCAAACATTTTACAAAATGAATATACATTTCACATGATGAAACCAACCGAACATATCACTTTGATGAACGACTAATCTTCTCCCTGACTACCCACACCTACCCTCCCCTACCACCCACATGCACCAGAATCTACATACCACATTCTTTGCAGGGTTTCTTCGAAGACAACCCACTGGAGCTGCAAGCAATCAAGCGAGATAAAGCACTACACACAGTGCGAGTTCAAGAACAACTAGCTCATGTTCCGGAGTACTTACTACCGGCTGCTTTACGGGAAACTGAGTTAGAGCCGAGTGCGGATGCGCCTGCGCCCGCGCAAGTTACGAGGAAGAGGAAGCAGGGGAACTTTGGCAGTGCGAAGAGACATAAGTATCAGGTATGTAGAGTTGTTTCGAACAATTGAATCCATATGGATTACTGAATTTATTAAATGTAAAATATTTGTGTGTACTTTCTACTTACTTTTTTAATGTAGTGTATATTATATTAGAAACGTTTGATATTTTTTTTTAAATAAAAAGAATTTTAATTTCATGGAAAATTAAATTATTTTATTATTGTTACAGGCGCGGCAAAGCAACCCGCTGCAAAGTTTCGAACTGAAGAACTTAAAACCTGCTGCCGACTCGTAGTGTTAGTATTGCGTGTGACCGATATCTTTTGTACCGACGTTTCTATACACATTACCAACAAAAACTTCAAGTACCTGCGTTATTTTGAATTTAAAGTATGTGTATTTATTTTTCTCATCACAATGTAGGTGTTAAATATGATGTATTATTAATTGGTAACATTAACACTAACATTTGCGAGAGACTGGTGCCCGCGATAAGTATAAAATACTTGTGTTACGAGTCACCAGGCCCCCAAGCATTAACAATCACATCTATAAGATGAACAATGAGCGAAGTGAACATGAAATGAGAAAGAATTTAAAGTTTTTTTTCTTCAGTTAGATTTCCTAATTATAATATCTTTAGCTACGTGAACTTTAAATTTGAAATGATAATGTTTATAGAAACGCCGTGCGTATAATTGTTTTTGATATAAAATGTATTTTTATACAAAACTATGTGTACAAATAAAATATATCTGACTTTGTGTTTTTTTCTTCATACAGTGTACAGAGCGGCGCGTCGCTTCTCGGTTAGTAGCAGTACATACTGACAAATATATTGGTTTTTGTTATTTTGGTATTTTCTTTTTTTTTATAATGCTTTATCATTTGGGACCATTTTGAGGTTCAGTTCATAGCTTTTTAAATTTAATTTTCATGATTGCATGTATTTGGTTGATTCGTTATTTATTAACTGCATCTTTTTTTTTGTTTTGTGTGACTTATTTGGCGGGCAATAGATATTTTGACTGTATATGTAAAGGTGAAAAATGAACTCAAATCTTTTCATATGATTTAGTTCTGGAAACTCATTACAATGCGTAAAAATGAAGGAAAATTTGATAAAAATAAAGAAAAATGTTCATGATAAAAGTTATTATTTTGGATAATCTGTGTACAGGAAAATTAAAAAGTTTATTTGAAACTGCTCATTCATTTAGCTCTAGGGTGCTTTTCCATGGATACGTAGCGAAGTATGCTTTTGTAAAGAACCAATCGTGTCGCTTCAAACGCTAAATAAGTTTTTATGTTTGTTTTTTAATCCACACACACAGAGGGTAACTTGGATTAACACATAGGATTGTTTTTATCCCGAAGATCCCATGGAAACGAAGTTTCGAATATCACTACATATCTGTTTGTCCATGTATGCTTAAATCTTTATAACTACGCAACGGATTTTGATGCGGTTTTTAAATAGATATAGTTCTTAAGGAAGGCTTTAGTATAATTTATTCGGTTTTAGACAGCGGGTGAAGCTGCGCACGGAAAGCTAGTACCTAGGTAATATCTATAATTAATAAGCTGACTTTTGAGCAGACAGGTTTCCAATAATTAAAAAGTTTACAAATCGCAAAAATGTGGTAAACTCAGTAAATGATTATAGGAATTAGACACATACAGTTGACATCCATTGAGCCGTGGTTTTGATTTATAATAAATATGTACAAATTAACAATGGGACTGCGCAGCACGCAAGTCCCAACTACCAAAAATTACACGCATGACGTACCCCACGAGGGATAGTCACAGGCCGGCGAGCCCCGGCCGCAGTGCCATGGCCGGCGCCGGCCCGGGGCAACCGCCTTGCTGATCACGGTACACCCTGCGCAAGGTTAGTATGCCACGTACTATCTGACGGCCACTTATATAAGATACGAAAAAAATTTCGATAGCACGATTCAAAAGGTATATCAGTGACATCTATTGACGACAGGTTGATTCAATTATGTCAGTGATATTATGTCAATTATGTCAGTGATATTAATTGAATATTAATTCGAAAAAAATAATCTGAAAAAAGTATGGATATGTCTTTTTTATTAATCGTCTTGCAATTTCTTATGTGCGTAATGATGACGAATTTTCAACTATGAATCAGTATTTTATTCGATTATGTATTCACAGAAATTGCAATTGCAATTTTCTATATTCAATCAATTATTGGATTGTCAGTTTTTACAAGTAGCGTCTACTACTAACTACTAACAGCTACCTACTAACTATCTATACTTTGCTCAAGAAGAAATTCATTATCCCTAAGCATTATCCATTATAATTGGTCAATTCACACATTTTATTAATTTTACTTGATCATAATATATAGATAGGTATGCATTCTTATCGTTCTCTCTGTAGGTTCAAAATAAAATACGATTTAAGAAAAAGACATGATTTATTACGAAGTTCTTAAACTGATTTAGAAATTCTTCTCTTTCTGGGCGGTTCTTTGATGATTGTCCTGGAGTCGCTGTGAGCCTTTCGGAGAACTGCCGTTTGCTGCAATGATGAATTTTGACCTTCCAAAGAAGTTAGGGGTCGATGTAGATAGTACCCATAGGGACCCATTTCCCGCCTCTGCCAGGGATTAGTAGTTATCCTGCAAATAAATAAAATACATTTTAATCTTTGTCAATTATTTCGATCAGTAGATTCTTTATGCATAATAAATTAGCGGACGGCTTAATTGACTATTTTTCTGCCAATTATCTATCAGTCTATCAATGTATTTTATGAGTTGCATGTTTAGTTTTATTTGCATTCCGTGTTTTGATTAGTTCTTAACATTCAAGGATTTTGCTCCTCCGACCCTAACAAATGGTTAATCACTTATCTTTTCGCGTAATCTAAAGCAGGCATATTTACAATCTCTCAATTGACCAGAGCTGGTAAATTTGTGTGTTATATTGGAATAACCATATCATAGATGAGTTTCCTCTGCCCAATCTTGCGATCCGCTGCCTCCCGTGTGAATAGTGTAGTATCAAGTTACTAGGTGTAATTACTATGGGCACAATAGTTAACCATATCATGAGGGGCGGGTGTGCGGGGCGCGGGCGCGTGTGCAGGTACGCCGCGAGCGGGCACGCGCCGCACACCCAGAGAAGCCACTGCTGCATTATCCTGCGACCTGCTAGCTCTTCGTGTGATACTTCTGTGTTGTGGTCCTGCAATGTTATTCAGCTGTTGTTGACTATATATGCTACCTTGTTTCAATCTTATTTGCGTATTCAATTTTCTTTAGCTTCGAATTCACAATATTTTGTAGGTAATTTGCCAACAGTGCATAGAGAATTGAGTTAATTTCCTTGTATTCGTAGTCTATTAATGATAACTTTTGTCCTTAATAGTCTTAATTAATTCTACATCCGATTTGATACCTTTTTAACATGCTTATTAGAATGTCGGTTTGAAATAATAACTCACGTTGTGGTAACAATATTCGACAATCATTTTCACAATCCTTACGAGTAGTCCCCAGAAATGTAAACTATATATGACCATCCAAATGAATATCAGATGCTGAAAAAGAGAGCTGTTTAAAATTCTGATATCACTAGATTTTGTACCTAATTAAAACGCTAACTTTCCTCCAAGCTACTGAATGGTGACCTCTAAAGCTCTTTTTATCGAATTGTATTCGTCAAGCGATCTTTTACATTTAGGTAATAATTTTCAGTATTGAGTAGGACTTGTTTTATTGTGTTCAACGTCTTTAAACTATCACACCTGTAGAATAATTTCCCATAGTGGTACCCTCCGGAACATAAATCGTTTGAACAGTGACGTTATGATGCGGTGCGCAAACGCAGCGGACCCAGCTGCCCACAGCACCGTCGGTATTATTGAGAAAAAGCTCTCCCCGCATCGCGCCCAGTCTAGTAACTGTAACTCGCAAATAATACTTTAACTTTCATTATTTTAGTCTGGTATGGTCTATTGCTTATCTTCCTGTTATTTTTCTCGTTCTATTCTCTGCAATAGTTTTAATTTATAAAAAGTAACGTAACTTAACTTTATAAGTTGTTACAAGTAATTTACACACTGTTTTACGTCTTATTTGTCACTCGTTTTGTGTAGAATAATATACTTATCATATTGACGAAAGTTTTGTAATAAAAAACTGGGTTTCAGATTAATGTAGTTATTGTTGGCCTACTAGTTTATTTAACTTTAATTATATTCACGTCTAACCACGGAAATATTCTACGTTACACACCTGTACAATTTGATAGTTAAAATAGTTTATAGAAGAATGTATCATCGTGAACTCCTTCACATAGAAATTTATAAAAACAGAGCAAACATACTGAAATATTTTTGTATTGAAATGTTTTGTTACGAGAACATGTTGTGACTGTGTCACGTAAAATGCCACTGTAACGTGTTATGTCCTATTTTTGACTGGACTTATTGTGACTGGTGGGACTTATGAAGGAAGGCCAAATTTAAGGCTATTAGCATCTACAGACGCTCCGATTTGGTTGGTGCCAACCATCCGACCACGACCAAATCGGAAAGTGTAGAGAGCGGTCGGTCCGACATAATTATTATTAATATTGGTTTGACGTGGTCGGATGCGCCAGCGATACCAACCAAACCAACTTCCTATCCGACCCAACCAAATTGGAACGTTTGTAAGCTTTGTTCCGACCAAATCGGCTCATTCCATAGAGTAATATAGGTAATTGACTCATTCGCATTCGCAACGCCGCCGGTGTGTCAACATGAACGCCGAGGGAGTTACAGTCACCGAACGTGATATTATAATAAAATTACTGGAAGTATATAAAGACTTTCCCTGTTTATGGGATTTAACTAATAAAGATTACGCAAACAGAGATGCCCGAAATCAAGCATATATTATTATGTTAGAACTATTAAAAAAAATTGACAGTGGGGCTACATTAAAAACATTAAAAAATAAGTTAGATAATATGCGTACATCCTATAGGAGGGAGCGAAAAAAGGTAAGCAAATTCAAGTCAAATATCCTGTTATGTATATAAATAAATAATGTGTTTTATATGTTTTTAATTTATGAGCATTTTTGTCTGATCTCGATGACATATAAATGAAATGTAGAAACTTTGATTCACTAAAAAGTATTTAATAAATATCAAACCTATTTAATAAATAGCACATCTAAATAATATGTAGTAGGTAATTAATAATATCAAATCTTTTTTATTTTTTACTTCTCCGTTTTTCAAGTCGGTTGTTTTTAACGTAGTTATTTTTATTGCGTTTTATTATGAACTAGCTGAGCCCCGCGGTTTCACCCGCGTGGCTCAGCTCCTGTTGGTCTTAGCGTGATGATATATAGCCTATAGCCTTCCTCGATAAATGAACTTTCTAACACCGAAAGAATTTTTCAAATCGGACCAGTAGTTCCCGAGATTAGCGCGTTCAAACAAACAAACAAACAAACTCTTCAAGAAAGAACTCTTCAGTCAAAGAAAAACCCGCATAGTTCCCGTTCCCGTGGGATTTCCGGGATAAAATCTATCCTATTTCCCGGGGTAAAAAGTAGCCTATGTCCTTTCTCGGGTATCAAAATATCTCCATACCAAATTTCATGAAAATTGGTTCAGTAGTTTAGGCGTGATTGAGTAATAGGCAGACAGACAGAGTTACTTTAGCATTTATAATATTAGTATGGATGACATGATTGCTAAAGGATTTCGCCCATTCCCTAGACTGGCTTCTACAGTCTAAATAACAAGAGAAATATGAAGTGATATACGGCTGCGCAATATCAAAACATGTCTTGATGTAGCAAGACTAGCAAGTATACATAGTGGTAAATCAAAACATGTTTTGACAATACTTAACAAGTAAAAAAATCATTATAATATATTCTAAGTACTTTATTGAAGAAATAAAACAACTATGGGTTTCAGTAAACAATAAATTTGGATATTTTACATATTTTAGGTGGAAGCTAGCAAGACTAGTGGCGCTGGAAACGATGAGGTGCATACGCCATCACTATGGTACTATGAACACCTCTTATTCTTGGATGAAAAAATCACGCCGACGACAGAGGTTATTGATAATATGGAGACGGATTCTTCCCAGTCACATAATGATGAGGTAAGCTTTAAATATTCATAGTATTAATCATTCTTTCTTGAAAATGTACCCGGCCCTGATTGTTAAAATATTCAGTGAATATTTGTCTAACAGAATTACCATCTGCAGTACGTTGCCTTTCCGTTCTGTTAAGGCCTACTAAGTTGTCATTTAATCTCCAGTCTCCTGGCCGAAAAGTACATGTTTCAGTATCCTCGGTATCAACACAATTTCTTGTTATATAGTTTGATGACTTTTTTCTTAAATAATTGTGCAGTGTGCATGAAGCCATTACAACTTTGGGTACATTATGAACATTAATTTGAATTGGTCTTTTTAATACTCTAAAACGTTCAGCTAAAATACCAAATGCATTTTCTACAATTCTTCTTGCTCTGGAGAGTCTATAATTGAAAATTCTTTGATCATGTGTCAAATTTCTTCTTGGATATGGTTTTAAAAGATTTTCATTAATGGCAAATGCATTATCTGCCACAAAACAATATGGGGCGATAACATTTGATTGCGGTAAAATAGAAGGTGATGGTAAATTTAGTTGGTTCGATTTCATTTTTTCATGAAAAGTTGTATGTTTGAATACTCCACCATCAGAAATACTGCCATTAGAACCTATATTTACATAAATAAACTCGTAATTTGCATTCACAATACCAAGCAGGACTATGCTAAAAGTTCCCTTATAATTATAGTACAGTGTACCCGATTTTGGCGGCTTCTCGATAATAACATGTTTGCCGTCAATAGCACCCAAGCAATGATTAAATTGCCATTTTATTTCAAAGTCTTTAGCTATTTGTAACCAGTCATTTTCTGTTTCAGGAACCTGCAACAAAAAGAGAACGCGTTACGAGAAGAAAGCAAAATGACATTTTAAAGAAACAGTCGGAATTACTAGAGTCTGCTAAAATATTAATATCTGGTGACGGCACATCAGCTGATGCTTTCGGGAACTCCGTGAGTTCTCAGCTCAAGGAGCTCCCAAAAGTACAAAGATGCCTCGCCGAAAAATTAATAGGAGAAACATTGTTCTATGCAAAACTAGGAGTGCTTACTTTTGAAACCTCAATAAATATTAAAAGAAGATCAGTACAATATTTAGGTCAGGGGTACGCGTACCAGCAGCAGGTGCCACAAACATATGCACCATCACCAACACCATCACCTCAGCATCACCAGCCGTCACCATATGCACCATCACCATCACCATCACCACAGCATCACCAACCGACACCATTTGCACCATCACCAACACCATCACCACAGCATCACCAGCCGTCACCATTTGCACCATCACCAACACCATCACCACAGCATCACCAGCCGTCACCATATGCACCATCACCATCACCATCACCTCAGCATCACCAGCCGTCACCATTTGCACCATCACCATCACCATCACCTCAGCATCACCAGCCGTCACCATTTGCACCATCACCATCACCATCCCCACAGCATCGTCAGCCATCACCATCACATAAGTACTCACATACATCACAATCACTTCAACTCAGTCAGCCATCAACGTCATCAACATTACCTCAGCTTCCACCATCATCATACCAGCAACAATTAGATTCCAATTCATTAATTAATTACATAAGCAGCAATCAACAACAGGTAGTCAGAGGAAAGGGGAAGGAGTTAAAAAAATATTTGATTTTTAAAAAGTAATTTTTCAGTGATATTCGTACTTTTCCATTTTAATTTTTACTAGCTTTCCGCCCGCCTTTGTCTAAAACCTAATAAATTATGTACTAAAACCTTCCCCTGAATCGCTCTATCTATAAAAAGAGCAACTATGGAGTTTCTTGCCGGTTCTTCTCCATAGATGCTGCTTTCCGAATCGGTAGTAAATGTTAAAAATATGACGTTTCAAAAGTGCTTCTCGAAGAAGTCTAATTGAATAAATAAATGTTTGAGTTTGAGTTTTAGGAGCCATTATTTAAGAGAAGAAGAAGAAGAAGAATTTGAGTTTGAAAAAAAACCACGTCAAAATCCGTTGCGTAGTTTTAAATATATAAGCATACAAAGGGACATAGGGACAGAGAAAGACACTTTGTTTTATACTATGTATACTATTACTTTAGAAAAATAAATAAACTATTTTTTATATATTAAAGTTGTTTTATTGAATACATACCTTTAGGTAATCTTTGAGTACTCTAATGATAGCTTCGCAGGTCTCTGGTATTATCTCAGACAGTAGTTGTGGTGATATACATGTGCTTAATTTAAGATCATTATATTCTCTTCCTGACGCGAGATATTTTAAAGTTGCCACTAATCTTTCTTCGGCAGTTACAGCTTGCCTCATAACTGTATCGGTTTTCGCTATATATCTTTTCAAAAGATTTAATATTTCATCGAATGATTCTGGAGTCATTCGAAGATATGTTCGGAAATCTTCATCATCCAATTCCTTAAGGAGCCGCATATGACTGTAATTTTCTCTATTTCTATAGTAGAATTTAGCCCATTCTCTTCGTTTTTTCCTTTGTTCCTTTTGCAGCGGTGCTGTAGCAACAATGGTTGCTGCAACCAACGCTATTTTAGCATTTTTCGATAATACCGGTGGCATGAGGCAAGACGTCCGTTCACTACTTCATAACAAAGTCAACTGCATATATTATATTAACTCTATGGTCAACTGACAGCTGGAAGGCCAACCGTCGGACAATCTGTAGCAATGTCGGAATGGTTGCCATGTCGGTTCCAATATGGTTGGCACCAACCAAATCGGAGCGTCTGTAGATGCTATATGTATTCACAGCCAAGAGATTCAGTTCTCCAAAAAGTTTCACCACGTCCACATTATAGTTACCTTTTCGATGACGGTACAATTTATCACATCATTTGGTGGATTACTTTTATTCAGTCAAATATCGTATCTATTGCCTGCCGAAATAGAAATAAGTTACCTCGCAAAAGCATTGAGAAATTCAACTTCATGATAACTATTATCAGGTTGCAAATTGCAATGTGAATCTTGTGTTTACAATAACTAGGTACCTACTTATTTATTCTTATACATATAGTTATTACACAAATCGACCTAGTCCCACAGTAAGCTCAATTAAGGCTTGTGTTGAGGGGTATAGTCTTATGAAACTAAAACTTTTGCAGAATAAAAGTCAACATCTTTACTCATAATAATTTATTGATTGTTCAACACAGGAAAGGGACATGTAAAAGCTGCTCAAGGATTGGTATCGTGGTTGTCTGCGCCGGAGTGGTCGTGTGCGAGCGGCGCGGTGTTGCTGCATGGACAACGAGTTTTCTGTAATATATTGTATAACTGTATTATAGTGTTTTATTTCATTGTCCTTTTATCCCCTTACATGTTTAAAGATCCACTCCTCCATTTTTATGCTTATGTATATATGGTAGTTAATCTACTAAAAACCCATTTATTCATATCTATGTATTTTATCAGTTATGGTTAAAAGATTTCAGAAATGATAAAAAGCAGTAAAAAATTAAATAAGTATGTTGATTGTGTAGGTACGACCATAAAAATACATTATATCAACTTTCTACTGCAAGAAGACAAAACAATAAAGCAGGGTACCGAAACATAAGCTCTGAGCTTCTCTAACACATCAGCCGTGGTGTCACTAGCGTGGCTAATGAGTCGCGCTCCCACCACGCGGCCGTCCACCCGCACCCCGCTCTCAACCCGCATGTTGTCCGCTCTCGCTTCGCTCTCCCGCGCGAAGGCCGCTCTCGCTTCGCTCGCGAACGACACGCGACTGCCCGCGCCGCTCGCTTCGCGCGACACGCGCCCGCCCGCACTCTAGGGACCAACGTTGGCTCTAAGCTAACTTTACATGTCATGCCACATGTTTGACGCTTTTGTAGGTAGGTAAAGCTGAATTCAATTGTGTGTCGAATTTATGCTAGATTAATAAATTAAGTATTACCTATCTGTCGACTATAATCAAATATTTCAAATCAATGTGTTATAAATTTGAAAATATACCTTTAAACGTGTGAGTATGTATTTATGCGCTCCTGCATTAATCTCAGTTATAGAAAAATCTGTAGCCAAGGCCACAATACATTGTTAGGAAATCGTTGAAATAAATCGATACCTATTAATATTGAACTGATCAGTAATATCAAAGGCCATGATAGTTACGTATTCACGTCAACTGCCTGCGTGTAGCCGCGCAGGCGTTGGTGCACCGCGCCCACGAAGCTGTTCACCTTCTGCATGGTGTGATGCACGCCGCGGGAGGCGCGGGCGTGCAGTTCGGCTTGCCTGCACACATCGCACACGTATACGATTAGAAGAGAAACTACAGTAATATCCAATCTTTGATATTATGTAAAGTGTAAAGGTGTTGATTAACTGATATGTAAATTATTATCAACATTGAGACAGAGCTACATTTGCATCGTGTGAAAAGGTAGTAATTACAAATTCTACGATATAGAGCTCTTACTTTCAGATATCCACAACGTAAGTGTTTCCTACCACACAGTAATAAACATCTGTCATTTACCAACCACTGCTCCAAATAAGGCATGTTGAAGCGCTGGCAGTAGTGCTTCCTGACGTAGTCCGCGTAGCACAGCGACAGGAACCAGCAGATAGTGATGTGGATCTGCGGCTGCTGCTGCTTCAGGAAACGCGTGAGAGGGCCCAGCGGGACCAGCTCTGTTTGCCCCAGGAAACCCGCTGTCGTCATCTCGAGAAGAAAGTTGGGGCTCTAGAGAAATCATTTGGCATGAACAATTTTTTTTTATAATATTGGTCTGGAAAGTAAGTATATTTAGTCATGATAACTCACGTCTCTAATAAGGGTGTCGAGATAGTACTGAAAGAAGCGCATGGAGCACACCCAGAGATGGATCATTAACGCCAACATTCCGGCCACCATGGAGCACTATAACAAACACAATTTATTACTGTTGCTGGAAGAAAAATCAATTTTCAATTAACTCACCTTTTAGTAGGTACGTGTTTGAATTATTCCGATTGAATCCTTACATAATTTTACTCTTTACATAAATCTATAATTAATAATCCATAAATCCATATCGTCTACCTAACTATAAGTATTCATTGTATCAGTACTGTCAATTGTGCCAGCAGTATTATAGTTGTATATTAGTTATAAATAATATATGAATCAAAAGCTCTATAGCACACATTCCTCTGCATGCTACACTTTATATATCGAATAAAGCGAGCAGTTCCTCACCACCAGCGTCTTCTCGAGCAGCGAGACGTGCGCGTGGTCGCCAGCCACAAAGATGGTCGCCTGCAGCTCGTTGTACAGGAACAGCGCCGCGGCGCTCGCGAACACGGCCGTGGGGCCCATCCCCCATGCCTCCCCGTTGCAGCTCAGCCATCGCGCCACCGACTCGACCCCACTCTCCGACAGATTCTACAGAGGGAGAATGTTTTTTTCTTTTGGAATATGCTGGGATACGTTCTAGATATTTCTTCTGGAAGTATCTACCTTGTGCTTTTTATACGCGTGTGTATAGTTTTGTTGAAATAACCTTAAAACTTATAATACCTAAGTACATATTGGGCAATGATAAATGGTTATATACCGACTCCAATAGTACCTATACCTATAAAAAATAGTACGATTCGTAATGGGTGCTATGTAGAGTGCAATTTCAGCATTACTGCAGTTGTTATTTTGATTTGCAGTTTTAGTGTTTTCGTACACTTTGGGCATGATAGATTCCTTGCTGTATCTTCGGAAAAATACAACATTCTATGTGCAGAACTCAGAAGGCACTTACAAAATATCTGGTATTCTACTTACGCAATGTGTATTGAAGCTTACAGTTTTTCCTGCCATACAAATGGTACCGGGAGCCTGCCTCCGCAGTCCTTACCATCTTCAATTATTATTGTATTTTATTTAAACATTGCTATGATCACTGGAATTTATTATTTTTATCATATGGTGTTGGAGATGACAGAGTCAGATATTGACGTGATCTAGGAGGCTACACGGAGGCTAGTGTTTGTTATATAAACTTTTTGGTGAAAAATTTATTTCTGTCTATGTGCGCTCGCATTGCTTATAACCACTTATAACGTATGTGTTCACTATGTGTTTATGATTTCAAAGATTATAACTGTTGGCTCAGAAAATATTAGATTAGTTCATGAATTGCTCAATATAGAAAATAAAAATAACATAATGGAAGATGGAATACGAGAAATACTTGCTAAAGAGCCTCGATTTTCCACCCTATCCATACACAATGTACAACCAAAAAAAAATATTTTCCTTCGTACTTGTTTATAAGTACGTAGGTACCTATATTGTACCTAATAAAATAAAAAGGGAATGGAAATAAAACAAGAGTTAAGTAACAAATGTTCAGACGATCCTGTGATGGCTGACACAGGGCGTCCAACAGTTGCGTTTATTGGTTAACCATAGACACACACTAGCACAAGACACGGCTATCATCGACTAGTGCAATCACAAATGCAAACACAAACACATTAATATTGTGTTAATATGTAAAAATGTAAATAAAAAATGTCTTAAATGAAATCACAGTTGTGGAAAATATCATCTAACATACCTCCACAAAATACATATAGACGAACATAGAACCTTCTCTTGTTTAGGAGGACGGTTAAAATAATTACTTTTGTTACGGAGGCAGAATTTTGACAAAACTCAAGTCCAACGATAAACAATACAATGTAACGATCCGTTACCACAAAATCAATTACGTATAAATAATAAAAGAAAACAATAATTTATGTAACACATTTAACAATACAATATTGCACTAGTCATAAAAATAATTTATAGTCTATTAAATTCATCTACACGCAGTATCATATACTATAAGCTACTTTTAAATAGTTTGTATAAATTACCTATTATACGAACACGCATTAAAAATCATATTAAAAAAATACAAGTAATGTGGGTATATAAACAATTTTATAATCTTTGTATATAAAAACATGTAGTTACACGACGAATACATTTCAAAAATTTTCTAACGACACTTGGTTATGAGCTAGTTAGTGAAATAGTATGCAATATGCTACAGGATAGATATATTATTAAACTTTGAATAAATGCTAAAATACGTATTTATATCTAATGGAATGCGAATTTTTCCTTCTACGTTTTCATGAATCTAAGTCATGGTTACCTTCTTTATTTCAGTAACAATCGATTTAATATTTCTAGACATAATATTTATTATAAAATACATAATATAATTATCATGCATAGGTATTATGTTATAAATTCATTGCTTCTCAATAAGATTCATGGATTAAAATTTCTAATGGCATTGTAATATTGCCAATCTACGAGTTCTACGAGCATGCATAGATCTACGAATTTCAAAATAACGTACTTTATACAATATTTTTATTAAAATATAAGGTATTCGATATTTCTGTATTCATTGCCCAAGAATACAAAAACATTCTAACCTTATTAAGAATATTTTTCAAAATATTTGAAGCACAAGGAAAAATATGTTATTTAAATATATCTATTTATAATATTATGTACTTATTACGCATACAACCTATGTCTATATACAAAAATATATTTGATATAAGTTTGATAATAACATTTCTTTTTATTGTTAAAATATGTAAGCGAGTTGTAAATGCAATAATATATTTTTATAGTCTGTCCAGCAATATTTTAAAAAATGTACAGCGTACTCTATAGTCTATGTTCCCGCATAGACTGTGGATCTAATGCGTTTTAAAGTTTGGATGCGTCTTTTACAGAGGGAATATATTTTATTAGGAACTTAAGCATGCTTTTTTATGTTTTATCCAAATTTCATCAGATTTTAAGATTAGATCCACAGTTCATATGCGCTTTATATTATTACATACAACTACTTATTCGTTGTAAACGTAAATAAACCTTTTTACAATTTTTATGATTATTTTTAGTATTAACTTACATGCTATGAGTATTTCATTACATTAATAATTATAAGTTATAGATCTTAAAGCTCGCTACTCGCTACCCGTCCGATTTATTTTAATCTTTTTCAATATCACACACGCAACCCATTCACGCAAGGACTAATATTTTACTCTGCACAGATACAATTCCACTAGACGCACTAACAATATTCTAATATTAATGATACTTATAGGAAAATAGTAGGTATCGCGAATAACTACAAATAAACGTATTATATTAAAACTTTAATATTTCGAATTTTACATAATATTCAGAATATAGACTACCAATATTTTCGATACATCACTAATTTGTCACATTATTATTTTTTGAAGCCGAGTAGAATTACACCAACCATTCGACAGCATGTGGCGGGGGTAGGGCGCGCGAGGGGGCGGCGCGGGGTGCGGGGTACACGGGGAGAGCGGGGTGCGCGGGGTGCGCGGGGGGAGCGGGGAGGGGCGGTCACAGGGCACACAGCGCGTGATCCGAGGGCGGTATGGACGTCTCCACTGGACGCTTTATGGTCCTTACTCGCTGTAAGAGAAGTCAATTGTATGAGAAAATGTTGAATTGCTGTGAATTTGTGGAACGAACATAATTCTGAAAATTTTTATGATAATAAATTATAGCCTGTCACAGGAACTAACTAACAGAGTGTTAGTAGTAATAGTGAGGGTAGTTGATCAGACGACGAATTAACATTATGAACACAATATACAAAAAGGTATACACATAAATGGTGTACCTACTTATTAAATTTCTTACCGTAGCACAGTTTCCAGGCGTAATGATCAGCTTGTACACGATATACAGCGGGATGCAGGACACGGTGGTGCCGGTCATGACCCAGCCCACTGCGATGGACCAGCGCGGGTAGCGGTACTCCCCGCCCAGCATCTCCTCGTGCGCAAGTACCGAGAACACGAACAGCACCAGCAGGAACACTGGGCTGTAATAACATTTCATTCGAGTATATCACGGAAAACTATTTGAAATTACTTTAATTAGCGTACTTGATGAATTTCAAATGCGACTTCTATGATCAATTAATACTGGAAAGTTTTATCCTGTTATATAATTCTATCTGGATAAAAAGCCATCAGACACAATTATATTTTTTTGGTTAAAGTGTTATCATCATTCTAGCGATTCATTACCTCTGTTCATTTTACGACGATGCGATATTATGTTAACAAACAGTCTGCCTAAATAATTTCAAAACTCAAACTCAAGCATTTATTTATTCAATTAGACTTCTTCTAGAAGCACTTTTGAATCGTCATAACATATTTTTACTTACCACCGATATAATACCTAATCGCACGGCGCACCTCTACCATTCAGAATTTCTATAAAATAGGTCATTCAAGCATTTGATCTCAAACATACCTGATATAAGACCAGCAAGTTCTCCAGAACCAGCCAGGCTTGTGACCCAGCATGGTCTTCACATCCTCCGAGAAGCGGTCCACCCCGTACACCCAGCACACACCAGCTGCCTCCGCGAATACGACGAAGAGGATGGCCAGCCCCGGCCCGTATACATTTAGCAAATCTACTAGGTACACGCCGCCCTGGATGAATGGATGAAAGTTATCAGAATTATCAAATAATGCTGAAGTTTGTATTTTTTTACTATTAGAAATTTATTAAAAATTTAAATAAAATAAGAATCTTATTTTACGCTCTTCACATTTTAATCAAAATGTTCTAACAATGTCTCTGAAGTTACAATTGAAGCAATAACCAAAAGTAATGTAATAAAAATGATTAAAACTGTACAAAAAACGAATTTTAAATAACTCGTTTAAATAGGGTAAGCAAGTGACTCGGATTTATAAAAGGGTTCGTCAAAGCCACTTAATTAAGTCAATTTCTTATATTAATCCAATTTCCATCTCCGTTTTGTCACGTTGGTAAAAATAATGAAGACTCATTTAATTAATAATTTCTCAAGGCACACAACACAATGAAAATTTAACACAATCAAATGTAGGATACTTAAAATGCTTACTTAATAACATTAAAACTGTTATTTATATGAATCGAATAATAACATGTGATCTAATTACATGAATAACATTACCAGAATATTGTGTTTCGTATCACTCGATACTCTACGCGTTTTGTATAAACAGCAACGTAATGACATCCAAAATCTTACAATCCATGCTTATATTGTTTTACATCTAATTTAACAGACAATAAAACAGATTAATTAATATCTTAAACCACAAATTAAAAACGAGCTGTATTCTTGAAGATAAAAGATTTATACTCCATACCGCTCGATCACTTCACCAAAACAAGGAATATCATTGAATCAAGACGGTCAAGTAAATGTATGTATGTACCCTCAGCCCTCATCGCGGGAAGTGCTATGAATAATGCAGTGAATATGTATGGACTGATAACGGCATTTATCCGCTTCATTCCTCACTTGTCATTGCATTTGCTTTGCTTTGGGCTAGTTTGTTTTGGTTAGAAATTCGTAAGAAGCAAATATTTCAATAGTAGGTGATAGTTTAAAAAACTCCGTAGGTACACACAGTAAAAGCTTACATGAATTAAAAAGCTTCGAGCTTTTTCAAGTTTTTTAATTTAAAACTTTTTAAGCTAAAGCCAAAGCTTTATCGTTTATGATAGATAAATCTATTTATTTCAGTTTAAATCGTCCCATACATAGGTACGTAGCAAAAGTCAGCTCTATCACTTCGTCGATAAAACAACCTTACTCCTAAAGTAAACGTCAGAGACAATGTTGCTCGCAATATCACCACATATTATGCTGACGTGGCACAGATCAGCCATTACTATTAGCCACGCTACGTTGCGTAGATAACTGTAGAAGCCTACTTGTAAATGCCCTACTGCCGATAATTCAGGAAAATCTTGCTTGTGCTGCTAGTTGATTAATAGTGTAATAATCGTACATTACAAAAAGTGATTAGAAATGTTTATTTTTTATTGATATAGTTAACTAGTTCTTTATTTATTCTATGTACATTTAATATTCATTCATAGTAATGAGTCCTATGTTTACTGAGATAAACACATTAGAAAAATATAAAGATAATCGTGTTATGTAGCACAACGAGGAAGGTTATTGTTAATTGTTTTAGATTATTTTACATAATTAGGTACCTATAAGTATAATTAGGTATAGAGCTTACTCCGCTGCAGCTGTAAGATAACCAAAAAAACAAGAGATTTGTAAACACTAGACTCACATAAGTGGTAGTTGGTAAAGCACAGATATAGATGAAGAGCAGCAGCCCCGCCACAAACCACTCGCGATGACGGCCAAAAGCGCGCGGGTACTCGTCGCACAGAGCTGTCGTCACTGCTTCGAGACCTGGGTAAATGGGATTTATCATAAAGGTGTTAATGGTATTCGTATTGGCACATCAATTAAACTCGTTAATCAAGTTTTAATTGCCCGTTGAATGGTAGGACCACATATTATATTTTAACGCGAATTCTACATTAAGTGTCGCTTTTAACTGAAAAAACGTTTTTAAGTAACTATAGTTATAGTAGTTACACAAGAACAAGTATTTTAAGTGATTTTAATCTGAATACTGTTTACTATCTATAAAAAAAACGACCTTCATGGAATGCAACCTTTTGAACGAAACAAACACAAAAACACACCGCCAAACGTGCTATCCAGGCCAAGCGTGATCAGCATAAGAAAGAAGATGATTGCCCAGAAGACAGATCCTGTCATGGTGGCGATGGCCTCCGGGTACACGATGAACACCAGCCCCGGGCCCTCCAGACCCACCTCCTCGATGCTCTTGTTCTGCACGTGCGCCATGTAGCTAAAGATATTATGATATTTTGAAAAATACTCGATAGAATTAGTTTTTTTTATCATATGCCAACAATTGTATCAAGGGATTATTTTACTGATCTATCCTGGTAGGAATATTAAAACAGACTGTTATGACTATTCAAATACTTTGGATTTAATAAATTACTGGATTTAAATACCAACGGGGACGGGGGATATAACTAATAATACAAAATTTACTGACAAAACACTAGTTGATAGATTTTAAAGTTATCCTACTATGCTAGAACAAGAATATATTATTTAGTATCGGCTCAAAGAGAGGACTTGATTGTATTATTCAATACGTTACTGATTAATAAAATACATTATAGCGACGATATATATGATGTAGTACCCTAAAACAGAGAAGATAACGAATCCCGCGAGGAAGCTAGTCAGGCAGTTGATAGAAGAAGTGATAAGCGCGTCCCGGTAGCAGTTGTTGTTGAACTTGTTGTAACTGGACAGCGCCAGCAACGTGCCAAAACCCGGGCCCAGGGAGAAGAAGATCTGGGATGCTGCGTCTATCCACACCTAGGTAAAGAAGCAAACTAATACGTTAAAAATAGGCAAATGATTATAAATTTCAATTGATTATCCGTGTTGGATTTCTGTCTTTTGGAAATAATTTATTTTTATAACATGGCATAATACATTATTTTTGAATATAATGTTTTCTTAATAAAGGGCCAAACCAGAGATATAACAGAATGTAACGACATACACAGCGAATAAGAGGTGCCTCTTAAGGTTCAATAAAAATAAATCTTTTTTAATAATGAATGAACTGTACCTTAGAATTTTGTAGTTTATGCCATTCCGGAGTAAGGTAGTAACGGATTCCTTCAGTGGCCCCTGGTAGAGTAACACCACGCGCCAGCAGAATCAGGAGTACCACATACGGCGCTAGAGCTGTCACCCATACCACCTGCAAAGCTCTCACTTTTTAATAAACTTGCAACTTTAGGTTTCCTAATTTTTAATTTTAATTTATTTATTCATTTATTGAAACATTCATTGTACTAACAGTTAAAATACCAAAGCATACATTGAATGATTATATACATAGTTATAAATTATAATACGTTAACAAAAATTAAAATCATGTCTAAACGTGGCTTTGAAGTGAGGAAAGTCGCATAAACTAAAACCTAATTATTGTTCTTTTGAATTATATTAGGAATGATTAGATGCAAATACAAATTTGTACTTACCTTGCCCGCGCTCCGAACTCCCTTCCATAGCGAGAAGTAGACCAACACAAACACGCCGAAGACACACAGAGCTAGAGATGGCTTGATCGGGCCCATGTCGTCCAGACCGTTTGATCTATGCTGCTCCAAAACATTTCGTCTGCAACAATGGCACTTATTTAATAAATGTAATACAACTAAGTTTCGAAATCGTGATAAGTAAACTTTCAAAACTGTAGACTACAAAATGTAGCATTTACTTGTGATTTAACGCTGAAATGAAACGACGTAAAAATCTCTGTTATATTATATTGATTATTTGTTTATTTTATCTTTCTTTTTAAATTCGAACAATACAGTATTATTTTCAATATTTAAGGCTAATAATATTTTAATGAAATTCCAAATTAAATTAAATAAGTAGGTACAGTACATCTTTGCTAGAACTTACTCAAAGAATTCCTTAGCCGGCGTACTAGAATTGGGGTTGATCTGTGGTGACGTCACAGGCGTGCACAAGGGGGTGTTCCACTCGTTATCACAGCTCGTCCAGGGCAGCACGGAGTTGATGGAAGCCAGTGAAGCGATCAGGTAGTACACCGCCCATCCGATGATCGTGTTGTAGTACATGCCCATGTATATGTCGATCATACATATCGCGTAGCCTACACCTAATTAATAAAAAGATATAAACTTATATCTAGTATATTATATTTGATTGTTAGAAGAGAAAAAAAGCTGCTTTTTCTAAAATTATAAACTTTGAACTTTTAGATATTCCGATTTAAATTATTATATAACTTTTCGATTTATACTAAAATTTGTCAGTACTTAGATAGATTACAGACAAAACTATAATATAATTATTTTCCATTCTTACAACGTTAAATAAACATGTTTCAACCCTATCCGCGGAGTTTATCCCGGTCTCTAATCCAATTCTAGAGGAATCAAACAATTCATCAAGTCTCAATAAATCTCCAAACACTTTAAAATTAAATTAATCGCGTCTCGCGGGCGCCAATTTTCGCGCGCAAACTTGTCAGGAAGCCATGTTTGATCGAATCAGCGCCATCTGGCGACAGCGGTAATCGAATGATATCGCTACGCTCTAATTGATTTAACTGCGAGATGCTATGATTTATTTGAATTGGTAACATATTTGCGAGCGTATTGAATATGTATTTCATTTCTTTATACTTTTAGGAGCTAAAGGGAGGCGCTGATAACGTTTATTACTCAACCCGAATGTGAAAGGTCACGTGTTTGAAAATGTAACGACTTTATGTAAAAAGTTTAAGCGTTTAGTTTTTTGAAAAAACTGTAAAAGTGCGTTCTTTTCACAATATTGCATTTTGAATATAAACTATTTATCCAAATTAAAGTTTGTTGTATCGCATATTACTAGAGCGTAGCACCAATCTAGAATCAAATTTCGGAAAACTTATCATCACCGTAAATTGTAAAAATGACTTCAATACGAAATGATAATAAATTACTTAATACTGTCAAGGTATTTAATGTAACAATTTATAACTAGATAAATAATAAGAATAAGATGGAAGAGAAGTTACGTAAAATGGTAAAATCAAGCCGAACATTTTATTATGCCATCAATTGCCCGTTGCCACGTTGCGTTGGATAACTTTTGATAACGCAATGACAGCGTAATGCATCAGGGGTTGATAAGGAACGCTTGTCGAATTATTCTGCCCATAAATTTCAGTGTAATATCATATAATATTACTTTATGTGGTATAATTATTTATTTGTTACAACTAATTTTTGCACAAACAATTGTAATTAACTTCAGATGGCATTAGGTTCTATTCCGCATATTTTAAGAATAATTATGTTTGTACTTATTATGAAAAATTTAAATTGTGTTTTATATAGAGAGCTTTTTTTTAATTTCCTTATTCTTCCAAATCAATTTTGAACAAAATGATGACAAAATTTAAACGACTTTTGTACACTGAAATTTGTGAACGAAACAATTCGAAACTTACGAATTATATTCGTAGTATTCATAAAAATAATTATCTGAAATGAAGATAAAAGAAAGTTGAGTAAAATTCATAAACGAGGCGACGAAAAGAAGGTAAAAGTAAGGTTTCTGATTGGTCAAATTACTTAAAGAGGCGGACGTCTTAGATAAGGCCAATAGATCACGGACCGGGTACTATCATAGCTAGAGACGAAGAGAAAAGGGTTCTTGGATTGTTTGTATATCTGTTTACTACGAATTTTTTGTATAGCATTGTAATGACTTTACATAAAAAGGCGAGTAATAAAAAAAAATAGGTAGGTACCTAGATACCTTTAACGTAAAATGTTTAAAATCGATAATTTTTTAAATCATGTAGAATATTAGATACCTAGTTTTGATAGATTTTTTAAACACTAATACCGAATTAACTACGACTTGTGAATAACTCAGGCCCCGGAATCACAGACACAATAGAAAATGTATTGTGTATTTGTGTCGTGGACCGATCGAGCCGCTTGGGGCTCAATGGGTTAATGCAAATAAGGAGCAATTACATTATTCCATATTATGAGTATAATAACAGTTGCAAAATCATCCTGTAACCAATGTCTATAGTTAACATAATATGGTTTTCCATAGTAGTTTCCATGGACATTGCGTCTTTCCAAAGACGCGGCACAAATATTGACTGAGCGCCTCAGTTGACGATGAATGCGTTTTTATGAACCCTTCGCTATCAGCATTGGTGACCTTTTTCATTGACTTGCCTTTTACTAGCTACAAACGTATAAAATTGTGGATAATAGCTCCATTATTCTTTTTGTTGTTGTCATAATCTAATACGATATTTACGCTACTCTGAGATTAGCGGACGTATTTTGATATTATGTATTATACCTTAGGTTAATCATGAGAAGCATAAGCATTCGAATTGACTTACATGAGTACATATTTTGTCATACCTATTAGTACATTTTTATACCTAGGTACTACAATTAGCAAACTTTCGAAAAAAAAAATCCCCATAAGCTTCGCCGATATTACCTACCCATAGCACAGAATAATGACTAGTAACTATTGCACATAGGCACAGAATTACAAATCATAATAGTTGAATTTAAATAGATAATATTACAATCGCTGTCTTAAATCATATTTCAACAAACCACTTCACTTTACAATCCTTAAAACCTATTCTCTACTTCAGTTCGCGCTAGAACAAACAAAATTTACAGCTTGAGGTCGAACGCCTGTATATCGGCTCCTTTCATACATTTTAATCTCCACTAGTTCACTGGCCACCATTTGTCTTCACTAAAAGCATTGCCTGTTGTATATTTATAAAGCACACGAGATGCCGCGTCATTGAAAATGTTAAGGGGCATTTAGTTAGGTGAGAATAAATCGAGTTTATCTTACGACACCACGGTATCTTTTAAAGTTTGGTATGTTGAGCTGTTAAATGGTTTGCAATATAAAGTAAGATAGGTGTCTGGTGTAAACATATTTGAATGCGTAAATCTGATATATCTTCGATTTTTGCGATATAGATTCGATTTTTAATCGCTGAATAATGCATTTTATTGGATTATCCTATACTTACATTAAAATTTGATTATAAGGAATTAAAATGCATCATAAAATAGGTATTGTATTGTGTAGGTATCGTCGCTTGAGTTGGATATGACGTTGTAAGTATTAGCAGTTCATATTATTTCAGAATATACCTGTTTATTTTAGCTAACACAATATTTATCCACGTGTAAGAGTTATAAAAAAGAATTTTATAAAGTGTATTGCTATTAAAAATAACTTTTATTTACATTAGGAACGCTCAGATTAACTTGCTTTGGTCACGCTAACCTACCCTTGAATACAGGAAATAATTTTTACGTAATAAGTTATTCCGTTTAATAATATACTAATCGTAATCATAACTTCTTTTAAATAAAAAAAAATATATGACGGACCGAAAGTAATTTAATCTTTTATCGCATTTTATTCCAACAAGACCAAAAACAAATCATTTTATATACCTGTAACTGTAAATATTAAGCGAAAATCATGTAGAATATTAGATACCTAGTTTTGATAGATTTTTTAAACACTAATACCGAATTAACTACGACTTGTGAATAACTCAGGCCCCGGAATCACAGACACAATAGAAAATGTATTGTGTATTTGTGTCGTGGACCGATCGAGCCGCTTGGGGCTCAATGGGTTAATGCAAATAAGGAGCAATTACATTATTCCATATTATGAGTATAATAACAGTTGCAAAATCATCCTGTAACCAATGTCTATAGTTAACATAATATGGTTTTCCATAGTAGTTTCCATGGACATTGCGTCTTTCCAAAGACGCGGCACAAATATTGACTGAGCGCCTCAGTTGACGATGAATGCGTTTTTATGAGAACCCTTCGCTATCAGCATTGGTGACCTTTTTCATTGACTTGCCTTTTACTAGCTACAAACGTATAAAATTGTGGATAATAGCTCCATTATTCTTTTTGTTGTTGTCATAATCTAATACGATATTTACGCTACTCTGAGATTAGCGGACGTATTTTGATATTATGTATTATACCTTAGGTTAATCATGAGAAGCATAAGCATTCGAATTGACTTACATGAGTACATATTTTGTCATACCTATTAGTACATTTTTATACCTAGGTACTACAATTAGCAAACTTTCGAAAAAAAAAATCCCCATAAGCTTCGCCGATATTACCTACCCATAGCACAGAATAATGACTAGTAACTATTGCACATAGGCACAGAATTACAAATCATAATAGTTGAATTTAAATAGATAATATTACAATCGCTGTCTTAAATCATATTTCAACAAACCACTTCACTTTACAATCCTTAAAACCTATTCTCTACTTCAGTTCGCGCTAGAACAAACAAAATTTACAGCTTGAGGTCGAACGCCTGTATATCGGCTCCTTTCATACATTTTAATCTCCACTAGTTCACTGGCCACCATTTGTCTTCACTAAAAGCATTGCCTGTTGTATATTTATAAAGCACACGAGATGCCGCGTCATTGAAAATGTTAAGGGGCATTTAGTTAGGTGAGAATAAATCGAGTTTATCTTACGACACCACGGTATCTTTTAAAGTTTGGTATGTTGAGCTGTTAAATGGTTTGCAATATAAAGTAAGATAGGTGTCTGGTGTAAACATATTTGAATGCGTAAATCTGATATATCTTCGATTTTTGCGATATAGATTCGATTTTTAATCGCTGAATAATGCATTTTATTGGATTATCCTATACTTACATTAAAATTTGATTATAAGGAATTAAAATGCATCATAAAATAGGTATTGTATTGTGTAGGTATCGTCGCTTGAGTTGGATATGACGTTGTAAGTATTAGCAGTTCATATTATTTCAGAATATACCTGTTTATTTTAGCTAACACAATATTTATCCACGTGTAAGAGTTATAAAAAAGAATTTTATAAAGTGTATTGCTATTAAAAATAACTTTTATTTACATTAGGAACGCTCAGATTAACTTGCTTTGGTCACGCTAACCTACCCTTGAATACAGGAAATAATTTTTACGTAATAAGTTATTCCGTTTAATAATATACTAATCGTAATCATAACTTCTTTTAAATAAAAAAAAATATATGACGGACCGAAAGTAATTTAATCTTTTATCGCATTTTATTCCAACAAGACCAAAAACAAATCATTTTATATACCTGTAACTGTAAATATTAAGCGAAAATCATGTAGAATATTAGATACCTAGTTTTGATAGATTTTTTAAACACTAATACCGAATTAACTACGACTTGTGAATAACTCAGGCCCCGGAATCACAGACACAATAGAAAATGTATTGTGTATTTGTGTCGTGGACCGATCGAGCCGCTTGGGGCTCAATGGGTTAATGCAAATAAGGAGCAATTACATTATTCCATATTATGAGTATAATAACAGTTGCAAAATCATCCTGTAACCAATGTCTATAGTTAACATAATATGGTTTTCCATAGTAGTTTCCATGGACATTGCGTCTTTCCAAAGACGCGGCACAAATATTGACTGAGCGCCTCAGTTGACGATGAATGCGTTTTTATGAGAACCCTTCGCTATCAGCATTGGTGACCTTTTTCATTGACTTGCCTTTTACTAGCTACAAACGTATAAAATTGTGGATAATAGCTCCATTATTCTTTTTGTTGTTGTCATAATCTAATACGATATTTACGCTACTCTGAGATTAGCGGACGTATTTTGATATTATGTATTATACCTTAGGTTAATCATGAGAAGCATAAGCATTCGAATTGACTTACATGAGTACATATTTTGTCATACCTATTAGTACATTTTTATACCTAGGTACTACAATTAGCAAACTTTCGAAAAAAAAAATCCCCATAAGCTTCGCCGATATTACCTACCCATAGCACAGAATAATGACTAGTAACTATTGCACATAGGCACAGAATTACAAATCATAATAGTTGAATTTAAATAGATAATATTACAATCGCTGTCTTAAATCATATTTCAACAAACCACTTCACTTTACAATCCTTAAAACCTATTCTCTACTTCAGTTCGCGCTAGAACAAACAAAATTTACAGCTTGAGGTCGAACGCCTGTATATCGGCTCCTTTCATACATTTTAATCTCCACTAGTTCACTGGCCACCATTTGTCTTCACTAAAAGCATTGCCTGTTGTATATTTATAAAGCACACGAGATGCCGCGTCATTGAAAATGTTAAGGGGCATTTAGTTAGGTGAGAATAAATCGAGTTTATCTTACGACACCACGGTATCTTTTAAAGTTTGGTATGTTGAGCTGTTAAATGGTTTGCAATATAAAGTAAGATAGGTGTCTGGTGTAAACATATTTGAATGCGTAAATCTGATATATCTTCGATTTTTGCGATATAGATTCGATTTTTAATCGCTGAATAATGCATTTTATTGGATTATCCTATACTTACATTAAAATTTGATTATAAGGAATTAAAATGCATCATAAAATAGGTATTGTATTGTGTAGGTATCGTCGCTTGAGTTGGATATGACGTTGTAAGTATTAGCAGTTCATATTATTTCAGAATATACCTGTTTATTTTAGCTAACACAATATTTATCCACGTGTAAGAGTTATAAAAAAGAATTTTATAAAGTGTATTGCTATTAAAAATAACTTTTATTTACATTAGGAACGCTCAGATTAACTTGCTTTGGTCACGCTAACCTACCCTTGAATACAGGAAATAATTTTTACGTAATAAGTTATTCCGTTTAATAATATACTTCGTTTTCGCGGGTAGGCGCGCAAAAGAAAATAACGTATTTTTGCTATCTCTGTAACTTGAAATTGAAATTTTATTTATTTTTAAAAGTTTTTCTAAATCTAAATGTGCTAAATCGTAGCCTTTACCTGCCAGTGTCCTCTCCTTATATAAATTTCACTTTTCTGACACTTAAATTTCACTATCACTATATATCACCACTATGGATTCTGTTCAACACTCCATGATGGAAATGACTGCTACTTTTAATAAGAAAATGGCTGAGTTTCAACGTGATTTGCAGAATATAAGTAGCAATAACTCACAACCTGCTTCTAACAGCCCAACGTCCAAATTAGCAGCGGAATTCAATGCATTTCAGTCTTTTGTGCTGTCATCCCTTAAGACTTTACAATCTCAAATTGCATTTCTTTCAACCCAATACAATAACTTGGAGATGAGGAGCCGTAGAAAGATATTATTGTTCCATGGTGTGCCAGAAGAAAGTAAGGAGAATACCACCAAAGTGGCTATCAAGATCTTGTCGGACCATCTAAAAAACTTTGAGTTAAATGTTGATGATATATCGCGTTGTCATCGCTTAGGTTTCTCAAATAAAGACAAGCCGAGACCGATAGTCATTAAATTCAAGGATGTTGTTAAGAAAAACAGTATTTGGTACGCTAAAACTGAACTTAAGGGCAGCGGATTCACACTATCTGAGTTTTTAACCAAAGACAGGCATGATATCTTTGTTGCTGCTAGAGCTCGCTTTGGTATTACAAATTGCTGGACCAAGGATGGAAACATTGTGGTACAACTTGCTGATGGTTCTAAGCGAAGAGTTTTGGTGATGGCTGATCTGGACACAATTCCTTCCAGTCGTGCAAGTCCCTCCACTGGTGCGTCTGTTTCCGCGTCTAACAAAGAGTCAAAATTGGTGTCGAATGTTAGACCAAAGAGACTTGGCCGTGCTAAGTAACGTTGTAACCAAATTTTATGTGTATTCAAACTTTTGTTAGCCTCAATTTTCTATCTTCAATGTACCTACTATTTCAGTTTCAATGATTTGTTAAATTTACATATTTATTTCAGTTTTCTCTTGCAATACTCTAAATGTTTCTAAACTATCTTATTGTAACTAATTTAATATTTTTACTTTATTGTAGGTAGTACTTGTTTATTTTCATTACATCACTTGAGAATTGAGATTTGACGTCATCCTTTTTCTATTTCGTTGTACCTTCACTGACATGTTATGACTTTGACAACTGAATGTTAGACGTCAAATGTCAACGCTTTTGTGTTCTTTGTGAAATATTGTGTTTGGATACTTGCTTATTTGGTATAAAATTGTAGCAATCTTTAAAGTATCTCATGTTTTACGAAATCTGGTGGTATTGGCTTGTTTAACTGGTAACGTTTCTATTTTTATTTTAATATATTGTTCTAATTTGTGATTTTATATAGATATATTTATTTATCTTTATATTTACATATCTCATTTTTAATATTATTATTTTATTTTATTTTATTTTTATTTATCTATTAATATATTTTATTTTATTTAGTATATATACTATTTATTATTTATAAGATGTCTTTAGACTGCAGCACTTCTAGTGACACATTTATATCTGTTTCATCGAACGATGAGCGATCTGGGGAAGACAGCTTTCACAGTACATCATCTCCTTTAAATGTCCCTTCTCTTTTCGACAATGGTCTTAAAAACTTTAATGTTGTTCACATCAATGCTCAAAGCATCCCGGCTCACTTTCCCGAACTATTAGCATCTTTCGATTGTAATTCTCTTCACGCCATTTTAATTTCGGAATCCTGGTTAAAACCTTGCTTACCTTCTTTATCTTATAGTCTCCCAGGATTCCAATTGATTCGCAATGACCGCATTGGCAGGACTGGGGGCGGGGTAGCTATTTATTTGCGTTCGCATATTCCTTTCTCCATAATCAGTAGCTCTCCCCAACCTCCACCTGCTGATGCGGCTGAGCACCTTTTACTTGAGGTATCCTTGTCCAACACAAAAATTCTTCTTGGTGTTTTCTACTCTACCAATTTAACTGTTAACTATTTTTCGTCGTTTGACCACCTTCTTGATATTTACACCCCTGCCTATAAACACATAATACTTATGGGCGATTTCAACACCTGTCTTCTCAAGGGTGATCTGCGTAGCAAAAAGTTATTGTCCATTGTTGATTCCTTTAACCTAAACATCCTTCCTCTTAGCGCTACCCATTCCCTTCCCAACTGCACTCCTTCCCTTCTCGACCTCATCATAGTTTCCTCTCCTGAACTTGTCGCTAAGCATGGTCAGTGCTCAGCTGATTTGTTCTCCTTCCACGATTTAATCTTCCTTTCCTATAAACTGAAGCCTCCCAAAGCTAAGCCTAGAACCCTTATGCGGCGCAATTTTGGTAAAATCGATGTAGATCGTCTTTGTGAAGATGCCGCTGTTACCGACTGGTCAGTCATTTATTCAGCAGGGTCCATTGACGAGAAGGTTGCGTTATTTAACTCTCTACTTCTGAACCTATTTGACGAACATGCTCCTTTGCGTCCAGTCAAGGTGAAGCATTTACCTGCGCCGTGGATGTCGGCTGAGCTTAAATCACTTTTGAAAAAAAAGGCACGTGCGAAAACGAAATTAAGAATGCTCGATTCTGATACTAACCGAGCCAAGTACCAGAGCATACGGAATCGCTGCAATACATTATGTAGGGATGCACAACGACGTCACATTTCTTCCTCGATTGAAAATGGCGACCCATCCAAAATATGGAAATTTCTTAAATCCCTCGGTATTGGCAAGTCTGCGCAAAGTTCCCTTCCAGACACAGTTTCTATTGATGGACTGAATTCCCACTTTGCTAATCCTCTCTTGGATTTTAATACTAATTCTAAAGCGCGGACTCTGAGCTCTCTCCATTCGTTACCATCTCCCGACTATCGCCCGTTCGTTCTAAGTCAATTTTCCGATTGTGGTGTTAAGAAGAGCATATTGGCTATTACTTCTAAGGCTGTCGGTAGTGATTGCATTGGTCGGAGCATGATTATTCCTATCCTTCCCGTCATTAATCCTGTCATCACACACATCCTCAACTTTTCTATTTCCTCGGGTACATTTCCAGTAAATTGGAAAGATGCTCATATCTTGCCTCTTCCTAAAATTCCAAATCCTGTATCTCCCTCAGACTTTCGACCCATCGCTATACTGCCTTTCCTATCGAAAGTTCTAGAAAGACTAGTGCAAGAACAGCTAAGTCGCTTCCTTAATTCCAACAATCTCCTAAATCCTTATCAATCTGGATTCCGCCCAGGTCATAGCACGACCACTGCTCTTATTAAAATCACTGATGACATACGCCTAGGCTTTGACAATAAGCAGTTAACAATCCTTTCGTTGCTTGACTTTAGTAATGCATTTAACACCGTCGATCATGAGGTATTGTTGGCTATGCTGCGCTCTATTAACATATCTCCAACGGTTATTGATTGGTTTCGTAGTTACTTGCAGGGACGTCGGCAGCGTGTTCTAGTGGAGAACCTAACCTCTTCCTGGAGCAACGTTCATGCCGGGGTTCCGCAAGGTGGCGTCTTGTCTCCTCTCTTATTCTCAATCTTTATAAACTCTATCTCCAATCACATTACTTCTCCTTATCATATGTATGCAGACGATTTCCAGCTATATTCGCACGTGTCACTGCCAGAACTTACTGAAGCGATTTTTCGTACTAATACTGATCTCGCAGCCATCGTCAATTGGAGTAAGGATCATGGCTTAAAGGTAAATCCCGTTAAAACTAAAATTATTATACTTGGGAGTAAGCCGCTTTTGAACAAAATTAAATGGGACTGCTTGCCGAGTGTTGTTGTCGACGGTACTCGTATTCCGTTCAGCAAAACTGTTAAAAGTCTTGGTTTGTTCCTTGACCAGCACTTGTCTTGGTCGGAGCATATTAAGCAAATGCGAAAGAAAGTTTTTGCTGCGGCATCCTCGATGCGCCGTTTACGCAACTTTCTTCCGCTCTCCGCCAAAATTGCGTTAGCTCAATCCCTTCTCCTCCCCTTCCTTGACTACGCCGACTCCTCATTTCCTGATCTTTTTGAGTACCAGCTAGACATCCTTGAGAGGCTGCAAAATTTCTGCATAAGATTTATTTTCGGCTTGCGTAAATTTGATCATGTCTCGGAATACCGCAAAAAACTCAATTGGCTTCCCATCCGTTTTCGCCGGGATGCCCACATCCTTCAGCTTCTGTACTGTGTTCTGTTCGACCCTAAAACGCCTAGTTATCTAAAAAAGCAGTTTAATTACCTTAGTGCAAATAGCTTAATCTCTCTTCGCTCATCTAACCTTCTACTTCTTTCCACACCAGCTCATCGTACTAAATTCTACAGCTCTTTATTCACTGTTCGCGCTATTCAGCTTTGGAACGCTTTGCCGGAATCGATCAGACGTGCAAAAACTATCAAGAGCTTTAAAGTGCTCGTTAAAAATCATTTCCTATCATTATAATGTGTTGCTTATCATGATATTTATTAATGAGTAGTATATTGTTTACTAGAGATCTCCTTTTAGTACTTTTGTATGTAGTGTATGTAGTATATGTATTCTTATACTTTTGTACGTAGTGTATGTAGTGTATGTAGTTTATGTATATTATGTATATTCTTGTATATAATATGTATATTAAATGTGTATTTTTAAAATATGTATTATCAATACCTACTACCCATTTTATAGCACTAGTATATAATTAAGTACCTATGTATTATTTATTTCTATTATCGTTATTTATTTTGTGCCTTCGCGTTCACGTTCAACATTCCGTGCCAACAGGGTTGCCTGGAAGAGATTGCTTTAAAGCAATAAGGCCGCCTTTTCGTACATATGTGCCTTTGTGTTAGTTTCTTTTGTTTTGAATTATTGTATCTTTTCTCTGTCTGGTATATATGTACAATAAAGTATAAATAAAATAAAAGTATAAATAAGTATATACTAATCGTAATCATAACTTCTTTTAAATAAAAAAAAATATATGACGGACCGAAAGTAATTTAATCTTTTATCGCATTTTATTCCAACAAGACCAAAAACAAATCATTTTATATACCTGTAACTGTAAATATTAAGCGAAGATTGAAACTCTCATGAGAAATCCTCCCTAAAAATATGGTAATGTAAATTTTTAATCACTTTATTTTGATGGCGGTTTCTTTTCAATAGTCAGGCAATAAAACGCAATGACTGACTCCCGATAGACCAACCGGTCGCGAGGGACCTCAACAATCACTTAAAATACAAATAACTCATCCATCAATATATCTTTGATCTTAAGTTCGTCTGTTGTGAATATTTTTCTTGGGAAATTACAAAATACGCATTACACAGTAGTAGTAAACATTCTATACATATAATACTAGGTAGGTACCTACCTAGCTGCGTGGCTTTCCATGGTCCAACCACCTTATATTGATTGTAATTTGAGATAATAAAATTCCATTTCTGCTATTCAAATTCAAATTCAAATTCAAATTATATTTATTTGCAAGAATGTAGTTACAGATTCTAGATGTTTTAATTATTACAATGTTATGTGGCTAATACATTCTACCCATTGATTGGGTGTGCAAATATATTGTTAAAGTAATTGGACTCTTATACATATGATCATGAGAAGATTTGGTTGTCTGGCTACTTTATTTAATTTTTACCCCATAATGTAACGTTGCTCGCATTTAACGTGATTTATAAGACAATTTACATTTCCGCTACGTTACACCATGGGAATTGATAATATTAAAATACAAATTATTCGTTAACAGACTTTTCTTCCACCTGGCTTACATACTGCTTAATATTATAATCGTTATTAAAATAGTCGAACCTTGTTGTTTAATTAGGACATTTCAAATCTCCTTTGGAAAATAACCTTATCGGAACAATAAGTTTAAGCAATGATCGACTCATCATCATCATCGTCAGCCCATATACGTTCCCACTGCTGGGACACGGGGCTCTTTTTTTTTTTTTTTTTTTTTTTTTTTTTTTTTTTCTCGAGAGCAGTGGTGGCTCAGTGGTGAGACCTCGGACTTCGAATCGATAAGTCCGGGGTTCGAGACCAGGCGAGCGCGCAGGAATTAAATTGATTCTTCAATTTATCTGCGCATGTTGTAACATCACCACTGCTCGAACGGTGAAGGAAAACATCGTGAGGAAACCGACATGTCGAAGAATTAAAAAGTTCGACGACATGTGTCATCCGCCAACCCGCACTTGGCCAGCGTGGTGGATTATGGCCTGTACCCTCATAGGAGGCCCGTGTCCCAGCAGTGGGAACGTATATGGGCTGATGATGATGATGATGATGATGATATAATGATCGACTAAATAGTATGAATTAACAAACAGAATTGGACTTACCCTTGAGAGCTGGACAGATCCTCTTCCACAACGTAAGGCAGCCGCAGCGGTGGTACTGCCCCAGCGCCAGCTCCAAGTAGAACAGCGGGAGACCTCCGAACAGCAGCATCACGCAGTAGGGGATTAGGAATGCACCTGGTTGTTATAATTTCGTGTTATTCATTGCGTATTATTATTTAGTAAAGGAAAAATTAGTGATGATATTTTTCTATTATTCAGCGAAAAAATTGGTTAAAATTGTGCCTTATTATTTGTTAGGCATTTTAAGTATGAAATCGATGATAATGTAAACTTTACAAGATTGTTTTACAAGACTGGATTGAAGGGATATTTTGTTGGAAAACCATACAAACAAATTTCATAACGAATCTGTTATATTTTCTACAATTTTCTGTTCAATTGTTCCTTAATAATTCGACAAACAGCAAGTTACTAGTTATCCCGTCTAGTTTCTGAGAACAGAGAGGAACTCACCGCCTCCATTCTGGTAGCAGATGTAGGGGAATCGCCAGACGTTCCCGAGGTCCACCGCAAAGCCGACCACTGCCAGCAGGAACTCCGCCTTCTTCGCCCAGGTCTCACGCTCGCGGGCCGGCGTCAGCGACACCACCATGGAGCGGCTTTTCGGGATTTGCTACACGTATATCGGGCCTTAAGATTTACGAGATCATTTCTTTTGTAGGCAGAAATTGTTCTTTCGTATACCTACTCAGTTTAAACGTTTTCATTACATTGCATTTACAAGGCCTTGGAGAGTTGTAATGCTTCACATTATTGTTTTATAGATGTTAATTTCGTCTCGACTTGTACGAGTACTCTCCACTTCATGATATTTATGTAACTCTCTTTTAAAGAAACTCTTATGATAATAATATGACGTATATGTTTGTCCGAACGTCGTGATAAATAATGAAATGAATCGTGTTTTAAATGCGTTTAAAAGCCTTTTCTACTACAATTAACTGCTATCTACTCACATTGTTGAGTGCGGGTTGTGCGGCAGTGGGAGAGGTTGCGGCGGTGCCGGGCGCGGCGGGCGGCGTCTCGGGCGGAGCCATGGCGTTTTCACACTCGCCCTTCCGCCGCTCCGGCCCTGGGCTTTCGCCCTTTACATCGTAAAGTTATTAGATGAAAATCAGGAACCATAAGTTCGTGTTTTTTATTTCCATTCATTAGTTTTATTATAGATATTCGTATAAAGAAACATTTCACTGGGTATAATTTTATCACATTTGCTATTATATAAAATACCTCAATAACATAACAATACCAGCTTCTAAAACTATGTTCCAAAACAATGAAGTACTTTGTACCTATGTAAAATAGAGAATGAAATAAAATCTCTATCCTAAAAACAATGCTTCAGAACAATCGAGTACTTTGCGCTATAAAATAGAGAATGAAATAAAAGTAGGGCTAGTCGGCAAGCTGAACGGCAACATGGCGGTAAACACGGTGACAATTTGCCGTGTTTGCGGAAGGCCGCAAACATTGCAGATTGCTTTACAAACAAAAATAATGGGAATGACCCTTCGACGAACTCACTGAAATTATCTTTCAATGAACTGCTTTGAAATTGAAAAAAATGTTTTTAAATGTTCTGAAATGCATCGTTTTTACACATCAATAATAAGATTTTGAGTTAATTAATGAAGATTAATGAAGAAAGAGGATAAAAGAAAAATATTATCGTTGCGACAGCTGCAGTCGATACATTTGGGGTTAAGAAAGTATAGAAACTGAAAAATAATAATACCTATCATGATAAATTAAAAAAAACTCCTTTAAAAAAATATAGTTTATTCCCATGGAAATGGAATATGTTTGTGAAATCTAACATAGTTGGGTAGTAGATGCGAAACTTTGAAATTCTTTGTACCTAAGCCGCATTAAAGTTAGGAATCTAGCACCTTTAAATGTTTTGTGAAATTAATGAAATTTTTGCTTTACGAAAAAATACTATTAGGTACAGACTTAAATATTTACAGAAGTTAAGGGTTTCATACATTCTTTTTATTTTTTATTACAAAAATCCTTTCTACAAAAAAACTTTACAAAAGTAACTAACTTCAAAGAATTAATTCATCTTCACTTCTTTATTCTGTAAAAAATTTGGCCTGGACTTCAAAGCGATGTTAAAAAATTATGTTATTTCATCAATTCAGGTAAATAATTGATTCATTTTATTGTTATATAGGTAAATTATAAAGTATTAGTCTATATTTGCGCTACATCCACTAGCAATCAGTTAAACAACAAACAATATTTGCTAACGTTTCCGATTCCAATCCGTAGGTACATTGGTTTTATAATTACTACAGTTAACTACGCGTGAAGTGATTCGCTTTTATTGGCCGTAAGTGGAGGCTAATGTGTTCCGAGATAAAAGGGATTCAATTAATTTATCGGAGATTTGCGATCGTGTTTAGCGCAATAATGAAGAAAGATTCGTTATGTGTCTATAATTGTAGCATCTTTGTATCTTTTTATTTCTTACTTAGTACTGGATAGCTTTTAACGTTATAGCTATAAACTTCAAGATGGGTGTAATTTTGTTGGTGCATATTAGTGACCGCAAAAGTAGAGGTATTAGGTAGTTTAAATGGATTTTGTTGATTCTTTGTTTACCTATCTGTTAAAATCTTTCTGTTATATGGGCCGTGTAGAGTTAAATCATATCCCAGGCAGCCATATACCCATATTAATAAGATATTTTGTATCAGACGAACATTAACGTATAATAAGTATCTATCTAGTGAAATGAGATGCTAAGCATCCCACCGGCCGCGGTCTTTTGTAAGTTTACGAGCTCTCAAATGTTATTGTCAATAAAATGGCCGAATACTGCTTTCATGGCACGGATTAAAATTAAATGCTTGTTTATCTCGCATACGTTTTATATTTTTTACTGGATTTTCCGAACTTAAAGAGTTTCTTTAGATATGTCGTTAGATTCGTAACACTACTGTGATCTGTTTCTGTGATTAAACTCAAATAATTCTTTTAATAAGTTGTATTTAATTCGCAATTTTTTCATTAAAGTGGTATTCGATATCTTTTCGAATATTAATTGTCAAGATAAACAATAACTGTTAACAGGGTTTAGGATTCAAGAAATTAAATGTTTTATTCATTATTCTAACTGGAAAAGTTTAGGTAAATGACTGGTTTTTTGACTTGGTGGTTTGTCTATGCTGTATAATAAAATGTAACTGATAAAAGGCTAATGAAAGAATTTCACTCGGTAAAGTGGTTTTGACTCTACATAACAAAAATAAAGAATCAAAATGTTTCCTATTTATATGTATCATCACTACATAGTATAAATCAAAGTCGCTTTCTCTGTCCCTATGTTCCTTTGTATGCTTAAATCTTTAAAACTACGCATCGGATTTTGATGCGGCTTTTTTTAATAGATAGAGTGATTCAAGAGGAAGGTTTTAGTATATAATTTATTAGGTTTTAGACAAAGCAGGCGAAGCCGCGGGCAGTAAGCTAGTTTGTTTAATAAATAACATGGTGTATTCAAATCGAGCAAAGACGGGACGAGGCTAGTTTAATAACTGTGTTTCGACAATATTCACAAGTGAGGGGTCATCTCAAGTTTGATACGTTTATAATGAGATCAGCGAGTCACCTGAGAGCTGAAGCGGCCAGCACAAGTTGACCCCCGCGTATTTGTATGATAATATTGATAATGCATAATATTAACTAGACTGGTGGAGGTTTTGTGTTGATTTGAGAGTAATGTGAATTGTGATATGGTGAATTTATTCGATACTTTTGAGTTGCTGAAAAGTTTGCAATTGATATTTCAGTACAAAGCTTAAATCACATTTAAATGTTCGATTGTAGAGTTGTTTCCACAGAACAGTTTCAAATTTAAATTGGTTTTCAATGTGTGTTTTGGAACAGTTAAGACGAAACAAATATTATATTTACGTAGTTTACGAAGTTTTAGATCCTACAATATTATTACATCTACGATTCAGAATTAGAAAAGAAAAGTTTAAATAACTGAAAAAAACTATTTGCGAATGTAAAATTGTTAACAGTTCTATCAGCTAAGATAGTCGATTTAATATCATTATAAGATATTTGAAAATTTATAATATACTAGCTTACCACCCGCGGCTTCACCCGCTTTGTCTAAAACCTAATAAATTATATACTAAAACCTTCCTCTTGAATCACTCTATCTATTAAAAAAACCGCATAAAATCCATCAATTTTAAAGATTTAAGCATACAAAGGGACATAGGGACAGAGAAAGCGACTTTGATTTATACTATGTAGTGACTTTGGTACACAGATAATAATAATATGTATTTTACATGAAGTAGTATTTGATTATCTTCTAAGTAGGTAGACACTATACACAACTACGAGGTTTAATTGTTGAGTCATTTATTTTTTAGTCGAGTCTGTTTATTTTTATTCAACAATCTTTTATAACACGTTGATGAGAGTTTTTGTTTTATTATCTTTTAATTCTTAGTAAAGAGGCGAGAAATTTAAATTCCAAAGATTGTATTACAATTAATCTCCTAAAGCTTTTTAATAATGTTAGTTATGATTTTTCTTCTTGATAAATCTATAATATATGTATTTTAGAATAAAAAATCTAATGTGTAAATTATAAAGATCTAACTATACATATGTGTAAATTATAAGCAGAAAAAAATAAGCACAGATTTTCAAATACGCTTCATTTTACTTTATACATTAATACGAAAAGTGCAAAAAAATGAAAAATATGCGACAATAGAAAATAGTTCGCGTTAATTGGTTAGCAAAGGGACGACCCTTCATTCCCGGAATGCCTCGCAAATAGTGCACACGGATTTGAGTATACGTTCACGAGATTCTTATGTTATACTTGCTCCTCATTTAATGATAATGTGGCATATTATGTGGATATTGTACTTACCTACTAGCGAATGTTAAAACTAAAACGCAAAAAAAAATGTTGTGTGGTTTTATCAAACCACGGTAAAAGTGAAACTTTTTTTCACACTATAGACATTTAACTAAAAATTATCGTATTTGTACGATAATTATCGTACGTATCGTGCGTCACGCGACATGCGCTACACAGACCAAAAAGTTTGAGACGATGTAATAAAAGTTTCACTTTAAAAACTGTTTAAGTAGACTTCCTTTAGGTGCGCTTTTATCTTCAAATTACGTCAAGCAATTATATTAAGCACCAAGCACCGGTTCGGAAAGATATATGTATTCTTAAAAAGTACATCTTCCTCCTTCATTACAATAAGTCACGCCTTAAAAGTGCAACCGAAACATGTAATATTAGTGTGAATTCTTTAATTTGACGGGTAGATTTACTGAGGATTTACCACATTAAATTCGCTTCACTAGATTTTTGTAGCCGTTTGTTTAATCTAATCGAATCTTCTGATTTATAATACATATCTATGTATTTCCATACAATGATTCAATTTAAATTTTAATTGTTGATGGTATCCTGTTTGTGAATCGTATCGAAATGAAAGGTTTTTAATTTCCGGGCAGAGTATGCTGTCCGACATTATAATATGTATTGTCTTGTCCTTGCAGTCGCGTAGCAAATTTTATTTTATATGTAGTTAGTTTATATGTATATGTATATTTTTTGTCGATTCCTTATGAGTTGAAAAAAATGTAGAGCGTCGATTTTAGAGATAAGAAGGTATAGCTTTTATTGTATCCGCATAGATTTTACCTGTTGGAGATATCCAGGGTTCCATGTTCAATTTCTTATAGTCGGTCGTACAGCTTATTTTTTCGTAAAACTCCGCTAGTGAAGTGTATTATGTATCTGTCTACCTATATCCTAGTTCAGTAGTTCGTAAAAGAAGATTCTAGATTTTTTATTAATTGAGAATTGTAATAGCTCTCCGTATTTGCAAGTAAGTATGAAAAGATTTTCTTTACAACCCGTTTTAGATTATTAAGGCTACTTTAAATCAATTTAAGAGCCACTTCTTTGTTAATTTTGCGAAGATTAATAAATCATTCACCGTTACAAAGAGCGTTATAGCAAAGCTAAAAGGATTTGCTTACATAGACTAGACTTATTTACTTTAAAGATGATCACTTATTTTCGTACATATCTATACTACATAATATTAAAGCTGAAGAGTTTGTTTGTTTGTTTGAACGAATCTAAGGAACTACTGGTCTGATTTGAAAAATTATTTCGGTGTTAGATAGCCCATTTATTAGGCTTCTATTTAGGCTATAATTAAGTCAACACACTAAGACCAGCAAAAGTGGAGCACTGCGGGTAAATTCGTGGGGCATAGATAGTTCCCTTATATAGAAACACGTACTTAAATATTTATTTATCGTATGCTGTAGAGATCTGTAATTTTTAGCCCAAGATCCATCATAAAGTATCAAGGATGAAATTAGTTCTACCATTGAAGATCTAACATATTTTTATTTGAACAGGCACCTGTAGTCGTGTTTTACCTTTCAGGTAAAATAAAAGTAACTAGATAGTATTTATACGTTTGAATCGGTCTTTTAGATTTAACTAGTCGTTAATAGACTGATTTTGAGAAACATTACCAACTTTTTATTGATGAAAATACAAGATTAATATCTTTTATTAGTCATTTTACAAAGGGATTCAAAGTTCAAATTTAACGAAACTGATTGAACCTTTGTAATTGTTTTGTCATCGGGTTAATAAAGTTCTCTCAAAAGACTTTGAGATTCGTTTCAAAAGTTATTAAATGATCTGTGTTTATAGAAATATTATCCGTTTTTGTTGAGTGTTATAGAAAAGTTTAGGTTAGTTGTGATAAAAAACTTAGTCAAGAATTATCATAGCATTTGGTCGATATTACGCTGGAACAGTACGAAGGAATTTTAGTTCAATTCCTGTTTGAGACAATGATTGTATGTATTCGTCTTTTTCGTGTTTTTTTTTGTGATTCACGCTTTGCGTAGCAGTGCGCTGCGTTGAAAAAATTGACGGATAAAACATTTACAAATTATTTTAAAAATCTTTTAGTTATTCGTTGCTTATCAATAAATAGGCCTATCACGATTATTAACTGGACCGATTCATTTAGTTTTTTTTGCTGTTTTTGAGGGAAATTTTTAAATTGTAACTTGTTCGGATGGTAAGAGAATTCTATTGTGTCGTAGGTTTGTGTAAATGAAATATAGAGTTAATTTCAATATTTTAATTTATGTTAAGTGCGTTATGTAGAGTTTCTGTAATTTAAACACAGAGTTTCTGTAATTTTACGAAATAAAGAAGAATCTGTTAATATTTTTAGACCGGTACCTACGTTATTTTACTCCAGATTAAACAATATACCATATAAAAAATGCAGAAGTTTCTGCATGAATTTAAAAACTTTACTAACTAAAGATTCTGTAACTCCTAAACAACCAAAATCTTCGTCCCAGAATTTTCAAAACTGCAATATCTACAGATCCAGAACCATTAAACCAAGAACCTTCAAGACATCTACTCACCTTATGTTTAAGTAAACGTCAGCGTTCTGGCGACAGGAAGCTGCCGTCGAAGCGCAGGCGGTGCGTCATGCTGGCTCGGCTGGTGCTGCAGGACTGCGGCAGCGGCGGGGCGGCGCGCTGGTGCCGCTGCAGGACACGCCCCCCGCAACAGGTGACACCCACTTGATGATGCTTAGGCATCGGCCACAGGAGCTTTTAGCAAACTCTGTACTAAGTTTTAGGAAAGAATAATTGGCAGTGTATCTCAATTTAAAGTCACTACGTAGATATGGTAGAGATGACGATAGAGTTAGTAAAGTGTTCATAATTAATGATCAATTAAAAACGAATCATATTTGTAGATATTAAACCTTGGATCTAGCCTGTGACCTGACGAATTGTCGAAATAGGTTTATCCTGTAAAAAGTTAACATGAACATAGACATCAAATAACATTAGCATTGATAAATTGATAAACTTGGTTATCAAAAGCCACATATATAGTAATTAACGTGAAAAAATGTGTATTAAGACTAAGACATGTCTTTCAATCTTAATATCTTTAAGCTGATGAACAAATACTGATGGAACTACGTTAAGTATATGTAAATATTTCTAATTCGACCGCTTTTTGTAGAGTTTTTCAATAATAAATGTTATAATTGCCAGCTTTTCTGAGCACAATCATTAGCAAAAAGTCACTATTCTAACAATGCTGCCCCCATAAAATTTAAACGTGGTATAAAATCAAATAAACGAACAGCGTGAACACAGGCGGGAATAACTATTGGAATAAATATCGTAGAGACGGCCCACGGCTGTGAGATGTCGAGATTAGACCAATCGACCGCTATACGTGCCTACATATAGGTACCCTATATCTACAGGCACCTATACGTATAGCCTATAGGTTTAGGTGCCTATAGGTATAGGTGCTTATTCGTATCTCATTATGTGGAAAGAGCTTACGTAACAGGCTTTTTATTCAGCTGCATGTAATGTTAACTATATATTCTATTTATCTGATGGGAGTGGTGCGAACGTAATGGAATGTAAAAATAAGGGTAAATATTAAGCGATAAATGATAGCCACTTTTCCTTAATATCTATATCTATATTATCCATCTGAATAATATTTGGTATCAATTTTCCATTTCAACCTGTAAAACATTGTTTTATTTTAATATGTGTTACGTTCATAGTTCAAAAAATAGTTGACACCGCGCTGTAGTCATAGTAGAAGAGTCAAAACGTGAAATTGGTATTGTGACTCTAATGACCAATCTACAAAATTAAATTTGATTTACCATAATGCCGGTCACACACATTCGAGAACGAAATCTACAGTTGTAGAACGACATTTTTACTACCTATCTACTATTTGTTCACTTCATGTTTGTTACTTTTTTACGAAAAACAGCTGATCATATCGGTTCTTACCTAAGAATTCATGTACACTGATAAAATAATAAAGTTATTAAAGTATGACACCGATGAAGCCACGGCTCCAGCTAGTTTATTATAGGATTTAAAAATAAACAGACAACATAGAGAGCTTTTCGTTATACAATTTGAATAAATTAAGAAAGTTCGGATACGGTTTAATTGTTTTTTCCTAGGTATATCGCATTCTTTAATGGCAATTCTCTTTACAAATGAGAACAGATTCGGTCAAGATCTAGATAATATTTTGTGTAAAATTAGACATTTTCTTTGATATGAAGGTCGAGATAATAGCCCGCATTACATGTCCACGCCGACCCTTACACATCAGACCTTTTAATTGTCATATCATAATGATAACGTTTCGATAATATTTCATACTTACTAATAGATAGATCTGGAATTTTGATATATTTTCTATCTCTCATTTACTTTATATTCCACTGCATTCGATTTTCTATTGCTTTTGCAATTTCAAGTGAGTGACTTTCTCAAAAAACAGTTGATGCACATAAAACATCTTTGTCAAAAATATGTAGGAAAGTGAATTGTTAACTGAATCAATAATAATTGACGTATGAATCGGAACGAGAAAAAAAATCCGTTTCTTTAGCAAAAACTAATATTCAATTTTAGTTTAAAAGCGCTCACTCACTGTTGATTCAACACAACAGCTAAACCTGTAATTCAAACAATGCCAAAGTAAACTTGGAACTTCAGTCAACATTCTGTTTGTCTTTATTTGTATTCCTGTTTAATGGAAACCCACACTGATCAATAGCTGTGTGGTGACGATGGGTGTCGTGGTGGAGAATGCTAATTTTTCAATTCGCTTTTCATTGACATGTCTGAAAATATTCGGTCTGTGGGCACCGGACGGACTGAAGGGGTGGAAAATATCTTTGTATAACTGTTACACTGTCTGTGTGTTTATGTTCCTTTTGGGTGAGTCATTTTTGATAAAATATTTAGAAAACTAGTAAAGAACAAGGCTTACAAGGAGACTCTACATATTATATTATGTTTTCAAAAACATTTACACCTTAGACGTTTTTTTTCGATATTGCGTATAGCGATATGATAGGCTGTTAATTTGTGACACTTGTTATTTTTTAAGGAAATAAAAAAATACAGAAAGCCTTTCCTTTAATCTTTTGGTACGGGTGTGAATTCCACAATCACTCGAAACTTAGAATAAATTGATAGGGTTTTAAATTCTGTCTATAACAAAATCTACGCTTACTATAATACAGTTATGAACATTTTAAAACATATTATAAGTAGATACTTAAATATAGTTCTTGTATTACAAAGAATATGATCGTCCATCGCTAGGTATATATATAATAACCCAGCTGGTAGACCTGTACATGATTTGGGGCAACCTGCCCCTGATGACGGCCACCGCCTTCCTCATGTGCACTAACCTGGTGCACTCCGTGAAGATCCTCAACCTGCTGGTGAGAAGGAAGAGGATCCAGGCTATCGTGGAAGGGAATGATGATATGCTGAAAGGTGCTGAGACGGATGAAGAATGGGAGATCGTACAGAGGTATTTTATTTATTTAAATAATCACAATTTATTAAAGTTTTTACTCAAAAATATTTTGTTTAATATACAAATATAATGATCACATGTTTGAAATATTGTGGAAAGAAAAAACTATCATAAGAAATTAAATACTAAGGAAGCGCGTACCATCTTAGACAACATCTTAGTTTTCCATCAAGCGAGATTGTGATCAAGCGCTTCCCTATCAAGAGTTAAAAAAAATGTTGATCAATAAATTAACTTCTGTAGCGAAGTAAACCGGGATGTTGAGTTCAAGGCATATTTATTTAGACTATCCAAAACGATATCTACATTATTAAATCTAATAAATGAATGCATCCACACTCATTAGTATATGATATTATTAAAGTAATATAATTATCCTCTAGCTGTAACAGAGGAACAAACATGCACCTGTTCATATTCTTCACTATATCGATGTTGACCCTGGTCGGGTTCACAGCGGCCGCATCTATGGAAGCCCAGGATAACCAGCTGCCTTATCGGGCATGGTAAGTAGCGGTACCTTGTTGAAATTGTAATAGTATAGATAGAACTTGTTATTCGGTGTAATATTCGTTAAATATTGAAAACATGATTTTGGTAATATTCAAGCAGCCCACTAGAAATAGGAATTACTCTTTTTCTTGCTTTGATATACATAGAAAATGATGAAACACTAACCAGCGCTATTTTATGAAGATATAGGCTCATATAATTTAAACTTATTTGCATATACACGGTAGCATCGGAAGATGAGCAAAACACAAGACTTAATTTAACTTCCTTAAACCAACATTTTACTTGCATTCACCTTACACATATCGCAATGTAAGATATTTTTTATAGATGTTTTCACAATGTACTTAATATCTATCATCTATGTTTAAATAGGTAACCTCGTGAGAAAACTAAAAAATACTTACGTTAAGAAAACCTAATGCGTATAAAAATGATGTTTTATATTAAAAGATCTATTTGTAGACAGATAAACTTAACCAGAATAACACATTATGCTATATAACTATCTCGTCTAGGTATCCATACGACACCTCAAAGTCCCCCGCCTACGAGCTGACCTACAGTCACCAGGTGGTGGCGATCTTCGCGGCAGCCTGCCTCAACGTGAGCAAGGACGTGCTGGTGGTGACGCTCATCGCGCAGTGCCGGTGCCGGCTGCGGCTGGTGTCGACGAGGTTGAGCAGCTTGTGTGCTGACCTGTGTGTAGAAAATGGGGTAGATATTGGTGTTATGGGTAATGCGTAAGATATTGCTTGAAGGCGATGTTGCTTCATAAATTCAGTTATTATTAGATTTTGTGAGCTAGTAATTAAAATTGTAGAGTCTGGTTATTTGATTGAACGCACTATTCTAAGGAACTTCCATCTTGAAGTATTGAGAAGCAGGCTATATGTATAACATGATGTAAGATCAAAGGGAGCAGAGTAAAAGTGAAAATTTTCAAATGCGTGTGAAACCCGGACCCCTGGTAGGTTACTTACTAAAAGCATCTATCATTAATATCCAAAGTTTGCATGAGTGTGATTGTTTGTTGGGTGATGTAGGTAGTTGTTAACTATCAAGGCTCGTTAATTGAATAAAGATTAAATGTTCGAAAGTTCAAGTTCCTACATACGTAGTAATTATTTTATAATCTGTGATCGGGTTCTATTCCGAAATTCGATAACATATTTTAAGCATTAACTACAAAAGATTTGTATTTCAATATGGTAGAGCTAAGAAACAGCACTTTACACAACAACATGATGTTGCGATCGCGTGCAATCTATGCTTCACATGCCTTATCGCTACGAAAACAGCTACGACTTTGTGAATACTACACAGTAGGTACACTCCTCTACTACGGCTACGAACTACATGTAGATGTCACTACGAAATAATGCTGTCGAGGTCCAACATACACTTTATCGCTACGAAAAGCCTACGAGTTTGTGATTATTGCACACCAATGCTTCTGCTACGAACGTACAGATGGCGCTACGAATCTTTAATCTAATGCCGTCGAGGTTTAAGAGAGGGTGTTTTAATCAAAAACTAAAGAGCAGACAAAATATTTTTATATGATGTACTACGACACACAAAAGGTACACATTTTTCTAATAAACCTTTGAAATAATAGGCACATCACCGCTACTGGTTTGAAGAAAGATAATCGTGATAAAACACAAATGCATTCACTTCAATTGATTCATTAACATTAGACTTTTTCACAGTGTCTCACACCAAAGCAAGAGATGCTGGTATCCGGGCGGCTCAGCGACTGTGTTGAGCAGCATCAGGCCACTCTGCAGACGGTGGAGCAGCTGCAGGGCTGCTTCTCGGAGCCCACCTTCGCACAGTTCACTGTGTCGCTCGTCATCATTTGTGTTACTGCGTTCCAGTTAACTTTCGTATGTATATATCGATTACATATCGACTTAAGAAAATTATAAAAAAGATATTTTTTTTTGGGAAAATCTTTATTACTTGAAAGTTTTACTTGGTAACTGATCGTTTCTATTTTAATATTAGAAAATTTTTTGCATTAAGTCCCTATTTAAATCAACTCTTTTTTATTCCTTGTGCTATATTTTCTAGTGTTTATATTTTGTTCGCTAAATATTTAACTACTTTTAGATTTAATACGTGAATTAAGGTGATTTATTCTCCAATGATGTATTTTAAATAATATAAATGCTATTTCTTCATTTAATCGTCAATGTTCCAGCTAACAAGTGACTTGGTAAGATTTATGTCCATGACGTGCTACCTCTGCACCATGGCGGAGCAGGTCTTCATTTACTGCTATGAAGGGAATGAGCTTACTTTTGAGGTTATTATTATCGTAGCAATATTTTGTTATTTTAAATAAATACAGGAAATGCTTAGAATATAGTGAAAATAAGATAAATAAATTTATCTGAATAACTGACCGACGGACTGACGAACGGCTTTAGTTGTTTGTGTTTCGTTCTCATTCTTATCCTCATCCTCATCTTCGTCCCCATTTTCATCTCCATCCTCTTCTTCATTCTCATCTTCATCTTCATTTCCATCTCCATCTTCATCTTTCTGTCATTATATTTTATTCCGTGTCAATTAAAGCTGCTATAAATATTTAAACAAATATGATTCTAGAGCGAGCAGGTGTGCGGTGCGGTGTACCAGTTTCCGTGGTACAGCTGCAGCGCGGCGCTGCGCCGGTCCGCGCTGGTGGTCATGACGCGCTGTCGCCGCGTCGCCAGCCTCACCGCCGGCGGCTTCACTACACTGTCACTCGCGTCATTTGTGAGTGTGAGTAATGTAAAGCCAACTCCCGGAGCGAGCAGGTGTGCGGCGCGATGTACTTGTTCCCGTGGTAAACACACGTTCGAGAACACAGGCAAACATCAGTAATTTATAGCTTATGTGTTATTCTGGTAAACAAGCTACATCACTGCCAAATGTCATCAAAAGCTATTGCACATTTTTTGCGTCATATAGTAACAAAAATCATCATCACAAACTTTCACGTTTTATATTAGATGGATGGATGGAAACCAATAAAAGTTGTTGTAAGATTAACATTATACCTACTATATGCTTCTCTACTACATATATTATGTCTACCTACTTTCAAATTATATAAGCACATTTATAGTATTTGTATTTATCTATATTTTTTCAGATTATGAAAGCATCGTACACATTCTTCACGGTTCTACGCCAAGTTGATGAACGAAATTAAAGAAATGTGACTTATGTTTGTTAGTGCATTCTATTATGTTTTCGTAGAATTGTAAAAAATGAAATCTGTCGAAAAATTGCACTGTGCGAGGTATCTGTCAAATGCAATGTTTAACTAGGGATTATGATTTAACGAAAAATTATGTGTTAAAGTGTAAGTAAATATAGAGAATCAAATTTTTTTGATAGTTAAGAGATAGATTATAATATTTTTTTAGGGTTTTACGGCAATATAATATTATACAATCAAATGCTCCTATAATAAATGAATACAATGTATATTATTTTATAGTAGTTTTATTTATTTGTAAATTTTTATGATGTGTAAGACACAATTTTCAAAAGTTGTTAAAAAAATAAACTTGTACCTTATTTATAGTTGTTTTATTTAATCGCACCTTTCCCATTATTTTTAACATTATATTTGGTACAATCGTATTTTAATATGCTTTAAAAATAAATAATAATAATAATATAATCGAGAGCTTTTATTACATAATATTATAACTATGGCGGACAAACCCGCGGGCATCAGCTAGTGATAAATAAAGTGACGCACAATAATTATGAATACAAATGTCTTTAATAAGTACAAAGCGCGACGTTAGGTGCTGTTTATTTTAATAACACTATTGTGTGGTGAGAGATAATAGGTTTGGCAATAATTGCTGAAAATTATTTGTTTTGGTTAGGGCTCCTCAACTCTGAAATAACGCTTTTTATGAAAATTGAATTGAAGAAAATAGTCAAAGGTACAAAAATTAATGATCCATACATCTCACAGACATATTGTATAGTTCATAATATCTATAATATTAAAGTTCTTTGCTGTAATCATTATAATAATTATTACATTTCTTAATAACTGAAAACATGGAATAATGCTGACTAACTCCACATACGCTGTTCTGCGAAGTGGCTTATTTATTTCTTACTCATAAATTTCATTTTCTGCCCAATGTTTTCAACATCTGACTGTGAAATTTTCGAATTAAGTTCGTTTACTTCATTTCGTTCATTGTCTATGTTTTTTCAATAGCTTTTCACAATGGTTACAGTTAACAATAGTTTTTTCTCCCTCCGCGTTGCTCTCACTTGGCTGAGGGTCATGGGGCTTTGGGCCCCTGACGACTTAAAGAATTGGAAGAAAATTGCTTACAATTGTTATACTTTTCTCGTTTACATGATTGTAGTTGGTAAGCTGATGATTTTAGCATGTCTAGAATTATTTAAAGAATATTGGTCACATTTATTTAAATTACACAGTTTATATTCATTATGATTACTTACAAATAATAAAGATCGAATACTTCATGCATCGTAAAGCATCCAAAATTACGCATTAAATATATAGAGTATTTTTTACATAAATATAAATTTAAAGAGATACCTTTAAAATTATTTTAAATACCGAAAGCATATTCTGTACACGAAAACTCATAATATGTATAAATTCGACTCAATTGCCTTAGGTACATTCATACTTATCCAAGCGGTAGATCTCTGCATGATATGGGGGGACATCCAGCTCATGACGGCCTCAGCATTCGTGCTGTTCACCAACCTGACTCACAGCACCAAGATACTCAACGTGATCGTCAGGTCCAGGCGGATCAAGGATATCGTAGTTAACAATGATAAAGTTATACGCATGCAGGATACCGAGGAGAAGAAGCTGATTGTTAAACGGTAATAAAATAATAACAATATGTAGAGACAATAAAAAATAAAAAATAAAAATATTTTGTATACCTCAATGTACAATCGTCTAATAAGCGTTGTAAATAGTAGAACCTTGATTCGATCCGCAATAGAGGAAAGGATTTTTATAGCAAGCTCTAGCTACAATAGTTGGAAATAATCTATACTAATATTAGAAAGCTGAAGAGTTTGTTTGTTTGAACGCGCTAATCACGGGAACTACTGGTCCGATTTGAAAAATTCTTTCTGTGTTAGATAGCCCATTTATCGAGTAAGGTTATAGGCTAGATACCATCACGCTACGACCAACAGGACTGGCCACGGGGGTGAAACCGCCCGGAGCAGCTAGTAATAAATATCATGGATCCGTGTAACATATATGGGAATAATCTTCTACACATACAAGAAAACAAAAGCTTTCACATCTATATATTTAAATGATAATTAACTTAAATTATATGCAATCTCAATCAAACAAAGTCTTTAATTTTATTTCAATACAAAATATGTTTTAGTTGCGAGCGAGGTGTAACCTTTTACTTCGTAACGTATGCACTGGTCACTCTGTTTACAATCTTGTTGTGGTCATTTGCTGCAGCTTTGGAAACTCAAGATAAACAACTTCCAATGAGAGCTTGGTATGTTTATTTTGTCCTACAACACTGCATTGTTAAAATTTAAATCACCGCAATTTTCTCCAAAATGAAAGAAAGAAACGTCGAAGATAGGTAACCGAAGATAACAGTCGTGAAGCCATCATGTAAAATGATTGAAATGCTGTCATGTTGGAATTATTTTATTATGTCCTTTATTTTTATGGTTGCCTGGAAGAGATTGCTTTTAAGCAATAAGACCGCCTATTGTACACTTTTGAATTTTATGTATTCATTTAGAAGTGTACAATAATTTCTTTTACATGTACAATGAAGTGTCATAAATAAATAAATATTTTATCTTCTTTAAAAATTCTTCTTATATCTAAATACATGAAGAGGTAAACCATCCACTAGGTACCCGTTCAACACATCAACATCCCCTCTGTACGAGTTTGCGTACATCCACCAGTCGCTGTCCCTGTACCTGGCGGCCAGCATGAACGCCAGCAAGGACATCCTGGTGACCACGCTGATTGCTCAGTGCCGGTGCCGCCTGCGCCTCTTGCGGAGGGCTTTTGAAACTTTGTGTGGGGATATGCAGATTGTTCATATTGTAATGTTATAATATTTTTTCTGTATTTTTATATTCAAGATTGAACAATAGGATAAGTATTTCGAATATCCAGGTTGTACCTCAAAAATATGTTTCAAAGTAGTAATTAGTAGGTTTTGTGTTAAGAGTTAAGGTAAATATAATAGTATTTACTTTAACTGCAGATATGTTAACCTAGATTAATAAGTATATATTTGTGTTATACATTGTTCTTTTGTACAAATTTTTTATGTATAAAATGATTTTATCTCGACTTCTTGTAGCGCCTGTCTAAAAAACAAGAAGCAGTAGTATCATCTCGCATGCGAGCCTGCGTGGTGGAACACCAGGCCATCCTGCAGACGGTGGAGCAGCTGCAGGGCTGCTTCTCGGAGCCAACCTTCGCGCAATTCACTGTGTCACTCGTCATCATTTGTGTTACTGCTTTTCAATTGGCTTTTGTACGTAATTCCTTTGTAGTAATAAATAATATACGTCAGTGAGAGATTTGTATTATTGTAGGTTTTGTAACCTTTGTAATATAATCCATATTATGTTATTTAATAGATAACGAACTACAATTACGATTTAGGTGAAAGGTATATAATACACGTAGACTACAGTTTGGAATTAAAAAACATAAAACACCTTTAAAACCAAGTATCATCATAACATATTGTAGTTCTAAAATACATTTGAATCATAAAGAATCAAATGATCTTTATATTATATTGTCTTTTTCTTTGAAATATTTATCAAGCAGAGTCTGTTATAACTTAAATACACATTAAAGATTATTATTGTATTTTCAGCAAACCGGAAAATTCGTTCGTATGTTATCCATGACCTTCTATCTGATGAACATGGTTGGGCAAGTGTTTATTTACTGCTACGAAGGGAATGAACTTACTGTTGAGGTAATGCAATTTTTTTCAAAGATTTGCCTTGATTCTAACTATGATCGATAAAGTTCAAAGCAAGTAAACGTTGCTTTTAAAAAGATTGTCTGTTTTAAATTCTTAGTTAAAGATTAAGATTTATTTATTTAATTACCCATACGTAAAGTTTTAAAGGTTTAGATTATTATTAAAATTTCATTGGTTATTCGCAAAAAAGAGCGAGCAGGTGTGCGGCGCGGTGTACCAGTTTCCCTGGTACAGCTGCAGCGCGGCGCTGCGCCGCTCCGCGCTGGTGGTCATGACGCGCTGTCGCAAGGTCGCCAGGCTCACCGCCGGCGGCTTCACTACGCTGTCGCTTGCGTCTTTTGTGAGTGTGAGTAACATAACTAATTCATAGGTACATGACGATGGACTGGAATTACAGAGTGTGCAGCGGCAACAACTTATACCAGACTGATCTGGTGGAAAAACTGATTTTTTGTATGAACTGAAATTAAGAACTTAATTTTTTTTGTGTAATAATTTAAAAAAACAAGTAATAAAGGCCTATCCGTCGTTTTATGGTAATCCAATTAATATATATTCAGAACGCGTCATGGCTTTTCTAAACCACAACGCGTTGTGGTCTAATAGTAAATCTCGGCTAAAGTGAAAACGTTTAGAGCAAGGCATTAGAGTAGAGCCATAACACGAATTCACGATGGGATATTTTCCTGGGACCTCAACGCGTTGTGTGCATTTTTTTGTACAGTTATCTGAGCCTAAATATTTAAAATATTGTTTTTGCTTTCAGATATGCAAAGCTTCATATTCGTTCTTTACAGTCCTCAAACAAGTAGACGAAGATAAATAAAATAATATTATATAATATTATTTTATTAATAAACATCAAAAATATCATTTTGCGCATAATTATTATTGTCATGTATATCCCAGAGTGTAATTACAAACCTATACTTTCAAGTGCAAATGACATATGCACGGCTTGATTACTAGCAATTTTAATTAATTAATAAAGTTACATGAATCGCAAACCCTTTTTATTTCATAAATCCTGCCTATCCTATTTCTACTACTTCCTACTACAATATTATAAATGCGAAAGTTTGTGATGATGGATGTATGTGTGTGTATGTTTGTTACTCTTTCACGCAAATACTACTAAACCGATTTCAATGAAATTTAGCACACATATAGAGAATAACTTGAATTAACACATAAGATAGGTTTTATCCCGGAAATCCGGTTTTTCTTTGAAAATGCGGGCGGAGCCGCGGTCGGAAAGCTAGTGAATTTATAATGACGTTTAAGATACTTTTGTGATGACAAATCAACTTTACGAAGATAGAGACCAAGACGAAAGATATTTTGAATAATTTCTTTTCATTCCTCGATCATCGTATTTTCCTAATATTTTATTTATAGAAGCTGTAAATTCTGTAATTAACATTCATGAACATTTTTGCGACATCTTCGTGCGATAATAAAATTTTGATGAAATATTATGATGATCGTTCAATAATTAATCCTGGAAAAAGCTTTTAGAATTTAGACTTAGAGTAATAAAATATGTGCAGGAAAAGACATTGTATGACTTTTACCTGTAGGTACCTATACTATGTGTACTTTTAACATTCAATTTTGAGAAAATATTTTTTTAGTAAATTTAAAAAATATCGTGTATTCATAGTGAAATGTTTTTTATTCCTGAGAGTATTTAAAAGTAATTTAACATTTTATTTAAAAGCAATATAAGTGTCAGCTAATAAATTAAATGGTTAGATTACCAGGTCTCGATGCAAACATTTTCAAAAAAACCTCTTTATAAATTTAGACCATCGTCTTTGAAGTCGGTCCAAAAATGACGATTTTCATACAAAATATTACTTGGTCAATAAAATTATCACTAAATGTATTTTTGCTATCCGGAATGTGGAAACCCGAGGGCATGAGCGTGTTTAAAAATATTTTGTATTATTTCTATTTCTTCCTATTTTACATGTGTATGACAGGTGCGGAAAATCATTTTCATTTTAATAAAATAAGTATCTACGACTCTGTTTGTGTTTCTCTACACAGTAGTATTCAATATTTTGTACGTATCATAACTTTTCATTAAAAAATAAATTTTAAATGTTTCAAACATTTACTTCAACAAGTCTCAATTTTTAAATTTATAACTATCTATTTATTAGTTACTGCATGTAAAATGAATATTGTTTTTTTTAAGGAATTTATATAATTATCCAAGCCGGCGACCTCTTGCTAATTTGGGGAGACATCTCTCTCATGACCGCTAATTTCTTCTTGCTTTTCACTAATGTAGCACTCTCTGTTAAGGTAAGTAAGGTAAAGGCTCCTAATACGGCGGTAGTCAAAATCGCTTCCTAATACGGTGGTATTTCTTTTTTCGAGTTTTATTCCTGTTTTATAAATTTTAAGTACACCAAAACGTAAGCTATTTATTCCAAATTTATTACTCCATGACTTAACTAACGTTTGCAAGTATAGCACATAGACAACACAACAAGATCAATCAATCTGTGTAACGGCATCGACATGAGAGGTGTTTCCATACAAACGCGAAACAACAAAAGTAAGTACACTAATATTTATAAACTAAGTTTTTCGTATTAAAAAGCCGGTCAAGTTTGTATATGTATTGTTTATTGCATTTTCCTACTATTACACTCACTATTTAAATAGCTTGTTTCATATCTGTAAGTCATTTTCTACCCAAAAAATAAGAAATAAAATACCGCCGTAATACGATACAAATTTTATAGATTAATCCTAATACGGTGGCATAACTCCGAAATAGGAAAAATACTGGGCATTTTTAATTGTTTATAACTTTAATTTTATTTACTTATTGAATTAATTCCAAGATTAGTTGGAATAATTATTAATCTGATAAATTAGAAACCATATTCTGCGGTATGTTTTCTTAATTAGAAATCCAGTTAAATATGAAAATGGTTGAGTAAAAAATGTTTGTTTCTTAGAAGGGGTAAAAATAGGAAGGTGTATTTTAATGTATTACAAATCATTTATTTTGTATAACTGTTGATTTGAGTTTTACACATCTGAGCCAAAAAACTGTTATCATTTGATTAAGCATTTACATTCTCTTGTTTATCGAATTTTTGATGGGTCAGAATTAGGATTATTAAAAACACGAGTAGTTTTCCTATTACGGTGGTAGATATTTCCAGGTAACTCTGTATTAGGTTATATATGATTTCTTATTACGGCCCTATTTCATAGAACTTAAAATTACCAGATTTAGGGTTGCGTAAATAAATAAGAAGTTTTGTGTTTTTTTTGTGGATTCTTATTTGATATGCGTGTTTTTTTTTCCGATAAAACTAAAAGCATAAATGAAACACATTAAAAGTGAATCAACGTAATCAAACCAATGGTTAATGAATAAAAAACTTACAATTTACTTTACTAACACATTCCTATTATTTACCAAATATTATTTGTACGGAACTTCAATGTATATAATATCTGAGCCTCCGTATTAGGAGCCGCCTACCGCAGTATTAGGCTCTGACCAAAATCATACCTCCGTATTAGGGAAAATCGACATGACTATTTAAATATTTTTTTAAAATAAGAAATATCATGAAAATAAACATAGACTCAATAGCAATACAAAATTTAAGTTCCACTTTTAACGATAAAGTGGTTTGGCACCTTTAGAAAGACTTACAAATGCTTATTTTTGATACTTACTTTCAAATGTTGCGAAATACCTCCGTATTAGGTGCTTTTACCTTATTAGTCATTGTTTTTTTATAAATAAAATGATTCAAGAAGAAGCTTGTAATATATAATTTATTAGCTTTTAAACCTATTTTTAACAAACTGGGTAGTTATGACGTCGTTGGTGGGTAGAGTCGCGGGCGGAAAGCATACAATACAATACAATACAATATCCTTTGTTCAACACACACATACAGAAAAAATGGCAAAAAAGAGACAAACATATTAGGTATACCATGTTAAATAGGCAGCCTGATCGCTTTTAAGCGACAACCTTTGGATATTTGTTTTATAGGAACCATGAGTATTTTAATGAAACGAATAATGATTTAATTGAATGTTTAGATGTTTAACATTGTGTTGAGAGGAAGCGAGATTAAAGCACTAGTGAGGGATTGTGATCGGGAACTCAGGGAAGAGACTACAGAAGACGGTAAAGTTATCATAGCAAGGTTGGTTAATTCATTATGTAATATTTTTGCAATTAGGTTAGGTATCTTTATATAGTATAAAACAAAGTCACTTCTCGCTGTCTATCTGACCCTATGTAAGCTTAGATTTTCAAAAGTATGTAATCGATTTTATGGCAATATTATTAATAAATAGAGTGAGAGTAAATAATTTACATTTTACATAACGCGAGCGATAAACTTTATCGTGCTTAGTTATGTCGTGTCGAGCTTATTGCAATAAATTGGACTTGGTAAATTGTTATGTAGTTTTTATGACAATTTCTTATATACAGTACAGTTGCAATATATTATCGTAGATTATCCTAATGGAAAAATTTTGTATGTTTCTTTGTTTGTTAAACCTTCACGAAAAAACTGCTGAACCGATTTTCATGAAATTTGGCACAAACATAGAAAGTAACTGGGATAACCATCTAGGGTAGTTGTTTAACACATTGTGTTTTTATTATTTGGTCTGCAGCTACAAAAAAGAAGCACAACGCCAACTTTACGTGTATATATTTCTGACATACGCCACGATCTTGGGATGGTCTCTTTCTGCAGAGAAAGGGCAGCTGCCGATGAGGGCTTGGTTCGTTATGTTTTCATTTTAAACTGCTCTAGTGTAGGTAAAGGACTTAGTTCTAAAAAAATACTTCTAATTTGTGGATAGTAAATATACAAGAAAGATTTTGAAAATGAAAATAGTTTTAAAAGTACTGGTATTCATCACTGAAAATAAAAATATCAACACGTTGAAATTTTCGATGTGTAAAAAATGAAAAAATATATACTGTGCACAGTAAAATAACGAAAACATATGTGAAATATTTGTGATTTCACGTATACGAAACACATGTTTCTGAGATGATCACACAATAATACAAGTAAATAGTAATATATATATAATATGTTTATATGATTCTAATACAAAAGATATCTATTTACCAGGTATCCGTTTGATACGTCCAAGTCTCCGGCTTATCAACTGACGTACGTTCATCAGGTAAGCGATACGTGATTATAACGATGTACGATTACAATTCTAGTTATTGTAATTATAATAACATAAGTAGATATTAAACCATAGATTATCAAATCATTAAATCATATTATGTCTATCTCATACTAATATTATGAAGAGTTTGTTTGTTTGATTGTTTGTTTGTTTGAACGCGCTAATCTCGGAACTACTGGTCCGATTTGAAAAATTATTTCGATGTTAGATAGCCCATTTATCGAGGAAGGCTACAGGCTATATATTATCAAGCTAAGACCAACATGAGCGGAGCAATGCGGGTGAAATCGCGGGGAACATCTAGTACTAGATAAAGTAAATTGGGCTTAAGCATTACGAGACAGATATAATTTTTAAAATGATGACACTTAGCGATTCTTATCTTATAGCGCACTTTATTTAGTCAAGGGGTACCACTTACTTACCTATATTATATCTAAGTCTTAGATAAGTAATCATTGCACATACGTAAGTAATGTTAGATTTAAGCCATTTTTCTTTATCTAGAAAACAATCATTTGCAATACAAGCTGAACTTACCAATTATAATTAACTAACTACTTTAAATTGTTAAAAATTTCACTACAATTTTAATCGTCTCATATACTTAAATAATAATATAATTCGATAACAGTGCCTTGCAGTTGCAATAGGTGCAGGAGTGGATGTCGGGACGGACACTCTAGTTACATCTTTGGTGTCGCAGTGCCGCTGTCGGCTAAGGCTTTTAGATCTGTCGCTACGGACTTTGTGCGATGGCTTCCAGGTTGAAGAAACGGTAAAATAAAATTAAACAAATAAAAATTGTTCATTTCAATATGAAATGACAATTATGAGAAACATAACTAATCTTCAATATATTATAGTACTATAAGATCATAAAAATTTCTTGAATTCAATAATGTGCATAGGTGTTCCACAGGGATCTATAAAAGGTCCCTCACTGTTTCTTATGTTCATTTGTGATAATTTATTTAAATTATTGAAATTAAATTAGCCAGTTAACTTTTGACCAGGGTCTCATTGCACCTGATGCAGAGGAGGTGATATACCTTCGTCTCCGGCGCTGCGTGCAGCGTCACCGGGCCGTGTTGAACGACGCTCAGCTGCTGCAGGACTGCTTCTCTATAGCCACGCTGTCACAGTTCACCGTCTCTATATTTATTATTTGCGTCACTGCTTATCAATTGGCGTTTGTGAGTCATGTTTTACATAAGCATACTAGCTTTGTTATTTATATAAAGTTAATTAGACTAAGAAAATACTTGACACGTTTTTATTTAGTGTAAAAAACTTGGCCAAGTAACATTGCGTTTGATTCCAGGAATCAAAAACTATCATCGGAGTGGCGTCCATGATATTTTATCTCGTTACCATGATGATGCAGGTGTTCATATACTGCTATCAAGGAAACCAGCTCGTTGTGGAGGTATATTCATTTGAGTTGTTTGATTTATTGATTTGAGTTTTTTTTTTTATGGTAGTAGAAGGCAAACGAGCCGACGCCTTGCCTGATGGTAAGCTAACTGCGCCGCCCATAGACTACCGTAACTGGGTTACGGGTGTTGCCTACTGGTAAAGGGAGAGGGACAGGATATTTACTAAAATGAAAAATAATATTAAGGAAATGGCTTCAGTGGATCAGGGAGTGGCTTAATTATTTGAGTTTGAGTTGTTTTATTTGGATGGTTGTTTAAATGCGAGGAAATATGTGGTTTTGAAGAAACATAACTTGTGTATTGATGCGTGTATTAACACGCATCAATAGACAAGTTATGTTTCATGAAATGGCTGATATTTTGTATCTAAGGTATGAACAGAAAGAGTGTAAATTAACTGTACTAACCGCAAAATTTTAGTTTACATAATATTAAACTATATATTATAGTTAGTAGACCACTTATTCGAATAGCTTATTTCGAAATGATGAATAACTATAGAAAAATGATAAAGATCATATCAGAGCAATATTATATTTATTATTATATGATAGCATCGTATAATCGGCTCAGCATGCCTTATAGAACACTGCGTGATTTTCACGTGTAATTGTAATTTGTATGTAATGACAAAAGCATAGTCCATGTTATTTTTATAGTACAAATAATTATAATTTTTTGTGTTATAACATAAATGCAGCTTATTAGAAATAAACAATACAAATAATATCCATAAAAAAATCATACTGAATACTTTATCCTAGTGACGTTTCTTAAACTGAACTCAGAAAGGCACAAATATTTTCATTCTTGATATAATAAGTTTATATATTTGATTATAAGAACCAGTTATAATTCATTATATGCATATAGCTAAAATTATTAAGGTTTTGTAGAGTGAGGCGATATCAGCAGCTGCATACGAATGCCCGTGGTACAGCTGCCGGGCGCCGCTCCGCCTGGCCCTGCTGGTCATCATGACGCGCGCCACACGCAGTTTTAAACTGACCGCTGCTAACCTTACTGAGTTGTCGCTTGCTACATTTGTGTCTGTGAGTATTCTTGTCTATGTATAGTATGGTAAATATATACATACAAAGTTGTGGAGTGATAAATTAAACATGATTTTTTATAAAACAATACTTTTCTTTTCGTCGAAAAATAACAAAAAACTTCTGAAAAAAATAGTCTCACAATAATAGTAAAGAAAGGTACTTTTAAATGCTGAATAAGATAATAATATTTCATAATCTGTTTTTTTTTTCAGATAATAAAAGCATCATACACCTTTTTCACGGTTCTTCAAGGAGTTGTTGATGTATCGTAATTCGTAAACTACTTGTAAATTGTACATCCTCTAAAAACATGAGTACTTAGCACTTGAGATATAGTTATTAAAGAAATCTAGTCTTAGATAACACAAAGTAACACTTTGATTAAAACTGTTTATACCAAGTGAAGATTTTTTTCTATTTACACGAATAATTAATAAAATGCAAATTTCTTACTTACTACTTACATATTACTTACTACAAATAGTACAAGAATATGTGATAAGTAGTAATTGTTATCCCTTAAAATTATTTATGCCTTAATTAAAAATGTGTACTTGCATTTAACATAATATTATTTCAAATCGTATTATTTCAGATACAGATGTAAAAATATTGTATGAATGAGCTGTTCCATTTTCTTTTATAAAATGTTATACATAATATAAACGCAAAAAGTTATTTGAAACAATAATTATTAAAATATAAACTCCAATCTAATCTAGTGCCATTTATAAGTCTGTAAGTTTATTTGGTTATAAAAATTTATCGAATATATTTCACGGGCTAAGCAAGTGTTCAGGGCTGTGAACATTTCCTCAAAAATATTCCTTTGTTCAAGATTTCATTGAATACCACTGTCCACTAGCACTATCGTAAACTCCCCGGCCTCTGAATCGATACTAATTGACAAAAGTTTATGCTAAAGGTTCGATCAGAATAGAACAAAATTCTAATGCGGCTGAAAATTGGAAAAACAGTTCAAAACATTATCACTACATAGTATAAAACAAAGTCGCTTTCTCTGTCCCTATGTCCCTTTGTATGCTTCAATCTTTAAAACTACGCAACGGACTTTCATGCGGTTTTTTTTAAATAGATAGAGAGTAGAGACCAAGAGGAAGGTTTTAGTATATAATTTATTTGGTTTTAGACAGGTAATTCGAAAAAAAAATATCGATGTCAATGGTAAAAAACATTGGTTTTCCCGTACACGATTTCCACTGAAACGGTAGGCAAAAAACACACATATGTTCACGTTATGATTAATAAGAATCGACATTTGAGCTTTTATTAGAAAGCTAGAACATTATAAAGTAAAATAAACACTATATTCGCGACGAATTAGTAATATCATTACGAAATAATGAGATGTCTCAAAATAATACATACGTCTATAAATACTGCAGTGGTCTATTTATACAACTCGTGACACAAAATCGAGGACACAATATCAAAATACCACGTTCGGTCTGTATAAATATGTTAGGTATACAATCACTAGACTACATTATGAAATATTTCGTACAATGTACAAAATATGTCATAATGTATTTTAATGAAAAGAAAAAGAAATAAAATATAATATTTTATTTTAATCAAATGAATGTTATTTTCCCTCTAAATATCGCTTAATATTATCGTTATTTAAGGGGGAATATATAAAGAGTAAGTGTGTTCGATCGAACTATAAATCAACTATTCAATAGTTGTTTGTGAATCGATAAACAAAAACCACCTAATTCTTTGCAATCGATATCAAATTAAACTATGCACTAGGTAATTTAATATTATTACTTATTAGAGCTAAGAATTAATAAACTTATTGATAACTCTATCTAAAGCATTTATCAAATTTAAGTATTGTTATATTCTAGTATTGTATTATCTGTAGTGTTGCGGTATTTGTGAGAAAACTCATCCGAAACGGCTGGACCGATTTTTATAAATTTGGTATCAGAAGGTAGGTCGGCCAACATCTATTTTACATACCCCTAAACGATAAGAGTTATGCAGAACAACGTTTTCTTTGTCAGCTGGTATCATTACTTTCTCAATATTCACTGTAATGTACTATATAGTCAGCGGAGCCATAGCCGGGGGGCGTAGTAGTCAGCTATAAATATACTATATAATAAACAGCCAATAAATGTCACAGATAATCGTAACATTATGACGATCATCACGCACGCCTCTCCTGCATCATAGCTGTGATCTAATCGCGCTGATAACATAAATACATCGATACTGGAGTAAAGCTGTGTTTATAATAAACTCTTGATATTGTAAAATAAAATATTCGATAGCAATTGCATAGTATAAAAAAATCACTGTCAGATTTTGTCCGTCTCTATGTATTCTTAAATCAGCAACGGATCTAGATGCGTTTTTTTTTAATAAACTGAGTGATTCTCAGGGAAGGTAAGTATACAATTTATTAGGTTTTAGACTAAGCGGGCAAAGCAGCAGGCGGAAAGCTAGCATGAAATCCCGGGTAAGGACTGTGGTAAGGATGACCTTAATGCAACCTTTCCTGACTATTAATAGGGTAAAAATTTAATCAAATATTAGCGCATTCAGAAAACAAACACATAAATCCTTCAGTATTATATTTATTATTAATATAAAATAGGGGTTTAGGGGTTTGCTTGGAATCATTTAGTACGACGATACATATAAATATTATAACAAATTAGTCTTTAACATCAAATTGTAATTAAAATAAGAGAAAATTAAGGTAAACACAAACACACAACACAACACTATTTTAGCCTACCTATAGCATAACACAAACGGAATAATAATCTATACTAATATTACAAACTAGCTTCCGCCCGCGACTCCGTCCGCGCGGATGTCGGTCTTCGCGTGGATGGTTTATTTCTCCATTTTGAGTAGGTACTGACAATAAAATCTTTTAAATATCTATTGGACCCAATTCCCAAATACGGCTAGGCCTATAATAATACGCAACGTGTGTTCGCGGTTCTACGGAACAACGTCTATGGATAAAACTGAAAAATTAAGATTAATTTTTTTCTACGTATTTTTTCAGGATAAAAAGTATCCTATTTTACGCCCAGGATAATAAGGTATAATTATTATACCAAGTTTCATCGAAATCGAACCGCTAGTTTTCACGTGATGCCTTCACATACAGACAGACAGACAGACAGACAGACAGACAAAAATTTTTTTAATCACATATTTGGGTTTGGTATCGATCCAGTAACACCCCCTGGTATTTATTTTTTCAATATTTTCAATGTACAGAATTGACCCTTCTACAGATTTATTATATGTATAGATGCGAAAGTAACTCTGTCTGTCTGTCTGTTACTCAATCACGCCTAAACTACTGTACCAATTTTCATGAAATTTGGTATGGAGATATTTTGATACCTGAGAAAGGACATAGGCTACTTTTTATCCCGAGAAAATAACGCAATCCAAGAAATCCCACGGGAACGGGAACTATGCGGGTTTTTCTTTAACTGCGCGGGCGAAGCCACGGGCGGAAACCTAGTTATATATACAATGCGAATGACTCAACAACGCCAATGCTACATCATGCTACGTGATGTTTTTGTATTTTTAAATAAATCGTAATAGCTAAGAAAGGAGTCGTTTGTATTTGCAGTAGTATTTATATTGCACGTGTATTCGTCAAAATATTTACATAGAGTCAAAGCAAAGTGCTCTTAACATCTGAAGATCCTATTTAATCAATATATAGACACTATCTATTACAATGTCAAAAGAGTATCTTTCCAATCATTTCTTGTTCAACCGTGTATATCTTTGTACATACCTCCTACGGACGGAGGTGACTCGGCCCTACTTCTAATGTGTGTGAATACAAATTGTTTTCTTCAATTGTAATTCAACTGTTTTATATTTTTGAAAAACAACAACCATTTTATATAATAAGTATTAAAAATAATTGAAAATCCGATCTTTATGAACAAGTCCTAACATTGAACTTGAAACACTATCTATGCATATAAAACGGAACGAGTTTATCCCAAAATCAAGCATTACATTTTTAAAAATGTATTCAACGCGGAATGTCTTTGTTTTAACATTAATTAATTTAGTTTTGAGTGACAAGTCATGTTATTGGAACGAGGAATGTCCGTTTGGCCTGTATTCGACTAAAACACCATATGATACAGTTCGAGGAGATATACGCGACTGGCCATTACCAGAGAGTAAGTAATATTAATAACTAGCTGTGCTCCGCGATTTCACTCGTATTGCTCCGCTTCTGTTTGTCTTAGCGTGATGATATGTATTATGTAGCCTATAGATGATATTATATACTTATACACCAAAATAATTTTTCAAATCGGACCATAAACCATTTCCTGAGATTAGCGCGTTCAAACAAACAAGCTCTTCAGCTTTATAATATTAGTATAGATTAAGGGGAGGGAGGAAATTTTCAAACAAAAGGTAAGTATAATTGATATGCAGCCATTGGAATAGTTCGAGTCCTTATGCCAATGATGGAAATAAAACAGTGAAATCATGAAACAAACTTAGTTATATAAGTCTACTCTTTCTTGTGGGAAAGTTATTTTTATTTTCATTTTTTTGCGTTAAAAGCAACTTTCATAATGCGTTTACGTACGTAGGTGAAGGTGAGTAATAATAATAAGCTATAAATACCATTGAAACTACGTTCAAGTCTGGTGATAATGTAAACAAACAATGTAATGCTCACAGATATCTTTACAATTGCAAAATCCACAAAAAGACAGATACATCTCTCTTTTTTTACTAACTCTACAGAGTTAACTCTACAGAGTTTTCTGATAATAATTATTACTGCTCAACCCGAACAAAATTATTCTGAATTAAAATAATTTTGTCCTAATAACCCAATTTTGTTGAACCCACATGCGGATGTGGCCGGGTTCTCTAAAATAAAAGGAATTGAATACCAAAACGTTCCTAGAGAACCACGAATTGGTAAAAATGTCATCAAAATCGGTGCAACGGTTTTTGAGTATATCACGAACAAACAAACAGACGCAACGGAGGACTTAATATTTTAATATTGTTATGATGTCGTGGTTCGTATTAAATCTAATGGTATATTAAACTGCTAGATTGTGAAGCCATAAGCTTCTGGGCGCTGATCAGACATGGCAACAGGAACCCCAGCGACTCCGTGACCAGCGCCATGAAGGAGCTGCAGGCCAAGATCAAGGATCAGATCATTGCCAGTTACGAAGCTGGTACTAGTCAGCTTTGTGCGCAGGTAATTATGAAAAATATACTAAATACGAACGGTGTTGAGATATGGTTTGAAATTAGACTAATAAAAAAAGTAGACAGTTTTAAATTTTTATCATATGAGATAAACAGAAGTTTGACCTGATGGAAAGTGATGACGCGGTCTATGGTGGCAAGTCAAGTATATCTAGAAGGTTTATTTTATTTTATTTTTTTATTTTTTTTTTATTTTTTATTTTTTTTTTTTATTGGTAATAGGGAAGCGCTTGACCACAATCTCGCCTGATGTTAAGCTGAGATGTGGTCTAAGATGGAACGTGCTTCCCTAGAGATAGGTTTATTATCTCGTCTCTTTATAAAAATGTTCAATATATAGTTCCTGTCGAAAATGTATTTCGAACTGATATTGTTTATATTTAAACCCAAGCTCATTGAGTTGTTTACAATAATTTAACGAGTTTATGTTTAATATAAATGGAATGAATTAGAATGTTTACATTATTTATAAAAGCATTACGCTTAAATAATTAATGTTTTTAAAACAATCATATTATTTTATGTCATTTATATTTCTATATTATATTGAAATAATAGTGCTAACGATATGTTTACAAAAAATGTAAAAAGCGTTGATATTTTACCATAAACGTCAGACAATCGCATATTTATCGCTTATTATTTTTGATTCACACATTATTGATTGGAAGTAGTGACTCATTAGAAAAATGCCTAGTAACGCACAGGCAGAGTTGCTTCGGACACTTTTTAAACGTGATTGTGAGTCCATACGTCAATGCTTATAGAGGTAAAATTACCTAATAATATCTTATATCATCTAGGAAATACAAGAATTCCGAAAATTCGTTTGGAACGACACTATGGACACTTCACCTTCCTATCTAACTGGAGAAGGCTATGAAGAGATCTACGACATGGCAATGAGGATCAGAGAGAAGTACCCTCAACTCCTTAGTGGTTCTGAAGACCAGTATTACTTCAGACCTTCAGACAAACAGAGAACCATTGCTAGTGCGATGGCATACGTCCATGCTTTGAGTGAAGGAACTGAGTTAAATTTGACTGCTGATTCCTCTAGGGAAAGAGATGATGTGTTAAGAGTGAGTCATATTTGTTTCTATAATTTGTAAAATCATATTATATTTTTTAATTAGTATTGGTTGTGTGAGAAATTTACATATTTTGTCTCTTTTAAGAACCCGTTTAAAAAAACTTTTATTTATAGCCATACGACTACTGCGAGAGATATCAAGAGGAAGTAAGGGGAGGACAGCTTCTTGTGGATCAGTTGGAAGCGTACTTCAACACTCAAGAATATAAAGCGGTAAGTTTATAAGATAAATCAATGCACTGAAGGTTATGTACATGTCCCTGACTTGTTGTTTATGGTAAATAATTTTCTCATTATCTAGGTGCAACAAGCGGTGCAACAACGTCTAGGTATACCCTACCAGCTGACCGCAGCCGACGTCTACAATCTTCAAGAGCTTTGCCGATTTTACCGTTCCTGGACTCCTAACTTAAAGTCCCCCTGGTGTGCCCCGTTCAGCCATGAAGATCTTCTTGTGTTGGAGTATAGAGATGACGTGCGTCATTATTACAGAAACGGCTATTCTTCGTGGGTGAGTCAGTTAATATTATTTTCATTAAAACAATAAAAGTCACGTTTAGCTGATAAGTAACAGTAGTTATTCAGCGCATTTTAAGTGCATGATTATTTATTCTCTGATTATATTTATAAGGGGTTTCTTTTTCCTCTAGATGAACGCAAACCTTGGTCGTCCAGTTCTGAAAGATTTGTACGAAACATTCGATGCCGCTGTGAGCGGTGCAGGCAAGAAGATAGTATCTTATTTTGCGCATGACACTCTTATGGAGATGGTGTACTGTGCTCTGGGCATGTACAAGGATGCTGAGGGAATCACAGCACAAGTCAGGAACCCAAACAGAATGTGGCGAACGACGTATATTGCTCCGTTCTCTGCTAATATTATGGCTGTCTTAAATAGGTCTGTATCTTATCTAACCTAACCTACCTTAAATTATATTCAGTGCTATTTTTGACTATTTATTTCTCATTTCCTATTTTGAATTTGATAACAATCACTATATAACACAAAATATAATTTCTGTAGAAAAGATAAGGGAGCCTATACAATCTGCTTTACTAAATTTTCATTTAAACTTTTAGATGTCAAGAATCAGGTACTCAAGTGCACCGAGTTCAAATATTCAACAATGAGAAGGTGACTCCTCTGTGTCCGCTGCAAGGATGCACCTGGGAGCAGTTTATCTCCATGTTCGAGACCTTCAAAGACGCGCCTCTTGACTTCTGTAGGCATGACTACCGCTTCCCTGAACTGGTCCCTACTCCTTCTCCTGCATCTGCTGGAACCATCCGCGTTATGATGGGCTTGGTTCTCCTGCTTGTGTCTTTAGCAATCTTGCATAGATGATGACAACGCATTTTCGTCTTGTCATTACTCATAAGTGTATTTATGATCGCTACAATCTTTGTGCGTGTGTCAGTGATGATAGTGTGATAAGGTTTATTATTATTTGATTTATGTATAACAATATACTTGTACCATATAATAAGTAGATAATATGTTGATATTAAAAGTCCTTCTCTGTGAGCTAGGCTTAATTATTGATAATTTAACTATTTTTAGTATTTAATGTTGTATAATAAATTATTTATTTATACAACGTGTGTTTGTGATTTAGAAATAAAACTAAACTTAATAAATATTATTTTATTATATAGGATCTAGGAAAAATGTATAACTTTTGTACAGTTCTTAATAATAAATGTGACATTAACTTATTAAACGTGTTTCATTGCAAAAACTCAGATCATTCCTGGTGAAAGGCTCAAATTGCTTGACGAACTCATCCCAATCGCACGCCCTTTTGTTACACAGGTGCAGTTCCATCTCGTTGATTAAGAATTGTACTTTGAAGACGCTACTGGTGGAATCGTTGCATCTGAAAATATTACACTTATTCATTATTCATACACAAAAACACATAAACACGTAGTTGGGTTCTTACATAAGATCAATAATTATTATATTATTATGTACTATCATACAATGTTCTACGTGGCTCTACCAAGTATATTTTTTTAAATCTTCTTTCTGGGTTTCTTTGCATATACCATCAAATTACATAATTTTTCTTGTTATTGACTCACCTATTCAGAACAGCTACAAAATTAGCAGCATAAGGCGTTAAGAAGCTTGTTCGCCATTGCCTTTTCTTGACTCTTTCGAAGCCGGAGATAACCGGCGTGTCTGCGTAGATGCCGAGCGCTGCGTACAGCATTCCCAGCATTGTGTCGTGGGAAAAATAACCGGAAAAAGAATTGATGCCCTGTGTCCCCTGGACAAACTTTTGGTAGAGGTCTTTGAGACTGGATGCGCCTAGTTTCGCGTTCATGGGCTCGCCGTGGCCGTTTCTAGGATAAACATTTTTATATTTTAGATGAAATGTCGCCACTACACTTCCATATTCTTCTGCATTATATGATACCTAACTGCTCTCTGCCAGACCTTTTTTAAATATGCATCTAATGGATCAATAATGCTTAGGACCAGTTAAACAGTTTGAAGCAAATTGATCAGTGAATTTACTTAAGAGGATACCTACGGTCATGGCATTTTAAACATAGCAAGTAACTAATGAGGTGTATTCATTTGATTTATAACGTGTTCAAATTAACGACGTGATGACTGAGAGTTAGTCAACCTAATTTATGATTTAATGTTGTCTGGAAACTGTCCAAAATAACATCTTAAATTAATAATGAGGAACAATTTCATGTATGCTCGTTGCTACAAGTACTCGAACAACTCTCACACTAGAGAAATAGTTAATTAGTTAGGTACGTTAAATTCCTGCTGTATTTAAACTGAGGTGGAATAATAAACTTATTTCTAGGAAATTGTTGGCAGAAACTTCTTAACTCTGGCACTGTAAATAGTATCTTGCGTTATCTTGCGTTTTATTTTATGGGAAAATCAGATTTCGAATTCAGATTCCAATAAAAGTTTAAAACTTTTAAGGTATTTTAAACGTGATACGAGTATGTTCAGTAGGTACATTATCGACCTTTAAATGAGTACATATTTTTCTGCAATATGATAAAGCTCAAAGAGATAAACGAAAAAAGCACAAAGCTTTTTCTTTACTGAAACGACAATCTCACCTATAATAATGTTGAACATCTTCCACATATTCGAGTGCCTTCAGGTCACTGTCACTAAAGAGCGCGCACCAGGCATCAGAGAGGCGGATAGAGTAGCTTCGGTAGAAGCGACACAAGTCGTAGATCTGGAGTATCGTTTTGGGACTCAGAGCGTTGGTTAGACCAGTTCGTTTTTGTACTGATGTTAGTACCTGAATTAAACAGATTAAATTTTATATGGTAGTGAAGTAGATAGATTTGAATAATAATGAAATTCTGGAACTTCACAATTGTGGCAAAGCAAGTAGGTATTACAGAATGAGAAACTGATTAAGAATGTATCATTTACCTTGTACCTATTGTATGTGAGCGTAATTTTGTTATCAGGACTGACTTTACCATTTACTATGTAGCTAAACTAAAAGTGCTAAAAATTTGTAACCAATTTAGAAAAAAGATCTTACCTTTAAAAAGTCTCGGGACTGCAAATACTTCGCAGTTTCTTCAGGTATTTTATCTCCAATCAGTATGTCGTAGAATCTCCTTTTACAATACCTGTAGGGCTAGAAAAAACCTATAATTAGTAGAGTCAAACTGGAACAAATGCTAAATTGTTTTCAAGAGGTATTTGTAATATTACACAATTGAAATGTTCTGTGATAACATTGTAAGGTAAACGTGGAAGTCGTATTTCAAGCTAGCCTCAATTATATTATTATTTACGGTTTGTTTACAAATTTGTTCACAGTTGTTAGTAATGCATTTATGTAAAGGAACAAACCAATATACAACAATACATATTTCGTTTATCTACGACACGGCTATTAATTGTTATTACATAAATTTCCTTCGATTTAAATTGGCAAGGAAAGTTAGTATTACCACCTCGATTCTTTCTATTATTTTCACCTTGAAAATATTTTTCTATGAAATATTAAAATCTATCTTTGGCTTTAAATCTTGCTACATCAAAGTAAGTACTTCATAGGTATATACAAAAAAATACACTTACTCTAGCCGTCAAATCATTTGGAAACGAGGTAGAAATGTTTAACGTCTGGTTATTTCTCTGCAATCCTTTGACAAACGCCTTCGCGCTCATCTGCGTTCTCATTTCGATGGATGCCCTGATTTTGTACTGCTGCATGTGTTCCAGAACATTCGAGAACTTTTCCCCGAACCTGCTGCCGATACTCTGCAGCTCCTCCATACCTTCCACGGTTAGGTCAGATGGCGAAGCGTCCAGGTTTTTATCCCAAGTCCATTTACGGAGATTTTGAATATCCTGTAGAAATCATAGGATAATTTTGGTGTTGGTAATGAAACCTTCTACGATAGGATTATCTTTCAAATTAATTTACCGTAAAAGACATTTCGGTTTTTTAAATAAATAAATCGTTTATTTAATGAGGAAAAGTGTATGATATAGACTGCTCTTTTATTGTATGTATAGAATATATAAATGATTATTTAGGCTGATAAATAAAAAAAATATACTAGTACATGCAAATTTTGGTACTTATTACCTTTTCAGCAAAACTTTTTTGTAGTGTAAGAATATTAGATCGAATTTTATCTATAGGGTTAACATATTATTTAAATACTTAGTTACGAATGCCTTTCACTATAATAAATTAAACTGCGTTTACCTGAGCGCACATTTCTCCTCGCCCCTCCTCATGCGCCTGCAGTATGTCCGTGCGCAGCTCCACCACGGCCTTCATCTGTGTGATCTCGTCCACCTCCGGGTGCCTGGTGCCGTGCCGCATCATCATCCATACGCTAACTGGCTCACATTCTATTTATACAAGTGAAGTATTTGTATTAAGCTAGTACAATAGCTCATTATTTGTTTCTCTATCATCCATTTTTAGAGAAAAACAACTTGTTCAAAGATTTCTTAATGCGTTTATAATATTCGTGACTACAGCCTACAGGAAATCTCTCTACAGGGTGTAATCGTTAAGTGTGCGCAAGCGATTATTCCGTAAATATTGCAGATAACAAAAAAACTTTAAACTAATATCGAAAGCCCTTTACCTATAATGATAATAATAACTTTTAAAAAATAAAACGGAAAAAATCCAAAAAAGTTACATTAAACACTCCCATACATTGAATTTTCCATACATTTTGTGTTCAAAGCAAATGTTCGAGGTGAACATATTATTATCGTAAGCAAAATTTGCGAAGTAAGTAATTTAAGCAAAAATTCCCAAAAAAGAACCAATTTTTTTCATATTACATGTTTAGGATAGTCATAGTTCATACTAAATGTATGTGAGTGTTTGATCAAAATTTTTTGGATATTCCCCGTTTTATTTTTTAAAAGTTACTATTATCATTTTACTCAATAGGTTAAGGGCTTTCAATATCAGTTTAAAGTTTTTTGATATATCTGCAATAGTTACGGAATAATCGCCTGTGCACACTTAATAATAATTGCACCCTGTATATTCCAATTTCCAAGCAACAGGATTACTTAACGGGTTATTTTGCACATTAGGGAGGCATAATTATTAGGTACCTACTAGATGTGTGTGAAATTAAAAAATAAACTATTACCTACCGGTGTGAAATAATAAGAAAATTCGTCCTTTTATGGGAAGCAGTTTAATAAATTGAAAGATTTATAATGTTGGATGATAAATAAATATTATTTAACTTAGACATTTGCGACTTCAATATTACTAAATCACCTTATTAGTTTCTCAATACTTTAGTATTTACAATTTAACTTACGTTCCAACGCGGGTATGTCTCTTACATCTCCTCTCACAGCTTCATATGGAGTTTTTGTGCCAAACAGTCTATACGGACATTTATTGTTCCAATAGCATTTGGCATTTGTTTTATACACTAACAGAACTACGAGTAACTTCCACATGATTAGAGAACTCAATCTGTTCTAGAGAATAATGACTTTTAACGAGCAATATTTGTATTTTAACTAGTTATAACGTAGTTGAAACTAATTGATCAACTCATTGTTGATTTTCAGGGTACGTATATATCCGTGTAATCGATCCTATGATGTGCGTAATCCTGTTAGAGCTATGCGTAATAAACCTTTGTTTTAGTGTAAGCGTTTAATTTGTGTCGCTTCGTTACTTGCATCTATAATATACGATAATTTGATACGTAGGAACAGCATCGTACACTTTACACTATTACAGTTAGCGGTCCTATTTGACTATTTGTTAAGTTGTTTTTCTTAGTTATTAAGTAGATATTAGCAGCTCTAAGTGTAGTAGAGCAGGATTTACTAAACTGAATAGTATCTATCTATCAATTGCTTTTGGTGTTTAGGATGTTACAACTAGTCTTGCCTTCTAGGTTTATCTATGTGCATATTTACTATATAATATGATGAAATTAAAAAGATACTTTTATTCTATCTAAGTTGTTATAGAATTTATAATATAGTGATGTTCCAAATATAATGGAAAAAAAGTGTTATATTCTTGTTCATTTTAAAAATTCTTACTCAATTTTAATTGCTTAGTCATATATTTAAGAAGGATAAGGTGTAAATAAGTAAAACAGCATATAAATTTTCTGACAACGATATCGCTTTATTGGATATGACTTAAGGGCGAGGCGGACGAGGGTCGCGCGGGCGCCGGTGAGGGGGTGGGGGGTGTGTCTCTGTACCGCGGCGCGCGCGCAGCCCTCGCTCTCCCCGCGGTTTGCGGTAATCAATAAATAAATATCAACAAATTACAAAATACTTCGTAAAAACATTAAGATAGGTACTAGTGTATATTTTTGTTCTTTACAAGTCCTAACAGTACATCGTTCACGCGTATACTTACACTGGTGTTATTGTAAACATTTACAGTCCGTTTATTTTTTGTTTATTGGAACGTTTAGAAATCTTCGGGCGCCAGATCGAACCTTGGTGGGAAGGTGCCGAAACCGTCGTGGGCGGGGCGCGAACGTGGGGGCTGCAACAGAAAAACACTAATTAGCATATTGTTATTCATAACAATGCCCATAAAATACTTTTGTGTACATTTAACACACTATGTATCTGCTTTATGTATTAAAGAGCAGTATATTTTATATATTTTGTATAGAAACAATGAAGAATTAAATTCACAAAACGGTTTAAACAGATTTATTTTAATATATCAAACAAACTTGAGAATGAAAATAATATTTTCTTAATTCTCAATTTATCCACATTTTACGTAAGTATATAATGTGTATTCTTATATCTACATGCAGGTACCATGCCTGGATTGTAAAAATATTATATTTCAAGGGCTCCATGCATTGGATTTCTAGATACAATATCATTATGTATAGTATAGGTACGTGCATTTGGTACATTTTTCATCGTTTTCAGAGTTTCATAAATCGGGGTAAGAATGAGCACGGTACTAGGTGCCGTCCTTAACATTTGGGGCACACAACTTACATTAACTGCGCTGATGATCTAGGGACGCCCTTTAACGGACGCCTGAGAGAAAATAAAGCGAGTTTAGTTACTGCTCTTGTGCTTTTATACGGCATGTACCTTGACGATTCAGCTATTTAGATAATATATAAATAGGAGCATAATAATTTTGAATATAAAATATTGCAATTTGACTATCATATCAATTTTATTAAGAAAAGTGTAAACACTCACCGCCGGACTGACTCCTCTCGCAGCGGATCCCGCACGTCCCTTGCCGCGGAATTTGCTGATGGCTTGCTCGGCGAGGTCTGCCCTCTCCTCAGCCTCCTCCAACTCCTGCTGTGCCTTGCGGAACTTAGCCAAGTTGAGGGCGGCAATTTCTTCGGCTTCCTCGATCTGCCTCTTGTATGTCTTGATCTTCTGTTGCAGCTTGTCAACAAGGTCTTGCATACGCTCGTGGTTCTTGCGGTCTTCCTCAGCCTGGAACGTCAATTCCTTGATGCGCCTCTCGGCCTTGCGGAGGTTCTTCTGGGCGTCAGCGTGTCTCCTCTGTTCACCGTCCAACTCGTTTTCGAGTTCTCGTACCCTCTGTTCGAGTTTCTGGATGGCCTTCTTGCCTCCCTTGAGTGCGTTAGCCTCAGCCTCGTCGAGCCTGACTTGCAGTTCCTTGATTTGTTGTTCAAGGGCCTTGCGGAGTTTCTCCTGGGTCTGGGCGTGTTCTTGCTCAGCGCGGAGTTCGTCAGCCAGCCTGGCGGCGTCAACCATGGCCTTCTTCGCCTTCTCCTCAGAGTTCTTAGCCTCATTGAGGAGCTCGTCGAGGTCAGAGTGCAGGGTCTGCAACTCGGATTCGAGTTTCCTCTTGGCAGCGGACAGAGACGCGCTCTGGGCGGACAGTTCGTTGAGCTGTTCGTGGGCGTCACCAAGTTCCTGTTCGGCTTGGCGGCGGGCACGGTCGGCCTGTTCCAGAAGAGTACGAGATTCCTCAAGCTCGTTCTGGAGGGCGTTGGCGCGGCGTTCAGAGATTCCGAGTTGTTCACGGGCATCGTCACGGGCGCGTTGTTCCTCTTCAAGAGCGGTCTGGAGATCCTTGATCTGTTGCTGGTAGCGTTTGATGTTCTTCTGGGCTTCAGCGTTAGCCTTGTTGGCGTGGTCAAGAGCGATTTCAAGCTCGTTGATGTCAGCCTCAAGCTTCTTCTTCATGCGCAGGGCCTCAGCCTTACCCTTAGCTTCGGCTTCGAGGGAAGCTTGCATGGAGTCGAGGGCACGTTGGTGGTTCTTGCGGGTGTTTTCGAATTCCTCTTCCTTCTCTTGGATCCTCCTGTCGATCTCTTGTCTGACCTGAGACAGCTCAAGTTGAGCACGCAGGACCTTGTTTTCTTCTTGTTCAAGAGCAGCTTCAGCCTCTTCAAGAGCGGCCTGGAGCTCGTCCTTCTCAGCTTCGAGACGCTTCCTGGCCTTCTCGATTTCGTGGATGTTGCGGCCACCTTCACCGATTTGGTCGAGCAAGTCCTTGACTTCATCAGCGAGGTTCTTGTTTTCACGGCGGACAGCCTCAAGTTGTTCTTGACCTTCCTCGTAGGCACCCTTAAGGCGGAACAGTTCAGTTGAGTAGTTGCGGCATTCCTTCTGGCTGGCGTCGAGTTCAGCAGCGAGGTCGTCAACCTTGAGTTTCCATTCGCCAATGATCTTGTCGAACGCCTTCTGTTTCTTCTCAGCGGCGTTGGCAATGGCGGTGGCTCTGTCGACCTCGAGTTGAAGGTCTTCGACTTCAGTGGCAAGGCGCTGCTTGGTCTTTTCGAGAGCAACGACCTTCTGGTTGAGAGATTCAATGGTCTCCTCGGCTTCGGCGAGGCGGGCTTGGAGCTTGCGCTTGGCCTCCTCGAGTTCCTCGGAGCGGGCGACGCCCTCGGACTCGTACTTGGAGCGCCACAATTGGGCTTCAGCGTTGGCCTTGGAGAGTTGGCGCTGGAGATCAGCCTTGCCTTCGGCTTCCTCTTCCACTTGCTCGCGGATGTTGTCCAGGTCGTGTTCCAAGTTGCGGAACTTGCCAAGAAGGGTAGCGCGTTCCTGTTAACAAAACAATATATATTAATAATATTATCATTTAATTTATTAACGTATGATATAAAAATAATAAATATGTACCTTTTGTGAATGGTTGAAAAATAAAAATGATTCAATAATATCACAATAATAATTAATTTTCACAACGTCTTAAGATTTTATAATAAAACAAAGGTATAGCTTACCCTTGCTTCTTCGTCGGCAAGCCTCTTGGTGTCCTCCAACTGGGTGGTGAGGGACACCTTGATCTTGGACAGCTGTGATACTTGAGACTCAGCCTCCTCCAATTGGCGGAGCAGGTCAGAGTTCTCGATGGACAGCTTCTTCTTGGCAGCGTCAAGGTCGTTAAGAGTGCGGTTAGCCTCGTCAGCCTTGCTCTGGACTTCGTTGAGTTGGTGCTGGAGTTGCTTGACGATCTTCTCTTGGGCAGCCTAATTGTAAAATAATTGAATAAATACCTAATTGTTAACCAATTGTTAAGAATTAAAATATATTATTTTTTCTGTGAATGTAGTCAATACTGAATCAGTTGACGTATTCTTTCAGTAGGATAAAAAGGCTATGTTAAATGTTGATAACTTTTCAAATTAAATCAATATGAGTTTAATGTAAAAACTACCATTCAATTAAACTATTGATTTCACTTACGTTTATTTTTTAAATATAAATAATGTTTAAATAAATAAAATAAAATAAAAATAATAATGGTCAAATTGTTAATAGATGGACTATAGTAATACAAACGTTTTTTTATAAAGTTAAATAATGTAGTTATTTATTAATTATTATTAATATCATGCATTTTTTCCTTACTTTGTGTTAATTTTATTTTTAATTAACACACTTGAAAGCGGCTGTCATGCGCTTTTCATTGTTAATGTTGGAATATTTCTAAGTTATCATAATAATTGTTTAGTAGAGTCAATGATTTGTATATGAGAAGTGTGTTGGCTAATTATGTTTTCTCATTTGTGAAAAGCTTGAAGCGCTGCAATCGCCGAAGCGAACACGATGTTTTCCATCTTTTATACCTTTTCGTTGGACAAGTGGTCGAGACCGGCACGAAGGTCATTGACTTCGCTAAAGTATTGAGAGCGCTCTTTCTCAGCCCTGGATACATGGAATACACAAAATGTTTAATACCAAAATTCCCTAGCAAGTTTTGGAAGACCTAACGGATTTAAGACGCTGTAATTATTGCCAGATAATGTCATGTTTGTCGAGTGGTGTGTCTGTGAGTACCATGCAGGTTCACCCCGGTAGACATGCCTCTACTCGTGACATGTTACCTTTTCCCTGGCTACTGTGTCAATAGCAGCGCGCGTGTTGTTAAGCTCGTTGTAGCATGACGCACGATCATGTTCAGCCCTGAATGTTGCAAGTTATTATTATCCAGACTTCCTTACGTCACACCTTGTTTTCAATACTTCGCTATTTTCAGATGTTTTAAATTGCTTAAGATTATTTTTAGAACAAGTTTATAAACCTAATTGTATTTTTCATCGATCGAATCATCTTTCTTAAACTTCTTCCAATGCCTTACAAAAAGCGATCAGATAACTTTAAAATATTAAGTTTTTATTTTTACAATTAATACTACTGTGGATTTGTTTTTTTTTAATTTTATGTACACATTCGTATACTTACAATGCATAAATGTATGAACTATCGAATTCTGTAATAAAACACCATTAATAGTTGCATTGCAACTAATTGTATGGCTTGATTTTGGAAGAAAAACTTATTAATGGGAATCGAACCCAGGACTTCTTATCTAATAAAACAACACGCCGTAAACATGACTTAACAGGCAGGACATTTTTATGGGATTTGAAATATATGGTGATGCGACGAGAAATATACTCACTTAGCCTTAAGCTTGTTGAGCTGGTCGAGCTGCTCACCCATCTCGGCGACGGCATCGTTGTGCTTCTTGCGGAGGTTGGCGAGGGTGGACTCGTGTTGGATGTTGGCCTCTTCCAAGTCGCGGCGGAGCTTGCTGAGCTCAGCCTCGCGCTTCTTGTTGAGCTCAATCTGAGCGGAGGTGGCGCCACCGGCCTCCTCGAGACGCTCGCCCAGCTCCTCGAGTTCGCGGGCAAGGTCGGCGCGTTGCTTCTCAGCCTTAGCGCGGGCCTGGCGTTCGGACTCAACTTCCTCTTCCAATTCTTCGATGCGGGCTTGCAGTTCCTTGATCTGTTTCTGGAGCTTGCTGACCAGAGATTGTTCGTCTTCGAGTTTGGCGGTGAGAGATGAGATTTCCTTGTCCTTGCGTTGAATGGTCTGTTCGAGTTCCTTCTTGTTGCGTTCGAGGTCGGCGACGGCTTCCTGGGTAAGCTTGAGGTCGCCCTCAACCTTCCTCCTCTGCTTCTCGACGTCACCGCGGAGTTTCTTCTCGCGCTCCAAGGAGTCCTCAAGCTCGTCGAGGGTCTGCTCGAGCTTTTGCTTGACCTTGTTGAGGTGGTTGACCTTGTCCTCGGCAGCCTGGAGCTCTTCGGATGTCTTCTGGTTGCTCTCGCCCTGCAACTTCTTCTCCTTGTTCAACTTGTTGATGAGTTCGTCCTGGTGGGCGATCTCGTCGTTCAAGTTGCGGATTTGGTGGTCCTTGGTGGCCTTGTCTTGTTCAGACTTCTGGACGGAAAGTTCGAGGTCTTCGACATCCTTCTTAAGACCAGAGATTTCCTGCTCCAACTTCTTCTTAGCTTGGAAGAGTTGGTTGCGGGCATCCTCTTCTTGGGTAAGGCGGTCTTGGGTGTCCTAAAATATAAGTCACTAGTTATAATCAAAGTCCCGAATGTGCTATAAAAAATTAACTAGGTACGCCTGTTTCCTGTCAATCAATTTGTAATTACATCAGTAATAGTAAACTTTGCAATAAAACTTTGAATGTTACAGATGTGCAATGTAATTTTAAACTTCTCACGCAATTTCAAACATAAACAAGGTTGTTTATATAAGAAACTTCAGTTAAACAAAACATGTGGTATATAAGATGAATCTTTACAATGTTAAGCTTAACAAATTTGGCTTGAAATATTTTTGTTCCAGAAAAAAATAGATTGACGATGAGTCACTTTCTATGTTTCGGATTCTAATATTTTTATACTCTTTTATAATAAAAAAAATATTTCACTCTAACTTACAACAACGTTATGGAAACCTATCATAAAAATCATGACTGCTTATCATGATTCAATTTCAAATCCTTATTACAACAATAAAGGCAATTTTCTACAATTACTTACCCTAAGTTGGTTCTCGAGGTCGGACTTTTGCGCTTGGAGTTTGTTAGCGCGGTCCTGGATTTCGGAAAGGGTTCCCTTCTCTCCCTCGAGGTTAGCCAGAAGAGCCTGCTTCTCCTCAAGGAGCTTGGCGTTGAGGGCCTCGACTTCCTTGCGGAGTTTCTCTTCCTTCTCGAAAGCCTCCTGGGCCTTCTGTGCCTTCTCCTCGAGTTTCTGTAAAATCACTTCACTTTTATCCACACCGTCCCATGTTGACAAATGATTCGCTGCCATATTTAATATTTAATTGATCACAGCATTAAAAAAAAATAAAAAATAGGAATGCAATATTTCGGTTCGTTCGAAAGGTATGGAAAGGGGGTGCGCGCGCCGCCGACCGTACCGCTACTGAGTGGCGCTGGAGAATTCCAGCGGGCGCGAGATTCGCCCCCGCATGCGTTACATTGTGTATGGAAAAAGCGCGCAGCCGCTGGAGTGGGGCGGGTTCCAGAAATGGACGCGGCAGGTGCGGCGGTGTCACGTAACCGCCAGGTGGGCGCGGTCGTTTCTATTTGTAGGGAACTGAATCATGCGCTCTCATCGAAATATTTTATGGGTCAGAGTGCTCAATAATAACGCGTCAGGTGCACGGAAGCTTACTCACCGCGATCTCATCCTCGATACGGGTGACGTTGAGAAGGGGCTTGACCTTCTGCCACAGTTTCCACCATGGCCAGGTGCGGAGCTGCAAGTACTTGCGCAAGTTGCGCTGGACAACTTGGAGAGCGATTCTGTTAAAAATAAATTGTATTGAGTGATCCAAATATTTTTAAAACGACTTTATTTTTAGAATAAGTGATGTAAATAAGTTTTTTACCTCTGTTCTTGCAGCCTCTTGTACTCCTTGCGGGACAAGTAACCACGGATGTAAGACTGGAGCCAGGACACAATCTTGGACAACCTGTCGTCACGCATCTCTTCCATCTGACCCAGGACACCGGCGCGGAAGAATACCTGTATTCCCACATCACGTGTTAAACTAAGTCTTAAGAGAGTTGTTAAGTTAAAAATACATAAAAATTATAATATATCATGTTAAATTCTTTAAAATGACACAATAAAAAATATTTTAAATAAATATATATCTAAATATATTAAATATAAATAATAAAACATCGCAAAAAGTACACCAAAAGTGCTTTTAATAAGCCAATAAACTTAAATTAGTAATACGAAATACCATACTGTATGCTAGTGATAGAGATGAAAGTTAAGTCGTGCATCAAAGGATAGAATAGTCAGAAAGATCTACATCACTACCTTAGTCTTTCCGAGCCTGAAAGACTCCGAATCCAAGCCGGTTTGTTCGAGAATTTTCTCGGTGGCTTTCTCCGGTGACATAGGCTCTTTAATCAGGTTCGGGCACAGAATTTTGTATCTGCGTTAAGGGAGCACACAAATCACATAATATAGCAAAAAAGATGATAAAGGGCAACTAATTAAGAGCCGAAGTAGCGAAGGCTCTTAAGGATTAGGAATCATAGTCTAGTTGGAGTCTAATGAGGCAAGCACTACGGTATGAATGATCCTAAATGCAAGCATTGAAAACCACAGATCCATTGCGGGTGTATGGACCATCAACCGAATGCAATTCAATTATAACATGCCTTGGTGTGACCGAGACGGTAAGATTCCACATCTAAGCCCGTTGCTTCCAGGATAACTTGGGCGATTTTCTTAGGATCGCTTTCCTTGGCGGCAGCTTGTGGGGCCAGGATCTTGTAGCTACATTTTCAAACAATGAGGTCACACGGTAAGGGAAAGTCAAACAATAGTAAAAGAATAACTCGCTCCGACGTATTTTGTCAACGTCGGATTGAAAGGAATGAAACCTGAAAAACCTAGACACGACATAATTAAATATTCGTGTGTGATATAAACCCAGAAAACTGAAATATTACTCCATGTAAAAGTGAAACTCTTTTCGTAAGAGCTTTGCATTGTTACTAGGTTTCTAACGCTAACTACTAGGTTAAACGCTTCCGCGTATCCTTGCCTTGGTGTGACCTATACGATAGCTTTCGGGATCAAGTTGCACTGATTCCAGACATTTCCTAGCTGCTTCTTTGGGATCTTTCTCTTGCTGCATGATGGCTGGTGCAAGAATCATGTAACTGTCCATTAAATAATACGTTAAAATAAATCTTGTCATATTTATAAAACTTTCCAGGTGCGAGTTAGCAACTCAACACCTATTCCAAGTCAGTGACACACTTTTAAAATAGTTACACATAGTGCATAGGTGTCGATGACGTCAGCGGCTGTTGCACGGACAAGAATAAACATCGAATATTCCCGAGCTAAAAGAATTTTGTTTAGACTTCGAACTAAAATTATCTATTTATGAAAATAGTACTCAGGTATGTAATAAAATATTAATTTTATGAGTCTGGAGTATGTTTGGCAGATGTTCAGCCGGGAATATTTGATGTGTCCCGCTGACGATACTTACCGGAGCTTGAAGTCAGGGTAGACCATCCTGTTGGGGAAACCTTTACGGCAAATACGGATACCCTCAAGCACACCGTTACAGGTGAGCTGGTGCATCACAAGGTGGGAGTCGATGAGACCTGGCAAAAGACACTTTGCGTCAGGAAAGTCGGAGGAAAGATATTATAACAGAGACTAAAAGTAAACAAAGAACATACTTTTCATTGAAAGTTTGAATTTTCAATATCATATTAACATATCTAAGTTTTGTACATTATTATCCTTTTCAGTTTCATCGCTGTAGCAAATTATTAGAATCAAAATGAAAATAAAGTTCTATTCGCTTTTGTAAATATTACGTTTTGCATGATATACAAGGTCTACTAAAGATCAAAGCTCTAGTAGACAGCTCACAAATAATTGGATATTAAAAAAACAGGAAAGAGTTAGCCATCCGAAAATGTGTTTTGCTGCACATAAAATAAACGTTATTTTAAGTATAACATCTGAGTAACACGATAAATATATTCCAGTCTCCGCCTACACGTCGCGCGGTATCTCTATTTATTATAAAACCTCGGCAAAGCTATTTTTATTACTGGATCTAGCATGTTACTATATTTGAAGCTCTAATATTTGATAAACAGCTACAGGAAATTTATACGTTTTTTAAGTATGTTCTAGATCAATAAAGTATAAATATATTATTGAAATGCATGTATGTTTCTGTACTGGTTTAAGTTTTATATAATTATGTTTGAAGTTACAAAGTTACTCACCAGCCTGTTTCAACTCGTTGGGGATGATACAACGTACGAAGTGAGGTTGGGTGGACCTCAGGGTGGTCATCAAGTTGTTAAGTTGTTCCTATGGGTGAATTCATTATTAGTATTTTTTTCTGATTTTACACAATTTTTCATAAAATTCGTATGGATAATAATTTTTTTTTGTTATTTTTTAAATACTGAATTTACCTGTTGCAATATTGTATTACACTAAACACATTAAGAAATGTATTTTTATTTTTATTTTTTTCAAATTTTTACATAGAGAGTTATTTCTAACTAAACATATAAAGCCACACATAATATATGAAATGAAGACACAAAGTATTTTGATGGAAATGTGAACAAATAATTAGATTCTGGTTAGACACACACACAAACAATCAAACAATTTGTTAAAATATTAGCAACGATTTTGCGGTATTTTCATTTGTATTTAAATTCTTGAAGTATTCAAACCCACGAAGTACATCGTGTGTTGATGGTAATGGGGTTGTAAAACATGAGGATATTGTAATAATATAAGAAGGCGATTGCAGCCCCTTTAACATGACATTTATAACAGCTATATCGTTCAGATATAGTGGCGAGTGTAGCTACATCCATGTAGTATTCTACACTCGGTGAAATGAATAATAACTTATAATCATAATATTGTATACCCTGTAAGCAGAGGAGACAGTAGCGAAACCACCGCCCTTCTTACCGCGACCGCCTGAATTACATTAATAAAGATACATTAATACTAAGACAATCACATATCTAAGACAGGGGCAAGTCCGGACGACTCCTAACACATGATCTGCGCTGAAAACCTACATCTACGGACGGACAACGGTTAGACCTTCAGGGCTTGCAACTTCTATAAAATATTAAATTGAAGTAGACAATGCTACTAAATGCGAGTTGTTAGCCCTGAAGATATAGACGAGGAAAAAAGCCACGTGACACAGAAGCTTAAATTCGTAGACGTGCTCCTTTTTACCCTGTAAAGTGATGATACGGTCTGGAAGGCGGAACCCTTGGCACGCTTGCCTGCAGCTCCTAGTTTTGTAAATTTATATGTCAGAAAATGGAAATTATAAGTACTACATGGATACTCCATATAAACATTGGGATTAATTAATACAGGTTGGAATGATAAAGACCGGAATGTTGTAAAAAAATAAATGTACCATTATCGCGAATTATTAAAAAAATTGGTCAAGGTTATTTTAAAAAATAGAATAATGTAGTTTAAAGTTTTTTAAGTTAATGTATAAAAAACCTAATTACTCATAATATAAATAAATATAAATGGAAAATTATTAGACTCCATAGCAAATGAGGACCTTATGTATGGCATTACTATAAAATTTAGCAATTTTAGATGAAAAATTGATAAACTCGAGAGGTCAATCACAACACATACCCTTGCCACCAGCAGCAGCGCCACCATCACCAGACTGGCCAGGGTGGTCAGCGAAGATCTCAACCAACAGTTTGTTGGATCCCTTCTTGAACTGGTCAACGACGGTGTCGTTGAGGGGGTCCTTGTTCTTCTCAAGCCATCCGGTGATGTTGTAACCGACCTATTCGACAATATAATGTAAGTATTAGTGTCCGAGTAACGTCTATAGTACGAATTGAACATTTGCTCTGCTTAAGCTCGTCACTGAAAAGATCTTCCTTATAAATTATACTATTATTCAATTTATTTTATACTGCTGGTTTAATATTTAAAGCATAGATACTTACATTACCGGCGTAGTGACCAATAGCGAAGTGAGCGGCTTGGCAACCAGGCTTGGGGGGCTTGGGCTTCAGGTAAGGAGCAGACTTGCCCAAGTGGTTGTTGTTCAACTTCTCAACGAAGGTCTGGTCGGTGGCTTTGGGGAACATAGACTCTTCCTCAAGGATGGAGAGGATACCCATGGGCTGGAAACGGACCGGAGATGTTAGCACGCAGAAGTCGTAGAGGCGTCTCATGAAAACGTCGCAAGTGACAAATGTGTAAAATGTAAAAGTTTTCGAAATTTTATTATGTTTGAATTTAATAATGTATGAATTTGTAGACGTAATATACCAAAATTATGCTTGAGGTTATATAGTAGATTATTACTAAAAATTTAAGAACGTTTATCATGAGACTCAAATATATTGTTACAATCAAGTGTGTGAATGTAATCTTAAAACTGAAGTTAAGCATTAGGTATAATAAAGCGTCATGCATATAGAAAAGTGTTCATGTATGTTATAGTTTTATATAGCAAGTTTATTGAGTGTTAATTGTATTGCGCTTCTTATTTTCATTTCAATATAAATAGCAGTTAAATATATTACATAAATCCTTTTAATATACATAAACGTATAATAAGTTTCTCTTTAACAGCTAATCTATAAACTATTGTTCATTGAATTTCTAGAATTAAGCTTTAAATTTTAGTCTTAACGTAGTATTTAGGCTGGTATTAACTCGTGTTTGAGCCTCCTACGTAGCTTAGTGCAAGTGATATATACCTCTTATACCTTCTCTATTAAATCTATCGTTGATTGGAGATCCATACCAAAATCAATAAAATGCCACTTAATCCCTTCTCTATCATATTCCTCTTGTTCAAGAACGAACATGAAATGGTTAAAATATTGTTGCAATTTTTCGTTGGTAAAGTTAACACAAAGCTGATTAAACTCGTTCATCTGTCGTCAAAATAAAAATATTACGTTACTTGTTAGCTTACAATAATATGCAAAAGTGTGTAGGTGTAATTGTTACTTTTTTTTGTTTTGTCTTTGAAGAGTGTAAATAGAGAAAGGAGAACACATCACACAACACATCATAGCATTTGTATGTCCGTAGAGAAAAGCCTGTATCCAGATTTGTTGTTAAGGATTCAATTTAGAGGCTTTGCTCATGGACCGTGGCGAGTTGCAAGCGTTCATAGTTGCATTACCGCCATCTACCTTTTCAATAAGGTCAATGCAATTTTGGAGATCCATGCCAAAGTCAATGAAAGTCCACTCGATGCCTTCGCGCTGGTATTCTTCTTGTTCCAGTACGAACATATGGTGGTTAAAGAACTGCTGCAGTTTCTCGTTGGTGAAATTAATGCAGAGTTGTTCAAAACCATTGAACTGCAGGGAGATAAGTATAAGAATTTGTTAGTGTTAAGTGGAAATACGGATGGTCTACGGATCTCATTCCGTAGTTGGTTTTACGGATTGCATTCCGTATTTGAGGTGTTTAAGTCCCTATGCGAACTATTGTGCTGGACGCTGCTCTAAGTCTATCCCCATAGACGTGGTGCCACACAGAATCCTCTTCTGTTGTAGGTCAGGCGACGACGAGCCCTAAGAGCCGGTGGACTATTACCTTCTCGATCAAATCGATACAAGCCAGCAAGTCCATGCCGAAGTCGATGAAAGTCCACGTGATTCCCTCTTTCTTGTACTCCTCTTGTTCGAGGACGAACATGTGATGGTTAAAGAACTGCTGGAGCCTCTCATTGGTGAAGTTAATGCAGAGTTGCTCGAAACCGTTGTACTTCATGAACAATACGACACCCAAGTAAGAATCGACAATGAATTAGTTAGAGGTAAACTGTAAAACGATTAGTAGTCGAGTACGACGATAGTTAAACAAACACTTGTAACACCCAAAGTGCGTCGACATAGGGTTCGATCACCCCGTGTACCTTTTCGATAAGGTCAATGCAGGCCAGTAAGTCCATTCCGAAATCAATGAACTCCCAATGAATGCCTTCCTTCTGGTACTCTTCTTGTTCCAACACAAACATGTGGTGGTTGAAGAATTGTTGCAGTTTCTCATTGGTGAAGTTAATGCAAAGTTGTTCGAACCCATTGTACTAAACATGAAGTTAAATTAATATCATAGAAGTTATATTTGGGTAATTGTAAACATCTAGAATACCACATAACTTTATAACCTAAATTGGAAAAAAAACTTAAATATAAATTCTTTAAAAAAATATTATTTTATTCTAAACATAAAAATACAATTTTAAATAGTTCCTGAATGGAAATTTTCTTCAAGTAAGTAGCTGTATGGGCTTCCGTTTGTCGCTTACTATTAACCTGATCGATTCGCTGATACTTACGTCGAAGATTTCGAAACCAGCAATATCCAGTACACCAATGAAGTGCTGTCTCTTTTGCTTGGTGTCCAGAGTCTCGTTACACTTCTTGACGAGCCACTTGAAGAGCCTGTCGAACACACCCTTGCAGAGGGCACCGATGGAGTTGGTGACCTGGTCCTTGTTACGACCCTGGGTCACGAACTCGTTTCCGACCTTGATGCGGGGCTTCAACAAGTTCTTGTATAGGTCGGGGCAATCGACACCGAGGAGCTTGGCAACACGTTCACCTTCCTGTAAGGGAGATTCAATGTTTTTAATGAATAAACCGTTATCTAAGCTAAAACTTTAGACGATTTAATCGGATTATTATTTCAAATTATTTTTCAAATAAGCAAACTGAAATTTTACTTGATTTTTATTTGCTGTTTTTTTTTTTAATTTTTTAATTATTTAATATAATGAAGATACTTGCCTCAGTACCGTCGGCCTCAGCCTGTTCCTCACGACCCCTCTGCTTGAACTTCATGCCACCCATGTGCATGACAGCGGCGGTGATCTTGTATACGTTGTCCTTCTCTTCTTGGGTGAAGCCAAGGATGTCGAAGGCTTGCTATAGTTGAATCAAAGGATTAGATATCTTATTCCTAATATTAGAATGCACATCTAGTCTTTTTGAAGTATTGACATTATTTACAGGATTACATAATTTTTTGGATGGGGCATAATAATAGTGGCAATCTAGCAATATAAAATTTAACACAAATTTATAATAATATTACAAACAAGATAGGTATACAACATAACGGGGACAAATCTAAAGTTTCGTAAGATATAACAAAATATAGGGTTATGTTTAGTAAGTAATATTGTAACACATAAAAACAATGGTGTGAGTGAGAAGAACGAGCGTTAAACGGCAAGGCATGGAAGACGTTGCGCTTTCGGCACAGGACATTGGGCAATATAAAACTAAATAGGTAACGTCTATGACGACTAATCTAAGAGTACACAGGGTTTTTATATATCTTTTGAATCCGATCTTGTGGACATTGGTAAAACTCTCATCTAGGGGGCATATACATATCTATCGGGGCATATCTGGTGGTCAATTACGGGGTCATTCATATTTTGATTTATACCACTTACATCTGTTAATGTACATTCTTCACCGTCATCGACGTTGGGGATGGTAATCTTACCCTGTGCGACGATGAAGTAATCGTATATGTCGTTGGACAACATACACATTTCTGTCGAGAAGTAACAAATCATAAGTTTATGTGATATTAGGTTACCCTCGGAGCTCCCTATAAACATCCTATCGCCATTGCCCTAATCTTCCTATCGTCTGTGTCGTGTCGTGTTTTTTATTATATAGAGGGAGGTTGTGCCGGTGCAGAGGTGATAAGGTTGTTTCGTGATAAAAAAAACCTGTACAAAACGCTCACTAGGAATGTTGCTGGGATGTGATGTGCCTGTCAGATTATAATGCGCAAAACATGCTTATTTAAATCAGTAAAATATTCATATTGAAAAGCAATTTATGTTTCATGCAAAAAAATATATATCTGACAGACACGGCGCGACTTTTGCGAGTCACAAGCAAAGCAGGCAGAATCAGAAAACAGTAGAGCGCATAGAGACGAGCCAGCAGTCTCAGTGTGGACATACGTCTGTGAGCCTCATTTCCTCGCCGTCGTCGACGCCAGGGATGATAGTCTTGCCCTGGGCCACGATGTTGTAGTCGTTGATGTCGTTGGACAAAAGGCACTTAGCTATAAAACAACACCAATGACAGTCATATTTGGTATTCGGTGTTGGTATACAGGGAAACTAGCATGCTCTGATATCGGGTCTAAACTAGGTATACGATAGGTCATCTCGTTACGTTCAGTGGCGAGATGGCCGACCTGCGCCGGTTGTATGCGGCGGCCGGTCGCAGGACAAACAACTTGGGATCTACAAGCCTTCGGCTCCCGGAAGGCCAAACTTACGTCGGTCAAGGTACATTCCTCGCCATCATCAACGTTGGGGATTGTAGTTTTTCCTTGTGATACGATGTGATAATCATATACGTCGTTTGACAGCAAACACATAGCTAAATTTTGAAACCCAATTGAATACATATTAATTTCTGGTCTATAATCAGGAACATGGTGAACACATAATACATACACAATAATATTATACTACATACTACATAGGTAAATATATACAGATAATGAATTGTTCAGTGTGATCAGGTATTACATACATTCGATGACATAATCTGCATTATTTTCACAAGGATCAAATTCATAACTTTTAATGTGATAAACTTTTACTTGTTATATTAGCAACAATAGTAGATTAACCTATGTGAAAAGAACTTTACCTAAATATCATCCAAAGGTTTAACAATTCAACTCAAGCTAGTTTATTATTATTTAACATTTAGCTTTTTCTGAAACTAAAGTTTAGAAACAAATCTGTAAAACTTTTAAGAAGACTTCTCATCCATTGCCAGGTCTCCGATACGTACCCTTAAGTCCGGGGACGGAGCCAGACATCATCTGGTAGAAGATGTGGTAGGAACGCTCAAGAGCCTGTTGGGAGATGACACGGGCCTTCTCCAGCAGATCTGCAGGAAACATGGAACATTAGGAACATCTCCAGAAGTTCTAGCTTAAGTAACTTTACAATTAATCGATGAGCATCTCATTGTTTTTAACTTTTTTTTTATTTGATTTAATTTTAACTCGTCATTCTAGGATCAGTTCTTAAGTTGAAAAATTTTGAGTCAAAAATGATTTTAACTATGAATACAGAATAAACTAACTACGTGATAATAAAACAACAACTTACAAGTTTCAATGTCAGCACCAGCCAGTTTTCCAGAGGGGCCGAAGTGAATACGGATGAATTTACCCTGGGGAAGACAGAACACATCATTTAAGTAAAATTTATAAGATATTTTAGAGGTAAACGAAGGTTTGTATTTGTTTAGTTTGCTTTCATTGATTATTGAATGGTAATTTCCGAATAATAAATTAAGATTAAAACTTTTTAGTTTATCTATTATTCTTTGAATATCTTAATGTCTTATTCTTCAAAAATATTATAATTAAATTTAAATATAAGTTGAAAATACTTACGAAACGGGAAGAGTTGTCGTTACGGACGGTCTTGGCGTTACCGAAGGCTTCAAGTACCGGGTTAGTTTGTACGACCTGGTCTTCCAGGGATCCCTTCTTCTCCTGGCTGGGGTCCTTCTTTTGGGAGGCACCGACGGTGGCGAAGTACGCAATTACCTTCTTCGTGTTCTCAGTCTTACCAGCACCAGACTCACCGCTGTTGGTTAGTTAGATTTTTCGTTAGAACTTAGTGAGTGACTTACAAAGATTTTTTGTACGGAGGTTTACACTTTTTTCTTGAGCTCAACGTGATTTGATGAAACTTAATTTTAAAGAACATAGTTATATCGAATTTATAGCAATCATCAAATACTTTCTATGAAGGTTGATATCGAAAATGTAAGTTGATAGAATGTTTTTTCCTGTTGTTTTACAAAACTTTACGTATAACTTAGAACTTTACAAAATATCGTAATTTTTTGCACTAATAAGTTCACGAATATATAAAATGATACGTACGTAATCAACATAGATTGATTCTCGTGGTTGGTTAACATGTTGACATAGGCGCCGTCGGAAATGGCGAAAATGTGGGGCGGCACTTCCGAGCGACGCTTGCCACGGTACAGCCTGGCGCATCGGGTCGTGTACACGGGGAATCTCTTGTAGGGGTTGATAGCCACACAGAAGAGACCCGAGTAAGTCTGTATGGGGATTCATTATGTGTCAGGATTGAGTATGATCACAGAACACTCGCCAGAATTTCTTCTAGCGCGTGTTTTTTCACTGTAGGTGTATCCTAATTTACAACTGTATTTGCAAACTAGGATTCCTACACTAAATGTGTTTAAATACAATATCATAATGAAACACACAACAAAATATATAACAATGTTCTCGTGACGGTCTGTTTGCCTTGCAGGAATAAGACACAACTAAAATATATGTAATTCATACAGTATTTTTCTCACACCAAGAACATTATTACATATATTTTATGGTAAATAATCTGACAGGAGAATCGTCAGAAGTTCTCCATAAGATTATTAAAGAAAACCTTTATATGAATTCTGAAACCAATCAACACAACTGCAGAGGAGTACTGTATTGATACTTTATCTCTGCAATTAAATCCTGATTCGTAAAATTTCCCACAAGAATCAAAGTTTATTGTTCTCTTAAATGAGTTTATAGTTACATAGTTTATGTACTGTTTTTATTGAAAACAAACAATACTGTACCGATTACAAATAAAAAAAAAAACAAATTTAACATCCATGGGAAATTCTATGAACGTAAAACTCAAAAAACGTAGTAAAAGAGACGAGCGAGGGCATTTTACGATGCCTTTTGCTCCGTCGACCTGATCTAGAAGTTAGGCACAACATCGACTACTCATCTAAACAAAACATTAGTGACGCGATCCAGACGCTGCTTCACCGACTTGGCCTGAGTAGGAGGTTTCAAGTGCGGCTCTGTAGAGAAATTGGGAGGAGGGAAAGTGTAGACTTGGATTTATAACCTATCTTCTATTTGTCCCGTTAATATATAAAGTTCTTTACTTATATTCTTTATAAATTGTAATTTAATTGTTATCATAATAATTAATCAAGTAGATCAATCAAGTTTTAACTTGCAATATTCTTCTAAGATACTAGATAACCTTTTTTTTACTTTTTTTACTAAGGTTAACTAGGTAGCTTTTAATTATCATTCCAATATCTAAATTATTACAGTGTAATATTTATTCAGTTTAAATTAATAATCATTTTAATTTTATTAGATTTTAATAAATTCCTTTTTAGAATTTATCATGATTCCTATATATAATATTTTATAATATTTATTTATGCAATTATTTTTGCATGTAAAATATTTAAGATTTCATAATGCAAAATCACGCATTGTGAATGAAGCGGCATGCTACGCCGAAAATAGAGCAAAGTAAAACAGATCCAAAATAGACCGTAACAGAGCTGTCCGTGTATTTATAAACAGGAACTGAAAGATCGATCCAAATTAATAGCGCCCATCCATTAGGCTACTAATTTCCCCTTGGGAACTATCCATACACGGGAGGGATGGAGAGGGATGGAGAGGCATGCACACTGCCACGCTGCAACTCCTCGCTGACCGACTTACGTAAATAAGCTTATGGTAATATCTCTGCTTCAAGTTATACAAAACCGAAGCGTCGTTGAGGTATGTCAAGTTGGACATATCCTCACATTTTTCGTATTTAGGCGGGTTGACTTGAGATACAAGGTCCTTCTTGAAGTCCTTTGTCTGCGGGAAAAAGTGTAATCATCAGTATTACAATAGTGGTAAAGGCGCTTATCGCGCCTACTTACATAAATAAGTTTCGCATAATATCGTTGTCGGAGGTTGTGAAGCACGGCAGCGTCGTTCAAGTAGGTCAGATCAGCCATGTCTTCGACTTTCTCGAATTTCGGCGGGTTTACTTGCGAGAGGAGTTCCTTTTTTAGTGTCTTCTCCTGCTCATTTGATATATGCATTAGAAAGTTAGAAGAAACTGTTATAATTGCAATTTGATCATAAGTAACAGCTAATTCTTTGACATGTTAAATATTTTCTTAACCTAACTTGACTTATATTATAGGCCTAACTAGCTTTGCCAGGTAATTCTACTTAATCCTTTATTCATTTGTTTGTTCTTCCTTTCACTTAAGTTTTAAGTTCTAGCTTCAACTTAACCTAAACATCCTTATCATTCTTATCATCCATCCGCTCGCTCGAAGGAAGTTCGCCGGTAATTACCTCGCCTCCAGGGAGGTTGACGGTCACCAGGTCGCCCTTGGTGGCCTTAATTTCACCCTGTACGAAGCCCTCCTTCTCGTCCGGCACCCAGCAGGCCTTCTTACCATCGTAGGGCTTGCTTTGGTCGATACGCTTTTGTTCGAGTGACACGAACAGGTACGGGGTCGGATCGGGGTCCTCACCCTCTTGAACAATTGGCTTCGGCATTTCGGAGGGCTAACGAGACTTTGGGCTAGTCGAGACACGAGAACAGAGCCCTGGAGCCTTCCTGCGGAACACGACACGGGTTAGGTATCACTATCGACTCGCGAACTAACTGAGGCCCCCGTGCGTCTATTTGTGGCTGTAATCCGAGCAGTAGCCGCTTTGGGAACGGTGCCAGCAAACGCTTTGCGTAATATGTTTTATGCGCGCGTTTTTATTGGATTACGTCGGCCCTTCGCGGATGTTACGTCACAGGAATGCGAGCCTGGAGCGACGCCAACGAATTTAACTGAGCGCGATTGTTGTGCGCTTCTATGGCGATGGGCGGCTCAAGAATTCTGATCGTTCATCATATTCGGTTATTAGTGAAATTGATTTATTGCAACATGTGCCAATTTTAATTAAAAAAAAAAAATCAAATTAAGTTAAAATTTTACTGTAATTTCCTTTTATGAATACTTTATGCCTTTTCAATTGATCAAAGCAATACCTTTAATAACTAAAGACTTGCAATGTCGGAATATCACTTCAAACACTTAAGCTCAAAGCACTCAAACTGGGTAATCAAGTTATCTATCTTTAAAAAATCAACACATGTTTTCGGCTCGTATCTATCAAAAATCGTATCAATCAGAATTCAATGAACCGTTGGATGTCGCTGTATCAATCACTGAATCAGTCCATCACCATAGAAGAAAAACAAACGCACACACAATCCAATCCGTGGTCGTCCTTGGGCCGTATCACTGATCACTCGCGTATCGCTCACATTGGACGCACGGGAGCATACGTGCGTACTCACGTTTAGAAGCCGTTCTGACCGGCGGCGGGGCGCCGCGTCGCTTTTTATACCGGCAATACGACACCAGTACACCGCGGCCCGATCACCCCATTTTAGGCGGATGCTGCTCGCTGCTGCTGAGCGGCTTCAGGAGAGCTTAGCTTTCACTCGCGCGCCGGCGCTTGCCGCGGGCGGGCGGCTCCACGCATGCGTATTGCAGTTTAATTGTATGTTTCTGTAGTTTTGAATGGTTAATGCAATTGTTGCAATGCTTATTTTGTAAATATAAATACGTGCATAATTAATTCGGTGTATAGAAAGTATTACGTTATATGAACGATTATACATAATTTAATATAGAATTAAGTAATATATAAGGTAAACTAAAGTTATGTGCTAGAAATAAAGGAAGAAAATAAATCTTAATACATTTAAGAGGGAAATCAGTAAATAGAGAATCTCTATATTTGAAGTAAAAAGCTTTCAATCGGGTATACTAGATATGGTAGTAAATAAACTACCCCATGCATTATGACAAAAACTACACTTCCTCTTTTCATATCGTAGAAACTCAGAAACGAGAGAGAAATTTTAAGATAGAGACTTCGATACTTTTGTAGAGATTTCTAAATTTCATTTTTGATTTTCAGATACAAAAAAAATACAGTGAGGTTCATCAGACTGAACTGGTTACACATCTGGTCCTTATAAATATTACACGCATGAAAATGTTGTCACCTGTCGCCTTAAGGAGGATAAGGATTTGTCCATCGTGATTCCTTTTGAGATTTGTCTCATACTTTGATAATTTTGTTATACTTATTTCATTAAAGAAATATTGGACTGTACAAATAAGATTTCAGAGAAGCTTTTTCATGAATCTATAACCAATTATTTACCAATCTATCCAGTATCCACCACAAATTAATTATTCAAAACGAAAAAATAACACTATATTAACTTCTACAACTTAATTATATTCGGCTTTCGATAGTAAATGTCTAACTAGAAAATTGACCAAAATTAAAGGAAAAGTGTAAACTTAATTCCAAAAAGCTTGTATAAATCTATTTGGTAGAAGCTTGGTACAAGGCTCTAAGGTAAAGGCACCTAATACGGCGGTAGTCAAAATCGCTTCCTAATACGGTGGTATTTCTATTTTCGAGTTTTATTCCTGTTTTATTAATTTTAAGTACACCAAAACGTAATCTATTTATTCCAAATTTATTACTCCATGACTTAACTAACGTTTGCAAGTATAGCACATAGACAACACAACAAGATCAATCAATCTGTGTAACGGCATCGACATGAGAGGTGTTTCCATACAAACGCGAAACAACAAAAGTAAGTACACTAATATTTATAAACTAAGTTTTTCGTATTAATAAGCCGTTCAAGTTTGTATATGTATTGTTTATTGCATTTTCCTACTATTACACTCACTATTTAAATAGCTTTTTTCATATTTGTAAGTCATTTTCTACCCAAAAAATAAGAAATAAAATACCGCCGTAATACGATACAAATTTTATAGATTAATCCTAATACGGTGGCATAACTCCGAAATAGGAAAAATACTGGGCTTGTTTAATTGTTTATAACTTTCATTTTATTTACTTATTGAATTAATTCCAAGATTAGTTGAAATAATTATTAATCTGATAAATTAGAAACCATATTCTGCGGTATGTGTTCTTAATTAGAAATCCAGTAAAATATGAAAACGGTTGAGTACAAAATGTTTGTTTCTTAGAAGGGGTAAAAATAGGAAGGTGTATTTTAATGTATCACAAATCATTTATTTTGTATAACTGTTGATTTGAGTTTTACACATCTGAGCCAAAAAACTGTTATCATTTGATTAAGCATTTACATTCTCTTGATATCGAATTTTTGATGGGTCAGAATTAGGATTATTAAAAACACGAGTAATTTTCCTATTACGGTGGTAGATATTTCCAGGTAACTCTGTATTAGGTTATATGATCTCCTATTATGGCCCTATTCATAGAACTTAAAATTACCAGATTTAGGGTTGCGTAAATAAATAATAAGTTTTGTCTCTTTTTTTGTGGATTTTTATTTGATATATGCGTGTTTTTTTTTTCGATAAAACTAAAAGCATAAATGAAATACATTAAAAGTGAATCAACGTAATCAAACCAATGGTCAATGAATAAAAAACTTACAATTTACTTTACTAACACATTCCTATTATTTAACAAATATTATTTGTACGGAACTTCAATGAATATAATTTCTGACCCTCCGTATTAGGAGCCGCCTACCGCAGTATTAGGCTCTGACCAAAATCATACCTCCGTATTAGGGAAAATCGACCTGAATATTTAAATATTTTTTTAAAATAAGAAATATCATGAAAATAAACAAAGACTCAACAGCAATACAAAATTTAAGTTCCACTTTTAACGATAAAGTGGTTTGGCACATTTAGAAAGACTTACAAATGCTTATTTTTGATACTTACTTTCAAATGTTGCGAAATACCTCCGTATTAGGTGCTTTTACCTTACTGTCTGTTGGCGTAGCTTGCTACGAGACGCTACGAACACACATCATTATCATTTAATTAACTTTTGAAATATTATAAATTATAATGTATCTTTGGATTGTTTCTACTAATGGTAAGATCTGGATACATTTCTCTCTTCTCGAAGCTTTCGTAAAACTACAAACATGAAATTAAGAAATAATACATTATATAAATTTATATAAAAAGTGTAGGTACTTAAATAGTAAATTTTTCAAATATACATTTTAAATAAGCTTTCATTCAAGTATCAAAGTCACCTTATCTAAAATTTATGAAGGTCGAATTCCACACACACCTCAGATTCACATGCACTCTGATCTGCAATGAATAAAATAAATTAAACAAATTCCTTTACAATTGCAAACCACGAAATACAAAGGACCAAAGTACATTTGGACGTTAAATAAGATTGTGACACGATAACTAATAAATTCATTAGTTAGTAGCAAACCCCAGCAATTAGCTTGAACGTTGTCACAGATCACGTAATTACACTCATTCGTACAGTTTGTAAAATTAATAAACACGGTGACTCACGAAGTAAATGCAATCAGCTGTTTTATTAATTGGCTATAAATGAGGGGAATAGCGATTATATTCACAGATTTCCAGATTTTAAGATCATTTTTATATTTCCTTTATTACTGTACTGTATGTGAAGTTTTAAATGTACGTAGTTCTAGAAGATAAATTCAACTAGTCTTAGTATATGAATGAATTGTTCAAGTATTTTTAAAGTAGGTAAACTAGGTATATACTTTAGTAGAAATTATTTCCTCTGCTAAAACATTTAAATACCTACACGACATAACATACTACTAAATGTCAAAAATAATGTATCGAAAATGTAAACTATTAATTCATTTCCATAATATGCGATTTTTCTTTTCTCTTTCATAAATTTGCTTTTTTCTAATGTACCTTGTATTTATTCTAGTGTTTGATTTTACGCGAGTATTTTACATTTATTAAAGACTTTAACGGATTTTAAACGCGATTTATTTACTATATTATTTTCCCGACGTTTCGAACACTTTACAGCGAGCGTGGTCACGGGGGACTCCTTTTTCTAATGTTCTTTATCATACAATCTTCTAACTACCCGAAACATTCACGAATTGCAAAATGGTAAAAACTTCATTAACGAGATGTAAAAATAATTCGTTTGATGAGAAATATGTTATGAGATGTAATCTCCGTCCAAAATAGCGCAGAGAGGAATAACTGTGACTCACTGCAACTTAATATTAACGACGGATAAATTATGATCCAGTTTGTCGTTAAAATATTTATTTACTTTGTACGTTGAAATTATTTGAGATGTAAAAGAAATCTCTACTTTTTGAGAAAAAGTTGTGGTAGAAAGTATCTGATTCTCGCTTGATATTGATGAACCAAAGGGTGAATGAATTCAGAACATATGAATATAGTACAAGTGTTATATTTAATCTAATCTCTATCAGAAATCTTACTTTAGACTCCAAAAAATCTATCTATCTACACAAAGTCAGAGTTATTGCTTTAAGCTTTTGGAAAGTGTAATTCGCTTGCTAATGGACTTTTGGAATTCAAACATATAATGAATTATGATGTTCAATTGGATGTAAGCTTAAACTTAACTTATTATTTGATATTTATAAGATTTTATAGCAATGTAAACTAAAATAGTCAATTTTTTTGACCATGTTATATGTGTTTACCAAATTACAGCAAAATCCATAACTCAAAACAACAAATATTCTGAATATTCATCTTCATTACTAACATAAACAATTATTATAAGATCAATCGAATGAGCATTTTCTGTGCAAATGCATTACAGCAAAATGTATTTTAAGTTCTCCAGCATATCAGAATTCCGTTCATCAAACGTGTACCTACAGAAAGTATACTCTAGTTAGACGTGGAGTGACATACAACTCTTGCATCCTTGAAAACGTAGAGAATACAACGAAAATAACAAGATATAAATTTCTTGAAATAGACACGAGATCGCCGGTAACTGTCGTTGGAAAAACTTTGCTCGAAGTCGCCATGAAGCGCTCTTGTAGCCGCATTTTATTTATGATGAGACAATTTATTTTTAATCTGTGTTGTTTTTATCTTTAGCTGAGAGTAATAGACACCATGACTGTTTAAATTCTATTGTAATTGGCCGTTTAAATGGATGTTCGATGCTCTGTTATGTAATATTTGGATAGATTAACTAATCTGTTTTCATATACCGGATTTTTAATATTTGTGTCAATCTTTTGAATTAAAAAATAACACATTGAATTCTAAAATGTAGTCCCAAATTAGGCATTAATGTATATTATGTAATCTAATGATTATATACCTATTTGTATATTTTACAATTTACATACGTGATCACACACACAAAAAAGTGCATAGGATTTCTATTCCGTTACATAGGATTTTACAATTAGAAGAAATAAATTACTTTACATTTAAACGGCGAAATACAATTACTGGAGTGCACCAAAATTTTCGGCATACTGCAATCAGGGTCACTAACCACTGCGCTATCGAGAGCAGTTCTGTGAACATTGTGTGAACAGAGATTAACATACAATTTTAAAATGAATTCAAACGAACAGTAATTAGATTAAAGCTGCTATTGAAATTAAGAAAAGCCGAATATTTTATTTAAACACCAATATTATAAATTTAAAAGCTGTTATTCAAAAATTGATTACTAATTCATTCACTTTACCAAGCAATCCAACTTTGCATCAATTTTAAAATATAATAATGTCAAACTTCATTTTCACTAACTAGATTATCTATTTTTTTCTAATTTAAGAAGGAAGGTATATATATGTGGATTCGAACTCCCGAGCCGGCAGTTGGCTCGCTGCCAAAAAACATTTACAAATCATATTTGAGACTACACACACTGACACCGAATATATTATATTATTTAAATAAATAGAAAATTGGTATTGTTTAACGAAATTGCATTTAAAAATAGTATCTTAAAATATTTTCAACGTACATATACCTACCTAAAGTGTTTAATGAAAAGCTTGCATCATTTTTACACAATAACAATTGTTCATGGTGCAGTGGTGGTTCTGTGATGAGGACCTCGGACTACAAATCGAAAAATCCGGAATTTGAGACCAGCCGTGGGCGTGAAGGAAATAATTTGGTTTTTAAATTTAACTGCGCATGTTGATATCACCACTATACATTAAATCTCTACAAACTACGCTATATACTAAAATGTATGAATATAGTTTAAATTTTGGTACCGATAGCTTAGTTATTCACAAACCTAATAGACATTTTACTGCGTTAAACCTGTTTTTTTGCTTGTCTCAAAAGAGACTTAACGCTGTAACTAAAAGTAGGTCAGAAGAACTATCCTTTTACATATTTTTTTCATTTAAATGTAGGTTAATAATTTGCAGATTACATACATTATTTTGGTTAAAAAATACAAATTAATTGTGAGCAAATAGTTCGTAACATTTAGTATTGCAATAAAAGCTGTTTATCTTATATTGTGAAAGATAAAAATAGATTCACAGCTGATGGGATCGGAGCGAGTTCGGTTCGAGCTGGGTTAGGTTGTGAAATAGCTTTACATGAGGAAATTATTTATATTTGTTACACATTATTTTTATAACATTTAATTAATCGCTGTTATATTATTTGTAATTATAAATTATGATCACGAAAAACTATGAAAACCAAAATCTATATCATACGTATTCCAAGAACAAACATTTCTATAAGACCTTTGTTAACCGACTTCAAAAAAAAGGAGGAGGTTATCAATTCGGCCGGTATATTTTTTTTTTTTTTTTTTTTTATGTATGTACACCGATTACTCCGAGGTTTCTGAACCGATTTACGTGATTCTTTTTTTGTTCGATGCGGGATGGTGTCGAATTGGTCCCATAAAAATTTTATTCGGATAGGCCCAGTAGTTTTTATTTTATAAGCATTTTTGTCTGTAGGTATTTGTAAATTTTGCAAGTGCAAGTTTGAAGTCGGTTGTTTTTAACGCAGTTATCACTTGTATGCATAAAAGTCAGATAGGTATAGCATAAGTACAATACTATAAGCCTAATTAATTAAGTTCTCCATCAGGTAATAAAATATTTACTTTCGTATTTTAGAATATGTACTATAAATATTTGGTTTGAATTTTAAGGGATGTCAGGGGAAATGAAAACTAAATTGGGCTACGTCTATTTCACAGACACATTTCAATAAACAAAAGCATATAGGTATTTCGAAATGAAATAACGTATTTGTTTTGTTAAGGTTTTGTTAGAACATTTATATTCTTGTTTAAATAAAATAAACATTTAGTAGACCAGCCTTTAGGGATTTTGACTGACAAACCTTGCTAGAATATATACGCTTCATAACTACATAATTTAAAGGTAAATTTTTTAATCATTCCATATTACCAACTTATATGTACCATAGGGACCTAAATACACTGAAGTCAGGTGTGACAAGATTATTCATTAAATTACATTTATTTTTGTTATTAGTAGATATAAAACATGCTAAAACAATATACGTCTTAAAGCAGAATGTTTTTTCACCTAATCTTAAGTAGATAAATATCAAGGAATACCAAATCACTTAAATTTGAATATAGACAAACCTATATTGTCTTACCACAAAACAATTTAAACACAGTCTAACTTTAAACTTTTATCTGTCTCTTCTGTGTGAAATACGAAAAAACCAGATTAAAGAGAACCCGTGCTTAAAGTTAAACCCTGTCTAAAGTTTTTTGATAATATGATAGAATAAGATTTTTTGTATATAATAGAAATTATAAACATATTCATGTTGGTATAGAAAAATCTAATCAAACTAGGCTGTGGATTAATTATTTTTCGCCTAGCAAAAGACATGAAACTTTTTACGGCGTCATTTTCCTACGTTTTGACTATTAAACCCCTCGTCACCTGCTTCGTGAGATGTTTTATAGTTTACGTTAGATATTTTTAACTATAACGCATAAATAATGGTTTTAATAGAAACCTCGGTGTCGATAGATCGACGGACAGACATCTATAACTAATAATGTGAAGCTGAGAAGTTTGTTTGTTTGAATACGCCAATCTCAGAAACTACACTGATTTTAAAAATTATTTTACCTATGGATATATTATTTGTGATATGTGATCTGTAAGTGATAATATGATAATATCACAGATAATAATATTATGTACCACGGCGAAGCCGGAGCGGCCGGATAGTTTGTAATATAAATATTAATACTCGATCATGAATGTACTACCAATCCTGTGTATATGTTGGTAATGCTTATCTGAGAGGGGGGCTATTGATCTGTACTACAGGTCTTTGAAAGACATATTTCAGACATTAGTGCTTATTACAACGAAAATGATCCTTAGTCAGTGCAGCTTTTTTAATAGTTATGAAGTAAGAAGAAGACTTAATTTATCAAGGCAATAAATGAACATTTTGTTATCTTATTTACAGGAAGTAATAGGATTATGACAGCCAACAAGCCCTTAGGACCTAGGGCACTAATAGTTCTAGACATTTAGAGCCCCACATCTCCTAGCAACGTAGCGTTGGACTCTCAACAAAAATCTGGCGTCACGAGCGGATGCCAAGAATTCGCCTGTTAAGTTTGTCGGACGATGTTATTTCTGACGTACTCCTTATTGATAGCGTGTAATTGATCGCTATTTATTTCATTTGTTTTATTTTCGTAAACATAATATCATCGCAGTGAGTCTCTCCGCGCTCGTGTAAACTACGCAAAATTGTATGGTTCGCTCCAGAAATGACGAAAAATGTACAAGCCTACAGTTTTGATTTTGTTACTTATGACGTGTCAGTGACTTTTTAAACATATTTTGTCTTTACAAAATAGTATTTGGCATAATTAAAAGTCGTAAAAGTAGATTTGGGTCCTTGTTCAATGTTTTATCACATTGTTTTCCCCTAAAGATTCTGAAATAGATTGCCATGAATTGTTTCGTGGCTTAATAAACGCAGCTCGGTAAAATACAACGTTTTATTTAGTTTTATCTCTTTATCAGTGAATTTTACCTACACAAATAAAATAAAACGCAACACCATGTATAATTAGCATTACTTCAGGCGATATTTATGGATTATACATTTATATATTTGTTACAAAGGATAGCCAACAATTGTTAACACTAATTAAAGACATACATAGAGAATACAATTTAACATATCATGTGCAACGATTAATTTTTATAGGCTAAAAAAACGCCAGCTTTAAAAAAACCGTAATGAACTTAAAAAATAACACATTTAGTAGATAGTTACGCTGAAAATCTTATTGTCACAGTTACAAGTCTTACGCATTTTATAGCTTTCCTTGATATTCTATCTCACAAACTCGTAGCTCATGTCGTCAACATAATATCTAAAAATAAGAAAACACAATATCATATTTATATAATTTGGAACAAATGTGATTTTCAAGACACAGTAATATATCGCCGTCATCGGGTTGAATCTGCAATTTTGTTTTTATTCAACGAACGCGCTAGTCATTCAATCAAATAGCAAATTCAACCAGATGACTGCGACATATCCACAGGTTTAGTTTCCTAACAATTTAGGTTTCCTGTTCATTCCACATCTATCATCAAACCAATGAAAGTTGCATATCTCTCGATGCGACAATTGCTCAAATGATTTGGTTCGTAATGTTTGATGGGCGCGATGATATCATTGACGCAAAAGACATAATTAGGCAGATTCCTTTCATCCCGGAAGATGGATGACGGCTCTACCTGAATGGACAATGTAAATGTTGGCAATCGTTTCACTCATAATTGTGTGTTATTATATAGTTTGTATGTGTGTATTTACAAATACTCTGGGAATGAAATAGGTGGATGAGATAAATTTAATTTGCATTTAACTAAATTTTTCAAACGTTCTATCATGAATTATTATTAAAATATCAATTAATAAGTGTGTCATAACGAATTGTGAAAGTAATACATGACCAAATTTGGTATGAGAAGTTAAAATAACATGATTGGACATTCATCGAAACATACTTATATGATTATACTAGCGGTCCGCCCCGGCTTCGCCCGTGGTACATATTAACGTTTTCTCTACATAAGAACCATCCTCGTACTTCAAGGAATATAATAAAAAAAGAATTATCGAAATCGGTTCAGCCGTTCTCGAGTTATGGAATTACAACGAAAAGTGGCATTGATTTTTATATGATTATATTAGTTAGTATGACAGATTTCACGTAACTAGTAGATTGTTCACGTATTATTATTATCACCTTAAAACTTAATAATTAACAGTAAAATCATAATATTTTTAACAATAAACATTTGAACTATTAGCACCTCGCAAATCAATTGAGATAAAACTATTAATTTTATTATTATAATTAAATCGTAACTAGGTTAAGTGTTCTGTTTAATTTCAATTTATAGATTTCAAGCTTCACTGAGATTTTATTAACCATTTGCTCTTTAGTGATTATAGTTGTTGAACGATACTTTAATTATTTAGGTTGAAATTATCGAATAATGGAAATGATTTCGAAGAACAGGGAAGTTGGTTTGTGTAGCTAATAGTAGGTATTAGTGCATATGCGGAAGTATTATTTATCAAATATATCAGTGACATTACATTTTATAATTAATATGAACGAAAAATATTTTACCTATTATAGTATTCATTATATTATTATGTATAAATTATCAAATATATTAGATGCTCATGACATTTTTAACGTGACGTAACATGTAATCATTACCTACAATATGTTGGCTTGCTTCTATATAAACAAGCTGAATAAAAAACTTTTTATAAGCTTCTAATGCATCCATTTAAGAGATTGGAAATACCCAGCCCTACTGCATTATTGCACCTACTTTCCCAACACATTACACCTTTACCCTATAAATTCCGGGAGCACGTTAAAAAGAGCAATAGCGAAGATTACGCAAATGTCAGCATCCGCCGATAGCGGAATGTCGACCCACATCGCTTTGTTCCGCAAATAGCGAGCGGCCCGCGCCGGATTTAGCTAGGCTCGTCTTATCAACTGACTCACGCCTTATCAACTTAGGGATTAAGTTGATGAACATAGATAAAGTTCAAATTCTAAGGAAAATGTGAATTTTTTAACTTTTTTTCTAAGACTATTCGACTTCTATTTAATCTTAAAAGTCGTATGTGGGAGTCGAGCACGCTTCGACCACAGAGCCAGCTTCCATCACAGAAAAGCATCGTGATATAGTAGCATGCGAATTCTACTGTTTCGTTAGGTGAGTGGGGAGCCAGCAGTCCGTGAGCCAGTGCAAATGTTCATGGCAGTGGTGGCACTTACCATCAGGGGGCCACCAGCTCCTTTGCCAACAATTACCCTGTCATCTATTTTCCTGCAACGTATATTATTACAATATTTTTAACTACGCTGATAAGGCTACTACTTTTATCATTCCCTTGCTTCCTTTCCGCATTTTATACAAAAAAAAAAATAAATAAAAATTGTTTATTTCTTTTACATAAGTTTACATCTCGGGTTGGAGGTAAGTGCCTTCATTTAAGTGATAAATTTCACTTGTGTTAGAAGGCGCCTTCTCTTCCATAACAATTACTAGGCATGAACAATTAAAAGAAAGCTTAAAAAATAAGGTAATACATAAAAATACTCTAAAAATTGGTAGAATGGATGTGTGTGTTAGTGTGTGTGTGTGTGTGTGTGTGTGTGTGTGTGTGTGTGTGGGCATGTGTGAGTGTGTGCGTGTGTGTGTGTTCGCATGTTTTTGTTTGTGTAATGTACAAGAATTAAAAAAAAATGTGATTTTTTATTTTATTTTACATCCTCATAATATTAACTTACTTATCTGTTGCCATAAATATTTTTCAATATTCTCTCGTATTTTATTTAACTATGTTTAGTTAAAATACGAATACCTACTTGGGGATAAAGTCAACATGAAAAGTCAACATTGCAAATATCCAAATTGATTGCACAACATTTTTACTATATTCATTATTCAGATATTTAACTACTTGATACATTTTTTTTCTATTGTAGCGCTTACATCGGAGAAAATATAATATTCAACTGCGTCTTTTAGCGGTCGTCCTGACAGTAGAGATAAATTAAAAAATATTAAAGCAAATTTCATTTCAAAAATTTTAATGGCAGGAATTTAATATTTCACGTCTGTTATACAGTAGAGTTTGGTGACAAACACCGTGACACAAAGATTTTATAATAATATGACATAATCTCAGAAAATAACCATGATATAAAATAGTTATAGCATTGAAATGAAAAATATATGTATGTTCCAGCCTTGATGTTAATATAAATAGAAAAATATTTTGCTACGAACGAAGCGAATAGGGAATAATATAATTTTTTGGTTATCTGTAAACAACATTTATAATTTTGATAGATGTTTTTTAAACAACATGTTATGTAAACAATATCTCATATAAAAACTGTTAAGATTTATATAAAACTAGCTTCCGCCCACGACTTTGTACGTGCATCCCCGTTTTTCCCCGTTCCCGCAAGAATTTCGGGAAATCCTTTCTTAGCGGATGCCTACGTCCTAACATCTACCTGCATGCCAAATTTCAGCCCGATACGTCCAGTGGTTTGGGCTGTGCGTTGATAGATCACTATATCAGTCACCTTTGAGTTTTATATATACAATAGACTAGCGGTCCGCTCCGGCTTCGCCCGAGATACATGTTTACGTTTTCTCACCATAAGAAATTTGCATTTGCAGATTTGCTTATAGCAACACATTTGGCGATACATTTTTATACATATAGTTATGTCACAGAGATTATATTCTGCAACATCTTCTCACGACTACACACAACACACCTTCTAAGTAGACTGTAGATTGTAGAGGCAGATTATCTTAATTTATAAATTTAGGTTTCAACTCGCAAGCAAGCTCCTAAAAAAAACTCCTAAAAACTCCTAAAAGTTACGATCCTGGTGATAGTAAAATCAAATAGGTACCTTATTGTTTCTCCTATCACACGTTAGAAATACATGCAAACCATTAATACTACCTAGTTACCAGGTTATTCATTCATAATGCCACATCCTGTATGCATGTATTATTTTGGAAATAATAGAAACATTTTTATTTTCTTCATAACTGGAGCTAGAGGATCTAATGTCTGAAAAGGGATTTAACTAACAGCATCACGGCCCACTCTTTCAACAACACTGACCGTATCCATAAACAACTTAGCGGAAGCCACAAGCTTTCCGATGCCTGATATTTTAAATTGTAAAATATTTTGATTAGTTTACGTAAAGTTACAAGTATCTAGTTCAAGGTCTATACTAGACTGAGAAGTTATAGTCATAGAATTATATTGCTTTTATTTAATTCAAATATTAAATTATCAGAAAATCGTTTGTAAAACACCCTATAGGCTATAGTATCAAATGTATTCCACATTAACCTACGCCATCTAAACTAAGACAAATTAGACACCTAATTTCTCATTATACAATTTTTGAAAAAATAAAATCACATAAAATTATCACGTCCTATGCAGTAGACAAATTAAATTTTATCCTGTATTGGGAATCGAACTGACATTAATTAACCACTACATCTGAAACATAGATAAATGCCAAATACATTTATCTATGTCCCCATGCCCCAAGTGTCCAGCTCTGTCCCGCCTCGTGGGACAAATGACTCAGTTAATTTCAAACAACGAAGAAACCCAATATGCATTGCAACTGCTCGCCTTGCCAAATCTATTCTTGCAAACAGGTGATCATTCAAAACTGACTATCAACTTTTTCGCATTGTAATAAAGTTGAAAATCCTTTGAAATCATCAACTATGGAGTATAATTAAAATTTCAGTTTTAACCAATACATCTAAGGTTTATTTTATATTGGCGTTAAAATCAAAGACTGATTTAATGGCATACACGTTAGTGCTGTATCGCACTTCATCGAATGTCAAAGTTTATATATTTTGTATATTTCAATAGTGCTATAATAAATCTGTAGGTAACTACGTGTTGAAGATGAAAATCCATTAACATTATTTTAGGGTTATATAATGTATAAACGCAACGCTTTTTAAACAGAGATCAAAGTGTGCATTAAGAAAAATACCTAAGTATGTAGTTATTTGTCGTATTTTTTAATTGAAACAAATACTTACTAAATATTGCATATCACGGAACCCCATATTCTTAGATTAAGGATTGGTCTCCGCGCTCGCTAGCGCCAATCCTTAATCTAAGCCCATATTATTATAAGAAAAGATTAGCACTCAGCTGGAATACATTTATTCTGGGCAAGCTATTCTTAAAAGTATAATAAGTATTATTTTATGAATGAGGAGAATATATAATATTATTAGGTACATATTTTATAACAAGCTCAATTCATTACATATACATAGTTTTTACTGCGCTTATCTTGATAATTTAATGTTTCAGATTTATGATTTTTTTTTAGTACATAACTGTTTATTTTGAGTATCCTGACAATTCAAAAGGGCTTCTAAAAGCGAAATGTCTTCGAACTACAATGAATTAATAAATGTTTGAGCTTACCCGTACATATTCACATAAACACCGGAAAGGATAAAAAAATGTCTATACTCGGTCATTCTATAAATAAATTCAGCGATTGATACGTTTCTGCCCCAAATCTGTCAAACTGACACATTTACGGAAATTTGAAAGCGCCATCTGTGTCAACGGCTTGTAACTAACCAGTGGCTTTTTGTAAACTCATTATCGAGACGCAATTAGACCGTGCTAATAGTAAATATAGATTTGTTCACATAACATTACTTGGTAGAAAATATGTATGCAATATCTAGCTTAAAAGGTAAATTTTATTAAAAAAAAGTAAGTAACTAAGTAGGTATTCAATATTCATATTTGAATTGATTAACTTTACGCCACTTTGCATGATTGGTCTTCAATGTTTACCAAAAATATTTAAAACCCATAATTTACACAGGTCAGGATTGTCTGGCCGAAAAGACAAGTTCACAAACCTACATTTTTGTATTCTTAATAATAATTATCTGTTCAATACTCAATATTGTACCTAGATAGGCTATCTAACACAAAATGTATTGTACAATACAAAATGCATAAAAAAATGGACAGTACAAAATGCACATGCAAATCTACTGGAAATTGGATGAAACACACAAATCGAAAAGCAAATTCGATACTGCAATCGATTCGCAAATCGCATTCGTACCGCGTGATTCATAATTTACAATAATAGCACCCACTAGGGAGCTTCAGTCTTGAATATTTTGACCAACATTGAAAATTATGATCATGAAAATTTGTATTGAAAATAAACGTAGATTATGCGATTGGAAACTAAATAATACTGCAGGTTTCTTGAGAAGCGCGGTTTACGTGCGTATTGTATTTAGGTCAAACTAGATATTTTAGCACAACTATAAGTAAAAAGAAAATTACCTACAATCGATCTTAGATCTGTTTCAACTGCATTATTTCCTTTTGCTTTGTTCTCATTCCAATAAGATATTCAAATGTCATCGGATTTATAAGCTTTTCAGAAAGGTTATCTATTGTTTTATCAACTGTTTATATATTTAGACAGGAAGACGTTTCACCACAGGGGTTATGGAAAGTGTTGACGTGGAATAAGGTGGTAGAGTACAATAAAAAAAAAACAAGTAGCTGATTGGGATTTTTTCAAAAATAGGTCATTTAAAATATTCAAAACCTTAACAATATAAAACTTCAAATTTCAGCATACGTCATATTATTTTCACACAGAACTTTAACAAAATAAACGAACACGTACGTTCGCAAGCACGCCTGACGCCGAGACAGATAAGGTCAAAAAACTGGGTAACTCTGAAATAGCAGTTGGCTCTTGCTGCCGTGAGCTCGTGAATCACGCTTCCTGGCCCTTCGCTATTTATACGTCACTCCAGCTATTTCTGTGCTACCTGAGGATTCCGCTCGTACCAACATAATAAAACTAACGTACTATTAGTAAAAATAAAAATAACGTACGGTTACTTACATATTTTGTAAAATTAAATTGTAATACTGAAATGATTTAAAAGAGCAACTATGGAGTTTCTTGCCGATTCTTCTCCATAGATACTGCTTTCCGAATCGGTGGTAAATGATAAAAATATGTATTGACGTTTCAAAAGTGATTCTCGAAGAAGTCTAATTGAATAAATAAATGTTTGAGTTTGAGCTTGAGTTTGAGTTTAATTGTGAATTGCTACAGTTATAACCACTTGCCTCAGATTGTTTGATTGACAAGCTTGTTTGCTTGGTCAGCCTAAATTAAAACGATTTCCATTTGCTGAAGTGTGCAGACAGGATGGAAACATGTTCAAAAGAAGACTGATGTTTGGTAAAGTCAACTTATAGCATTCAAATAATAAATATAATTTTTTTTATCTATCTATTATAAATTAATAAATAAATTGTAAACCTTCCAAAAGTTGCGTTCTCTTATCTCAACGTTCAGTGTAACGTTGACAATTTTCTGAAATGGATACGGGATAGATGGGATAAATAATGAATATAAATACAACGGGATTAACATATTTGTGAGCAATCCAGACTTGAATGTGTAAACACGTTGTATATAATGTGAACAAATCAAGATCCACGGAGTAAATTGCTCGTAATTAAAGGAACGATGTCGAATTAATTAAATATTTAGAGCAATTTGGCAAATTATGGTAGAATCTTGTTCGATAAATTTTTGTAAATTGCTTATTAAAATTACTAGCACAATATTAGCAGTGCTAAACAAAATATTATATTAATTGAATTTATGGAATACATAATATACTATTAGGAGAAGAATTTAATGAATGATTATTCCTAGGAATTTCTTCTAGACTAATTTTTAATACATTGGTAAACATGATTTTTCTTCACATAATATTATACTATTTCCTATATTTTATTTGGATTAGATATACTCTATGTCTATGCCCAAACCCCTCATCTTTTACATCAAAGCTCAGCAGTAGAACAGCGACTGTAATTTATCTCACAACGAAGTGAAACAAGCAGCGATCCATGTTAAATTTGTTCAAAGTTTAGTTCTAAATGGGTCTCGCTAATTTGTATTATCAGCCTGTTGGTGACTAATGTCTTCAGAGAAATGAGGTATAGTGCACAAGTAAGCGACATTTAAACGTAAAATTCTTGAAATAGATATTGGAAAAGTAAGTTTTTCTTGTAGCTTGGTCTTTTGCTCTTGTTTATTGTTTGTTCTAATGTGGAGGTTAATAGTAAAGGATTAAAAAACTAACATCAAGATTAGAATAGTTATATGCCTCAGCTTTTATTATGTACATATTTATCTGGTAATTGAGTGCCATTATTTCCTTTAACTGGTAGTTATTCCAACACTTTCAATAAGGCTCTTTTTTAAATTATTAAATGTTATGAAAACTTGTTTAGATCAAAATAATAATCTAATAAAAAAATAATTCTTAATTCAACCAATCATGTGCTGAATTGCTTAGCTTTGAAAAGATCTTTATAATACTATACTCGTTCCGCTTATCACCAAAAGCAGAACCCTTCGCCACCGATATAATCGTTCGACACCTGCCAAGAGACAGCTCAGTGAGGCGTGCGAATTAATTCCTACGTTTGATTTAGTTCACTCCTCTGCGATATTTAGTACCTATGCATGTGACAATAGAAGCTTCCAGCAGGTGCTACAATGAAATATGACTTTAGGACAGATATATAGAAGTATTTGTTAGTAGGTACTGCTTATACAAACAAATATTATTACAATTCCTAACCATGTCGAATCTTTTCGGTCTTCTATAATGAATTGAGATGGAGTGGATGATACTAGCGACCTCATCTGACTTCTCATAAGTGCAATAAGCTTACGTAAAGCGCTGTAGTGTGATTATTGTATATTTTTCTACGTTTGTGAAAAACGTTTCAAAACAGCTACTTTGCAGTGTACTACGTCGGTGTAAAAAGACGAAGAATTTTTGAAGTGAAGGCGCGTTGAGAGTAAAATTTCAAGGTCACATCATCGCAATAACGTCGCGTCATTCAGTAAGGTGACGATTTTGGTATCATTGAAAGTTAAATCGAAAAATATTTCACCAAACTTTGCGAGCTTTTTAAATACTTAAGGTAAATACCTAAATTATGTAGGTATCTCTGAAATTTATTTCAGCTCAAGTAAAATGTTACTCTTGTTTATCATAACGTTTTATTCGCAATAAATTCAATGTTCAACGATAAATTCATCTCTATCGAAACTTTTCCCAATATTTATAGTAAATTTCAATTGTGATGTGTTGTAAGCACTGATGAGGCAAGGTGATGATAAACTACCTACTGATGGATCTGTAATTTATTTTCTCTTGTACAATTAATATCTACGTAATGCAATATTGTATTTAAGAAATCTTTACATAATGAATACCTACGAAGATATTATAAAGTAGAGGATTGAATTTAGATTAAGAATTTTATGTTTATCTTTGAAGTAAGATTCATGAATGGATGAAATAGACATTATTACCTACTGTATCGACTATATTACTATTTTCTATATCCGTACTATTAATATCTATTATAAATGCGAAAGTAACTCTGTCTGTCTGTCTGTTACTCAATCACGCCTTAACTACTGGATCAATTGGCATGAAATTTGGTATAGAGATATTTTGATACCCGAGAAAGAATAGGATACTTTTTACCCCGGGACATAGGATAGGTTTTATCCCGTAAATCCCACGGGAACGGGAACTATGCGGGTTTTTCTTTGACTGTGCGGGCGAAGCCGCGGGCGGAAAGCTAGTATATAATATATAAATATACATATATATAAAACACAAAGTCAGCTTTGTTACAACACTTAATATAACGCGAGATCTGCTGTAACAAATTTAAATTTTCGTGTTTGAAGTGTCGTGTTTGAGCATATACACATACAGCACAGAAAACTCGAGCAAAATGTTTCATAAAGCTTCAGTCATACCGGGCTAGAATTATATTATCTGTTCCGTGGGTGATCGTGCACCGCGGGAGGAATGCATTGACGTCACAGATGTAAGTAAATCCGGGTAATTGCACTTATATCCGCATCGGATACAGACGGAGTCGGTTTGTTTATGTTGTTTCATTCGCCTTTTTTATAAGAGAGTTGCCAGATGTTGAGACGTAGACCATTACGCTCATATATTGTGCTCGGACAGTTGGTTTGGTGTTGTGAATGGAGATGTTATTTAGTTATTGTAGGTTATAATCTAAATAAATAATTTAAGTTAGTTCACTGTTTAATGTTAGTTCTTTGTACTTTGTTACATTAATTAATGTAGGTAGGTAGGGCTAATTAGTTAAATAAAACATTTAATTCACTTTTGTGGTCTTTATTTTAAACAATAACACATAATTATTTATCTATTTATCGCATAGACAATACACATTTCTGAAATAGGTAGTTATAATATTAATAAAAAATATTAAAATAATTTCACACGAAATAAATTAGTGGCAATACATAACAACGTACTTTAAAAGTGTTTATGACTATCACTATAAACTATGTAGGTAAGTAAAAACATATTATCTGATCCTGAATTTGATTTTTTATAGCATTCAAATCCTTAAAAATCATCAATACCCGCCTCCCTGATCGAATTATTTATATAATTTAAAACTAATAAACATTATGTCTAGTGTTGCTCGGGTCGCCATACATGGGTGTCCGCGCGCACAGCAGCGGGCGGAGCAGCTCCGTCCACATCGTGCCCAAGATACTGATCAGACCGAGCACTGATAGACCCAAGAGGAAACCCTGGAAGAAAGCTCTTATCATTATGTACCTTTAAGAAAACTCAAAAAAAGAGTGTGTGTTGCCGAGCACACGTGTCAGAAGTGAAACTTCTTTGGCAAGATTCATTATACCAAAATCGTCGCCTTATGTGGCCTTTTTTTTTTTTTTTTTTTTTTTTTTTTTTTTTTTTTTTTTTTTTAATTCTTCGACATGTCGGTTTCCTCACGATGTTTTCCTTCACCGTTCGAGCAGTGGTGATGTTACAACATGCGCAGATAAATTGAAAAATCAATTTATTTCCTGCGCGCTCGCCTGGTCTCGAACCACGGACTTATCGATTCGAAGTCCGAGGTCTCACCACTGAGCCAAACCTTGAAATTTTACTCTCAACACGCTTAATGGAGTTTCACTTCAAAACTGTTTTACACAACTAAAAAGTAGGTGACTAACTCATGGGTAAACATTTTTTATTCTGTTGGTGTATTCTAGCAAGAATAATCGACTAATGTGTATTCTGGTATATATTAAAAAAAAATTAAGTTGTTTTTACAATAGTCAGTCTCAATAGTTTACTAAGTATAATATTATTCATAGGTACGCCACAAAATATATATTTTATATAGGTATTTGTCCAAACATAAGGTGACTAATGACTATTATGCAAGTGTTTTATTTATGGAAGAATCCAGTACTGTACATACAATAAGTACCTACATAGCATAAGAAGCCAAGCCAATCTATAAACAGAGTACTAAAGACGTTTATTTCCACTCACATTATTCATAACAATTGTAAAAGATAAAGTGTGACGTTAAATCTTAAAACTATTTAAACGCAAGAAAGTCCGTAATTCTGAACAATAGTCCAGCCTTCCAGTACAGATGGCAGCCAGCCAACCGCGGTCCGACACCTCACGTACAATAAATCATATTAGCTTCAACTGGAACTTATTTGTTACAACTAGTGATTAATATTTGAGTATTTTAATAATGTTTTATGCCTATACGTCGTAGAGCATGTTTTACGAAATAGATGATTCTGTGATTTTATTTGTATAGGGCAAGTTCCTTTAATTAATTAATAATATAAATATTTTATTGATAAATCTATACTAATGTTATGATGCTGAAGAGTTTGTTTGTTTGTTTGTTTGCTTGAACGCGCTAGTTTCAGAATCTATTGGTTAGATTTGAATAAATATTTCAGTGAGATATTTAATTGAGGAAGACTATAATTCACATTTTCATAAAAATTTACACATATAGTTAATATCATAAATAATTTGAAAAATTATACAATAAAATAGGAGGAACTCCGGTATCTGTGGTAGTATAAACTGTGCTACAGATACCTGCGCCCACCCCTCAAATTAAACTAGAAATGACTATGCTATTTTTTTAATTAAAGATTAAAATTAAAATTACAATTAAAGTTTATTAGAATTTCATTATATTGGAGTTAAAATCACATTACATTACAATAAACATGAGTGTGTAAGAGTGAGAATTAAGTATATCATCTCGATTAGACCAATAAGAACGGGTAAAACTGCGGGGTACAGCTAGTATCTAATGTAATTTCTTTGAATGAACTAACGGATAAGAAACTAAAAGAGATGAAATATACTATTCTCATATTTGAGTACACACCACACTTCCTCCAAGATCGGAGAGGAAAAGATTCCAGTCGTAGTTATACTTCTCTTCAAACACCGACACCATCATGTTGTTGAAATGAATGTAAATCTGTAATGTATAACATCTATATAAAAATGAATCGCCAAATTTTTTGCTAAGCGAAATCTTTATTATAAAGTCAACATAAGGATAGTTATTAGAAAGCCAATTAACATACATTTTATTGAACTAAATGTATAGAAGCTTTAAAAGAGTAATCAATGAAGCTTTGCCGATTCTTCTTTTGTAAAAGTTATAATAATCTCTATAAATAATAATGAATGCCCATTTCCCTTGGTCACGGCTTCACGCGTGAAAATACGGACTGATTTCCACTTGTTGGGTTCGTTAAAGTAAGATTAATTAGTTAGGTTGGGTCAGTTTGCGCCAAAAGTTGGTTAAATTAAGAAAACTTAACAGCCATTAGACTTCACGTTAGAAAGTTCGCAGGAAGGCAAGACTACGTCTAGGGTCAGCTAGTAATTAGTAATATAAAAAATCACCTGTGTCTGCAGCTTAACATCGCTAATAGCAGTGGACCACGTGTTGGAGCTAACATCCCACGCGTAGTACTTCTGCCTGTCCGTCACAAACGTGCTGTACAGCAGCGAGCGGCAGATGCGCGGACATGTCTTGCATCCGTGGTTTATGTGTTTGCTACAATATTATAATCATTAATGAAGTTTCACTTCAAAATGTTAAGTTTCATTATTAATTTAACTGAAGAAGAAATTAAGATGAAGATGGAGGTGGAGATGATGATGACAATGATGATGAAAATCAAAATATTTTAGAATAAAGTATAGGATTACTTGACGTAGGAAGAAATGAGTCTCCTCATATCATTGAAGTTGTTACAGTGGGGCAACGGACTCTTCATCCACGGCCCGGAGCAGTTCACGTCTTTGGCCAATTCATCCCAGACGAATTGTGTTGTACACTGAAATGATTCAGCAGATTAATTTGTAAAAAACTCAAATTAAAGCAGCTTTTATTTCAGGTTATCTGCAAATTTATATCCTTAATAAATTAGACTATCTTGTTATTTCTTACCATAATTTCACAAATTTGTACATAATTTTTGTGTAAAAGAGTAACAGTAGATGAATTTATTTTAATATTACTGGTAGCATCTAATAATGTTACATTCGATTGATATTAATTCGCTTTAATTAAATTTACCACCTGTGGTGTTCCCGAACAACTATGACATTGGGACCTTAAAGAAAAGATTTGCCGGCAAAGTACCTATAACACTACCAGTGTTACAAGTATTTATGAATGGTGATTACCATTAATTAACAGCCTGCCCCTTTGCTTTGATATAAAAAAAAACAAACAAAAAATACGCGGGCAGACTGAAAATCAGCGCTGTTTGGGTGTTAAAGCCCACAGCATGGCTGAGTCTGTACCGATTGCTATAAAGCTTTTCTTTCGAGATTTTTGGTTGTCAATAAAGCTTTTTCTTTCTTTCTTAACAATAACTACACGTTATTCTCCTCAAAACGAAACAACAGAAGCAGTTACATAGTTAGCGCTATAGTGGGGGTCCTCAGTGCAGGGTGTGTGGTCGTCGCTGATCATGTGGTAGAGCTGCACCGTGAGCTTCACGTCCAGCGTTTCGCCCGTGTTGATGTACAGGTAGTCCACCAGACCGCCGTTGTATACGTCCACCTCTGGGAGTTTACCACGTTTGAGAATATTTTGATTTGACTTAAAAATCAGTTGAATTTCCTTTATAAAGAATGGAAAAATTCCATCATGAAGCGGGATTCGAACTCGCGTCTATCGTGGCCACTTCTGATCACGATTCTTTAAAAAATATCTCATTTATAAAGAGTATAAATGCTATAGAACTTAAAACCTAATTTTTATATTTGCAGGTACTACTAGAATCAACCAAACATGAACTGAACTTACAGAAGTAATTCGTTTATTGTCAAAACAAGACCTTTGACCGGTTTTCAAATACGAATAAAAAAAGTCAAAATCGGAATTCGATTCACCCAGACAAAAGTTCTGAGGAAAAAAAATACAGTCGAATTGAGAACATCTTGCTTTTTAAAATGGTTGAATATATGACCTGGTACAGCACGCTAAACTTGACAGACTTTTTTGGACAAAATATATATAAATTAACAAACCAGTATATGGCTCCTTCTCATAATGTATATGCACATGGTACCCCGGGGGCAGCACACTAGTGGCTGTCGCTATATCCTCTGCAGTGTGTTGCAGCGTCACGGAGTACCCGCGTGCTTTAGACGCTTGGATGTCCCGGCGGGTTGGGGTCAGGGTGAAGCACCGACCCGTTATGAAGCCTAGTGTTTCTGTCAGCTCTACGTCTGTTTGACGAATAAATAAAAAATTGACAACACATTTTACATGTTGAGACATTGAAATCTCTGATTCTCAAACTAGGTAAAAATTGTAAGAAAAATTGTATGTCAGGAGTCAGAAATGGAATGGTTAGTAATTAGTGTCGGTATTGGTTAGTTTTACGTACGAAATGCTTCAAAAAGTACGAGACGGATGGATCTTTGCAGTAATATTTTAAGTTATACATCAGAATAACACATGAGCTATAGAAAACCTTGATTTTACGGGTTCGTCGGTGGGTGAAACCGCGAGGCACAACTACAGTATACAAACAATGTGCTATTTTATGTAGACTATTTTGTATTTGATTGACATTAGATATAGTTAATAGTTTAAATCACTCAATAAAATCTAATATTCTACGTACTATCTCTTAAAGAATCCAATCCGTACTGAACAAAGAAATCGTCTTTATTATACGTAATTTCATCCCAAAGTTTATCGAGAGGAGTGTGGGAGAAGTTGAAGTCCCTCCACATGGAAGTGTAGCGAGGATGAGAGTACAGGCCATACTCCTGGAACAAGTAGTACAAGATTACACAGCACTCAAATTATATAAACAAAACGATTTTAGGGCATATTTTTTTAAATAAAAACGCTTTCTGGATATTTAGCATGTTTACTGAATTTATTTAGCATGGCTACTTTTGGTGAATGGTGATGGAGAATGTTTAAGAGATTTTTATCTTTAATGTCACATTTTCTATAAGTTCAAATTCAAATACAATTTTTGCTTACATAGATGTAGGTACAAATACTCGTAAAATAAGCGTGCTGATATTATCTCTACCACTTTCCTAATATTAAAACAGACAAAGATTCCTTTGTTTTGCAGTTAATGAAATGAATACTAACTTCAAGCTTATGATACTTATAGGGCGGCTCCCGACAGAACGTGACACTGGGGTAGAGGATGGTCTTGTTGAAGTCGAAGTGCGTGTGCGTCGTGATCGGGATGTTCGTCAGTTTCTGGATGCACGATATTATCTGAAAAATAATATTCTTAGTGTACTGCTGAAAATAGTAGTTTAGAAAATCTACTAAAATACACTATTTGAAAAATGTACACCCCGATTATATTAAAGTTTTCTTTTGCATTTGCAACTCTTGAATTTGCTTAATCAATAATGATGCCAATATTTTTAGAAATAATATGTATATTAGAAGCAAATTAGAAGATTTAAAGATAACACGAGACATCAATATGATTGTATTCAAACTTATTATAAACATCTTCACAAGTCTACTCTATTGCATACGTAGTAAGTATATTATTATTAGTCTGTGCTATTGCTATTTGTTATATAATATGTATTCTGGCTCTCCTTTTTCATTTTGTATGATTTAATTTCGTAAATTAGGTATATTATATTTTGACGTGCTTGTTTAATTTTTCAACATAAACAGAAACAAATATTCAAACGCTTGATATTCAACAGAAGGGAACATTTTATAAAGGGACAATACATTGTAAGTAACAGCCCACCTGCTGCACCACGACGACCATGCAGCCGATCACCACCACCGTCTTCACCAGGTTGGGTCCTCGGAAGCAGTCGACGCACTTCTGACGTAGTGTTGCCACGTGGTCTACACTTTGCTATAAAATTTCTTGTAAATGATGGAGTAAGAAACAATAAAAGAAAAGAACGTTTGTTTGATTTTTCTGTTCAGAGTTTTGTAAATAAAGTTTATTTTTACTTTCTAAGTAGTTGTTTATTTTAATCCCTTAAAAACTATTATTGAAATAATTTTCCCAATGAGTTAAAAAAATTCCACATTCTTCAGAAATTGAACAATAACATAAATGAAAGCCACTGTATGGATTCAGCACGCTTTTAAAAAAAATATACATATTAATAGAATGAAGAAATAATCGACTCTTATGACAATTTAAGTAGTAATAGTTAATTTTTAAACATACCGCTTCCTCAACTTTGATAGTCATCTTCTAAGTCTATAGGTACGACCTTCCTCACCTACGTAACAATAGGAATAAAATATACAGTAATTACGTATACAAATTAGTTTCCTATCTAAATTGATTCTGTTATGTTTTACGTCGATTATAAATCATCTACGCGATGAGATACGGATATTAAATAATAAATTATGTATCGAGTTAATTTGTTTCGAACAAATTAGTCGGTGGAGCTTTTGCCAAATTAGGGATATCAATGTACCTACTGTAGGTATATTAGATATAGTAATATAAGCAAATAAATAATTAGATTAAAGTGTTTGTTATATCAAAATTACATTTTATCCGACTACGACAATACGACGGCAATTTTATTTTTTTATAACGAACAAAAAATAACGTTTCGAATAACTTATTGCGCCTGAAATAAAATCAAATTGTAAAAAAACAATATGTAAAAAAAGTATTTGAATTTGCCTATCTAGTTCTATCCTATCCTATCCTACTAATATTATAAATGCGAGGGTGAGGATGGTTGTGTGTGTATGTTTGTTACTCTTTCACATAAATACACTGTGCAAATACTAATGAACCGATTACAATGAAATTTAGCACACATATTATAGATGGTAACTTGGATTAACACATAGGATAGGTTTTATCCCGGAAATCCCACGGGAACGAACTGTGCAGGTTTTTCTTTGAAAACGCGTGCAAAGCCGCGGGCGGAAAGCCAGTATCTTCGGATAGATTGGTAGGTAATTTTGCTTTATACCCACTCTTAAGAAAATTTTATTTATTTCACGAATAAAAATAAATTATATAAATACGTAATTCTTTATTTAGTTTAATATTCACTCAGACCGAAGCAATTTTCAATCTGAAAATTCTAAAAAGTAATTGTTTCGATTTCTTTCAAATTCAAATTCAAATTCAAATTTCATTTATTTACAAGAATGTAGTTACAAAAAAGGTGTTGTTACAATATTAAGGCGCTAATACATTCTACCCACTATTTGGGTGTGCAAATATTTAAATGGAAATAAGTTAATTGAATTACACTACACCAACACTACACAAATTCTTCGCGTCACTATTGTTAAACGTCACTAATTCCTTCACAGATTCCGCAATGTAATAAGTTCTTGAATATCATAAAATTGTTTCTCCATTAACCATTTCGTCAGTTTCTTCTTAAATATATTTACTGGGAGATCCTTAAAGTTATCCGGTATTTTATTATATATTGTAATAGTCATAAATATCACACTATTTTTTGCTTGATTTATTCTACATGTTGGAAAGTGCAGTTTATTTTGATACCTCGTTAACATATGCGAATTTACTTCTCCTTTCTTTTTAAAATATTCTGGGTGGTATTTAACAAATAAACATACTTCTCTTATATATATGCAGGTTAGTGTAAGGATACGTAATTTACCGAACATTGGTTTGCAACTGTCCCTTTGATGTAATCCGCACAGGGCCCGGATACATTTCTTTTGTGCCACAAACACTTTCCGCACCTCGCAAGACTGTCCCCAAAGAATTATTCCGTAAGAGAGTATCGACGATATATATGCATGGTAGGCATTTATTGCAGCATTCATAGATACAGTATCTCTAAGGCGACGTAATACGTAAACGAAACGATTTAACCTATCACAAATATATTCAATATGACTGTCCCATTTTAGACCTTCGTCTACCAGAACACCTAAGAATTTATGGTGTTTTACCTGTTCGATTACTTGATCATTACATTTTATGTCTAGATTAATTTTGGTGCAATTCTTTGTATAATATTGAATTATTTTTGTTTTAACTAAGTTTATTTTCAGATCATTTGGTTTGACCACGGTTTGACTTTGGTAAAACCACAACCACAAACAATTATTGTGATCAAGCATAAGTATCTGCTCTCATGCTATCGTAGTTTCAGTTGTATCCAACAGATAGCGTGAATATCTAAACAGCTAAATATTAAAATCACCATTTATTGTATTTTATAATGAATGCAATGCAAGTTTGTATTAATTACCAATTATTATTATTTTGTTTAATTACCCTATCTGTGGTAATATTATGAATTAATTAAATACACTTAAATGATTAAATGTTAAATATGTAACAATGTACTTAATTAAATGCCATAGACCGTCTATCATCTATAAATGAACTGCGTACAAAGGCGTACAACGCGACTTCTGCAATTGACTACCGTGACTGTTATAGTACAAGTGTCCCTTCAAAGATGTCGCTAGCAATTGCAAATTCATCGTTTAGAAAATTTTAAGTATGGAAATATCGGTTTTTGTATTTGTAACTTCAACAACATTTTAAGCTGTTGTTTTGAAAAGCATAAAGAATACCTTTTTAGGTATGAATTACTTATGTAGGATTTACACATGTACACGATGTGTTTTGTTGCATTTTGTGTTTAGGAAGTAAATTTTAAAAATAAAAACAAAAACGTAGGTAATATCATTTAATTTATTACAACTAACATTAGCACATATTTACAAAAAAATAAACAATGTGACAATACCGCAACTTACGCTTAAATCAATATTTAAATAATATCACGGGTAAAGGCACAAACTAGATAAGTACAATATATTTACCAAATAATTCGTAAAATCACAATAAATATTACGGTAACATTAAAAATATTAGAAGCCATGATTAAACCACAGCCACTTGAACAATTTTAGAATAAACTGGACATTCTAGCAATAACACTATATTATTTTTATAATAAAAATGTGTTGGAATAACGCATTGTATTATTATTAATTCGTTTTTATCAAAATTTCTCATAAAAATTGCGTCTTAATTGATAATAATGAGAAAGGTTCAAGACCTTGCATTTCTAATGAATAGAGTTTCAATTACATACAGACTGTACTGGAATGTTTTTATAAACCTAAATGTCCTTCTTAGAAGTAATTTATGTCGCTATTTCAAATGGCAACAACAACTAGCGAGGCATTTACATGTTTATCATTGAAACGTAAAATGAATTCTAGATTTTATAAATCGTTTTTTACATCATCTTTTGTTAATGAAAACAATATGGCGACAACGCAGCACGCACAAAAGCATGATGAAAACATTTGTAAAGTGACATTTTTAGAATGTTGTTGAATGTACATCCTAAGCACTAATTACATAAAGTAAGTCAATAAGCTGAAAACAGTAACAGCTATTAACGACACGGGAGTGACGCTCGTTCCAGCATTAGGTTTCACTTTGGCGGCAATCTTACTCGTTACATTCTTAACCTTATTTACAAACTTATCTAATATATCAGATCTAGGCGTTACATCACATGCTGTGTGACTGATGGCTTTCAAAACTGGTGCAGAAAACACCCTGAAGTTAACATCATTGGGATCTAACTGCCCGTACATCCAAATTGGCATCCTGTTGGACAGAACCCAAAGATTTTCATTGTAATCGACTTTAATGTCAGTTGGATATATCATCTTCTCGTCGTCCATATAAATTCTGCCTTGATTCTTCATTATGTACTCCTTATTCGTTGTCCTCCAACACGCTACAGCATTAAGATTTACCAGGGAATAGAACAGCACTCCGGTTTTCGGGTCAACGAAAGAAGCGCTCGATTGAGCGTTTGGTCCTCTGCTTCCTAATAGTTTGAAAGCGTTGAAATTTTCGTCTGCGACTGTCTGGTTTCTTAAGTACTCAGTGGAAACTGCGAATTCATCGTAACTAGACATAGGATGGAAGTAGAGCGTGCTGTAGTTGTCAGCGTTTGGTGCCGACAGTCCCAGACCAAAGATGGCATCTGTCCAACTGAAGTTGTGTCCTTTAACGCTAAAGTCACAAGCTAGAGGATTAATATGGAAGAAGTGGTGGGTTATCCTCCAGGATTCATTCTTCTTCCAGGAGTACACAACTACGGCGGGTTTCCCCAAATCTCCTGAATACGCGTATGTATCCTCACAGTCTGTATCTTCGACCGCGATATTCGCAAAGCCAGAGTCTTCTTTCACTTGATCTTCTGGGAACACATAGTTTCTCAAGAGCTTGTCTGTTTGTAAATCGTATACAAGAAGAGCTGGAGGGTATTTTACTGTGTCGTTTTCTAAGTTTCCAATTTTCCCGTTGTCGAGGACCCAGAGTCGGTTGCACTTGTCAGCGCGGACTCTGAATGGTGACACGATCTCCGGCTTGCCGCTCGTCGCGTCGTGAGCCGCCCAGCTGGGGTATGGCATCAGCACTGGTGACTTGGTAGAATTATCTGGAAAACAACAAAAATAATCATGAATTTCTGTTGAAGTAAAATTGTTTTAAATTAGAAATCGAATCGGATATGTTTAGAAACATCTAAAATATCATGACTGATAATTAATATTGTATGAGTTTTTGGGAACCAAAATGTTTTGATTACGACGGCTTCTCAAAATTTGCATAAGATGAGATTACATAAATTAAGTTGAAAATAATAAAATAAAACGAAATAAGTAAAACAAACGCATGAGAAAAATAAGGAAGTAATGACACACAAAAAACTGGGATTAAATATTTGTGTTTTTAGCTATCCATTATAATTCTATGAATTTGTTTCACAATTCTATGAATTTGTTTAAGTTATTATCTGAATGCAAATGATACTTGTTTACAAAACGCCACTGTTTCGTCTCAAACGAAGTATTTTAAATTCATAAAAGTTTTATATGATCCTAAAACAAATATTATTATATATAAATAGCTTTAGTAATATGAAAATTATTCGGAGTAATATATTTGCATATTTTTATGTTTATTGACCGTTTGAAGCTCATATGCATAATATATTTAAAAACGAGATCTTGTCTCTTCTCTCGATTATTATTCGAGATAACAATATATTACATAGTATGTTGTATAGAAATACAAGCTCCTGTGATCGACAGCAGATAATTCAAGTTATAAAGTTTCTTATAAATATTTAATGAACCGATAACGCTAGTCAACAGATTGCAGTACGTAAGGTCTAATTTAAGCCTTAGCTTAAAAATCTACCAGATAGGTACCTACTATTAACTATACAATAAGTTTTGTAATTTGTATGTTCACAATAAAAAATTTTTCAATAATTTTCGTTGCTGCTCTATTCGTAATGCAAATTATATGGAGGCTTTTTCGATAAGTATCATCTCCCAATATCCAAAACAAATACTTTCACAATACGAATCAGTATTTCATGAAATTATTGCGTTCAACTAAACAAACAGGCAAATTCTTTGGCTTTATAATATGTATGTATGTAATAGTATAGATTTCACACCTACATTTTCTTCACACCTATAAACCTTGAGGTAGAACATTAGTAGGCCTGTGCTAGCGATATTACCTGCATGCTTATGCAAGTGTGTGCAAATGCGCTCTCTATTCTTTCACTATAGACACCCAATTACATGAGAAATTAATGAACTACCTACTCCATCTACGTTAGGCCGATATAACATCCGTATTGATAACTAGATTTCCGCCCGCGGCTTCGCCCGCGTTTGCAAAGGAAAACCCGCATAATTTCCGTTCCTGTGGGATTTCCGGGATAAAAACTATCCTATGTGTTAATCCAAGTTACCCTCTATATGTGTGCTAAGTTTCATTGTAATCGGTTCAGTAGTTTTTACGTGAAAGAGTAACAAACATCCATACATCCATACATCCATACAAACTTTGGCATTTATAATATAAGTAGGATATAAATACGAAAGTAGCTCCGCCCCTGTCCCATTTGCCCACACTGAAAATGATACTGCTGTAAGACATCATCATGGTTTATGATAAACTCCCAGTAACTAGGTACCTATATTCAAACTCAAACATTTATTTACTCAATTAGACTTCTTCTAGATGCACTTTTGAATCGTCATTACATTTTTAACATTTACCACCATTCGTTACGTTTAAATAACTGGACATAGTACGGGGAAGGATTGCGTGTGACCTAGGTATATAATATAAAACACGCTATACGGTTACTCTATAAAAATAAATAGATAATACATAAAGTGGTATATAACGATCTTGACCCCAACAGGATATCGCCATAAAGAGATAATATTGTTTACTGTGCAGCTGTTGGTCGTTCGCTTATTGATTATATGGAGACACGACACTCCACTCTTTCATTTATATAAGAGTACAGATGATATCTATAGGATAAGATTTGACAGAACAGTAACAGAACAGAAACTTAGATTAAGCTTTCAAATAGTAATATAACTGCTGTATTTGATCTATTACATCATTAATTCTCTTCCGAATCGATCTCTTTACGTGTCTTCTAATTGTGAATTATCCATTAAAAGTAAATATCGTAAATTTTAAAGTCAACTAGATAAAATCGACCTGCAACGATTGCCTTAAAAAATTAACATCAATTACTTAATTATTTATTACACTATCATATTCAATTATTTATTTCCTTTCTTCCCATAGATCAACCACCCATAACATTAACGGTTAAGAAAAATTCCACGCCCTGATCATCATTCCGATTTCCTAGCCTAGATACGTCTAGTTACCTTTTAAGTCGATATAATTGAGACTAGCGGGAACACCAGCGCGCCATCTCGGTACAGTGACAAATAGCCTGTCTCCATGCACTTCTAAACCCATAGGAATATTGTTCTTGGGTATAAAAGACCCGTTGTCCAGGGCCTGCTGTCGAGCCGCTGGGGAAGGGAACGCGAAGTCCAGCTGCTTCCACTCGTAGATGATGTCTAGCTGTTCCATGCAGGTGCTGAAGTACACCGCCTGCAGGATCACGAGGGTCTTCAGTACCCCCATTGTGGAGCTGGAATTATAAATGAGTATCTTGTAAAAGTTTCTAAGAGATGTGCTTGTTGGTGAAAAGAGTTTGTATAAACAAATGTGTATGTCAAATACCTATGTGTCATCTTATAATTTTCCTCTTCCGTCTTTACCCTTCGTACTACGCGCATCGTCTAATAAAGAATCTTAAGTTTATTTAACAATCTTTGCTTTTTCCTGCCCAAAACCCATCAGGTTATGGGCCCAGGACGTTATCTTTGCTCTGTATATAATTATTTTTGAGTTTTGGCAGAATAAAAGTAATTTTATAAATAAACTAAAACGCCCGTCCATACATGTAAAAATGGCGACATCGACATCAGTTTCGACTTTAACTCCTGTGGAGAAGTTGAGCGGCATAGAAAACTACAGTAATTGGAAGTTCCAACTGAAAATGCTACTCATTCACGAGGACTTATGGGACGTCGTTTCGGAAGATAAAACTGAAGATGTCAAAGATGCGGCTTATATGAAGAGATCTCAGAAAGCTCTTGCTAAGATCTGTTTGTCAGTAAAGCCCTCGGTTTTTACGCATGTAAGGAACGCAGAGACGGCGCGGGATGCATGGATTAATTTGCAAAAGGCGTACGAAGACAAGGGGTTGTCAAGGAGACTGAGTTTGCTTCGTCTTTTGTTTGCAACAAAATTATGCGAATGTGAAAGCATGGAAGCTTACGTTGCGAAGATTAGCGACCTAAGTCAACAGCTGAACGATATTGGTTCACCTCTGGAAGACGATTTCGTTGCAGTTCTCTTACTGAGTGGCTTGTCTCAAGACTTTGATCCACTCATAATGGCACTTGAAAATTCTAATATCAAGTTGTCGAGTGAAGTGGTCAAAGCGAAGCTCATGCAGGAGAAGCATCGACGTGATGAAAAAGGTGACACGAGTTCAACAGCGTTGGTGGCGGCACGTAAGAAAATCAAATGCTTTAAGTGCAAGAAGCTTGGTCACTTCTCGAGGAACTGTAAATCTGTGAAACCAGTTAAGGCGGAGAGCTCAACAAACCAGTTACTATTGACAGCATTATCAGCTTGTGTGCAGAATGATATATGGTTAATAGACTCTGGTGCGAGTAGTCATATGTGTCATGACAAGAATATACTAAATAACTTTGTTCCTGGTTATGTGTCTGAAGTCAAGGTGGCTAACGGTGAAAAATTATTTACTGCTGGTCGTGGTGATGTAAAAGTAAATTTAAAATTAGGCGTCAAAACAATCAGTGAAGTTTATCATGTACCGAACTTAGCTACAAACTTGTTGTCAGTCAGTGCGTTAACTAGGAAGGGTTTTAGAGTTATTTTTAATGAAAAATGTTGTAATATATTCTATGGTAAAAAGCTAGCAGCTACAGCTGTACATAAAAATGGTGTTTATCAATTAGAAACTGCAGAATCTGTTAGAGAGCGTGATCTGTGTGTGGTAGGATGTGGTGGCTGTTCTATGTTTTCAGGGAATAGTGTAGAATCTGCGACTACCAAGGTAAATACAGAAGCTCAAGATTTAGTGCAGAAGAAAGCATCTGAGAGCTGTAAGAAAGAAACTGAGCTGAGTTTCCAGGCGGCTGCTAACTCTGTTACGCAGGAGACATGGCACAGGAGACTAGGACATCTCAATATGAGGAGTATGCATTTGTTAATGAAAGGTATGGCTAGTGGTATTACTTATGATAAATCACAGTTCAGTCAATGTGAAGCTTGTGTTAAGGGGAAGCTTAGCAAATTATCTTTTCCTAAGAAGGCACAAAGTAGGTCAAATGAACTGTTAGGTGTTGTACACAGTGATTTATGCGGGCCTATGCCAGTGAAATCTTTCGGTGGTGCTAGTTACTTCCTCACGTTTATTGATGATTGTAGTAGGAAAACATGGATTTATTTTCTGAAAAATAAGAGTGAAGTTTTCGATAACTTCAAACATTTCAAGGCAATGGTGGAGAACCAAACCAATAGAAAAATAAAATTGTTGAGGACGGATAATGGAGGCGAATATGTCAATTCTATATTCCAGGAATATTTGAAGGATAACGGCATCATTCACCAGACTACCATACCGCACTCGCCTCAGCAGAACGGTGTTGCTGAGCGGGCCAACAGGACAATCGTCGAGAAGGCTCGTAGCATGTTACGAGACGCAGGCTTAGATGGGCAGTTCTGGGCAGAAGCGGTCAATACCGCTGTTTATTTGAAGAACCGGTCCCCTACAAAAGCAGTCTACGGTAGCACGCCAGAGGAAAAATGGACTAATGAGAAGGTGAATCTTAGCCATTTACGTATATTTGGTTGTGTGGTTTATGCCTTGACACAGAATCGTAAGAAATTAGATTCAAAATGTAAACCTTACATTTTTGTAGGATATTGTGAAAATAGTAAGGGTTATAGATTGATTGATCCAGAGAATCTCAGCAAAATTATTAAATCAAGGGATGTTGCTTTCTTTGAAAACAAATTCTATACAAAAAACACTGAAAAATGTGAAAATGGTGATTTTTTCATGATGATAAATAATTTACAGACTGAGAATTTAAACTCAAATGATTCTCATGTTGAAGTGGCACAGTCTGAAAATTCACTATCACCAGAAAAAGGGGAAGAAAATGAGATTGTAACTAATCCCAGAAGACAGTGTATTTTTGAGTTAGATGACTCTGACAGCAGTAGTTCTGTTGATCCTTCCGATGTCACTTACATTCCAGGTGAATCGACACTTGAAGATGCGATGGATACATCGGAATATGACAGTGCGTGTACTGCAATGCTGACCTGCATTGGAGATGAACCAGAGACAGTTCAAGAAGCTCTAGGAGGGGCTGAAGCTGTTCACTGGAAGAAAGCAATGGCTGATGAGTATCAATCATTTATTAAAAATAAATGTTGGACATTAACTGATCCACCTAAAGATCAAAAACCGATTAAGTGCAAGTGGGTTTTTAAGAAAAAGAAAGATCTTGATGGAAATCTAAAGCAGTATAAAGCCAGATTGGTAGCTAAAGGTTTTACACAGCGCTATGGAATTGATTACGAGGAAACTTTTTCTCCAGTGGTTCGATATTCCACTATTCGCATATTATTGACTTTAGCAGCTGAAAAGCAGATGGATATCGATCATTTGGATGTAAGAACTGCTTTTCTAAATGGAGATTTGCAAGAAAAAGTTTTCATGGAACAACCGGAAGGTTATAAAGTAAAAGGCTGTGAGCATAAAGTATATAAATTGCATAAAGCAATTTATGGCCTAAAGCAAGCTTCGAAGTCTTGGTATGAAAAGATAAACCATGTGTTGGTTACAAAACTTTGTTTCAGAAGACTGTCCTCAGAGCCCTGCGTGTATTTTAAATCAAATGGTGAAGAATTAGTCATCATTGGGTTGTATGTGGACGATATATTATTATTTTCAACCAGAAATTCACAAATGAAAGTTGAAATAAAGAAGAAACTCATGCAAGAATTCGAAATGAAGGATTTAGGGCCAGCCAGCCATATACTTGGTATGCGCATCACAAGAAACCAAGATAATAATATCTATCTTGATCAGTCTAGTTACATAAAGAATGTTTTAGACCGTTTTCATATGACTGACTGTAAGCCAGCTCAAACTCCAATGGAATCGGGATTGAAACTTGTAAAGGCTGATAAAAAGGAGGAGAATTTGGAATATAGAAATTTAATTGGTTGTTTAAATTATATTTCAGTTAGCTCCAGGCCAGACATCGCGCACGCGGTAAGCATGCTGAGCCAGTATAATGATTGTTATGATCAGCGTCATTGGAAGGCCGCGAAACGCGTACTACGGTATTTAAAGGGTACTGTAAACTACAAACTTGTTTTTAGTAGAAGTGGTCTAGACATCAATGGGTATATTGATGCTGACTGGGCTTCGTGTGAGGTCGATCGTAGGTCGTACACTGGGTTTGTGTTTCAAATTGGGAACTGTTCTGTATCGTGGGAAAGTAGAAAACAGCGAACAGTCGCTCTTTCTAGCACAGAAGCAGAATATATGGCTCTATCAGATTCTTGTAAAGAAGCGTTATTCATAAGAACTCTGTTGTATGAATTGTTAGGTAGGCATTGTTCTGTTACGATTTTTAATGATAACCAATCAGCACAAAAATTGTGTAAGAATCCTATGTATCATGCTCGTACGAAACATATAGATGTGCGGCATCATTTTATAAGAGAAGTTGTAAAAGATAATATTGTTAATTTGAATTATTTGTGTACTTCTGAAATGACTGCCGATATTTTAACAAAACCACTTACTAAAGAAAAGCATTATAAGTTTGTAACGTGTTTAGGTTTACAATAAATTTGTTAAATTCTTAAATTGTAAAAACTAAACTTGTTTAATGTTGTACAATAATTATGTACCTACACATTTGTTTAAGGGCCAGTGTTGGTGAAAAGAGTTTGTATAAACAAATGTGTATGTCAAATACCTATGTGTCATCTTATAATTTTCCTCTTCCGTCTTTACCCTTCGTACTACGCGCATCGTCTAATAAAGAATCTTAAGTTTATTTAACAATCTTTGCTTTTTCCTGCCCAAAACCCATCAGTGCTTATGGGAATTAATTAGTTTCATGATCAAACAACAAGGTGGCGTAGACAACAAAATTCGACATTGTCGATTGTAGAAAAAGGGGATTGTTATAATATTGACCACCGCTTAATTATTCTATTTATGCAAGCTAACCTCTAATTACCAGTAATAAACAAAGGCTCTAGTTTTATGTCGGAACACAAAACAATAGAATAAAACAATGACAGTGCGCATGCGCCGATCCAGTCGCAATATGCAATTACAACCGAATAATTAAAACAAATCAGTCATTATCAGGAAATCCTGTAAATGCAATTATTGCTTCGAGATAGAAAAACATAATACATACCTAGGCTATAAAGTATAAATGAATATTTAACCTTCAGTTTAACAATTTTTCTCGGTAATTACTAAATACGGTCTCGAGTAATAAACCGCACAGGATGAAATTATTTTGAGGTAAACTTATTAATGAGTTTTTCCTCATTTCAGTATTTCTATTTTTAAACCAACTTTAGTCCAAATAACATTGTCCTATGACCAAAACATCAAGCATGAAATTTTGAAATTATTTTGAGGTAAAATTATTGTTTTTCCTCATTTCAGTATTTCTACCTATAATTTTTAAACCGACTTTAGCCCAAATAATATTGTCCTGTGACGTCTGTCTTCGCGTAAAACATCAAGCATGAAATGATTTATTTCGTAAGATCTGACAAAAATAAGACAAAATAAGAATAAGCGATCTCAGTAGAGAAAAATTATTTGTTTTCCTTAGAATTATTAGGTATAATTTCTTCTTTCTATTTCTATATCTCCACGGGGTCGTCTTAAAATATTACGCTGAGGGTCATAGCTGGGAGGCAAATACTGTTTTGTAATGCACCTGTGTAATGCACTACTAAAATTGCTGCCATAAAAATTTTCCATGATTTAAGCTAATGCAATTTTTTTGTTATAAATTAATAAAAGTACCTTTTAAGTTTTAGGAAACATTATCAACCGATCACCAACGTCGTTATAGACGTCAAATTCCTACAAATATAATCATTGTTACAATAGAGCGCATTTAAAATGCAATAGTTAGCCCTGAATTCACCAAACTAGAAAAAACATCCTTCCCATCAGTAGTTTATTACCATCATCACAATGCCACTACCATAAACAGCAACCAATTTAAATAATATCGAAACAACGCATCCTTTTATAGTAAAACTTTAGGCGTTACAATTTGCAAAGGCATAAAAAGCGATTGCCGAAAGTGATTCGGACCGGTCTGGGTGTGGGTCATTGACCTTGGCACAGGCTGTCAAGGTCACAGCTCACATATTACGAATACCTACGTACCCACAAAACAGGGCATGTGTCATTCTGGCCAATTTGCGGCCTCATTTGCTAATATTTTATGAATGGAGGATGCTCTTTTTGGTATGTTTTTATGATGTTTATAATACTACCGAGAAACTTATCTTATGAATTTATGATGTTAGGTACTCTACATAATATAAAGAAACTCATAAAATTAAAGCCTAGTTTGAGTTATTTATAGTCTTAGATGAATACTAATTTCAAACCGGTACATATACCCACACTAATAGACAAATAATTTAAAATGTTCTTAATTATTAATTTATTATAATGAATTCACACTCCGACACTTTTGCTCACAAAATACACCAAGACGTACAAAACATAACAATCATAAATATGAAACCGTCGATCAATCCACGTAACACATGACACAATGTACAATGATATAAGTCAGAATTAGAAAGGAGTGACCTTGAGCGGGGCCAGGGGAGCCTCGATCCGTTGCTTCACGTGTCTACCTCTGGACCTCTGTGGACCTCTGCGGAGTCGCGGACCTCTGAGCTCTGTACGAGCGAATTCATTCAACACATTTAATGACCTATTATGTAGCAGTTAATGACTTTGAATTGACTGGACCGCTGGAAACTAGTTTTACCTTCTGTGAATATACGAATGCAAAAATTACAGTTTTATGGATTGACTACTTTTGTTGCACGTTATAAATAACGTTTATACTATAAGCCGCAAGCAATTAGATTAAACAATACAAAAAGCTTGTCAATAACCAAACGAAGATTTGTTTTAGTTGTTTGTATGCAGATTAGAGATCGATGGAAAAATACAGTTATAATAATCGAAACTTGATGCTAATCCTAGATACTTGTTCATTTACATTCTTCATAATATATTATAACATCTTCTGGAAGGCCAAAAAGCCAAAAATCATAGAACATAGAGCTGCTTATAAGATGTAGAGATCTCTATGCTCTACATGCAAAAATAATCTCTATATTATCTTTGGCTCAATGTTTAAGAGACCTTGCAATTGTACACTGCATATTAAAGGTATATTGTTTATAAAAATATATGCTTAAATTTGGGTTTGCATGACAACTTTGTCTTGCACCGACATTAGGGCTGCCCCCCTAGACAAGTGGCTTTCTGTTAGCGTAAAGTTTGATAGAATAGATTGTGAATGTATGAGATTGACATAAGCTGGAGATACGTTTATCTACAGCTTATGTCAATCTCATACATTCGTAGTCTATTCTATTGAACTTTACGCTAATAGAAAGCCACTTGTCTAGGGGGGCTGTTATTAAGCTCTAACTAGCGCAGCGTTAGCAACTGTTAAATATTACAACTAGTAACTCTAAATAAACAACCTTTTAAAATGATATGTGAATTTAATATTTATTAATAGATAATATAGTGCTTTCTTCTGTTTAATAATTACGTGAGAATTATATATTCAGTAGGTACCTGAGTAGAAAATAATTCCAAACACAACAAAGAATGCAGTTACGAACAGTCGCTGAAATAAATAAATATAGTGGAAAGTGTGTTGCGTTTATGACACTCTGAATACATACGCAAAACTTGCAACAACTTGATAGATAAGTTGTATGCACAGATTTATGACATGTGAATATGTGAACATACACTTCATTATATTTCAAACAATAAAAATTAATATGAACTGTCGCTAAAGTTTTACTTTGAAACATGGATGCGAAGAGTCATCCTTAGTTTCTTAAACTTACTAAGGTAGTTAGAATGGTCTTACTATTTCATATGAAAATTTAAAACGAATCGATAAAAATATTTGAACGGTAGGTAGGTACTTATCGACATAAGCATTGTCGACAAACAATAAAACGAACGGATTTTTAATTATTATTGTAGGCAATGCAATTATACTTGTTTTTAAGGCAGCAATTAATTAAGAATATCAACAGTTGAATATTTAAGATTTAGATAAGTGTCATACCACATGTGTGATGTGGGTACTCAACATTCCGAACGAGACGGTAGATTCGATACAAATTGATACTATGTAAATTCGCTTTTTAAGGAATACCTACACGATTGCAGACATTTTAAGGTTATTTTTAGAATTTTATGCATGTCAGTTTACAAAACTTTTATGAAAAAAGCAATAATTATTATTATAAAGAACTGGCTCAGCGCGATAGATTACAATTTACAATAATTCATCATCAACGTCACACGTCTTCATAGACACTTTTTATCATATGTATTTGATGGGGTCAGGATACCAATAAATAAGATGGGAACACCAATATAACTAGGTACATACTTTAATTATAATATTATTTAAACATTGAATTTATAATTATTATTACTGATTAGGTACCTACCTTCTAGCTTTACCCTGTATCGGCTCTACTATGACGCCTGACGGTCCTTCACAACCATCATACTCATATTATTCAGTAAGTTATTCAATTGTATTGTTTGCACTTAGTGGTCATTACGTGACCCTACTGATAACAGAGGGGGTCAATGAACCTCTTATTGTTTAGTGCACTTGCTAAAGTCAAGGGCACGTATTCAATTTTGTGCATAACAGCTGATAACTTGTATTTGATACCTCTCTTTACTCATCAATAAAAGTAAGAATTGAAAAAGTTAAAGGGCCAAATCTTGATAAATATGTAATAACCTAAGTAGTAAGTATGTAACTACGTAGTAACAAGTAAATAAAGTGTTACCTTGCTCATCGGTGTAGATACAAAACACGTAACCATGTCAAAGCTTTTTATGAAAACAAACACCTTGGAAATGACAAAAGGTCGGCCCTTTGTGTGATATATATGATTGTGCAGTAACTATGACACCTAAAAATGCGAGTCTGATTTTCGGACAAGTTTTGAGATTAGTAAAAATTGTAAACGTGATTGTTCATCAAGATGTACAAACTAGAGTCTACAAAAGGCCTTGTTATTTGCTTTAATTATTATTATTTAGTCTTGAAATGACGTCATTTATCTACAAAACATTATAAATGTATAACCTATGTTTAATTCAAACTCTTTACGTATGTACACGTAAAGTCAAACACCAACGTCCTAAATAATATTTCACTGTCACTTAATATTTTACAATAAAATACGCACTGAACAAAGTGAAAATTAAATTCAATAAGGACATGTACATTATGTACATATCTAAGCCGTTTTCTAAAAACTTCAACATTTTATGCAACGCAACGTTACCGTGAATTATTGCGCGGTAGAAGTCAGGGTTGGCACAAAAAAATTAAAAATTATAATAGATTTATACAATCATGAGTGATTATAATTATTGTAATAAAAATAATTATAATTATGGACTGTTTTCACTGAATGAATATGAAACAGTATAATACCATTAATTAAAAAACTCATACGAATGCATATTATTATGTTTCGCCCAACTTTTCTAATCCTATCAAAACATTTTATTGCTCTTTTATTTCAAGATTAAATAATTAATAATAATAATAATGTAATTTATTACTTATAATGTCGTACGTTTATAGTTTATACTTTATACCATCCCTAAGAACAGGCTTTCTTTCAAAATAATTTAATCTACCTAGTCGAGGATTTCTACCTTTGAGTGTACCTAGAGAGTTTTCCACGGTATGTAGGACTACTTTATGATTTAGAATTAACCTTTCAGAATAGGTCTAATATAAATTACTTTTTATAATGCCACACACACCCATCGTTGAAGTATTAACTTTAGCGATATCAAACTCTGGTTTGACTGGTTTGACTATTGGTAACACTTAACAATGAAAAAAAACCAGATGCTGAGAAGTTTATTTCGAGTATACGTTTACATTACCAAATTATGATAAAGCTTACCTATAGGCACTAAAACTTTCAAAATTCAAAATAAGTATTTGCTGGCAGCCCTAAACCATTAATCCATTATTAATACTCACAAAAATAGCCATATCGAGTGTTTAAAATGGCTTGTACTGGATTTGTAAACGTTGTACAACAGTAGGTAATACGGTTAGGTATTGTTTTTGTGAACCGCACTGGGTTTCTGTGTCAGCTGTACAAGCTTTGTGTATTATTAATGAGTAAATGCACGATAAGTGACTCAATCTCGAAATCAATGCGAATATATCAAATTAGATTGTTGAATACAAACGCCGCATGTAAGTGCAGGGTGAAGAACAGATGGAAAACTAAATGAAAATCATTTTTACACACGTATAACCTAACATTAATATTAATGGCCCTTTAATGTACCTAAGCTTATAAAAGCGATAAAAGCTATCATAGCTCTTGTGATTTGCTCTGTTTTTGAAAAAAAGACCAAGAATTTGTTAAGCGTAAAATAGATATTGTGTAGTAAATAATAATTGCAGTAGGTAAGTTGCAACTTCATTTTTCCGGTTAGATTTTTAGAAAAATGCGAAGCGCGGCGCGGTCCACTTGCAAATATTATTCAATACATATAACAATCTTATTACATAATGCATTTAGTCAAATGCCACATCCGCATACATATTTTGTACGACAAACAGTATGCTTTAATATGAGGCTGATTATACATTCTAAGAGCGGCAGCATTTGTAGGCGGCTCTTGTAAACCTACTTGATTCGGTTTCATAGAAAAATAATAAGACAATATATTATAATAACCAGTAACCAGGCAAGTTTGACCTTCCAATTGTATTAAAACGAGTACGTTATTCAGACTACTAATACCTACTTTAAAATTCAATTGTTATAATCTCGAAACAATTTTTAACGTTGAAATTACATATACTTACTCCAGCAGATAGACTTCATATCATGATTAAGTCAAGTCCAAAGCTTTTAAAGTTTTGTACTTTACATCTAAAACTGCCGATATAGGTGGATTTTTATTATTAATTATCCTTATCTGATTGGAATGTACGGATTCATAAATACATGAAAAGAAAGTTACCTAGACATTTAAACATAAATGCGTTTAATGTATTTTATAGCGATGCCGATGTTACCTTAAAGCTTCGTGCGAAATCGTGTAACTACAGACCTATCGTTAATTTATTATCTCTACATAGCTATAGAATAGAGAAAATATAGTACCTAATGCTTGTATTTCAATAGCTGGTATACGCGATTGATTTATTTCTGTATATCCTGAATTTGTTACTTCAAGAGGAAGCTTGATATTGCAGGAAAACCCATATAACATAAGCAGTGTGAATTTTGGATGCTTCCTTGTTTTCCTCTTTTATGACTAACTGCGATGACGTCATTGATGATGAATTATTATTGTATAAACGGTAGATATATAAATCACATTAAATTGAAACTATAATAGATTTCCCTATTAAAGAGTAAGGTCTTCACACCAGCCTTTCCACAGCTTCCCTTACGTATTCATTGCCACGTTAATCGGATCATCGTATTACACATTAAAATGTACAGTTTACACAACTACGTCGTCACAATCTTTCAATCACAAATAATTACATTAAGATCTTAATTGAATTAATTAAATCTCACCGTGGTCACGGAATGTGCACAATAAGATGACGTCATATCAGAGCAGTTAATAATAGTAATTAATTCAACTGGATATAGTTTCAGATCGTGTTTTTACTTAAGCTGACTCATTGACTACGATTTCCATGCAAACCGTTCGCTTTGGGAAGCTATTTTATAAAAGCTTCCCAAAGCGAACGTTCTTCTGTTCTTCTCGTGAGAATTCATAGGTAATTGACTTATTAATGCATACACTTTTTTATAATGTTAAAAATTCAATTTCTGATTTGAATCCACGTAACGTCAATCATGAGTCAAGTAGGCTGATCGCACGCTGATCGAGTACGATTCCTTTTCTAGACAGAATATCGTCTTCTATTCCACAAAAAAAAATATTATAAAACACACTTAGTTATATAAAAAAATTGAACATCATGGTGCATCTTGCGGTTTTTTCGATGCATCTTTATAACAAAAAAAATTCTTCCACATAGATCGACATTTTTAACCGACTTCAAAAAAAAGGAGGAGGTTATCAATTCGGCCGGTATATTTTTTTTTTTTTTTTTTTATGTATGTACACCGATTACTCCGAGGTTTCTGAACCGATTTACGTGATTCTTTTTTTGTTCGATGCGGGATGGTGTCGAATTGGTCCCATAAAAATTTTATTCGGCTAGGCCTAGTAGTTTTTATTTTATGAGCATTTTTGTCTATACTCGATGACTTAATTTCAATGTAGCAAGTAACTTTGATTCACTTCCCGGTAACCGATTGAGCTGAAATTTTGTATACGAATGTAAATTGGATAGCGATGAAACATTATCATGACATGGAGCTGATCTGATGATGGAATCGGAAGGTGGCCATAGGAACTCAGTAATAATATATTGACTAAACTTTATCGAGTTTGGGCTCGTTTGATTCGTGTTGAAAAATACACTAAAAAGTATTAAATAAAAATAACTGCGTTAAAAACAACCGACTTCAAAAACGGAAAAGTAAGAAATAAAAAAGATTTGATATTATTAATTACTACATATTATTTTTATGCGCTATTTACTAAAAAGGTTTGATGTCGGTGCATGGGCTTAATACTAAGTGCTTAGTGTTTGGCACCGACTTCAAACCTATTTAATAAATAGCACATAAAAATAATATGTAGTAATTAATAATATCAAATCTTTTTTATTTCTTACTTTTCCGTTTTTGAAGTCGGTTGTTTTTAACGCAGTTATTTTTATTATAATTATTAACATAGCTATTTTAATTCTTTTTTGGATTATAATATGTAACGGATACTTATAATTTTAAATCGTACCGCTTCTAATTTCTATACAGTTTATCAGTAGGGACCTAAACAAAAATCAAAACTTTATAAATGTAACATTAATAATAACAGTATCGGTCATTTATTTTTTTACTAGTATTAATTAGGAAGCTTTTATATAGAGGTAAGTTATTTTCGTATTTTTATTATTTTATACATTAATTGTATCGCACTTCGACTACCGTTAATTAAAAATAAAATAATAAGAAATGCCCATGTAAATGTGTATTTTACGTTTTCTATAAAATTAATGTCTAAATGAGTAATAGATAGCTTCAAACTTTTCTCTGTTTAACACAATACTTGGCACGACGTGGAAAGCGTGTGATTTTCTTTCATGTAAATATAACTCTCCTTGTTCCTTTGTATTTTATCGTCATTGGTAATTACTAGTTCATATGCAAGCTTTGATTTTATCTTAGCATAATCTTACTAGAATTACGGTATGTAGCTTTTTGTTATGCTTTCTTTTCTGTCCTTTATGCAACAAAAAAAGCTTATAAGCTTCTTTGTAAATTATTTTCAAAAAAATTCACAGTGATTTTCATACAACTAGTTATGTACTTAAATTGACAACAATAATACTTATGTTTGTGAAATAGATAATTAGTAATTACTGTACATAAATGTTATGTAAAAACCGCCATAACCTTTACAAAGACTTGTGAAGATTCATGCATACTTTCCCACCCTTTTATGAAAGATCGCAGACATTTCCGACAAAGTTTTTAATCATTACAAACCAACTGCGTAACCCTAATTTCAAAACTAGTACCAAGAGACGTTGTCAGCATTCTGTAGACTCAATTACCAAGCAAATGGCTGTAATCGCTCGTTCTTCTCATCAGGGAAAGCCCCAGGCCACACTCGGAGCAATTATAAATCCTTGTCCCTTTGGGAATTTCTACTTCCGAGTGGCAATTAAAGTTTTAAGGCCTTACGGAAAGAACCAAAGCAATGCGCTGACATTTCCTGTACGGGTCGCCTTGCGAGCCAATATGTACATGCCAACATAACCTGTATTCAGTTCGGTTAGAGAGGACTTTCCTATAACCCGTGAAGGTATTTACGAGACGACAGCGTGCTGCTCTAGTACACCATGACCTACTAATTCTGGACAATGACAATGATAAGTGGTTCGTAATAACAACATGAACGAAATTCAATTTCTTTGTCAAACAAGCTTTTGAAATTGGCTTTTGAGGTACACAAATTATATTGTGTATAAATGACAAAAATTATTTAGTCGATCTCCAAGTAACTGCAAATAGGTTAATGGAATAGTAGTTTTCGAACATTATGAACTGTAATCAAAGAAAATGACTTGCCATGGGATTTGGGATGTAAGTATGCATTGTAGCTATTAGGGTGTGAGAGGGCTTGTGGAGCAAGAAAAATGAAATAAGGAAAAATAAAAAATAAAATCGTTTTGTAAACTACAAATGAATGAATTGGAGCTTAGCATCCAATGTAATTTTAATTATTCTGGCCATGTTTTCAAAAGCTCTATAGTTAGTGTGAACTGCCCCCCTAGCCAAGTGGTTTTCTGTTAGCGTAGCGTTCAATAGAATAGACTACGAATGTATGATACGATGTATGTATACATTCGTAGTCTATTCTATTGAACGCTACGCTAACAGAAAGCCACTTGGCTAGGGGGACTGGGCCTCTAAAGTTCCTTCGGAGCAATGTGCTCAATGACTATCTAATGCACCAACCATCAATTTTGTACATTCCTCGTACCACAATATTTGAGGTAGGTAGTTTAAATGTTTTACAATCTTCTCTAGGCTACCTAGTGACTACAACCCTGGCATAGCTCAGTAATTTCTTTGTCTTCCAATTAATAGAAATAACAGAGTAGGTATCTACGATCTGAAATGTTTGAACTAATTGAATTTAATGAGACCTTCAAGTAACTGCAAGGTTAAACATAATAATAGAAATTGTATTGGAATATTTACACAAGTGCCCGCCATTGCCGCCATACCATGGCAATTCGAATTATTTTCTTTGCCTTTTTCATTACAAGTTAATTGAAAAACTTATAATAAAACATCTAGTATATTATCGACTCTAGCACTTTTGCTATAAGGTTGTTTATCGGATTGGTATATATTTTCTTAAGTATGTAAATAAGTACATGACAAATATTTGTTTGGAATCGAGTCGCAGTTGTTGTTGAAATCGATTGTGTTATAAATTAGATTATTATAGCTAATAAAACGATAAGGACTGCAAACAGATCAAGGGTATTTTTAATTTATTTTGTTATAAAGTTTATACGTGTACTTGTTATGTTTGCCCTTGGGCATTTTAAATTACAACTCATATGTAAATAGTTTTATCAACTTATATAGAAAGTAATTGTTATCAACAGGGTTACGTCTTTACTGTTAGATTGTTTTGATATTTCGATCAACTTTTGTTTTGTAACTCTAATTATAATATAATTTTAAGCTTTTATTCATCGGAACTTATAATGTGGGACTATAAGTTGCCCAGAAAAATGTATAGAAGAGAATATTATGTAATAGTAATGGATATGGATACAGATAATCTAATATCAAAACAAGCATCGCATCGCTCAGTATAAATAAAAAATACGCTCATATAAAATTAAATCTACCTGTTCAATGATAATGACCTTGAGATCGAATTTCGGCCAGTCTCCACGAAGTCTAGCCAAGTGCGCAGGAGATAATACAAAATTGTATATTTTGTACCTATACACGCAAATACAAATGCACCCTAAACTAGAGACCAAATACAAGGTCTGACAATAATTAAGGCTTTAGGTAAAGATAATTTTATCTGGGACGGATTATGTGATATTATAGACCATTCAAAACATGAAAGGCAAGCTTTTTTTATCCCGTAGTTTCACCCTCTTTATAAACGCCTGGGAAAAAACTCATAATTTCTGAATTTACTCAGATAAGGATAAAGTCGTAGATGGTAAAATTTGATGATTTTACATCGTCAACATTGAAGGTTCGTTGCTAATTGGAGCAGTCACATGCAACTCAAGATCGCAGAAACATACTCCGTCATGTGATACCGATCCCGCTTATATTCTACAAACCAGTTAAACAAATTTACATAATACCGATCTAGCATCGCGTGACTTCGTAAATTCTAGTACTATTAGTTATTTACATAGTTATTTTCAGGATATATAATGCAAAGTCGAACCCGGTCCATATTGCTTCAAATCGAAAGTGTAATTACACACTTGGCCAATTTAATAGTTCTTTCTGATAAGGGGCAATAATTAGCGTAACCGGACTGACATTGTAGATATTGACAGTTTAAAAGGGGTTTGTAAGTTGTTACTTGGTGTGTGTGTTTATGAAATTTTTAAAACGAATCCTAGGGAGGGTTTAGGGAAACCTAATAAAAAAATGTGTACGTGTACTGTACACACGTAAGAGGTGAAACTTCTTTATGACCTTATTTTTCAAAAAATAATTTACTAGGTATATACAACTTTACAGAAATACGTCGAATACCACATAAGAAAAAGATGGCGCGTAACGGAGAAATGTCACGCGTAACGAAAAAATGTTACACTAAATTTTTTTCCAACCCCGATAAAGAAGTTTCACTTCAAAAACAACTCCATCTAATGGATTCTATTGTGCTATAGGATAATATGTCAAATGCCAAATCCGACCATCAAACTGCAAAGGACAGAAATTTTTTATTTCACTATTCGAATGCTAGTTTATTTGCCCTGCCGAAACTTTCATCACATAAAAATTTCTCAAAATCGTAGGTACATAAACTATAGCATCTTGTTATTATTGTAATATAAACGTCTTGAAATACTGAATAGGTTTGCTTCCTGTTACTGTTTATTTATACAGATAGGTACCTACAATAATATTAGTAACATCACATATTAATCTTATCACATTTTAAATATAGGTAACTTAAATAAACTAACACTAATTAATTAATAGTTATATAATAATTAATCTGCCTAAAAAAGAAATAGACTAAGTATATATTATTACAGGTAGGTAACTACCTAGTTTTTTTTTTATTAAAAAAACTAGGGACCTGTAATAAAATAAAATAAAGTTTATGTTTTCGTAGCCAGGAACCACCAACTACCAAGACGTCCATATTATGATGTAAATTATAATAATTGATTCCATATTATGTTAATTAAATCAAGAGGAGTTAAATAGATATTTAATATGAGGTTGAATATTATTTTAACTAGGTATTAATTATTTTAATAAACTTACAAAACAACTTTTTTACAGACTATATTTTAATTTATAGTGGAACTGTTGATGTTAATTTTTTAGAAAATTTATGTTCTCATTTGTCACTGTCAGTCGGACATTTTGGGAACTTTTTAACGTTTTTTTTTTAATCACAGATAATGCAAATAAGTATAATAAAAACAAGTTCTTTAATTATACCGATATCATATTGATATTATTGGAATAGTTGTTTATTTGTTTAATTACATTATCGTAAACGATGACATTTTCTTACTAGAGGTACCTGAGTAAATTAGCGAGGAAATTTTTCAACGTATGAAAAGTTTCACCAAGTTAGTCATTACAATTTACATAGGTACTGCGAATTCCTGCGATTTGTTCAAACGTTCGCTGGTCACAGTTTAATACCGTTATCACGAGTGAAATGCAAAACAATACACTCACCGTATAAATGTCTCCGGAATGTAATGAATGTGCGAGTAAATGAAACTTATTGCGCGACGTCACGAACGGGCTACCTCTATCGGTGCCGCGAGTAAACTGCTTGCCGCCGCGCCGCTCGTCGGGTCGCTCGCGGAGTTGTTAATCAAGTTGTGTAGGATGACCGTTGTTCTACATTTGTAGGACTTGCTGAGTTTAAAATTACTTTTATGGTTCATCACAAAGCTAAACAAGGTCGGAGGATCTTGGATCGCAAAATGCTGTTCGTAAAAGAAAGATTTTAGCTCGCAGCTTTTTTTGTTTTCTATATCACAATTATGGCTTAACTTAATTATAATTAACTCATTACTCTTTAATTATTCCCTACCGTGAATTTTGAAAAACATGGGTCTAAACTCTAAAGGAATCTATGAGTTTTATACCACGACGATTAATTTATATTATAGAAACGATCAGTGAGCTTATAAATAAAAAGGTATACTTAGATGACCTGAGTAGATGACTATCTAGTGTTGGTAACCCTTGGCTGGGTTACCAACACTTCATTCGATTTTAAAAAAAGGCACACGAACGTACACACGATTTAGGGTGCTTTTCCAACAATAATGGGCAAGGATGTGTAGCGAGGAATGTGTTTGTAAAGAACCAATCTTGATTTCATTTAGTTTCAAGTTGAGCCGTTTAGCGGTTGAAGTGAAACTACTGGACAGTTACAAACACATTCCACGCTACGTCATATCCTTGCATCTTAATGGTGGAAAAGGACGCATAAAAGTCAAAGCTAGCAAAATTCAACTATCGTGATTGAAAACAGACATCAGTAAAATGTGGCTTTTTGGCCACTCCTGGTGCGCTGATAATCTATCTTCACCTTTTTAATTAAAATATTATAGGCAACGATAGTCACCGGGTCATAACATAATGCTTTGACTATAATTCATAGATTTCTTTTTTTTTAATAAAACATTTTTAATAAATTGTTCCAATAGAGTTTATATACAAATAAAACGATGGTCGTATTAACATTGAGCTGCTCGCACTAGGCACACTGTTGGGAACTTAGCAAGTTAACGCCAATGATAGAAACCGGCAATCAGAAGTAGCTGCTCGTACGAGACGCACTTATTTAGTTTACGGATTATCAGGTGACGACGAGGTGACGCAGGTGACGACTGGCGACATTACATAATTTCACGCTAGTCGTAATCTTAGGTCGTAATTATTGGCGAATGGCGATCAAATGCTTGATGCGGAAATACATTCACTAATAAATGTATATTATTATGAAATTAAAACTGCAATAATTATGTAAAATAGAGATAAATGGGTGAAAGATATATTTGTTCAATTACTATTTATCAGCTCATTTATTTAAATATTTAGTATTAAGTAATTTGTAAGCAAACATTACGGTGTCGTTAGTCAGTAGAGTCGAAGTAATAGCTAATAGTACTAACTTATGTACTAATAATAATAACATAATTTACATGCATAATAATAATAAGATACGTGTTATATCACTTGATCTAGACATCTTCATCTCTGTGCAATATGCGAATATTGCTCTGGTGACTGGTCTGCAAACAGCTACGCTACAGCTACCAATGCAAACTTAGCACCCCATCAATGGAATTTTGAGTCAAAAATGACCTTGATTGATAGGTCTCCGTTAGGTCCTTTAAGGTCCCACAATTTTTTCGTTAGGTCCCCTTTAGTTTTTTTTTTAAATAATTTTTTAAATTTTGGGTATAAAAAAATTACACTTTAGCACCTCATCCATAGCAAAATTGGCGAATTTTATCAAAATCGTATTCTTTACCGTTAGGACCGTATAGGTCCATCATTGAAATTGTTAAATTATTTATTTTATTAAAATTATAAAATAATTAAAACCTGCGCATATCGCAAATCGTCGATGTATCGTTTAGCGATATGATCAAGACAAATAATCGAGTCATGTTTACTCGATCATTGATGTGGCCTCACGAGACTATCATGGAAAGAAAATATACTCTAATTTAATCTTTATGAACTAAGCGATAAAGTTGAATTTAAAACGCGATATTGAACGGCACTCCCCACGAGACTATCTTGGAAAGAAATACAAATTTAATCTTTATGAACTTAGTGATAGAGTTGAATTTAAAAACTCGTCGCTTAAAAGGTCGTAAATTTTTACGATTTTCCTAGTGACGGATTACTTCTAGCTATCGTTGTCGATAAAAAAATAATTTTATAAGTATAATTTAAAATGAGATGAGAAATAATCTTTATTATATTAAAATTTTACACGACTGCACAAAAAGGAGTATAATGTTGTATATATTTATTAAAATTTACGCTCGGTTACTTTTAACTGGCAGAACATTTTAATGGTACGGAACCCTTCGTGCGCGAGTCCGACTCGCATTTAGCCGTTTTTTTGTAATGTTAATCTTGTAACCTTTCTATACTGTAATTTTTTTATATGTATGTATTAATATAGCGTATGTTTCAGCAGAGGGCAGAGGCGGCTCGTGACAAAATTGTATGGGTGTTCACTTGAAATAAAACGAAACGAAACGAAAATACAATAGCGTTAGCAGGATAATTTATTACAAAAAAATGAGCACCACATTATAAATCCATACTAATATTATAAATGCGAAACTAACTCTGTCTGTCTGTCTGTTACTCAATGACGCCTTTAAACTACTGAACCAATTTGCATGAAATTTGGTATGGAGATATTTTGATATATATATATATATATATGTTCGCTAGCTATGCAGATACTGAGCCATTCTGCGCACGCGCGGCCTGTGGATAGAGAGCATAGCGTACGGGATGTGGGTGGGAATAGGTTGGTAGTAGGTACTTTAATCAGTCGTAAAAATGTCGAATTTTCAGAAGATTAGAAAAATTATTTTAACAATAGTTAGGGAAATTTCGATTGACAGAATAATTACGATAAGTCGGGAAAATTTCTATAAGCTGGAAAATTTCTATACGCCAGGAAAATTTCTATACGTCAGGAAAATTTCTATACGCCAGGAAAATTTCGATAGGACAGGAAAATTTCTATGCGTCAAGAAAATTTCTATACGTCAGGAAAATTTCTATACGCCTAGAAAAATCCATAAGTCGGGAAAATTACGATAAGTCAGGAAAAATTTGTATAAGTCAGCCAGGAAATATCCATAAGTTGGGAAAATTTCTATAAACAGGGAAAATTTCTATACGTCAGGAAAATTTCTATAAGCCAGGAAAATTTCTATAAGCCAGGAAAATTTCTATAAGCCAGAAAAATTTCTATAAGCCAGAAAAATTTCTATAAGTCAGGAAAATTTCTATAAGCCAGCAAAATTTCTAAGTCCGGAAAATTTCTATACGTCAGGAAAATTTCTATATGACAGGAAAAATTCTATTAGCCAGGAAAATTTCTATACGTAAGGAAAATTTCTATACGTGAGGAAAATTTCTATACGTCAGGAAAATTTCTATACGTCAGGAAAATTTCTATACGCCTAGAAAAATCCATAAGTCGGGAAAATTACGATAAGTCAGGAAAAATTTGTATAAGTCAGTCAGGAAATATCCATAAGTTGGGAAAATTTCTATAAACAAGGAAAATTTCTATACGTAAGGAAAATTTCTATAAGCCAGGAAAATTTCTATAAGCCAGGAAAATTTCTATAAGCCAGAAAAATTTCTATAAGTCAGGAAAATTTCTATTAGCCAGCAAAATTTCTAAGTCCGGAAAATTTCTATACGTCAGGAAAATTTCTATATGACAGGAAAAATTCTATTAGCCAGGAAAATTTCTATACGTAAGGAAAATTTCTATACGTGAGGAAAATTTCTATACGTGAGGAAAATTTCTATAAGCCAGGAAAATTTTTATCCGTCAGGAAAAATTGTATAAGCCAGGAAAATTTCTATACGCCAGGAAAATTTCTATAAGCCAGGAAAATTTCTATAAGCCAGGAAAATTTCTATAAGCCAGAAAAATTTCTATAAGCCAGAAAAATTTCTATAAGTCAGGAAAATTTCTATAAGCCAGCAAAATTTCTAAGTCCGGAAAATTTCTATACGTCAGGAAAATTTCTATATGACAGGAAAAATTCTATTAGCCAGGAAAATTTCTATACGTAAGGAAAATTTCTATACGTGAGGAAAATTTCTATACGTCAGGAAAATTTCTATACGTCAGGAAAATTTCTATACGCCTAGAAAAATCCATAAGTCGGGAAAATTACGATAAGTCAGGAAAAATTTGTATAAGTCAGTCAGGAAATATCCATAAGTTGGGAAAATTTCTATAAACAAGGAAAATTTCTATACGTAAGGAAAATTTCTATAAGCCAGGAAAATTTCTATAAGCCAGGAAAATTTCTATAAGCCAGGAAAATTTCTATAAGCCAGAAAAATTTCTATAAGCCAGAAAAATTTCTATAAGCCAGCAAAATTTCTAAGTCCGGAAAATTTCTATACGTCAGGAAAATTTCTATATGACAGGAAAATTTCTATACGCCAGGAAAATTTCTATAAGCCAGGAAAATTTCTATAAGCCAGGAAAATTTCTATAAGCCAGAAAAATTTCTATAAGCCAGAAAAATTTCTATAAGTCAGGAAAATTTCTATAAGCCAGCAAAATTTCTAAGTCCGGAAAATTTCTATACGTCAGGAAAATTTCTATATGACAGGAAAAATTCTATTAGCCAGGAAAATTTCTATACGTAAGGAAAATTTCTATACGTGAGGAAAATTTCTATACGTCAGGAAAATTTCTATACGTCAGGAAAATTTCTATACGCCTAGAAAAATCCATAAGTCGGGAAAATTACGATAAGTCAGGAAAAATTTGTATAAGTCAGTCAGGAAATATCCATAAGTTGGGAAAATTTCTATAAACAAGGAAAATTTCTATACGTAAGGAAAATTTCTATAAGCCAGGAAAATTTCTATAAGCCAGGAAAATTTCTATAAGCCAGGAAAATTTCTATAAGCCAGAAAAATTTCTATAAGCCAGAAAAATTTCTATAAGCCAGCAAAATTTCTAAGTCCGGAAAATTTCTATACGTCAGGAAAATTTCTATATGACAGGAAAATTTCTATACGCCAGGAAAATTTCTATAAGCCAGGAAAATTTCTATAAGCCAGGAAAATTTCTATAAGCCAGAAAAATTTCTATAAGCCAGAAAAATTTCTATAAGTCAGGAAAATTTCTATAAGCCAGCAAAATTTCTAAGTCCGGAAAATTTCTATACGTCAGGAAAATTTCTATATGACAGGAAAAATTCTATTAGCCAGGAAAATTTCTATACGTAAGGAAAATTTCTATACGTGAGGAAAATTTCTATACGTCAGGAAAATTTCTATACGTCAGGAAAATTTCTATACGCCTAGAAAAATCCATAAGTCGGGAAAATTACGATAAGTCAGGAAAAATTTGTATAAGTCAGTCAGGAAATATCCATAAGTTGGGAAAATTTCTATAAACAAGGAAAATTTCTATACGTAAGGAAAATTTCTATAAGCCAGGAAAATTTCTATAAGCCAGGAAAATTTCTATAAGCCAGAAAAATTTCTATAAGTCAGGAAAATTTCTATTAGCCAGCAAAATTTCTAAGTCCGGAAAATTTCTATACGTCAGGAAAATTTCTATATGACAGGAAAAATTCTATTAGCCAGGAAAATTTCTATACGTAAGGAAAATTTCTATACGTGAGGAAAATTTCTATACGTGAGGAAAATTTCTATAAGCCAGGAAAATTTTTATCCGTCAGGAAAAATTGTATAAGCCAGGAAAATTTCTATACGCCAGGAACATTTCTTTACGTCAGGAAAAATTCTATAAGCCAGGAAAATTTCTATGCGTGAGGAAAATTTCTCTTTGCCGCAAAAAATTCTATAAGACAGGCATGGAGGTGTGGCTTGAGGGCATGCTATGCAATAGCTTTACCGCGGCAGTCCCCGAGTGCCACACGTATTTTTTATTGTTTTTTCGTATGCATATAATAATGATGAAAACGTTACAAATGACCTGTGTAGTAGTTTTTATGAATATAATATTAATGTTATTTCTTATTTCAACAATATTATTATATAAATATAAATTTATAACATTATTATTTTTATAATATCGATATGGTTACATCCCTTTCGAGCGATTGTATTATTACGTATATGTACAGAGATTTTTCTGTGTGATTTATGTGCAAAAATATGCTAGTGTGTCAATTTTGTAATAGTTTGAGTTTTCAAAGACACAAATTATTTTTGTGAATGTGTGATTGTGTTTCATAGTGTGAGTTACCCTCCCCGCACCAAAATCGGCAGAAAGTTTAGTTAGAACATTATTTTGCCAGCGTACTCCATCCATTACTTAATGATCTAAGGTTGAAAAGTAGGTTTTTAATAAATAAGCACTCTCAGAACAATTGATTTATTTTATAAATGAAACGATACCAATTTAAATTTCGCGCTGTTTATGTATGATGTGCGCATGCCTTAATGTTCTAAGGCGCATGCGCAGGTTTTAATTATTTTATAATTTAAATAAAATAAATTATATAACAATTTCAATGATGGACCTATACGGATCTAACGGTAAAGAATACGATTTTGATAAAATTCGCCAATTTTGCTATGGATGAGGTGCTAAAGTGTAATTTTTTATACCCAAAATAAAAAAAAAATATTTATAAAAAAACTAAAGAGGACCTAACGAAAAAATTGTGGGACCTTAAAGGACCTAACGAAGACCTATCGATTAAGGTCATTTTCGACCCAAAATTCTATGGATGGGGTGCTAAAGTGTATTATTTTATACCCAAAATTTAAAAAAAATATTTAAAAAAACAACTACAGGGGACCTAACGAAAAAATTGTGGGACCTTAAAGGACCTAACGGAGACCTATCAATCAAGGTCATTTTCGACCCAAAATTCCATTGATGGGGTGCTAAGTTTGCATTGGTCAGCTACGCTCTGACATTAAGGAATACCTAAAATACTTTACGTGATTAAATAAAATAGTAATTATTAATCAAAAGCTTTCTCAAACTTGCTATGGCATGGCGCGGCGCCGAATCCGTAGAAACGTAGACCTATAATAACTGTCTTGTTATTTAGATTTCTATGCCTATACCTAACCTATTCAAGTAATGTTTATATATCTGTGCCTATTCTATATTTAATATATTTTTTTGACTATTAATTGAATATAGATTTCTGGTTTTTTATGTACGAAAAAGAGTTTTTTGTTGGAAGAAATTGCTTTTTATTGTGTTTTTATTATATTATTTTCATTGCTAACAGCAAACGCTAATAATTTTCAAACTCAAACATTCAAACTCAAACTCAAACTCAAACATTTATTCAATTAGACTACTATTTAGTAGCACTTTCGAATCGTCATTACATAAGTAATTTTAACATTTACCACCGATTCGGAAAGCAGTATCTATGGAGAAGAATCGGCAAGAAACTCCATAGTTGCTCTTTTAAAATCATGTCAATATTACATAATATGTAACTTATATCTAACTTATACATAATATATCATAATATGCCAAAGAACTGTCCTGTGGTTTTTACGCGACAACCCTCCATGGGTCTTTATCGTCCATATATTCCTGAATACTGTAGTACGCTCTCTGAACTAGTACATTTTTTTATATAAGTTTTAAATTTAGAACTACTAAACTCTTTAATATTGAGAGGAATTCTATTGTATAAGCGTATACCTTGACCCATAAACGAATTTTTAACTTTAGCTAATCGGAAAAATGGCATTTCAGTTCTATTCCTGTTCCTTGTGCCATAATCGTGTCTATCTCCTACTCTTGTGTGTAAGTCGGCGTTTTTGTGAACATGCAAAATATTATTTTTGATATGTATCTGTCATTTTTCATATTATGTCTGTGTCTTGTCTGTATAATCTGTAAGTTTGTTAACTGTCAGTTTATCACACATGTCATTTTAATGCAGTCAGCTGTTGTTTGCTTTTATTGTTGATATGAAAATTAGAAATTTAAATATTTAAGTTACTATTTTATTTATTTTGTTAATACATACTTTAAGCGAAATACAGTGTCTAATGTGTCGTGTAATTTGAATACAGTTCCACAATGTCTAGGATTGTTCCAATATATTCTATTTCATGTAGTTTACTGTTTATTTTATTTTTCTTGCAAGGAACCGAGAGTAACATTTGCAAATTTAACGTAAGATTGAAACAAACATTACACAATGAAGGTTTTCATAGGTAAATATTATGTTTATTGTAATTTCAATAAAATATTAGAGCAAGACATTATAGTATAAAATACATACTTATAATTAATACAATACATATTTTTCAGTCATATTATACCCATAATAAAGCTATCAAATTGTGATTATTAATCACATTAAATTGTCACATTTCAGGAACATTACATATGAAATAACATTTGGAACAAATTGCAATGATGGCGAAAGTATGTTATATGAGGGATGCTCAGTTGGTTTGGAGCAAGTTCTTCCTGCCGGTGTATACTCCAGCCCTGATGAAATAGAGGATGCTAGATATAAGGTATATCATATTATAATTTAGTAACTATATACCTAGTATCACATGGTCAGAACTAGAGATTGACTATTAAACGGAAATTCAGTTGAATATTGAGATTTGATAAAAAAAGTAGTAGCAAGTTCAAATATTTAGTTTACAATATTGCTGTTTTCTGGGTAATCACATGTATCTTAGAAGACAGTGCTTTCCTTCCTTAATGCTCTATTCATTTATAAAGTTTTTAGTTTTTATAGCATTCAAATGCGTTTTAAATATAATCATGAGGATCATTTCAGATCGATTATTTTCTGTTCTATAAAAATTTAAACATACATCTTTTTTAGACGATAACAGTATTCAAAAACAAAGTGAACATAGAAGCGCCAGCGCATGAGTCCAGCCCCATCACAGTGCACCTGCTGGGCTCAGTGAGAGACGACTCGGTGTTCCTGTACCTGCCGGTGCACGCTCGCTACCACAGGCCTGTGGAAGGTGGTGGGTAAGATCATTAGTACTATCCTTACGTTAATCAAATGATTAAAGAGTATCATTTTTACATGCAATATGTATAATGGAGTTAAAAAAAAAATTACTGTCATAACATTAACTATTAATACTGTTGTGACAGAGAGAAAATATTGTAAATTAACATAGCACAAACATACAATGCACATTGATAAATCTCTAATATTTGTTACTTGAATCAAACTAAATACTTTCACTCCATGTGTTTTCTGTTTTTCTGTACCTTATAGTTAAAACTAGCTTCCGCCCACGACTTTGTACGTGCATCCCCGTTTTTCCCCGTTCCCGGTGGTTTGGGCTGTGCGTTGATAGATCACTATATCAGTCACCTATTAATTTAACATTACACCTTACAGTTTGGCGAGGGTAGACATTCCTCTACCTCAGCTGTATTTGAACTGTGGGTCTAATAAGTTGGATCAATGTGGAATTGTCCCCAGCAAAAGCAATGCATTCTGCCCACAAAGTGATAAACAATGCCTTTGGAAGGAAGTTCCAGTACAGGTGGGATATAATATTACACTTGTTTTATTATATTGTAGATGGACTTTAATATTATATTATACAATTTAGTAGTACAAATTAGGCAGTGTATCGAAATGGGTAAAAAAACAGTGCATAAATATTCTCATGTTTGAAAGAGTAACAAACCTCTTTGTGTCTTGTTGAATCTTTAAGAATTCTAAACTTATTAAATTATGTTGAACTAGCCTTGTCGAAAAAAAAATTATTTTATCTCTACATTGTTTCATACAGCCAACGACGATACAGCAATGCCAAGACAAAAAATTAAAAGTATACAAAAGTTATCTGATTTATCAAATGTGTGCCATATGAACCATTAATTAATATTCTGAATGTATTATGATACATATTAAACAATGTTTACAATATTAATGATACATCATTTATTGATATTTGCAGGTTTCCAAACCGTTGGTGTGGAATATACCAGTTGGAAACACGAACCACTACAATATTGTGATGTTTGGAACTGTAGTAGCCGTTGTGTTGGGCTCCATCTATCTTTTACGAGAAATACATTGCTACAAGCTGCAACAAAAGGAAAAGAGAAGATAAAAAGAAAAGTGTATTTAAACTAATTTAAAGTAATTGTAAAAATAAAATGTATTTTCTTAATAGTGCTTATGAATTTTTTCGAACACCAGTGATTTGAAATATTTTGTCTAAAATAAAAATTATCAAAAAATATGATGGTACCTTTAAAAACAATTTTTTATGTTGGTATAATGTTATTGAGTCCAGTGATTCACAATTCAGTTTATATTGTTTACTTATTAACGGCCTTACTAATAAAATGTTACCCATTCGCTATGCAATGGATTAGTCATTGCAATAACTTGTCTTGTTTTTATGATTGATGTTTCATGTGAGCAAGAGCAGGTATAAAGTATTGTATAAAATAATTGTATAAAATGGTAGAAAATTATCCATTGTTTAACTTTTTTTAGTAAGGCCGTATCTTGGCCGTATGTACACATTCCATGTTTAATTTATAATCATCAAAATATATTTTGTAAGACTTAAGTACAAACCAAAGTATCAGACAAATATAATATTATTTATTTGTACGTTTTTTATTTAAAGTTTAACATATAAACATATTTTATAGATCCTTTATAAATTATAATTATTACAAAGACAAAGAGTCATTTGATTATTTGTTTTTGAGTATACTGATGAAGCATTGTTGTTCTCTTTTTTGCGTGTACGAACTTAATTTCTATTTGTTAATTTATGTCTGTTAATATAGATGCCTAAATCTAGCATAAAAATAGGGAAAAAAGTTGCTACTTAAGCTTTAAGTTTCTCTATTTAAATAGTTGAGTTTGAGTTTTACATACGTGATTTATTAAAGATAAAGAAACAATATATGATGTTACGACAAAAGTGTGTTTTACAACAGTTTTACGTGTATAATCATTTTACTTGTTTTTAAAAGTATATTTTACTTAGTTATTTTATCAGCAGGACAAGTGTAAAATCTTGATATAATATCTTTATTAACGCCATCTAGTGGAATTGAGATGTACTTATGTAACTCGTATTAATTATTGTAGAGCCACCTATTTGATTTCCTTGGAAATACGCTCTACATCTTAGAAGTGCAATGAAATAAAGAAAATTCATATCATCTCTACATTATTGAATATTCACAACAATGTAGAGAAAAGGTCATGAAAACTTATGCATTGTTTAAATTGTAATTTCGTTTTGATTTTTTTTTAAATAAAAAGTTGATTAAAAGTGTAAGATAGACTTTTTTTGATCGAATATAAAGTAGAGTTGAAACGAATTACGAAATTATAAAATTGCTCTAGATCGCCCCTCTACATGTACAGGGATAGAATTATAGCACGCCAAGTGTCTGTCGCCAATGTTTTGTGTTCAATTGATGTGGGAGCGGGCCGTCGCCCTCCGACCACGACGGGAACAATTACGCGCTACGTACTACAGCGCATTCGCTGCATCTGAATGTTTATAACTTAGAACGAAGCACTTGCGCGCATTCGTCCGTACACATCGAGTGATATGTTGTTGGAAATGTAGAAATTTGTTGATTTCTAGAGAGCAGGGTCAGGCAGGGGGCGGATCGCACAGATATGGATTTAAGATTAACGAGGCCAGGCGGCGGGGTGGGGCGGCGCGGGGCAGGCGGGCGGGGGGCCGTGTTTACGTGCGGGCGGGGCGCGGCGGCAGGGGGCCGGATCGATGCTGGGCGGGGCGCGGGGCCGGGCGGGGCGAGCTCGGCCGCCAGTCCGCCTCGGGGCCGCGTCCGCGCGGTCGTCGCCTGAGAGTGTCTTGCGGCGGACGGAGTGTCTCCGCGGGCGCCCGGCGGCGGCGGCGAGCCTCGCGCCGCCCGCCTCGATGCCGCGCGCGGCCGCAGTGCGCCCCCGCCCCGCGCAACCCGCTGCCCACCCGCGAGCCCCTCGCGACGCGCACGCAGCGCCGCGCCCGTGACAGCTGAGTGTTCGCCTGCCCCGCGCCTGCGCCCCGTGTTCCTCTGGGCCCGCCAGCTCGACGGCACCGTGCAGGAGGTCCACTGTGAAGACTACGACTCGAGGAACCGTATCCGTATAGCTCGGACCCCGGACGGTTGGCGCGTCATCCCGCGTACGGAAATCTACAACTCTATCAGAGTGCCCCCGCCTCCCCCTGCGCCTCCCCGCCGGCGAAATCCGCGGGAAAGACGCCGGCGCAAGCGCCGAGGCAACTCGCGTCGAAGACCTCGTTCGAACGCCCCGCTTGTGGAAGTTCCATCGCCTGCACCACCTGTGACTTCGCCTTCGGCTGACCATCAGTGGCTTGCCCCAGATCTGGAGTCACATATACCATCCCACACCATTGCGGTGCCGCGGCAATTACCGCCGGAAGCGACGCCGCTCGACAACTTGCTGGCGGTCGCTGAACTAGAATTCAATCAGCAACAAAACGAGGGCTCTCTCGAACCTACCAGCCCATCATCGTTCGGGTTTTTGCCACCTGAAGAAACTGTGCGTGAAACTATGTCTTACGAAATAGGTCAACCGAAGGCAGCGGATGAAATGTTCTACGAACGCAAAGCGCCTTTAGAAAGAAGTGAAGAATTCCCAGGAGATATGTCTGAACATAAGGATTTGTTTGAAACCATTAGTGAAGCCCATTATCTCCCTGAACTCGCTGGGCCGCATGACGAGGCCTTGCTTGAGTCGCTCGTTGAAAAAGGCTGTGAAGATAATCAGATTTTAGGACAAGCGCTCGACAAACTCGCACATCTTGTGCAGGCATCCGGTGAGTACCCAGAAGAAGAGGAGGATATGTTACTTGGAAACGCTCCAGTATCAGATATCATAGATAGGTTAGAACAGTCTCTCGAATCTCCCAGCCGTAGCAGTATGACTGCCGCTCAGGGGCTCTTGCACCTTCACCACATAGGAGACCATCTACAACAGCCAGACCAAGGGCAGATCGATAACCACACATACATATCGGATGATGTATTCGTTCCTGAAGAAGCTGCGCAATGTGCTCTCGAGAGTCTCACAGCGGCAACAGAGATGCAAGAGCCTAATCTTACTAATGAAATAAAGGATATTGATTATAAAATTGACGATATTGACAACAAAATTGATAAGAATCTAGAAAATGAAATCGGTGTAACCGACGAAGTTGAGTCGATGTTTACTGACCCAGTACCTGATTCAAACGAGAACTTTATCGATAAGCAGTTTGAAGAGCCACAGGCGCCACCGGCGTTACCGGATCAAAGTGAAGTTATGTTACCAATTGAGCCGCAGGAAAAAGTATTGGAAGAACAAATCTGTGAGCCCGTGTTACCTAATTGTGAAAAAAGTGATGGTGATCCCAGTGTTCAACACACTGAAGAAGTTGCTGAACCAGAACAAGACGATTCGCCAATTGTTATTAAGCAGGAAGAACCACCAATAATTGATGATAGTGTACCAACAGATTTAAGCATCGTAAACGTAGATGCGGTTCCAAGTCCACCTTTGTTAAATAACAATGAAGTAACAAATACATCAGAAAACAACATAATATCAGAACTACCAAGAGATCTAAGTGTACATAAAAGATTACCAACACCAGTAGCTTCACCGCGGCGCACAGATTTGCCACGTGCGCCGTCCCGCGAGTCCGATGCGATGCAGTCGCCGCAGCCCAGCGGCATTCCCGCCGTGCCCTCTTCGCCAGAGATATTCACTATGCCACTTACCAAAAGTAAACAAACGCTGTTCCTGGAAACACTTTTATCTTCGCCGTCGCCAAAGATGTATACGTCAGAGGTAACGATCACAAAACAGCAATGTGAACCATTGAACTTAGGAAAGCATAGAAAGTCAGCGAGCCCCACGGTGTCTAGTTGCTCCGACGAAATAAAAAAATTGAGCAAGGAATTTGGAGAGCCGCTAGAAAAGAAGCGACGAGAATCCATTGATGATTTAGCGAAAATAAGTAAAGTGTTTAATAAGTGTAGTGAAGATCCTGTACCGAAGAAACCAGACCGGCCTACTAGCAAACCCACCGATGTGAATACTCCTTTGCAGCAATTCAATCTTTTGAAGTCACGCTCTGACTACACTCTGCCCGATCCGTTGCTGATTCCTAAAGATAAACTAGAAGCTATTTTGGTGGCACCCGCCCGCGAGATTCCTGCCTTACTCATTCAGAGACCAGAATTAAGATTACCTGCAACGTTTGCTTTCCCAGCTATACTGCAGGACCCAGATATACTCGTTGTATCCTTGACACAATTAGAACATGTTCTAATAGAAAGAGAAACTAGACCGTTAACATCACCAAAATCAAAGGACGGCAAACTACATTCGTCTAAAGGGAACGAAAAAGGAGCACTCGATCAAGCGGGACAGCCGAAACCGATCCCTTCAATGGACGCACTGGCGGGCGATATCGATGCTGCCACCTCGGCGGCGCTCAACCAAATGCTGTGGTTACCATATCTTAGTCAACTGGAGGCGATGGCGGCTTGCTCTCAAAATATGGACTTCATAAAAGCTTTAAACTCCTCGGGATATAACGGGTCAAATTATCCAGAATTATCTCAAATGTTCAATCCGTCCGCTCGTTTTATGGGCGCGGGTGGATTCCCAGTGATGCCGTCGATGGACTACGACAATCGTATGCAGTTCGCGATGTGGCAGGAGGCCATGTCGCACGGCAACCCCGCGGCAACGCACCGAACGAAACCGCCCTCCGTCGCGGAACAGTTGAAGGAGTTGTCGAAGTCTGGTGACGTACAGAACCCGTATGTACATTCCACTAAGAGTCAAAGTAAAACCCACTCCGCTGCTCGAACGAGTCCGATCGCGCACAACTACAACAATCAGCGCGCGATGCCGCACAACCCATTCATGCAAGGCATGTACCCCGGTATGAACCCGAATATGAGGCCAAATATGCAGCTACCTGGTTTGCAAATACCGTACTTCAACCAGCAAATGATGAGCCAGCGTTCGCCGCGAACGGGACAGCAGAAGAGTCCGACGTCTCCCTACTATCCGAACAATAATTACCTCCAGTCTGTGAAACAATCGGAGCACGGGCACCAGCGGAGCAACAGCACGAGTTCGCAGGAGTCGCCGCGGCCGCGCATCAGCGTGAAGTCGCTGCAGAACCTGCTGGAGCCGTCGGCCGCGGCGGCGTCCGCGGTGGCGGCGCGGCGCAGCTCCGCCACGCCGAGCGCGGCGCTGGGCCGGCGGCGCGACGAGCCCGAGGTGGGCAGCACCACGCCGGGCGAGCCGCCGCCGCACCACCTGCCGCCGCACCCGCACGACCCTGCCTCCTTCCACCTCTGGCATCCGCTCTTCGGCAAGTGAGTGCTCACACCTATTTTTATCCTTTATTCACATGTAGAGCAATATTAATAGCCAATTAATAGTTTTCAATATCTACACAGAAATGAATATTAAACATGTACATATTAATTTATGAAAGGAAATTCAACCATAAAAATATCATACGAACGTCGTACAGAACAGTATCGCTACAAACAAAGAGCTCGCATTGTAAGTAAATTAAGAGCAAATGGAAATCGGAAGTACAATTATAGCCAAGTGGGTAAACAATTACGTCACGGCGGGGAGCGAACGTGAACTATTGTTGAAAATTCCCCATAAATAGCTTTGCTCTTTTCGCGGCTCGTGTCACCCTCGTGTGGAGCGCTCCCGATTGTTTTTTTCACATCCTATTCTGCTTTCATAACACATTCCGCGATAACAAAGCCGCGATATATCACGTCAACTCGACGCATTTACATATCGGCTTTTAAGAAAATCAAGATTATGATTAACTATTCGATATTTCTTCGTTTCCTCCACGCATCGCGACTCGCTACAAAGTTGTTCCATCCATGTGTTGCACGGAATTGATATAAATATTAATACACTTGCAAATGTATTGTTAGATATAATTACTTTTAAATTCCACTTATACGTTAGTATATTTATTACATATATTTTAATAATAATAATTACTAGTAGAAACACGAAAAACATTCATGGGTAACGTTTCTTTTAACATTCCTAAAATATCTAAGCAACGAATCTAAGCATAATATAATATTTTATTTTATTGTTGCTAAAATCTAACTTTCAATATTTAGATTTAACTATCTCCAGACTAATTGACCCGACCCCGATACGATTAGACAAACCTTTTGGTTTAGTCCTAAAATATAATCAACGCCTAACTTAGACAATCTGACCCAATCTCTAACTTTTATTTCGGTCCGCTCAACTTAAATGTAAGTACCAAACATTTAGGAAGAAAAAAGCTTTATAATTTCTTCAAAAAATCATATGAATGCATGCAAATTAACATCTTATACTAATTATTATTAAAACTAGTTCTAATAACATGAAATTATTTAGTCTTATAGGAAAATTGGCTGTTTTTAGAAGCATTTAATTTAAAATTTGATCGTGAAGATATTCAATGTTTGATGATGAATCTATACAATATTAAAAATATGTAACTAATATATGAAATATTACATACATTTTGTTTTGTTGTTACATAGGAACAACAAAACAAAATGCTTTAATCAAAGAAAAATAAGCTCTTCTGATAGAAAATGCCCGAAATGAATACCCAAGAAATACTTCAGGTATAGGTAACTAATTCGATTTGATCAAAAACATTAATGGATGGAACTATCTACGAACATTACGTATTATCAACGTATTATATTATCTGGTGTTCGAAATCTTCGTCAAAAGTCTCATCACAAGTGTACATCAAACCGTCCGAAGTAAGTTTGAAATGCCTTATCGATTGGTAAGTCTGACCCACTAGCCACTAACGCTTTATATATTCAAGTCGATCCACATCGATTGTTTATTTTTAAATGCATCGTGGTCACTAAGCCGCCTTATGACACCCGACCATTTAGATATTTATTTTTCTTCTCGATCTAGGTAAAGCGCAACGCTTTTAAAATGCTCATTGATTTAAATGCGAATTGATTAAAAGCCTTTTAATCAATCCGCATTTAAATCAATGAGCATTTTATTCAGTGTCTAAGTTATTGAGTGAAATGCGAACAAATACATTCATTAAAAAAGTTCGTAATCTGAAATGATTAAGTAAGTTAAATCATTCAGGAAAAATTTGTTATTTTGGCCATTACATCAGATACTTCTGAACAATAACTGATGTAACAGAAACGAAGTAGGTAAGAGGGAAATTATTTTTAAAACGTCTGTACTTTGAAACGGGGACTGTAAATTATGTAAATCTATAAACGTCGTAATTATGATAATGTCTACTCCATTTTCCAGTTGCGACTGACAGTAATTATATAATAGCACTTTCAAAGAAAGTTTATATTGAAAATGCACTTAAATAAACAAAAAGAATACATAAAGAGGGCAGAGGCGCCACGTGACATGTGGCTCGACGTCAACTTGCTCTAAGTGGCACTGGGGCGTGGGAACACGAACACTCGCCAACTTATAAATAATATTTATTGATTTACTAGAAATTTATTTAGGTTAATGGACAATTTCATAATTTCCCATTTTCACTTTGCTTACTTGCATACGAAATATAATATAATAGAGTTATGCAATATGCATTAAGTTTAAAAGATTTTCCATAATCTATTTGATTTTGAACTCAAAACTCAAACATTTATTTATTCAATTAGACTTCTTCGAGAAGCACTTTTGAAACGTCAATACATATTTTTAACATTTACCACCGATTCGGAAAGCAGTATCGGAGAAGAATCGGCAAGAAACTCCATAGTTGCTCTTTTAAATCATTTCAGTATTACAATTTAATTTTACAAAATATGTAAGTAACTGTACGTATATATTATCATAATATGCCAGAGAATTGTCCTGTGGTTTTTACGCGACAACCCTCCATGGGTTTTTATCTTCCATAATATATTCCTTAATGCTGTAATAGGCTCTCTGAACTAATACGATTTTTACATAATTTTTAAATTTGGCACTACTAAACTCTTTACGTCAGAGTTTCCAAGCGAACTGAAATGATCGTCCAATGTTAGTCATTGTCCACCTATTTACAAATAATTGAACGTCTGGTTCTTCATACATACAAATAGCATACTGCATACATTTAACTATATAGATCACTTATACTTTTTAACTTTTTACCTACACATAGTTACTAGATGGTTACTAGGTACATAGCCTGACACAAGTATATAAATTATAAATTGCCAATCTTATAATTAGTTTCGTGCGCTAGGATATCAATTTACCACATTTGACATATCACGAATTTCACAAGGCGTGTCCATAAACACTGGGCTAGGAACTTAGTCTCGTCGCTTATGGTGTATGTGCACATTTTCTCTGAAACATTTCATACAAAACCTTACGGAATTCTCGCCGTACTTACTCCATACTATCTATGTCTATTTCCACATAAACATTAAGTGTATTGTGTATTTTGAGAGCGAGTAAGGAGCGAGTCGGGCAAGTAAGGAGAAACGTCTAAAACTTTAGTGTAAGTACCTACTTCTTGTAACAAATACTTTGGAAAGCTTATGTCCATTTTCCTAGAAATCGATCGCGCTGTAACTTTAATGAGTGGTGTTCTAGTTTTATTATGGAGAAGCAATTTAGTTATTTTATATTCAGCTCCAAGGCCCGATAGAGCACTAATAAAGGAGTAATGTATTCCGGCGCTGGCCAGTCGTGGGAAGGAGACCGCTTGCTGGACTTTTATTTTAAATTGCTACAACATTTGTTCAATTTACACGCTTATTCAACGTTATGTATATTACTCGTATGATAATATGTACCTATGTGTCGGCCTTCCACTCTATATTTAAAACACATGTTATACTTACGACTAAATTAAAAAAATATCTTTTAAGACTTAAAAATTTGGTAAACAGTTACATAGTTAATTCAACTCTACATTAGAAACACATAGGTAAAAAAAGTTCTGTGTCGAATATGAGTTTCCAGTTTCCAGTGTCTGATTTTTATGTTTTCAAGCAATTTCTGAATTTGTGGTAGGTTAGGTTTAAAAAAGAATAATTTGCTTGTTGTAGGTTTGTAGAATTATTTTTGCAGTAAATCCCGATAGTAATTAAAATTACGACAAAGTCTACTTCTGCATTAGCATCGCAGTAAATTATTTTAATTAAAAATTATAACACTGATTCTAAAAAAACAATCGACTCAAGGATTTGAATTTAGAAGATTTACGGTTGGTAATAAGTACCGCTACTATACTTTAAAACTGCCTATTCATGTGTTTTAATTTTAAACGGCTACTGAATTATCCCAGCAAGTGAAGACAGGACGCAAACGAAGTAAGAATTCGTGTCAACCATTCCGACCTTAACTAATTCCGCCGTGACCCGCTGACTGCTGAATGCTGAGTCACAAATGTCGAAGAATGTCACTGAAGCTAAACAATACATTAGCTGTACTACGCCGTGTTTCATTTGCCGGCTAAATACCAACGTGGAATGGTATTTGTACTTAAACATCACCGAATATGATATAGGAATTTCGATGGTAGAGTTCAAAATGTAATTCTTTTAAAGATTCTTATAAAATTACTTCTAGAAATGTTCTTCAATTAAAAGAGGAGGAAAAGATTTTATGACAATCACCAATTTGTATGCAATTTATTATATTGGTTTTGTTGGTAGTTTATACTCTATACCTAGAGAGTGAATACTCGCGCTTACTCTTATGAAAATGAAAAAAGTTTCAAGAAGCTGTGTGTAAAATTACAAGCCTTTAGACTCTTCTCTTACAGTACAAGTAGCATCTAGTAAAGGTAGATTTCTTTCAGATTCATTATTTAAATTATGTTACAACATCGTTTCAAATATGTACATAATAATATGTAATATCTGACGTTGTGATCGATCATGTTCGATCCTTTATACTCTCTTATCATCTGTCTCTCATGATTTAAAATTAGTACCTGTTCAAATTAGATTTTGAAAGCAATATTATGTTTTTGATATATCCTGAAAATAGGTCTATTCTTCGCAAACGAGGTAGCCCTGTCACTGGCTATCGTAGCATCATACAAGCGGCTCTACAACCTTGTTATCGCATAACCCTGTTCCCTCGACGCCACACATGAATATTTACAAGCTTTACACAATTTCATCTCAGATTTTGACGCAACGTTGAATAATAACATACTGTGCGAATTTAATTAAACCCTGTTGCAGTATTGCGTCGCGCCAATAAAATCGACGCTCGGGCGTCTCCCTCCCTCCCGCGGGGGGTTACATTCTCCGTCCCGCTCGCACACACGTCACACGCTCTAAGCTCCATTGATTGCCCGGGAGCTGCTCCCGGGTCTGATTGATTTGTGCAGCCTTCGACGCGACCTTACATGTCCGTGTGTACTGTATGTGCTAATTATGCTACATTGTAATTTAGCTTGCAGATTCGCCGGAATCATTAACTGTAGCCAAACCGAATCTAAATTATTTACAGTCTGGCAATTTTGGCATATGCATATCAGGGGGTCGTTAAGACATATTTACAATGCAAACATTAAGGTCATAATCTATTTTAAAATTTAACTCTACATAATATGGACGCGGACACTTTTGAGTATATTGCAACATCTTTTTTTTGAAAAATGAAAATGAAAAAAACGTTATTACTAAATAACTGATTGAATTTTAATGCTAAGCTATAATGTTGAATTAGAAACTTTTTTCACCATGCTTCCTTTTTCATTGTAAGTAGGCTCTACATAACGATTTTTGAAAATTCATGTCTCTATTGTGGAGGAGTATATTATATTTATGTATGATGTCGTCAGCAATGTAGCCAAATCGAAGAAATATTTGACGCCCATCGAAGGCAGCACATGTCAAGTTTAGTAGGATATATAATAAAATTTTGTATAACACAATCTAAGAACACAATTAAAATATAGCTCGTTTAATCCAAATTTGAGCTCATCAAAATGGCACGGTTACGCACGTTTATACTGAAACTAGCGGCCCGGCTTCGCCCGTGGTACATATTTCGCAATAAAAAGTAGCCTATATCCTTTCTCGGGTATCAAAATATCTCCATACAAAATTTCATTCAAATTGGTTCAGTAGTTTAGGTGTGATTGAGTAACAGACAGACAGACAGAGTTACTTTCGCATTTATAATATTAGTATGGATAGTGTAAAACCCTAAATAACGTAACCTCTAATCGCAATGACCACATCTTTACCTACATTACACAATACCTATTCCTTTTGTATAGTTTTGTATGAAATGTTGAACATCGCAAGCGACCGCGCCAACCGCAGCAACCGCGGGCGGCACTAACGGCGCAAATTGCTTCCTTCATTTTGTACCTTTTAACGAGTCTGTGGCCGCCCTGTACCGGCTCTTTATTCTTTATAGTTTTACTAAATTACCATTATAACTATTTTGCACCTGCACTTGGTTGTCGCGGGCTTAGAAAGAAAGAAAGAAAATACATTTATTTGTACCGATACACATGACTTAAAAAAATTAAAATTAACTAAAAAAAATTAAATAACACGGTACAGAATGGATAATATTATCTACTCAGTGATTTGAGAATCCAAGGACATTATCGTCATCTTAGGACGAGACATCGTTGAAAGACACGAATATTGATTGATAGCTGACCCACGCATTACCTACCCACGCATCTTGGGCTGCTCCCAATAGCAATACTTTTTCCGATTTTTACATCACTGATTTATTATTTCATACCATTATTGATTAGATGCTCAGCCCTTAAAGGACGTTATGTAATGTGACAATATCTAGTCTATAGCCTACCTCGAGAAAAGAACTATGTAATATTATGTATGTAGAGCACAATTTTTCAAATTTAAGTTGTTAGTTGTTCCTAAAACAAGCTCGTTCTAAAAAAGCACTCTTAAATCTCTTCAGCTGTAATTTTGATAGAGATGGAGAATTCTTAATGTACAAAAGTTGTATTAGTCTTATATTTAAAAACCGTAAGTTAACCGTAACAACTGAACGTTAGTGAACATTAAGTAGCATCGCAATTTACATTATTAACGCAATAGATTGTCAAAACATGAATCAATGGCATCAACAACAGCAATAATGTTATATAGTAACAGACATAATCATTCTACAAACCATCTAACTAATCCTATGATGCATTGGTTTCACAAACAAGGATACGTAAAGCATTAAGCAGAGTACATAGACTTAGTATATCTATATAAACGTATACACAGACGACGATATCCTTGAAGGATTAAGACGGGAGCAGGAATAGTAGATTTTCGCATAAACCGTAAAGGAAATTAGCCCAGCGCGCGCTGAGACGGGATTGCATTCGCTGCTATTGACATCGGTCTTGGGACGTCACCGCAAACAACGAAATACATAATAAGTATTATGTATATTAGTAGTATAAATTTGGTACCAATATAATACAATACGGGTAGTGAAAATTATTGATTTAGTAAATTTCGTAAAGTTTGAAAGCTTTTTTCTTTAATCTTTTTCTTTTTAATTTAAATATTCTGATAAGTAAATAAGTCGTAGATGTTGTACACGATATAAAAGCTTCAAATTACTTAAATCAAATCAAATCTGTTTATTTGCTCGTATATGGTCATACAAAGGTATTAATATACAATATTTATATCACTACTGCCATTGTAAATGGCGTGCAAAAATTTTTTGAAAGTACAAATTAAATTTTCAATAATACGTAATTTCACAAAAATAAAGTTTTTTTTTTCTTTTTAATTGCTTATAAAGTGTTGTATTTCATAATGTTTTAGGTATAGTTAGTATATTTCTATTTTCTAATGACCATAAAAAATCTTTTTGTTATTAATTTTTCCAATAAGATTTCCAAAAATAATTTAGACTGATGAAAAATTATCCACTACGCCTACTGACTTTCTTTTCGTTTTTGTATTAAAACCAATATATTACACAGTATAAGGAAAAATAAAATGTATTTTGAGTTCAATACATTTCGATAACATGAAAGTCACAAATTAAGTTATGTGCTTAAGACTTTTCTGTATTGAAAATAAGGACAGTGGAAAATTGGGCGTACCTAGTCGTGAAGATCTGAGATATCATAGGAAGGTATCACACACAATCTTGCTTTAATTTAATTTCGTCCTGAATATTATCAACGGTTTCATTACGAATGACAGTCTCTATATGAAAAAAAAGTGCTAAAGAGATATTCTGGCGAGTATTATCCGTGAAATCTTGGCAAAATGTACCGAAATATCTTGAAGGCGTGAGAATAATTTTCCAGGAAAGGTGTAAAATAGACGGATTTTATTTTGCGAAATTCGACGCCTTAGATACGAGATAAAATATTATATTTCTGTGAAGTTTACCCGCGGGAAAGATTACTGATACTTACTCGGATTATTAAAATTAGGTAATACATTCTTGGAATTCATCTTATATTTTCCTCTTAATATAATATCTAGTAATATTTTTTCCTCAATATTAATTAAAATGGTAAGTTCTTTCATCTACTCTTTGGCTTTATACAAATCTCCACCCCTTCTTACCTACCCCTTCATCGATTTTGAGAAAACGTAAAAAAATCTTGTGAGCCTTACTTACCAATATCAAATGCTTAATATTTTAAATAATTTTAATTTAAATTTACTTGAATAAAATGATCCTTTATTTTTCAATCAGACTTAGGGCTGAATTATGTAAGTAAGAAGACAATAAAGATGATATAAATGCTACTTTATATCTAGGAAACGTACGAAGAACATTATGAGTAAATTATTGAGTATGAAGCTAGAATCCATATTTCATATAAGTTTTTTTCATCCCAGCCAAGCTCCATCACCCATTGCGTAAAAAACAGTCGGACGAAGTCGCGGTTGATTGTTAGTACCTTTCGACAGCCCCCTTATCCATGTTCCGAGCAACGGTTTAAAATAACGATCGGTTCGTTTTCATTAGAGCAATTAAGCGAGGCAATTAATTTGTCGTAGATAACGCACACACGCCCGTATGTTACACGTTCACGCACACAGAGAAACTTCTGAAAGTACTGATAAGTGATAAGGGCTTTCACTGAAATGTACTCACTGTACATGTGAAACTTTGATTTTTGTTATTCTGTTTGTTATTTATATTATTTTATTTGTAAACTGTAGAAGTACTTAGATATATTGTGAGGATATATTATATTCTGAGGATATTTTAGTTATTAAACCGTTACCTACAAGTACTCATTAAATATCACTTTTCTTCCAATTGCTATTGTATGAATACGATAAAGCTATTAACTAAGAATGACACCAACTACAATCTATTTCTGTCCAATATTATAAGTTCTAAAACTAACAGTTTAGTGATAACTCTTGTAAAAAATGTAAAAACAAAGCGGACAGTCGGGATATTTTGTAACGTCCCCATTTGATCGCGACATAAATTGCATACTCCATGTGATTTATACACGAATCAGTCACTTTTTGTCCGGGGCAATAAAACATAGATTTCATATCGGCCGACGCGTTTTTGTGCCGCCTGCCTTGCTTCATTGGGACGAGAAAGTATAATAGATACAATGTGAATAAAACCTGGAATAAAATAGTGATCTTAGGCTTAAATTTACCAAAATAAGTTCCTGAATCTTCCTCTGGTTCCGGTTTCCTGGCACACAGAAAGACATTATCTCGAATTAACAAAATTCTTACGCCTAAAAGGACATGAAGTTCCGCTTACCCGACTGTAACGAAGGAGGCTTTATGTACAGGATAACGCACTATCTCAGTATCTAGTAATTAGCGAAAGGTAGTTAGATAGTTTAGCTTCATGTTACAACTGTTTATAGGCTCGCTTGCACTGTCGGTGTTAAGGAATCGTTTATTTTTATTAGGTACCTATCGTTATGATTAAAAATAACTAGTATTACACGTCAAGTCTAATATTATGTTCTACGATCTAGATTTGGTAACGATTTAAAATATTATTTAAATAATAACATTTCCTGTGTCAAGATTCAAGGCAAAGAATTATATATTTTGGTGATAAAAATAGAATAATTGAATTCGTTTCATGACACGCTTCGTTAAAGCGAATTGTCATTGTAATAAAACATATTTTATATAAAACACGAACATTGAGCAAAAAACACTATATTTTTACGCAAAATGACAAGACATTTAATTTCTTATATTAAGTAAACACTCTCACATAAAGAAGTAATATAATTTTTTGCAATGGATTTAAAATGGCGTGGTCTCCCCGCTATGACCCACTGGGGGTCTACGGGTAATATTTTTCCCCGTCGACCCACTGCTATAAAATGATATGACAGTGGGTCTACGGGCACTTGAATTAAAGGCGTTTTGTGAAGTAATACGTCTTTCTGTCAATGGTATCTGATAGACGTATCTGTTACGGGACACTATTAGCTATTTATAGTACGAATAACCTTTACGTTAATAAACTAACAGCCATATTTGATCTTTAAGACATGATTAGTGCTTAACCTTTTTAGTAAATTCTCGATTTTATGCGAATACCTGTATGAATATTTCATGAAAATTATTGTTACGTTACTTAACGTAGGTCAGCATCTTATATGCCAGCACGCATAAGAACAATACTAAAATTAGCATCGTCTTTTCTGATTACTGAACCTAAAAGTTATAAATAAATACAGCTACTAAATAATAATTTTGTATTTTTATCGAAATAAGCTCTACATAGTAGAGACAGAACTGTCTTATGTGCTCTATATGAAGTTCAAATTATTTTTAAGAAATAAAATAAGTTTACTGCTTTATATGGTATGTATAGTTCTTTCTTCGTGTAAACCATGTATGTAGTAATAAAAGTAACTAAATATCTATATTATGTTCGTATGTAGAGATTACAGCTTCAATTGAGTTTCCAAGATTTAAAAAAAATGGAAAACGTGAAATAGTGATTTTCTTTTTTCACCTTTTATAGCAGCTTTAATAGGTACCTAGCAAGTTCTATATTTTGAGCATTTCACGAAAATCGTAATCACCAGCATAAAGAATAAAGATGTTCTATGATGTCATTAAAACGGAGACGCGGAAGCGTTTAGGACTTTTACAATGAAGTGAATCGAATTTAATTGCAGTACAATGGCTCAAGCAGCGTGACGCCGGGCCACCGAATTGATTGTTCGGCTATTCGTCACGCTGCGGCCGCGCAGGCGAAAACTACGCGCTAAGGCCGCCGGCTCTCACGCGTTTTTACACTGTAGCATGCGTTTGGAAGTAGGTCGCTCGGTTATCGGTAGTGCGTAAAACAACACGATTCTTTATGGCTCTTGTTTTTCAATTAGTAATGAAGGTTTCAGTTATATTATTTTCTTTTATGTTAATCTGAATGTGAATTTGAAAATGAATTAAAGTAAATAATATACGATCGTAGGTATTAACTATTAGCCACGAAGTTTAAGTAAAACTTTCATCTGTTCTTTCCGAATAGGTATTGCGATTTCTCATAGTTCCTATATGTATTCGAAGGAAAATCAAACAAATCATTTTATGCAAATTTCTATTGTCCTTACCCTTTCTATTATTTTTTATTGACAATTTTTAAAGACAAATGAATCTCATGTCCTTTTCGAGATTTGATATATCTATAAATCCAAAACCTTTAAGCAGTTCGGGAGTGAAAGCATAACAAAAAGTGTTAGTAAGAATTATACGTGTACTTGTAATTTGTCCAATGCTGGAAGTATAAGCTATGTAAAAAGTGATAATAGGATTCTAATGCCACGACCGAATCTAACTCTAATTCACGTTCATGACAAAACGGCCTAAGTTCAACAAACTTGGCAAGTAAACAACCGACTGACCTTACGGTTTGTCTGAATATTCATGCCGCGGGTATCTAGCTACTAGTGGGATGCAATTATATCAACTATGTGGTAATTGCAGCTGATCCCAAATAATAGATACAGAGTATGGTGAATACAGACGACGAAGTATGTTTTCTGTGATATGATTTGGTTTAAATCAATGTATTTTATTTGAGGGAATGAAAATCGTATTGTAATGCATTTTTTTTTCAATTTTCTCAATTATTGACAAACACGAGTTAAAGATTCGGTAGAAGAAGTATATATAGTCACCTTTTGCAATAAATAATAAGTTTTCTATACCGTTAAACATGAAAAATATGTCATGGCGAAACATCACGGCAAATTAACGACTCAAGCACTCAGTTATGTGTGACATCTGACTCATGCATGTAGTTTTTAGGTAATAATCACCACTCAACAGAAGCATAAGATTAGATTCTTTATGTCGTTTATATTATGTTACGTACCCATTATATATAATGTTTACCTTACCTTCTGATGGCACAGTTATTTAAATTCGTTAATTTTGTGATTGATAACAAAAAACTGGATCTTGAAAATCTGTCAAAGATAGCTAATATGTTGGAATATCATCCTAAAGTTCATTAATTCTGTAATCCTGTAAGAAACACAATTCTTATATTATTTATTGCAAATCATTTTTAATTTTGTACGAATTTTGTTGTTTCTGGTGCCACCTACAATTTTCATAACATACGGCCAGTAAAGGAGCTTCTAGCGCCTACGAACGGGCCGGTCCCCTTCACACGTCTAGGCATACCTACATCCACGTTACCTACTTGCAAATACACAAAATAACGTCCCTGATAACCCCAGAGCCTCTCATCCTTTCGACACAATTCCCGACGCGTTGTATAATAGTATTATCGGTAAGCCGATGTCACATTCCCACCGCGGATTAGCATAACAACACTAACGAGTGTGTCTGTCTGTCTTTGTGTACGGAGCCTCCATTGTTGGCTAAACCTCGTATTGTTTTAAATACATTATTATTCGACATCATACATTGAGGACGGTTCCATTATACTAATGTTTTGGACTACGACGTAATAATGAGAACAAATTGCTGTTCAGAACATTTTATTTTAGTTTGCGAGGATGTTTTCGGTTGTTATATTTTGTTAGCTAGAAAAAGTAGATACAACTGAGTTCGTTTTATATTGAACTAAATTGGCGGTGTAGATTGTAGCAAAATCTATTGATAATTATCTAGGTATACCTACACGTGTGTCCAAAAGGAATTCATATTTTCTGTAATAGGACGTAAACAAATTATGTGTGAACCTAAATTTATTTATTCAACTCTAATTTTAGTAGCCTGAATAAGTATATCGAAATCGATTCAATTGACATTTTTAGAGCTTTAAGCTACTATTAACCATCATTAAATTGCTTCAACTTACCCATTCATATTCACGTATAATTAAAAACACGTACCACTAAATATAAATGAATCAGCACCTTCAGGTGGCAGGGAGCAGGGCTAGCCAGGAATAGAAGACATTAGTTCTCGCTAGTCGCTGGCGTCTAATCGGATTACGAGACGAGGGACACACGCCCGGAGTCTGGCGTGGTCTGACACCTCACTGTACATTTAACTCGACTATTTTAAATTATGAAGATTGAATGACTTCTTTAGGGATTATCTTTTGTAAGTGAAAATAACTATCGTATTATTTATGGTTTTCGTATGAATTACGTACTAATCGATGAAAGGAGTTATTACTAAATTCAAGCAGAAGATATCAATTTACCAACAAATTAAGTTTGGATTAGATAAAAGCATCAATTATTGTTTTAGAACGTCAATTATTGCTTTTTTGCAATTCAGAATTTCGCATCTAACAGAACAATCGTGTTACAATTCTATTAGAGTTTTCGAAAAAAGCTAAAATTGTCAAAATGGCGAGTCGTACAAAATAGTAATGTTTCAATGGCAGCACAGAGTGAAAGCAGAGAGGCGATCGATACGTGCCCTCAGCCACCTCAGCCACATGCGGCAGTACATGGGATGCTCCAGCCTCTAGTATATCATTGTGTGACGCTTCACGACACACGGAAAATAATTGCATGTCGCTTTGACATCTTCGCATTGTATTTTATCAATTTATGTCGTGTATAGTTACATTTTCGAAATACTTTCTGCAGGGAATAGGCCAGATAGTGAAAAACTTTTGTTATAAGCTTCTAATCAAACGAAAACAACAAGCTTTTTCGCGGATCGAAACTTATTATATTATTTTTATAAGCTTATATTTAGAACTAGCTGCATATCCCTGCTCTGCCCGGGTAAAATAAATGTTCTTCCTGAATAGTGTAGCTTTCTGTTCGTGAAATAATTTTCGTGATCGAATAAACACTTCTGAAACTATAACAAACAAACAATAATACGCTCACAAACATACACAATAAGCAACTCTATATGGTGGCAAATAAAACGCTTTCTATTCCTATAAAGCCTTACATTTAACTTATAAGCATCTATACATATAATAAATCTGTAGAAGGGTCAATTCTGTACATTGAAAATATTGAAAAAATAAATAGCAGGGGGTGTTACTGGATCGATACCAAACCCAAATATGTGATTAAAAAAATTTTTGTCTGTCTGTCTGTCTGTCTGTCTGTCTGTCTGTATGTGAAGGCATCACGTGAAAACTAGCGGTTCGATTTCGATGAAACTTGGTATAATTATACCTTATTATCCTGGGCGTAAAATAGGATACTTTTTATCCTGGAAAAATACGTAGAAAAAAATTAATCTTAATTTTTCAGTTTTATCAATAGACGTTGTTCCGTAGAACCGCGAACACACGTTGCGTATTATTATAGGCCTAGCCGTATTTGGGAATTGGGTCCAATAGATATTTATAAGATGTTATTGACAGAGGTACTCAAAATGGAGAAATAACCATCCACGCGAAGACCGACATCAGCGCGGACGGAGTCGCGGGCGGAAGCTAGTAGATAAATAAAACACATGCCTTATTAATTAAATCTAAAATATATTTTTTTGACATTCAATTAACTCACAAATTAACATAAACAAAACCTAAACTAAAATTAGGAAACAAAAGAGTTCCAAATAAATTCGTGGCTTAACAACTCTACATGAACATAGTGTGACTGTAATATTCATCATAACACGTAATTTTGATTCGTAATTATGTTTGTTGTTGATAAGATTAATGTTATGAATAATTCGTGCTTATTATACCTACAATTGCTTTTTATTTATAAAACTGGGTCCTTTAATTTTGCTATTTACGTTTGTCTACACTAATATTATAAAGAGGAAAACTTATTGTTTATTTGTTTGTTTGTTTGTACTGTTTATTTTTTTGTTTGATTGTAATGAATAGGCTCATAAACTACTGGACCGATTTTGATGAAATTTGGCACAGACAATCTTTAGACCCTGAGAAAGAACATAGGCTACCTTTTATTGCGAAATATGTAGCACGGGCGAAGCCGAGGCGGACCGCTAGTACTAGATAAAAGCGAAATGTAAATTAAACACAATAATTAAGATTATTATCTCAAATGTGTGTCAGGAATATTATAAGCTCGAGGCAGTCATGTTGTAAATAGACCAGTTTTCATATAACATTTTCCTGGGAGAATGGAACGTGTCACGTCGCGTTTTCCCGATAACATGGGATGATGGGAAACATGTTCAACATCACTACACGAAGGTATTATGTAACGGTTACATATTTTGAATGCTCGAATGTGGGTTGTTTCATGTGACTATTTCTTATAAGTATAAATTAGGTTTTCCTCAATTATTGTGCATGAATTTTCGTAGAAATGAAAACATTGAGGTTACACAATACTTTATCATTGCGAATTTTTTATATGTAATATAATATATTTTTTGCGTTTTAGCGAACTTATTTTGTGTACTACGAAAGTTGTCTACGTTAAATTTAAAAGTAAAAAATAACGTAGAGTACGTACGTAAGTAAAACGACAACCGCGAAAATAGTTCCGAAGCGAAGCTTTTCGCTATAAAAGGGCCAACTATTTCAGAGTTGAGCGTTGAGTAATGTAGAATGTACCTAGCGGGGTGTGGGGGCGCGGGCGGCGCGGGGCTCGGTCGATCGCCTCTGAGGCTCGCCGGCGACGGCGCGGCAACGCGGGGGCGGTAAGAGCGACAACGCCGCGATCAGCTGTTGCACGCTTATAAATTCAAAACAGGCGGTGGTCCCTGCAGCGGAATATGGGACGAGGAGCATTGATTTCGGGAGGAAAGTAATAAGTTCCTCGGCGGATCGATGGCGCGACGACCTCGTGTGTCGCTCCACATTCGCAGACGCGCGAGGAAGTGAGTGCCTTTCCGACTCCACACTACGCAATTACGAACCCTTCGTTTCGGTTTACGTAACAAGTTATTTTACGAATTCGTCGTTTTGTATTCAGATTCAGGCGCGTATTTCTTTTTAAAAAGGGTCGCTCGAAAGTTTTATGAATAGCATTTAGGTAGAGCTCGTAAACATCGTTAAGCTCTATCAGTACTGTTTAGGAACGCATCGTTCAAGGATGATTGAACATTGAATCTATGTCTACCTAGACATAGATATATAGTAATAATTCCTACATTCTCGAGCGCCACCAGCGGAGTGTGACGTCATGCACCATTTGGCCTAATTAGAGAGGAACCTCTGGCCCGCGACCGGAGGAAATTAGACTCAACCTCCGTGAGGTCACGCCGGGCTACTTAGACGTGTTGCGGTACTCATGCTTTTTGCTACTCGAATTAATTCCAGTGCAAGGAACTTAAAAATAACAATTGTAATTTACAGTTAATTGTAATCACTTGGTAACTTATTACACTTTCAGTACAATAGTAACAGTAATTACATAGGCAGTCGATTATTTTAAAAGAAGATAAATGTGAGTAAATTCTCTTTTAAAATAATCGACATAACATTTAACTTCAAATACCTACGAGATATGAAATAAACATGCTCTACATTTTTGTCGCGAAGAGCTTAAATACCTACGAATAAGAAGAATTCGCTATTGCCTTGGAGGTTTTATGTGTTAAGTAATAGATAATAAATACTTGAAGAAAAACGTATGACTATGTTAAGATATAAAGTTAATTACAAAAATTTTGTAATTGCTATTAAAACTAAATTACTCGTTTTAATATTTGATTTCGCACTTGAATAACTAAATTTTCATAGTTTCATAAGACAACGTGTTCCAATCATATAAAAATGTACAAATATGTATGTACATTGTTACTGTACAGAACCTAAAGAGACCTAAAGGCTCTTTGTCAGACTCCGATATCTGCCATTAATTATGACATCTGAATAATGCGCGCAGTTAACAGTTATTGCTCCTAATACGCTATTCGCTTTTGTTATCGTAGCAATATACCGTTATACGTTTACCGCCCTTTCTTCTCTTTGTATATCTAACGAGCTGACCCACGCAGCTTTGTCTGCTCTAAAAGGAAAATTTTTAAAATTAGTCGCATGGTGATATAGAGCTTTCTCGATAAGTGCACTATCCAACACAAAAAACCTTATTAATTCGAACCCGCAGTTACTACAGTTTTTCATAGATTTTATGCAGAAATGATTTCATTATATGAACATTATATTATGAACTTCAAACATTGTTTGAAATTATGTAGAGAAACGATTTCGAGGTAAATACACTTCACACAATTTTCTACACTCAAAGGCGTATAGAATAAAAACATTGTTTACAGAACTGGAAAATTTATACAAATGTAAGTTCCATTTTCATCTGATTTCATTAAATGATTCAAAAAATGATTCAATTAAATTGTAAAACTGACATGATTAAAAAGAGCAACTATGGAGTTTCTTGCCGATTCTTCTCCGTAGATACTGCTTTCCGAATCGGTGGTAAATGTTAAAATATGTAATGACGTTTCAAAAGTGCTTCTAAAAGAAGTCTAATTGAATAAATAAATGTTTGAGTTTGAGTTTGAGTTTGAGTTTGATTGTCAATAGATATAAATAGCTAGAATAGTATTGTTTTATGGCAATCGATACAATCGCAGTGATGTGCCGATAGAGTCTGTGTTCGCAGCCCGGGCACAGCCAGGGCCAGGGCTCTCACGTGTCACGCGTTATTTCCACGTTACTGAACTTCAGAAATTCTGACAGGATTTCGGGATAAAATGTTTGACTACACTGTTAAATAAAACGAGATATTTGAAAACATTTTGCGAGATATTCGAAAGCGTAATGTTTATTTCTTTTTCCTTGTTATTTGCATGTTATTTAAGTTGCAATTACATAACAGATTTAACGCTTTTCATTCATAACGACGTCTCGAAGCAGCCAAGCAAGGTCACGGACGACTACCTACCTTCGTCTGTCGGTGTACTGTAGTGACTTTAATTTCATGTCACTTATCATAACCGACGAGCGTTATATTGTTATTTTTTGTAGAACGAATAATTTCAACCGTTTCAATAATTTCAAATACATTTTCCCCTTCGTATTCTACGTTTACCAAATCGAGATTTTCCATCAGACTTTTTCAATTTTATTTCTCCTTTGGTAGCCCTAGGCTTATCTAACATCTACAGACAGCGCTCCATCATGTGTGTATGTGTGTGTGCTATGTAGCCTGTATGTATGTATGTTCCCGAACACCAGGTGCCCGCATCCATTGTTCTCACCAATTTGGTTATGTCAGCAAAATATTGCGCAACAGAGGCTGGGGAAAAGCTAACTTTTCTAGAATAAAATTTAACGTTTGTAACATTGCATAGTATTTTTAAATTCTTTCTTTTACATCATATTTTGAAACTTTACAATTCATATTTTAATAAAAGATTGTAAGGAAAATAAACAAATCTCTGAAGTAATCAGATAACCCTTGTCCTTATTATTAAGTCACTCTCAACTTTGCTCAAGGTCAAAGTCTGTGCTGTAATCTTTAATTGTTTCCCCAAACTGACTGAAACTTTGAAATCGTGATCATTTTAAATATTCTAAATGAGGCGTGTTTATGAGACAGATGTTTTTATTCACACAATTGGTGACTTGTTAGTTTATGTGGGTCTGCTGTTTATCATCCTTATTGTCAATGTATTGCCAGGAAATGCGGGCAGGAACCAAAGTATGTTTGATTTAAATTTAAATCTACTTAATAGTTATCGAATAATTTTACTTATATTTTTAGAGCAGACCGTTACTTATAATAATATCTCTCTCCGTAAAACACTCGAATCAAAATGAGGTTAATTTCGAACAGAAACAGTATTTCAATGTAATCAATTATTTTCACGATATTTATAGTTGAAACAAACTAAGTATTATTTATTTCATTTGGCTGAATTCTTTAAAAAGAAAAGAAGTGGTCTGTGGCCAAAACCACGAGCGTTCTGGACCATTGAAAAGTTATTTGCGAAAGATTTTAAACAAAATGTCTTAAATGTAGAGCAGTGATGGTTTACGTTAAACTTTAAAGACTCAAAAATAATAATTATTACTGCAGCGCAATATGTCTTTATAGCAGAATTCCACTTTCTTAAAGATAAATAATATTTTTTTATACCTTTCATACATCTTTCGTTCATGATAAATGAAAATCTATCGACAGTCGACACGTCTCTACCGTCTCTAAAAAATCTTTACTTTAAGTCTAAAAATAAATCTCAAAAACAATTCCTAGTAAATAAGTCGAATATATAACCGAGTAGGTACTAGGTAGTTAGCAGACAGGTCTGGCTTTAAAGTCGGTAAAATATAACTTAAGTTTCCCGTCTCTTTGTGAGTCGTGTGAGTTATGGTCGTGTTCAGAGTTTTATATAACACGTGTCTGCGCACGTGGCTTCGCTTGTGTTAGGAGTTGGAACATAAGAGGCAATACTGATTATACTTTATACATAGTATATCTTTGTACTAATATAAAGTTGAAAATCTTGTCAATGACTTCTAAAACTACACAAATGCTAAGTATTAATGACTTGAACTAGACAATTGAAATGCAAAGTTGTCTGGAAATTAATGTTGGAAATAAGAATCTGATTTGACCTTAGTATTTTTAATACCTAAATAAATTATTTTTATAACATTTAATGCAAATAAAACCTAATTGAAAAACCGCGCATGCCAAGACTGTATCGACGTGAGCGTAGAATTTAATAGAACCCTATTGTACCATTCATTGTTGGAATTCTTCAATAATGTGCATTATTTTATCATATTTTATTATATCCACACGCTTTTGTGTAGAAATAAATTCTACTTAATCGCAATATGTTAAGTATAGGTAATATGTAACAAAATTGTTTTGTTTCAATACATGTAGACGTATTATAATTAAGTGTTAATTCCAATGAACTTCTTACAAAGGAAATATTTCCAAGTAATTACTTTCTCTGTAAATTGCTTCATAGATTGTGCATCAAATCAAAGTAAGGCCACATCAGTTACAAAGATTGCCGGCTATCTGCTAGATCTTCATTGTAAGAACTTCCTGAGCCCAGCGGAGCGCGGCCCGTGCGAATTCCGCTTGTTACCGCGTGTCGACGTGCTTTCTGTGCTTTTGCATGTAATTAATTAACTAACTTCATCAAATACAATCAAGAAAATTATATAAGACACGTCACACGCTGCTCTGCGATTTCGTGATTTAGGTCATAGGACTTCTATCTATTCAGTTATCTTGAGCGAAATTGGCAATATTTGCACGGTAATAAAAAAATGTGTCTTTTGAGATAAATACAAGAGTATTGTTATTTGGTATTTTAACATCTGAAATATCATTCAAAATTCAGTTTGATTTATGTATTTACTTGTTAAAATCACGGTATGAAGAAGACTTTAATTATTTCATATAAAAATAAACTCGAAACTCGACGATACATAACTCTGAACCCTGACGAATGAGTATAATACTGTGTGTGACGTGGTGTGATATCATCACAAATGGAGAAACACAACGATATTACGGCACAAAACCTCCGCTCGTAACGAGCTGCGCCGGAAAGGAAGGAAGCCGAGCTCGGCTTGCGACCTGCCCCATCAGGGCTGCCCCGTTGAATTCAATGCATTTATTTTCAAAAAAATATTTAAGACACATATTATATTAAGGATAACACAAACTCACACACATTTTTTTCTACAACAAATAAGAATAGGTATAATCTAAAAATATACATCTGTTTTCAATTTAGTTAACCAAATTAACATGTAAGTGACAAACGATTCCCAAAATAGACTACGAGCGTTATATGTATTAATTTTATGTTCAAGTTACGTCAACAATTTTTGACGATAAATTTAACTTACCTTTTGTTGAATTTAAACAGCTCATATTCAGAATTTTGTTCACAATTTTCCTTGTACCTGAAATAGAATTTTGCTGAAACATAGCCACGTTTTCTCTCCTAGTACGGTAGCCCTAGGTCGATTCCCGCGAGGCGGTCGGTTGCAGGGCGCGGGGCGCGGTATGCGGGGTGCGGGGTGTGAGGCGAGGGGCGCGGGGAGCGGCGCAGCTCGAGCGGTGCAACAGCCCAGCAGGGTGCGGAGTAGTGGGCAAGGTCACTGCCGCACGCGAGTCATTCATGCCGTTCGCCGGTTGCCGCACGATGCCACCATTTCCCAAATTCCTTCGGTTCCACACTGGTTCAATGTTATGAGGGTAATTTGCAAACTGAACTCGCCGTGGAACTTTGCTTTCGATAAGGATTATCGCAGTATTCGATACCTCGGCCAGAACTCGCCATTTGTACACACTATGTCGCATTCAAACGCTCGTGTAAACACAATGGAGTTAACGAATTTACTTAACATACTTTTTATTACATTCGTTCCAAAGATCTGAAGTATCATCGACCTCCTTATTTATTCAGCCGTAGAATACCTATTATTCAAATATTCCTATTGGAAATATCTTTCAAAGACAAAATTTATTAATCGTTTGTAACAAACGACTCGCTGATTTTCTGAGTCACCGACAGCGGCGGGTAATTAAGCATAGAAAGTAGTGATTATTGGCAACTTGGGACAGATCCAATAATTGCGTTACTTTAACTGAATATAACTCGTAGCCTAAATAAACATAAAGTATTATTCACCAGTGAAGCAATAACTGGCAATTAAATAATCTAGATTAATAGATATCGGGCTAATTACGGAGCTAATTGCCTTCATAAAATATATCTGCGCCGCTCTATCCAACTTTAATATCAGCCGATGCTATCTATTAATGGAAAATGTATATTATGTTACGTTTATTTTACTTTGAATGCACATTGTTTGACTAACGAATGTTCACTGTTTCTTTTAGCAATTTAATAATATCAGATGCATTATATTGTATAGAATTTTATTGACTGTTTATCACACTACGAGTGTTAGGGGTAGTGTATAACGATCATGAAGTTGATCAGTTAGTGCACAATGATAGGACTTCTATCGCCGTATTGTAGCCATGTATACTTAGTAGATCTGATGATGCAAACCACGCATATTCACTCGTGATACTTACTTGTTTTAGTGACTCTTATTTACAAATAGTGCAACAACCGACTGTAGTCTGTTACTCTATGAACATATAAAGCTGACTGTGACTGATTCTATCAAAATATAGAGCTACAATTTTAAAAGTTATTGTGCCCAGTGACTCTATGAACACGTAGAGCAACAACTGACTATGACTCTATAAATCAACAATCATCGCAGAGCTGAGTTAAATAAAGACAAAAAGAAATTGTAGTCGAGAATATTACCAGTGAATTGTCTTTTATAATTATTGTCAACGTAACAGAGGCCATTCTCTAAGTAACTCATTCAATATTTAAAAAACTTGTAGTTTGTACTCTCAAATCTCAATATTGCCAATCACTAATCAAGCAATTCAAAACCCCTTCACCAATTAGGCGTGGTATTTGAAATTAACGAACTTAATAGAATTTACTTAAGCAAATTAACTTACAAGACATAACTTTGCTTCATATTAAAATTAAATAATAATGCTGAATCATTTTCCACTTCAAGTAGTCGCTACAGACACTGTTATTTTTAACATATTCCATGAATAAACATATCTATTGAAACAGAAAAACGACATTTTTATTACAATGTATATATTAGTGAGTAGATACATGATTTACATGAGCTATCGGGTATAAAGAAATATTGTATGTTATTATGTAGTTATTAGCATATTTTCCCTCTACTACACCTCGCCTAGCACTGCACAGCGCCGGGCGCGGCTCACGTGCGCGCGCGCAGAGGAAAGCCGCTTTCTTATCTATTATCATTTTTCTCCATTTCACGGTTATCACTTACACTTATTGTATACATTATTTTTTGTTGTATTCACGTACACGATAAGAGAAAGCCTCATTTGAATGTGTCTGTTGGTGTAGCGATGCATCCCTGGTTCGCTTGGACGAAGTTTTACGTATTTTCATTAACTAGCACGGTTATTTCTTATTTGTACTTTTTTATTCATAATATTAATTCTGTTAATTATTCATTTATCATAGAATAGTACTAACCGAAATATTGTACATTTTTGGATGAAAAATTTATAAATTAGGACGGTTAATGAACAGTTAGACAAAAACACCATTTGATTATTTATTTTATAGTCATATTTTCTATACGCACTTAGGCTTTCTCACGTCCGTGCTTTTAAACTATTAAACGTTTACGATGAATAGAGTAGAAAGTTATTATTCTCCTATTGGCTATTACATTAATTGTCGTTCAAATCATACAAGTAAGTTTCCATAAACAGCAACGAAGCGAACGGCTCTGTACTACGAGCTGAGAAAATGTTGTGTTACCCAGTGATACATAAATAAAACATGTTGTCTATAAATACGAACCACGCCTTATTTGGCCGAGACTCGATGTCGTTTCGTCTGTGTGACTGTGGCTGACACCTCGCGACATCTATTATGTTCATACTTAACGTTTAACCGACTTAACGAAACGAGAATGTTGACGCGATGTATCCCGCAAATAATATTGATGTACAATTCTAAAATGTAGAGCTTTTAAGAAAAGATCTTTAAAAATTGTTAACAATCTCCGATTCTATTTGAAGAATTTTAATAGTATTAATTTAAATACATTTTAAATGATCAGAGAATGCACATCAGTGTTACAGAAGATATATATAGACCAGTTTTATACTTATTACATTACGGCAGTGACTGACATATTCATTGTACCTACGTAATTACATGCCGTTTTTATATCTTTTAAGCTCGATTCCACTGAAATACTTGACTCTTTTGAATGAATACAACAGTTAAAACGATCTGGATGATATCTTGTAAAGAGAAATCCACCTAAACATGTTATTTTCATTGCAATAATCAAGTAACTTTTATTAAAATCAGATGCACAGTAAGTAGGCTATTTACATATTTTTTGTGTGAAGATAAAACTTTCAGTAAAATTTAATATCTCGATAATGGCGACACATGTTTCAACTGTCAACTAGAGATTAAACTATTAAGTTAGATTAAGTTCATTAATTAGACGAGTGACGACTGGAGAGGTCACCAGTTCAGACTCCAGCTTATTTCCTGAGAACACAACCACAACACAACGCACCATAACCTAGGAATAGAACAGACAAACATTTTATTTTCCTTGTGTGATAAATAAAATGAATTCATTTCACATTACAAGAGCACAAAAAATATACTTACATTGACAAAATACATAATGCATAACTGCATTTATGTATTTCACGTGACATTATAAAATAAATAAATAATTTTTACCCTTTGTAATCTATATGCTGTTTAATAAAAATTAAATGTACCTAACATGGTAACTTGACAACTAATAAATGCGTTGTTATATTTAACGACTTTGGATGAAAACATTAATATTTTACGACGACGTTTCATTTTACCTCAACCTACAAAAACATCATTTCAGTAGGCGCACGGAAAACATCATAAACATCATCGAAACTTTAATTAGGACGCTTCGTGACGAACCACTTTCTATTATTGCAGGCTCGTTGCTCGATAAACTTCGTGCTTTACCCATAGACCCAATTTAGAGTCAGACTCAAGAATATATACACCACGTTACTTCACATCGTAGAAGCGATCAGTGAAACCTAATTAGGAGTCGCAGGTATAAGAAATAGCTGTGGTCCATTACAGGTCTTACAGGGTCTTACAGTCTATTACAGAGTGCGGCTTGGGACAAAAAGTGTAAAGTTGCAGACGAGAGTCGAGAGTGCATATCGAACGGAAGTGCGCATGAAGTCGGTTAGTAATGCGCTTGTTGAATTATTTACACGCTCGCCGCGACATTGGTTTTTCACCTCGCTTCACCACTCGATTGTTAAATCTGTATTAGACGCGAAAACAGTGCACTTACAAAATATCCACTCAATTTGAAATTATTCTGCCTTTGTGAATTTCATTTGTGAATATGAAAATAAAAGTCACAAAATTATCTTCAATATTGCTTCTTCATGAAATGCTCTTTGGCGCGAATATCATATTCAACGTTTGAATTCTATTCTCTAGTACACTTACAGTCTCATCGTATACCAAAAAGTAAGAGAAAAGGCGAGCAAGTCTGGTGAATGCATCGCCCGCGGGATCGTGTGAACTAGACGCAATAATTGTATTTAATAACACATAAGTGGCTATGAGCCGAGCGGTTACTGCGCACACAAAAACTGAGGAGCATCCGCCGCCGCTCCAAGCTCCATGCAACTATACATTTTTGTAGTTTCCACGCAGTTATCACAAGTTATAGTCTGTAGCTTTGTAAGTAACAAGAGACAAAATTATTATACCTAAACTAATTAAGATTAAAAGAGATGATAAGATTTATGTCCAGGTGAACTTGATTTCTCCCGTTTCTCATGTTCTATGTTATCATGTTTCCATAAAGTTGTATCCATATTTCTCACCGTTTTATACTTACACAACAAACATTTCAAAACCATAATCAGCGAAACTGACTAAATTGAGGTATCTTCTTCTAGCTGTGAAAATTTAAACTCAATTTACGATTCCTAGTAACGTTATTTAGCACATCGATGAACCATGTGCACGATGCCGTATGATGAAGCTTGAGCTGTTCAGTGACACGGACACCGCACGTCAAAACTGCTGACTCAGCTCCGTCCGCCTTTAACAATTCCTACCTAATTGTAGGCAGAACTAACAGGCCTTTATTTTTTATCGTAACCAACCGCGCTTTTTTGTACAACACAGATGAATAATAGTATCATCATTGCCATATTTTACGCGTATATTCCTCTTGTGGTAGGTTCCTATGGAATCTTTTATTGTAAAATACTTAAAGTAAAATTATTGTTCATTAATATATTTCCAACATTTTCATAATATAAAGCATGGAATAACAGGGAGATACCTATAATGCACTCTATAAAATTTGCAAAAAAAATAAAAGCTAGGCTAAAGCTTCCTGAAATTCCATTTACAACACGCGAGCTTTATTATTTTATTTTTCTTTTTATAAAAAAAGTAAAAATGTCTAGATCAGCGCCTGAAATTATACAAAAAATATATTTAGGTGCGCTCCGTCAGTTCGCTGAACAAAACCCCAGAAGCGACGCGCGTCACTCAACTACGCTCACTTTATTTTTTAAACTAAAACATTCTCTTGTTTCATGAAACTCGATAGAATCAGTTGACGTGGTGCATTGTCATTAGCCAAGTTTGTCATCCCATTTATAATTAAATTGATGAAATAAAATCTTCAGTTCCCGAGGATGTAACCTATACCTAATATGATGGACTAGATGGCCCGCGACTTCGCCCGCTTTTTCAAATTATAACCCACATAGTTAACGTGTGGGATTTCGGGATAAAAAATATGTAGCCTATATCTTATTCTGGGTCTTCAGCTAGCACCTGCATACCAAATTTCATTGTAATCAATTCAGTGGGTAGCTTTTATTATAGAATAACAAACATCCCTCCATCCTCACAAACGTTCGCGTTTATAATATACTTAGTAGGAGTTATTTTATAGATACATAATATTATGTGTCCAGATTTTCTAGACTACGATCGTTTTGAATAAGAGACATTCTTCAACAAATTTATCATACATTTTTATTAATTATACAGACAATATTTATCATTATTCCAATAGAGTAATTTGTTACTCGTGATTTCAGTCATAACAACAGATTTTTTTAAACAGTTTCTTACGGAATTGTGTAATTGATAACATTTCAAGTTTCAACAAGCAAGTTCAAGTCAAACATAAAACCTGTCCCTAATTTCCACTTCAAGCTCCGCAGAGCGCAGAACGTTACGTGATTACAAACAGTATGTTAGTTGCAGCGGTCGTACGCATCTCCCGACAAACTTGCAAAAACCTGTCGGCAATTATGCGCCAGACGAGCATTTCTTGTTTCAATGGCACATACTCGCGGAATACGCCGTTCGCGCCAAAACACGCGCTCTCCTCAGCCGTCTCCTGACTGCACGAGCCTCAAAGCACTCCGCCCGCGCTAAGTGCTCACTGCTCTGTGCATGGAAACATCTTTTGTTTTTAGCTCTAAGTTTATACCTACGGCCTACGCTAGTTGCTATACAATCTTTTATATTGTGATTCCTAAATGTTGGTAAGAATAGTCGTCATAAAGTTGTTCTCATACGTGTATTACCAAAGAAAAGAATGTGCAACATTTGATTTAGTATCTGCGTCAAATTGTAGCACGTATCAATGTGCGACCGGAGACGGCGCAAAACCTTCGCAATTCGTTGTGATGATTCTGCGTTCATGAAGTGATCGGAATCATCTGTGATCGCTACTCCATCAAATAATATGATATAATTTAAAAAAGCGGTTTTAAATCTAATATATAAAAATCAATGCCACTTTTCGTTGTAATTCCATAACTCGAGAACGGCTGAACCGATTTCGATAATTCTTTTTTTATTATATTCCTTGAAGTACGAGGATGGTTCTTATGTAGAGAAAACGTTAATATGTACCACGGGCGAAGCCGGGGCGGACCGCTAGTTATATCATATTATTTGATGGATTATAGGCTGCAGCTTGGCTGTAGAATTTTAATTTTTTAAACTATCAATTTAAAAGTATATTATACGATCAACAACAATTTCATAATTTTACTTTATTTCATCTGGATAATAACTAGCTAGGTACTAAGTTATGTTAAGTTTATTCTTAGATTTTCAATACCTTTTCCTGACGCATGTTTGAAAGATCGTCGTGATGTATGGAATATGTAACATTTTTAGAGAAGTCTTGATCGCACATTAAATACTTTAAAGAATACATAATATTAAAGTATTTAATCGCAATAATAAAAATATTGCAACATCATAATCAGTAATCACCCTCTATTGTTCCAACGTGATATTTAACAATTGCAACTACATTAGTAACCGATAATCTATAAGAAAATATTCCCGGCAAGCAGCCCTGTGCTATCTGTGGGCCGTGAAGAATGCATGCATGCAGGAATGCGCCCCGTGACCTTGACACGCGGCTTTCGACCCTAACTCCACGCAGCACGCTCGCCGCGACACCCGCCGTGCAGCCGCTCACCGGACTTTACACCCTAACCCCACGCGTTAAGAGCTAATTGAGCTGCACATTACGATTGCAAATCTAAAGTGACGCGGGGGAATGGCGGGAAATAAACACAATTATTGTGCTCATTCGTTAATACAAATGACAGCTTTTTAGATTCGAAACAAGGGGGCGTTTTGTTTTATTTTTTTTCATGATTGTGCCAGTTATTAAAGCAAATCTTGAAGCAAATAATAACATTAATAACCCACCAGTAACAGACATTAAACACGATCATTTTTGCATCTCACCTTCATACATTTATTTCAATTATAATGTAATTTATTTCTGTTTTAATGAAGTCGCTTCCTAGGTACCTACTACCTACTATTAAAATCAAAAGCTGTTAAAAAAAGTTATAACATAATAAAAGAAAACTTGCCCTCAACTTTTGAAACGTTTTCGTATCGTCAAAATAATTTAACATTTACCACAGATTATAAAGCGGGTCCTGCAGAAAGTTTGCTACACCTCTCATTGTTATTATCTCTAAGTAGAGTTTTTCTTCATGCTCGAGTGGTGCACGTAAATATCATAAATGTACAGTTGATAGAAAAGCCAGCTTATATTGTTCGACGTAATAGGATTTTCTTGAAATTCAAAAGCTCTTAAGACTCTTAGAGATGTTGTGGGAAACTTCAGACTTCTCAGTCAATATTTATTACTCGGTATACCTTGTATCATAATATATTCATATAAATAGACTCTACATTCAATTCACGATTAGAATCGTACGATTCTAATTCACACTTCTCCGTCTTATGTGACCATTCTTATCTTCTTATCTAACCATTCTTCTCGCAGTATGTTACAGTAAGCTGTAAGCTGCAGTAAGCTGTTTCCGGTGCTAAGAGTAACTTTTATATCGTAAACTGTTCGCCAATCTGTACAGCACATTATGTACATAACTGGCTCACATCAGCCATTCCCTATTACCCGTAAACCGATCACATCTCTGCATTTTCAATTAAGCTTGACAGCCTCGACAGTTGTGGTTATGGACTATATCTGACACCAATTACAAGAAAATAAGTTTACCTATCGTTGTATTTTCCTTTGGGAAAATACATTTCTATGTAGAGCATACATTGCCGCAGTGTGGATAGTGATTTGTAGATGCAAACTTGTTTGGTCGTGCTTGCAGCCGCGGTACAGTTACCATCTACTCGTACTCTGTAGTGTGTACAACCGTGGTACGACGTCGGCGCGGGGTGCGGGGCGCGGGGCGTGGGGCGCGGTGTGGGGAGGAGCGGGGGGGGTACAGTTAGCATCTGCGCTAACTGTGCTTTATCTTGCCAGCATCGGATTGAGAACCAGCGGCAATCGCTCAAATGATAGACAACATACCAGATCCACGATAAGACCCTGCAAAGTTTTATGGAATAGGAAATATTTGGTTTTCATCAATAGGATCTGGCTGTATTCAGGAGGCTCTATATCATGCGACACGTAAATAGATCAGAAAATCAAAACGAAAAACATAAAAACTAAAATACTCACTAAGTTTTTTCTTGTAAATAATTGTACCTACCATAAATTTAAATTTAAACAAAAAGCTTCACTTCAATCACGTTGCTACAGAACTGGTCGTGATATTTGTATCTTAAGCATAAACTTCTAATATTACAATGAACAAGTAAAGTACGTAATAACTAATAGATATACCTACCAAATACGGAAGCTTTTCATTTTTATGGTCGTCTGTCAGCCACACCCACGGCATGTAACAGTTGAGTAAACCGTGGTACAGCAACACTTTGCAGTGTGCAGTCGACCAGCGTGTCTTATTTGTACTGCTTGCTTTGTGCCAAGTACCAAGTGCCCGCTGACCGCTGACGGCCAAGTGCCAACACTGCAACATTGCGAAATGCTGCTTATTATTTGTATGTAGTAGCCAATAATTGCTGGTCACTCATTTGTGGTCAGCTTCTGCATCGTGGAATCGATGGGCTATGTCATATATAACTAATAATTTTGTACTACTGTTTTTGATTTATAAACCAAAACAAAATTAACGGTAGAACTTTAAGATATTGTAGATATATTTTCTTGAGAATTTGTTTATGTTTTACTGTGGCTTTTTTTTTTAGTTTTTATTAGGCCCCTGTTATACTTTTTGAATATTTTAAGCATCATCCCTCTTAGAAATGCATTAAATTATAACATCTGTCAACTCGCAAACTTTAGCGTATTGGCCGCACTCGAGACATACTGAGCCGTCTTGTAGATTTCCCGGCGAGAGCTGCTCGCGGCGGCGGACGTTGACCCCGGCGCGACGCGACTGCGACACCACTGCGACCAGACGCACGACTCGCATCTGCCATTCATTATCAAATGAGTGTTACGCCTCTGTTAATTGATAAGCTACAATGTAACGCGTAGTAAACCTTTCGTTTACAATTTTTATTTGAAAGTTTTTTATAGTTCATTCTTAATTATACATTGTCTTCCTTTGCACCTGAAGTCAATAAGCACGATTATTTTAATTAGGTACTGTTAAGTTGATTACGTTTCGATATGTTTAACGATTCTATGACTTTTTATTTGAACTAATAAAATTTATGATTGCGACCGTTTTATGAAAATAGCTATTTCGTTCACTACCTACTTCTACACTTGATAATCATTATAATAACCTAAATTCAATATTCAGTCTCTTTGTAAAACAAATGTATACCTAGTAGGTATCTACAATATATTTGGGGACTTTCATACAGTTTTTATTGGGAAAAGACGATGCGTTTCACAGTTTTTGAAACCTAAATCATAACTAACAGAAAATGTCTCATACATCACTTATATGGCATTCGAGGCTTTGTGCGAACATCCGTGCGAACAAAGGCGGCTGTCCCGGCTGTAGCCTGTAGGTGGCTGTAGCGTATCACATCCGGCCGTCACAACACTTTTATCCCGCAGATTTACGCCGCTACATTGAACAGGAAAGTCGTAACGGGCTGCGCCAACCGCACGCCGCACGTCTACGCACAGCCGAGCGCAGCCTTTCATTCACTGTATATAATACCTACTAGCTTTCCGCCTGCGGCTTCGCCCGCGTTTTCAAAGAAAAACCCGCATAGTTCCCGTTCCCGTGGGATTTCCGGGATAAAACCTAGCCGTAGCCTATATTATTCGTGGATAATGTAGCTTTCGAATGGTGAAAGAATTTTTAAAATCGGTCCAGTAGTTTATGAGCCTATTCATTACAATCAAACAAACAAACAAAGTTTTCCTCTTTATAATATTAGTGTAGATACTGAAGTTGAAAGATTGTAGGCATGATAGGTATGATGTGGAATTACTAATCAGTAAGGAACTTTGTTCCAATGAATTGATAATAATTTTAATATTTATCGGATAGTCGTTGATATGGTTATTGGTTGGTTACAGGCATGGTTTTTACTTTTTATCATAACATTTTACACCCTTTCTATCGCAAGATATTGTATGTATCTTAGGTTACTTGTGGAAATGGACGTTTATACTATGTACGGAACTATTTTTAACAGTAATATTTTTTCCGTACCTTCATTCGGTCCTTTAATAGACAATTTATAAAGCTATTGCTTTATAAATTGTCTATTAGCTAAGCTTTAGTATTGTAGGTATGCGACGTAAACAATGCGACGAAGCCTGCGTCGCAATAAAAAGTGACACATTGTCGTTGAATTTATATTCGACAAGAGGCGGAATGGCCCATACGTCTCCGCTATTGGCATAAATATGTTTAAGTCAGCTCTAAGGATGTTTTATTGCGCGCCCGACATTCCGCTCAAATATTAAATTGAAAATATTAACTCTATCGCTGCAGAGCGCTCGGTCCGGCGCGGCCCGCTAATCGAGCGTAATGAAATCAATTGCCTTCTTCGGAGTTTTGGCTTCTCTCAGTATTTATTTGAATTTATTAATGATTAACAGTGATGTTTTGTTTGAATGAAATTTATTTATCTATCTTACGCTAAGAAATGTCATGACTAAACACTAGCCGCAAGGCAATACATATTGTTTTTGTGTGCATAAACGAACTCTTACGTTACATTTTACAATATGAATAATAATACCATAATCAATACCATAATCATACATGAGATCTTGTGTTAAATAATGTTCAACTTAAAAGAACATTAAAGATATTTTGTCAGATAAAAGTTTACCAGGGAGTACGATGACCAGGTAACGACCATACTTATTGAATATTATCTAAAATATACTTACATAATATTAGGTACGTAGCGTCGTATTTAACAAAATGAATGTTTGTAACAAAATAGTCCATAGTCCATACCATGTACTGTCATTACATAATTCACGACAGTGAAATGTAAGGACTGAATGAATAATTAATGGTTCATCTATTTGATGTATAAGTTCAGAAAAAAGGTCATATTACGATACTTTACCGAGGTCCGAGTGCCAACTGCCACCATTAGCAAACAGTGCATGCAAGTTATGGCAACAAGGCTTTTTGGGAGCTCGCCACTCCCGACCATACACACCGACATTACCGGGTAGATTGGCGTGTGCCGTGTGAGACAGCACGTCACGTCATGCGGCGGGTTGCCGTGTGCGGCGAGGTCGGTCACCCGCGGTATGAAATATGCAGTATTTTGAACGTTTATTTGGGTCGACGGGTTCACCGCTTGTAAGGGCGATTACGTATGGACGACTGAGTATCAGAAGCTCGCTTAACTGAGTTATTATTTAGCGTCGAACTGTGCGTGCTAAAATCTTTTTCAAAAAATATTATCGCTTTGTTACCGACGGAGACCATAAAACCTAGCCAAGCGCATACACCGATCATAAAATTGTAAAGTAAAATCGATCAGCGCTACAAAGACCGTCGCGGTCGGCCCCGTTCCCCAGTAAGGGATACGGGCAGCACTGGGCAGCACACTTTCTGCCGCTTATCTGCAGTTGATAAAAAAGTGACGTGAGCATGAGCGTGGGCGTTAGCATAGCCTTGTTTTTGTTTGCAGATAGCTCTCGATACTTTAACTGATAACAGACAGTTGTAATTATAACGTAGTAACGTGATAACTGCTTTCATAAGCGAACACACCTTTGACTCGAGTGTTCAGTGAAGTGTTCAGTCGAGTAGTGGCATATATCGCAGAAGATTATGATCACCGCCAATACCGACGTGTCGCCGATTCGCGTCTGCCCTTAACCTTACATTTGCAAGCACCGAACGGAGCAAGTCACGCCACCGTAATCTCTATTTCTGTAACAATTTCACATTTTACATAATTCGTGCGAACGCCCGGGGGATTATTTGGATCGGTCCCTCACCCGGGACATTCGTGACGTCAGCAACTTACGGACAACACTTGCGAGTCCGTCGAGAACACTTTACCGTTTTCGCCAGTCATTCGTTGAAGATACTTCATTTTGTTGTAGTTTATTAGTTATGCATTTATTGTAACTGTTCGACTTATTAAGTAGGTATGTACTTTTAATACAACAAGTCGAACAGTTACAGTAGATGCATTTAAGGGTGCTATTACAAATTTTTACAAAAAAACGCTATTTTACGGTACCATTTTAACTTAAAGCAATTACACGTGAGAACAAAGTAGGTAATATCTTAATTTAAAGATAATATATTCAGTTCTACGATCATCTTATAAAAATTGTACGACGTCATACAAAATTGTCGCTAAAATACGATTTTCCCAGCACAATAATCGCATAAAATGCAAAAAAATGGTGTCTAAAACGGTACCATTTTAAGAAAATTAAAAGTCTAATCTATCTTCTTACCTATAAATTATTGAGGGATATATAGTCCTTTATAGATTATAATGTTTTTTTTGTATCTAACTAAATCAAAATTTTATTTCAATTATTAGCTAAATTAAAAATACTTGTCGATTTCTTCATACATTTTGCTCTCGCGGGTCGTCAGACCGCGCTCAGAAGCGCTCACAGAGTAGGTACATTATTATGAATAGACCGGACTCTCAGTGGAGTTTCGTTTGCAAAAATAGCGGACCTAAATCTGACTTCTGATATATATTGTATAGATCACAGACATCCTATAGACAGATGTTGCCAACCAGTTTTGTGGTCCCCCTCTCCCCGCCCTGGAAATTAAATATGGCATACAAAGAAAAAAATAAAAATTTCCAAAACATGCCGTGTGGGGTAACAAATGAAAGAGCTTATTGAGTAGATCACGAATATATAGCATACTATAACATTTCTTACACTTTCTCTAAGATTTTTTAGAAAATTTACGAAAATGCTCCATTTTTGAGTTAACTTTAAACCACTATAGATTGAAAACTCATGAATATATTTTTTAAATTATTATTTTAAATAATTAACAATAGTCCATTGTTTACGATTCAATAGTTCGTACAGTGAAATAGTAGCATGGGGGAGTGGGGGGAGCATTCAAAGATGGCGAGTATATTTTCAAGTTTATGCCAGAAATAAAGGCCTAATATTAAAATATCGGTGTCAGGGCTTAGAATAATTATCTCTGCACTGTCGTTGTGTTTGACAGAAAGAAAAATATGGCAGAACATTCTTGAATCAGCCTCTGTGTGATTAGATTTCAAATCGGTAACTTCAGTGAAAGTCGCGCCTTGCAATTTAAAACATTTTGTGGGGTCATCAAATCCACCTCATGGCTCATACATATAGCTCACTTATTAATATTATATTACGAACTATTGAATCGTAAACAATAGACTATTGTTAATTATTTAAAATAATAATTAAGAAAATATATTCATGAGTTTTCAATCTATAGTGGTTTAAAGTTAACTCAAAAATGGAGCATTTTCGTAAATTTTCTAAAAAATCTTAGAGAAAGTGTAAGAAATGTTATAGTATGCTATATATTCTTGATCTACTCAATAAGCTCTTTCATTTGATACCCCACACGGCATTTTTTGGAAATTTTTATTTTTTTCTTTGTATGCCATATTTAATTCCCGGGGTGGGGAGAGGAAGACCACAAAACTGGTTGGCAACATCTGTCTATAGGATGTCTGGGATCTATACAATATATATCAGAAGTCAGATTTAGGTCCGCTATTTTTGCAAACGAAACTCCAATGAGAGTCCGGTCTTATACCTAAATTTGAGTAACGCAGATTTGTGACAGCGTCCTTAAGATTAATACAAACAGATATATCTGATATAGTTATGTATTTTTTTAACAATATGGCAAATTGTAGTTCCTACAGTAACCTTTCCACTTGAACAATTTTAATGGATTCAATTGATACACAGGCTAGTTATCAAGGAACAATAAGTGCTTCTAAATAAACAACATTAACTTAGGCAATATATTAAACGTCGCAACATTTTATTATTGTATTATAAACGTAAAAACAAAAATTTTGTAAGTGGACAAGCTGACATTACCACAGACATGACTATAAAGAACAATGTGCTATTTTTATAGAATTCGGGCAAATCAGTAGAGATCCATATAAGGCGGTGGTCGTGGTGCGGGCTCCTAGCAACAGCTCACAGCCTTGACGGTTCCATTGAACCTGCACTCGCGCCGCCGCCCGGCCTCGCCCGCCTCGCCCGCGCCGCTGCAACCATACTGCATCAATAGCCTTTCTGAACATACAATGAAGAAAGCGGAAGCTGCATAAAGCAAGCTCATCTCCTCTATAATCTATCTATTCCGTAGAATATTTTACATGTATTTGAGTATAATATATGTATTAAATCGTATGGTGCCTGCATTCAGGAAATAAACCGCAAATCATAAAAACACTTATGCTAATGCACCTGGGGCTTGGTAGAGATAAAATCTCGTGCGTAAAATTAAAAAATAATAATTTATTTTTCAAAGCACATTAATTGTTCACTATTAAATTGAAATAAAAGTGAGCAGACCATTGAGTTGTTCTCATAATAGAGCCACAAAGGCTGGGCCTCCCTTATCGTGTTAAATGGACGCATATCTCATAATACGCACACAATACACATGCGGCCGCGCAGGGGTGCGGGAGGGGGAGGGGGCGAGGGAGAAGGAGGGATTGCATTCTTCTTAATTAAGGCTTTATTAAAATAAATGCGGCGTCTGCTCCTAAATTCTATGTTTTAACGTAATTGCTTTAAAACATTAGACACAGAGATCATACTTCCTCGGTTATGTGACGCTTGGCGGTTTGGTCTTCGAATAAACTATAAACTCTATGCTATTTTATTTACTTTCTAAAATTTTCGTTTGAAATTGGACATCAGATTCAGAAATCATTCCCCTTTCTTGGCGCGTAAAACTTAACTTATAGGTACAACGGTCTACACTCTATACTCTATATTATAGGGTAGGTACTAGGTAGAGTCACGATGAACTGTCCCTAATAATGAATATGAGGTTTGCGCGAATAGAATACTAATTGATCGCAATTTTTGAAATATCCACATCAGCTGTGAACCGGTAACCTACAGGGTTGAATTCCACCTTAATTAATGAGTATATTAAATGCATCCATACTAATATTATAAATGCATGGAAATAGGTACTTAAAATTCCTTCTTGCTTTGTGTAAATGTCTTTGCAATATAACATCGTTCATAACCTGATTAATTGCTGTGTTTTTTTTTTACATCCTATGTTCCATATTCAGTTCTTTATTGCCGTATTATATTAATTATACGTTTAGTTCATTACAAAAGAACATTTTACATTAAAAAAAAGACAAACGGCTCAAAGAGTTTTTCTAATAAAAAACTGATTAAAGTGTTTTTCCCACATACTTAGTTGCCATGAAATAAAATATATTAGAAGAGAATTAAGCATACATAACGTTAAACTCAGTTTAGGTATTATAAGAAGCTAATTTCAACGTCGTACAACACATGTAGTTGTAAACAAATCTTATAAACAACAATATGTAAATAGGCTCTCAACACAGCTCTCATATATAGTAGTTTGGAAATAAGTGACGAATGTTTCCTCCATTAAGTCACGAACTTTCGATCCAATTTCCTTCCGCGCCTCCAGCTCCGTGTGAACTCTATTCAGTTTTGGGGTTCCGTTGGAAAGTACAAGATGTCTTTAGTCTCATATATTCGTTCTAAACTAACTTTGACATTTCAAGTCTTCATGATGATCTACTAATAATTATCAATGTATATCATTCTGCAAATTGCAATATGCATTATAAAAACTATATCTAAAACTATATCTGTGTATTATACCTGTATTAATATTTTAGTTATGCACGCAACCTCGTACACACACACAAACACACTCACACTCAAATACACACTCACACACACACCCACACACACACACACACACGCTTTTACTCACGTTATAATGGCACTGTGTCTTATGGAGTGGAAAGCGTCGATCGCCTATAGCACAGGTCTAGTACCTAGTAGGTTTACGTAGAGACGAGCATACTATAGTTATGCTCGCTACAAGTAAACCGCCCCCCCCCCCCCCCCCTGCGACAGAAGGCGGATAGCCCGATAATAGGGCGACGTTATCGTTAAACGATACCGTTGCCTATTGTCATGTATGGGCCTGAACGAGTCGCCAAGTTGCGGCAATCACCATGTAGGCGGCGGGGGTATAAGGCCTGGCTGTTAACCCCTGCCGCCGAAGGTGAACAATGGCCACCGTTGGGTTTTAGTGGGTATGGCTTCTCGCGAGTCCCACATACCCCCTCACACAGAAAAACTGCAGAGGGGGATGCGTAAATGCATTTCCCAACGTAAAAAAAAGTCTTGTACCTGGTTTAGTCGATTGTCGTGTCTCATTTATGTAAACTTTTATAATGTGGGTCCAAATAAATATTTTTTTCATTTCATTTCATAATATTGTGAATTTTGATGACCATCTTCCACCGTGAGTAGGTATCACAATTGCTTCTGAATCCGTAACACCTAATCTATAATAGTTCCAAACCCAGGTGACTACGCGGAGTTTTACTTTTCATGTTCTGTCGTTAGTAAGTATAGTAATTATTTGTTGATGAATTATACCTCAACGCTGTCAATAGCAATCACATATTTATTTATATATTATGCTGTTTTATGAAAGAACAGTGTGAAAGTTACTAAAAATCTAAAATCGAAGCCTGAATATTGCACTAATTCCTTGAAATATTTCGAATAATAGGATTATGATTCAATAAGTGAATGATTTTGTTAAGCATGGCAGCTCTACGTGGCTCTACCATTAGGGTGCTTTTCCACCAATAATGTGCTACGATGTGGAACGAGGAATGTGTTTATAAAAACCAATCATATAACTTCATTTAGTTTGAAGTTTGAAGCGTTTAGCGTTTGAAGCGATACTATTGGTTATTTACAAACACATTCCTTAAACGACGACGCGGACCTAAGAGTCTTATATATTTTTTTTTTTGTTTTTGTAATCAAACTCAAAGTACATATATAACCACATAATATGTAACAAAGTCTACTAAACTGCTCCCGCTAGCTCTGTTCCACTTATCGTCGATATGAATAAACGGAATATGTGGCTAAAGGAGGCTTTGCTTTATTTACATTTATAAAAGTCAAGCTGTAGATCATTGAGCCATTCTAATGAAACAGCCTCGATAGCTATCGCAATCCTTCCACTGGCTAGTTCTGTGGGCGCTAGTGCGTGCGTTGTGAGGCCCGGGGCGCAGGGCGCGGGGAAGGGGCCCGGGTAGCAGGGCACGAGGAAGGGTCCCGGGGCGCTGGCGCCGGCTCCGCGCAGATATCTTGCATTACAAACGACATCGGTTTCCGCTCGCACTACACTTATCTTTCTTTTACAATAAGACTCGCATCGACAAGCCGACACACGCTCTGTACCCTGTCCTGGATGTCGGCCAACGAGCCCGACTCGCGGGAAAGCGCCCATAAAACTTGTGTATAATACCTACTTACTTGCAATAAAATATGTTTTATTTTATCTCCCTTCAGTTTACCTTTACGCTCTCTCTCGTGAGATGTCCAGATAAATGATAGTCCCTATAGTCCCTACGTTAGTCGTTATTTCAAACTTTGATCTAGGTACATCTCCAAATTGAAGACAAATACTTCCTTGACGCGTGAACGGGAAACATAAGCAGTACCAAACATTTTATAGAATAAGTATAAATAAATACATAAAATCTCTATAATAGTCTACAATTAAAGTTATTTCCAGTTATTTCTTGCAATATTTATGCCACTGACATTGAATTTGCACCAATTACTTAGCGCTCTACCCACGTACGATACCGTTTATTCGGTAATTAGGTACCTAAGTAGTGAAAAAAAAAACAATTTGTGTTTTTTTGGTCGATATTCTTTGTAAAATGTGGCACGACTTCGATAGTTATAATTCATTGTAATAATTCACATTCGTGTCCAAGTCGATTTTACGTATTTTTATTTTTTAAGTAGGTAACTAATTCATTTATTACAAGAGTTTTGTTTGTGGCTTTGGTACTTCTCTTAGGAAACTTGTGTCGTTGTGGCTAAGATTACATCTCGTAAAATGTAACGTTATTCCGGGAATGTATAGATTTATGGTAGTTTGACCGACCATTATGGCAGAAATATGTTATTTTGTAACTACCTAACTGCGGCGTGGAGCGATTTGAGCTAGTTTTATACATTAGCAAGCATTTCTCCGTCTTTTATAGGCCATAACACGTTAATGTTCAGCGGCGCGGAGGGAACGCGCGCCCTCGCAGCGATAACTCTCTTTTTATGTGCCTTCAGCTTTAGGCGTACTGTACAGCGCTCTGCCGGACGAGCCCTGGCCAGCCTCGCGCCGAACTGTGTGTTACAATTTACAAAAGGGACTGTTGTAAATGTTCCATGTGTCAAAGTTATGTATTCATATCTCGTGCTCTTATCACCGCTACTCATAATTTCATAAATTATTTTCCAAGTAATAAATTATTTCTTCTGGAATGTTTCTGTCAATGCATATTTCAGTCGAACTTTCAGCATTAGAAAACCGGTCAATTCAAGATTTGTTGCGAATATTAAAACGATACGTACCTATTCAATTTGCTTGCCAGTTGCCAGATGATCACAATAATCATCTGGAGCACGTCATATTATTATAACTACTAATGAAAATAGTTTTGTCATCAGTTTACTTGTATTTACAGTAACTTGTCAATTTCATATTCATCGATAAGACATTGCTTGACACTTGACACGCGGAGGTCGCTACTCTTGATCGCTGGAGTGCAGCGCGGCCGCGCCCCGCGCCCTGTGCCCCGGGCCTCGCGCCCAGCGCCCCCGTGCCCCGCGCCCGCCGCACCCTGACCCACATCGAGCCGTCACTGACACGCAGCGCGGGATGAACGGCGTCCGGGAAAAACTCGTTAATTATAACTTCCTGTTCGCGGTCCCTCGGGGGTTTTGTTTTCTGCAAAAATTGCAGCCTGCGTCGTGGGCCGTGGGAGCTTCGTAGCGACCGCATCTGCGCCGACAGGACGCGATGACAACCCTACTTTAGACGTTGCAGGAATACGCCTGTCAAAAATATTATGTTATTTCGTATCGACTTTACACCGAATACCTGTTTTAATGTATTCGAATGTTACATTGATTAAATGTAAATCCCGCGGTGAGCACGGGTGAAATGAATTAACATAATTAATAAAATTAATTCATAATTTCTGTTCAGTTCGCTGGTCCGCTCTACTTACTTGTGGAATGTTTAATAATTCAACATTAACGTCATATCACTTAAAATGGAATATATTTGGAATTAATTTGAATTAACATAATATGTTTACGGGCTTTTCTCAAAATGCTAGTTCCGTTCTGGAGGCTGCAGATAATGTTAAAAGTTGGAATGTCTTACGATTACCTTTTGGGTCAATAATTTGAAACTAAATACATTCCTTTTATAATTATTATTTCAATACGCTAGTACGCTCACTCGTAGGTACGCTACGCTACTCGTACGCTATTCGAGGTAGGTACATACCTACACTTTAATTATATAAACTGCACTTACTACCACCGAGAAAATCGATGAACTGATTTTTTTAAATAGCATAAATTTTCGCACATTATCTGTTATGATTATGACCTACACCAATAACTATGCTTAGGTACTAATACATACTCAATATTGTTAAATGTCAAATAACGATAATTTATACGGAGGCAGGTGGTCAACTAAGTTTGCCGAGGTGTTTGGATACTAAAAAAGATGCTAGCGAGGCGCGCCGCTGCACGCCACTAGTCTGCGGAAGACCTTCACACTAACATTCCAAACTAATCTACATATATTCAAATGAGTCAAGTTTGGAGCTCGTGAGCATCTCGCCCTGTCATCTCCTCTTTGTACCACATCAGGGATCTGGAGCCACCTGTCGTGTTCAATTGTTCATTACATGTCACCAGAAACTTGTATGAAAACAAAAAGAAATCATATTAGTTATATGAGTAAAAAGGCTCCACTAATAAAATAAGTGACAGAGAAATTCAGAAAAAATTTGTAATATTTACTTTCCGAACATAGGTACTTTCCGAATACAGGTCCAAAGAGAAAGCCACCCACTCCTCCAAAGAGAAAGCCGATCTTCTGGGTGCTCTCTTTGCATCCAACTCAACTTTAGATGACAGAGGAAATGTACCGCCTACTATCTTGCGGTGCAAGAGCTCCATGCCGAATGTGCATTTTAGACAGAGTGCTGTGCGAAAAGCTCTCTTCTCTCTTGATACACGTAAGTCGGGTGGGCCCGACGGTATCCCCGCCATTGTGCTGAAAAGATGTGCTCCTGAACTGGCACCGGTTCTTACAGAGCTGTTTCGGTACTCTTATAACACCGGCATTGTACCTGCCTCATGGAAGACTGCCTCAGTGCACCCGATCCCTAAAAAAGGCGATCAATCGGATCTACCCAACTACATACCAATTGCTATTACCTCCTTGCTCTCCAAAGTGATGGAAAACATCATTATCAACCAGCTATTGGGTTATCTGGAGGAGAACCAGCTGATCAGTGACCAACAGTATGGTTTTCGTCATGGACGGTCGGCTGGTGATCTTCTAATCTTCTTAACTCACCTATGGGCAAGCGCTGTTGAGAGCAAGGGGGAAGCTTTAGTAGTTGGTCTGGACGTTGCAAAAGCCTTCGATCGGGTGTGGCATCAGGCGCTCCTCTTGAAAGTTACAGCCTATGGACTTCCAACTTATGGCCTTTTGAGACTCTCCTTGGAGAAGTCTCAGAGTGGGGTCGACAAAATCTTGTCCGATTTAACCCTGACAAGACACAAGTATGTCTTTTTTCAGCTAAAAAAGCACCATTTCTCACATTTATTTGAGAACACTCCCCTTAGTATCAAGTCTAGTATCGGAATTCTTGGTGTCAGTATTTCTGATGACGTTCAGTTCCGCTATCATTTGGAAGGCAAAAAATTGGGTGTCCTAAATAGAGCGAAGCAGTATTTCAGGCCTGAACATCTATTACTACTTTACAAAGCGCAAATACGGCCTCATATGGAATACTGCTCCCATCTCTGGGCCGGGGCACCACAATATCAGCTCCTGCCACTTGATAGCGTGCAACGAAGAGCCGTCAGAATTATTGGCAAACAAGCACTTACCGATCGGCTTGATCCTCTGGGTTTACGACGAGACGTTGCATCTTTATGCGTTTTTTACCGTTTGTATAATGGGGAGTGCTCTGAGGAGTTGTTTGAGCTGATACCTGCCGCGGAATTCCACTACCGTACCGCACGGCATAAGACCAAGTTTCACGCTCACCATTTGGACCTCTGGCGCTCTAGTACGATCGGTGCGATTTACCCGCCACTTCATTCCGCGCACAACCAAATTGTGGAACAGCCTGCCTTCGGCGATATTCCCGAACGCCTATGACATCGAGGCATTTAAAAGAGAATATACCTCCACCTCAAAAAGTCGGCAACACATCTTCGGACACGTCTGTAGATGCCTATGGGCTGTGGAATTGCTTACCATCAGGCGATCCACATGCTCGTTTGCCTTCTTTCATATTAAAAAAAAAAAGGTCAGGTAGAGCCTATGGGAACTTTTTTAAATTATTTACTTTTCTATAAAATGTTTAATCGTAAGCAATAGTTCCCTTGGTTCCGCTACTAGACTTATTTTTAAATATTATTCTATTTTACTTTTTTAAATGTTGTTAAGTTTAACAGTTTATTTTTTTTTCTGGCATTCATATAATATGCGAGATTTCGTACCTCCTCGTAGAATATAAATTTACGAGTGTTATAAGCCATAAGTGTTCTGTGTTCCTAAGGTATTCCTAAGTTTTATTAAATAGAAAACGTGCAGGCTAAAAACGTCTTCAATTTGTAGACACAGTTATTTAACTCTGTTATTTTATTTGCGCATTCTGTAAAAATGGCGAAGCAACAGCTATTTGGTCCGCCGCTGCCGTCCGTGGTAAAGCGTTCCGTTAGCAGTTAGAACAACACGCCACACGGCGAGCGCCCGCCTCGCCCGCGCCCGCAGGCCGCAGCGCACATCACGTGACGTCATCTATCTCGATTAGCTCAAACCATAACTTACTGCAAACTGAAAACTTGACAGCTTTCATTACCAGCCTGCGCTGCTTGTTATATTTGTTAAATGTCATAGGAATTTTCTTTGGTCTTATAAAATATTGTATCTACACAGTCAATTTGATTCGATATTTATTAGTTTCGATATATTTACCTACCTACACGTCAAATTAAATTTACCTACAGGTCAACAGTCAACAGTATATTTAATTTTCCATATAACGATTTAATGAGCAATTAGTTCATTCTGTACCTATATTATATAGGTATAAATGAATCCATGTCTCTATTTATATTATGTAGGCTTTACCAATTACCTATATTATGGCTTACGAATGACACATTTTATAAGCACAATATATAAATAACAATACAGATGCCAATCTTTTATTATGGCAAAACAATTTAAAACATTAGATATAGGTAAGTCGAAGATTGTTTCACCTTACACCTACACCACAGAATAATAGCTAGTACACGCATAAATATCATTCTATACGTCATAACTGCCGTTTTCAATTTAAAAACATAAAAATAACCCATTATAATTTCTAATTGCCTGTAACGACCCTCTCCCTTAACTTATAGTTGGACAAGTGCAGGGGCCAGGAGAGGACCCCCGCAATAAAATTCTTACTCTAGCGTACTTATTGTTAATGAGGCGTCTAATTAATTAAGGAGTTGTCGAGGAAATTTAAATTACGGTAAAACGCCAAGAATTTAACGGGCTTTCGAAATAAGAATTGTGCATCTACTTATAAGTAGGTATGTCGATAGAAGAGCAGATTGCATGGCAGATGATTACCTTTTTACTTTTTAGGTTTAGAGAGATATTTATTTCAAAGATTATATTTCATTTACTAGCTGTGCCCGCGACTTCGTCCGCGTGGAATAGTGACTGCATAGTAAACTACTTAACACACAATTATTGAGTAAACACGTACTACCATAAACAATTAAATAATAAGCACTTGCAGATTATTTTACAGTTAAGAAATAAAATAAATTAAATAAATAACAACACAAAAGAACTGTTAGTAAAATTTATTACTAAACTGAGCTAAAAACTTAGGTACCTACAAAAGAGTTCAAAATTTCCGGGGTATGGCTATCCTCCCGCTCCCATATCCTTCTACTTTCACAGACTTTCAACTTTTCGCTTTCACCCCTAGTAAATGGCAGAACCGATTTTGATGTAAACCATGTCTAATTGTACCTATATGTACACGTCATATCCTTTGATGCTTCATTTGGATTATTTATTTGAACTATCACCCCTTAGGTGCACTATATGTAATAAACGGATGAACCGATTTTGATAAAACCAGACTAATTGTAATTCACACGTCATGCCCTTTCATTTGATATGCCGCTTGAGTGTATTATTTGACCACATTCGATTATTCATTCCCACGTTTACTGCAATAATCCAATAAATGGATCAACCGAATTGGATAAAAATATGACTAATTGTACTTTCACACGTTATGCACTTTCATTTGATATGTCACTTGGGTATATTTGACAACATTCGTTTTTTAAATTCCCACTTTTAACCCTATTGTGAGAAATTACACGCGAGGCTGGGTTAAATATTAGTTTGAATGTAATAAGAATGTACTGCGATTCTACTTAGCTACCTAATTGATGTAGGTAGTGATAACAAATCGCAGCAAGTCAACCACTATTAGCAAAGTGAGGGTAGTTGGGTCGAACGTCGTATAATCAACGTCCGAGCCCCTAGGCACGATTCGTACGAATGCACCACGAGTCAAAGGAAAGCGGCTTTTTATAGTATTCGACAGCTAAGCATGTTCAGACATGAAATAATGACAACTACATTGACAACTATTCATCCACAAAAATATTAAATCAAAAGTTACGTCTAACCCTATATATAATAAATGGATGAACCGATTTTGATTAAATATGCCTGATTATACTTCACACGTCATGCCCTTTCATTTGATATGTCACTTATGTATATTTGACATGCATGCAAAAAACTGATAACTGAATGATATTTGACATGAAATGCATTTTTTTATTCACACTTTTATACCTATATCCAATAAATGGATGAACCAATTTTGATAAAATACACCTAATTGTACTTTACACGTCATGCCTTTCATTAGATATGTCACTTGGGTAAATTTGATAAAATTCATTTTTTAATTCTCATTTTTACCCCTATATCAAATAAATGGATGAAACGATTTTGATAAATTTGACTAATTGTTCTGACAGGTCGTGTACTTTCATTTGATTTGTCACTTGGGTATAAATTACAACATCTAGACACGCGGCAGCGTGTCAAGCCGAGTTCAAGCGAAGAGAACTGGCGAGCAGCAGCCGTGTGTATATTTACACGAACCATTTCGAGCCACTTTTCACCCCCTTATAACTCGAAAACTATTTAAGTTAAATTAACCAAATTTGGTACATATCAAGAGGACCTCAAGATAAACAAGAACCGTAAATTTCATAAATATAGATTAAACAGTTGCGTAGATATTAATATCCAAAAATTTTGAAATCCGTCAATAATTGACTGAGATATATAGATTATTGAAGTTTACATATTTTAGCACGAAACATCTGTAGATTCGATGCGCCTCTGACATCACACTCACTCGCGCTAGTATCGCTAGGGCGGATTACTTAGATTTTGCTTCGATTGCATGATTTCATTATTCAAAACTGTTATTAAACGTAAAATAAAAGAAAATTTTAATAAAAATATTGCTCATACAGTCAGAAATAATATATAATTTTACATATTCACATTTATTTATTCTTTATTTAAGTATGAGTGTTTAGTTTAGTTTTAATTTCAGTGTAATGGAAGAAGGCTTCGTCGAAGGTTGAAATGATTTAATTTGCGTAATATTAATTTAAGTGAAAGATCTTTAGGCGCGTTTAGAGTAAAATTTCAAGATCGCGTCATGGCAATACCGTAACGTCATGGAGTAAGGCGACGATTCTTCTACAACGATCTTTGCATCTTGGTAATAGTGTGTGTACAAATTCACGCTGGATGTTTAGAAAATCATGTAATCTTTTAAACAGAAAACGAGTTTAAAAAATTGCAGATAATGACGGGGCAATGTGCGCTGACATTCATAACATAGGTATAAGAAAATATAGAAAATAATACTAAACAAACCATACAGAGAAACCACAAGAAAACATAAAAAAAATAGTTTGGAAAATCCAAAAGTGCACGCCTCATAATCTCATCCTTTACAATAAAATTGATTATTTATAAAGAGTACACTATAAATATAAAAAAGAAATAAAATAAAACAGTTGGAAAAGTAGGTAAAGAAAGCGGTACCGTAATAATTGAGCTATAAAAAGCTACTAAAATTATGGAGAACAGTCGATATTTTTTTTTTATTTAATAACAATTAAACCACATCGAATCAGACCCTGAAAAATGAAAGGGTTCTATTCCTGAGCATACTCAAGCGTAAGAGAAAAAAAAAAGACTCGATTAGTAAAGTATTTCGGTCGCTATCGTGTTAACAAGAAAATCCTCCGCACATACAGACACACGGACGTCCAAGACAGAACTTTTTTAAACTGTTTTTTAACTAGTTTAAATAACAAAAATGACATCAAAAATATCATGAATGTTAAAAATAGTGTTTTTTCTTAATATGTGTGTGTATGTATTATCTTACAAGTGCAATGTTATGATACATAAAGACATTTTAAGTTTTAAAAATCAGATGTTTTGCGCGAAGTGACAGTAGTAGGTACCTACCCACCTCAACGCTTCGCTTATGAGGCGTGCAATTGTATATAAAAAATATTATATTCATAAAGTAAATCAAATTTGCAGAGTAATTTTGTGTACAAAAAGTAATGATATCCCACCAAAAACATAAATGTAAAATTTGGAGCCGAGTTCAATCGTTGACTTAATTTGGCAAAAAAGATATGAGATCTAAATGTGTGCCATGTTCTGCAGACAGTCCAGAAATTTATTTACAAAGATGTATTAAGTTCTTAGGTTGACTGAAAACTCAATTGTTTTATTTTCCCTTAGAGAACAATGTTTATTCCAAAATATAACTTTTTTTAATTTGAATAAAAACTAGCCTCATCAAATTATGGGGTTCGATATGTCATAAGTTGTTTGCTTTGTGAAAATAATTATATTATTCAGCTTACCCCGCCCCCCCTTGGGGACTTTCGATATGACAATCTGGACTTGTCAAGGAATAACTGTAGCGTATAACTTACGTAATCAATTTATTATCGTACACTGTACAGTGTATCAATAGAATGCCTTAGCAAATGTTCGCCGTGATTACTTAAATGGTCATAACTTTTTTATTTATTAACCGATTAACATGAAATAAACACTAAATGTTAAATGAAGCTTACCACAATATATTTGTGAAAACCGCATCTAAATCGGATAAGCCGTTTCTGAGATTAGCGTGCACGAACATACAGACAAACAGACAAACAAACAAAAATTTTTTTAACTACAGTTTTGGGTTCGGGATCGATTTTCTAATAACACCTGCTAATTTTTTTTTACATATTTTCATTGTACAGACAACACTTTTCTACAATTTTATTATATGTAGGCATTGTAGGTATTCATGATGATGATAAGTTAACATAAGAATCATAATGTACATAACCTGAAATTACCTGTTGTAAGATAATTTGAGATTTATAAAGGTATCTACCTATTAGACATTAGTACCTATCAGCCATAAATTAAAAATTCATCTTTAGTTTTTAATTAAATTTTAAATCACTTCCTACATTCATAGATTCAAGGACACCCGATTCAGTACTATTGTAATTATTTTAATAAAATGCTTTTATCCAATTACCTATGTGACAAACCTCGTTACATAGAGCAAGTAGAGTGCGGGGTGGAGGTGTGGGGGGCGGAGGACAGAAGGGGGGATAGTAAGGGATACATCACGCTACATTGACGGCTCACCAGCTAACAGGATTAGCGCGCCTGGTGTCGAGCCAGCGATGCAATTTAGCAATTATGCGCACTTGATTGTGGCTACTAAAACTAGGTTTCTGTTAAAAAATATCTTATCACTATCATCACTACATACTATAAAACAAAGCATTGAGATAATATTACTACGTATGGAGGAGACACCACGAACAAAATCTCTGCGCCATTTTTTTGCTCTAAGTTTTAAAAATTATTATCTAGTTAGTTAGGTAGGTACCTACTTACCGATTAAAGTTATTCCTTTGCACTTTTCCGTATTATTTGTATTATTTGTGCAATATCGTAACACACACGAAGGCATATTTGATGCGTTTCACTTTAAAACAAATAAAAAATGAGCGTGCAATTAAGCCATATGGCGTATGTTGAGCGGAACATAAGTGATGTAGGCGGTGTCGTCTCCATATTATGTATTGTACGGTGTCGTCTCCGACTTTGTTCTCAATGAAAACAAAGTCGCTTTCTCTGTCCCTATGTCCCTTTGTATGCTTGAATCTTTAAAACTAGGTACGTACGCAACGGATTTTGATGCGGTTTTTTAAGCTATTGCACAGCTTCTATCGCGGGCCTTGAGCGCGGGGATCGAATCGAGAAATCCCGTAACGAAAAAACCTCACGCTCCCCACTCCGACGGGCTCGGAGGTGTGGCTTGAAGGCATGCTATGCAATAGCTTCACCGCGCCAGTCCCTGAGTGCCACACGTCTTTTTTTAATAGATAGAGTGATTCAAGAGGAAGGTTTAGTATATAATTAATTTATTAGGTTTTAGACAAAGCGGGCGAAGCCGCGGGCGGTAAGCTAGTTCATTATATGTGTTTGACTCTTCACAATATTTTCAAAGTCCCGTCCCAGGAAAGTAAATATTATGTAAGTATTTCAATTTATTTCAGAGTTTCCCTATGGTCTAATATACTTAAGTCGAAATGCAACGGCGTGATAATAGAATGAGACCAATTTTATAAGGGTATCATTTATAAGCTATCACCAATTTAATTAGTTTTGTGTTTCTTAAATAATAGGGTTTGTCCTCAAAATAGTAGATCTGTCACCAAAATGTAGTCACCAAACAATGCAAAATCAGTTCCACAATAAATCACCTAAAATCCTGAGATATAAGGTCTAGTACCAAATAAATGTTTTTGTATGTAAGTATTATAATACTTAGGTGTGTCCTAATAAGTATTTATGCAAACTAATTTAAAGAGATCACCAATAAATCATAATATTATGTTACTAGAAAACAATTAAAGTTAAAATAATCAATATTTATTCTTAAAAATAATAACCACTGAATAATCAGCTCTGGTTTAATAGCTGGCTTATGGCTAGCATAATTATTGTAGATAAAACACTTAATTAAAGTTAAAATAATCAATATTTTTTGTTAAAAAACAATAATCACTGAATAATCAGCGCTGGTTTGGATTTCGAAGGGCGCGGGCGCCCCCTTTTTCTTTTCTGGCCGATAAGCACATTTTTTGCTTCTGGTGGGGGGTTGGCCAGCTTTAAGCGTATGGCTCACAGAACAGTAAGAATGTTCTTACTGTTCTGTGGTATGGCTAATCCGTTAATATGTTTGCACATGTCAATTTTTAAAGCGCGCGAATTTGTCTCCGCCCCTTTGATCATTTTTTCATTAAATTTATAAATTGATGTATTAAATTGGTAACGAATACTATTAATTTAATATCTGAAGGAAATAAAATGTTACTACTGTATTGGTGACAAAATATCAAATAAAAAAGAGTCGCAGTCAGGGATCGATAATCGATTTATTTGGTGACAGATCTACCATTCTGAGCACAGAGCTATTATTTAAGTAACAAAACTGTTATTATAAGAACGAAGTTTATAGGTATTCATGTAATGCAATATAATTTTATTGGTTATCGATCTCTTATTTTACACATATTATATTAACATTAATTTGATAATTCATACCTACCTGGGAACAATTTTTGTTTATCTGAATTCTGAGAACGAAAATATTTCGTGGTGATAGATCTATTTATTAGGTGATACAACTTGATGACAAATATAAATTTTGGTGATAGAAAATATAGTTCCCATTTTATAATAAATTTATTGTATTAAAAAATGTATTAAAAATGGGTTGACTGGGAAAATCCTGGACAGGACATTTATAATGAATTAAAAAAAAAACATTTTTTTTTAAATTAATTGCAGTATCAACATAATAAAAAAAAATTATACTAGACTTAGAATAAAGTATGAAACCTACAGAATGTGCAGTCATAGTAATTTTCTAATATTTACCGGGACAAACGGCTAGGTTGGCAGGTATAAACAGGTAGGTATGTCGGTAGGTACCAGTTACCTACTTTCACTTGATAGGATGATGAAAAAAAAAATAAGTCAACTCTGTTTTATTACAAAATTGTTTAATTATCTCGCAACTGCAATTAATAAAAAATGAAAATAAAAGATTTTTTAATAATTAAGTAGGTACTTAATAAAAAATATCCTGTCCAGGATTTTCCCAGTCAACCCATTTTTAATACACTAAATTTATTATAAAATTGGTCTCATTCTATTATCACGCCGTTGCATTTCGACTTATATTCGGATCTTAGACCACTACGTTTTAATAATAATTGTATAAACCGACGCTCTTGTATTACAAGAGCGAAAGAGATTCAATTACTTTTTTTTTTAATGAATAAACTGCGTAGGTACGTTAAAAATAATAAATACAAATAGGGTAATTGCGCCAGTTCGCGTCCACTTAGTGCAGTTGGAAAGTTTGAAGGAGAAAATAAAAATGTTCCAGAACAAATTTCAACGCAAAATTTATGTGACGTGTTCATTACATAGTCTATTTTAAGATTTACTTTCGATTGTGTTGGAAATATCATGTGGTTTTTATTTATCTAGATAAATAGCAGAATTAGGCGTTTTACCCAGTTCGCGTCCAAAAATTCCAGTTTGCGTCCACCTGTGGACCAGTTCGCGTCCACCAGCTTAGAAAAGGAATTAAGAATGTATTGGGTAATATTTTATCAGATAAATGCAAATAATAATTAGATTTTAATGAATTATTTATTTACGAATATAGCTATATAATAAAAACCGGCCAAATGCGAGTGGGACTTGCACATCGAGGCTTCCGTATTAACCTGTTTTTTTCGTATGTTTTAACTGTAAATGATTATTTTTTTCAATGTTTCCCTTATTTGTGCTATAAGACGTTGCTTCGTACCAATTTTCAGCATCAATTCAATCTGCTGATTTCAGTTGCAATTCAGCGAAAATTTGCAGCATAAACGGCTGTATCTTTTGCTTATAAGTTTGATTTTTTCACTGCTTCAAGGGACTGTAGATTTGAGTATTCAGCTTTATACCTCCACGCGTTACTGAGAAAAAGGGACTTGACAGAAAGAAAGACCGGCAGACGGACATACAGACGGACGGATATCGAATTGATGATCAAGTCTCATTCACAGAATACCCCTTATAAAATGAAAAAATAGCATCAAAATTTGCTAATTTGAATGAAAATTTAAATTATCAACTTGTGGTCTTAGTCAAAAATTTACAATCTATTTTAAATTACATATTTTAACAAACAATTCATTGCTACGTAATGAAAAACAATGTGGACGCAATATGTTCTATTGTTATGCACTATAGGTATAGTTTGCGCCCACCGTGGACGCAAAATGGAAGTTGTACAAATTCGGTGTAGTAATTCGCGTCCACCTTATTTTAGCTATTAATTGTAAAAGAAATAAGCTGATTTATAATCCATACTATTCCATGTTTTGTTAGCAAAGTAAAGAAACAGTCACATATTCAAAAATTCACATTTAACAATAAGATACTTACCGTCAAATGCGACGCTGCGCACTATTTTTTTTTCAAAATCCCGCGCGTTTTAGCTCTCTCGTTTAATAGCCAAAATTAAATATTTTTTTTTAATAGGATAGGCGGTCCGCAGGCATATTTTGAATATGTGTGCATGTCTCTTATACATTGAGGTATTATCTGAAATTTTTCTTATTACAATTTTACTTAAAGTATACTTATTTTCGTGAATTTTCTAAAAGATGTCCGCAAAATGGACGCGAATAGGCAGGTGGACGCGAACAGGCGCAATGACCCTAGGTACCTACGTGAATGTGTGGAGCAGGTCGCGAGCGCGGGGACGTAAGGCGCGGGGCGGGAAGGGAGGGTGCTGTGGGGTGAGGTGCTCGGCGGATACGGGGGGACGGGAGGGGGAGCAGGGGAGGCCGGGAGACACACCCCTGCGCCACCCCGTGCGTTCTCCCACCGCTAATGTTACAAATACATGCTGTTTGTAACATTATGTAACAATTTGCACTTATAATGTTAAACAAATGAACCGTGGGACCGAGTCATAAATACATAATTACCAGATTTTATTAGCGAACTTTTTATTATATTGACTAGCTTTCCGCCCGCGGCTTCGCCCGCTTTGTCTTAAATCTAATAAATTATATACTAAAACTTTCCTCTTTAATCACTCTAGGTATCTATTTAAAAAAAAATTAAGCATACCTACAAGACGAGAAAGCGACTTTGTTTTATACGTACTATGTTAAGTTATAAGCTCTTGTCCTTCACGGGATAATAATAATTAATAATAATAATTAACTCTTTATTGTACACCAAATAAAACAATACAAAAGAATAACAGCAAATAGGATTATTGTACAATAGGCGGTCTTATCACTAACAAGTGATTTCTACCAGACAACCTGTAATCTCGTATTAAAACTAAGAAACCTTTGTAATAAATGCTAATACTATGAATTTAAAAAAATAGCATAAAAATTAAGTTGTTTAGTATAAGCAAAGGTTGTCTCGTGGGATGAAGTACCTAAACAAAAAGAAGAAGTGGGTAGGTACTTACCTACTCGTTTAGTTGGAAGAATAAAATTAGACATCCCCGCCCAGGCTAGCCCCGGTGTTATTCTATCCTTTTATCTCGTTAACAATAACAAGTCTAATTGGTTTTATAACTCGCTAACGAATACCTATCGGTTCTATCGTTTTGTTATCGCTCGCTAATCCAGACGCTGACAAACAAACGCTGTTATGTTATCAAAACCTTTGTTTTTAATTCACTGCGATGGCGTATTCAATCGTTTAACCGTATTTTAATACCTATAATATTGTAATTCAGAAAATATTTACTAAGACATCGTGATACGATTTTATTATCAAGGGTGGATATTTCTATTTTCTACACACGATTGCTCGTAATCAAACTTTCGAGGCATCATACAGACAAGTGGAGCCGAGTCAACACTTGACTCCTTTATATATTATGTATATGTGTGTATCCTGTTGACAGGAACATAATATACCTACAGAATATAATCACAGCCGTCTAAAATATGTAGGTATACAAATGACAAAGTATTTAGTATTTACTACTTATTTACCAATATTCTATTCTTGAGCTGATTTAGGAATATCTTACGATGCCCGCCTGCGTCGACAATCTGCTGATGATGAGAATGCTGAAATTATATTATCTTATAAAAGTATAAAAAGTAATCCTGTAAATAAACTTATAGACTAGCTTTCAAATAATTGCAGATTGGTCCGTATTTTTAAGAATCTATTCTTTGGCATCTACAACCTTTGGCTTCTACTATAGATGAGTGGTATATGCATGTATATGCACATGGTAATACCGAAAATGTAAAGCGCAGCAGAGCACTTCGGCAGTCGCAGCCTGCTGACCCGCGGGCCGTGACAGGCCGTGACCCGTGACCCGCACTGTGTCCAAGTGACCCGGGCGTGTGCGCGCACGTGTGATCGCGCGAGATGCAAGCCGTCAGTGGCCAGTGCATCTAACCCGAGGCCGCAGCTCAGCACGCCCTCACGGCGCGGCTCCACTTTCTCTGCTAATATTTAGTGCGAGCAAATTGCTCTGTTGTGGACAGGCACGGATACTTTCCCTCGCCCTGTGCTTTCCCTTCCGAAGCGATAAACATCTCGGCAATATTATTTCATTGGGAAATTTCTAATCTAGAGTTACCTACATTTTAATTTTTAATATATACAGTAGATATATTAGTTTTATAGAAAAAGTCTGCAAAATTACAGTTACAGTAGTTTAACCGTAACCTAAATTATTATGTATCTTTGGTAACAATTAAATCAGAGTTCAAATAAAGTATAAACTTAACCTTACGTGTGTAACGACACAAGTCTATTCAGTAGATTTTGGGTTAAAAGTCTTCCAACTTCGTTTCATATTAAAGGGGTTTGAAACTTTTTGTATGGACGCTGGCATATCGACCCAAATATCTCGGTAATGTGACGCTTTAGGGTACTATGTTATTAGACATTTTTTGTTTGTCTATGTGTCCTCTATCCATACATACCACTTTAATCGTGCGCCGCGATTTTGAAAAAAAATCAAAATGGCGGAGGGTTTGATATGCCAGAAAGTTTCAATGCCCTTTATCATAAACCATAATACCTTAGAGTATGTAAGTATTATACTCTAAGCATAATATCTACAGACTTACAGAGAAGGCAGAAGATTCCCATCAATCGTAGTTTTGACTTTACAATTAGTAAATATTAGGCGACAAACACATCTTCATTACCCTCGTGACGTGACACGGCAGGGCGAAGTGTCGAGACTCGAGAGTAGGTGTAGGTTGCGTGTTAGCGGGAGTTTGGAAATGTCGGCGAGTGGCGAGCTGCTAATGATTAGCGCCTGCCTCGAGTGAGTAGTGACGTGTCGCCGGCAGACGAGTCACTCGAGCGACTGCGGCCGCTAAGCTCGTGTTACGTAGTCATACGTTTTCGATGTGGACTTCTTACTCTGACCACAACGTTATTCGCCCAATGAGCATTTTCGTTTCCGAGAGTTTCCTATGTATAAAAACCAGAGACCCCATTATATTGTAAATATTTATATATACCTATTATGTTCCAATTTCTAAAAGTGCAGTCGCTCATGATGCACGTTCGAATGATGCCCTGTTTTGCCACGGTTGAATTTCCTTGTTGAATATTCATTTGATGAATTATCAAAACTATTGCTAAATGTGCGTGTATTTTGTTTTCAGCCAAAAAAGCTACAACAGTCCGTGGAGTTGGACGACGGTGACTGCGACGGGCGACTGACCGCGCGCCCCGCGCGGGCCGCCGCCGCCCGCGCCCTGACCGCGCCCCCGCGCCCTGCGCCCTCGCGCCCTGCGCCCTCGCGCCCCGCGCCCGCCAGCACACAGGACACACGGGAGCTACGTCCAGTGATCGCACGTTTAGTTCCACTATCGCATAATCGACTTTCCTAAATTTTTTAATATTAAAACTCTGCGGGAAGTGAAAACACAAAGTGAATAATTCGCAGAGACTGGGTAGCGTTAAGTTTGGAGGCTAAAATGTTATTTTTCTATGTTCTTTAGTGAACTATTGTGTTGTTTATGTAAACCGTAGTACCGATGTCGATGTCCGCTGAACGAATTGATCCGTCCGACGTCGCTAGGTCCCGTGTCACCTGGTCCCAATCCCGCCTCGCCTCGCTCGCCGCAGACGCCGGCACGCCGCGCGCCGGGCGAACTCGCTTCGAATTATATGTATCTTTTTTTGGAAATACTTAAAGGGTTTAAGTAGAATGTTTTTAAACGTACTTATACCTCAAAATATTTCAACGGTTACATACTATATCTGGTTTTATATCAATCCACACCTGGTAAAGCCGTCACTATATGCACCTACGGCAGCCGCCGGGGCTGACGGCCGGGTTCGCACGGCGCGCGACATTGCTGAGCGCAACACCCTCGTCCGCAAGCACCCCTCGCGTTCGAGCGACCTTCGCTCTTGTTGCGTAGCTCTCAAAGGCGACATTCGGGCGGGTGCGTGGGCGCTCCCTATCATATCCTTCGAGTTACGAGACGACGCCTCAGGTCGGGTTTAGTGACGGAAAATGCTTTACGCATAATGTTATTGTTTAGTTGTGATATTTATATTAAATGTATAGCGCGGCGTCGGGCGTCCGGTCGCCACTGAGTGCAATCAGAACTGTATGTGTATATCGTAGTTAGACAAGTTAAGTGAAGGTGCATTTATGTTATGCTCGGAGCCGGCCAGATTCGCCGTTAACGTTGGCTCGGCGACGGACTATACTCGTCACCCTATCTGTTGTAAACGTTTTACAAAATTGTGTAAGCTGACTACGTTTTGTTAAATTTGTCTCCACGTGCAATAGTTTTGTTGGCGCAATTAATGTTTGTTATCCGTTTAGCTGTCACGTGTGTCAGCATTATTGTAAATAAGTTTGTGTCACAACGGAGTATTTCAATGTATACGATATATTTTGATCTCGAAGCGAATCTGCACCGGCGCCAACCGAGCAGAGCGGTGACGTTCCCGGCTGCTGACGAGTTATCGCGGTCGAAGCCGGAGACGCGTCACGGAGCGGCGCACCGCTACACGTCCCGCGTAATTGAGACCTCAGTAACTCATTATGCCTTGTGCGTCACGTAAATGTTTCTGTCCGTATTTATTATTGCCGACGAGTGTGATGACGTCGGCCAATTCATCTATCGTGGAAGAAACTCATATTTTTAATAAAGATTTTTTGAGCCAGTACAAGGTGATAGATCACACTGGAGGTTAATGAATTACGTCTACAATTAAGCGGTCACGTGTACTAAAATGAAATAATTTTTAATAGTTCAACCCTTCAATTGTACATATTCGTCAATATCTGAATGTTTAGATTACGTGGATAAATGTTTCGTATCTTATTCAGTAGACATTAGGTCGATGTGCAACCGAAGTTATCAAACGATCGTCGCTCCGATCTCCGCCCTCCGGTGCGAGCCCGCTCCGTGACGTCACCGCGCTCGGCCGCGCTCGACGCTCGCTCGCTGTACATAAGTTGCATTTACATTCGTGACAAAATATTGCCCTTTACGTCCTCTTAATATGAGCGCGTAACGTTTTGCGCCGCTTCGTGAACACGACGTTTTGAGCAACTCTCGTGAAATATCACGAGCGTCGAGCGCTGGCCCGGGCGTATTCTAATAAGATTATAAATAAATATTTATTTCATTGTTTTAAGTTTTTGACAATTTTTATTGTTCATGTTAATTTCCTTGGGAATTTTTATGTATTATTTAGATTAAGTAAGAAAATATTATATCAAGTGAGCGGAGGCGAGCCGCTCGGCGCAGACAGGCCCGGTCGCGCTGTGAGCTGCGTGCTGCGTGCTGTGTGCTGTGTGCTGTGCGCAGAGCCGCCGCCGCCGGGCCTGTCGCTACTCACTATTCCAAGTTTCCTCGTGTAATTTATTGACTTGAATAAATGAAATTACGCTTCTAAAGTGTACTATTACATATGTAAATATAGGATGACTAATATATCTATTATAATAGTGAATGTTGTAATTTGTATATAAGTAATGAAATTAAATTTTAAATACATAGATAACACAGTGCGTGCCGCTCATTTCAATGTCTTTTCCCCCCACGCTTCTACCCTGTGCGATACGCGAGAAGGCCTCGAATGAAACAATTTTTAGATGTTAATATACAGAAATATATTTCATATAATACAGTTATACACATTAAGATTTAATACATAGTGGAAGGAGAATGGTAAATCACCGTCGCGGGCTGAGCTCCGAGCTCCGGCGCGGCGCGGCCTTACATACCTACAACACATAATACTGCTCACGAGATGGCGCTAACACCAATAAAGACCGAGGATTCATTGTACATAATATAGTCGTGAGCGTAAAACAATGTTCGATGGAAATCTAGTAGCAGTCATTGTACTTATGCAACATAATAGAAAAGTTTTACAGTTCGCATTTATTTATAACATACACATACATAGTTAAATTACAGTTTTCACCAAAAGAATAGCACTGGTTATACGATTTTTGTACAAAATACTTTGTAATCATGTTTACAAATTAAGTTGTAGCGTTGCGATTATACACGACCAAACCATTTGTTTATACAGGGTGTCCCGTAAGTAGTGGACCAATAGGTTATGGAGAGTAGAGACTTATTATCTAACAAAAATACTAAAATTTATTGTCCTGGACCTAACATTTTTTTTACACCAGCTTTGTTTGAACTTCAGTCCGTAAACTTTAAAACGTAAAATTTTTTATCTATTTTTTGGTCTAATTTTCTTGTTGTTGTTAATTATGCTTAAATATCATTTAAATTAGAAAGAATTTTGTATCCTTAACTACCTTGAACAATAAAATAAAAACAGAAATGATAAAAGTTCATGTTTAGCTTATGCGGATGATATTTTTACCAAATTTTGAAAATAAAGCATAAATCAAAAACTTTATGGTCTAGACTCTAGGACAATAATTTTAGTATTTTTGTTGGATAATAAGTCTCTCTACTCCCCGTAACCCGTTGGTCTACTACTTACGGGACACCCTGTGTAACACAACACATTAATGCAATTCTGATATTTAGGCATAATTATAAAAAAATAAGTTTGTCAATTATTAATTTTATCTGTATTTTGTCTTTTGTGTTACGTGATCTGAGCGAAGCAGTAGAAACAAAGTAGCAAAGTAGATAGGAGTTTAAATTCACAAATCGGTTATCAATATTTGGACGTATATACCAATCATATGCAAACATATTACAATACATTATATTTCAACTTGATTAATTATAGTAATTTATTATCTAACGATATAATGTGATCCATTTCACCCACTTAAATACTTTGTTAAATAAATTCACTCTTCTGTAATTTTCTGTCTTAAAATAAACTAGGTACCGATCAATATTGTAATGGTTTATAAAAAGAGATCAAATTTTGTTTAAAAAGACCAACAGAATAAATTAATTAATACATATTTTATATACTTTGGCCGGTTGAAATACTAAGATATTATATCAATATACACCCTCATTATTATTTTATTCTAATCAGCGTTAAATATAATGTTGTTGGACAAAAGCACACAAAATGTATTCGAGTCAAGTGTCGCAGAACATAAATACATCGTTGCTGCAGTGTTAGCTCTAGAGCCATAATTAAACTGATTATACGGCTAAAATTATTAGAAAAATGTTAGTTTTAAATCCTCCTTTCAAATTAACATTTTTCTAGTAGTATATCAACAATTTGGTCACACAGATACAAATGAAGCTCGACCGAAAGAAAGACAATATCGCGCCCTGGAAAAAGCACTCGATGAAAGTAGATCTATCCAAACTCACGCTAGAGTAGACACGTACAATGTGCTAGGTTCAAAAAATAAAATAAAATAGCACATTGAAAAAGGAAAATCGTCCGAACGATCCATCGATCGAGCGGCATTTAACGTTAACAGTTATAAGTACCTCACAAATCGTACACTCAGCTCGTCGACTGCGTATCGTATTACCTAGCATCTTCCGTGATCATCCCAACAAACAATTCCAACGGAGGGCAAACGTTACGCACGAGAAACGAGTGACGAATAAATAACTGGAACACCGCAACTGCCACATACCGCGGCGCTGCAGCTGCCGCGAGCCGAGCGGCCGAGCGGCGCGCAGCGGGGTGGAGCGGCGTGCAGCGGCGCGCAGCGGGGTGGAGCGGCGTGCGACATCTGCAAACAACAGTCTGTCCCCGACCGCTCTGAGAAGCGACACTCGCATTACTCGACACACAACATCAGATAAACAAACAAACATAACTTCAGAGGTTTTGTTCAGTAATTATGCAGGATTGAGATAAAGATGTTTTCTTATTTTCTTCTCAAAATGATTTGGAACAGACTGTCACGTTATAATTATTAATACGGGTCGACATTAAATTTAACCGATATGGCAAAACGGGATCCTATTACTGACATTTCTTAGTCTGTCTGTCCGTCTGTCACCAGATTCTTATCTCATGAAACGTGATAGTTAGACTTTTGAAAATTTAAGATTAAAATATATACAGGGTGTTCCAAAAGGTAGTGATGAACGGAAGCTGGGAGGTAGAGGACCTAGAGGGCTATCCGAATCACTCCCATGTATGTTATGCGATTTTTCGTATTTTCGGAGTTATGACGTTTTTTGCAATTTTTCATGTATCGCTGAGTACGATGAGATTTTTATTTATGGTGACGTGAATTATTGCGCTAGATGCTTGATTTTTTTTGTGTGCTAAGCTGAATGATAGGCCAATTCAGTATAGCAACATTTACTATCGTTAGATCTTTGAATGGAATAAAAAAAGAATTAAATGCCAAGAAAGATAAAATTACCCAGTAGGTACGTTCACCACTTCAAGGGCCCGTAAAAAATAAAATCACATAAAAGAGTTTTCCTTTTGTCTTTTAAAAACTTGCTCTATCTATCAGGTAGCTACCCTGAAAATTTCATTTTATTATTCAGAAGGCTTCAATCGAAAAATTGAAATCTAAATGTGGTAAGTGCAAGTGCATCGCATAACATACATGGGGGTGATTCGGATAGCCCTCTAGGTCCTCTACCTCCCAGCTTCCGTTCATCACTACTTTTTGGGACACCCTGTATATGTAGTTATGTTGCCACTATATCAAACAAATACTAAAATAAGAATAAAATTAACATATAAACAGGCTCGCAACAAAAAATCGAAACGAAAACTTTATTTATGCTCGATATTTATAACGGCAACACGTACACACTTGAAATATTCACGGAATCTTTAGAATTTTTACTAAAAAGCAAGAAAAAATATTAACATGAAAATAAATCAAATATAAAAACGTGAAAGTTTTTACTTGGAATTGATAATAGTGACATCTATTTTCGGATGATGGTGAATTAATTTTCAGGTTCATAGAGGTCAGCTATCACAATAATAAAACATCATGTATTTAATCCAGTCCATGCTCGTATTTAGGTAGATAAAATTAATCCTATCAAGATTTTACTTGTTTGTCGACACTAGTAAATCTTTCAACAAGATTTTATATCATATAAATGTTAAATGATGCTATAACTTAACAGTGAGCGTTAGCGTAAGTTTACCAGTCTGTTCATGTATTTTTAAGCATCATTGTTGGTGAGTTACCCATATAGGAGAGCGCTAAAAACTTACGAACGATGTCACATTATTTTTGCGGTATTTTTACGTATGGGACATCGTTAGGTGGATATTTTATAACTAAATTGAGGTTTTAGATTACTCTTAAATTTTGGGGTACATTTCGAAGACATCAGGGATGATTCTTTTTCGATTACGGCGTTCATAACTAATCAATCATACGTCGTCAAAGAAACACACGTGTTTAATTTTTTTTTCTTTCAGAATCATATTTTTATGAATTTTTTTTTATAATAAACGCGGGAATAAAAGTAAATCGTGAGACGCCTATTTCGCAGGACTCTACACTAGCGGCGCGTACCTGCTACTTGTCGAGCAGCGACAGGCGCAGCACCTCGTCCAGCGCGCGCTGCTCGTCCCGCGCCGCGCGGTCCCGCTCCGCCTGCTCGGCCGCCGACAGCGCCAGCGCCGCGCGCAGCTCGCCCCCCGCCTCGCCCGCCCCCTCGCCCTCCGCCGGCAGCACCAGCGCCGCCGGCTCCAGCCCCGCCGACCGCGCGCTCGCCAGCGACTCCTCTATGGCTCTACACACACACACACTAGCGCTACTGCGGGCCGCCCGCCCGCTTCGTGGCCGAGCGAGAGCGGACGGGGCGCCTAGCGTACGTGACACGGGGAGATTTGTCATTTGTTAGTGCGATCGAATCGCGAGCTGTCACAGGGGGACGCGAACGGACGGAACGTACCTCTGCAGCATGGTCTGCTCGTGCGCGAGCAGGTCGTCGGGCGCGGGCTCGGGCTCGGGCTCGGCGCGGGCCGGGCGCGCGCCGCGCAGCGCCTCCCACACGTCGACGCGGTCGCGCTGCGTGCCCGCCTCCATGAGGCTCTGCTGGATGGCGAAGTGCAGCAGCTCGTCGTCGTCCACGCGCTCGTCGGGCGAGCCGGCGGCGCGGTAGCCGCGGCCGAGCGCGAAGGCCGCGTCGTCCAGCACGCAGGCGGGCCCGCGCGCGCCGCCCGCCGCCAGCCGCGCCACGTGCCGCACCACAGCGTCGCCGCCGAACAGGTTGCCGAACGTGATGCGCGCGCTCACCACGTGGAACAGCGGGATCTCTGCGACACACCCGCACACGCAAACTTTAACAGACGATACGATATCGCGATATCGCGCTTTATCTTTTCTTTTCCCTCTTAAAGGAGATCGCCCGAGTGACTATGGCACTCGGTATCGCGATCGAAATTATTGTGTCGAGATAAAATATAGCTCAATTTAAAGGTTGATGTTAGTACTTTTACATATGATTAAAGTTTTTCATGTAAATAAGGCGCAGTTCACGACTAAAAAATAAAACAATAATATTATTTTACACTTAAAAAATACACAATCGAGTATAAACTAAGTAACGTTAAGTTTTACGTTTATTACATAGGTAATATTTTAATTAACAAGACAAATGTGAAAAGTAAACCCTAAAAAACCTTATTACAAAATAAATAACGTTGAATACATTTTTTTAAATAGAAACTCTATGACCTTTATGGACGCTTCAGTGTCAGTGTTACTAGATTATGTCGATTTGTTATCTTGAGATACTGTTACTTTTTGCATTAAACATTTTTTTAAACCCGCATAATTTTACCGAATTAAATTGAAAATACTTGCGTCGTAATTATTATTGTATTTACAACTAGCGGTCCGCCCCGGCTTCACCCGTGGTACATATTTCGCAATAAAAGGTAGCCTATGTTCTTTCTCAGGGTCTAAAGATTGTCTGTGCCAAATTTCATCAAAATCGGTCCAGTAGTTTATGCGTGAAAACCATAATTACAAACATTTCCTCTTTATAATATTAGTATAGATATAGATAAACGAGTGCAGCAACACTGCAAGAAATATTGCAAGAGAGATAGATATATGTTTCAATTTACAAAAACTTTTACTTTTATTTCTATTTATTCGGTATAATTCAGACTTAAACTTACTATCTGTATCAATATGATCATATTTATAACACTTTACTTGTGATAAATATGATCATATAAATACAGATAGGAATTAACAATATCACGAACACGTGACACAAATATAATTTTACCGATACCACCCGTGGTCATTCTCCTTGTATTTAAAGTAGTGTGGGATAATGGATTCCGAGACCCCGTGGTGGTTAGTTTACTTGCCGCACCCGGCAATCGAACTGACTGTACCCTGTACTTCTATTTCATCAATCTTTAGCGTCAATTATAAGGATGAAATATCACTAAGCAATAAAGTCTAAAATTTAGAAAAAGTAAATTCTGTCGTCATTCAATGAACGCGCTAGTCATTTAATCAAATAGTAGATTCAACTAGAGGATGGCGACATCTTAAACACTGAAGGACACGTACGTGCCCATCGCATGTTGCAAAACATGGCCGCGATCTAATTTATCACATTGTCCGGCTACAAATAGAGAATTATTCATACTGCCCGGTCCAAAGGATAAACTCAAGCTATCTCAAAGACTTACTTATTACACGGACCACGGGCTGCCGGGAATTATTGTTAATGGCCGGTCGAAGTGATAAATTAATCACATTGCCCTTCGTTCTTGGGCATTTTTAATAATGGCCACATATACATGTGTGAGTGAGTTCGGACTTCGGAATCGAAGTACTGACTACAGACCGAGTGCCGTCTCTAATGGTCTTACTAATAAAATGTTACCCATTCGCTATTCAATGGATTAGTTATTGCAATAACCTGTCTTGTTTTTATGATTGACGTTTCATGTGAGCAAGAGCAGGACATAGCTATGGTAGAAAATGGTTGAAATTTATCCATTGTTTAACTTTTTATTAGTAAGGCCATTAGTATATTACTTGCTGGTTTAGACCCTTTTTCTCAATGGAGTTCAAATTTATATTGAATACTAAAGTCTAAGGCCCGTATTAATAAACCGATCTCAGAATTGAGTATGCTCTTACGTAAAAATTTTAGCTGCTAAGGTATACCTTAAACAAAACTTGAGCCGTCTCATTTGAGACGCTGTTGATATGTGTTTATTAATCAGCAACGACCTCAAAGCGCTGAACTGAACTTGGGAGTGTATTAACTGATTTGGTACTTAAACGCGAGTATGAGATCGGTTTATTAATACGGGCCTAAGTTCGGATCCCTCGGTGCACGATTCCGATTCGCACTCGTACTGATGTGTTGTTTTTAAGTTTATAAAGTATTTTTAACCTTTCTTAAACAAAATGCTCTGCTTGTTGTACATTTAGTCATTTAATTTTTTCGAGAAATAAATTAAATGTTTGATAAAACCATCTTTGTTTAGATGAGAGAAATGGTAAACTATTGAAATTTCTCGAATTTCCTGTACCCGAATCTTAAAACCCCGAAAACAGTTGGTAGAACTTTTAAAAGACTGTAGTGAATGACAACTTTTTAAAATTCCTTTTTTAATTTCCCACATGAATCATTTCCAGATGCAATAAAACGAATCCTTTTTAAGTAAAGTAAAAAATATTTATTCAAAACCAAGCATACAATCTCGATGAACTTAATTACAATAAGGCTGTTAAAACAGTAAATATGTAGTATACTCTATAAATCATTTGAACTAAGATGCCCACACTAGGCTCGTAGCCTGTATTGTGAGCATCAATACAAAATATAAAGAAACAAACAAAACTAGACATGGATGTAAATGAAATGTCGATTTATTAATGTTTTAGGAATAAATTGCAATTCCTATATTATTCTTCATGCTTTATTTTATTAGATAAAGCTAAAATGAACAAAAAATAAATAAATATCAAAATAAAAATATTATAAATATAAGGTATTTTCCCAAGTTTTGGGCGACACAAAACACAATTGAGTTTCTCTGTAAATAAAGTTTTTTATTGTAATTAGTTTACATAGTTCACATTTAGTATTCATTAGTTCAATTTCACATTTAGTATTAACACAAGATCGTACCTGTAAATAAAGAAACAACATTTAATGTTTATAATTGTGTCGTTTCTTAATTAAATCACAATAAAGGATCAATAGTAATTTTATCCACAATGACGAGCGCTTTTTGTGAGATCCATAGATTACCTTCAAGTTTTCTTTACCACAGATTAGACTCAAACATAGAATTATAAACTGTTTTGATGTTTCGGTCAGATTGCGCGGGAATTCAAATTAATGAAAAATATATTTTTCATTACATCTCCCTCCCAAAGAGAAAATAATGAGCTCAACACTCTTCAAGTGCAGTCAGGGGCTGGCGTTAGTTTCGAGATGTGGAAAAAATTTGACTCTGACTTCCTATGATCCGTGTTTATCCTGTAAATTGACTTTGATATTTTTTCTAAAATTTTGTAGGGCCCAAGTTTTAATACATCAAGCTTCTTCCTATTAAGTCTGTTTCCATTCTCCACAAAAACGGTATCACCAATTTTGAAGTCTATATGTCTGCGATTTTTATCATAAATTGTCTTGTTGTAATCATGTGATCTGATTGTATTTTCAAGAGCTTTTTCCCTAGCCTGGAACAAATTGTATTCTGTCTTCTTTTGCTTCAGCTCATTTGGTAAAATTGTCACATCTGTGCCATAGAGTAGGTATTTTGGAGCATACCCTGTAACAGTGTGTTCTGTTTCGTTGTAATTTTTTACACAGTTGTGGGCTATAGTTGACCAAGCTATTTTTGTTTCACATTCATTTATCCGGCACCTGATTCTATTGACTAGCGTTTGGTTTAGTCTTTCATTTATGCCATTTGAGAAAGGAGAGTTCACTGCAGTAAAAATTAATGAAATATTCTTTTCATCCAAAAAATTTTTGAACTCCTTTGAATTGATACCTGGGTACTGGTCTGAGAGTATCAATTCAATCTCATCTGTTTCTGCACAGTTGCTTATCAGTTTGATGAAATCATTTGCATTTTGAGTGCTTGATGTTAAAATATATGCATACCTAGTAAAGTGGTCTGATAGCAGGTGTAAGTATCTCTTTGTTGATCTAGAACCTCCAAAACCCCCAATGGTATCAATAGAGCATATCTGAAAAGGTTTTGTAGCAGGACCCAAGTGGGACATCAATCCATATTTATTTTGTCCTCTTGATTTATTTTTTAAACATACTATACAATTTTCACAGATACTTTTTATATTTTTTGACATGTTTTCTGCTGTATACACTGAGCTAATCATTCTTTGCATCTGTTTAATTCCTATGTGACCAAGATCTGTATGGACATTTTTCATAAATTCTAAGCTGAATTTCTCCGATATAATTATTTTCTCTTTTTTGTTTACTTTCTTGTAGTAAACATTGTTCCTTATTTGTAACTTATCTTTTCTGCACTGTATATATTTATTTTTTATTTGATCTTTTAAGATGTCTTCTAGTGTTATTGTGTTAACTATTTTTAACTGTTCATCTTGGTTTTCATTTGCTTCCAACACAGGATTCCTACTGAGGCAGTCCGCTTCCAAATTATCTTTTCCTGGAGCATATTTTATATTAAAATCATACTGTGATAGGTAGTATGTCAAGTCGCCTAATTCTTCATCTGTTCTCGCTTTCAAATTCATATGTTCTAGTGGTTTATGGTCTGAATAAACTGTAAATGATTTTCCTATCAGCCAGTACTGCCAGTATCGCACTGCTTCTTTGATAGCCAAGCACTCTAAATATATCGCTTTTTTTTTCTTTTGGGCTCCATTAAGTTTCTTAGAAAAATAAGCTACTGGTTTTTCTTTTCCATCTAACTGCGTCTGTTTCAAAATAGCTCCAACACCCTGAATAGAAGCATCTGTGTAAATATTAATCGGTAAATCTTTATCAAAAATTTCTAGCACTGGTTGAGAGCATAGGAGACTTTTTATTTTCTCAAATGCTTTCTGACATTCATCAGACCAAATAAATGGTTGATTTTTTCTAAGTAAATTATGCAACGGATCTAATATTATCGCACTTCCTGGTATATATTCATTATAAAAATTGATTTTTCCTAGAAACTGTCTTACATTTTTCTGAGTTTTAGGAGTAGGGAAATTCCTTATCGAAATCAGATTATCTTTCACTGGTTTAATAGAATTATTTTGAATTATATGACCTAGGTATTTTACAGAGTTTGATGCAAATGTACACTTTTTAAATTTTAATCTGAATCCTTCTGTTTTTATGGCTTCAAACAGCTGTGTTAGGTGATGGATATGTTCGTCAAAAGATTTTGAAAATATCAAAATGTCATCTATGTAATTTACAGCAAAATCTGTGAGTCTGTATTTTCTTAGTATGTTACTTAATATCCTTTGGAAAATTGCTGGTGCAGTTTTTAGACCAAACGGGAGACAAGTCCACTGGAAGTGTCCTTCTTGTGTTACAAATCCTGTCTTCTTCCTGTCTTCTATTCTCAAAGGGATAGACCAGAATGCAGAGTTTATGTCAAGTGTTGAATAAAAATTGCAATTTCTTGTCTTAGTTATTAAATCTTCTATTAGCGGAAATGGTTGGGCTTCTTGTACTACAATCTTGTTTAAATCTCTGAAGTCTATACATAGCCTTGATTTTTTATTTTCTTCTTTTCTAAATATTTTAATTTTTAAGTTTGTCAAACCACTTGCCTTTTTGACACCATTAATTGTTACTAAATTTGCTTTGTTCAAACTGTTTCCTTTGCCTTTTAGTTTTAATAATTTTGAATTAATTAGAGAAACATTTGAACCCGAATCATATATTCCATCAATTGCTAATGTATCATTTATTAACAGTTTGACATTTATTAACGGTGTCACTATTAGTTTTTTTGTTCCGTTTCATGTAATTCTGCTTCTATCACTGAGTTATTTATATGTTTTATGTTTTTCTCTTTTGTTTTATCATCTTCTCTTGTTTTAAACCAACAGGCAGATTCGGGGTGATAGCGAATTCCCTTTTTTAACATTTCACAAATTTTACATGGGGTTTTATCTTCGTTTTTATAGTTGCCTTTTAAGTTTCCATATTTTCTATAGTTAGAATAGTTAGAATAATTCTTTTTGTTTTCCAAATGTTCAAACTTTCTCAGTTCATTGAAAAGATCTATTGTATCTTTCAATGTTTCCCTATCAATCCTGTTAAGTACATGTTCTGGCAAACCAGCCGCAATAAGGTCTATTAGGGTACCTGAATCCATTGTTTTCCTTATCTCGAGTAAAAGTTTTTCCTTTTTCACTGCATAGTCTAGTAAAGATCCTGATTGATACTTGAACGATAAAGCATACTTGCTAGATGTCCAACCTTTATTGGCATAGGTTTGCAAGAAACTTGATTTCCATTTTGACCATTCGGAGTGTATACTTAACTTTATCATCATGGAAGAATACCAATCAATGCATGATTTTTCTAAAAATAGTCGGAAGATTTCAATTTTTTCTTCATCTTTTATTATATCAAACCTTGTACATTCTTTTTCAAATACATTCATCCACTCATATGCACTTGAGTTTCTTCCGTCAAACTTTTCAATAACAAATCTCTCGGCTAACTTTTTTGCACTTTGTTTTTCTTTGTTTTGTTGATCTTCAACTAATTTTTCTAAAATTTTTATTACAGGATCTTCAGAATACTTTTTACTCTCAAAAGATAATTGTTCTTGGGTACTTTCCTCTAGAAATTGGTCCTGGAAAATCATGTTGCCGTCCTCATCAACATATGTTTTCAAAATATCCTCTGTAGTTTTTATCCAAACATTTCTGGTTTGATATCGTTTTTTTAATGTATTTTTCACAGTGGTGAAGCTTTTCGAGGCTAAGATATGTTTATGAAACGATATTGTTTGATATTCTTCAGGGATTAAGTAGACTCTGTCATCTTGCGTGGCAATTGAGGTTATGGCAATAAAGTTTGACTTTCCATCTGTTGTTGGTTTTACTTGGAACATAAATTTTAATTTTTCCATCTTCTTACAATAAATGTTGTTTTATAAGGTATTTTCCCAAGTTTTGGGCGACACAAAACACAATTGAGTTTCTCTGTAAATAAAGTTTTTTATTGTAATTAGTTTACATAGTTCACATTTAGTATTCATTAGTTCAATTTCACATTTAGTATTAACACAAGATCGTACCTGTAAATAAAGAAACAACATTTAATGTTTATAATTGTGTCGTTTCTTAATTAAATCACAATAAAGGATCAATAGTAATTTTATCCACAATGACGAGCGCTTTTTGTGAGATCCATAGATTACCTTCAAGTTTTCTTTACCACAGATTAGACTCAAACTCAAACTCAAACTCAAACTCAAACTCAAACATTTATTTATTCAATTAGACTACTATTTAGTAGCACTTTCGAATCGTCATTACATAAGTATTTTTAACATTTACCACCGATTCGGAAAGCAGTATCTATGGAGAAGAATCGGCAAGAAACTCCATAGTTGCTCTTTTAAAATCATGTCAATATTAGGTACATAATATGTAACTTATATCTAACTTATACATAATATATCATAATATGCCAAAGAACTGTCCTGTGGTTTTTACGCGACAACCCTCCATGGGTCTTTATCGTCCATATATTCCTGAATACGTAATAGTACGCTCTCTGAACTAGTACATTTTTTATATAAGTTTTAAATTTAGAACTACTAAACTCTTTAATATTGAGAGGAATTCTATTGTATAAGCGTATACCTTGACCCATAAATGAATTTTTAACTTTAGCTAATCGGAAAAATGGCATTTCAATTCTATTCCTGTTCCATGTGCCATAATCGTGTCTATCTCCTACTCTTGTGTGTAAGTCGGCGTTTTTGTGAACATGCAAAATATTATTAAATATATACTGTGATGGTACAGTAAGGATACCAGTATTCTTAAAATGATCTCTTAGTGAGTCCCGAGCACGTAAATTATATATAGAGCGAATGGCTCTTTTCTGTAAGATAAATATAGTTTCTATATCTGCAGCCTTGCCCCACAGTAGAATTCCATAGGACATAATGCTATGAAAGTAGCTGAAATAAACCAATCTAGCCGTATCTTCATCGGTGAGATGCCTTATTTTTCGGACTGCATATGCAGCTGAACTGAGCTTACCTGCAGCGGTGTTGACATGGGCTCCCCACTGTAGTTTCTCATCCAATGTTAACCCTAGAAATACAGTAGACTCAGTAGGATGCAATACCTCCCCGTTCAAGGTAATATCTCTGTTCAACTTTTTTACATTAGGAAGTAAAAATTCAACACAAGTGGTTTTTTTGGCATTTAATAATAAATTATTGGCAGTAAACCATTCAGATATGTGTAAAAGAGCACTGTTCACTTCGTCAACAATTCTCAAACATAGAATTATAAACTGTTTTGATGTTTCGGTCAGATTGCGCGGGAATTCAAATTAATGAAAAATATATTTTTCATTACATAAATAAATAGATAGGTACTTTTAATATAGGTATGTGTGTGCTGAATAAGAAATGCAATGTAAGAGCGTTAGATTAAAGACCTAATCAAATTTTCCGTTTGTTGAAAAGACAAAGAGAGTAACCATTTTTTAATGATTTTCTTGGCCTTTGCGACACCACTCTGCCTAATAGAATGCAATGCCTGGTTGACGCGGTTATATATAAGCGGGTGTAGGAATTGACTAAACCGTTTGGCAAAGGAGGTAGTAACATGAGGTAAAGGAATTTTATAAATTCTATTGTTGAGTAATTTAGCGTGATCACTTGAAGAGAGAATATTTTTATGGGTTAGTAATGCTGCATTAAGAATAAATAATTTTCTGACGCTCAACAATCCAGTCTCCTTATAAAGTAAGTCAGTTGGGTAGCGGATAGGGAGATGCCGATTTTGTTTCCCGTATTCTCATAACCCAGATATACACACATTAAAAAAGTCTAGGGATATTTCCATCAAATATCTCAAAATCTATGGAGAATTTTGAGATATTGTAAATGGCAGAATTATAGCTCATTTTAAGGTCTTTAATAAAAAATAAAAACATTTCATGATTTTTAAGCTATTGCATAACTTCTATCGCGGGCCTTGAGCGCGGGGACCGAATCGAGAAATTCCGTAACGAAAAAAACCTCACGCTTCCCACTCCGACGGGCACGGAGGTGTGGCTTGAAGGCGTGCTATGCAATAGACACTTTGTGCGTGAACTTGTCCATTCAAAGCGACAGGTCTACGCATAGGGTCCCTCATCAACTGACAATAATTAGTATATTTTAATATTTACTAACATTAGTTAATAAGTCACTTACCAACATAAATGGATCTCTGTAATCTAATTGTTTAAATAAATAAATAAATAGCTTTACCGCGGCAGTCCCCGAGTGCCACACGTCTTTTTTTTAATTATCATTAAAAATGTTAGTTTTTCTCTCCAAGGTGGAAATTTGGATAAACAGCATCTTCATTTATTGTCAGAAAACTATAAATTTTGACCAAAATTGGCCATTTTTTCCAAAAATCTAATTTTAAATAATCAGTGTTATCAGCATTATTTTACAACAATGTCACAGTAACAATGTCAGTTGTTCTTACTAAAAATTGAATACGAATGTCTTATTGCGGTATGAGGTTCTGAGATCTTTAAATGTGTTCATAAAGTTGTTGAGTCATCTGGATTTTCTGCATTTAGATTTCGTGTGTCTGGAACTCATTCATCAGGAATATAAAATGTCGTACAAATTAAGAAATGGGCAAATAAAATTCAGAATTGCGATAATATGGCAAACAAAACTTCGGAATTTTAGAAAACGTGGTTATGAAAAAATGTCCAAACGTTTTCGGGATTATGATATTCGGAATATTAAAATTCGAGATTAAGATAAGTAACCGTTATACTAGCTGTGTCCCGAAGTTGTATCCGCATTACGCGTTACATTTTTTTTCTCTACTTTATGAATTAAAATTACTTTTTTTATTCATTGTATTACAATTTAAAGACATGGTTTTTTAAAGTGAAACTTCTTTATCGGGGTTGGAAAAAAATTTAGTGTAACATTTTTTCGTTACGCGTGACATTTTTCCGTTACGCGCCATCTTTTTCTTATCCCTACCACGCGTGATTCAACGTATTTTTGTAAAGTTGCATATAGTAAATTATTTTTTTGAAAAATAAGGTCATAAAGAAGTTTCACTTCTTACGTGTGTATACTAGTACATTTTTTTTTTTAATTAAATAAGGTTGCTAATTAAAATAGCACCTTATACAAATTACAATCTAGCCTACAAGACTAATAAGTAATTTTATGTTAACCTAAATTTCTAAATAACTTATTCTAAGAGAGTGTCCATTGTCACTTGCTTAGTGTCTGTTAAGGGGAAGTAAGTCACTTTGCTCGTGTGCTTTGGTATACAGATAATTGTCACTGTTCACTTTTCACTTATCACTACACTAACTCAAAAGGTTTAGTCCTTTTTAGTCTTCGCACTAGGTCCGTGGTGTCAAGGAGCTGGATAGCCTCAACATTCACGTGATGATGAAGTCGATGTTGATGAGCTTCTGCATGTTTTTGAACAATTTTGTCCACGGTGTCCACTTTTAGGTCACGGTGGAGGTCACCATTACGGATGTACCATGGAGCATTTACAATGTCTCTCAGTACTTTATTTTGGAAACGTTGTATAATGTCAATGTTGCTTTTTTTGGTACAGCCCCACAGCTGAATACTATACGTCCATACTGGCATTAGGACTTGTTTGTATATGAGTAGCTTATTATGTATCGACAACTGGGAGTATCTTCCAAGAAGCCAATACAATTTCTTATAGCGCAAGCCTAATTCTTCTCGCTTCTTCTTGACGTGAGCCTTCCAGCGTAGCTTAGCGTCAAGCGTCATACCGAGGTATTTCGCCGTGTTAGCATAAGGTATTTGTTGGCCATTAAGGAGTATCGGGACAATCTGTGTTCTTTTGTTTGTAAAATTTATGTGAACGGATTTGGATTCGTTCAATCTTATCCGCCATTTCCGAGTCCATTCGTAGACCTGGTTCACAGCTTCTTGAACTTTATCTCCTGCTTCCTGGTAAGTGATGCCTGTGGCCATGATAGCAGTGTCGTCGGCAAATGTTGCAGTAATGTTTTTTTCTAATACTGGGATGTCACACGTATACAAAAGATGGGACCCAAAACACTTCCTTGTGGTACACCAGCTCGTATTTCCTTGAGGTCCGAGTAGGCATCGTCTTGTCGAACTCTAAATACTCGATTGGTTATATACGATTCTAAGATATCTGAAATTTGTTTTGGTAGCATTGTTCTTATTTTATGAATGAGACCTTTGTGCCAAACCTTATCAAAAGCCTGAGCGACATCTAAAAACACTGCTGAACAGACTTTCTTTTCTTCAAACGCTTTTTCGATGACATTTGTTAATCTGTGAACTTGATCTATTGTGGAGTGTTTCTTTCTAAATCCAAATTGGTGTTCTGGAATTATTTTCTTCTCATCAAGTATTGGCATGATCCGTTTAAGTAACAGTTTTTCAAAAAGTTTTGATACTATTGGTAGCAACGAGATCGGTCGATATGATGTTACATCATTTGGTGGTTTTCCTGGCTTTAATATCATAATAACTTCAGCAACTTTCCACAAATTAGGCACATATTTTAACCTAAATGCAGCGTTGAAGAGTGTTGTTAATTTAATTATAGCTTTGCGTGGCAAATTATGCATTATTTCGCCTGTGATTAAGTCAAACCCCGGAGATTTTTTTGGGCTAATACTTAACTTAATTTCGTTGGAAATCTCTTTGGGTGTTACAGACTTTATTTGTAATTCTTCATTAAGGTTTTGATCTTCAGGTAGTTCATTTGCGTCATCATCATATGGCTTAAAGATATTTTCCAGATGTTGCGCAAATCTTTTAGCTTTTTGTTCATTGTGGATTGCCCATTTTCCATTTTCTTCCTTAATTGGTGGAATATGCAGAACGGGTCTATTCATATGTTTCGTAGCTTTCCAGAGAGAGTAGTCTGTGCTGCGATCGTTAGTCAGTTTTTTGAGATATGACGTCATATTAGCGTCATTTAGTTTTTTTATCTCTCTTTGTAGCTGTTTTGTGAGATTATTTAGTAGCTTTTTATCACCAGGAAAACGAGTTTGGTGCCACCGGTTTCTCTGTTTTCTCTTTTCACGTAAAAGTTCGATAATATTCTTTGGGTAGACTGCTCCCCTGTGACAAGAGTGACTATCTGGTGTGTTTCTCCATGCTGCTTGTTGTATGTCTACCATAAATTTTTCAACTTCTATATCAAGTTGTTCTGAATTTTTTAATGGTATATTAAGTTTTATATGTGTGTCCAAGTCGCTTCTAAAACTGTTCCAGTCTGTTTTCTTATTTACTAATCTTAGGATATTATTCTTATTTATAATATTTATACATAATTTAAGAATTATGGGCGAGTGGTCTGAACTCATATCGTTCATACTCTTTATATCTAAATAGTTAGATGATATATTTTTATATATAAAGAAATCCAATAGGTCGGGTATTTTGTTTGGATCTGTAGGCCAATAGGTTGGTTTGCCCGTAGATGCAAAGTTACAGTTCATATATTTCATGGCGCTTAGAAGTTCTTTGCCTTTAGGTGTAATCAACCTGGAGCCCCAATGGGTATGTTTGGCGTTAAAGTCACCACCAACAATAAATCTGTCGCCAAAACTCTTGAGAAGGGTAACGTATTTCTCTTTATTAAAAGATTCTCTCGGTGGGAAATACAAGGCTGATATAGATACAGGACCACGTTTGGTTTCAACGCATACTGTTACGGCCTGTACTTCTTGTTCTTCGATTTTACTTATTTCATAGTGCTTCAACTTTTCTTTTATTATCACTGCACTTCCACCTCTAGCTGTGTTATTTGGGTGAAGTGCAAGATATACTTTGTAACCTTTAAATTTAATGTATGATTGTTTGGTGAAGTGTGTTTCCGATACTAAGCACACGTCAATATTTTCTATTTCAAGGACAATTTGTAATTCATTGTGGTGTTTAAGAAGCCCATTGGCATTCCATTCCATTATGCTAAGTATTTGAGTCATTTTCTAGCAGTAGATGTAGCATTTCTATTGCTACTTTCCAGTTTCCTTAGTCTATCGTCAAATGTGGACATGAGGTTTAAAATTTGGTTGAGTTTTCCTTCAACGCTGTCTTTCATTGGGTTGCTTTCTTTCGTCTGGTTACCACTCGCGATTTGTGCAAAGGTGATGTGCTTACTTACTTGCCTGCTTTCTTTCACAGCTGGAACCACTTTTGTATCTGCTGTTTTCCGCTGATTTGGGATATTTAGTTTTTTCGTCGCTTTATTTTTAAGCGTCTGCATTTCTTTTGCTACCATGCATCCTCTATAGTTTGCAGGATGTGGAGCGCCACAATGCACACACTTTGGCTTTTCTTCTGCTGGCTTTTTACAATCTTTAGTTAGATGTCTACCAGTGCATTTTACACATCTTGGATCCTTGGAGCAATATTTTTGGGTGTGCCCGTAGGCTTGACATCTTTTACACTGAGGAACTAATTTAGAGGTTTTCAAGGGATGGATTTCCACCCTGCATCCTAATATAGACGTTATCTCATAGATTTTGTTTATTTCCTCTCCGTTATTAAAGGTAAGCATGAACATATTGAGAGGTGTCTTGTCTTTCCACCTCAGCTTGTTTACTGCCTCCTCGACTTTGAAGCCTTTTCTTTTCAGGTCTTCTACAATTCTATCTGGGTTGCATGTATGGTGCAATTTCTTAGCTATAACTCGTATTGGTCTTAATTGTTTGTTTTCATAGGAGTGCCAATGAAAGCCATCGGCAGTCAAAAACTCTGTGATGGTCCGATATACTGTTTCATTTTCAGTATTAATTTTTACGGTTTCTCCGTGCATAATTTTAATTGTAAAGCCGCCCCCAGGCGACTTTTCTAAGAGGAGATCAAAGAACGATTGGTAGTTCCTGATGTCATCTACTATTATAGGTGGAGGAAGTGGCACCTTTTTGGGTTTTACTTTCTCCTTACTTTCCTCATTTCGCTCTTCTTTATCGGAGATATGAGTGGGTGAAGTGTTCAGTTTGCGTTTTTTCCTGCTCTTGGTTCTAATCCACTCCGTTTCCTTGGGAAGTTCTTCTTCATCAGTGCTGTATTCTACATGGGAAGAGGACTTCTTTTCAATTTCTTTTTTCTCTGGAATTTCCGTTTCCACTGGAGTCAAAGAGTTCAATTTTTGTTGAAGAAGTTTTACTTGTTCCTCCAGATGCCTTACGTGGGTTTCAAGTTTTTCACGTTATACTAGTACATGCACACATTTTTTTTATTTAAGTTTCCGTCATTATAGAGTAATTTAAAATTAAAAACCCCTGAATTTATTATAACTGAAACTGTTTACCGAGAAGGCTTTTGAAGTAAATTAATGACAGGTTATTTAAATAAATGACAATGTTTTATGAATATGTAAATGGGCGGTAGTTACCGATTTTGACGGGGAAGCCGGACGGCAGCTGCATCTGGATGAAGTCCTTGAGCTTGGCGAAGTGCGGCGAAGAGATCGACGCCATCAGGTCCAGGATCGGCATTATCTGCTCTTGCAGCTGGAACCGATCGACACCTTTATGTAGCTATGCTGTATTTCATATTTTTAGAGTGCATGCACATTACATCCAGCTCCTACGGTGTCATCGGTGGTTTGGCTTTCGAGTCTTAAGGTGCTTTTCCACAGATAATGTGCGAGGATGTGTAGCGAGGGGTGCGCACACTATTAGTGGAAAAGCATCCTTATACAGGGTTATTGGTGTAATACACTCGAAACTTTAAGATACTCGGCGCTCGTTTCCCTTGGTAATAATAAAGTAGATTCTTAATTTCTGTTCCAATGTTCCAATGGACTCACCTCAAGCGGGTAGTCCTCGCAGAGCCAGAGCGTGGCGCGGAACTTCTGCACCTTGGCCGTGAGCTCGCGCGGCCGGCCCACCGCGCGCTCCGGCAACGCGCCGTCGAAGTACTCCTGCCACGGCACGGGCGCGGCGTCCGGCGGGCCGGCGTCCGGCGGGCCGGCGGGCTCCGGCTCCTCGTCCGCCGCCGCTAGCAGGCCCGCCAGCGGCGCGCGCGGGGCCCGCCGCTCGCCGCGCGGCACGTGCTCCCAGCGCGTCTTGGACACGAGCTCCACGTTGTTGGCGCTGAACACCTTGCACTCGAACCCGTTCACCGCCTCGCACTTGTCCTGCCGCCAGCCCCAGATGCCGCTCTTGTTCCTGCGTTCCTCGTTGCGATATTACACGTGTGACCGCGAGCGACGGCAGTGCCGTTTGTAATCTCGCGCTCGTGTCGACGTTCGTGAAGAACATCAATTATTTAATACGAAGCACGGACTTGTTTTATTTTACCCTTTTGGCCTTAGAATACATAACATGTTTATAAATTGACGTAGAAGCGGTCTATGCGAACCAACTAGTAGGTAATAATTCCCCCCCCCCCCCCGGAATCACAGACACAATAGAAAATCTATTGTGTCGTGGACCGATCGGGCCGCTGGGGGGGTTAAAGCCGTTTCGCGTTATCTACATAAACATTCTACACATACACAAAAACATAGTAACTAACACATTCACATACACGGAGTATGTAGTGAGACAAAGATATAATATAATATTATGTTTAAACCATTAGCCGAAAACACTTAGCAACGTAACCGATAAACGCAACCCAGTTAATTAGCCGATTTCAAACGGAATGTGTTTTTACGCGTATGCCGCTTCTGCCTCAGTTTATATGTATTATGTATTCTAAGGAATCTATATAATAAAATCGTAGGAAAGTATAATCTGTACGTGCGGGCTAAAATCAAAAAGTACTACATGAATTTGATTAAAATTTAGTACAGATATTATAGCTCGAGACCTGAGAGAGGACATACGATAGGTTTTATCCCGGAAATCCCACGGAAACGGGGACTATGCGTGTTTTTCTTTGACTACGCGGGCGAAAACGCAATCTAACAATATGTATCGGTTTGGCTCACCTCTCGAAGCAGATCTTGTCGGTGTCGAGGTAGTTGAGGTGCAGCGGCGTGCGCAGGCGTTGCGCCACGTGCGCGGCGGGCGGCTCGGGCCAGGCGCGCCCCGCCCCCGCGCCCCCCGCACCGCCCTCCGCCGGCCCCTCCAGCCACTCCGTCCACACCGTGCCCGCGCCGTGGTCCAGCTCCACCAGCTTCGCCGACTTGCCTGCGACACACACGCGTGCTGTAGCGCGGTCCCCGCTAGTGCACCCGCCCCGCCCCGCCCCCCGCGCCCGCGCACTCACCGTGCCCAGTGAAGATGTAGGAGCGGTCGCCGCGCTGCCAGCGGTTGTCGCTGAAACCGAGCAGCGTGGTGTCGACGCGCACGTTGGCGCCGCGCTTGTACACGCGGTACGTGTCCGACGGGCACAGCCGGGACACCAGCGGCACTGGAACGATACCGACGAATGTCATTGTAGATAGGTGGTCGACGTGGACGACGTGTGACACGAAAAATTATATTAAATTTTTTCAAACTCAAAGTCAAACATTTATCGTACGCCACACAACGAGAAGCGTGTGAGTGTTGTCTATTCTCAAAAGACGACGTTGTGTCGTTCATGACATAAAATTGTTCACATATTCGAAATACGTTCTGTCCGTTGATCTGTACGTCTGTTTGTTCCAACGATAAAAATAAAATTAGGCAATCTAATGAGTTGAATCTTTTAATTTATCCTAAGGATGAGACCTATTGATTGGTGTTATAAAACTCTGAATGGTTTAAAATACATATTAATTAACATTTTATGACAGAATTTCAACTTTTAATCGTTCCCCATTCTATTTTCATTTTTCAATTTTTTCTTACGATATTTTTAATTTCCCGCTTAATAATTGAATTTACATTTCTTCTACCCTTTTTTTATCTCCGTGAGATAAACGGTTTGTAGTATAAAACGTGTGAGGCGTGCACTTTTTGGATTTGCCTTGAAATTTTTATACAATTATACTTCTATACTTCTTATACTTCTTCTAGAAGCACTTTTGAATCGACACAGTCTTTTACCACCGATTCGGAAAGCAGTATCTATGGAGATTTTCATCTTTCAAGTACCTATTCGTTAATGCTATAATAGGCTCTCTGAACTAATACATTAGTTATATAAACATCTATAAAAATATAAGTATTAATTTTCCACTACACGCACCCCAGGAGGTGAACTCCCACTTCATCTCGACGTAGAAGTCGGGCGCGAGGCTGAGGCGGTCGAGCAGCGCGGGCACGCCGGCGGCGCGCGCCTCGTGCCGGCGGTGGTCGCGCCGCGCCAGCACCAGCGCCAGCAGCGCCGCGTCGCCGCGCGCCGTCGCCTCCTGCACCGCTGCGCACACACACTCGGCTTAGTCTACATCACCCGGAACATTTCTCTGTCATACGCGAGCGCGGCGCTCACCGGTCCAGCCGTCCTTCTCGCAGTTGACGTCCGCGTCGGCGTCGAGCAGCGCGCGCACGCACTCCGTGTGCCCGAGCGTGATGGCGAGCAGCAGCGGCGTGCGCCCGCGCGGGTCCTTGCGCTCCATCTCCTCGCCCGACACCTGCGATGGCGCAACGTTGTCCCGCTATATTATGCTGAACTAACATTTCTTTATGCACGAAAGCGTGTTTATGAAGAGATCATTTTATTCTGGTTCATATTGGACATATGCATTAATGGATAATATATTAATATCCAATGAACTTTTATTCTCGGGTTTTTAATAAGACAATATTAGAGTCACTAATCAACTATTATTATTTTAAAAATAAACACAATAAAAAGTAATGAAAATCAGTCTTCCTGATTATCATCGTGATCATAATGTCATAGGAATGGCGCCGAAACATATTTTTACGAGAATAAAATGATAATAGGTGTTCGTCATTCTTTTGCCGATTCGTTTTTCTGAGAATATTATTGTAATAGTTATTATCACATACAGAGTAAAGAACCATTTTCACTATCATAATCATTGAGATAATAATACTACGTATGGAGGAGACACCACGAACAAAATCTGTGCGCCATTTTTTTGCTCTAACTGAGTTTTAAAAATTATTATCTAGATTCTAGAGTTAGGTACTTACCGATGAAAGTTATTCCTTTGCATATTTTTTCCGTATTATTTGTATTATTTGTGCAATATCGTAACACACACGAAGACTTATTTGATGCGTTTCACTTTAAAACAAATAAAAAATGAGCGTGCAGTTACGCCATGGCGTATGTTGAGCGGAACATAAGTGATGTAGGCGGTGTCGTCTCCATATGTATATCTCAATGATCATAATACTATTTTTATTTTCTAGTATGAATATGTTCTGGGAAAAAGCAGTGAATATTATTGTAATATCTTATAAGTGATATAGTGGATTACAGGAGAAAAATTACAAAAAAAAATTGTATAGATGTATTAGGCTACGTAGGCTTCAAATATCGCATAAAACTATGGTAATGTCAATTAACTATCATTTTTATTTATTTTTTATGGGAAAGTTAGTTATTAAGTTTTTCTGAATACCAAGTCAAGTTTTTTATGGAGTTTACAAAGATAACTATATTTATCATGGTGGATGTACTTTGTAATTATTTGTGTTTATTTGGCGTTGTAAGTTGGAATATCATTTTCAATATTAAAATAAAAATAAAAATAAATAACAAACATTATGTGTTATTGTGTAAGTTATTTCACTACCTAAGACAAAATATTGTATTATACACACGTAGATGTGAATAAGCAATAACATAAGTAATTGTGATTGATTCCACAGAGTGTAATGAGATTTGCAACTCCTCGTGCAGCTCCAAGCAGCCCACTAATCCTGACCCACAACCCCCTTCTATGGCTTCCTCACAAATATCTTAATGAGATTATATTTTCTCCAATTGTCAAATACTGAATCAGCATTAGTTTCTACTCACTTATTATTTATTATAATATGTATTATGGCTAAATGTTTTGGACTCAAAATTATTATTTCTCATAGAATTTTAAAATTGTCAAGTTATTGCTATATTTTATTTTTGTAAGTTTTCTGATTAAGTAATTAATTCTTATAATATCTAGCATTTTTTATATTTGATTGATCAAGCAAATTATAGTGATATAGCTTCGAAATCAAAATGTCCAAATATTGAAATGAAATGAAATAAATTTATTTGTCCATTTATGTTTTATAATTATTGTATGACAGTGGGTCCCAAACTAAGTGAAATACATGTGTCATGGGACCCTGAGTTGCGCTCCTTGGTTATGTTTTATACATATTTTAAGGACAGTAGGAAGTTAACTAGTAAATAATCTCATGTAATGGAAGTTAATACAATCTAGACACGCGGCAGCGTGTCAAGCCGAGTTCAAGCGAAGAGAACTGGCGAGCAGCAGCCGTGTGTATATTTACACGAACCATTTCGAGCCACTTTTCACCCCCTTATAACTCGAAAACTATTTAAGTTAAATAAACCAAATTTGGTACATATCAAGAGGACCTCAAAATAAACAAGAACTTTAAATTTCATAAATACAGATTAAACAGTTGCGTAGATATTAATATCCAAAAATCGCAATTTTTAAGACTTACTGACATAGATATACAGGGTGTCCCAAAAAGTAGTGATGAACGGAAGCTGGGAGGTAGAGGACCTAGAGGGCTATCCGAATCACCCCCATGTATGTTATGCGATTTTTCGTATTTTCGGAGTTATGACGTTTTTTGCAATTTTTCATGTATCGCTGAGTACAATGAGATTTTTATTTATGGTGACGTGAATTATTGCGCTAGATGCTTGATTTTTTTTTGTGTGCTAAGCTGAATGATAGGCCAATTCAGTATAGCAACATTTACTATCGTTAGATCTTTGAATGGAATAATAAAAATAATTAAATGCCAAGAAAGATAAAATTACCCAGTATGTTCACCACTTCAAGGTCCCGTAAAAAAATAAAATCACATAAAAGAGTTTTCCTTTTGTCTTTTAAAAACTTGCTCTATCTATCAGGTAGCTACCCTGAAAATTTCATTTTATTATTCAGAAGACTTCAATCGAAAAATTGAAATCTGAATGTGGTAAGTGCAAAAATTAAATTTACATGATGATTAATAAAAACAAATTAAAACCAATAACAAGGTGTTTCATTACCAGAAATTTATAAAATGACCCCGCTGTTGCTCTGTGCAAGTGCGACATCACCGTAAAAAGTTATCTTTTAAATGTCTGAATGTCCTTTTACCATTTTTGATGGTTTCTTTTGCTACTATGAATTTCTGGGTTATTTGTTAGAACCTCACAAAATATAAACAGTATGTAAAACTAGCCTCATCAAATTATGGGGTTCAATAGGTCATTAGTTGTTTGCTTTGTGAAAATAATTATATTATTCAAATTAAAAAAGTAAACTTTTATTAGGTATGGATTGTATGTGTATTACTTAAAGTTTAACTGACTTATTAAATAATAATACTAAAATAAGTGGTTTTGTTGTTTTTTGATTTGGGATACGATTAACAGTTGAGTCTCTGTTAAATGTTGGTAACTTTTTATGCATAATTCACTATTTATTTTTCTACCAACCCATCAATATCGGTATCGGTATCGCCGATACATTACTACAAACATCGGTATCGTATCGTAAAATCATATGTATCGTTACATCCCTACTATATAGTATATAATATATTATTCTTAAAAAATGACATGCCAGTTTCCTCACAAATTCAAGCACTGGTAAAAGGTATAATGCACAGATCAGTTAAAAAATAAATTCACTTCTTGCACACTCTCCAGGTCTCGAACCCTGAAACTTCAATATAAGTCCGAAATCCTCATAAAAGCTGAGCCACCACTGCTTTTCTGCAGCTTCTTAATATTATTGTGAAAAAGTGATGTGATTTGTGAATTTAGTAGGTAGGTATTGGTACAAACCTCATTATTTTGTAAAGCCTGCTTCAACTCCTCATGCTTGTTGTGCCACACCAGCCAGTGCACTGGGTACTGGGTCACTACCTCGGACTCTATCACCGACATTTTGACACCACATCGATAAAGCCCACACAAATGCTGTCAAATTAGAGTTTCTTCACCATACTTTGTTATTCCGTAAAATCACAACATTTCGCCACGTCTCAAGTAATCACTGTACACATATTTTGCGGTAAATTATTATGAGCGAATAAGAAAACACATACACTTCATATCAATATCGTCCATATCTTCCTTCTTATAAACAACAGGTAGGCTACGAAGTATTCCAATTAATGCCGCCAGCATTTATGTATACCTATGCTGGCATGGAAGTCTACTGTGATAATTTTTCTACTACTAGGTACTGAATTCTACAATCGCAGAACACAGCTGCTAGGCTCTATCGTGAAATCAACATAATATTATAACAAGTGTCTGATGTCTCACTACCTAATACCTATTTAATATTTTAGAATGTTTTAAACACACGTCGGTACTCGGTCGTGGTTCGTTTCGTTTTTCGGAATTCGGATTGCGATGGATTGCGATGATGGGATTCGCTTTAATGAAAATTGAAATTTGTTGTCACTGTCAAATGTCAATAAAATATTATGTCAAATAGGTACTTCAAATTTTGGCAGTGAGTATAGGTAGGTATATATTGCGATTTTAAGAGATGAAATTAATTAATTTGGAACTAATTTTTTTTTCATTATCTGGCAACCCTGAATTTTCAATGCAGCTGTCTGCTGTCAAGTTGAATAAAAATTTGTTGTTTTTTTGGTGAAGTTGAGAATTATTCATAAGATAAAATTGTAATTTTGAACAAGAAATTTACTCAAAAAAGGAGAAATCATGAAAAAGGTTAAACGTAGCGGTGTCCGTGATGCCATATATAAAGTTTTCATTCGGTGTTTCTCATAATTTCAAGCTGAAAAACGAGATAACTGCGTTAAAAACAACCGACTTCAAACTTGCACTTGCAAAATTTACAAATACCTACAGACAAAAATGCTCATAAAATAAAAACTACTGGGCCTATCCGAATAAAATTTTTATGGGACCAATTCGACACCATCCCGCATCGAACAAAAAAAGAATCACGTAAATCGGTTCAGAAACCTCGGAGTAATCGGTGTACATACATAAAAAAAAAAAAAAAAAAAAAATATACCGGCCGAATTGATAACCTCCTCCTTTTTTTTGAAGTCGGTTAAAAAATATTTGGAAAACGTTTACAAACTTACAGCAGAATGCAGATTATACCAGTGAGATTCCATTTATTTTTGCTCAGTACTACGTAAAATAAAATATTCCATTAGTGACGAGATATAAAAAGGTACTCTGTGGTGACGAGTGTTTAATGTACGTATCTATGGCGATTATTACGTTTTTGAAATTTAATTTGAGGTTATTTGTATGTAAACAAAAACTAGTTTTTATAGTGCGACCAGCACAATTTGAGTCAAGAAGTTATATCCAACCCAACCAGCCTTAAATAGTATAGTGATAACTATTTTCATACAGCTATCTATGAATCCTTACTTGCTACTTACTAGAGTGGACGCAGGGACCCAAAGTGAGTCTTGGCCTCCGACATAAAAAAAAATAGTTTTAAGCTACTAAATAAATAAATATGTTAAATGTACTATTTGATTTTATTCATCTTAATTCGTTTGTTATAGGGGTTTCTGAAAGCACAGTACGCAGGATAGTGGAGCAAGGGAGTAAAAATGAAGGAGAATATCTACAAAAAATAAATAAAAATATGTAGTTTTGAAATCACCTTGTTTTTTTTTTACCTGACGGACCCAGAAGGAGCGTAATGTGTTTGAGCCTTAGGTTTGAGCTGTATGTATGTATGTTTGTTTGTTCGTATGTTTGATTCTATGTGCGCCTCTGCAGTCTAAATGGCTTGACCGATTTCTATAAACTAATTCCAAATACATTTAAGTAAAATTTGACCTAGGTAGGTCATTTAAAATACTAACGTATTTTTGTCTTAAATTTACACGATGATGAATGAAACAACTTTAAATCGCGGTATTTATTACTTTTTATTTTTTTGATTTTTATTCTATAGTATCAAGATTGCTTGCGTCGCAGTATCAGTGTTGCTATATGAGCGACGGTGGCGTCCTCATTTTTTGTCATCTCTTTTGTGTCGCACTGTATAACTGGGTACTAAAAAAATGTGTGCGTGTACTTAGTACCAACGCAAACTTAGCACCCCATCCTTGGAATTTAGGGTCGAAAATGACCTTGATCGATAGGTCTCGGTTAGGTCCTTTAAGGTTATCAATTCAGTCAATTTTTTCGTTAGGTCCCCTTTAGATTTTTTTTAAAATAATTTTTAGGTTAGGTTAGGTTAGGTTAGGTTAGGTTAGGTTAGGTTAGGCTAACCTAACCTAAGTTAGGTTATAGACTACAAGCCCGCATAGGAAAAAATATGGGTCAAATGAACCACCAGGGGACATATCTAGAACGATAGAAGAGCATAAAATAATAAGATTCATCACTATGCCGTCACTTGTAAGCTGTCCAACTGAGTGCAGATGAGAATTGAAAAGTACAGGTAGACTCGGTGAATTTTGGTCATATATTTTTGTACTGCATTCTTAACCATCGATAGATCCATTAAAAATAATAAGAAACCGCTCAGTGCCGTACAAAAATGGTGGTCCACAAAGTCGGAATTTTTATTTAATTTCCGAGAGTTACCGGGGGTAAATTTGGTCATTTGACCATGTACGGCATCTGTGTCATACTATGCCTATACTGCTTTTAATCCATTATTCCGCAACGCCGTACAAAAATCATGGGGACAAGGGGAAAAAATCGAGAGTTGTAATCCCCTCTCATTCCCCACTCCAGGGGGTCATTTGACTAAGTACGGCTTCGGTTCCAAAACATTATCTAGCACTCAAAAGTACTATTAGGTTAGGTTAGGTTAGGTTAGGTTAGGTTAGGTTAGGTTAGGTTAGGTTAGGTTAGGTTAGGTTAGGTTAGGTTAGGTTAGGTTAGGTTAGGTTAGGTTAGGTTAGGTTAGGTTAGGTTAGGTTAGGTTAGGTTAGGTTAGGTTAGGTTAGGTTAGGTTAGGTTAGGTTAGGTTAGGTTAGGTTAGGTTAGGTTAGGTTAGGTTAGGTTAGGTTAGGTTAGGTTAGGTTTTTTTTTTTTTTTTTTTTTTTATAAAAGCACCCGCCATCTCAGGGTGTTGTGTGCTTTTCTCTGGAATATAGTCCAGAGGTGTTTTTTATTCTTTTAATCAAATAAGTACCAAACAGTTTTTTATTCACATTAGGCCTAAATTAATACAATTTAAAATAAAAAATACAAGTCAACAATTTACTATAACATTTCCAAATTAATAATAAATTACATTTAAAAACTTACATTACCAATACATTGCAATGATAATAATAAAAAACGGGATAAAATAAATGAATACAAATAAAGTTCAAAACACAAATTAATAATTCACAATGAAATTTCCAAGACAACAACAAAATACTAAAATTAAATATTACATTTTAAAAAAAAAAAACTTACATCAATTTAAAACATTACAATGAGAAGAAATAAAACAATACGGCACAACACTTATAAAACTTAACCCTAATATCACAGTAGCTTATCACAATTTCGTTTGTTCACCACCCTCACAATTTGTTGACAAAATTCTAAGAACTCGTTTCTCGTCTCGTCCCCCAGGGCCGCAGGCAGATTCTCACCCGTCATCGCGATGCCCAATTTTTGCTCAATAACATATCTATCTCTTGCAAAAATCGGACACTCGAGCAACAGGTGAGAAACCGTCTCGTCGACTCCGGGCTGACACAGACACGATGGATTCTCCTTCAGCTTGAATCTGTTCAAGTAGAAGGCGAATCCACCGTGTCCAGTCAGTGCTTGTGTGGTGTGGTGAGTGATGTTTATTTTCCGAACTATTTTGTATGCAGCAGCAGCGCTTGGGAAAAAGAGCTTCGTGCCTCCAGCCGTCTCCCCCACATCGTATCTCCTGTCCCATTCCCCGATCGTATCCTGTCTCAAGATACGCTTGACGAATGAAACAGGACACAGATCGTAGTCGGGTTTCCTCTTCGACCCCAGAGCGGCCTCCTTGGCTAATTGGTCCACTCTTTCGTTCCCCCTTAGCCCTGCGTGCGCCTTAATCCAAAACAGAGCGACCTCCCGCCTCTGCGAAGCAGCTTTTCGGAGGGCCGCCCTTGTTTGCACAGCAAGGGGGTGGGGGGAACCGAGTGTGACGGCCTGGAGGGCCGATCTGGAGTCGCTGAAGATGCCGACCTTCGCCACTCCACTCTTGCAGGCTCTAATTACTGCTCTTTGGAGCGCTAGGAGTTCGGCCTGGTAGACGGTGCAATACGGCGGCAAAGCAAGCTTGACGGCCTTCGTCTCGGCCTCCCCCTCCCATACGGAAAGGGCGGCTCCGACTCGACCCTCAATCTTGCTACCGTCCGTGTAGATCCTATGTACGTGGCTATTAGCCACGTCGGAATACGAGTCCTCGTCCACCAGCCCGAACCCCAGCCCTTCCTGCTCTGCCGGATGTGGGTCCTCAATCGCCGGAGCCATTCTTTCCACCTCCCTGTCTCCCAACGCTGGGTGCGACACCCCCTTCTTGATCCCATATAATCTCGAAACTTCGAGTATTCTGAGGTCAAGGGGGAGTAACCCAGCCAACAGCATAGCTGAGTTCAGGGAGACGGTCCGATATGCTCGGCAGATCTTTTGGGCGAACCCCCGTTGTACGGTGTTCAGCCTTTTTTGGACCCCCATCTTTTCCACGGTGGGTGCCCACGCTGCCGATGCATACATAATAGTCGGTTCGATAACAGCTACATAAATAGTTCTAATGATATCTGGGCTAAGTCCCCAACCAACTCTGGCTGCCCTAGCCAAGAGTTTATACCGGGCGATTGCCTTTTGGCATACCGTCCCGACGTGGGCGTTAAAGGTGAGGCCGCTGTCAATTGTAAGGCCTAATATCTTAATCTGAGAAAAATATTTTATTTCCACATTCCCCATAGCGAGCCGTGGCACGTCGTATTTCAACCTCCTCGTGGAAAGGAGGGCACAAGTTTTATGTGGTGCAAATTTTAATTTGTTTTCCTTTCCCCATTTATCTATTGCGTTAAGGACACGGTTCGCTTCTATTTCAATTTCAAGGGCCGTGTCCCCCTCGAAGACCAACACAATGTCGTCGGCAAACGCTTGACAGAATACTTTCATCTCCTCTAACATCCATAGCAGAGGGTCCAGCAATAGGTTCCACAGGATTGGTCCGCCTATGGACCCCTGCACGCACCCCTTGCTGGTCCCCTACTCACTTGCACACCCGCATATCTAACTTTCACTCCCCTTTCACTCAGGTAGCTGCTGATCACCCGCCTCACGTTCCCCGGGCACCCAACTTCAGCCAACCGCACCTTTATGGCTGGCCACCAGGCGCTGTCGAAGGCTCCCTCTATGTCCAGCGATACCACAACAGAAATCTTCTTCTCCTCCCTCATATTTCTGATGTGGTTCACTAGTCTATAGAGGGCGTCCTCGGTGCTCCTCTGTGGCATAAAGCCATACTGGTGGGGGCTTATTTTGGGCAACAGGTAAAACCTGAGTCGGCCGACCAGCATCTTTTCGAAGATTTTGCCGAGAACAGGTAAGAGGCCGATCGGTCGATAGGCTTTCGGTACCCGGTATGATTCCCTGCCCGGCTTTCGCAGTATAACCACGGTCGCCCACTTCCACTGTGCGGGGAAGTAGGCGGCAGAGAGGCATCTGTTGAGCAAGGCAAGGAACCATCCCGGGTTACAATCTACAGCGTGCTGACAGATGTCAGCCGTGAGGCCATCCGCCCCGGGGGCCTTCTTGGGGTTGAAGGACCTTACGGATCTCTTCAACTCCTCCATGATGAAAGGAGGGTCGTCCGGGCCCGCCGGTGGTTCGGTGTCCAAGGACTCCGCACACCGGCGCACCCGACGATGCCCCTCACTTTCACCACTTTCCTGGTCCTCGGGGTAGAAGGTCTCCGCCAACAGTTCTGCCGAGCTCCGGGCATCGAGGGTCTCACCACCCCTCGAAAGGGGCAGATCCTCCTCTCTCCCTGTGGCTCTACTAAGCACCCTGTAGATGCCCTCCCAGACCCCCTCCCTATCCTGTTTCCGGCAAAACTCCTTCCAACTCTTCTCTTGCGCTTCTTTCACCGCCTTTTCATACATCTCTCTTTCTTCCAGGTACAATCCAACCACGCGGTCTCTGCGATCAGGTGCTGCGTTTCGGATCCTGCGTCTCCTCGTGGCCACCTGCTTCTTCATCTGCGCGAGCTCATCATTCCACCACGACAAGGTGAATTTCTGCGTGTGTTTTTTGGTCGGCATTGTGTCTCTGCATGTCTGTGTGATTGCTTCAGTGTATCTGTCTATTGCGTCATCTATTTGTTGTGTGCTGTGTATTGTGTCTATGTCTTGTACAGTTAATTGTCTGCTCGACATCAGCTGGGTCAGTTTCTCATGAAACTGAGTCCAGTTTGCCTTGTGTGTGTTAAATATGCGTGTAGTTCGTATTATGTTCGTGCCTGTGGATTTATGTTGTCTGATGCCGAAGGATATGCCGTTGTGGTCCGAGCTCGTGAGACACTCCTCAACCCTCCAGTTGTCCACTCGGTTCAGCAGATCGTCGGAGCACGCTGTCACATCCACGTAGCTGGAGTACCTTTTCCCACCTCTGATGGTATCGAACGTAGGGATGTCCCCGGTGTTGAGTATGTGCATTCGCATTTCTTCCAGTACAGCAGACACGTCTCTTCCTCGCGGGTCTTCCACTTCACCACCCCACCACGGGCTTTTTGCGTTCGCATCGCCTCCCAGGACCATCCTATGGATACCCAGCTCTCTCCCTATCCGCCTAAGATGGTCCAGGTAGAGCTCCACTGGCTTTTCGGGCTCGAAGTAGAAGGACACTACAATCATCTCCCAGGCTTTGGTTCTGAGGGTGGCCACAACAATGTTGTTACTGCTAAGGCGTGTATGTAGTTCGACATCCAGTGTGTCGTCGAGTACCACAATACACGCCTTTACTGCGCCACCCCCTTCCCCTTCGCACTGGAAGATCCTCACTCCATTGTATGTCCTCATACTTTTCGCCCCACCAACATAGGGCTCTTGCAGCAACGCTACGCATGCCTTACGCTTGGTGGCTTCGAGCAGTAGCTCCCTTGTGGCGATTTGGCTCCGCTGGAGATTAGCCTGCAATATTCGGTACTGGAAGGACTCACCTTGGGCAACCCTAGCAATACGCTACCGCCGATCTGGCTAGAGCGTCCCACTTCTTTCGTTCAAAACATTCACGATCAAAGGCGCTGTGCTCAGCGCTACCTTTCTTGGCCTTAGTGCAGTTAATGCACTGAGGCGCTTCTCCCCGCAACCACTTGTCGCATTCAGTCCTCATATGAGGACCGGCACAGTGGCTGCATCTTTCCTTTTCCTCCCTACACATCCTCTTTGTATGTCCATAACCAAGGCAGCGGGAGCACTGCACCAGTGGACTATGGTCCATTACTCTCACTCTGCCCAACCCTATGTGGGCGTATCCCTCATTCATCCATCTTCTCCATACCTGTGGGTCCGCTCTTACCACCACGTGGTTTTGGAGGGGGTTCCTAGCTTTCATCACATACGCTATCTCAACATTTCGCTCTTCCCCCTTCAAGCCCTCAAGTATGCCTGCGTTTTGGTTCTTCAGCGCAGTGATGAAGTCAGCAGTGTCACATTTCATCACATCCCTGAAGACCAGAAGGGGGCTCTTATTTCTCACATCTTCCACTACTAGTCCCTCATTCTTTCTCAGTCTTTCCTTCACCTTGATTCTTTCTTCCTCATTCGCACAACCGACGACTACCCTCCTATTCTTAACCTTTCTTACTCTCTCTACCTTCACCCATCCGTCCCTTGCATCCACAGTCTTCCTAATCTTCTCTAGCACCTCATCGCCTGTCTCTTGTTCATCTTTGGACGACACCATGACTGAATGCAGAGCCCTTGCCTCAGGGAGTTTCTCAGTGACTCCCCTCGAGACAACGCTCGCATAGCTCGCCGTTTTGGCGGCAGTCATGCTGCCCTCCAGAAGCGAACTCAATCTTTCCATTTTGCTTTCATTTTCCCTCATGCTTTCCCTCATCTCGTTCATTCTATTCATCATCTCTTTCATTCCTTCACTTAGGTCCAGATTTCTCACCAATGCGTCGTCAACTACGCTGGAACCAGCATCGGATGGCGGGGGGGGATGTAAAGGGTCCCCACTACGCCCTCCACTACCAGCCCTGGCATTGGTGAGTTCCAACTCCATCTCTTTTATTATTTCATACATCCTTTCTAGCGCCGTAATAACCCCATCTTTTATCTCGGTCTTTAAATTACGAGACTCCCGCAGATGGCCTTTACCTTTTTGCAGACAGGCTCGCCCTTCTGCAGTCCTACTGGTCATACCTTTAGGCGCTGCAGGCTTTTTTGTTGGTTCTGAAATTGTGAACGTGTCACTGGCACGCCTCTGGGGAGTGTGGATCATAGTGACGACTGTCAATAGTACTTAACTCTATCAGGCCTCCCAATAGGGGAGACACCTGTCAATAATTTAGAATAAAATAAAAAAAAAATAAAAATGAATTATAAAATATTAATATTAATAATATCTAGGTCAATAATAATTAAAACTAATCAACAGTAAGTCAAGTCAATACTTATAATATATATCTATTAAGTTGTATTTATATAGTCAGTCAATAATTACAATATCACAGTAAGATATTAATAATATCTAGGTCAATAAGTAAAGCCAAAGCCGGTCAATACTGAGAACTCAAGTCAATAATTATTATACAAAATAATCTATCTGTACGATAATTATCGTACGGCTCGACCTAGTAAGCTAGCTAGTAAGCTAGTCAATAGTCAATACTAAAAACTCAAGTCAATAATTATTTTACTTAAAACTATCAGGCCTCCCAATAGGGGATACACCTGTCAATAATTGAGAATAGAGATGAATCACAGTAAAATATTAATATCTAGGTCAATAAATGTAGTCAATAGTAAGAAGTCAAGTCAAAAATAATTATTATACTTAACACTACGACACTACGATAATTATCGTACAAATGTAATTATCGTTCTTGTACGATAATTATCGTACGTCACTTTAAAAGTCAATATTAATGTCAGTGTTTTAAAATGAATCACAAAATTTGTTTAATATAGATAGTAATAATATATTATAATATCTAAGTCAATACAAAATGTTCTGTGGTTTCATGTTACCACGGCAAAGCGAAACTTAATATAATTATCAACACAATTATTATACCTAGTAAGCTAGCTAGTAAGCTAGTCAATACTTAACACTATCAGGTCTCCCAATAGGGGAGTCGCCTGTCAATAATTTAAGATAATATATAGTTAAAATGAAAATGAATACATGTATAAACAAATAAATAATACATATGAATAATATATTATGATAAAATTATAATATTGTGTTGTGTGTATCTAATGGTCCCTAAGCACTCAATATACAGCTAAATCTAACAGCTACACCAAAAATGATATAGCTGGTCTATTACTTACACTTACAATTTATAATTTACTAGTAAAAGAACAAAAATCCAAAATATAAATTAAATTAAAAAGATAATAATTTAGGTTCAAAAACATTCATCCACCGCCACGTGTTTGTTGTTTTTGTTCATAACACCCGTGACCTACTTAGCTTTTTCTCTTAAAATACTTTATAGAAAGTTATAAGCTTTGTGTAGGAGGGTGTATAAAGTATTTGGGCACACAGTTCAACACAAAACAAGGTGTAAGCGAAAGGGGGAAAGTGCAGATTTGGCGGAGAAAGTTTCTGTTTTTAGGTTAAGAACACTTTTGTGTCTAACTTCGCCAATTTAGCTCCGATTTCCCCGGAACAAAAACCGAGGGCTTTGTTTTGTAAAGACGCGTCTAATTACACTCTTATCTTTCACTATACATTGAGTAAAGGGGGATTGCCACCGCCCGGCTTACCAAAAATTGTTTGTTTTACTTGATTTTTGAGTCCTAAAAATCCCAAAATTTGCACAGACACTTGTATCACCAACACACACAACACTGCAGTTCCGGTTCGCGAAGTCCCCGATATAAATCGGGACTTCCCAGCGACGTCGTACTTTTTGTTAAATTCGTGAAAATTTCTTTTGGTGATAACTTTTTACTGCCTGACTCAGGGCCGGACCGTGAACTTGTGGGGCCCTGGGCTGAAACTACCCAGGGGCCTTTTTTTGGAAATGTTCATATTTATTTCTTAATACTTACTTTCGCAATTTTTTTATTTTAACATGTGATTTTAAATCGTTTCATTAGTTCAGGAGTCTATCGCAGACAAACAAAGTGACACGTAATTTTTTATACATAAAAAGATAATAAAAAAATAATAAAATAATGCTATTCATCCATACTATATAATATTATAAATGCGAAAGTAACTCTGTCTGTCTGTCTGTTACTCAATCACGTCTAAACTACTGAACCAATTTGCATGAAATTTGGTATAGAGATATTTTGATACCCGAGAAAGGACATAGGCTACCTTTTATTGCGAAATATGTACCACGGGCGAAGCCGGGGCGGACCACTAGTTTATTATAAATTAGTAAAAGAATCTGACAGTTATGTTATTTAAATAATAATTTAGAAATTAACCTTTCTGCATTTTTGTGCTGCAAATTCTTTTATTTGGTCATCAAATTGCAAGTCTTTTGTTAGATCACAATTTATGGAAAGAAGTGATAAATTATTTAGCCGATCATTCGCCATTGTTGTCCTATATTTATTTTCTACATATGACATCTTGGAGAAGGAGCGTTCTGCTTCACAGCTAGTGATTGGCAAAGTTAAAAAATCTTTAAAATGGTATAGCAGCTAGGGAACACGTCCAACACCCATAAAGTTATAAGATATTACAATAATATTCACTGCTTTTTCCCAGGTTGGTTTGACTTTTATACACGTTTTAATTTTTATACCTCTAATATTTTAATAAAATCTCGAATTGTGTTAACGCTCCTAATCGTAGGTACTAATTACTAGATAACTTATAGGTAACAGAATCATTTTATTTATACGAATAACGGAATACCTACGTGTAGCTTTCGGGTATTCACTTACGCAATTTATTTCTACAATTCTACACGACTAAATAAAGTACCAAGTAATCAGTATACATAATTTTTAGGTATCTACTTTAAATCAAATTCGATAATTTATCGAAAGGTTAAGGAACTTATAATTGTTTTTACTTACCAAATAAAGCAGGAAATCTTATACTGATTATGAATTTCAATAAAATAAAATTTTTACTCTAACTATAGTTTAACTTTTAAGTAATCTCAGTCAGTTTGAAATTTCGATAATGACGACGTTACGTTAAGCAGCACGGCGAAAAGTCCCTTCTATGATAAGTACCTAAATTAAAATACACCGACCAAAAACAACCTGTCGTTTGTTTTCTCCTTTCCGTTCCATAGTCTTTAAAAAAACTGATCAACGTATAATTACTAGCGTAAGAACTAGTTGATAGTCTTTTACTAACCTTCATCGGCCGCTGCGTCCCAGTAGAAGAGAGACAGCGTAATAATCCAGTCATTGTAGTATTTTCACCTCGGAATTCGAGATACCCAGCTGTAAGTCTGTAAATACTTATATATTGACACCCTAAAAGTTCTCTCAAAACCTACATAATATGGTAGGGTGTAAGCAACTATTAAATTTCAAGGTCAAAGGTCACAAAAATCGGTTGTATGCGCTTTCTTTGGAAATATCTCATTTCTTATGGGTTTTTTGCTATTTGTATTTATTCAATATTGTAGAATACAAAATTCTCTACAAATTTTGTTTAAAATTTTTTTTTATACGGTGAATCGTTTTCGACATAGAAGGCAGAGAGCGCGTGGAAAATGTCAGGGAAATGTCCGGAAAATGCCTAGGAAATGCCTGGAAAATGCCTGGAAAATATCTGGAAAATATCCGGAAAATGCGTGAAAATGCCCGGGAACAGCGTGGAAAATCCACGGAAAATGTCAGGGAAATTTCCGGAAAATGTCTGGGAAATGCCTGGATATTATCCGGAAAATGCCTGGGAAATGCTTGGAAACTCCCCGGAAAATGCCTGTGAAAATCCCGGAAAATGTCTGGAAAATATCCGGAAAATGCGTGAAAATGTCCGGAAAAGGCGTGGAAAAAGCTACTTCAAATTTGCGAAGTAATTAAAGCAGAAAACAAAAAAAAAAAGAAAGCTAAAATCTTTCATATTCAATGTATAAGGGATATTCATATAATTCATACTTATGATGAGGGATGTATGAGGGTTTAAAGATAATTTTTTTTTGATATTTCTCGATTTATTTTTTAAAAATTTATTACGGCCATTTTACTCATTAGGTTAAGTACTTTCGATATCAGTTTAAAGTTTTTTGTTATCTGTAATACTTACGGAAAAATCGCCTGTGCACACTTAACGATTACACCCTGTATAGCCCTCTAAAAAGAGTAAAAAGTGCATTTTTGTAGTGAAACTGCTCGTCGTTGTCGTAGTCGTTGGTTAAATGCTCTAAGGCTAAGCTGGATGACAACCTAGCCTAATGCTAATATCTCCGCTACTTTTTAAGTTATATTTTTGTAATATATGAAATAAAGTCATGAATATATATCTATACTAGTATCTATACATAATATTATAATAAAGCTGAAGAGTTTGTATGTTTGTTTGAACGTGTTAATCTCAGGAACTACTGGTCCGATTTAAAAAATTATTATAGAGGAAGGCTATTATATCATCAGGCTAAGACCAACAGGATCTGAGGCACGTGGGTGAAATCGCGGGGCGCAGCTAGTTATTATTATGTATATCTACCTATACATATAAAATAACCAAATAGTTTCAATAAATGAGATTTATTTTCTACAAGTTGAAAATCAACATGCAAACATCCTTTTACATGTTAGCAAAAGTTATTGAAGTAGGTATGCGATTTTCATCAATTTTTTTTTCCAAAACCGACTACAGATTTTTTTTTCAAATTATCGCCCATTGTTTTTATCGGGGTATGGGGGCCCTTTTTACCTCGGGGCCCTGGGCTGCAGCCCATAAAGCCCATGGGTAGATCCGGCCCTGGCCTGACTCGATTTTAAAACCGTTTTCGCGTCAGTATTTGTTGTTTTTGCGCGCATCTATCGGTATATAACACTAATGTGTAAGTCGGAAAAATACCACTTTTCTAAAAAACAATGTTAGGAGCGATGCGATTTCGCTGTCAACGGGTCGCGTTCGGGCAAATACCTCCTTCTCAGGTTAGGTTAGGTTAGGTTAGGTTAGGTTAGGTTAGGTTAGGTTAGGTTAGGTTAGGTTAGGTTAGGTTAGGTTAGGTTAGGTTAGGTTAGGTTAGGTTAGGTTAGGTTAGGTTAGGTTAGGTTAGGTTAGGTTAGGTTAGGTTAGGTTAGGTTAGGTTAGGTTAGGTTAGGTTAGGTTAGGTTAGGTTAGGTTAGGTTAGGTTAGGTTAGGTTAGGTTAGGTTAGGTTAGGTTAGGTTAGGTTAGGTTAGGTTAGGTTAGGTTAGGTTAGGTTAGGTTAGGTTAGGTTAGGTTAGGTTAGGTTAGGTTAGGTTAGGTTAGGTTAGGTTAGGTTAGGTTAGGTTAGGTTAGGTTAGGTTAGGTTAGGTTAGGTTAGGTTAGGTTTTTTTTTTTTTTTTTTTTATATAAAAGCACCCGCCATCTCAGGGTGTTGTGTGCTTTTCTCTGGAATATAGTCCAGAGGTGTTTTTTTATTCTTTTAATCAAATAAGTACCAAACAGTTTTTTATTCACATTAGGCCTAAATTAATACAATTTAAAATAAAAAATACAAGTTAACAATTTACTATAACATTTCCAAATTAATAATAAAATACTAAAATTAAATATTATTACATTTAAAAACTTACATTATTAATACATTGCAATGATAATAATAAAAAACGGGATAAAATAAATGAATACAAATAAAGTTTAAAATACAAATTAATAATTCACAATGAAATTTCCAAGATAATAATAAAATACTAAAATTAAATATTACATTTTAAAAAACTTACATCAATTTAAAACATTACAATGAAAATAATAAAACAATACGGCACAACACTTATTAAACTTAACCCTAATATCACAGTAGCTTATCACAATTTCGTTTGTTCACCACCCTCACAATTTGTTGACAAAACTCTAAAAACTCATTTCTCGTCTCGTCCCCCAGGGCCGCAGGCAGATTCTCACCCGTCATCGCGATGCCCAATTTTTGCTCAATAACATATCTATCTCTTGCAAAAATCGGACACTCGAGCAACAGGTGAGAAACCGTCTCGTCGACTCCGGGCTGACACAGACACGATGGATTCTCCTTCAGCTTGAATCTGTTCAAGTAGAAGGCGAATCCACCGTGTCCAGTCAGTGCTTGTGTGGTGTGGTGAGTGATGTTTATTTTCCGAACTATTTTGTATGCAGCGGTTAGGTTAGGTTAGGTTAGGTTAGGTTAGGTTAGGTTAGGTTAGGTTAGGTTAGGTTAGGTTAGGTTAGGTTAGGTTAGGTTAGGTTAGGTTAGGTTAGGTTAGGTTAGGTTAGGTTAGGTTAGGTTAGGTTAGGTTAGGTTAGGTTAGGTTAGGTTAGGTTAGGTTAGGTTAGGTTAGGTTAGGTTAGGTTAGGTTAGGTTAGGTTAGGTTAGGTTAGGTTAGGTTAGGTTAGGTTAGGTTAGGTTAGGTTAGGTTAGGTTAGGTTAGGTTAGGTTAGGTTAGGTTAGGTTAGGTTAGGTTAGGTTAGGTTAGGTTAGGTTAGGTTAGGTTAGGATAGGTTAGGTTAGGTTAGGTTAGGTTAGGTTAGGTTAGGTTAGGTTAGGTTAGGTTAGGTTAGGTTAGGTTAGGTTAGGTTAGGTTAGGTTAGGTTAGGTTAGGTTAGGTTAGGTTAGGTTAGGTTAGGTTAGGTTAGGTTAGGTTAGGTTAGGTTAGGTTAGGTTAGGTTAGGTTAGGTTAGGTTAGGTTAGGTTAGGTTAGGTTAGGTCAGGTTAGGTTAGGTTAGGTTAGGTTAGGTTAGGTTAGGTTAGGTTAGGTTAGGTTAGGTTAGGTTAGGTTAGGTTAGGTTAGGTTAGGTTAGGTTAGGTTAGGTTAGGTTAGGTTAGGTTAGGTTAGGTTAGGTTAGGTTAGGTTAGGTTAGGTTAGGTTAGGTTTTTTTTTTTTTTTTTTTTTTTTTTTTTTTAATAAGCACCCGCCATCTCAGGGTGTTGTGTGCTTTGCTCTGGAATATAGTCCAGAGGTGTTTTTTATTCATTTAATCAAATACCACAAATTTTTTATTAACAATTAGGCCTAAATTAAAAATACAATGATTATAAATACAAATATGAAATACAAAATATTAACAATGTCCGGTAAAATTATTTAAAATTAATATTAAAATACAATAATAAAAGATGACATTTAAAACAAAATATTACAATTAAACATTACAATCAAATAAAACAATATTAATTAAAACGGCACAACAATTACTTAACCCTAATATCACAGTAGCTTATCACAATTTCGTTTGTTCACCACCCTCACAATTTGTTGACAAAACTCTAAAAACTCATTTCTCGTCTCGTCCCCCAGGGCCGCAGGCAGATTCTCACCCGTCATCGCGATGCCCAATTTTTGCTCAATAACATATCTATCTCTTGCAAAAATCGGACACTCGAGCAACAGGTGAGAAACCGTCTCGTCGACTCCGGGCTGACACAGACACGATGGATTCTCCTTCAGCTTGAATCTGTTCAAGTAGAAGGCGAATCCACCGTGTCCAGTCAGTGCTTGTGTGGTGTGGTGAGTGATGTTTATTTTCCGAACTATTTTGTATGCAGCAGCAGCGCTTGGGAAAAAGAGCTTCGTGCCTCCAGCCGTCTCCCCCACATCGTATCTCCTGTCCCATTCCCCGATCGTATCCTGTCTCAGGATACGCTTGACGAATGAAACAGGACACAGATCGTAGTCGGGTTTCCTCTTCGACCCCAGAGCGGCCTCCTTGGCTAATTGGTCCACTCTTTCGTTCCCCCTTAGCCCTGCGTGCGCCTTAATCCAAAACAGAGCGACCTCCCGCCTCTGCGAAGCAGCTTTTCGGAGGGCCGCCCTTGTTTGCACAGCAAGGGGGTGGGGGGAACCGAGTGTGACGGCCTGGAGGGCCGATCTGGAGTCGCTGAAGATGCCGACCTTCGACACTCCACTCTTGCAGGCTCTAATTACTGCTCTTTGGAGCGCTAGGAGTTCGGCCTGGTAGACGGTGCAATACGGCGGCAAAGCAAGCTTGACGGCCTTCGTCTCGGCCTCCCCCTCCCATACGGAAAGGGCGGCTCCGACTCGACCCTCAATCTTGCTGCCGTCCGTGTAGATCCTATGTACGTGGCAATTAGCCACGTCGGAATACGAGTCCTCGTCCACCAGCCCGAACCCCAGCCCTTCCTGCTCTGCCGGATGTGGGTCCTCAATCGCCGGAGCCATTCTTTCCACCTCCCTGTCTCCCAACGCTGGGTGCGACACCCCCTTCTTGATCCCATATAATCTCGAAACTTCGAGTATTCTGAGGTCAAGGGGGAGTATCCCAGCCAACAGCATAGCTGAGTTCAGGGAGACGGTCCGATATGCTCGGCAGATCTTTTGGGCGAACCCCCGTTGTACGGTGTTCAGCCTTTTTTGGACCCCCATCTTTTCCACGGTGGGTGCCCACGCTGCCGATGCATACATAATAGTCGGCTCGATAACTGCTACATAAATAGTCCTAATAATATCCGGGCTAAGTCCCCAACCAACTCTGGCTGCCCTTGCCAAGAGTTTATACCGGGCGATTGCCTTTTGGCATACCGTCCCGACGTGGGCGTTAAAGGTGAGGCCGCTGTCGATTGTAAGGCCCAGTATTTTTATACAAGAATAATATTTAATTTCCACATTCCCCATAGCGAGCCGCGGCACGTCATATTTCAGCCTCCTCGTGGAGAGGAGGGCACACGTTTTATTAGGTGCAAATTTCAATTTATTTTCTTTTCCCCATTCGCTTATTACATTAAGGACACGGTTCGCTTTCGTTTCGATTTCAAGGGCCGTGTCCCCCTCAACTACCAACACAATGTCGTCGGCAAACGCCTGACAAAATACTCCCATCTCCTCTAACATCCATAGCAGAGGGTCCAGCAAGAGGTTCCACAGGATTGGTCCGCCTATCGACCCCTGCACGCACCCCTTGCTGGTCCCCCTACTCACTTCCACACCCGCATATCTAACTTTCACTCCCCTTTCACTCAGGTAGCTGCTGATCACCCGCCTCACGTTCGCCGGGCCCGCCTCACGTTCGCCGGGCACCCAACTTCAGCCAACCGCACCTTTATGGCTGGCCACCAGGCGCTGTCGAAGGCTCGGTTAGGTTAGGTTAGGTTAGGTTAGGTTAGGTTAGGTTAGGTTAGGTTAGGTTAGGTTAGGTTAGGTTAGGTTAGGTTAGGTTAGGTTAGGTTAGGTTAGGTTAGGTTAGGTTAGGTTAGGTTAGGTTAGGTTAGGTTAGGTTAGGTTAGGTTAGGTTAGGTTAGGTTAGGTTAGGTTAGGTTAGGTTAGGTTAGGTTAGGTTAGGTTAGGTTAGGTTAGGTTAGGTTAGGTTAGGTTAGGTTAGGTTAGGTTAGGTTAGGTTAGGTTAGGTTAGGTTAGGTTAGGTTAGGTTAGGTTAGGTTAGGTTAGGTTAGGTTAGGTTAGGTTAGGTTAGGTTAGGTTAGGTTAGGTTAGGTTAGGTTAGGTTAGGTTAGGTTAGGTTAGGTTAGGTTAGGTTAGGTTAGGTTAGGTTAGGTTAGGTTAGGTTAGGTTAGGTTAGGTTAGGTTAGGTTAGGTTAGGTTAGGTTAGGTTAGGTTAGGTTAGGTTAGGTTAGGTTAGGTTAGGTTAGGTTAGGTTAGGTTAGGTTAGGTTAGGTTTTTTTTTTTTTTTTTTTTTTTTTTTTTTTTTTTTTAAAAAGCACCCGCCATCTCAGGGTGTTGTATGCTTTCCTCTGGAATATTGTCCAGAGATGTTTATTTTGCTTTCAATCAAATAAATACCAAGAATTTTTTATTAACAATTAGGCCTAAATAATACAATTTTAAGTAAAAAAATACAAGTTAATAATTTACAATTTTCCAAATTAATACTAAAACATAAAAGTTACATAATTAAATATTACTTTTAAAAACTTACATTAATTAAAACATTGCAATGGGAAAAATAAAATATAATAAATTAATACAGTTTAAAATTTACAAATAAAATACTAAAATTAAATATTGCATTTAAAACCTACATAAATTAAAAACATTACAATGAAATTTATAAAAACAATAAAACAATACGGCACAACACTTATAAAACTTAACCCTAATATCACAGTAGCTTATCACAATTTCGTTTATTCACCACCCTCACAATTCTTTCGCAAAATTCCAAAAATTCAGTTCTCATTTTATCCCCCAGGGCCGCAGGCAGATTCTCACCCGTCATCGCGATGCCCAATTTTTGCTCAATAACATATCTATCTCTTGCAAAAATCGGACACTCGAGCAACAGGTGAGAAACCGTCTCGTCGACTCCGGGCTGACACAGACACGATGGATTCTCCTTCAGCTTGAATCTGTTCAAGTAGAAGGCGAATCCACCGTGTCCAGTCAGTGCTTGTGTGGTGTGGTGAGTGATGTTTATTTTCCGAACTATTTTGTATGCAGCAGCAGCGCTTGGGAAAAAGAGCTTCGTGCCTCCAGCCGTCTCCCCCACATCGTATCTCCTGTCCCATTCCCCGATCGTATCCTGTCTCAAGATACGCTTGACGAATGAAACAGGACACAGATCGTAGTCGGGTTTCCTCTTCGACCCCAGAGCGGCCTCCTTGGCTAATTGGTCAACTCTTTCGTTCCCCCTTAGCCCTGCGTGCGCCTTAATCCAAAACAGAGCGACCTCCCGCCTCTGCGAAGCAGCTTTTCGGAGGGCCGCCCTTGTTTGCACAGCAAGGGGGTGAGGGGAACCGAGTGTGACGGCCTGGAGGGCCGATCTGGAGTCGCTGAAGATGCCGACCTTCGACACTCCACTCTTGCAGGCTCTAATTACTGCTCTTTGGAGCGCTAGGAGTTCGGCCTGGTAGACGGTGCAATACGGCGGCAAAGCAAGCTTGACGGCCTTCGTCTCGGCCTCCCCCTCCCATACGGAAAGGGCGGCTCCGACTCGACCCTCAATCTTGCTGCCGTCCGTGTAGATCCTATGTACGTGGCTATAAGCCACGTCGGAATACGAGTCCTCGTCCACCAGCCCGAACCCCAGCCCTTCCTGCTCTGCCGGATGTGGGTCCTCAATCGCCGGAGCCATTCTTTCCACCTCCCTGTCTCCCAACGCTGGGTGCGACACCCCCTTCTTGATCCCATATAATCTCGAAACTTCGAGTATTCTGAGGTCAAGGGGGAGTATCCCAGCCAACAGCATAGCTGAGTTCAAGGAGACGGTCCGATATGCTCGGCAGATCTTTTGGGCGAACCCCCGTTGTACGGTGTTCAGCCTTTTTTGGACCCCCATCTTTTCCACGGTGGGTGCCCACGCTGCTGATGCATACATAATAGTCGGTTCGATAACAGCTACATAAATAGTTCTTATAATATCTGGGCTAAGTCCCCAACCAACTCTGGCTGCCCTAGCCAAGAGTTTATACCGGGCGATTGCCTTTTGGCATACCGTCCCGACGTGGGCGTTAAAGGTGAGGCCGCTGTCAATCGTTAGGCCTAATATCTTTATTTGAGAAAAGTATTTTATTTCCACATTCCCCATAGCGAGCCGTGGCACGTCGTATTTCAACCTCCTCGTGGAAAGGAGGGCACAAGTTTTATGTGGTGCAAATTTTAATTTGTTTTCCTTTCCCCATTTATCTATTGCGTTAAGGACACGGTTCGCTTCTATTTCAATTTCAAGGGCCGTGTCCCCCTCGAAGACCAACACAATGTCGTCGGCAAACGCTTGACAGAATACTTTCATCTCCTCTAACATCCATAGCAGAGGGTCCAGCAATAGGTTCCACAGGATTGGTCCGCCTATGGACCCCTGCACGCACCCCTTGCTGGTCCCCCTACTCACTTGCACACCCGCATATCTAACTTTCACTCCCCTTTCACTCAGGTAGCTGCTGATCACCCGCCTCACGTTCCCCGGGCACCCAACTTCAGCCAACCGCACCTTTATGGCTGGCCACCAGGCGCTGTCGAAGGCTCCCTCTATGTCCAGCGATACCACAACAGAAATCTTCTTCTCCTCCCTCATATTTCTGATGTGGTTCACTAGTCTATAGAGGGCGTCCTCGGTGCTCCTCTGTGGCATAAAGCCATACTGGTGGGGGCTTATTTTGGGCAACAGGTAAAACCTGAGTCGGCCGACCAGCATCTTTTCGAAGATTTTGCCGAGAACAGGTAAGAGGCCGATCGGTCGATAGGCTTTCGGTACCCGGTATGATTCCCTGCCCGGCTTTCGCAGTATAACCACGGTCGCCCACTTCCACTGTGCGGGGAAGTAGGCGGCAGAGAGGCATCTGTTGAGCAAGGCAAGGAACCATCCCGGGTTACAATCTACAGCGTGCTGACAGATGTCAGCCGTGAGGCCATCCGCCCCGGGGGCCTTCTTGGGGTTGAAGGACCTTACGGATCTCTTCAACTCCTCCATGATGAAAGGAGGGTCGTCCGGGCCCGCCGGTGGTTCGGTGTCCAAGGACTCCGCACACCGGCGCACCCGACGATGCCCCTCACTTTCACCACTTTCCTGGTCCCCGGGGTAGGTTAGGTTAGGTTAGGTTAGGTTAGGTTAGGTTAGGTTAGGTTAGGTTAGGTTAGGTTAGGTTAGGTTAGGTTAGGTTAGGTTAGGTTAGGTTAGGTTAGGTTAGGTTAGGTTAGGTTAGGTTAGGTTAGGTTAGGTTAGGTTAGGTTAGGTTAGGTTAGGTTAGGTTAGGTTAGGTTAGGTTAGGTTAGGTTAGGTTAGGTTAGGTTAGGTTAGGTTAGGTTAGGTTAGGTTAGGTTAGGTTAGGTTAGGTTAGGTTAGGTTAGGTTAGGTTAGGTTAGGTTAGGTTAGGTTAGGTTAGGTTAGGTTAGGTTAGGTTAGGTTAGGTTAGGTTAGGTTAGGTTAGGTTAGGTTAGGTTAGGTTAGGTTAGGTTAGGTTAGGTTAGGTTAGGTTAGGTTAGGTTAGGTTAGGTTAGGTTAGGTTAGGTTAGGTTAGGTTAGGTTAGGTTAGGTTAGGTTAGGTTAGGTTAGGTTAGGTTAGGTTAGGTTAGGTTAGGTTAGGTTAGGTTAGGTTAGGTTAGGTTAGGTTAGGTTTTTTTTTTTTTTTTTTTTTTTTTTTTTAAAAGCACCCGCCATCTCAGGGTGTTGTATGCTTTCCTCTGGAATATTGTCCAGAGATGTTTATTTTGCTTTCAATCAAATAAATATCAAGAATTTTTTATTAACAATTAGGCCTAAATAATACAATTTTAAGTAAAAAAATACAAGTTAATAATTTACAATTTTCCAAATTAATACTAAAACATAAAAATTACATAATTAAATATTACTTTTAAAAACTTACATTAATTAAACATTGCAATGGGAAAAATAAAATATAATAAATTAATACAGTTTAAAATTTACAAATAAAATACTAAAATTAAATATTGCATTTAAAACCTACATAAATTAAAAACATTACAATGAAATTTATAAAAACAATAAAACAATACGGCACAACACTTATAAAACTTAACCCTAATATCACAGTAGCTTATCACAATTTCGTTTATTCACCACCCTCACAATTCTTTCGCAAAATTCCAAAAATTCAGTTCTCATTTTATCCCCCAGGGCCGCGGGCAGACTCTCACCCGTCATCGCGATGCCCAATTTTTGCTCAATAACATATCTATCTCTTGCAAAAATCGGACACTCGAGCAACAGGTGAGAAACCGTCTCGTCGACTCCGGGCTGACACAGACACGATGGATTCTCCTTCAGCTTGAATCTGTTCAAGTAGAAGGCGAATCCACCGTGTCCAGTCAGTGCTTGTGTGGTGTGGTGAGTGATGTTTATTTTCCGAACTATTTTGTATGCAGCAGCAGCGCTTGGGAAAAAGAGCTTCGTGCCTCCAGCCGTCTCCCCCACATCGTATCTCCTGTCCCATTCCCCGATCGTATCCTGTCTCAAGATACGCTTGACGAATGAAACAGGACACAGATCGTAGTCGGGTTTCCTCTTCGACCCCAGAGCGGCCTCCTTGGCTAATTGGTCAACTCTTTCGTTCCCCCTTAGCCCTGCGTGCGCCTTAATCCAAAACAGAGCGACCTCCCGCCTCTGCGAAGCAGCTTTTCGGAGGGCCGCCCTTGTTTGCACAGCAAGGGGGTGAGGGGAACCGAGTGTGACGGCCTGGAGGGCCGATCTGGAGTCGCTGAAGATGCCGACCTTCGACACTCCACTCTTGCAGGCTCTAATTACTGCTCTTTGGAGCGCTAGGAGTTCGGCCTGGTAGACGGTGCAATACGGCGGCAAAGCAAGCTTGACGGCCTTCGTCTCGGCCTCCCCCTCCCATACGGAAAGGGCGGCTCCGACTCGACCCTCAATCTTGCTGCCGTCCGTGTAGATCCTATGTACGTGGCTATAAGCCACGTCGGAATACGAGTCCTCGTCCACCAGCCCGAACCCCAGCCCTTCCTGCTCTGCCGGATGTGGGTCCTCAATCGCCGGAGCCATTCTTTCCACCTCCCTGTCTCCCAACGCTGGGTGCGACACCCCCTTCTTGATCCCATATAATCTCGAAACTTCGAGTATTCTGAGGTCAAGGGGGAGTATCCCAGCCAACAGCATAGCTGAGTTCAAGGAGACGGTCCGATATGCTCGGCAGATCTTTTGGGCGAACCCCCGTTGTACGGTGTTCAGCCTTTTTTGGACCCCCATCTTTTCCACGGTGGGTGCCCACGCTGCTGATGCATACATAATAGTCGGTTCGATAACAGCTACATAAATAGTTCTTATAATATCTGGGCTAAGTCCCCAACCAACTCTGGCTGCCCTAGCCAAGAGTTTATACCGGGCGATTGCCTTTTGGCATACCGTCCCGACGTGGGCGTTAAAGGTGAGGCCGCTGTCAATCGTTAGGCCTAATATCTTTATTTGAGAAAAGTATTTTATTTCCACATTCCCCATAGCGAGCCGTGGCACGTCGTATTTCAACCTCCTCGTGGAAAGGAGGGCACAAGTTTTATGTGGTGCAAATTTTAATTTGTTTTCCTTTCCCCATTTATCTATTGCGTTAAGGACACGGTTCGCTTCTATTTCAATTTCAAGGGCCGTGTCCCCCTCGAAGACCAACACAATGTCGTCGGCAAACGCTTGACAGAATACTTTCATCTCCTCTAACATCCAAAGCAGAGGGTCCAGCAATAGGTTCCACAGGATTGGTCCGCCTATGGACCCCTGCACGCACCCCTTGCTGGTCCCCCTACTCACTTGCACACCCGCATATCTAACTTTCACTCCCCTTTCACTCAGGTAGCTGCTGATCACCCGCCTCACGTTCCCCGGGCACCCAACTTCAGCCAACCGCACCTTTATGGCTGGCCACCAGGCGCTGTCGAAGGCTCCCTCTATGTCCAGCGATACCACAACAGAAATCTTCTTCTCCTCCCTCATATTTCTGATGTGGTTCACTAGTCTATAGAGGGCGTCCTCGGTGCTCCTCTGTGGCATAAAGCCATACTGGTGGGGGCTTATTTTGGGCAACAGGTAAAACCTGAGTCGGCCGACCAGCATCTTTTCGAAGATTTTGCCGAGAACAGGTAAGAGGCCGATCGGTCGATAGGCTTTCGGTACCCGGTATGATTCCCTGCCCGGCTTTCGCAGTATAACCACGGTCGCCCACTTCCACTGTGCGGGGAAGTAGGCGGCAGAGAGGCATCTGTTGAGCAAGGCAAGGAACCATCCCGGGTTACAATCTACAGCGTGCTGACAGATGTCGGCCGTGAGGCCATCCGCCCCGGGGGCCTTCTTGGGGTTGAAGGACCTTACGGATCTCTTCAACTCCTCCATGATGAAAGGAGGGTCGTCCGGGCCCGCCGGTGGTTCGGTGTCCAAGGACTCCGCACACCGGCGCACCCGACGATGCCCCTCACTTTCACCACTTTCCTGGTCCTCGGGGTAGAAGGTCTCCGCCAACAGTTCTGCCGAGCTCCGGGCATCGAGGGTCTCACCACCCCTCGAAAGGGGCAGATCCTCCTCTCTCCCTGTGGCTCTACTAAGCACCCTGTAGATGCCCTCCCAGACCCCCTCCCTATCCTGTTTCCGGCAAAACTCCTTCCAACTCTTCTCTTGCGCTTCTTTCACCGCCTTTTCATACATCTCTCTTTCTTCCAGGTACAATCCAACCACGCGGTCTCTGCGATCAGGTGCTGCGTTTCGGATCCTGCGTCTCCTCGTGGCCACCTGCTTCTTCATCTGCGCGAGCTCATCATTCCACCACGACAAGGTGAATTTCTGTGTGTGTTTTTTGGTCGGCATTGTGTCTCTGCATGTCTGTGTGATTGCTTCAGTGTATCTGTCTATTGCGTCATCTATTTGTTGTGTGCTGTGTATTGTGTCTATGTCTTGTATAGTTAATTGTCTGTCCGACATCAGCTGGGTCAGTTTCTCATGAAACTGAGTCCAGTTTGCCTTGTGTGTGTTAAATATGCGTGTAGTTCGTATTATGTTCGTGCCTGTGGATTTATGTTGTCTGATGCCAAAGGATATGCCGTTGTGGTCCGAGCTCGTGAGACTCTCCTCAACCCTCCAGTTGTCCACTCGGTTCAGCAGATCGTCGGAGCACGCTGTCACATCCACGTAGCTGGAGTACCTTTTCCCACCTCTGATGGTATCGAACGTAGGGATGTCCCCGGTGTTGAGTATGTGCATTTCCATTTCTTCCAGTACAGCAGACACGTCTCTTCCTCGCGGGTCTTCCACTTCGCCACCCCACCACGGGCTTTTTGCGTTCGCATCGCCTCCCAGGACGATCCTATGGATACCCAGCTCTCTCCCTATCCGCCTAAGATGGTCCAGGTAGAGCCCCACTGGCTTATCGGGCTCGAAGTAGAAGGACACTACAATCATCTCCCAGGCTTTGGTTCTGAGGGTGGCCACAACGATGTTGTTACTGCTAAGGCGTGTATGTAGTTCGACATCCAGTGTGTCTTCGAGTACCACAATACACGCCTTTACTGCGCCACCCCCTTCCCCTTCGCACTGGAAGATCCTCACTCCATTGTATGTCCTCATACTTTTCGCCCCCCCAACGTAGGGCTCTTGCAGCAACGCTACGCATGCCTTACGCTTGGTGGCTTCGAGCAGTAGCTCCCTTGTGGCGATTTGGCTCCGCTGGAGATTGGCCTGCAATATTCGGTACTGGAAGGACTCACCTTGGGCAACCCTAGCAATACGCTACCGCCGATCTGGCTAGAGCGTCCCACTTCTTTCGTTCAAAACATTCACGATCAAAGGCGCTGTGCTCAGCGCTACCTTTCTTGGCCTTAGTGCAGTTAATGCACTGAGGCGCTTCTCCCCGCAACCACTTGTCGCATTCAGTCCTCATATGAGGACCGGCACAGTGGCTGCATCTTTCCTTTTCCTCCCTACACATCCTCTTAGTGTGCCCATAACCAAGGCAACGGGAGCACTGCACCAGTGGACTATGGTCCATTACTCTCACTCTGCCCAACCCTATGTGGGCGTATCCCTCATTCATCCATCTTCTCCATACCTGTGGGTCCGCTCTTACCACTACGTGGTTTTGGAGGGGGTTCCTAGCTTTCATCACATATGCTATCTCAACATTTCGCTCTTCCCCCTTCAAGCCCTCAAGTATGCCTGCGTTTTGGTTCTTCAGCGCAGTGATGAAGTCAGCAGTGTCACACTTCATCACATCCCTGAAGACCAGAAGGGGGCTCTTATTTCTAACATCTTCCACTACTAGTCCCTCATTCTTACTCAGTCTTTCCTTCACCTTGACTCTTTCTTCCTCATTCGCACAGCCGACGACTACCCTTCTATTCTTAACCTTTCTTACTCTCTCCACCTTTACCCATCCGTCCCTTGCATCCACAGTCTTCCTTATCTTCTCTAGCACCTCATCGCCTGTCTCTTGTTCGTCTTTGGATGACACCATGACTGAATGCAGCGCCCTTGCTTCGGGGAGTTTCTCAATGACTCCCCTCGAGACAACGCTCGCATAAGTCGCCGTTTTGGCGACAGCCATGTTGCCCTCCAGAAGCGAACTCAGTCTCTCCATTTTGCTTTCATTTTCCTTCATGCTTTCTGTCATCTCTTTCATTCTAGTCATCATTTCTTTCATTCCTTCAGTTAGGTCCACACTGGAGCCAGCATCGGATGGCGGGGGGGGATGTATAGGGTCCCCACTACGCCCTCCACTACCAGCCCTGGCATTGGTGAGTTCAATCTCCATCTCTTTTATTATGTCATACATTCTTTCCAGCGCCAGTATAACCCCATCTTTTATGTCAGTTTTTAAATTACGAGACTCTCGCAGATGGGCTTTTCCTTTCATCAGACAGGCTTTCCCTTCTGCAGTCCGACTTGTCATAGTTTTAGGCGCTGCTGTGGTTGCAGGCTTTTTAGATTCAGAAATTGTGAACGTGTCACTGGCACGCCTCTGGGGAGTGTGGATCATTGCGACGACTTAGGGAAAAAAAAAAAAAAAAAAAAAAAAAAAAAAAAAAAAAAAAAAAAAAAAAAAAAAAAAAAAAAAAAACCTTTCAATAGTACTTAACTCTATCAGGCCTCCCAATAGGGGAGACACCTGTCAATAATTTAGAATAAAATAAAATAAAAATAAAAATGAATTGCAGTAAATACTAATATGATATTAGTAATACCTAGTTATATTTTTAAGACTAGTCAAATAAAAATGAATAAAAGATATTAAATATAAAATATTAATATACAGATATAAAATATAAAATATTAATATACAGATATAAAATATTAATAATATCTAGGTCAATAATAATTAAAACTAATCAACAGTAAGTCAAGTCAATACTTATATATATCTATTAAGTTGTATTTATATAGTCAGTCAATAATTACAATATCACAGTAAGATATTAATAATATCTAGGTCAATAGATAAAGCTAAAGCCGGTCAATACTGAGAACTCAAGTCAATAATTATTATACAAAATAATCTATCTGTACGATAATTATTATCGTACGGCTCGACCTAGTAAGCTAGCTAGTAAGCTAGTCAATAGTCAATACTAAAAACTCAAGTCAATAATTATTTTACTTAAAACTATCAGGCCTCCCAATAGGGGATACACCTGTCAATAATTGAGAATAAAAATGAATCACAGTAAAATATTAATATCTAGGTCAATAAATGTAGTCAATAGTAAGAAGTCAAGTCAATAATAATTATTATACTTAACACTAGATAAAATAGTATGAATGAAAAATCAAATTAATCAATACGTACAATAATTATCGTATTTGTACGATAATTATCGTACAAATGTAATTATCGTTCTTGTACGATAATTATCGTACGTCACTTTAAAAGTCAATATTAATGTCAATGTTTTAAAATGAATCACAAAATTTGTTTAATATAGATAGTATTAATATATTATAATATCTAGGTCAATACAAAATGTTCTGTGGTTTCATGTTACCACGGCAAAGCGAAACTTAATATAATAATTATCAACACAATTATTATACCTACCTAGTAAGCTAGCTAGTAAGCTAGTCAATACTTAACACTATCAGGTCTCCCAATAGGGGAGTAGCCTGTCAATAATTTAAGATAATATATAGTTAAAATGAAAATGAATACATGTATAAACAAATAAATAATACATATGAATAATATAATATGATAAAATTATAATATTGTGTTGTGTGTATCTAATGGTCCCTAAGCACTCAATATACAGCTAAATCTAACAGCTACACCAAAAATGATATAGCTGGTCTATTACTTACACTTACAATTTATAATTTACTAGTAAAAGAACAAAAATCCAAAATATAAATTAAATTAAAAAGATAATAATTTAGGTTTAAAAACATTCATCCACCGCCACGTGTTTGTTGTTTTTGTTCATAACACCCGTGACCTACTTAGCTTTTTCTCTTAAAATACGTTATAAAAAGTTATAAGCTTTGTGTAGGAGGGTGTATAAAGTATTTGGGCACACAGTTCAACACAAAACAAGGTGTAAGCGAAAGGGGGAAAGTGCAGTTTTGGCGGAGAAAGTTCTGTTTATAGGTTAAAAACACTTTTGTGTCTAACTTCGCCAATTTAGCTCCGATTTCCCCGGAACAAAAACCGAGGGCTTTGTTTTGATAAGACGCGTCTATTTACACCATTATCTTTCACCATACACTGAGTAAAGGGGGATTGTCACTGCCCGACTTACCAAAAATTGTTTGTTTTTCTTGATTTATGGGTCCAAAAAATCCGAAAATTTGCACAAACACTCTTCTCACAAACACACACAACACTGCAGTTCCAGTTCTCGAAGTCCCCGATATAAATCGGGACTTTCCAGCGATGTCGTAATTTTTGTTAATATCGCGAAAATTTCTTTTGGCTATAACTTTCCACTGTCTGATCCGATTTAAGATCCGTTTTCGCGTCCGTATTCTGCGTTTTAGCGCGCATCCATTGGTATATAACACTAATGTGTAAGTTGTAAAAATACCACTTTTCTAAAAATCAATGTTAGGAGCGATGCGATTTCGCTGTCAACGGGTCGCGTTCGGGCAAATGACGGTTAGGTTAGGTTAGGTTAGGTTAGGTTAGGTTAGGTTAGGTTAGGTTAGGTTAGGTTAGGTTAGGTTAGGTTAGGTTAGGTTAGGTTAGGTTAGGTTAGGTTAGGTTAGGTTAGGTTAGGTTAGGTTAGGTTAGGTTAGGTTAGGTTAGGTTAGGTTAGGTTAGGTTAGGTTAGGTTAGGTTAGGTTAGGTTAGGTTAGGTTAGGTTAGGTTAGGTTAGGTTAGGTTAGGTTAGGTTAGGTTAGGTTAGGTTAGGTTAGGTTAGGTTAGGTTAGGTTAGGTTAGGTTAGGTTAGGTTAGGTTAGGTTAGGTTAGGTTAGGTTAGGTTAGGTTAGGTTAGGTTAGGTTAGGTTAGGTTAGGTTAGGTTAGGTTAGGTTAGGTTAGGTTTTTTTTTTTTTTTTTTTTTTTTTTTTTATATAAAAGCACCCGCCATCTCAGGGTGTTGTGTGCTTTTCTCTGGAATATAGTCCAGAGGTGTTTTTTATTCTTTTAATCAAATAAATACCAAACAATTTTTTATTCACATTAGGCCTAAATTAATACAATTTAAAATAAAAAAAAAATACAAGTTAACAATTTACAATAACATTTCCAAATTAATACTAAAATTAAATATTATTACATTTAAAAACTTACATTATTAATACATTGCAATGAGAATAATAAAAAACGGGATAAAATAAATGAATACAATTAAAAGTTTAAAATACAAATTAATAATTTACAATGAAATTTCTAAGATAATAATAAAATACCTACTAAAATTAAATATTACATTTTAAAAACTTACATCAATTTAAAACATTACAATGAAAATAATAAAACAATACGGCACAACACTTATAAAACTTAACCCTAATATCACAGTAGCTTATCACAACACAATTTCGTTTGTTCACCACCCTCACAATTTGTTGGCAAAACTCTAAAAACTCATTTCTCGTCTCGTCCCCCAGGGCCGCAGGCAGATTCTCACCCGTCATCGCGATGCCCAATTTTTGCTCAATAACATATCTATCTCTTGCAAAAATCGGACACTCGAGCAACAGGTGAGAAACCGTCTCGTCGACTCCGGGCTGACACAGACACGATGGATTCTCCTTCAGCTTGAATCTGTTCAAGTAGAAGGCGAATCCACCGTGTCCAGTCAGTGCTTGTGTGGTGTGGTGAGTGATGTTTATTTTCCGAACTATTTTGTATGCAGCAGCAGCGCTTGGGAAAAAGAGCTTCGTGCCTCCAGCCGTCTCCCCCACATCGTATCTCCTGTCCCATTCCCCGATCGTATCCTGTCTCAGGATACGCTTGACGAATGAAACAGGACACAGATCGTAGTCGGGTTTCCTCTTCGACCCCAGAGCGGCCTCCTTGGCTAATTGGTCCACTCTTTCGTTCCCCCTTAGCCCTGCGTGCGCCTTAATCCAAAACAGAGCGACCTCCCGCCTCTGCGAAGCAGCTTTTCGGAGGGCCGCCCTTGTTTGCACAGCAAGGGGGTGGGGGGAACCGAGTGTGACGGCCTGGAGGGCCGATCTGGAGTCGCTGAAGATGCCGACCTTCGCCACTCCACTCTTGCAGGCTCTAATTACTGCTCTTTGGAGCGCTAGGAGTTCGGCCTGGTAGACGGTGCAATACGGCGGCAAAGCAAGCTTGACGGCCTTCGTCTCGGCCTCCCCCTCCCATACGGAAAGGGCGGCTCCGACTCGACCCTCAATCTTGCTGCCGTCCGTGTAGATCCTATGTACGTGGCTATTAGCCACGTCGGAATACGAGTCCTCGTCCACCAGCCCGAACCCCAGCCCTTCCTGCTCTGCCGGATGTGGGTCCTCAATCGCCGGAGCCATTCTTTCCACCTCCCTGTCTCCCAACGCTGGGTGCGACACCCCCTTCTTGATCCCATATAATCTCGAAACTTCGAGTATTCTGAGGTCAAGGGGGAGTATCCCAGCCAACAGCATAGCTGAGTTCAGGGAGACGGTCCGATATGCTCGGCAGATCTTTTGGGCGAACCCCCGTTGTACGGTGTTCAGCCTTTTTTGGACCCCCATCTTTTCCACGGTGGGTGCCCACGCTGCCGATGCATACATAATAGTCGGTTCGATAACAGCTACATAAATAGTTCTAATGATATCTGGGCTAAGTCCCCAACCAACTCTGGCTGCCCTAGCCAAGAGTTTATACCGGGCGATTGCCTTTTGGCATACCGTCCCGACGTGGGCGTTAAAGGTGAGGCCGCTGTCAATTGTAAGGCCTAATATCTTAATCTGAGAAAAATATTTTATTTCCACATTCCCCATAGCGAGCCGTGGCACGTCATATTTCAACCTCCTCGTGGAAAGGAGGGCACAAGTTTTATGTGGTGCAAAATTTAATTTATTGTCTTTACCCCATTTGTGTATTAGATTTAGGACACGGTTCGCTTCAACTTCTATTTCAAGTGCAGTATCACCCTCAAACACCAACACAATATCGTCGGCAAACGCCTGACAGAATACTTTCATCTCCTCTAACATCCATAGCAGAGGGTCCAGCAAGAGGTTCCACAGGATTGGTCCGCCTATGGACCCCTGCACGCACCCCTTGCTGGTCCCCCTACACACTTCCACACCCGCATATCTAACTTTCACTCCCCTTTCACTCAGGTAGCTGCTGATCACCCGCCTCACGTTCCCCGGGCACCCAACTTCAGCCAACCGCACCTTTATGGCTGGCCACCAGGCGCTGTCGAAGGCTCCCTCTATGTCCAGCGATACCACAACAGAAATCTTCTTCTCCTCCCTCATATTTCTGATGTGGTTCACTAGTCTATAGAGGGCGTCCTCGGTGCTCCTCTGTGGCATAAAGCCATACTGGTGGGGGCTTATTTTGGGCAACAGGTAAAACCTGAGTCGGCCGACCAGCATCTTTTCGAAGATTTTGCCGAGAACAGGTAAGAGGCCGATCGGTCGATAGGCTTTCGGTACCCGGTATGATTCCCTGCCCGGCTTTCGCAGTATAACCACGGTCGCCCACTTCCACTGTGCGGGGAAGTATGCGGCAGAGAGGCATCTGTTGAGCAAGGCAAGGAACCATCCCGGGTTACAATCTACAGCGTGCTGACAGATGTCAGCCGTGAGGCCATCCGCCCCGGGGGCCTTCTTGGGGTTGAAGGACCTTACGGATCTCTTCAACTCCTCCATGATGAAAGGAGGGTCGTCCGGGCCCGCCGGTTAGGTTAGGTTAGGTTAGGTTAGGTTAGGTTAGGTTAGGTTAGGTTAGGTTAGGTTAGGTTAGGTTAGGTTAGGTTAGGTTAGGTTAGGTTAGGTTAGGTTAGGTTAGGTTAGGTTAGGTTAGGTTAGGTTAGGTTAGGTTAGGTTAGGTTAGGTTAGGTTAGGTTAGGTTAGGTTAGGTTAGGTTAGGTTAGGTTAGGTTAGGTTAGGTTAGGTTAGGTTAGGTTAGGTTAGGTTAGGTTAGGTTAGGTTAGGTTAGGTTAGGTTAGGTTAGGTTAGGTTAGGTTAGGTTAGGTTAGGTTAGGTTAGGTTAGGTTAGGTTAGGTTAGGTTAGGTTAGGTTAGGTTAGGTTAGGTTAGGTTAGGTTAGGTTAGGTTAGGTTAGGTTAGGTTAGGTTAGGTTAGGTTAGGTTAGGTTAGGTTAGGTTAGGTTAGGTTAGGTTAGGTTAGGTTAGGTTAGGTTAGGTTAGGTTAGGTTAGGTTAGGTTAGGTTAGGTTAGGTTAGGTTAGGTTAGGTTAGGTTAGGTTAGGTTAGGTTAGGTTAGGTTAGGTTAGGTTAGGTTAGGTTAGGTTAGGTTAGGTTAGGTTAGGTTAGGTTAGGTTAGGTTAGGTTAGGTTAGGTTAGGTTAGGTTAGGTTAGGTTAGGTTAGGTTAGGTTAGGTTAGGTTAGGTTAGGTTAGGTTAGGTTAGGTTAGGTTAGGTTAGGTTAGGTTAGGTTAGGTTAGGTTAGGTTAGGTTAGGTTAGGTTAGGTTAGGTTAGGTTAGGTTAGGTTAGGTTAGGTTAGGTTAGGTTAGGTTAGGTTAGGTTAGGTTAGGTTAGGTTAGGTTAGGTTAGGTTAGGTTAGGTTAGGTTAGGTTAGGTTAGGTTAGGTTAGGTTAGGTTAGGTTAGGTTAGGTTAGGTTAGGTTAGGTTAGGTTAGGTTAGGTTAGGTTAGGTTAGGTTAGGTTAGGTTAGGTTAGGTTAGGTTAGGTTAGGTTAGGTTAGGTTAGGTTAGGTTAGGTTAGGTTAGGTTAGGTTAGGTTAGGTTAGGTTAGGTTAGGTTAGGTTAGGTTAGGTTAGGTTAGGTTAGGTTAGGTTAGGTTAGGTTAGGTTAGGTTAGGTTAGGTTAGGTTAGGTTAGGTTAGGTTAGGTTAGGTTAGGTTAGGTTAGGTTAGGTTAGGTTAGGTTAGGTTAGGTTAGGTTAGGTTAGGTTAGGTTAGGTTAGGTTAGGTTAGGTTAGGTTAGGTTAGGTTAGGTTAGGTTAGGTTAGGTTAGGTTAGGTTAGGTTAGGTTAGGTTAGGTTAGGTTAGGTTAGGTTAGGTTAGGTTAGGTTAGGTTAGGTTAGGTTAGGTTAGGTTAGGTTAGGTTAGGTTAGGTTAGGTTAGGTTAGGTTAGGTTAGGTTAGGTTAGGTTAGGTTAGGTTAGGTTAGGTTAGGTTAGGTTAGGTTAGGTTAGGTTAGGTTAGGTTAGGTTAGGTTAGGTTAGGTTAGGTTAGGTTAGGTTAGGTTAGGTTAGGTTAGGTTAGGTTAGGTTAGGTTAGGTTAGGTTAGGTTAGGTTAGGTTAGGTTAGGTTAGGTTAGGTTAGGTTAGGTTAGGTTAGGTTAGGTTAGGTTAGGTTAGGTTAGGTTAGGTTAGGTTAGGTTAGGTTAGGTTAGGTTAGGTTAGGTTAGGTTAGGTTAGGTTAGGTTAGGTTAGGTTAGGTTAGGTTAGGTTAGGTTAGGTTAGGTTAGGTTAGGTTAGGTTAGGTTAGGTTAGGTTAGGTTAGGTTAGGTTAGGTTAGGTTAGGTTAGGTTAGGTTAGGTTAGGTTAGGTTAGGTTAGGTTAGGTTAGGTTAGGTTAGGTTAGGTTAGGTTAGGTTAGGTTAGGTTAGGTTAGGTTAGGTTAGGTTAGGTTAGGTTAGGTTAGGTTAGGTTAGGTTAGGTTAGGTTAGGTTAGGTTAGGTTAGGTTAGGTTAGGTTAGGTTAGGTTAGGTTAGGTTAGGTTAGGTTAGGTTAGGTTAGGTTAGGTTAGGTTAGGTTAGGTTAGGTTAGGTTAGGTTAGGTTAGGTTAGGTTAGGTTAGGTTAGGTTAGGTTAGGTTAGGTTAGGTTAGGTTAGGTTAGGTTAGGTTAGGTTAGGTTAGGTTAGGTTAGGTTAGGTTAGGTTAGGTTAGGTTAGGTTAGGTTAGGTTAGGTTAGGTTAGGTTAGGTTAGGTTAGGTTAGGTTAGGTTAGGTTAGGTTAGGTTAGGTTAGGTTAGGTTAGGTTAGGTTAGGTTAGGTTAGGTTAGGTTAGGTTAGGTTAGGTTAGGTTAGGTTAGGTTAGGTTAGGTTAGGTTAGGTTAGGTTAGGTTAGGTTAGGTTAGGTTAGGTTAGGTTAGGTTAGGTTAGGTTAGGTTAGGTTAGGTTAGGTTAGGTTAGGTTAGGTTAGGTTAGGTTAGGTTAGGTTAGGTTAGGTTAGGTTAGGTTAGGTTAGGTTAGGTTAGGTTAGGTTAGGTTAGGTTAGGTTAGGTTAGGTTAGGTTAGGTTAGGTTAGGTTAGGTTAGGTTAGGTTAGGTTAGGTTAGGTTAGGTTAGGTTAGGTTAGGTTAGGTTAGGTTAGGTTAGGTTAGGTTAGGTTAGGTTAGGTTCCCGTGTGGAGTTTCTGGTCTCCCATCGGGCGCGTCCTCAGGTGGCGGATAGGGGGAGGCCCTCCAGATATGGGGGGTACCGGTTGTCTTGCCGGCGCGGACCAAAACCAGCGTGGAGGAACTCGAGGGCTGCCACGTCCTTGTTGCAATTTCTGCTTTGCAGAGAATGTGCTGGGTTCATATTCGAACAGTGCTGCTTTTGCGGCGAGGTATGGCAACCAGTGGTTGCGGATGTTTTAGTCCTACTGGACGACGGGCTGCTCTGCAGCGATGGATGGCGGTTGTATCAATCGCGGCGCGGCGGGCTGGGCGGCAGGTTTTCTGTTGCCTGGTTAGGGGCTTCGGCCTCCCGTCGGGCAACCTGTTATCCGTCGTAGTGTTGTTGTCACGTCTAGCAGCTACGACGGACCAGGGGGCTTGCCTTAATCGGCTGGCCTGAGAGGAAGGACACCTCATCAAAAACCCTCAAATCCGCGTTGTAGTCCAGCGGCGTGGAATTCCTGTCCTTCTTGGACAGTTTGGCTCGGGAGAGCGTGAGCTTTTAGCTGTGTACACCCATGGATACCGCCCGACCTCCATGGTGTAAAAGGGTTATCCGGGTGCAGGGGGCACCGCCCGGATGGACGTTTTATATCCCCCATACTCGTGGGAACAAAAATGTCCTTTAACTCCGAAATGATCAACGACGACTCTGGCAAACACACAATTGACCCTGAAAACTTTTACGATTTAGAAGACACTGACGGAAGTATGTCTCCAGCGCGTGTCGAGACAAGGCGGGGCAGGGCTGTGCTGCGTTCAAGCTCCAGCTCTGTCAACAGCATTCAAGAAAAGGATGGAAAAGACAGGCTGTGGCGGAAGCGGACGCTGGACACCAGCTGTTCAGGTTCCGACACGGAAGATGGCACAGGGGTTTTTACATCCCCATTTACTAAGACCACCTCAAAAAGAGGGAAGGGCCGCCCATCGGGTTCAAGCGCCACTCGGCGTGAGGCCACATTTGATATGACGAGGATGCGTAAGATGGAGTTGGAGGCGCAGGCCGAGAAAGAGGTTGCTGAGTGCGCCGAGCGCATTGAAGTGGCGCGAGCTAGCGCTCCTCTCCCTCCCATCCCAGTAAAGTTGAACACATCTGAGGATCTCAGTCGCCGCATTGCCGATGACCTGGCTGCAATCGAGAAGGTGTTGACCAGGTCATCAAATCTCAAGGGCACCTTCAAAAAGACCTTGAAGATAGCCCACGATGATATTGAGCAGTCGGTGGCACAGTTGGAGAAGCGCACTGTCTCTGAGGAGACGAGATTGCTGCAGGCAGCCAATTCCCGCCTCCAGGCGGAGCTCGACTCCCTGAAAAGGGAGCTCCAAGAGGTGAAGGCCTCTCAGGGCTCGTCGCTGCCTGTTCAGCCCCAAGATTCAGACTCCGATCTGGTTGCTGTCATCTTGCGCCAGGTCGGAGCAATGACAAACGCGAGATTCGAGGCCCTAGAGGAGCGTCTGCTGCCGGCCAAGCGCATAAGACCTCCGCTGGCGGCGGATAGCAGGAAAGCGACGAAGGCGGCTGAAGAAGAGATGGCCGAAGAACTTGCACCGTCCCCTCTATCAAAGGCGAAAACATACGCAGGTGTTGCGGCAACATCGAAACCAGGCAGACCTGTGCCTGGGCCCGCAATAAAGAAAACCTCGAAGCAGGCAGCGGTCCCAGCGTTGGCGACCGAGGCAACCTCGAAGAAAAACAAGAAAAAGAAATTGGAAAAGGGGAAAGAAACGGGCGTCGTGCAGCCTGTTCCGGCGGGTTCAAAGCCCCCCAGAAAAGATGGCCTCCCGCAGCAGCCGTCTAAGGATGGAGAGTGGACTGTGGTTGGAAAGCGAGGAAAAGGAAACAAGGGGAAAGGGAAGAAGCGCGCGGCTAAGTCCCGCAAGAAGTCGCGAAAGCTCCACGCTCCGAATTCCTCGGCTGTCGTCCTTACCCTGCAGCCGAGTGCGAAGGAGCGTGGCGTAACCTACACCAGTGTTTTGACGGAGGCGCGGCGTGAAATAGACCTCGCCGAAATTGGCATCAATGCAATGCGTTTTAAGCGCGCTGTCACTGGTGCCAGGATACTAGAGATCCCCGGTGCTTCCAGCACCAAAGAAGCGGACTCCCTTGCCGCCAAATTGCGGGAGGTCCTCGGTGAGGATAACGTTAAGGTGTCCAGGCCGGTCAAGTGCGCAGACTTGCGAATCACTGGCCTGGATGACTCGGCCACAGTCGAGGACATTGCGGCCGCGATCTCGCGCGCAGGGGAGTGTACCGCGGAGCATGTGAAGTGTGGTGGCCTGCGCGCGGGCCCCCGAGGTGCTGTATCAGCCTGGGTTAGTTGCCCGGTGACTGCGGCGAAGAAGCTGGCGCAGGCGGGGCGCGTAATGGTTGGGTGGGTTTCGGCGAAAGTATCTCTCACTGAGCAGAAGCCCCTGCGCTGTTACCGCTGCCTGGAGTTGGGCCATGTCAGCGCCACATGCTCCTCGTCGACGGACAGGAGTGCCACTTGCTTCCGCTGCGGTGAAACAGGCCATAAAGCTGGTGGATGCGATGCCGCCTCCGCTCGCTGCGCCCTATGCACGGAGGCAAAGCTACCGGCAGAGCATCGGCTTGGAAGCGCAGCCTGTAAGGCCCCGAAGCCTAAAAGAGGCGGAATGCGGAAGCAAGATGGCGCTCGAGTCCCATCGTGCTCTGCTCCGGTACCTGATGAGGTACCACAAACGGAGGCAGCCATGGAAACGCAGTAATGGCCCCACTGCGTTTCCTACAGGCCAACATCAACCACTGTGCCAGGGCTCAGGACCTTTTACATCAGAGTCTGGCAGAGTGGGGGATTGACGTGGCGGTAGTGTCCGAGCCATACAATCTGCCCCCCCGGGATAACTGGGCGGGCGATCTGGATGGCTTGGTGACGCTAGTTGCTCAAGGCGGCACACAGCTTGAGCAAGTCATAAGGCGGCGGGGATGCGTCTCGGCGGTTGTCAAGGGTTTCACCGTTGTTGGGGCGTACTTCTCGCCGAATCGCTGCCTCGCCGATTTCGAGCAGTTCCTGGTTGAGTTGAGGGATCTGCTAGACTTCGCACAACCTCAATCTGTGCTTCTGGCCGGGGACCTTAACGCCAAGTCGGTGTCTTGGGGCTGTGTGGCAAGTGATATACGTGGCTCAATACTCGCTGACTGGGCAGTTGCGTCGGGACTGACGGTTATTAACCGTGGAGCAGAATTAACATGTGTTCGGCAGAGGGGTGGATCCATTGTAGATGTCACGTTTGCGAGCCCCCCTCTCGCTCGTCGTATACAAGACTGGAGGGTTCTTTTGGACGTGGAGACGCTCTCGGATCACCGTTATATCCGGTTTAGCGTCTCCACGCCCTCAACGGCTCCCAGTCAATTCCCCCCTGGCGATTGTCGTCCGCGCTGGGCACTTGGTAGCCTCGATAGGGAGCTCCTCATTGAGGCTGCCTTAGTGCAGGCTTGGCTCCCGTCGCAGCAGAATGGCAGCGTAAACGTAGAGGAAGAGGCCACTTGGCTTGCTGAAGCAATGTCAAAGGTGTGCGACGCGAGCATGCGGAGGGTGCGGTCGGTTCCACGTAGGCGCCAAATGTACTGGTGGTCCGCCGATGTTGCCCAGCTGCGTGCTTCATGCGTGGCTGCGAGGCGGGCGTACACCAGGCACAGGCGCCGTAGGCGGCGTGACGAAGAGGAGGAAGCGCGGTTATACGCCGTCTATAGGGACTGTATTGTGTCTCTGCAGGACGCAATCAGAAGCGCTAAGACCCGTGCATGGGAGGAGATGCTCGAGAGTTTGAACCGTGAACCCTGGGGTCGGCCGTATAAGAGGGTGAGGCAAAAGCTTCGCCCTTGGGCCCCGCCCCTGTCTCAAAGTCTCGAGCCACGATTTCTGGAGCAAGTGGTGACGTCCTTGTTTCCGGATCGGGGAAGACATTCTCCCCCAGCCATGGCACCCGCGATGACTGCGCAGGAGGAGCTCAACAACGAAAATGTCCCTCCAGTCACTCGCAACGAGCTCGCTGTGGCAGTAGAGCGCCTTAAGGCGAAGAATGCCGCCCCCGGCCCTGACGGTGTTCCCGGGCGGGCTTGGGTGCTGGCGCTAGAGTCACTTGGACCCAGGGTGGAACAGCTGTTCACGGAATGCCTCCAACAGGGCCAATTTCCCCGTAGGTGGAAGACCGGGAACTTGGTCCTGCTGCAGAAGGAGGGACGCCCGCGCGACTCGCCCTCGGCTTATAGGCCGATCGTGCTGCTCGATGAGGTGAGCAAGCTCTTTGAGCGCGTCTTCGCAGCTCGCCTCATCGACCATCTGGAGGGAGTGGGGCCGGACCTAAGCGAGAACCAATTTGGATTTCGCCGGGGACGATCCACTATCGATGCGATTGCTGAATTGCGGAACCTCGCTGATGATGCGGATAATGAAGGCGGAGTGCTTTTGGCGGTGTCCCTTGACATCGCCAACGCATTCAACACTCTGCCATGGAGCTGCGTGATCGAAGCGCTCCGCTACCACAACGTGCCCGGGTATATGGTACGCTTGTTGCAGTCCTACTTATCGGAGAAGGCTGTGGCGTACCCCGCGCGCCGTGGATGGCAAGAAAAGGAAGTGACGTGCGGTGTTCCACAGGGCTCGGTTCTTGGGCCCCTTCTGTGGAACATCGGCTACGACTGGGTCCTGCGTGCCACTTATCTACCGGGTGTCAGCGTGCTTTGCTACGCGGATGACACCCTGGTAACTGCACGCGGGGCCTCGTATAGGGAGGCAGCCCTTATTGCGACCGCTGGTGTGGCGGAAGTTGTGCGCCGAATCAGACGACTTGGCTTAGAGGTCGCTCTCAATAAGTCCGAAGCGATTTTGTTTCGCGGCCGTCGAAGGGCGCAGGCTGCTGGTTCAGCTATCCAGGTGGGTGGCACGTCCATCGGCGTTGGTTCCACCTTGCGCTACCTGGGCATCGTGCTGGACAGCCGGTGGACATTTGTGGAGCACTTTCGTCGCCTCGCTCCCCGTCTTGTTGGGGTGGCCGGGGCACTTGGAAGTCTGCTCCCGAATCTAAGAGGGGCTGGGGGTGCGTGTCGTCGTCTATACACCGGCGTCATTCGCTCCATGGCCCTCTATGGTGCGCCCATTTGGGCCGACTCTTTGAGCGTCCGTACCCGACCCTATTTGCGTAGACCGCAGCGGGTCATGGCGCTCAGAGTCGTGAGGGCATATCGCACAGTGTCCTTCGAGGCCGCGTGTGTCATGGCTGGGACGCCCCCGTGGGACCTGGATGCCGAGATGCTGGCGGACGTTTATCGCCGCGTCACCGCGTCCAGATCGCATGGAATTAATCCATACCTGGAGCAAGTCCAGCAATGGAGGGCTGATGCTCTCGAGCGGCGGTTCAGGGAGTGGGAACGCCGGCTTGAGAGGCCCAGCGCAGGAGCGAGGACGGTCGAAGCCATCCGACCGGTCCTACGCGAATGGTGCGACAGGCGGCATGGGGCAATTACCTTCCACCTGACACAGGTGCTGTCCGGACACGGCTGTTTCGGGTGGTACTTGTGCAAAGTCGCCAGGCGGGAGCCGCAAATGGCTTGCCATTGGTGTGACAGTCCGGAGGACACGGCAGACCACACTCTCGCCGTGTGCCCCGCGTGGTCCGAGCCCCGTGCTCGCCTAGTCGCAGTCGTCGGCCCTGACCTCTCTCTGTCTTCCATAGCTCGCGCAATGGTTGGCAGCGACAGGTCGTGGCGCGCGGCTATCACATTCTGTGAAGATGTGATGTCGCAGAAGGAGGAAGCAGAGCGAGTCCGCGAGGGAGATCCCAACGCAGATCCTATTCGGCGGCGACGTCTTATTGGGCGCAGTCGCCGAGTCGCAACCGCTGTACACGGTCGCGACTTGCTTCCCTAATGATGGGTGCCGGACGGTGGAACGGGGACATAATCCATCGTCCGGTGCGGTGAGGCGGCGTGAGACGTGTTCTGTTCACGCCGCCCCCCAGGAAGGAGAAACTGGCGAACTCAAGCCAAGCCTTAATCGCGATGGGCCTATATAAAAAATAGGCTGCCGCTGACGGGGTTGCGGAAGCGGTTCGACCAAATACCCGCGACCCTGCCAATACAGCGGAGTGACGGAACACAGTGGAGTTTAGTCGGTAGTCGCCGCATTCTGCGGTGTGAGTCCGACATAACCCAGGGCCCTTTCCCCGAGCGCTCTGGGTATGCCTAAATGCATTCTCCACTATAAAAAAAAAAAAAAAAAAAAAAAAAAAAAAAAAAAAAAGGTTAGGTTAGGTTAGGTTAGGTTAGGTTAGGTTAGGTTAGGTTAGGTTAGGTTAGGTTAGGTTAGGTTAGGTTAGGTTAGGTTAGGTTAGGTTAGGTTAGGTTAGGTTAGGTTAGGTTAGGTTAGGTTAGGTTAGGTTAGGTTAGGTTAGGTTAGGTTAGGTTAGGTTAGGTTAGGTTAGGTTAGGTTAGGTTAGGTTAGGTTAGGTTAGGTTAGGTTAGGTTAGGTTAGGTTAGGTTAGGTTAGGTTAGGTTAGGTTAGGTTAGGTTAGGTTAGGTTAGGTTAGGTTAGGTTAGGTTAGGTTAGGTTAGGTTAGGTTAGGTTAGGTTAGGTTAGGTTAGGTTAGGTTAGGTTAGGTTAGGTTAGGTTAGGTTAGGTTAGGTTAGGTTAGGTTAGGTTAGGTTAGGTTAGGTTAGGTTAGGTTAGGTTAGGTTAGGTTAGGTTAGGTTAGGTTAGGTTAGGTTAGGTTAGGTTAGGTTAGGTTAGGTTAGGTTAGGTTAGGTTAGGTTAGGTTAGGTTAGGTTAGGTTAGGTTAGGTTAGGTTAGGTTAGGTTAGGTTAGGTTAGGTTAGGTTAGGTTAGGTTAGGTTAGGTTAGGTTAGGTTAGGTTAGGTTAGGTTAGGTTAGGTTAGGTTAGGTTAGGTTAGGTTAGGTTAGGTTAGGTTAGGTTAGGTTAGGTTAGGTTAGGTTAGGTTAGGTTAGGTTAGGTTAGGTTAGGTTAGGTTAGGTTAGGTTAGGTTAGGTTAGGTTAGGTTAGGTTAGGTTAGGTTAGGTTAGGTTAGGTTAGGTTAGGTTAGGTTAGGTTAGGTTAGGTTAGGTTAGGTTAGGTTAGGTTAGGTTAGGTTAGGTTAGGTTAGGTTAGGTTAGGTTAGGTTAGGTTAGGTTAGGTTAGGTTAGGTTAGGTTAGGTTAGGTTAGGTTAGGTTAGGTTAGGTTAGGTTAGGTTAGGTTAGGTTAGGTTAGGTTAGGTTAGGTTAGGTTAGGTTAGGTTAGGTTAGGTTAGGTTAGGTTAGGTTAGGTTAGGTTAGGTTAGGTTAGGTTAGGTTAGGTTAGGTTAGGTTAGGTTAGGTTAGGTTAGGTTAGGTTAGGTTAGGTTAGGTTAGGTTAGGTTAGGTTAGGTTAGGTTAGGTTAGGTTAGGTTAGGTTAGGTTAGGTTAGGTTAGGTTAGGTTAGGTTAGGTTAGGTTAGGTTAGGTTAGGTTAGGTTAGGTTAGGTTAGGTTAGGTTAGGTTAGGTTAGGTTAGGTTAGGTTAGGTTAGGTTAGGTTAGGTTAGGTTAGGTTAGGTTAGGTTAGGTTAGGTTAGGTTAGGTTAGGTTAGGTTAGGTTAGGTTAGGT